>NC_092100.1:18806739-20148341 GCF_045679555.1 Salvelinus alpinus | reverse complement strand
CACGACAGTGTGTAGGCCAGTGAGCAAAAACATCTCCATTCAATTTACATTCAAATTCAACAAAATATAGAAAAAGTCAAGGCGTGTAAATACGTTTTGATGACACTGTACACACGGTACACACTGTACACACTGTACACACTGTACACACTGTACCCCCTGTACACACTGTACACACTGTACACACTGTACACACTGTACCCCCTGTACACACTGTACACACTGTACACACTGTACCCCCTGTACACACTGTACACACTGTACACACGGTACACACTGTACCCCCTGTACACACTGTACACAATGTACATAATGTACACACTGTACACAAGGTACACACTGTACACAAGGTACACACTGTACACACGGTACACACTGTACACACCGTACACACTGTACACACTGTACACTGTACACAATGTACATAATGTACACACTGTACACACTGTACACACGGTACACACGGTACACACTGTACACACGGTACACACGGTACACACTGTACACACGGTACACACTGTACACACTGTACACACTGTACACACTGTACACACACACAGTCTGAATGCTTTGTTTGCATTGTTTACTCTGTGCTTGGTGGGAAGTGTGGAAACCTTGAATGGAATCCTATTTTGGTGCAGCACTATCAATCTCAGACATCACCTAGATAAGATCTCATTATTTTAGGCTCTTCGGGCTTACATATTTACAGTCCTGTTCTACTGGAATGGTAATCCTATCCTAAGAAAAGTGTCTCTACGAGTGAGGATCCAAGCCCAAATCTGATTGCAGACTTAGACAAGATACAACATGTCCTTGTAATCTAGAACATCAAGTACTTTGTATTTGTTTATGCTCTCTGACAGAGCTGGTAAAAGTATGAAGCAAAAATGCAACCTCCAACACACAAACACCATAGGGTCTCAGTGTCAAACTAAAATTGGTGAGCTTCCCTGAAACACGGTGAATGATGAGAGGAGTATTGAAAACAACCTATGGTGTTTGTGTGTTGGAGGTTGCATTTTTGTTATAATTTTGTTATAATAATGTAAGAAGGGCTTTATAAATACATTTGACTGATTGATTGATTTAAAATCACTCCATACAGTGGCAACCCGTCATTCAGGGCAGGTGGGGCACAGCTGTTTTGAGCCCCAGGTGTTTTATGAGCTACAGGCAGTTAGATTTGGGTATGTCATTTTAGGTGAAAATTGAAAAAAAGGGGCAGATCCTTCAGAGGTTAATACGTGTCACATAACAGTTTGCAAAAGATACAATTTTTTAATAAAGAGTTAATAAAGCCGCATTCAAACGCGGTGATTCGCTCAGTGTTCTGTCACTCATGGGGACACTATGTCACCACAAAATCTACAGGGAGAGCTAGAAAGTTCAAGCTCCTTGGGTGTTGCCATAGATTTACATTAGAAGTGCCCATCTAAAGGCTCAAAGTCATTAGCCACAGATAAAATTACGTCAAATCACGTTATATCTACCATAGTTTTGATTGGACTGATCATGTCAACATCATACTTTTAAAATCTTAGAGATATTAAGAGAAATTATAGATAAAAAGTATCCATGCTCTTTGGCCATTGGACATACAGTAAACATTACACAACAAGTTAGAAATCGCAAATTCAACAATGAGTGGTTTGGAAGGAATCCGTGGCTAACTCCAAGCAGTGCAAAGTAATCACTTGCCTGCTATTCGGGGGAGAGGGTGTGTGGTCCAAGTCTGGGTTTAAGGGTCTCTACACCAAGCTTAAAAGGATAAACATTCACATGCAACACCACGGGCCAGAAAAGGTTGAATACATCGGCCATGCTGTCAATCCAGCATGACTTCAACTGCATTCAAAACAACTGGAAACTCGGAACTGGGAAATCTCAGACTTCAGTGAATTCAACACAACTGGGAACTCTGAAAAAAACGAGCTCCGACTGGGAAAATAAGTTTTGAGCGGTCATCCAACTCAGACGTCCAAGTCTCTTTCTAGAGCTCCGACCTGAAGATCACTGACCTCATGATTCAACCTTGTTTTTTTTGCAGAGTTCCCAGTTGTCTTGAAAGCACCATAAATCCAGAGAATGTCAGCATTTGATGACAAAGTTTGATGACATTTGCCCACAAGAAGGACCGCCGTGCCACCTTCCTGTTCAAGTGAGCACAGCACAACAAGGTGAGTCCAAAAATGTTTTGTATGCTGCTGCATAAATGATGTGATATGCCAGGGAGATATATATATATATATACACTGCTCAAAAAAATAAAGGGAACACTTAAACAACACAATGTAACTCCAAGTCAATCACACTTCTGTGAAATCAAACTGTCCACTTAGGAAGCAACACGGATTGACAATAAATTTCACATGCTGTTGTGCAAATGGAATAGACAAAAGGTGGAAATTATAGGCAATTAGCAAGACACCCCCAATAAAGGAGTGATTCTGCAGGTGGTGACCACAGACCACTTCTCAGTTCCTATGCTTCCTGGCTGATGTTTTGGTCACTTTTGAATGCTGGCGGTGCTCTCACTCTAGTGGTAGCATGAGACGGAGTCTACAACCCACACAAGTGGCTCAGGTAGTGCAGCTCATCCAGGATGGCACATCAATGCGAGCTGTGGCAAGAAGGTTTGCTGTGTCTGTCAGCGTAGTGTCCAGAGCATGGAGGCGCTACCAGGAGACAGGCCAGTACATCAGGAGACGTGAAGGAGGCCGTAGGAGGGCAACAACCCAGCAGCAGGACTGCTACCTCCGCCTTTGAGCAGGAGGAGCACTGCCAGAGCCCTGCAAAATGACCTCCAGCAGGCCACAAATGTGCATGTGTCTGCTCAAACGGTCAGAAACAGACTCCATGAGGGTGGTATGAGGGCCCGACATCCACAGGTGGGGGTTGTGCTTACAGCCCAACACCGTGCAGGACGTTTGGCATTTGCCAGAGAACACCAAGATTGGCAAATTCGCCACTGGCGCCCTATGCTCTTCACAGATGAAAGCAGGTTCACACTGAGCACATGAGCACATGTGACAGACGTGACAGAGTTTGGAGACGCCGTGGAGAACGTTCTGCTGCCTGCAACATCCTCCAGCATGACCGGTTTGGCGGTGGGTCAGTCATGGTGTGGGGTGGCATTTCTTTGTGGGGCCGCACAGCCCTCCATGTGCTCGCCAGAGGTAGCCTGACTGCCATTAGGTACCGAGATGAGATCCTCAGAGCCCTTGTGAGACCATATGCTGACACATGCACATTTGTGGCCTGCTGGAGGTCATTTTTGCAGGGCTCTGGCAGTGCTCCTCCTGCTCAAAGGCGGAGGTAGCGGTCCTGCTGCTGTGTTGTTGCCCTCCTACGGCCTCCTCCACGTCTCCTGATGTACTAGCCTGTCTCCTGGTAGCGCCTCCATGCTCTGGACACTACGCTGACAGACACAGCAAACCTTCTTGCCACAGCTCGCATTGATGTGCCATCCTGGATGAGCTGCACTACCTGAGCCACTTGTGTGGGTTGTAGACTCCGTCTCATGCTACCACTAGAGTGAAAGCACCGCCAGCATTCAAAAGTGACCAAAACATCAGCCAGGAAGCATAGGAACTGAGAAGTGGTCTGTGGTCACCACCTGCAGAATCACTCCTTTATTGGGGGTGTCTTGCTAATTGCCTATAATTTCCACCTTTTGTCTATTCCATTTGCACAACAGCATGTGACATTTATTGTCAATCAGTGTTGCTTCCTAAGTGGACAGTTTGATTTCACAGAAGTGTGATTGACTTGGAGTTACATTGTGTTGTTTAAGTGTTCCCTTTATTTTTTTGAGCAGTGTATATTATGTAGCTAAGAAAGTAATACTAAGTGTATGTTGTGTAGTAAGCTGTTAGTAACCCAGTGAAGAGGTGACTCCGGGATGCTGGCCTTCTAGGCAGAGTTCCTCTGTCCAGTGTCTGTGTTCTTTTGCCCATCTTAATCTTTATTTTTATTGGCCAGTCTGAGATATTACTTTTTCTTTGCAACTCTGCCTAGAAGGTCAGCATCCTGGAATCGCCTCTTCACTGTTGACGTTGAGACTGGTGTTTTGCGGGTACTATTTAATGAAGCTGCCAGTTGAGGACTTGTGAGGCGTCTGTTTCTCAAACTACACACTCTAATGTACTAGTCCTCTTGCTCAGTTGTGCACCGGGGTCTCCCACTCCTCTTTCTATTCTGGTTAGGGCCAGTTTGCGCTGTTCTGTGAGTAGTACAGGGAGTAGTACACAGCGTTGTACGAGATCTTCAGTTTCTTGGCAATTTCTCACATGGAATAGCCTTCATTTCTCAGAACAAGAATATACTGACACGTTTCAGAAGAAAGTTCTTTGTTTCTGGCCATTTTGAGCCTGTAATCAAACCCAGAAATGCTGATGCTCCAGATACTCAACTAGTCCAAAGAAGGTCAGTTGTATTGCTTCTTTAATCAGAACAACAGTTTTCAGCTGTGCTAACATAATTGCAAAAGGGTTTTCTAATGATCAATTATTATTTTAAAATGATACACTTGGATTAGCTAACACAACGTGACATTGGAACACAGGAGTGATGGTTGCTGATAATGGGCCTCTGTACGCCTATGTTGATATTCCATAAAGAATCTGCTGTTTCCAGCTACAATAGTCATTTACAACATTATCAATGTCTACACTGTATTTCTGATCAATTTTATGTTATTTTAATGAACAAAAAAATTGCTTTTCTTTCATAAACAAGGACATTTCTAAGTGAACCCAAACTTTTGAACGGTAGGCCGGGGGTTTGCCTCTTTTGCATATATATATATATAAACTACCGTTCAAAAGTTTGGGTTCACTTAGAAATGTCCTTGTTTTTGAAAGAAAAGCACAAATATTTTGGGGGCCGGAGGTTTGCCTCTTTTGCATGTTATTTTGGCATAATACCTGTCACATATCAGTTAGCAAATAACGTAAAAAAACATATATGTCATTATAAAATATATATCATTGAGTTAATAAAGCCGCATACAAACAGGCAGCTCCAAAATGCAGGTGTTTCAGCCTAGCTCAGAGCTTTCTGTGGTGTTGGGGCATGCCAGCAGAAAATAGGAGCATTGCACCGTGATTGGCTTAGTATTGCACCGTGATTGGCTCAGTGTTATGTCACTCATGGGACACTACATCACCCGCCTAGTAAAGGGAGACATCAAGAATGTGAGCCCTCCTGTGCCCTTCCAAGAAGGCTCAAGGTCGTTGGCCACAGAAATGACATCAAATCACGTTACATGTACAGTAGCTTTGATTGGACTGATCATGTCAACATCTTACTTTCACAATCTTAGCTAGCAGTCATCATCATGATTTATGAACCAATTCTACTGGCAAATACTTTTTTATCCTTGTCATATGAAGAGAAAATATAGATAAAACGTATCAGTGCTCATCGGCCATTGGACAAACATTACACAACAATTTGGAGATTACAAATTCAACAATGAGTGGTTTGTATGGAATCGGTGACAGTGGCTAACTGCAAGCCTTGCAACTGGGAAAATACGTTTTCAACGGTCATTCAACTTGGAATTGTAAATCCGGCATCTTTCTCTTTGATGACAAAATTTGTCTACGAAGGACCGCCGCGCCACTTTCCTGTTCAAACACATCACAACAACCGTGAGTACAAAAATGTCTTATGCTGCTTCATAAATTTGTGGGCACCGTTTGTCACAGTTATAGTGCAATTAATGTATTGTTTAGTGTTGTGTTATGGCTTTGCTGCATCTAAAAATATATATATTTTTGTTTGCACCACCACCATTTACATGCTAAAATTGCCGCTGGTAATGTTATTAAAATGCAGATAAACATTTCCACAGGTAATAAATTAAAGCTAAACATGAGGTTAGTAATGTGACAGGACATTCATCACTGAAAGTGCTTGTATCTAATGATAAGGGACTGCCAAATAGAGACTTGGTTCATCTTCAATTTCACTTGGAACTTGCCCAGCAGCACCACCACAACAGCAGAGATATGAAGCAACAGCGATAAACCACAGAAACCCCAGTCATGCCACCAGGGTTGGGTATAGTCGGTTACTTTCTAAATATAATGCGTTACCTGTCAAAATTGTAATCAGTAATGTAACTTTTGGATTACCCAAACTCAGTAACTTTTTCTGACTACTTTCAGATACTTTTGGATAACTTTCCCCTTAAGAGGCATTAGAAGAAGACAACAAGGATCCATCAAATGCATTTGAGGTGTCATCATAGAGGTCTCTGACTTGTGGTCAGACACACTCAGGTGGAACAAACTTAAACTTGCACCTTTTTTCAATGCTGAATTGAATGTCATTGAGAAAACAGAAAGATGTTATAATGTATTTTTCCACTAACATCCTTTCTGAGCAATCCAAAAAGTAATCATCTAGTTTTAATATTGTAATAATCTGATTACAACATTTTAGCTGATAACGTAACTGATTACAGAGGTTTTTTGTCATCAGATTACATGTAACTGATTATATGTAATTGCCTGTAATCAGTTACTCCCCAAACCTGCACGCTAAAGGTAAAGTAGTGATAGGCTGGGTACTATATACTCTGCGCTAACAAATGCCTGTTGAGCCTGTTTGCCTAACTACAATACTGTACCTACCATCCTGTCTACTGGTCTGCTTACCCATCTGCCCACATTTCTGTTTGCCCACCTACTATACCTACCAGCATGCTTACTTGTCTGCCTGCCCCCCTGTCTGTCTACCTTTCTGTCTGTCTGCTCACCCACCTGTCTGTAACCCAGGGAGGTCAGACTTTAGGAGGGGAGATGAGGCAAGAGAGGCGCTGCAGGGGGGCATAGAGAGAGAAGAGAGAGACTACAGGGGGGCATAGAGAGAGGAGAGAGAGGCACTCCAGGGGGCAGAGAGAGGAGAGAGGCATGGGGAGGCCCTAAGATCATGGGAGCAGACAGGGATCAGCTGAACACTGTCTAGACTGAGGTACCTGCATTCCTCCTAGAGACACCCATACCAACCAGCTTAGAGACAATCTTGTGCAAGACACGTGGGCACTGTGACATTACTGCACACAGAAACATGGACCTGCCTTCTTCTTCTTCTTCTTCTTCTTCTTCTACTTCTTTCTTTCTTTCTTGAACCCCCCTTCACTAATGGTTTAATGTTTGGTCAGGCCATAGGATAACAAGCAGATGGTGATGAGGGCCTGTCATGTTGCATTTATTCCATGCCAAAACACCCCCCTCTTCGTCTTTAACCCCTTCCCTCTATTAACACACCAAGGCCTCACATTACACATGCAGCCAAGCCCCCAATCATGGCATTATAAAATGCACACAAAACATGTCATTTTAGCTTGGCAACTAACCGTTGAGCTGCTGACTGACTGTAATTTAGTAAATGTACACACACGCGAGCACACACATATGCACACGCACACGCACACAAACAATGCCTCTGGTGTCCCATTGACTCAGATGCCCACTGCTTTTGGGGAAACCCCCTGAAGACAGTCTCATTAGGTGGATGTGTTATAACAAACAAATACAAATAAGATAAATTAGAGTTAAAGTGACACTTCAGAGCATCCTGTCCATCATGTTGTCCTTTGAACACACAACACCATCTACAGAGAGAGCCACAAAAAGCAGAAGACAGTGTCTGCTGGAGGTGAAATTAGGCTTTCAATCATTTCGCTGTAAAGCAATAATGGACATCAAACTATTTTCTTCCCAGGGAGTTATAGTCAGTCACATAGGTTTTATGGCTCTGTGGGCACGTACCTCCATTGGTCTGGGGACGTGGATTGCCAGATACGCTGAACTCTGTTGCTCATGTAGACGTAGAACCGCCTTGTTTGGTTGTGGATGTACCCAAGCACCACTTTGCTGTCCGAATAGTATGTGATGCTGTCAAACTTCAGATCCATCTCCTCAACTATCAACTCTGCGATCTCGACTGCCAGCACGGCTGCGCATAGTTCCAGTCTGGGGATAGTGAGTTCTGGCTGGGGAGCCAGCTTGGCCTTTCCAAAGACAAAGCCGACTTCACTTTTTCCATTTTGAGTGGTGTCCTTCAGGTAAGCTACAGCTGCGATAGCTTTCACCGATGCATCTCAAATCAAGGTTTATTTGTCACGTGCGCCGAATACAACAGGTGTAGACCTTACAGTGAAATGCTTACTTACAGGCTCTAACCAACAGTGCAAAAAAGGTATTAGGTGAACAATAGGTAAGTAAAGAAATAAAAACAACAGTAAAAAGACAGTGAAAAATAACAGTAGCGAGGCTATATACAGTAGCGAGGCTATAACAGTAGCGAGGCTATATACAGGCACCGGTTAGTCGGGCTGATTGAGGTAGTATGTACATGTAGATATGGTTAAAGTGACTATGCATATATGATGAACAGAGAGTAGCAGTAGCATAAAAGAGGGGTTGGCGGGTGGTGGGTGGCGGGACACAATGCAGATAGCCCGGTTAGCCAATGTGCAGGGGCACTGGTTGGTCAGGCCAATTGAGGTAGTATGTACATGAATGTATAGTTAAAGTGACTATGTATATATGATAAACAGAGAGTAGCAGCAGTGTAAAAGAGCGGTTGCGAAGACACAAAATTCCTTGAGCTGAGCATTAGAGGTAGAGAAAAACGTGTAGGTGAGAGGTATTTGGAGCTCCTGTAAGTCTTGAAGTGAATCTCTCCATTTGTTCCACTTCTCTTCCATGTCTGTGGGAAGGGGTGAATCCCAATCTTCCGCTTGTGTAGAGAGCTCTCTGAGGAGTAGCCTGCCTTGTATGGTGACAGGGGCTAGGAAGCCAAATGGATCATATAGGCTATTGACCGTAGAGAGCACTCCCCTGCATGTGAATGGCTTCTTGTCTATGGCTTGGAATGTGAATGTGTCTGCTGTGATGTTCCAAGACACTCCTAGACTGCGCTGTAGGGGGAGATCATCGGTGAAGAGGTTTAGATCCTTAATGTCCTTGGCACGGTCGTCAGGGGGAAACGCATCCATCACCACAGGACTGTTGGAGGCAATTTTGTGTAGCCTGAGGTTGGATAACGCAAGCATTTCCTGTGCTCGACTGAGGACACTGATGGCTTCTGTTTCGGTAGCGAATTACTTCAGTGCATCATCGACATAGAACTCACATTCGACGAACCTTCTCACATCGCTGCAAAAGTCATCCTCTTCTTCCTTGGCAGCCCTCTTTAGTCCGTGTATGGCGACAGCAGGGGACGGGCTATTGCCGAAGATGTGGACACGCATTCTATAGTCCACAATGTCACTGCTGGGGTCATTGTTGCAATACCACAGGAAGCGGAAGTCTCTGTGATCCTCTCTCACCACGAAGCAATGGAACATGTGCTGGATATCAGCAGTGGTGGTCATGGGTTCTTTACTGAACCTCATGAGTACCCCCAGCAGGCTGTTGTTGAGATCAGGGCCTGTGAGGAGTACATAATTTCTCCTTATAATAGTGCACTTGAGTCGAACACCACATGGCTCTGGTCTGGCTTTTTAGGGTGATAGACTTCAAATGAAGGGAGGTACCAGCATTCTTGACCTTCCTGAAGTGGTGGCACTACCTCTGCATGGTCGTTGATGAGCATTTTCTGCATGAACTCTAGGAAGTGCTCCTTCATCTGAGGCCGCTTTGCTAGAGTACGACAGAGTGAGGTAAGACGACTGTAAGCGTACTCCCTATTGTTAGGCAGCCGTCGTCTGAGTGTCTGGAAGGGCAAGGGCAAGGGTGCGACCCAGCTGTTGGAGCTATCTTGGCAGACCTTGTTGTCCATGATCTGAAGGAATATCGTGTCGCCAATCGAAGGTGCAAGTTTGTGATCGCTAGTGGTGCGACAGAAGATTGACTGACTCAGGTTCTCTCCGGTAAGTGTCAATGAGTTGTCTTGCAGGTTTGGCTTGTCGAGGATCTGCTGTTGTGCTCCGTAACTGAGCTTCTCTTTCACCATAACCTGACTATTGCATGGGCTGAGGTATTTGAAATAGATGACCATTTTACAAGATGGATGTCTTGAACAAGCTCACCTGAGATGGTATGTAGGCCCCTCTGAGACACACGTCCCAGACGACAACCCAACCTAGGTCTAGCTTCTGGGCAAATGGAGCGTCGTCTGGACTGTTGATTTGGTTCCTGACTTTATGTACTCTCAAGACATCTCTGCCTAAGAGGAGAAGTATGTCTGCATCAGGCTCCAGAGGTGGGATCTTGTCTGTGATGCGTCTCATGTGACTGTGGTGGCGAGCTGCGTTTGAAGTGGGAATTTCTCAGCGGTTGTTAGGGACTTGGTTACATTCGATGAGTGTGGGAAGGCAGAGACTCATCTTCTCATCGACTGACTCCACAACGTAACTATGGGCTTGAGTGTGTATGGTGATGAACTACCTTTGACCTTGATAATGTCGAAGAACACTGATCTTGTTAGAGACCGATTGCTTTGTTCATCCAGTATAGCGTACATTCTTTTGGATTCTTCATGATGTCCTTTGGGTAACACAATTACAAGGCATATCTTGGAGCATGCTCTCGCGCTCATTCCTTCTCCACATACCTCGGTGCACTTAGATGTGACCTACTGATTGGCCGGTTCCTCTTCCTCTTCCTCCCCACCATGCTCTGAAGAGGAAGGGGATGAGTTTAACTTCCATGGAGCTGGGCCAGGATGGAGTGCTGAGAGGTACCGGCCGCTTTCACATTCGTTGCATTTCACAGTTACCTTACAGTTCTTGGCAAGATGGTTTGTTTTAGAGCAGCACTGAAAACACACATATTTCTCTTTGAGGAACTGTTTGTGGGTCTTCCAGGAACTCTTCTCTGAAACCTCTGCACTTCTTTAACGGATGAGGCTTGTTGTGGATGGGGCAGTGCTTATTCAAATCCACTGTTTTCCTCTGATCCCCCGTGTTCTCAGTTGAAGATACTTGTGTCTTGTGGACAGATATTGTCTTCCCATGTCTGTCTTGCTTGTCTCTTCTGACAGGTGCCGCATGGGAGGAGAAGAGGTTCAAGCTGGGGTCTGTCCTGACCTTGGCTTCTCTACGGATGAAGTTAGCGAACACCCAGAATGGAGGGACAGTGACGTTGTTTTCTAGCTTGAATTTTGACCCGTATGATGTCCACTTTTCCTGCAGGCCATATGGGAGCTTCTCCTTAATAGAGCTCACCCCTCTGGATGTGTCCAGGTACGATAGGCCAGGTAGGTAGCTTTCCTCAAGTCTCTTCCAGAGCATCATCAGCACAGCTAGCAGATGTCTGACATGGACTGCCTTTATCCTGCGTGCCTGCTCGGAAGACTCTGCGCCAAGTCATTTGATGAGCACGCTCTTCTCCCGCTGAAAGGCCTAGCTCTGATGTGGTATTATGGAAGGAGGCTTTCCAAGCCCAATAGTTCTCAGGTTTATCATCGAATGTGGTTAACCCTGTAGTGACCAACTGGCTGCGGGCAAGGTACTTGGCAAGGTCGTAGCTGGTAGGGGTTACGCCATGGTCACCTTGAGTAGAGGCTCTGCAGGGGTTCCCATGGGAACAAGTAGGAAACTGCTGGTGACTTTCTTCTTTTATCTATCCATTCCTCTGGTTGTTGGCCTTACTCGGGCTGGCGAGGGTCATACGACCTGGTGTAGGTTGTTTGTCTGTGTGTGTTTGGTTGGTGGCACAGTGCACGTTACCTGATGTAACTGTGTCAGCAGAGTCACATGGTTCTTTGTCCCTCACTCTGTTGAACTGCTGACTTGAACTAAGGTTAGCGTGGTCTATCACATAGTCCAAGGTGCGCTGAAGGCATTTCTGACGTGGGACTGGGGGTGAGATCCTGCCGGCCAAACCATGATCTACTTCCTGTATAGGTGCCTCCAGTATTTCTGCCTCAGCTAGAGCCGCATCTTTCTCTTCCTGCAGGGCATCCAACGTAGCTTCGAGGCGGGCCTTCTTAACCTTAATGTCTATCTCTCTCCTCGCATAAGCTGTTCTGGCTTGGGCTGACTGATGATTTGTAAGAGCGAGAACTTATAGACTGTGCATCAAATGCTCCCTGTTTCTCTTTAATGTTTTCGTCTTGCTGCGTAGCATTTTCCTTGCTACTTTCTGCCATGATGATGTGAGGTAAGTGTGGCACGTAGGGTGAAGACATAAGCTGGCGATGTCGTGAAGGCTTGCTCTGCGCCGAGATGACAGCCTGTTAACTCTTTAATCCTTGTTGCTCCTTGTGGAGGTTCCTCTCTTATGGGTAGCTGTGCCTGTCTTTTCACTATACTGGACTCGCTAAATGTACAGTAGCTCTTATCCAGCAATCCAGTTAGCTCAACACTCATTCAAATAACTCCGTGGGAAGCAGGGTGTCGTTTTTGGAAGTTTACTTGAATCACAGTGTGAGCAGGAAAGAGGTGAGGCTGGAATTAAGGTCTTTGCCAGTGCCCCATTTATGGGTATGGCAGCGTAGATCAGCTCCTGGCCCCTCATCAAAGATACACACAAACAACACACACAGAGCACTGATTACATTATCAAATGTTGCTAGCATTATCAAATGATGACGTTCCATAACCAGCAGTATCTAGACAATACACAATAAACTTGTATGAGCTACGACTAAGTTAACATTAACACTAGCTAGCCTGCCTCGCTTCATCAAAAGATAGCTACCTACATAACCAGCAATAACGTTATCTAACATTGTTAGCTAAGTTATGCCAGAGAGGTCATTTTATTCCACTATCTCTGGTTATATTCACCGCCTCTGGTCGTTGCACAGCCCCGTTCAATGGATGGATTCGATGATGCTAAGCCGCGGGGCACCGGTCTATGGCCTGTGACGTGAATGGCAAAAAGTGGTGAGGGAGGACAGCCCTTCTCAAATGGAACATTAGTCTGTCAACAAGGCAGCATGATGCATTGTCCAGAAACATACATCCAGAAACATCTCTTTTCCATAAAATATATGTTCGAATTTTTATTGTTTTTATCAAAAGCAATCACTTTTGCATGTTAAAACGAAGAATCGTTCGCATTACTCCACATGCTAACTACGTCACTTTTGTTTTGAGTCGACTTTGCCTTGGGTTTTGAATGGGGCACTTAGCTCACGGCTGGGAGGCAGCCCGCTTCCATAACGAATGCAAGCAAAACAAGCCTTCCCGCACGCCCAGGCCAGATTAATTGAGTCCCCTCAATAAAGGGAAACAAATTGGGAAGAGGGGTGATTTTCACATGGAGCTTGGCAAAAGGAGGAATGATTTGTTGTCATAATTGTAGTCCAAACCCAACCTTAATTAACTCGTTGTGACGCACTGAGGTTCCAAACTCTGTTTAAGACGAGACTGACTTTATGACCAAATTATCCTATTTAAACTTTGCAGTCCAATTTTGACACTAGAATAAAGGTTTCTGACTCATATCAATGCCACAAGTATTCACACGCCTTTATTTTTTCCCCATATTGTTGTGTTACAGACTGAATTTAAAATGGATTCAATTGAGATTTCTTTTGTCACTGGCCTACACAAAATATTGCATAACGTCAAAGTGCATTTTATTTTTTTTTGTTATGAATTAAAAATCAAAAGCTGAAATGTTTTGAGTCACTAAGTATTCAAACCCTTTGTTATGGCAAGCGCTGGGCATCTTGTTACGACATGCATTATCTGAATTAGGCCCACAGAATTATACCTACGGAGAAGCGGATTCTATGGAAGAACTTTGAATGTCTTTTAACTTCCAAGAGTTGGCTTAACATTGCCAGAGCTAGCTAGAAATGTCTTAAGTCAATAAGTATTCAACTCCTTTGTTATGGCAAGACTAAATAAGTTGAGGAGTAAAAATGTGCTTAACAAGTCACATAAGTTGCATGGACTCACTCTGTGTGCAATAATAGTGTTTAACATACATTTTTTAAGACTACCTCATCTCTGTACCCCACACATACAATTATCTGTAAGGTCCCTCAGTCAAGCAGTGAATTTCAAACACGGATGTATTCCAATGGCTCGCAGAGAAGGGCACCTATTGGTAGATGGGCAAACATAAAAAAGCAAACATTGAATATCCCTTTGAGCATGATGAAGTTATTAATTACACTTTGGATGGTGTATAAATACACCCAGTCACTACAAAGATACAGGCGTCATTCCTAACAGTTGCTAGAGAGGAAGGAAAACGCTCAGGGATTTCACCATGAGGCCAATGGTGACTTTAAAACAGTTTGAGTTTAATGGCTGTGATGGGAGTAAACCGAGGATGGATCAACAACATTGTAGTTACTCCACAATACTAACCTAATTGATAGAGTGAAAGAAGGAAGCCAGTACAGAATACAAATGCTCTAAAACATGCATCCTGTTTGCAACAAAGCACTAAAGTAATACTGCAAAACATGTAGCAAAACAATTCACTTTTTGTACTGAATACAAAGTGTTATGTTTGGTGCAAATCCAATACAACACATTACTGATTACTACTCTCCATATTTTCAAGCATAGTGGTGGCTGCATCATGTTATAGGTATGCTTGTAATCGTTAAGGACTGCAGCTGGACAATAACCTAAAACACAAGGCTAAATCTACACTGGAGTTGCTTACTAAGAAGACAGTGAATGTTTCTGAGTGATCCGAATTACAGTTTTGACAGAAATATGGCAAGACCTGAAAATGGTTGTTTAGCAATAATCAACAACTATTTGATATAGCTTAAAGAATTTTGAAGACAATAATGGGTAAATGTTGCACAATCCAGGTGTGACAAGCTCTTAGAGACTTTCCTAGAAAAACTCACAGCTTTAATTCCCGCCAAAGGTGCTTCTACAAAGTATAATTATGTAAATTAGATATTTCTGTGTTTCATTTTCAATAAATGTTCAAACATTTCTTAAAACATGTTTTCACTTTGTGAATATGGGGTATTACATGTACATGGGTGAGTGAGAAAATAATATATATTTAATCAATTTTACATTCAGGCTGTAATACAACACAATGTGGAATAATTCAAGGGGCATGAATACTTTCTGAAGGCACTGTAATTCCTACAAATGTATATGGATAGTAAAAATATACAGTACCAGTGTCACGTTCTGACCTTAGTTCTTTTGTTATGTCTTTGTTCTAGTATGGTCAGGGCGTGAGTTGGGTGGGTTGTCTATGTTCGTTTTTCTATTTTGTGTTTTGCGTTTGGCCTGGTATGGTTCTCAATCAGAGGCAGGTGTCGTTAGTTGTCTCTGATTGAGAATCATACTTAGGTAGCCTTTTGCCACCTGTGTTTCGTGGGTGATTATTTTCTGTTTCCTGTGTCTGTGTTTTCACCATACGGGATTGTTTCGTGTTCGTTTTTGTATTTCACGTTGTTATTTTGTTTCTTAGTGTTCAGTTAATAAATAGAATATGGAAATTTACCACGCTGCGCATTGGTCCTCCTCTTCTCATCACTACGACGATCGTTACAACCTGTCAAAAGATTGGACACACCTACTCATTCAAGGGGTTTTCTTTATTTTTTACTATTTTCTACATTGTAGAATAATAGTGAAGACATCAAAACTATGAAATACCACATATGGAATCATGTAGTAACCCAAAAAGTTTTAAACAAATCAAAATATGTGACCCGTGTCACGAACGTCGTAATCCTCCTCGTCTGAGGAGGAGCAAGGATTGGACCAAAGCGCAGCGCGGTTTGAATACTTGAATTTATTTAACGAAGACGAAACGAAGAACACTTGACAAACTAACAAAACAACAAACGAACGAACGTGAAGCTATACTACGACAAGTGCAGACACAGGCAACTTACGTAATGACATAGACAATAACCCACAACCCACAATACAAAACAGACTACCTAAATATGGTTCCCAATCAGAGACAACACAAAACACCTGCCTCTGATTGAGAACCATGTCAGGCCAAACTAGAAAACCCCACATAGAAACACAAAACATAGACTACACCCACCCAGCTCACGTCCTGACCAACTAAACAAAGACTAAACAAAGGAAATAAGGTCAGGAACGTGACAACCCGATTCAGGAAACTCTGCGTATGTTGCAAGTCATGACTTCACAGGAGAGCCGTTAGAATGTAACAAAATATTTTTTTATCAAAGTGCGTTTTTTGGCAGAAATTCCTTCTCGAACATGTGAACTTTCATGTGCCTTAATAACAAACTGCCTGTAAATACGAATAAAATTGTTAAATTACGAGCCATGTTGGTTAAGCCACAGAAAAAGTCAGCAACCTTCCCACTAGCCATGATTGGCTGAGTTAATAAGTGGGTTGGACATGCTGAGAGAGGAGTTCAGATTGGTCTGCCGTATAGAAGGCTTTTGTATATTTGAGCTCGTCAGTCTGTGTTGGTAATCCTGTCGAACGCAACTTTTAAAAAATGTATTGTGTAGTGGAGCTGCATAAGTGTTGCTCTCCACTTTCTGGAGGATCAAGTTTTGAAATCAGTGGAATTAGAGTATGATAGCTAAAGAGATGGAGAAAACACCTGTCTCCGGATTACATCTTCAAACTAAGGGCAACCGTGGTATGGCATTCCTGACAGGGAGACACGTCCATCATGCATGATGATGTATACAGGTAAGATAGTCTAGCGTTAGCTAGCTACATTTTCAGATATTACACGTTTCTAATTTTGACAGAAAGGGGTTTCATTTCAACCTAAAGTGTAATGTTAGCTAGCTAGCTAACGTTAGCTGGCTGGCTCCTTAGCTGACGTTATTATTAGTTTCCTAGCTAACGTTAGCTGGCTGGCTCGTTAGCTAACGTTACGTGACGTGTGTACAACACCCGTTGAATATGGCCGGTGTCAGTAAATGTCTGCAAAAAAAGCGTAATGAAATTATTGCCAGCAGAGTTGGTTAGGCTGTTTTCATGTTATCCAGAGGTAAACAAATCATTGGCCAGAGGGTAGTGCGTACGGCCTAGTACATCACTGGGGCCAAGCTTCCTGCCATCCAGGACCTCTATACCAGGTGGTGTCAGAGGAAGGCCCTAAAAATTGCCAAAGACTCCAGCCACCCTAGTCATAGATGTTCTCTCTGCTACCGCACGGCAAGAGGTACCGGAGTGCCAAGTGTAGGTCCAAAAGGCTTCTTCTCTGGGATATGTGGGACGCTAGCGTCCCAACTGGCCAACATCCAGTGAAAATGCAGAGCGCCAAATTCAAATAAATTACTATAAAAATGTAACTTTCATGAAATCACACATTCAATATACCAAATTAAAGCTACACTTGTTGTGAATCCAGCCAACGTGTCAGAATTCAAAAAAGCTTTACGGGGAAGCAAACGATGCTATTATCTGAAGATAGCAACCAAGCAAACAAACACAGACCATCATATTTCAACCCTCTAGGCACGACATAAAACGCAGAAATAAAGATATAATTCATGCCTTACCTTTGACGAGCTTCTTCTGTTGGCACTTCAATATGTCCCATAAACATCACAAATGGTCCTTTTGTTCGATTAATTCCGTCGATATATATCCAAAATGTCCATTTATTTGGCACGTTTGATCCAGAAAAACACCGGTTCCAACTCGCGCAACATGACTACAAAAGTTACCTGTAAGCTTTGTCCAAACATTTCAAACTCCTTTTGTAATACAACTTTAGGTATTTCTTAACGTAAATAATAAATAAAATTGAAGACGGGATATACTGTGTTCAATACCGGAGGAAAACAAAGTGTAGCTAGCTTTCAGGTCACGCTCCTCTAACAAAGAGTACACTTCCCTCTACCCTCATTCTGAACAGTGTTACTTCTTCATTTCTCAAAGGAAAAACCTCAATCAATTTCTAAAGACTGTTGACATCCAGTGGAAGCGATAGGAACTGCAAGAAGGTCCCTTAGAAATCTGGATTCCCAATGAAAACACATTGAAAAAAGTGACCTCAAAAAAAAAGAATGGTTTGTCCTCTGGGTTTTGCCTGCCAAATAGGTTCTGTTATAGTCACAGACATGATTCAAACTGTTTTAGAAACGTCAGAGTCTTTCCTATCCAAACCTACTAATAATATGCATATCTTAGCTTCTGAGCATGAGTAGCAGGCAGTTTAATTTGGGCACGCTTTTCATCCAAAATTCCGAATGCTGCCCCCTATCCTAGAGAAGTTGCTTCTACCCCCAAGCCATAAGACTCCTGAACAGCTAATCAAATGGCTACACGGACTATTTGCATTGACTGCAGATGTTGTATTCGGCACATGTGACAAGTAAAATTTGATTTGACTTTTGAGATGTGTCTGTTATTTGAACTCTGTGAAGCATTTATTTGGGATGCAATTTCTGAGGCTGGTAACTCTAATGAACTTATCTTCTGCAGCAGAGGTAACTCTGGGTCTTCCTTTCCTGTGGTGGTCCTCATGAAAGCCAGTTTCATCATAGCGCTTGATAGTTTTTGCGACTGCACTTAAAATTTTCCGTGTTGACTGACCTTCATGTCTTAAAGTAATGATGGACTGTTGTTTCTCTTTGCTTATTTGAGCTGTTATTGACATAATATGAACTTGGTCTTTTACCAAATAGGGATATCTTCTGTATACCACCCCTACCATGTCACAACACAACTGATTGGCTCAAACGCCTTAAGATGGAAAGAAATTCCACAATTACATTTTTAACAAAGCACACCTGTTCATTTAAATGCATTCCTGATGAGTACCTCATGAAGCTGGTTGAGAGAATGCCAAGAGAGTGCAAAGCTGTCATCAAGGCAAAGGGTGGTTACTTTGAAGAATCTCAAGTATAAAATATATTTTGATTTGTTTAACACCTTTTTTGGTTACTGCATGATTCCATATGTTTTATTTCATAGTTTTGATGTCTTCACTATTACTCTACAATGTAGAAATTAGTAAAAATAAAGAAAAACCCTTGAATGAGTAGGTGTGTCCAAACTTTGGACTGGTACTGTACATTTCTATACAGCAATAAAATATGTTTTTAGTAAAAAAATGGAGATGTCACTGTATGTCACGTCTACTCCGGCTATGACGGGTCTCCATCCAAATGCCATGACTTCCTACTCCAATACTCCCTATATTTCACTCATCAGATGGGAGCCTCCACCACGGAGAGGTCCAAGGTTGACACGGTTATTTCCCTGCTGACTGGCCGGGTGTTGGAATGGGCTACGGCCGTCTGGGAGAGAGGTGAGGAGGAACTGGGTTCCTATGAGGGGTTCAGGGCTCTGTTCAGGGGGGTCTTCGACCATCTACCTGAGGGCAGAGAGGGGATTGAGCGCCTACTCCAACTTCAGCAGGAGGTCCAGACCATGGCAGAGTACGCGGTCACCTTTCGGACAGTGGCAGCATCCAGCGGATGGAATGAGCCAGCGCTCTGCACCCTATTCAGAAGAGGATTGCGCAAAGAGGTCCAGACAGCATTAGCGTGCCGAGAGGGCAATCTAACCTTGGACACACTCATCTTGATGTCCATCTGTCTGGATAACCTTCTTCGGGAGCGTCGCTACCCCCATCGCCTCTCTGCCTCCTTCGTTAACGGTTCTGAGTCAGAGCCTGAACCAATGGAGGTAGGGGCCACACACCTCCCCGCGACTGAGCGACTCCTGTGGAGACAGTTGGGGCTCTGTCCCTATTGTGGCCAGGAGGGGCACGGGACATCCGGACACCGTGAATCCAAAAGAGCAGAGGGACGGCCTCGTGATCATCCATCTTCTGGGTTAGGCATGAGTAATCCACAAGAGCAGAGGGACGGCCCCGTGATCATCCGTCTCCTGGGTTAGGCGTGAGCAATCCATCATCATTACTTTCCGCCAAACCATTTTTAGTATCGATTTCACCAGCTGGCTGTCCCTCATCTATTGTTTCTACAGCTGTAGTGGATTCCGGTGTCACAGGGAATTTTATTGACAAGGCCCTGGCCTCCTCCCTGATCATCACCTCCTACCCACTCTCCTCTCCGTTTTCGGCCCAAGCGTTGTATATGCGACCATTGGGATCCGGCACTATTACGCACGTATCGGCCCAGCTCCACTCCACCGTCCGTGGCTCCAACTCCATAATCCCACCATCTCCTGGTAAGAGAGGAGGATGTTGGAGAACCTGCTTTCCCGCACCCTGTGGTTCCACGTCGGTGGAGGGCCCTGTGAGTGTCCTCCAGCCCATCAATCGCTCCTCCCGTATCATTGGCCCCGTGTTTTGGGACGTAGATGTGGACATCCGCCAGACTCTGGAGAGGGAACCCGCTACTGCCACCTGCCCTCCGGAGCGCATCTACGTTCCCATGGGGGTCAGAGATTGGTTGCTGACCTGGGCACTCACATCCCTCACCGCTGGACACGCAGGAATCACCTGCACCACTCAATCCCTTTCTGAGAAATACTGGTGGCCCATTTTGGCGCAGGACGCTGAACACTATGTCAACTCATGTTCAGTATGTACTGAATCTAAATCTCCCCGGCACACTTCAGCACTTAAACTCCTTCCCCTTCCTGTGCCTCAGCGTCCCTGGTCTCATTTGTCCATTGATTTCATCACTGAACTCCGTTTCTTCTAATGGTTTCACCACCATTTTGGTGATTGTGGACAGATTCTCAAAATCATGTCATTTCATCCCTCTCTCTGGTCTCCCTACCACTCTCCAGGTTGCTGAGGCACTGTTCGAGCAGGACTTCTGGCACTATGGCCTTCCGGAGGATATCATCTCCGATCGTGGCCCCCAATTCACATCACGTGTATGGAAGGCTTTCATGGAGAAGGTGGGGTCACGGTCAGCCTCACTTCCGGGTACCAGCCTCAAACTAACGGGCAGGTGGAGGGGATGAACCAGGAGCTGGGGAGGTTCCTGAGGAGTCACTGCCAGGACCGGCAGGGGGAGTGGGCCCAATTCCTTTCTTGGGTTGAATATGCCCAGAATTCATTGCTTGACTCCCTTCCAGTGTGTTCTTGGTTATCAGCCGGCTCTGGCTCCGTGGAGACCGAAGCTCCTGTGGTGGATGAGTGGTTCAGGCGAGCGGAGGTATGAAACGATGCCCATGTGAGACGCCAGCTCGCCGTCCGCCATCAGAAAGAGCAGGCGGATCGCCACTGCAGTGAGGCTTGCGTGTTCCATCCTGGTGATCACGTCTGATCACATCTCCACCAGGAACCTCCCTCTCCGCCTGCCCTGTAAGAAGCTGAGTCCCCGGTTTGTGGAGCCATTCAAGGTCCTCTGGAGGGTCAATAACTCCCCACTAACTACAGGATCTCACCATCTTTTCATGTTTCCTTCCTCAGGCTGGTGGTTCCTGGTCCCCTGGCTGATGCCGTCACATCACTCCTGGACTCCCAGCGTCGTGGTGGTCGGCTCCAGTACCTGGTGTATTGGGAGGGGTATTTCCAGAGGAGCGGTGCTGTGTTCAAGTGGACAACATTCAAGATCCCAAGATCATCCTAGAGTTCCATCTTTTCTGTCTGGACCGGCCCGCTCCTTGCCTCCTCCTGGCCGGCGTCATCCTGCGGCAGTGGCCGTGCGTCGGGGGGGGGGGGGGTACTGTCACGTCTACTCCCGCTCCCCCTCTCCGGTGCTCGACATTGCCGGTCTACCAACCACCGGTCCTGGCATCCCATCATTACGCACACCTGGCAAACCTCATTATGCACTCCTGCGCCCCATCATGAAGCACACCTGGACTCCATCACTACCCTGATTACTCCCCCTTTATCTAGCACTCCCTAGCATCACTCTTCAGGCAGTATTGATTATGTTTCCTTGTCTGACGATTCTGTTGTTTTTGTATCGTTCTACCTTCACTATTATTAAACTCACTAACTGCACCTGCTTCCTGACTCCCTGTGTCGACGTTCCACTATAGCAAGTACTAAAGGTAGTATGGCACTGCACAGGTCCAGCACTGCAGTGCAGACTGAATCACAGACTGGACTCAGAGAGTTGGCCTCTGCTGTTGAATCTCCTCTGTTTTCCTCTGTAATATAATAACTATTCATCTCTGTTAGACAACGTCCTGCCAGGGACTTTCACAAAGATTCATTCCTTTTTTGATTACTATAACATGATTCTAAGAATTTCCCCAATCTTAACTTTGTGTCAGAGGAATTTGCTCCATTCCTCCCTCCCTCTGTCTGTCCCTAGAGGGTAAAACTTCAGCGAAATGATTTGCAGAGATACCAATCATAACAAAATATTACAGTCTAATAGAAAAGTGAGTTAGTTAATAAATAAACAGAATGACCCTGGTGATGAGAACATGATGGGGGTAAATACAGTAATAAAGATTGACCAGAACCCAAATCAACATTTTTTTAAGCAAGATTGTGAAATAGCTTTCTGACACAGGGATGAATTCCAACTGATTCAGGACTCTTTTATAAACGTATAGATTTTATCATATGATAGAGTTATTATATAATAAATTGTTAGATTATTAGTTTTGAGCCATTACTATGTCATGTTTTTATCATCACGTTGAAATCAGTGTCCTTTACATATAAATCCTCTAATCTAGTCGAATTTGACCACTACTCAATCTGTCTGGTCATACATCTGTATGAGCACTGTATCTTTGATTGCAGCCCAGTCCTTATTAACCAGATCCAGACCTGCATGCTATAATACCACCATAGACTGTGTGAGTTCTTCTCTCTCTGTGAGTGAATGTATGTGAATTGGTGCAGTCCCCTGGTTGGTTGTCCTTGTCATTCAGGCGGCTGTAGCAGGGCTTTGATTTCCCCGATAAACATTCCAGGCCAAACAATGGTTATGTTTGTTTAGCCTCAAATAAACACCTGAGACAGGTACACTGTGGGGATCCCCCAGGAAGCTATTGACGGCCTCCTGTCTCCCGTCTCTCACGGCCTCATTAGGGGAACAGGGACCAGTGCACCTGAAAGGCTCCTAAACAGGACCCCAAGACCCCTGCTGCAGCCGGTACAATAGACTAACTAATGAGAGATTGGGGAGAGTGTACGAGAATGTGGTGGAGATGGTAGTGCTGGTGTGTGTGTGTCCTCCAGGTGAGCAGTAGTGAGAGGATTTCTCCTAAGTCCTGTCCTGCTGAGAACACAGCCAACACACAACACACCAATGAGGGTTAAGACAATGTGGTTGGTCCAGACTCCTGTGTGAAAATCTGAGATATAATAGAGAAAAGACTCAGGGTGTAATTACTCATATTGCACAAACCCCATGACACGCAGACACACAGGCAGGCAGGCAGGCAGGCAGGCAGGCAGGCAGGCAGGCAGGCAGGCAGGCAGGCAGGCAGGCAGGCAGGCAGACAGACAGACAGACAGACAGACAGACAGACAGACAGACAGACAGACAGACAGACAGACAGACAGACAGACAGACAGACAGACAGACAGACAGACAGACAGACAGACAGACAGACAGACAGACAGACAGACAGACAGACAGACAGACAGACAGACAGACAGACAGACAGACAGACAGACAGACAGACAGACAGACAGACAGACTGACAGACTGACTACTGCCTGTGATATGACATTTTGATTTAAAAGTTATATGCCGGGCCCTTGGGGTAAAGAGTTTCCAGGGCTGATAGCTTTATGTATACATAATGACAACATCTAACACACAGAGATCCTATTTAATTGGAATTGAATCATTATATCTGATCCTGTCTACCTATGTGTTCTATATCATTGTCATATTTCATAACAACATCAAAAGCAGATGAAATGTTATAAGGGCTTAATTAATGAATCTGTACTTAATTCCTTAAAAATGACTCCACATTTACCTGCAGGCAGAGGCATCATCAGCTAAATCGCGTGTCTGGCAATCATAGAAAGTCTCAGGGTTATGTGAAATGAAAGGAGACGGACAGTATGATTAATAGCTTTGAAGAACAAGCCTGACCTGACTGGTCTGGTCCGTCTGAAGAGATGTAATATTCCGTACATGACGGACTTCAGAGACAGGCTTTGACTCAGAAGTTGCTATAGTTTCTCCAGCCAATTAATTTTAAACTTTGTGTCTACTGAGTTTCTTACTAAATTGGCACCGTAGTTGGCACCCACACATGCACCCGCACACACACGCACACACACGCACACGCACACACATTTGGCATCCCTCTCCTGCACTTGGCTGAGGGATCCAGGCTCTTAACAGGAGGCGTATGAGGCGTGTCTGCTGCATGAGCACACAGGACAGCTCAGCTGGGAAATATTCATTGTTCGATGTGATCATGCCGACTCCACATTCTGTCCTCTGAAGCCGGAGTCCACCTCCCTCTTGACATGACAGCCGTCTGGGGAGAAACAGAGGCGCCTGTCACCATAAACACGTATTTTAGTAGTGGCAATGCTGGCTACAGCACTGGCAGCAAGGGCACCACACCTACAACACTGTTTGAATGTCAAACAAGCTACATGTAAAGATTGTCTCATGTTTGTCAAGCAGTAAACTGGACAACTGATGGAGTTCCATCCTCAATCTGTGTCTCATCCACATTTATTAGTGAAGGAATGGGATGTACTCTTGAGGAGAAAGCAAAAATATACACCTAGATACATTTAAATCGGTAATAGGCTTTTTCATTAGAAGAACATTTTATAGTGCTATACATAAAGCTGAAGATGAATAACAGGTCATATAAGTAAGGCTTGTTGAGTTAGCAAAATAAGTAGTTTCTAATTGGAAGACGACCATAAAGAGCCACAGATAGCAGAGGGAGTAAGGAGGGTGAGCAGAGCAGGGGGGATGTTTGTGTGCTGGATGTATGTCCTCTGGTGGCTGATAAGCATGTGGGCTAGAAGGTGTGGAGGTGGTTGGGTGGGAGGTCCACAGCCATGTGCCAAATGGCCGCTTCTCCAATAAATCACCAGCAGGTCAAAGTCACTTCTCTCTTCCAAGAATTCCACAAAACTCCAAAGAAAAAGTAAAAAACCCTCCTTTTTGGCCGTGTGCTCAGTGTTACAGAGCAGTGTGCCAGAATAACTCAGAGTATGGGAAATGTAGATTTACTGCATTACAAACACCCTGTCAACCGCTGTATCAATCACACATACTCACCTTGCCGCAAACTATGGAAACCTGGGGCATGGCAAGTGTCAGGAAATCACTTTTCCCAAATGATGGGATCGCCTGGAATAGCTCTGGCGTGCATCAGCACCTGAGATACCACCGGTGAGCTATCTGATAACGAGCGTCTGATAACGTAAGATAATAAGGTTCAAGGGTCAACCAGCGGAGAAAAAATACAACTGGAGATGGAAGATATCCCTGATGTACCTCAGGAGATCCAACCCACACACAGTGAATGAACACATGGCAGAAATACTGTCCAAATGTTCTCCTTTCTTATGAAAATAAACTGAGGGTCTGAAAGCAAACAATCATTTTCAGGGGAATACGTCTAATAAACTGGAAAACACATCTCCTGAGACCCAAGTCAGACATTCACCAATACTATACAGGTCTATTAGGCCATGTCTTTTTCTGGTCTGTGAGAACCTCAGCTCAACTGGAGAGTATAAAGTATGAACTTTACACACTATAGACCTAGCATGCTGTTGTTTGTTGGGACAATAACATTATGACTGGTAATCACCCTTAGTGCACAAACAGTTAGAGCAAGAGCCAAGGTGCTTATTAGCGTCTTAAGCTTGTAATTGGCTGCTAGCTGCCTCCAGCTAGCAGAATAGGCAGCCTGTAATTGGTCAGTAGGGATTACAGAAATGACATTAGGACAGCAAGTTTCCCAAACAATGCAGGAAATTTGAAACGTGTAGTGCATTTGAGGTTTTAAAAGACTTCTGAAGTTTGTAATTTTGACTTTAAAATTGTATCAACCCCTACAAAAAAATGTTCATTAATTATAATCGACATAATAATTCACATTTCCTGTTGCTGCAGGATTATTTTCCTGCTGTTTAAATTAAGATCTTGCACCTGTACAATGTAAGCTAGTTTGATTGCAAATGCAGAGTATGCAATTGCATTAATTTCATTACACACAATCACATTACTGACCTTGATAGTACAGTCCTTCTACAGTACAGTCTGTTATTACACTGATTGTCTAGGGATTTGTCATATTAAAGAGCTATCCCCACGCTACTACTAATGAAAAGGGGTTCCAGGGTGATGCTTGTGTAACGCTTCTGTTTCTTCTGTGAACGAAGGAGAGGACCAAAGCGCAGCGTGGTTAGTGTTCATCATGTTTAATAACGACAATAAACATGAACACTACAAAATACAAAAACAACAAATGTGAAAAACCGAAACAGTCCTATCTGGTGCATAGACACAAAGACAGAAAACAACCACCCACAAAACCCAACACAAAACAGGCTACCTAAATATGGTTCCCAATCAGAGCCAATGACTAACACCTGCCCTCTGATTGAGAACCATATCAGGCCAAACATAGAAACGGAAAACTAGACACACAACATAGAATGCCCACTCAGCTCACGTCCTGACCAACACTAAAACAAAGAAAACACAAAAGAACTATGGTCAGAACGTGACAGCTTGGTGCCAAGTCCCTCTGTTTTCATTCATCTGTCATTTTAGCCAAACAATCCATCCGAGCATGAATCAGACCGGGCCAAGTGCTTTATGAAAATGTTCCCAAAATATGCCCATTACCTCTCCACTACTCTCCTGATCCCCATAGGAACAATGCATTCCTGCTATGAAGCAAAGACTAAAGAGATCCCTTTAGCAGAGCTGACTATTGTACTCTTGGAAGAAGTTAGCTAGCACACACAGAGCTGTGTCTGAAGGCCTTAGTGGATTCACAAGCAGTTTGATAATAAAAATTACAGCCTTTTCGCCTCCAGTATCTCTGGACACTGAGCCAAATAGTGGATATTGAGGTTTTGTTGAACACCTGGAGGTGGTGTGAGTCTGTGCCTGCGTGCGTGTGTCTTGGAATGGAGGGATCTGTATCGGTAAAACAGTAATCATAGTCACATTCTAAGTGACTTGAGGATGAAGGCACAGTGAGAAAGCAATCCTCTCATGACACAGGCAGCAACATGATCTCCCAATCATCCCAAAGGAAGGCAAATGATGCACTAAAAGTCTAGGGATAAAATGAAACTGTGCCTTATGATTAAAGATGCAGCTATAATCAGGTCCATTCAGAGTCAGAGTGATATTCCATATGTGGCTTTTGGATGGGTTTTCTCCTCTCATCCACAGTTGGCCCAGGGGCCGCTTCCACCGATGAATCAAAGGGAATGCCTTCATATTAGGGCCCAAAAGAGATGATAGAAAATCCCCACCACCGGTGTGTGTGTGTTACATTCAGATGTGCCTGCATGTATGTGTGTATGTGTGTGTGTGTATGGCAGACATTATGGCCCTCTTCTTCAACAGCAGAAGAGAGGGGGTAGGAGGTGAGAGAGGGGAGGAGAGAAATGGGAAGAGAGGGAGAAAGAAAGGGTAGAGAAAAGGGAGAAAAGGTAGAGTTAGAGAAAAACAGAAGAGAGAGAGAGAGAAGAGAGAGAGAGAGAGAGAGAGAGAGAGAGAGAGAGAGAGAGAGAGAGAGAGAGAGAGAGAGAGAGAGAGAGAGAGAGAGACAGAGAGAGAGAGAGAAGAGAGAGAGAGAGAGAGAGAGAGAGAGAGAGAGAGAGAGAGAGAGAGAGAGAGAGAGAGAGAGAGAGAGAGAGAGAGAGAGAGAGAGAAAGAGAGAGAGAGAGACAGAGAGATGGTGGGAGAGAAAGAGGAGTGCTGCCAATATGATCAGGATGCCATGGGGCCCCTGCCAGAACGCAGATCCATGTGGGACTGATTAGGCTGTTACACCGTGCTGGGAAACCCCACTGGACAGGATCAATGTCACGCTCTCAGCTGCACACCATTCTCCCATTCTTCTCTGCAGATCCTCTCAAGCTTTGTCATGTTGGATGGGTTACTGCACAGCTATTTTCAGTTCTCTCCAGAGATGTTTGATCGGGTTCAAGTCTCTGGCTGGGCCACTCAATGACATTCAGAGACTTGTCCTGAAGCCACTCCTGCATTGTCTTGGCTGTGTGCTTAGGATCGTTGTCCGGTTGGAAGGTGAACCTTCGCCTCAGTATGAGGTCTTGAACGCTCTGGAGCAGGTTTTCATCAAGGATCTTTCTGTACTTTGCTCCGTTCATCTTTGCCTCGATCCTGACTAGTCTCCCAGTCCCTACCGCTGAAAAACATCCCCACAGCATGATGCTGCCACCACAATGTTTCACCGTAGGGATAGTGCCAGGTTTCCTCCAGACGTGACGCTTGGCATTCAGGCCAAAGAGTAGCGGGCTGTCATGTGCCTTTTACTGAGGAGTGGCTTCCGTCTGGCCACTCTACCATAAAGGCCTGATTGGTGGAGTCCTGCAGAGATGGTTGTCCTTCTGGAAGGTTCTCCCGTCTCCACAGAGGAGCTCTAGAGCACTGTCAGAGTGACCATCGGTTTCTTGGTCACCTCCCTGACTAAGGCCCTTCTCTCCCAATTGCTCAGTTTGGCCGGGCTGCCAGCTCTAGGAAGAGTCTTGGTGGTTCCAAACTTCTTCAATTTAAGAATGATGGAGGTCACTGTGTTCTTGGGGACCTTCATGATGCAAAAATGTTTTGGTACACTTCCCCAGATCTGTGCTTTGACACAATCCTGTCTTGGAGCTCTACGGAAAATTTGTTCAACCTCATGGCTTGGTTTTTGCTCTGACATGCACTGTCAACTGTGGGACCTTATATATACAGGTGTGTGCCTTTCCAAATCATGTCCAATCAATTGAATTTACCACAGGTGGACACCAATCAAGTTGTAGAAACATGTCAAGGATGATCAATGGAAACAGGATGCACCTGAGCTCAATTTCGAGTCTCTTAGCAAAGGATCTGAATACTTAAGTAAATAAGCTATTTCTGTAGTTTTTTTTAACAAATTTGCTAAAATTCTAAATGACGGTTTTCGCTTGGTCATTATGGGGTATTGTGTGTAGATTGATGAGGAAATTGTTGTATTTAATCAATTTTAGAATAAGGCTCTAACGTAACAAAATCAAGGGATCGGAATACTTTCTGAAGGCACTGTACACACGTTCACACACACATGCAAACATACATACGCACCACAGGGGGCTGCTGAGGGGAGGATGGCTTATGATAATGGCTGGAATGGAGTGAATGAAATTGCATTAAACACATGGTTTCCATGTTGATACCCTTTCATTTACTCCGTTCCAGCCATTACTATGAGCCCGTCCAGCCCAATTAAGGTGCCACCGGCTGCCTGGTCCAGCTGCCTGCATTAAAGCAAAGGGGAGTTCCCGTCAGCTGGCTATAGTGTGTATGGTGACCTCAGTCTGATGCGTTCCTCTCAATCAATTCTTATCCCAGTCTGCTGTCCCCACATGCCTCAAGAGGGCCACCATTGTTCCTGTTCCCAAGAAAGCTAAGGTAACTGAGCTAAATGACTACTGCCCTGTAGCACTCACTTCCGTCATTATGAAGTGCTTTGAGAGACTAGTCAAGGACCATATCACCTCCACCCTACCTGCCACCCTAGACCCACTCCAATTTGCTTACCGCCCCAATAGGTCCACAGACGACGCAATCGCCATCACACTGCACACTGCCCTAACCCATCTGGACAAGAGGAATACCTACGTAAGAATGCATCGATTACAGCTCAGCATTTAACACCATAGTACCCTCCAAACTCGTCATTAAGCTCGAGACCCTGTGCAACTGGGTCCTGGACTTCCTGACGGGCTGCCCCCAGGTGGTGAGGGTAGGTAACAACATCTCCACCCTGCTGATCCTCAACACTGGGTCCCCACAAGGGTGCGTTCTCAGCCCTCTCCTGTACTCCCTGTTCACCCACGACTGCGTGGCCATGCACGCCTCCAACTCAATCATCAAGTTTGCAGACGACACTACAATGGTAGGCTTGATTACCAACAACGACGAGACGGCCTACAGGGAGGAGGTGAGGGCCCTCGGAGTGTGGTGTCAGGAAAATAACCTCACATTCAATGTCAACAAAACAAAGGAGATGATCGTGGACTTCAGGAAACAGCAGAGGGAGCAGCCCCCTATCCACATTGACTGGACAGTAGTGGAGAAGGTGGAAAGTTTTAAGTTCCTCGGCGTACACATCACGGACAAACTGAAATAGTCCACCCACACAGACAGAGTGGTGAAGAAGGCGCAGCAGTGCCTCTTCAACCTCAGGAGGCTGAAGAAATTTGGCTTGTCACCAAAAACACTCACAAACTTTTACAGATGCACAATCGAGAGCATCCTGTCGGGCTGTATCACCGCCTGGTACGGCAGCTGCTCTGCTCCTGCTCCGCCTAATTGGGCCCAATTTGGACATTTTCACTTAGGGGTGTACTCACTTTTGTTGCCAGCGGTTTAGACATTAATGGCTGTGTGTTGAGTTATTTTGAGGGGACAGCAAATTTACACTGTTATAGAAGCTGTACACTCACTACTTTACATTGTAGCAAAGTGTCATTTCTTCAGTGCTGTCACATGAAAAGATATACTCAAATATTTACAAAAATGTGAAGGGTGTACTCACTTTTGTGATATACTGTATATACTGTACGCTATGCCATCTACTGCATCTTGCCATCTTGATGTAATTAAATGTATCACTAGCCACTTTAAACAATGCCACTTTATATAATGTTCTCATACCCTACATTACTCATCTCATATGTATATACTGTACTCTATACCATCTACTGCATCTTGCCTATGCCGTTCGGCCATCACTCATTTATATATTTTTATGTACATATTCGTATTCATTCCTTTACATTCCTTGTTGTGAAATTGTTAGGTTATATTACTTGTTAGATATTACTGCATGGTCGGAACTAGGAGCACAAGCATTTCACCTTGCATTAACATCTGCTAACCATGTGTATGTGACAAATAAATTTGATTTGATTTAACCGTTCAGAGTTAATGCCTAACCTTAAGAATGCAGAGTTAATGCTTAAACTTATCCATAACCTTAAAAATGTGGAGTTGATGCATAATCAGAACCTTAAACCACTTAGAAATGTGGAGTTGATGCATAATCAGAACCTTAAACCACTTAGAAATGTGGAGTTGATGCATAATCAGAACCTTAAACCACTTAGAAATGTGGAGTTGATGCATAATCAGAACCTTAAACCACTTAGAAATGTGGAGTTTGAGAAACATGGATGAATGACTAATTCTGACATAAGACTGTGAGAGCTTGTTGGGCCTAGGACAGCACTGATGTCCCCCAAATAAGAATCCCTCTCCCCACTTTATGTATTTATTGCTATTTGCTGTGGTTTGGCATGCAGTCACTCGGACATTTAAGCCTGTCAGGGCTGTTGAGCCATATCAAGATCAACATTTATTTACAACCAATCTAATAGAGGTTTAGCAATTGGAAAATACCCTGGTTCTGCTGGAAATCTTCTTCTCGGCATGCCTGGGTTCTCGAAGGATTTGGAATAGTGAGGGTGCCGCTGTTGTTGCAAAAATGTGAGCTGGAGAAATGGACTGTGTGTCAAATCTCTTTTCCCCTGTTTGGGTCTGGCTCTCCCTGGCAACAGCAAAACATGCATATTTTTTCATTAAGGCCTCCGAGATCCTCAACATATGAGCCAAGCGAGGAAATATGCACTATACGTTTCCTGGTGGTAATTAATTTGCTGGGCCGCATTTTCTTTTCGCCATCACATGCCCACGTGCATGCGGCTCATGTGGATTTAATTTGGGTACCTGTTCCTCATTCATGCAATACAAGGCTTGGATGATGATTTAACAGGGCAGGGCAGTAAAATCACTCCGTACCTCAGGCCTGCCTGCAAAGTGATGAGCACCTATGATTTACACTAAGAACCATAAAGCTGTCCCATTAGCTTAGCCTGGGGGCTAGCATCGGCACTCTGGCCTCTGATAACAACAGTACGTACAGGTGTAGGATCTTAATTTGCTCAGCCATGTTGTCGCAGGCTTCTAAAGTTTGTAATTTCCACTTTAAAATTACAGACTTGATTTGCCCTAACTAAAAATCTATCACCCCCTACAAAAATGTAAATTAATTATAATCCACAAAATATTTTACATTTCCTGTTGCTGCAGAATTTTTTTCTGCTGTGAGAAACTGGTCAAATTAAATTGATCCTGGAACTGTATAACTGTTCTAGGGCCAATGCTGATTGTTTCCTGTGTAACAGAGAGTCCATGTACAGTACTGTACATTGCAGTGCCCACTGTTCTAGCATCAGTGGCTATCCCTCTCTTTCACGTTCACTCTGTCAGATGAGTCCCTATCGGCTGATCACAGATATCCTGTCTTAACATACTCTGCCTTCCCTGGGCTGGACTGTTTATGTTAGGGGGAATAGGACTGGAAGGCAGAGGCTGACGCTGCTCAAGGTGCAGAGCTGGGTGTAGAGAGAGAGTGTGTGTGTGTGTGTGTGTGTGTGTGTGTGTGTGTGTGTGTGTGTGTGTGTGTGTGTGTGTGTGTGTGTGTGTGTGTGTGTGTGTGTGTGTGTGTGTGTGTGTGTGTGTGTGTGTGTGTGTGTGTGTGTGTGTGTGTGTGTGTGCGTGTGTGTGTGTGCGTGTGCGTGTGTGCGTGTGCGTGTGTGCGTGTGCGCGCGTGCGTGTGCACAGCCCAGGCCCAGGGGATGCCTGTAGGGAGAGATGGTGTTCTCAATACAGGGGAAACGGCAAGGCTGCTGGTGTCACATACAGAAGAGAGCTCAGAGGTCGAAGGTCAGGGGAGGAAAGGTAGAGCCATACCACTGTCCAGCGGTGCACTCTCATTGCCAGGTGCTATCTGCAGCTGCTGAGCAAGCAAAGGCTATGAAATTGAGCGCCCTCACGGATACGCCTGGCATACATGTGACATGCAAAGACCTTGAGAAATATTTGACTGCCATAGCAATCACTTTCATTCGATAATTCTGTTTTGTAAATCTGGACATGGTCCTCATGAATCCATTCACAACACAAAGTGTTATATTTTGACAGGAAGTCATACAAAACACAATGAGGAATAAAACTGGTTTTACAAACATAATCTCTCCAATTAGATTATATTCAGATAGTAATGTTACCAGCATAGGTAGTCTTTTCAGCAATAATACCATTTTGACTGAAATATGACTTTCTCCAGGGGTACTCTGTCTGTAAATGAGGTATGATAGCTAAATGCCTGCCGCTGGCAAACTTTGCTCAGCTTTGTTCCACGTGTGGCTTCTTTGACGAGGCATATTGCTACTAAAGTATAACACAGGCGTGCGTTGTTTGGAACTAGGGAAGACAGGATGATCTAAATAAATGCCAAAACTGAGTATGTCAAAAAGGAGGACAGTTTTATTTAAAGACAGACTGGCAAAGCTAAAGCAGTAGTAGTAGGCTATACTATGCTTTAATTAAACCAAAGTCCAAGAATAAGAACACTACAGACATATTGGTCTGTCTGACATTTTTCCCAAGAATATGCAAAGTTTGGATACAGAATTCAAACATTAATAGCCCAGGTATAAAAACATTACTTATAGAACTAAGTATAAATGCCGGTTACCTATAATTAACTGAAAAACTAAGTTTAGTGACTGTAAATGGTCTTGTCTAGGCATAGGGCTGTGAGGATACATTTATAGTTTACCGCTCTCTTTGTTTTATGGGAAGCCAGGATGACATCAGAGGCTTAGGGATCTCACACAGTCAGCCATTTGTAAATGCAGTCAATTACAGAAGAGGGTGCAGCCTTTAGGCCTAGAGAGAGCAGCGGTGACTACCTCGTCAAACCAAATTTCTCAAAATAATGAACTTCAGCTTCACATTTTAATGATATGCAGAGAGGCACTGTAAAACATAGCCACTCATTTTCCAGGACTATAGGAATCAGGAATGGAAATACCCCATTTCACAAAGTCAATATTTGTACTTTCTGATCAAACCACCAGTCATAAATACACAGAGAGTCAGAGTTGGGTTTGTTCTCACAGTGTTGCTATAGCGCACCTGTCTCTCTTGACAAGGGATGGGCACCTTTGATGGGGGGTGGGGGCCACAAAAAATCTGAACTCCTCATGAGGGGCTGCAGTGGCTCGCGGGTCTGTGTACCCACATTGATACCAACACATGCAGTCAGAGCCGGCCCTAGCCTTTTGGAGGACCTAAGTTGAGACGCCAACTGAGACAGGAAAACCCCAGATAGACCCTAGCAAGTCAATGAGAAATGCATTAGATGTGTATTTTTTGGGGGTTGTTTGTTTTTTGGGAGGTAAGATTGTTATATCACTTGGTTTTACTGGTAAAAAGGGGTTGGAAATAACCTTTTGGAGATGGAAACGCTGAGCCATCACCAGACAGTTTCACTGTGAGGGCCAGTTTCAGGTGCACATCAGTTTCAGGAGGGCCTACTTTATAGCCAGCTGGGCACACTTTGTACTGGAAACCGTGGCTCTGCCAATTTACCTAATAAAAGGAGGGCTTCTGCTATTTTCAGGTCCTTTTTGTGAGTGGCGTCTCCAGTCTGTCTGAAAGCTTTGGGGAGAAAAAGCTCTTAGCGGGCCTAATCTCCTAGTGTTACAGTGGGGCAGTTTGGATCGGAGCATCTGATTGGCCGATTCCTGTCTGTGGGGAGATGTTATCATATGGGAAAGAGGACATGGCGCGTGGGCAAGGTGGGTTGAGGACGGTGTGTGTGTGTGTGTGTGTGTGTGTGTGTGTGTGTGTGTGTGTGTGTGTGTGTGTGTGTGTGTGTGTGTGTGTGTGTGTGTGTGTGTGTGTGTGTGTGTGTGTGTGTGTGTGTGTGTGTGTGTGTGTGTGTGTGTGTGTGTGTGTGTACATGTACGTGTGTGGGGGGAATCCTGATTGCTCAGTATTTACCTACAGTAGCTCTCTGGATAATTATAGAGATCAATCTGACAGACTACTGGTAACAAATCACAATGGCAACCCCATTGGCTTTGAAGTTATCTTGGTCATTGCAGAGCTGAGCTCCCAATTTCCCAATGTTGTTAGCAATTAAGATGAAAAAATATATTATTTATATTTTGGAAATATATATTTGCTAGTAACACAGAAGCCCCTTCTAATAAGGTTTGTTAAAGTGCATCTTAAAACACACTGGTTCTTTTATGTTACTTGAGCTGCTGGTCTTCCTAAAGCGAGCAGTTTGAAAGGGAATACAGTGGAAATCTATTTAGAGGCAAGCAGACTGGATTCTCTGAATCCCTGGTGTTGTTAGATTTCAGCAGGCTCTACTGACACACTGTAAATCTGCGAGTGGTCTGAGAACATCAACACCGGTTTGTGGTGAACTATGTTGTTTAAGCGGTCCGAAGTAGCCTTATTGTTGCCTCTAATCATAAGAGCTCTCCTGGTTTCTGATGTTACACTCTTAGAAAAATGGTTCCAAAATGGTTCTTCCGCTGTCCTCATAGGATAACCCTTTTAGGTTCCAGGTAGAATCCTCTGTGAAAAGGGTTTTACATGGAACCCAAAAAGGTTCGATATGGAATCCAAAAGGGTTTTACCTGGAACCAAAAAAGGTCCTCCAAAGGGTTATGCTATAGGGATAGCCGAAGAACCCTTTTAGGTTCTAGATAGCACCTTCTAAGAGTGTAGGCTACTGGTGACTTAACCCTATCCAAACTAGGCAGGTTTGGTAAGTGCAACAACTGCATTTTCCCCTATAAAGAATTGACAGTGGTCAATGGATACTGGATTCTATTGCTTAGCATCCCTGTTTCTGTCAGTGGTTTAAATGATGTTATGCCAAGAATGCACAGGAAATGTTTCAAAGATCTACACGGATGTGAGTGCAATTAAAGGATTGTGTTGACTTTTCATTGCTTACTACAAAGCTGGTTAAATTAGATGAAGAATTTGATTTAAAAAAGATCGGAATCCATGTCTCAGCTACAGAGAGACATTTGTATTCTAATTGGGTCTTACTGGATATGAGGGGAAATTGGTGAATATAGATATTTCCATCTGAAAGACCATTTTAGTTATTCAAATGAGGAAAGTATTTAACAGGTCAAACATGGAAAACAAACCTGCTTTGACTGTTTGAAATTAAAAACTGCTTTATAAACCAGCCCCCCCCCCCCCTCCTCCTAGCCATCAGCGATTATGTCATTATACACAAGTGATAGTTTTGTTAACCTGGACATCTGCTCCACATCTTTGGTTTAACCAATAGGTATTCTATTTTGGAGGGTCAAAAAGGGACCAAAACTGACAATAGATATATTTTGTTAAGCTAACAGGGCATTTTCTGAGGGAGTTTCATGTCAAATCCACATTGATTAACCTAAAGCATATAATTTCCCAGAATAATGGATAAAGACAAGTAAAAGACCAAGTGTTTGTGGTTTCTCAAATATATTTGTCTCCTTGGGTATTGACGAGGTATGTGAAAGCTAGACCACACACATACAGCACTGTAAACCAACTACAACAGAAGCACACCATGACATATCACCAATATATGGTTTAAAATTGTGCACTGCTTTACATAATGATGTGGAACGTATTTCTCCAGCAATGACATCCTTCCATATTCTTTGGTGTTCTTTAGAAGTTCCAGAGGTCCACCCATACTATTACAAAAAACCCAATTCACTGAACAGAGAGAAGACCACCTGCTCGATAACTGCCTGATCCTCTATTTCAGCACATCCTCAGTTTACTATTCTCTTCCCCCATTATCATGTTTCTAACTGGACATAAACCACTGGCACACAGCTGCAGTTTCATAGCCACTGCTTTGCTGACTGGTTGGCAGTGCCGTGTGTTAGTTGGTTTCTGTCAAATTTGGGCCAAGCTGCAGTCATGGAGTTATTTGATCAAACATTCCAATGGTACACCAAATATGGACGCCGGCACACCCACCAGGCAGCGTCGATGTGAATTATAATGTCAGACCTATTCGTTTTTTTCCTATGGCTGCGGTATCTTTGTCCATGTATCTGTCTCTATCTATTATTGTGTCTGTCTGTGCGTCTGTGTCTAAGTCTGCATGTGTTTGTACCAAGCCAATATCTTTGTCTCTGTCTATGTTCGCCCACTCCTCTTGCCGTCCTGTGTGCGGTTGAACCTGGACTGTAGCTCTGCCATCCCTAAAGACAGCCAAACCAAATATTTTCCCCTCTGCATGTTTCCAGTGGGAGTCTGTGGGAACCAGGCTGGAATCAGCTCACCAGGAAATGCACTGTCTGCTCTACACGCTTTCCCATTTATTGTCTTAACCTAAACACTCCACCACCTTTATCCCCCTATCTCCTCTCTCAGTCCCCCCCACACTCTCTTCCATCTCTTTTCCCCCTCTCTCATGTATCAGGATTCAGATCTCTCCTTCCCTTCACAGAACCACTGAGCCAGTATCAACAGGGGAGAAATGGAGGTGGTTTGGGGATTTTGCTTCTCATCAGCAAAACACTTCCTTGAGAGCTGTGAGAGTGTGTGCAGATGGGCTTCAGGAGAGACAGGTGTTGACCCGTAGGTCATATGACCTCACACACCGGCTTCAGTCAGGTAATCTGCTGAGTGCTGAGCACATCGTTCCTGTTATAAAAGGATGGTTGAGGGAAAAACGCAACTTGGGAGGGATTCTGGAGAACTATAACTCTGGAACCATGACTTTGAATTATCTCTGGCAGTGAAAGGGTCAAAGGAATCGCTGATTGGCCAGAGTTGGCATTTGACTTCCTCACACCCCTGCATGTATTTGAAATGTAAAGAGATTACAAAGACAAAAGGGCCATACATGAGAATATACTATTTCTCTATACCATCTCTATTGGCAAAACAGTACAATGAGAGACATATCCTAAACCTTAGTTGAAGTATTTTGGAACCAAACTGGCAGATATGATACCCCTGAAGGTTACTCTCTAAATGGAGACTAATACACAACCTTAACACCAATTAAGCTTTTTAAAATGAAAGTTAAACGGATCACTCCATTAACTGGATTAAGACAATGATTACAGAAGGCTAAATTATGACACTCCCGTAAGACAAAGGCTAGATGTAATTCACTTACCCTCTCCAACCTCAAATGTAACATTTCTAACAACCTGGCACTGTTTTGTTTCCTGTACTACATTTTCAGTTTGCATGGCTAATAATCCTAATTACAAGGGTTCATTACAAGTTTAAACTTCACTCAGTGAACAGAAGCACTAGCCTTCAAAGGAGTCATATGAGAAACATAACTCCTGGTGGCTGAGGAACAATTACATGCAATGCCCTTTTCTCCCCCTTCAAATCTGTCATTGTGGCTTTCATACATTTCCCCCCCTGTAATTTCCAAAAGATAATTTCTTTGGCATTGATTGACTGAATAATAGCAGGCCTTCCGTGTCACAAGCTTTGTAATCAGTTTAGGTATTTCAGCGTGCTCGGGACAAAATAATTGACACACCAGGATCACCCTGTTCTCATACACCATTCTCCCCGAAGGCCAAATAGCAGTCAGATGGGTTGTGACATGGGATTTATACATTTTACATGGCATAAGCACGCTACCAAGCAGAACTAAGATGATACCAGACAGGTAGTTATGGCTATACATTACTATTTATCTGCTTTCTTTAAAACAATTAAAATAATATTATTACATCAGACGTGAGAACCTGTTGCCCAAAATCATGTAGATTGTCTCTGAAAGTGATTTATTGCATATTCTAAATACCTCCTACTCCTAAAGCATGACTAATCAATTAGTTTTATCATTGGAATGTGATAGAAAACAAGGCAACAGTGTGTTTTAGGACCATGCGGACCACTCCGAGCAGTCTGGAAGGCTGTTTGGAGTGTTTATCTGCCTGGATAAAAAATAATGGATAATAAAAAAAAATGAAATGCCCCCACTTCTAAAACCAAAGTTGCTCCCCTGCAATTAGAGCAGTATAATGAGTTTAATCAGAGTATCATCTCAATGGAAGGATAGGTTTCCCAGTGTGCTCATTCCCATGTAATGTAATTCCTCACACACAGCAGAGGCGCTGATGCTTTCACGTTCATAATGCTGGAGGACTGGAATATCTGTTACCTTAGACACCAGAGGCCTTGCTGCTTTCCTCCAGGATTAGGAAATAATAAACATGACATGCACCAAATGACCAACACTGACCTCATTCACCGCAAATAGGTATAGTGATTACATACATAAAGATGTTATATTGATTTATATATTATTCATGTTAACTTCAACCAGTACTTTAGCATCTTTAAAGTACATCTTATGCAGAAAATGGGACATACATACATACCCTATTATCAAAAGGTATATGAAATATTCTTATTTTACATTTTTATATTATATTATTTCTTATTGTTGTTGCATTGTCAAGAAGGAACCTGCAAGTAAGCATTTCGTTGGACAGTGTATACCATGTGTATCCTGTAAATACAACTAATGCGATTTGAAACTTGAAACTATTGTGTTCACTTATTGCTCTATGTAAATTGTATATTTTGCATCACTTCATAACAAAGAGCTTGATCAAGTCAGTTTGACCTGAAAGACCAGTACACGAGGATGTCTGGAGTTACCCCACTGCCCATACAACTACAGAGGTAAAGCAGTGACATAAAAAATGGGTCTGTTTTGATGACCTCGATTCAGTTGTGAAATCTGTTCTTGAGGGAAGTAAAGCATTCATTTATTTGCATCTGTGCTTTTAGTACAAGATCTTTTGTCAAGACAACACACTTATATGTCTCCAACAAACTGTCTGTTTATCAGATCTGTTGATAAGACCAGATAAACAACTATTGATCAAATAGTATTTGCAGCCTTGGAAACCAGATCATAAATGATAGCCTATCTGTTCAATTAATTATCACCATATAACACCATAAATGCCTTCAATAGTAGGCCTGTGGGACATATACAATAGCTGACTTTGAGTCTGTAGCTGTGCCTACCTTTCACAATACCCACTGCAACCTCCTAAGCCTACCCTCTACCTGTCCTCTATTCTGTTTTGGGGCTGTGTGGTCCTGACTCCCCTCTCCCCTTCCTGCTGTGATCTCCCAGGCTGCCCCAGGCTCTCTCTGTCTGGGAAGTCTAAGCCCCGGGGTCACCCTGACTCTCAAGGGTCAGCCTCCACACACTGGGGAGACAAGAGAGCATGACAAAGCTTTGGAACTAAACAACAGCCAAAGCAAACCTGCTGTCAAATCTGGGAAAATACCATCCATCCAAAATACCAATCCATTTCACCAAGAGAGGAGCCTCTCTTCCACCTCCCTCTTCCTCCAGAGCCAGTCTGAGAGATGGGGAAAGGTACGTCTGAAAGCCAGACACTACTAAATTAACTCCAGAGCTGTTCTCAGGCTAACTACACAGGCTACAGGCCTTTAGAGTGGTGGAGATGATTGTAAACAGGGATTGGAACAATCTTTTGGATAGACTGACAGAGCTTGTGAAGTACTTCAAGACTGACATGCTTCATCAAAGTCAGAATACCAAATCAACACCTTGAGGTCCAAATAAAAGCTGGGACAGTGATTTAAGCAAAAAGTAGTCTGGCTCACAACATAGAAGAGCCTAAAAGCTTGACATGCGAGGCAAGAGGAAACTGAACCTAATTGACTGAAGAATAAATTATACTGACCCTACAAATACAGTTTTAAAATAAGTAACCGAACAGAAATAACTTTGTGCACTGTTACGAGAGCTGATTATATTTCTATGGATGTTCATGTATGATAGCTGTTTTTATCTGAGTTATCTGTGGTGTTGGGCTGAGAAACAGGAGGACCACAAGGCTGGAAAGGTCGATGGACCAGCCTGTTGACAGCACAATAATTAGTGTTCATGATTACCCAGCCATGCCTACCAAGAAAGGCTGATTAATCAAACAATAGACTAGAAATGTCAATAGCATACTCTCTAATATCAATACTGAGGGGGAGATAAGAGCAACATTGCTTCAAAGGCTTAAGCATTAATGGTCATTTCAAGAGAAAATCTTGAGATGAAGGGTGGACTTAATTTGCTGTGGAGGAACTCATGAGATTCAAATATATCTTACAATACTTAGAAACTCAAAATGCGTCAACTAATCAAAGAGATTTAGAAAGTTCTTTGTGATAGTTTTTAAATCCCTTTAAGAAACCTTGTGTCAGTGGTGACAGATAGATGGATAGAATTCATATACACCAATATCTATTGCTACCCGAGGCATGTTATATAATTAAACACCAAAACTATGTTTTATGTGAGAAGTAGGGATTAGTATGAAGCCGAAAAGGAAAGGAAATTCACATGAGCACCACAATGCCTACATCACCCATGACCTAACAAGGTTTTCCAGCATACAGTTTTGACCTACTACAGTAGATATGTTGGTCTAATGTACTTCAAATGACGTGTAGGCAGGTTGCTTAGGATTCAAACCTTCTCAAACGGCCTAATTCATACTCTTCAGACTCAGAGGGATAATGGACTCGAGTGTACTGCTATTAAAATAATATATATATACAGTTGAAGTCAGAAGTGTACATACACTTAGGTTGGAGTCATTAAAACTCGTTTTTCAACCACTCCTCAAATTTCTTGTTAACAAACTATAGTTTTGGCAAGTCAGTTAGGACATCTACTTTGTGCATGATACAAGTAATTTTTCCAAAAATTGTTTACAGACAGATTATTTCACTTATAATTCACTGTATCATAATTCCAGTGGGTCAGAAGTTTACATACACTAAGTTGACTGTGCCTTTAAACAGCTTGGAAAATTGCATGTCATGGCTTTAGAAGCTTCTGATAGGCTTATTGACATCATTTGAGTCAATTGGAGGTGTACCTGTGGATGTATTTCAAGGCCTTCCTTCAAACTCAGTGCCTCTGCTTGAGAATGAGAAAATCTAAAGAAATCAGCCAAGACCTCAGAAAAAAAATTGTAGACCTCCACAAGTCTGTTTCATCCTTGGGAGCAATTTCCAAACGCCTGAAGGTACCACGTTCATCTGTACAAACAATAGTACGCAAGTATAAACACCATGGGATCACGCAGCCGTCATACCGCTCAGGAAGGAGACGCATTCTGTCTCCTAGAGATGAACGTACTTTGGTGCGAAAAGTGCAATTCAATCACGGAACAACAGCAAAGGACCTTGTGAAGATGCTGGAGGAAACAGGTACAAAAGTATCTATATCCACAGTAAAACGAGACATAATCACAAAGCCCTAACCTCAATCCTATCGAAAATGTGTGGGCAGAACTGAAAAGTGTGTGCGAGCAAAGAGGCCTACAAACCTGATTCAGTTACACCAGCTCTGTCAGGAGGAATGGGACAAAATTCACACAACTTATTGTGGGAAGCTTGCGGAAGGCTACCCGAAACGTTTAACCCAAGTTAAACAATATAAAGGCAATGCTACCAAATACTAATTGAGTGTATGTAAACTTCTGACTCACTGGGAATGTGATGAAATAAATAAAAGCTGAAATAAATCATTCTCTCTACTATTATTCTGACATTTCACATTCTTAAAATAAAGCGGTGATCCTAACTGACCTAAAACAGGGAATTCTTAGTAGGATTAAATGTCAGGAATTGTGAAAAAGTGAGTTTAAAAGTATTTGGCTAAGATGTATGTAAACTTCCAACCTCAACTGTATATACAGTACCAGTCAAAAGTTTGGACACACCTACTCATTCAAGGGTTTTTCTTTATTTTTACTATTTTCTACATGTAGAATAATAATGAAGAATCAAAACTATGAAATAACACATATGGAATCATGTACCGACCAAAAAAGTGTTAAAAAGCCACCCTTTGCCTTGATGACAGCTTTGCACACTCTGGCATTCTCTCAACCAGTTTCACCTGGAATGCTTTTCCAACAGTCTTGAATGAGTTCTCATATATGCTGAGCACTTGTTGGCTGCTTTTCCTTCACTCTGGGGTCCGACTCATCCCAAACCATCTCAATTGGGTTGAGGTCGTGGGATTGTGGAGGCCAGGTCATCTGATGCAGCACTCCATCACTCTACTTCTTGGTCAAATAGCCCTTACACAGCCTGGAGGTGTGTTGGCTCATTGTCCTGTTGAAAGACAAATTATTGTGCCACTAAGCGCAATCCAGATGGGATGGCGTATCGCTGCAGAATGCTGTGGTAGCCAAGCTGGTTAAGTGTGCCTTGAATTCTAAATAAATCACTGACAGTGTCACCAGCAAAGCATCCGCACACCATCACACCTCCTCCTCCATCCTTCACGGTGGGAACCACACATGCGGAGATTATCCGTTCACCTACTCTGCGTCTCACAAAGACACGGCGATTGGAACCAAAAATCTCCAAATTGGATTCATCAAACCAAATGACAGATTTCCACCAGTCCATTGCTTGTGTTCTTGGCCCAAGCAAGTATCTTCTTATTGGCGTCCTTTAGTAGTGGTTTCTTTGCAGAAATTCGACCATGAAGAACCGATTCATGCTGTCTCCTATGAACAGTTAATGTTGAGATATGTCTGATACTTGAACTCTGTGAAGCATTTATTTGGGCTGCAATTTCTGAGGCTGGTAACTCTAATGAACTTATCCTCTGCAGCAGAGGTAACTCTGGGTCTTCCTTTCCTGTGGTGGTCCTCATGAGAGCCAGTTTCATCATAGCGCTTGATGGTTTTTGCAACTGCACTTGAAGAAACTTTCAAAGTTCTTGAAATGTTCCATATTGACTGACCTTCATGTCTTAAAGTAATGATGGACTGTCATTTCTCTTTGCTCATTTGAGCTGTCCTTGCTAAATATGAACTTGGTCTTTTACCAAATAGGGCTACCTTGTGACAACACAACTGATTGGCTCAAACGCATTAAGAAGGCACATCTGTTAATTGAAATGCACTCCAGGTGACTACCTCATGAAGCAGGTTGAGAGAATGCCAAGAGTGTGCAAAGCAGTCATCAAGGCAAAGGGTGGCTACTGTCACACCCTGATCTGTTTCACCTGTCTTTGTGCTTTGTGCTTCAGGTGTCACCCCTCTTCCCCATTAACCCCAGTGTATTTATTCCTGTGTTCTCTGTTTGTCTGTTGCCAGTTCGTTTTGTTTCGTCAAGCCTACCAGCGTTTTTCCCGTGCTCCGGTCTTCCTCTAGTTCCTGTTTTCTTGTTTTCCCGGTTTTGGCCATTTTGCCTTCCTGGACCCTGAGCCTGCCTGCCGTTCTGTACCTTTCGGACTCTGCTCTGGATTATTGACCTCTGCCTGCCCTTGACCTGTTGTTTGCCTGCCCCCCTGTTTTTGAAATAAACTTTGGTTACTGATTGCATCTGGGTCTTCTCTTGAGCCTTGACAGTACTAACTGGCCTTGACGGATCCAACAGACACGGACCAGCTCCGCAACACCGTCTCCTCCCAAGGAGCCACCCTTGGAAGGCACAAAGAGTTGCTTTATGGTCTTATGGAAGGGTTCCAGACCTTCACCGAATGCCATGACCGCGCGTTGAACACATTTCTGGAACAATTCCGCAGGTTGCCCGTAAGGCAGCCTACCACGACGGTAACCTCTCGGCTGAGAGGTTACCGTCGGTTACCTTAGTAACACAGCTGTTTACATCATGGCCACCCCGGTTTCCCGAGAACCACGCTTACCTCCCCCGGAATGCTTCGCTGCAGAGTCGGGAACCTGTCGGGCGTTTCTCACGCAGTGTTCTCTTATCATCGAGCTGCAGTCCTCCTGCTTCCCCTCGGACCGCTCAAAGATAGCGTACCTCATCACGCTGTTGTCCGGGAGGGCTCTCGCCTGGGCTACGGCCGTGTGGGAACAACAGTAGGCTGTATGCTTCAGTCTGGAGGAGTTCATGGAGGAGGTGAAGAAGGTTTTCGATTCTCCATTGTCCGGGAGAGAGGCTGCCAGGAAGTTACTCCAGCTTCAGCAAGACTCCCACAGTGTGGCAGACTATGCGGTGGATTTCTGCACATTGGCAGCTGAGAGTGCCTGGAACCCGCAATCGCTGTTCGACACATTCCTGCACGGATTATCGGAGGAAGTAAAGGACAAACTAGCAGCCTGGGAACTACCTACGGATCTCGACTCACTCATTGCCTTGACCATCCGGATCAATGGGCGGCTAAGGGAACATAGGAAGGAGAGGAAGTCCAATTCCATCTCGCCTCCGAGGCATCCTGGTAGTCCCAAACGTTTCCGAGGCCGAGAGAACCCGAGTTCCCACGAGAGTCTCCGAAGTCTGCCGATTCACCTCTTCCCGAGCCGATGCAACTAGGCAAAGCTAGGCTGTCCCCAGCCGAACGACTACACCGGCTTCAAACGTTGCCTGTATTGTGGGACTACTGGTCATTTAGTGTCCTCCTGTCCACTAATAGACCAGGCTCACCTGTAGGGGCGAGTTCTCTGGTGGGGCATACGGATAACTTTTCCTCTCTCCTTACTCGCACCCTTTCCCATGTCATCCTGCTGTGGGGGAACCAGTCGAAATCTCTCTGGGTACTCATCGACTTTGGGGCCGATGAGATGTTTATGGACGCACCCTGGCATCCGAGCTGGGCATCCCCATTCAGCCCCTTTCCATTCCCAAGGACGATAGAGTGCTGGATGGGCGCTCTATAAACCGGGTCACCCACAATACCACTCCCATCAACCTACGAGTGTCAGGGAACCACAGCGAGACTCCACCTTCGCCTCTCCCGAGCCCGTTGGGGAATTAAAGCAATGAGACAAGATCAAAACTGGGGAGAAAAGGGGGGTAAAATATAAATAAAAATAAATACCTTATTTACTTAAATATTCAGACCCTTTGCTATGAGACTGTAAATTGAGCTCATGTGCATCCTGTTTCCATTGATCATCTTTGAGATGTCTTTACAACTTGGAGTTCATCTGTGGTAAATTCAATTGACTGGAAAGGCACACACCTGTCTATATAAGGTCCCACAGTTGACAGTGCATGCCAGAGCAAAAAAACAAGCCTTGAGGTCGAAGGAATTTTCCGTAGAGCTCAGAGTATCACGGCTCAGGATGAGACACAGATGCAGACACAGGAGGCGGATAGTTTGAATCTCAGATATTTATTATATCACAGGGGGCAGGCAAACGGCAGGTTGAGGGCAGGCAGAGGTTCGTAGTTCAGGTCAGAGTCAGGTAGGTACAGGACGGCAGGCAGGCTCAGGGTCAGGACAGGCAGAAAGGTCAGAACCGGGAAGGCAACAGAATTTGAGAACAGGAAAACGGGAAACACGCTGGTACAACCTGACAAGACAAGACGTACTGGCAACAGACAAACAGAAAACCCAGGTATAAATAGACAGGAGATAATGGGAGAAAATGGGAAACACCTGGTGGGGGGTGGAGACAAGCACAAGGCAGGTGAAACAGATCAGGGTGTGACATTATCCTCCCTCTAGGAAACAGAAGACAAAGGGCTGTGAGAGAGAGGTTTAATCCTAGACACATGAAAAGTGGGATGTATACGGAGGGTGCAGGGCAACAGAAGATGAATAGCAGAGGGGCTAAGGATTTTAGAGATGGGGAAATGGGGGGAAAGTTTACGGTACTCCACACGGAGGGGCAGATCCTGAGTGGAAAGCCATACTCTCAGCCCAAGACGATAGCGGGGAGCAGGGATCTGGTGGCGGTCCACCTGTCGCGATCCCTAGAGGTGGTCTTAAGAGTGGACCGGGCTCTCTTCCAGGTATGGCGACAGCGGCGGACGAACATCTGGGCAGAGGGTATGCTAACTTCTTCCTCTTGCTCAGGGAAGAACGGGGGCTGATATCCCAAGGAACACTCGAAGACCGAGAGGCCAGTGGCCGAGCATGGAAGGGTGTTGTGGGCGTATTCCACTCACACGAGTTGCTGGCTCCAGGTGGTGTGGTTGGCAGAGACGAGGCAACGTAGAGCCGTCTCCAGGTCCTGATTGGCTCGCTCTGACTGGCCGTTAGACTGGGGATGAAAATCGGAGGACAGGCTGGCCAACGACCCATTGAGGGTGCAGAACGCCTTCCAGAACCGGAATGAGAACTGAGGAACGAGATCGGAAATCATGTCGACCGGAAGTCCATGGATCCGGAAGACGTGCTGCACCATGAGCTGGGCCGTCTCCTTGGCTTAGGGTAACTTGGGAAGAGGAATAAAATGGGCAGCTTTGCAAAACCTATCCACCACCGTTAGGATAGTGGTGTTGCCATCTGACGAAAGGAGACCGGTGACGAAGTCCGGGGATATATGGGACCAGGGGCAGTGAGGAATGGGGAGTGGTTGAAGAAGGCCAGCCGGAGCTTGCCACAGAGTCCTATTCGTCACACACACAGTGCAGGCGGCACCAAACGTAGAGACGCCAGGAACCATGGTGGGCCACCAAAAACGTTGTCGGACGAAAGCCAGGGTCCGACAGGAGCCAAGATGGCAGGTGAGTCTAGAGGAATGTGCCCATTCCAGGGCCGGGGCACAGGCGGATTCTGGAACAAACATCCGGTTAGCCGCCCCCCGGTCTTACGGACCAGTCTCAGTGAGGTTAAGATGATGGGAAAGGAAAGCGCAGGGATGCAGCTTTTGGTCCTGGGCAGAACGCTGAGACAGGACGGCCCCCACTCCGACTTCCGAGGCGTCGACCTCCACCACGAACTGACGGGACTGGTCCGGATGGATTAAGATAGGAGCTGTAGTGAATCGATGCTTGAGGTCCGACAATGCCCGGTCAGCTGCTGGAGACCACGTGAACAGAACCTTGGGAGAGGTGAGTGCTGAGAGGGGGGAAGCCAGGGTGCTGTAACCGCGGACAAAACAGCGGTAGAAATGAGCAAACCCCAGGAAACGTTGCAGCTGCACTCTGGATGTGGGTTGAGGCCAATCCACCACCGCTCTCACCTTGTCAGAATCCATCTGAATATTTCCTGCAGTGATGACGTATCCTAGGAAGGAGATGGTGGAGCGATAGAATTCACATTTCTCTGTTTTCACAAAAAGCTGGTTCTCCAGGAGATGCTGGAGGACCTGTCGAATGTGAAGGATGTACTCTTGAGCTGAACGGGGAAAAACGAGGATGTCGTCGAGGTAGACAAGCACAAACCGGTTCAACATGTCATGGAGCACATCGTTGACCAGGGCCTGGAACACTGCGTATTGGTCAGTCCGAATGGCATCACAAAGTACTCGTAGTGCCCACTAGCCATGTTATAGGCTGTCTTCCATTCATCTTCCCATATCCGAACCAGATGGTAGGCGTTCCAAAGCTCCAACTTCGGGAAGATAGTCGCCCCTTGGAGAGGATCGAAAGCCGATAAACAGGCGCAGGGTTTTGTCCTTCTTCAGATACGAATACTCCCTTCAGCAAGAGAGTCCTCAATGTACCCTTCCATCGTCTTGGTCTCCGGACCCGACAGGGAATAAAGCCGCCCCCGAGGTGGTGTTGTGCCCGGGAGAAGGTAGATAGTGCAGTCATAGGGTCGATGCAGAGGAAGAGGTGTGGCGCGGGCCTTGTTGAAAAACTCCCGGAGGTCCTGGTACTCCGCAGGAACGGAGGAGAGATCAGAGGCTTTTCCCAAGCCTGCGAACTCATCTTTAACCACCTCCGATAATCCATGAAGGAACGTGTCGAATAGGGATTCCGGGTTCAAGGCACTCTTGTCGGCCAAAGTGCAAATATCGACCATGTTGTCTGCCACACTACGGGAGTCTTGAAGCAGTTGGATTAGCTTCTGAGCAGCCTCTCTCCCAGACAACAGAGAATCAGACACCTTTCTTACCTCCGCCATGAACTCCTCCAGACTGAGGCAAATGGTGGATTGTTGCTCCCACACCATCGTAGCCCAGGTGAGTGCTATCCCGGACATCAGCATTATCAGGTACGCTATCTTCAAGCGATCCGAGGGAAATGAATTGGGCTGCAGCTCGAAGATGAGGGAGCACTGGGAGAGAAACACCCGGCAGGTTCCTGGATTTCCAGCCTAGCAGTCCGGAGGAGGTAAGCAGGATTCTCGGGAAGCAGGGGAGAAACGCTGCTGGTAGCGGGGTTACTGAGAGTCTGGGAGGTTACCATTGTGGCTTGCTGCCTTGTACATAATCCGAGGAATTGCTCCAGCAATGCATTGAAAGCATGTTCATGACGTTCCGCCAAGGTCTGGAGTCCTTCCATAAGGTTTTGAAGTAACTCCTCGTGTCTTCCAACTGTGGCTCCTTGGAAGGAGACAGCGTTGCGGAGCTGGTCCGAGTCTGCAGGGTCTGTCATGGCCAGTTCGTACTATCACGGCTCAGGATAAGACCCAGATGCAGACACAGGAGGCAGATAGTTTGGGTCATGACGAGAGGCAGGGTGTGTGTTGTGTACCTCCAATCAGGTTGATTTGCAAAGTTTCATCGACATTGGTGTCATATTGGCTTAGATATGATGGTACAATAATACATGCCTTATACATGTTGTCCTTTATAATGTTCCTTCATGTAATGTTTATTAAAACATAAAGACTATACCATATAGTGTTGCCCACCACAGAATCCAGCGAAGCATGTAGTCAAGCTACATTGTTCATACCTCTCAATCTCTTCGTTCCAGCAACATGTCTTTCATTTCAGGGAGCTGCATCCTGTCTGTCTCCCTCTGTGGTTTTCTCCACCTTTAATCTACTTATTATTATTTAGATGTACAGGAGAGAGAGAAAAACACTAATAGCCACTGGAACGTAGCTCCCCCCTCAAAATTGGACACTCTTAAAAGGAAGAATATTACGGCCTGTAACAGGAGACTGATGCATTGAGTCCATACAGTAATTATGTGTCTACACCTGACTTGAGAAATAAAGAGGAGACAAGGGGTGAAGAATTGTTTCCAGAGCCCACCAAGGTTGAAGCAGCAGGAGAGAGAAAAAAGAAAAGTATAGAGAGAGCAAAGCGAAAATGACTTTTGCTGCAGCAGACACGTATGAAAATGTTTGCTTCACTGTTGGGTCCAAACATCTCCATGTAACAACATTATGGTAATTACACTTATTTAGCTAAATATAGCCGTCACAATCAGTTACTTAGAGAGTGTATGACGGTACTGGCTAGACGACTGCAACTGAGAGAATGAGGCCATCCATTTTGGCTCTGCATAATCAGAGAAAATAACTATCAGACAATATGAGTCATTGTGAAGTTGTTGCTTTCCATAATTTCTATCAGAAATGGGACCTTTTTTTATCAGAACTCTAAACACGACCCATTTCACAATTCAACACACAAGTCCAAATGAAATACATCATATCATCGCACTCAAACTCTCTTTGAGGTAGGTGAATTATTTCAAGCATGACAAAAAACCTTGACCATATTTGTCCATATCAATCAGTCAGTAGGACAGATTAATCAAGATTAGAACTCAGAAGCGATGTTTACTTAAATGCATGTGGTTGCCATATAGTGGAGCTCACATTTGGCTGTCTCAATATTTACTCCATTTACTCTAGAGGTAAATTCCTTTCACCACCACTCCAAAGCCAGAAAAGTCTCCAACCTCCATCCCTCTCTCCCTCCCTTCCTGCTTTGCTCGCTCGCTTTCTCTCCCTCGCTCTCCCTACCTCAGTTAAAGCTGGAACTGTAAAATAAAAGTGTTGCCAGTTTCTGAGTGAGACCCAACATACTCCATTGAGGTTGAATTCCTATAGCCCTCTGTATAGTCTAAGCTCCTCTCTCAGGTGGAGGGGAATCCATTGTGGCAACCCAGGGCCCTCCTAAAGTCAGTAGCCAACAGAGTCCAGTATAATGGGCCAAATATGAGCTGACGGCAGTCATTCTGGTCCTGGTTCATTCAGTTCACTGCAGCCCGGGGTGCTCAATGTAGGGACATGCCTGGTGTGGATTGGATGTTGTGTTTTGGCTATGGAGAACTACTGCTTAGGAGCTGTAATAGATCATATCCTGGCCTCTTGAGAACCCACAGGTAGGGGGTGTCTTCAGCACAGGCAAAAGGTCTGCTAATGCTCACAGGATTAGCATGGATTAATTAAGGTACTGGTGGAACTGAAGTTAGCAAAACTTTGGAGCATTAGCTATACACGATAAGCCATGTTTGAAAAAGAGGGAGGCAAAATTAACAAAATACTCTGAGGGAGTTATAACTGTCTGCATAAGGTATGTCCTACAGACAACTGACAACTTCAAGGTAATGTACACAATGAGACAAGACATTAAACATTTAATTACAAAACCAAAATAATGTCAATCAAACACGTTGCATTTACCACATGATCCATCCTAAAGTGTTACCAAATTTACAACCAGAAATTAATTTGTTTTGCTTAGTTTCTGCATTGTTCTTTATACCATGATCTCATGGCCTTAGGATATCTCTATTGTCTAACTCAGGGGTGGGCAACGGCAGTCCTCGGGGCCTGATTGGTGTCACACTTTTTCCCCCATCCCTAGCAAACAAAGCTGATTAATCAAATTCCATTCTAAACTGTAGATCCTGATTAGGTGATTATTGGAGTCAGGTGTGTTAACTGGGGCTGGGACAAAACTGACACCAATCAGGCCCTCGAGAACTGGATTTGCTGATGCAGAATACGACACTGAATCCGGCATTGGGGCCAATCCGTTGGACAGTCCAAGGCCATGGGTGCACTTACAGCCAGGAGTCAAACACATTTAGATCTAGTGATGCACCTTACAATCCTCCATAAGCATTTAATCATCAACCTTAAACCATGCATGTGTGATCAGTTGTGACTTGTAAATATACAGTGCCTTCGGAAAGTATTCAGACCCATTTACAGAAACGCTCTCCATCCATCCTGACAGAGTTTGAGAGGATCTGTAGAGAAGAATGGGAGAAACTCCCCAAATACAGTTGTGCCAAGCTTGTAGCGTCATACCCAAGAAGACTCAATGTTGTAAATTCTGCCAAAGGTGCTTCAACAAAGTACTGAGTTAAGGGTCTGAATACTTACGTAAATGTGATATTTATTTATTTTTTAAATATATAAATTAGCAAAAATGTCTAAAAACCTGTTTTTGCTTTGTCATTATGGGGTATTGTGTGTAGATTGAGGAGGGAAAAAAACTATTTAATACATTTTAGAATAAGGCTGTATGTAACAAAATGTGGAAAAAGTCAAGGGGTCTGAATACTTTCCGAAGGCACTGTATCTGTTTGAACACGTGCCCTGTGACACATTATGTATAATCCTGGAGTGGTTTGCTCTCCTCTGAGACACCATGGAGAGAGTGTGAAAAATGCATGGCTATTATCTAGAACCTAAAGGTGCTATCTGGAACCTTAAAGGGTTCTTCAGCTGTCCCTATAGGAGAACCCTTTGAAGAACCCTTTTTGGTTCCAAGTAGAACCCTTTTGAGATCCATGTAGAACCCTTTCCACAGAGGGTTCTACTTAGAACCCAAAAGAGTTCTACCAGGATCCAAAAAGGGTTATCCTATAGGGACAGCCGAAGAACCCTTTTGGAACTTTTTTCTAAGAGTGTAATGTTGGACAATGTGATTTCGGCCAATGTGATTACCTTGATAACGAAATGCAGATTACTCATGGCGGGGAAGGCCTTTCTGAAGTCTTTGTCTGAGCACACAAAGGCTCAGGTGCAGTCGGTGATATTGAAAGCAAACATGCACACACACACACACACACACACACACACACACACACACTCCCTCCCTCCTTCTTATATCAGTTATCCTCCACTGCACCATATTCTTGGTTCTGCAGCACTTTGCCCTGGAGGCTACTTCAACCTCACACAGCCCACAGCTCCAGTTCACTCCAATAGAGTATCCTACTGGGGACACAGTAAACAGAGATAGAAATCTAACCAGAAGATGCAAACACAGACACAAAACTATCTTTCAGGATCCACTGTCCACTCAAATGGTTTGGGAAAATTAGGCACACGTGTCTTCTCAAGGCACTTGAGTGTTCCTGTATCAGAGAGAGGACACACGTGAAAGATTACCTCTGACCTATAGGATATTCCTCTCCATCTGAGGACACGCTGGGGGAATAGTCTGGGTCACATGACCTTCAACAAGGACTCTGGACTTGGGAGGTGCAAGTGTCAAACGTATGAAAAAGTATGAAAATGTATCCACTCACTCTGGATAAGAGCGTATGCTAAATTACAAAAAATAAAAAAAATGTCAACACATGTTAGTTTGCAATTTCTTCATGAAAAATTGCACAATTATTTCAAACATGAAATAACCTATAACACGTTAGGTTTGTTAAAATAGAGCACTCTGTCTCTCTCTTCTGCTGCCAAAGATAATATGGATGGAATTCATTTAGTTGCCGATAATGGTAGAACCACATTGCAGGTTCATGTAGAATATTTATGCTGTTTAAGAGGTGTTAGAGGAGTGAAGAAGGACAGAAGCTCTGTTATACAGTCATATGATAGACACCATACCTGTTCTGAAAATACAGCGGAAACATTCTGAGTGAACCTGTTGTTTTCCTTATCTGCAATTGATTGGATTGAGTCCTAAGAACACTCTGCCTGCCCTTAAGGAAATACTACTTATTTACTGTGAACATTTCTTGCTTGTGACTAGATGGAGTACAACTATGACCGGAATTGTCTTTTCGAAGCAGGTTAGGAGAGCATTTTAGCTAACCCATACCCTAATCCTAACCTTAACCTAATTCTCCTAACCTGCTACATTCATTCTCCTAACCTGGTGCGTGAATTCTCCTAACCTGCTACGAAAAAAATTACTTCCAGTCCGAGCTGGATGGAACAGAACCCAGAAGAGTTGCCAACTCTTGTCAACTCTTCTGTGTTCTGTTCCATTACACATTCAGCAAGACCTTAAATGGATCTTATGTTTTATTAGCAGTCCAAGCGCTGTTCTATCTTCGCTGTACATGCCACAGTTATAGAGAGCGTTAGTCCCAAATAATGGCCTTTAATGATAATGTAACCTGTGTACATCCATTGCTACTTCCAATAACTGCCTTTCTACCCATGTTTCTATAAAGTTAACTAGTTCAAAAGATCACAGAAGATAGCACTGATCTTCTTATAAAAACCACAGTGGCAAATAACAAAACAGTTTTACAACTGACTTTGAGGAGTCGGATATCAGATAAAACTCCTCTCAGCAGGCCGTAGTCTGTCAAAAGGTCAAACTGAGGTTGCGAAAATATTGGTCTCTTCAATAAGACCACTTTGAAAGAATATTCGTCAGGCCTTCATGTGAGCTCTCATCTAAAAGGAATCAAGTGTTTGGGAGCAGAGGGGTTTCTCATCATGAGGCTACAGGTTTGCCAAGAACAAGTTCACTGATGAAATGTAAGATCTGTGTTGATTGGCCAATGCACAACAATCTGTATGATCAGGCTGAAAAGCATACATAGAGTGAAGGGATTGTTATTAAGTGATCCATATATTCAGAAAAGTCTTTCCAATTACACAAATGAATACCTCTGAAAGAATGTGTGAAAGTTCCAACAATAACACAAGTCTTGTCTTGAGGCCATCCCCACCCACATCTCTCTAATCAGTGAACTTGACCTCATTAAAGAGAAAGCAGCACAAAAGTGGTAGAGCCTTTTCTCAGGTTCACTAACTGCCAGCACAAAGGTCTGAGGAGAGCATTTGCATTCCAGAGGACCTTTATGTTAGGGAAAGCCCTCCCATTCACAAACTCTGAGTATTATCAATATTGCCTCTACAAAAACACCACTGATGTGAATGGCCGTTGACAATGAATCCCTGACTGACAGGTACACAGAGATGTTAAGCAACGATATTGTAACACCATTCAACATAGCTGAAAACATGAGCTGATTCAGAGAAAAATTGTTAAACTTAGACATATATCTTTGCACAAAGTTGAATCAAAAACCACCTCTATCATCTGTAATGTATGTATGTCACATACACTCCAGTCTACGCAACAAGGTTTCTGAAAATGGGTGTGTTGGCATGCACCTTAAACTGTAATTTGACCAGAAACACTATTTATAGTTTGATGTTTGCTGCGAGTCTAAAATGTGGCCTTTTACACCTCATTAAAAAGAGCTTTTGCTCACGGCTGGTTGAATAGCCCCCAATCTTCTTTGTTGTTTATGAGTAAGTCAACACTAAATAGCCACCATCAGAGTTTGCTCTGAAACGGACCCTGGGGCATCATTTATCCCCACGGGTGTATTTACACAGAGCTAATGAAAGGTCTGAATACAGATGAAGCAGTGTATTAGAGACACAAAGAGACCAAAGCTTTTACCACCTGGGAAGGACACAACTGGACATCTACAGCACAGATACTGAACATTTGGAAAAATAAACTTTAAAAAGAGGAAAATGGCTGTGTGTACCTCTTTCTTAAGGGTTGTCACAGTGGGATGTGTTCAAGTATTAGTCAACTGTTATTATGCTTGAGTTTTTTTGTGTGTTTGAGACAGACTGTCTCACATTCCGAATGGTTCCTATTCTGTAGATGGCGAATCCTAACTTGAAAAATGTGCATGTTTTGTGTAAATTGTGCACTGACGTCCATGGGAGCTTTGAGTTTTAATTGTGTGCACATTTGTCAAGTTAGGATTCAGCTCTATCACAGACACTCTCTCGTTGTGGTTTCTCCATTACATAACATTATTATGATGTGTTTTTCAGACATTTTGGGGTTTTCATTACTCTTCGGATGCCAAAGGATTTCCATTGCGAATTGGCGATGTAAAAGCTCCAAAATGTTGTCCACCAGTCAGCCAGTCTCGGGGAAGTCTTGATATATGACCGTCTTTGGCTCTGACTCCCGGTGCCTGCATCATTCTCCATCTGTTTTGCTTTAGAGGAAATATTGTGTTATGATGAGAAACTGGTGTGGCATGTGTTGCAATTTAAAATTGTTGATGCAGTCGACTTGGACAGCCAAAGCTTAGATTAGTTAGTTTGGTTAGGAAGAGGGATGTCGCTAAATAAATTCAATTTTCCACCTCTGACTCACTAAATGTACAGTAAGAGACGCCTGGGACTCCAGAGGGGAGCTGGGGATTTCAAGCAGTTCCACAGGAAAATTCAAAGCAGAACAACCAGTTATGAGAAACCATTCAACAGTGGGGGTATGACTTAGCAACAACCATTCCGTTAGGGCCTCAACACAAAAAAAAATGCAACTAAAGGGGTATTGAATAGTCAATATTCAGGAATCCATTGACATTAATCCAACATTCTGTAGCAATAACTCCACTTTATATCTATTCCCAGTGGTTGTTTCATAACTCTGGTCTGTGCTAATCAGCAGCGGGAGGCTGAGACTGGTCGTAGAAACTGGTGCCGCTCTGAGCCACCCACACTCACGTACACCTCAGCGCGCCAACGCTCTTTATCAGCACAGCTGCTCTGGGGAGCTGTGCATGACACACACACACACACACACACACACACACACACACACACACACACACACACACACACACACACACACACACACACACACACACACACACACACACACACACACACACAGTAAACATTTACATTTGAGTCATTTAGCAGAAGCTATTATCCAGAGCGACTTATAGGAGCAATTAGGGTTAAGTGCCTTGCTCAAGGGCACATTAACAGATTTTTCACCTAGTCAGATCAGGGACTCAAACCAGCAACCTTTTGGTTACTGGCCCAATGCTCCTAACCACTAGGCTACCTAGTAAAGGGATTAGGGTCATTCCCAGTCACATATGGAGTCAGTACGGGGATGTACAATACCAAGTTCATATTACCATACTTCACTGAGACTACACTACATCTCCCACAGTAGGCCAGTGTCCTTCCCTAATTGTTCTACATGCAACACAGTGACCCCAAACACTAAGGGTCTATACAGTCATGAGGCTACCCCCCCTCCAGCACCACAGATCAAAGAGGACTATCAAGCCCCTTTCAAACAGGTTGGTCTCTGCAGAGCACACATCACTACACTGTTTGTACGGTAGAGCCCCACCCTTCAGAGCACTGTGTGTGTGTGTGTGTGTGTGTGTGTGTGTGTGTGTGTGTGTGTGTGTGTGTGTGTGTGTGTGTGTGTGTGTGTGTGTGTGTGTGTGTGTGTGTGTGTGTGTGTGTGTGTGTGTGTGTGTGTGTGTGTACATGCATGTGGCATATGTGCATGTGTACGTGTGCATGTATGCATGTGTCTGTATCTAGAAGTTCCTGCTGGGCTTCCTGCTCAGAAATGTTATCGGTGGTGTGATTGTGAGCACTCTGTAAATGTGTACTCTATCTACCACACCACTAACTCACTTGATAAACAAGAGAGAGAGAAAGACGCAATTTTTCACCCGGAGTGGTTCCCATCAAGCTCTCTGAAGGAATGTGATTGTAGATGGTGAAATTATGTCTCTGCAGCTTATGCTTGTTTTAGTTCCGGATCCTTCTCTTTTTTCTCTGGTCTTAGATTGTGCCTTTGAATGAGAACCAAAACAGTCTCCAGGTAACCAGGTAACACAGAAACAAGTTAGACATTGAACACCTGGAGCGGTGACGGAGGACCTTTTTATTGATTGCTTTACTGCGTGGCAAACTTTTAATGCCTTTCTAATCACGTAAGCACTATACCTCAGATAAGATTGTCTTAAAGGGGCATTCAGCAGTTGCTACATCAATTTTTGGACATATAAATTAATGATATATACCCATTGATTCTTAAAGAAAATAACTTATAAATGCCTCATGAGCTTAGTTCAACTGTCGTCCCCTATCAGAACCCAAAATATAAGCTATCAGTCCTTGTATCCATAGCCCTGTCTATGGATTTGAGTGGTCATATTTCTCCAGACCCATCCCTCAGCTTTTACCGAAACAGGGGCGGGGATGACGCTTTGTAATTATTTATACTGCTGATTGCCGCTTTAAGGGACAGCCTTCTAATAAAAGTAAATATAGTTAAAGATCTACAGAACCCGGACCAGGAAGACTGTACAGTAGTTGGCAACAGTTCAGAATGTCTTTCTGTCTTTGATTTCTTCTAAACTTTTGTCACAGAAAGTTCACCACATGAAAAATATTTTTTTGTCTCTCCATCTGATTATTCTCTTTTATTCTATTGTTTGTTAAACGTTTAATGATTCCCTTAGCTCAGTCAGAGGACAGTCTGCCAATGTCTGTGGTAAGGAGGGGTCTATCACAATACTACAGCATGCTGTACATCAAATATAATAATAATAATGATAATATATAATAAATAATATAATAATTTATGCCATTTAGCAGACGCTTTTATCCAAAGCGACTTACAGCCATGCATGCATGTCATCTGTTCATACTGTAAGTCCACTTATGAACAGATAACATTCCAAGAGACTGCTCCAAAACCCCAGATCCCATCGCTCCTATTTCTCTGACAGCAGATCCTGAATGCACTGATAGTTGTGACTTGAGAATGGAAACATGCACGCGATGGCCTGTCTCAAAAGCAGACGTTATTTCTCTCTAGAGTCCTCATACGTCTCCATTAAATCCTAGGTGTCCTAACGCTGTTTCTATCAGTGCCATTTCAACCACAGGAACAGTGTTGCTCAACAGAGCATATAGATCTTATTATATTCTTCCTGGTTTAATCCAGTTACAAAGACTAAGAGATTGGAAGAACAGCTTAGTCTGGCTCTCCTCTGTTTCCCACAGTGACATCAGTGAGGATTGCCAGCTAGATAGATAACTTTTCCGAACAAACACATAAAAGATAATCAGATGAAGGCAGCTGATGCACGTAAATTGGCTGTGAGAATACGATAACGCACTGAGGCAAGAGTGCGCAGCCAGATTCTTTTAAGACAATTTTTCAACTCACGCCTTGGCAATTCAGGTGTGCAGTCCTCAGTCTAGAATATAACTCTCCCAAATCAACTCTGGTTTACCATAGTCAGAGTGCTACAGTCAATCATCTCGCTAAGAACCCAAATGAGAGGACCACTGAAAAAGAAGAGAGAGAATCAAGTAGTAGCAGAGGTCTATTAAAAGAAAAGTTTGAGGTTGGGATGGAGTGGGGTGGAAGTTACGTACGTTCAACAACTGTCGCTCACCCTTTATTTGGATAGTCCCAAATATAGTAGTACAGTGCATTTGGAAAGTATTCAGACCCCTTGACTTTTTCCACATTTTCTTACGTTACAGCCTTTTAAATGGATTAAATTATTTGTTTTCCTCATCAATCTACACACAATACACCATAATGACAAAGCGAAAAAAAATTTTTTTGTTTGCAATCAAATTATTATTTATTTTACTTTTACCCCTTTTTCTCCCCAATTGGTTGTTACAGTCTTGTCCCATCACTGCAACTCATCCAGCTGGTGACCAAAGTCAGCTTGCAAGCTCCCGGAATGCCACAAAGAGTCGCTAGAGAGCAAAGGGACAAGGAAATTCCTGCCGGCCAAACACTCCTGTAACACGGACAATTGTGTGCTGCCTCATGGGTCTCCCAGTCACGGCCAGCTGTGACACATCCTGGGATTGAACCTGGGTCTGTAGTGACACCTCAAACACTGCAATGCAGTGCCTTAGACCGCTGCGCCACTAGGGAGGCCACTAGAAATAACCTTATTTACATAACTATTCAGACCCTTTGCTATAAGACTCAAAATTGAGCTCAGGTGCATCCTGTTTCCATTGTGTATCCTTGAGACGTATCTACAACTTGATTAGTGTCCACCTGTGGTAAATTCAATTGATTGGACATGATTTGGAAAGGCACACACCTGTCTATATAAGGCCCCACAGTTGACAGTGCATATCATAGCAAAAACAAAGCCATGAGGTCGAAGGAATTGTCAGTAGAGCTCCGAGACAAGATTGTGTCGAGGCACAGATCTGGGGAAGGGTACCAAAACATTTCTGCAGCATTGAAGGTCCCCAAGAACACAGTGGCCTCCACCATTCTTAAATGGAATAAGTTTGGAACCACCAAGACTCTTCCTAGAGCTGGCCGTCCGGCCAAACTGAGCTATCTGGGCAGAAGGGTCTTGGTCCGGGAGGTGCCCAAGAACCCGATTGTCACTCTGACATCTCTGCAGCACTCCACCAATCAGGCCTTTATGGTAGAGTGACCAGACGGAAGCCCCTCCTCAGTAAAAGGCACATGACAGCCCGCTTGGAGTTTGCCAAAAGGCACCCAGAGGACTCTCAGATCATGAGAAACAAGATTGTCTGGTCTGATGAAACCAAAATTAAAATCTTTGGCCTGAGGTTTCCTCCATGTGTCACGTCTGGAGGAAACCTAGCACCATCCCTAGGGTGAAGCATGGTGGTGGCAGCATCATGCTGTGGGGATGTTTTTCAGCGGTAGGGACAGGAAGACAAGTCAGGATCGAGGGAAAGATTAACGGAACAAAGTACAGAGAGATCATTGATGAAAACCTGCTCCAGAGCGCTCAGGACAGACTGGGGCGAAGGTTCACCTTCCAAGAGGACAATGACCCTAAGCACACAGCCAAGACAACGCAGGAGTGGTTTCGGGACAAGTCTCTGAATATGTCCTTGAGTGGCCCAGCCAGAGCCCGGACTTGAACCCGATCAAATATCTCTGGAAAGACCAGAAAATAGCTGTGCAGCAATGCTCCCCATCCAACCTGACAGAGCTTGAGAGGATCTGCAGAGAAGAATGGGAGAAACTCCCCAAATACAGGTGTTCCAAGCTCGTAGCGTCAAACCCAAGAAGACTTGAGGTTGTAATCGCTACCGAAGATGCTTCAACAAAGTACTGAGTAAAGGGTCTGAATACTTATGTAAATGTGGTATTTCAGTATTTTTTATATACATTTGCTAACATTTCTAAAAACCTGTTTTTGCTTTGGCATTATGTGGTATTGTGTGTAGATTGATGAGGGGGAAAAAACTATTTAAACCCTTTTAGAATAAGGCTGTAACGTAACAAAATGTGGAAAAAGTCAAGGGGTTTGTATACTTTCCAAATGCACTGTCTGCTCTACACATGGTCATACTATCTGTTGATATGCAAATGCTTGCTAAGGTTACGGTAAGGGTTAGTGTTAGGTTTAGAATAAGGCTTAGGGTTAGGTTTTGGGCTAAAGTTCAAATCAAATAACATTTTATTAGGGCTAAGTTTAGGGTTAGGATAGAGGTTTAGGTTAGGGTTAGTCCGTTTGTTAATTCAACCTGACGTCTGGAATCAGTTCTGCTCTGCTGCTAAGGAATGGGTTCAGTGCTTCAGCCCTCAACCTTTCCAGCCTGTAACCTGGCATGACACCCCCTGCCCCAGGCCTAGTGACAGAGCGGTTCACACCAGACAGTCTTATTCACTCTACAGGAAAGGTGCCAACAACCTACATACCATCACAGCTGATTACGGGAGACAGATGTGCTCATAGGCTGACTGATTGGCATGGCCTGTGGTTAACTGGTGTAGCTCAGTGAGTACTGTTCATGTTAGTGAGTGAACTGGTGCTGTCCTTCAAAGGAATACTTTGGAATTTGGGCAATGAAGCCCTTTAGGGGAGACAGGTTGCCTAGTGGTTATAGCGTTGGACTAGTAACCGAAAGGTTGCAATATCAAATCCTCAAGCTGACAAGAGAAAAATCTGTCATTCTGCCCCTGAACAAGGCAGTTAACCCACTGTTCCTAGGCCGTCATTGAAAATCAGAATTTGTTCTTAACTGATTTGCCTAGTTAAATAAAGGTAAAATGAATCATTAAAAAATGTACTCCCCCAGACTCAGATGAACTCATGGGTACCATTTTTTTAATATCAGTGTTCCTTACTCGTGTTTAATGTTTTTGTGTGGACCACTGGAAGAATAGCTGTTGCTTCGGCAAAAGCTAATGGGGATCCGAATAAACCAATAAACAGGTCAAATATTATCTATCAGTCATTTCACTCATTAGTCATGTACAAAGCTTACAGTCCAACCCGGGATAATATAGAGTCAATATTTTTGTAACATTGTTGACATACATTTAATTCACAGCCTTACACTGTACTGAATTTCTCTATCTGTTTACATTCTACACCTGTGGTACTATACATACATTCACTAACTGGAATCTAACTGGTATGCCTCCACCTAGGTACAGTACAATACAGTAGAGTACGGTGGCCAAGTTCTGATAGAAGAGGCCCTGTTCAGGTAATAAAGGTGTTTGAACCAGCTGTCAGGCCTTTTCTTCAGCTCACACAAAAGGCTTCGTTCTGTTAGCATTGCCAAGATTAACATCCTCATATCTTCAATACTCTAGTTTTTTCAGCCGCAGCGTGCCAATATTGACAGGCTATGTGGACTGTACAGTAATTAATTTCCCAATAGGACCTGTGTGGCGTTGCACAACTCTACAAACCCATCAATCAGGTAGATTTTGTAACTGGGTCTGTCTGCAGAAAGGCAAACAGTGTAACAAGCAAGTGTAGACACACAGGTTCAGAAAACCTAACAGTAAAGTGGCTGTTGACATTAATGCCCTGGCAGATAAAGGCCTCAGATGAAGATTTCTTATGAGACAAGAGAGATTTACAAATGGAATTCACCTTGGCCATTAGCTGCCTTTCAGCATGTTTTAAACATGCCTTTAGCACAGCAGAACTGGACCTACGGTGTTATCCAAGCCTTATAATGTGTGTTAGTAATGCACACTTCAATGTGATGCTGAGTGTACATACAGTTGAAGTCGAAAGTTTACATACACCTTCGCCAACTACATTTAAACTCAGTTTTTCACAATTCCTGACATTTAATCCTACTAAAAATTCCCTGTCTTAGGTCAGTTAGGATCACCACTAAAGTAATATAGAGAATGAACTAGCATTACCAATTCTTCACAAACATCTCTCAAAGTCAGCCACTACAGGCCTTGAGGCTTCACAACTCCTTTGTTGTTGTAATAGTAATTTCTGTCCTAAAACAGTGGCCCCTATAAGCCTATGAGGTGTTGTGCGATTTTTCCACAAGGGCTTTGTGAATACAAACTACACGTCTGTCTGCCATCAAAGGTGTATTGAAAACCCCAGGTCCAGAGAGAAAAAACTGTCAATGGTTGGTGGTAGGAGCAAAACTTAGAACAAGGACTCATATTCAGCCAGGAATGAGGTGTCTTCAGTGATTGCTACAACTGACAAAGTGGGGAATTTGAAGCCACCTGAGAAACTAACAGCACAGGACTGTGGAATGTGGAGCGGAAAGGCTCAAAACCACAAATATTCAGGAACATTTTGAATTGGCTGGTATTTTACAACTTGGGCTTTATGGGCAGTAACTTAGAAAATCGAAGGTAAAAAACAGGCTGTAATTATTCACACACTTACTGCATTCCTTTGACACAGTTTGGACTAACAAACAATGGACTGAACTAAATTCCCTACACAGAGTCATGTCTCCAGTTATATACTACAAAACTGCAGTGCAAATGAAAGCAAAAATGTAACAGTCTATAAAACACCAGACTAAATCGAATCAACCTATTCTTAGAACAAGTGGCTATATGATAAAATATAGCAGGAATATAACTGTTTAAGTTATGCTATAGTAAGAATATTCTAGAAGAGAGAGCCATCCAAGCAGAGTGATTTGCCATGTTATACTGAGGCACGATAAAGCGTTATAAGGTCTACGTACTTATGGTCTGCACAGAGGACGTATGTAAATCATTCAAACGTGTTAACCCTTGCAAGGCTGCCGGCCCAGACAACATCCCTAGCCGCGCCCTCAGAGCATTTGCATACCAGCTGGCAGTTGTGTTTTCTGACATTTTCAATCTCTCTCTAGCTCAGGCCACTATCTCCACCTACTTCAAGATGTCCACCATCATCCCCGTGCCCAAGAAAAGGAAAGTAACTTAACTGAATGACTACCGACCCGCAGCACTCACTTCCATTATCATGAAGTGCTTTGAGAGGCTAGTCAAAGACCACATCACCTCCTCCCTCCCGGACACACTCAATTCTCTCCAATTCACCTACCGCCCTGACAGATCCATAGATGACACAATAGCCATTGCTCTGCACACTGCCCTCACCCACCTGGACAAAAGTAATGCATATGTGAGGATGCTGTTCAGCTTAAAAAAATCTGATTTAAAAATAGACCTTATCGGGGGACTGTGAAGAGACACACACACAGGCACACGCATACACACACACATGATAACACACACATGTACACATGGATTGTATGTTGTAGATATGTGATAGTAGAGTAGGGGCCTGATGGCACACACTTAATGTGTTGTGAAATCTGTTGTGAAATGTAATGTCATGTTTTTTTGCTGGACCCCAGGAAGAGTAACTGCTGGCTTGGCAGGAACTCATTTTTTTTTTTAAACATTTATTTCACCTTTATTTAACCAGGTACGCCAGTTGAGAACAAGTTCTCATTTACAACTGCGACCTGGCCAAGATAGAGCAAAGCAATGCGACACAAACAACACGGAGTTACACATGGGATAAACAAACGTACAGTCAATAACACAGAAAAAAATCTATATACACTGTGTGCAAATGTAGTAAGATTAGGGAGGTAAGCCAATAAATAGGCCATAGTGGCGAAATAATGACAATTTAGAAATTAAACACTGGTGTGATAGATGTGCAGAAGATGAATTTGCAAGTAGAGATACTGGGGTGCAAAGGAGCACAAAAAAAAAATAACAATATGGGGATGAGGTAGTTGGGTGGGATATTTACAGATGGGCTGTGTACAGGTGCAATGATCAGTAAGCTGCTCGGACAGCTGATGCTTAAAGTTAGTGAGGGAGATATAAGAGTCCAGCTTCAGTGATTTTTGCAATTCGTTCCAGTCATTGGCAGCAGAGAACTGTAAGGAAAGGCTGCCAATGGAGGAGTTGGCTTTGGGCATGACCAGTGAAATATACTTGCTGGAGAGCGTGCTACGGGTGGGTACTTCTATGGTGACCAGTGAGCTGAGATAAGGCGGGGCTTTACCTAGGAAAGACTTATAGATGGCCTGGAGCCTGTGGGTTTGGCGACGAATATGAAGCGAGGGCCAGCCAACGAGAGCATACAGGTCGCAGTGGTGGGTAGTATACGGGGCTTTGGTGACAAAACGGATGGCACTGTGATAGACTACATCCAGTTTGCTGAGTAGAGTGATGGAGGCTATTTTGTAAATGACAGGGATCATGACAGTCATGACATTCAAGGATCGGTAGGATAGTCAGTTTTACGAGGGTATGTTTCGCAGCATGAGTGAAGGATGCTTTGTTGTGAAATAGGAAGCCGATCCTAGATTTAATTTTGGATTGGAGATGCTTAATGTGAGTCTGGAAGGAGAGTTTACAGTCTAACCAGATACCTAGGTATTTGTAGTTGTCCACATATTCTAAGTCAGAACCGTCCAGAGTAGTGATGCTAGACGGGCGGGCAGCGATCGGTTGAAGAGCATGCATTTAGTTTTACTAGCAATTAAAAGCGGTTGGACGCCACGGAAGGAGTGTTGTATGGCATTGAAGCTCGTCTGGAGGTTTGATAACACAGCGTCCAAAGAAGGGCCAGATGTATACATAATGGTGTCGTCTGCGTAGAAGTGGACGGATTGTGTGAGGATTCACTATCATGGGACCCAGCCTCTTGTAATCAATATAGTAATTCCCATAGTAAGTTACAATAGGTTGCAATAAGGAGCAGGTCAGTGAGGTCGAGCTACACGTTCAAGGTGTCCTACATATCTCATTGTCAAGTGTTGTTGTTTTGAATGTGTTGTGTGTTATGAGGCACTTTTCCATCTTATGTACATGATTTTATGAACAACAAATCTATTTGAACAGAATTGAATTCCAATGAGAAACAACAGCAGTGTGGGATGGAGATCAGACGAGTGGTAAACTATGAATGACTCCAACACCAGAGGCCAAGCAGGGATCATTCCCAGCAGGGTGAGAGTGTGAGTAACCCTGACATATTAGGCTACTGTAATACACATCATTCAGTTTGAGGCATGTCACTAACCAGAGGCAATGTGTCTTTGCATTCCCGTCTCTATTTGAGTCAGAACAACACCTGATAGATGACATATCATCTATTATTCATAAACATTCATAATTCATTAATAATATCTTACAAATATAGGCTTGCAAGTTGTGGGTAAAAACTATGAAGCATTAGTTACCGATTATTACTCCAGCCACTTTAATAATGGGAATTGATGGAAATTATGTAAAAATGTATCACTAGCCACTTTAAACAATGCCACTTAATATAATGTTTACATACCCTACATTACTCATCTCATATGTATATGTATATACTGTACTCTATATCATCTACTGCATCTTGCCATCTTTATGTAATACATGTATCACTAGCCACTTTAAACTATGCCACTTTATGTTCATATACCCTACATTACTCATCTCATATGTATAGACTGTACTCTATACCATCTACTGCATCTTGCCTATGCCGTTCTGTACCATCACTCATTCATATATCTTTATGTACATATTCTTTATCCCTTTACACTTGTGTGTATAAGGTAGTAGTTGTGGAATTGTTAGGTTAGATTACTTGTTGGTTATTACTGCATTGTCGGAACTAGAAGCACAAGCATTTCGCTACACTCGCATTAACATCTGCTAACCATGTGTATGTTTGAGTTTGAGTTTGAGTTTATTTTTATTTTTACAGGGACAGTGCACATTAATCAACGTTTCAGTAAAAGTGCCGGTTTTAGCCAACCGGCTAATTTTCAACCGCAGTCCCTGGGCAGGTTATTAAAAACAATTACAATATAGACAATAGCAACATAGAACAAGCAAGACATAGCAACATAGGACAAGCAAGACATAGCATACAGACAGAGCAACATAGGACAAGCAAGACGTAGCATACAGACAGAGCAACATAGAACAAAAAGCAGCAAGACAAAATTCATAAAAGCAACAGTGACAAATAAATTTGATTTGATTTGATTTTAATAACAGTTAACAAGTTAATTAGATAAATAATACCAATCTGATATTTAGTGCACATAAAAAACAAAAATATAGTTTAAATTCAGAGTCATAGTAATCAGTTATCAGCACAACATACAACACACCATAGAGAATAACAGTAAACAGTGTACACTTTCTAAGTATTGTACCTTGAAAGGGCTCATAGAAAATAGCTTCCTGAAATACAAAAGCAGCCTTTGCACTACAGTGGTCTCTTTCTGCTGTCGAGGAGAACCAGGGCCAGGGGAGACATGTTTGGCTGATTAAGATGCTGAACACAGGGGATCCTATGTTGGGAGACTCGCTGCAAGTTTGTTTCAGTGGCTTGAGTCGCACACAGAAAACAGAATTCGACCATTTCCTGATTCCAGAGCTTCCTGTCAAGTTTTGGTTGAAGGATAAATCGCAGCGATTCTTCTCGGCTTCTTACAAGTTTCAGTTGTAAGTACTGACTCTGAGTATGTATAGCAGAAAGTTGAAAAAGTCAGACATACACAGAGGAGAGTGTAAGGTGTTCTGAACTCACGGAACTCATTCGTTGGAGACTGTAGACCAACTCGTTTTGAGTGTGCGCGCGCACACACACACACACACATCATAATGTCACAAATTCTTCTGTGGTCTTAGTTCTTGTAACACCCACCTCAGTCCTACCACAACAGCTAAATTCCCGTAAAGGTTGATCACTAGGCCTACGTGACCAAACAGATAAATCATGATCAAACCACTTCCTACACTTCCAAACACATAATTAATGGCAAACGCAGTGCTGTATATGTTCACATGAAGCTGTCTGTCCGTTGACAAGTCGAGTAAAACCATGGAACAATAAGGGAAGCTGGACAATCAATTACAAAATATTACATAAAACCTATCCTAGGGGGGAAATTGATTTTCTTTCACTTCCTGAAAATGATTCTAGACATAGACAACTGCTGTTAGTTGACAGGATGGTAACATGCAGGGCATGAAGCATTCTGCCCCTCTACAGCCGATGAATCTGACTTAGAGGAGTTAAATTGTAGTAGCTCATAGGCTGAGTGCTGTCTGGGGTCTTCAAGAAAGGTCCTGCAGGCAAAACTTCTTAAGGGACAAGAAGGAAGTTGAAGTTGGGGGTGTGCTAGGAAGATAAAGAGAGGTTTGTGCGCACAAAATCCCCCCTCCAGCTTTTTGGCCAGGACTGCACTATTTCAGTTGATGCGCGATAAGCACAACACAATCAAAACTACGTAGACGTTCTTGGAAGAGCCACCAAGAACGTCCAACAATAGCGAAAGATATGGGCCATCTATCTGTGCTGTTTGAGTGCAGTTCTGGGAAAGTTTGCTTGGGCTGAGGCGCCATGCCGTGTTTACTTTCTGACCCAAACACTGATTCTCACGCGTCCGCACAGGCCATGTGCCGATACACACCGCACAGCGTTATCACCATCAACGTTTCCGCAGGGCTCACAAAGGTCACGAAAACACTGCTAGCTCGCCAATGGTTTGTCCCCCGACACTTAACTATCAACAGGAAACATCTTTCACAGAACAGGAAGTGCTACTCTCTTATTGGCCCAGTTTGATTCAGTGAGAATCTTCTCTCAGCCAATGGGAGGGCAGCTATTCTAAGGAGTATAAAAGGAGAGAACACACTCATTGTGTACAGTCATTCTGAGCCAAGTTGTCCCTCTGCAAAGCTCTCGGCTAACATACTGTCTGTGATCAAGGAAACAAAAGAGTCTGCTGGTAGCTGAGTCACTCTAATACAATGTTCTTAAAAAATAGTTCCAAAAGCCAAGATATGTTAGAAATCATAATATGGATTCATTTCACGGAAACTCACAGAATAGCTCTCTGCACTCCAAGCTGACTCTTTAATGTTATGCAGTACAAGCAGATGTGCATACCATTGATACTTGACTGGTGAGTGGCTTTATCTGGTCATGATTCCTGTACACTACAAGGCTCTTCTTTAAAGCCCCAAGAGGTGGACCTTTGACTCTCTCTGACCATGGTGAGGTGGGAGCATGGTCTGCTAAACAACTGGGAATTTTCTAAGGTCCATTAAAGTCTTCACATGATAACGTTCAAAATTCGTTAACTATTATGGCATTTATCCGCTATAATAAAATCAACGCCAGGACTTTTATTGTACACAGCAACAATTAGATTGTAACTACAGTATCACTGACAACAACTTCATACTGTATACTGTCACATCAGAGAGGGTATGGTGGTAATCTAAATGTAATTTGGAAAGCACAATGAAAACCAAGGAAGGATCGTATAAATCTAAAGCACTTTGCCTCTGTCTCGGAGCCTTTTAAAGCTGCAGGCGTCAGAGTAAGATCTGTGTGCACAAGTCTTTCAACACAAGTAGAACTGTGATCAATACCCTGCCAAACTGCATAGAAACCACTTTATCCCGCTGTCCATGGCAACAGCAATTATTCTTTATCAAAAGGGGGAAATCCAACTGCTGTTTTATTATTATGTTATGCAAGCCTCGCCATCCAAACCTTGAGTGCGAATTCACGCCGACCCTGCCAAAAATAAAAGTGACAGATTACGAAAGTACAGGAGAGTAACAGGGGTCTTTGACAAAGTTCCCCAATTAGCAAGCCGCTAACAAGAGACAAAGAGACTCGGAAGACGCCTTATAGACAACAATTACAATGTGCATGCACATTCCAAGAAAAGCACTGTTCATAATAACAATCACTGAGCGTTCCGTAATCAAGAGGTGGCTGCCTTCCCTGCTAGAGGGGCCGGGTCCTCCCCAGCTCGCAGCCGTTCAGTCTATAAAACACACTGAAGTAGGCATCCAGGCCCAAAACATACCCAGTACTTACAGTAATAACCAGATAAACACAATCTAAACACACACATGCTCAGATCCTGGTTAGGCCCTGGCTTAATTTGTCAGAATCAAATTAATCAGAATTGACTTGATTTATTGGGTGCATCAGAGGCTCGATGTTTTGTTTTCGTCTATGTTCGTTTATGTTTTTTTCTTCTTCATGGAATGAGGGATAGTGGATGGGGTCCATTGCAGGCTTTTCCGATTTGTAACAATATTTGGCTCTGTTCTAAAAAAGACTAATATGGTAAAAATATTATTTTTTCTCACTCTCATACGTTTAACTATAGATCAGTTATGCACATGTGTACTCACAGAATAGCCTACTGGCCTACTGATATCTGCCCCTACGATAGGATGTGAACATTCTCAATAAAAACTTGATCTAGTCCCTTCAAACTCAACTCTGGACCTCCGAAGCCAGGGCCACTGCGTATTTTCATTGTTCCCCACTAATCAGGGACTGATTTAGACCTGGGACACCAGGTGTGTGCAATTAATTATCAGATAGAACAGAAAACCAGCAGGCACCGGACCTCATAGGTTAAGAGTTAAATACCCCTGCTCTAGTGCTTACTCCAGGGTTGAATTCCCAAAGGTTTTTAGATGAGGCTCTCACAAACCAAAAATATGTGTGCGCTGAAACATACCTTCCTGTATGATATTTAGCTGTGAGTGGGTGGACCTGAAATACACTTGGTTCCTTTTCTATTTATATTTTTTACCAGCAAAGTTTCAACATGAAGAAAGTAAACAAAGATTACATTTACATTACATTTAAGTCATTTAGCAGACGCTCTTATCCAGAGCGACTTACAAATTGGTGCATTCACCTTATGATATCCAGTGGAACAACCACTTTACAATAGTGCATCTAACTCTTTTAAGGGGGGGGGGGGGGTTAGAAGGATTACTTTATCCTATCCTAGGTATTCCTTAAAGAGGTGGGGTTTCAGGTGTCTCCGGAAGGTGGTGATTGACTCCGCTGACCTGGCGTCGTGAGGGAGTTTGTTCCACCATTGGGGTGCCAGAGCAGCGAACAGTTTTGACTGGGCTGAGCGGGAACTGTACTTCCTCAGAGGTAGGGAGGCGAGCAGGCCAGAGGTGGATGAACGCAGTGCCCTTGTTTGGGTGTAGGGCCTGATCAGAGCCTGAAGGTACGGGGGTGCCGTTCCCCTCACAGCTCCGTAGGCAAGCACCATGGTCTTGTAGCGGATGCGAGCTTCAACTGGAAGCCAGTGGAGAGAGCGGAGGAGCGGGGTGACGTGAGAGAACTTGGGAAAGTTGAACACCAGACGGGCTGCGGCGTTCTGGATGAGTTGTAGGGGTTTAATGGCACAGGCAGGGAGCCCAGCCAACAGCGAGTTGCAGTAATCCAGACGGGAGATGACAAGTGCCTGGATTAGGACCTGCGCCGCTTCCTGCGTGAGGCAGGGTCGTACTCTGCGAATGTTGTAGAGCATGAACCTACAGGAACGGGTCACCGCCTTGATGTTAGTTGAGAACGACAGGGTGTTGTCCAGGATCACGCCAAGGTTCTTAGCACTCTGGGAGGAGGACACAATGGAGTTGTCAACCGTGATGGCGAGATCATGGAACGGGCAGTCCTTCCCCGGGAGGAAGAGCAGCTCCGTCTTGCCGAGGTTCAGCTTGAGGTGGTGATCCGTCATCCACACTGATATGTCTGCCAGACATGCAGAGATGCGATTCACCACCTGGTTATCAGAGGGGGGAAAGGAGAAGATTAATTGTGTGTCGTCTGCATAGCAATGATAGGAGAGACCATGTGAGGATATGACAGAGCCAAGTGACTTGGTGTATAGCGAGAATAGGAGAGGGCCTAGAACAGAGCCCTGGGGGACACCAGTGGTGAGAGCACGTGGTGCGGAGACAGATTCTCGCCACGCCAGCTGGTAGGAGCGACCTGTCAGGTAGGACGCAATCCAAGCGTGGGCCGCGCCGGAGATGCCCAGCTCGGAGAGGGTGGAGAGGAGGATCTGATGGTTCACAGTATCAAAGGCAGCCGATAGGTCTAGAAGGATGAGAGCAGAGGAGAGAGAGTTAGCTTTAGCAGTGCGGAGCGCCTCCGTGACACAGAGAAGAGCAGTCTCAGTTGAATGACTAGTCTTGAAACCTGACTGATTTGGATCAAGAAGGTCATTCTGAGAGAGATAGCAGGAGAGCTGGCCAAGGACGGCACGTTCAAGAGTTTTGGAGAGAAAAGAAAGAAGGGATACTGGTCTGTAGTTGTTGACATCGGAGGGATCGAGTGTAGGTTTTTTCAGAAGGGGTGCAACTCTCGCTCTCTTGAAGACGGAAGGGACGTAGCCAGCGGTCAAGGATGAGTTGATGAGCGAGGTGAGGTAAGGGAGAAGGTCTCCGGAAATGGTCTGGAGAAGAGAGGAGGGGATAGGGTCAAGCGGGCAGGTTGTTGGGCGGCCGGCCGTCACAAGACGCGAGATTTCATCTGGAGAGAGAGGGGAGAAAGAGGTCAAAGCACAGGGTAGGGCAGTGTGAGCAGAACCAGCGGTGTCGTTTGACTTAGCAAACGAGGATCGGATGTCGTCGACCTTCTTTTCAAAGATGACAGCATGAGAGACTGCAGCTTCATTTGTAATTTAGAGGAAAGATAAAGACACATCCACTGAAAACAAAACTTTACTCAAAGTATCTCCCATATGGAGAAGAGACCATCTGGGCCCAAAATGATGTTTCTGGATCTATAGGTTTAACAATCCTGATATAGCCTACTAGATATATACTATAAGTACAGTCAGGAGGATATGACTGTACATGTAAGAACAAGGGAATATAGTATGGAGTTCAGGTTTGAGGCCTGACGGTCTGGGGTCAGAGTGGTTGGAACAACCCTCCTAAGTGCTGTGATGGTTGCCTTGGTCGAGTGGAAAGCATTGTGGGCTAATGGGGCCTTGCGTCACTCTTTATTGGCCTACACCTGGACCCAGGAATTTTTACTGCACTGACTAATCTTTTGCCGACCCCCGTCTCTGAACAGGGTCACTTTCTGTGACCTCCCCTTTGGTACCGAATCATGTAAAACATTGACCCAGGTCATGCTTCACTGCATGTGTGTATTAGTGCATACGTGCATGTGTGTGCGTGTGTGTGCGCGTGTGTGTGTGTGTGTGCGTGCGTGCGTGTGTGTGTCTCCAAAGCAGTACCCTTGTCTCAGTGTTTGGCAGTACTCCATGCGTGATGTCTGGAGCGTTGCCAACTCTTCCGGCACGCGATTCCCTCCACACTCTTTGGTGGAGCGTCCATTGCCCATCAGATCTCTGACTGGGCCTGAAGGTTGTGATGAATGTGCTTTTGTGAAACTGCCAGAGTCTAACAAGAGAGCGAGGCCCCATTTGGGCTCCTTTATTAGGGCTGGCAATGTTTTCCCAGAAGCTTTATGTGGCACCTGTTGGGACGTTTTCTGGCAGAGGCAACAGGTGAGAGAGATCAGCCGGAGGGGCCTTGTATGTCATCTCATACTGTTTTAACAACGCCACTGAGGTTATGATTAGAATGTATATAATGAGGATACGCTAGATTACTGTAGCATATTCATCCATTTACATGCCTGTATAGCATGTACACACACTCGTTGTGGTCAGCACTTACATACAAATAGGTTCTTACAGAGTTTGCAAAAAGTCACAGACCAACTAGGACCAAAGCAATCCTTGATTTTACAAGGTCAGGTATTTCTCTCTGATACGCATTCACAAGAAAGTAAACAACTCAAGAAAGTACAATAATGTGTGTTCCAGTAAAGCTTAGACTTCTAACACTCCAATCCTTGATCTCACTCTGAAGCACTGACAACAGACAAGCCACATGCTGTGCAATAACTATGATCGGCAGGGCTTAAACTGCATGACACTTAAATTTGTCCATCAAAATCCCTCTCTGTCAGTCACCAAGTGTCAACGATGGTCATCTCCACTGTCAGCCAACCTGTTACCAGAGACATCCGTCTGCACTAGGCCTCTTAGAGACACATACCGCAGCATACATTTCAATGGGGAAGTCAAGTTACTTATCCTAAAGATTGACGGGAAGGCAAACACTGTGTTGCAGCCAAACCCCAATGTCCCTCAGAAAGGGAACTGATAGTAGTGATATCATTAATCAATCAATCAATCAAATGTATTTATAAAGCCCTTTTTTAACATCAGCAGATGTCAGAAACTGATTACAGAAACCTAGCCTTAAACCCCAAAGAGTAAGTAATGCAGATGTAGAGAGAGAGAGAGAGAGAGAGAGAGAGAGAGAGAGAGAGAGAGAGAGAGAGAGAGAGAGAGAGAGAGAGAGAGAGAGAGAGAGAGAGAGAGAGAGAGAGAGAGAGAGAGAGAGAGAGAGAGAGAGAGAGAGAGAGAGAGGATTGAAACAACAGGTCCGGAATAGGTACACTCTTAGAAAAAAGGATTAATCTATCCCCATAGGATAACCCTTTTTGGTTCCAGGTAGAACCCTTTTTGGTTCCAGGTAGAACTCTTTTGGTTCCATGTAGAGCCCTCTAAGGGAACCAAAAAGGGTTCCTCAAGGAACCAAAAACGGTTCTTCAAAGGGTTACCCTACGGAAACAGCCGAAGAACCCTTTTATGTTCTAAACAGACCCTTTTTTCTAAAAGTGTAGCACGTCTGGTGAACAGGTCAGGGTTCCATAGCCGCAGGCAGCACAGCAGAAACTGGATAAGCAGTAGGACCAGGTGGACTGGGGATGGGGACAGCCAGGACGATATCCCCGGAAAGGGTCAACCAGGCAGGATATAACCCCACCCACTTTGCAAAAGCACAGCCCCCACACCACCAGAGGGATATCAACAAACCACCAATTTACTACCATCAGACAACGAAAACCAACAAAGATCTCCCCCACCACACGAGCCTGAGGGGGCGCAAAACCGGACAGGAAGATCATGTCAGTGACCCAATCTACTCAAGTGGAGTATTGCGAGAAAAAAAAGCTTGCCAATTCTAGGAACAATAAGGGACCTACATTTTGTGACCGTAGCGTACGGGTAGGTACAGTGCCTGCAGAAAGTATTCAGACCCCTTGTACACATTTAGTTATGTTACAGCCTTATTCTAAAATCGATTAAATAAAAACAAATCCTCAGCAATCTACACACAATACCCTGTAATGACAAAGTGAAAACAGGTTTTTAGGAATTTTTACAAATGTATAAAAAGACAAATACAGAAATACCTTATTTACATAAATATGCAGACCCTTTTCTATGAGACTCGAAAGTGAGCTCAGTTGCATCCTGTTTCCATTGAGCATCCTTGACATGTTTCTACAACTTGATTGGAGTCCACCTGTGGTAAATTAAATTGATTGGACATGATTTGGAAAGGCACACACCTGTCTATATAAGGTCCCACTGATGTCAGAGCAAAAACTATGCCATGAGGTCGAAGGAATTGTCCGTACAGCTCCGAGACTGGATTGTGTTGAGGCACAGATCTGGGGAAGGGTACCAAAAGTGTCTGTAGCATTGAAGGTCCCCAAGAACACAGTGGCCTCCACCATTCTTAAATGGAAGAAGTTTAGAACCACCAAGACTCTTCCTAGAGCTGGCCGCCCGGCCAAACTTAGCAATCGGGGGAGAAGGGACAAGTCCGGGACAAGTCTCTGAATGAGTGGCACAGCCAGACCCTGGACTTGAACCCGATCGATCATCTCTGGAGAGACCTGAAAATAGCTGCTCAGCAACGCTACCCATCCAACCTGACGGAGCTTGAGAGGATCTGCAGAAAATAAGGTGAGAAACTCCCCAAATACAGGTGTGCCAAGCGTGTAGCATCATACCCAAGAAGACTCGAGGCTGTAATCACTGCCAAAGGTGCTTCAACAAACTCCTGGGTAAAGAATCTGAATACTTATGTAAATGTCATATTTCATTTTTATGTTGTTGATGAAATTAGAAAAAATAAATACATTTTTTTTTTTTAAACAACTTAATAATTTTAGAATAAGGCTGTAACCTAACAAAACGTGGACAAAGTCAAGGGGTCTCAGTACTTCCTGAAGGCACTGTATGCTTGGCAGGACCAAATCGGAGCGATAGGTAGGAGTCCATGTAGCGCTTTCTAGGTTAGCGGTAAAACCTTGAAATCATCCTTAGCCTTAACAGGAAGCCAGTGGCTAGCAGTGGAGTAATTTCTAACATTTAGTCAAGATTCTAGCAGCCTTATTTAGCAATAGCTGAAGTTTATTTTGTGCTTTACACAGGTAGCTAGAGAGTAGAGCATTGCAGTAGGCTAATCTTGAAGTGACAAAGCATGGATTAGCTTGTCTGCATAATTTTTACAAAGATGGAAAAAAGCGGCTCTTTAAATATTCTTGATATGTTTGTCAAAAGAGATATCAGGGTTCAGTGTAATGCCAAGGTCATTCTCAGTTTTATTCAAGACGACTGTACAATCATCAAGATGAATTGTCAGATCAAACAGCACATCTCTTTGTTTCTTGGGACCTAGAACTAGCATCTCTGTTTTGTCCGAGTATAAAAGTAAAAAATGTGCCACCATCCACTTCCTTATGTCTGAAACACAGGCTTCCAAGGTAGCCAATTTTGGGGCTTCCCCATGTTTCATCGACATGTACAGCTGTGTATCGTTTGCATAGCAGTGAAAGTTGACATTGTGTTTCCGAATGACATCACCAAGAGGTAGCAAATATAGTGAAAACAATAATGGTCTTAAAACGGAACCTTGAGGAACACCAAAACCTACCAATAAGGGATTCCAATCTCTCCAAAATAACGTGGGGATCGATGGTGTCAAAAGTGGCACTAAGGTCTAGGAGAACGAGGACATTAAAAGGTAATTTACCACCTTCACCAGTGCGGTCTCAGTACTATGATGTCGTATAAAACCAGATTTGAGCGTTTTGTATACAGTATTTGTCTTCAGGAAGGCAGTGAGTTGCTGAGCAACAGCTTTTTATAAAAAGGTTTAAAGGAATGGGAGATTCGATATACTGTAGGCCAATATTTTTTGGCTTTTTCAAGAGAGGATTTATTTCTGCCACTTTTAGTGAGTTTGGTACACATCTGGAGGATAGGGAGCCATTTATTATGTTCAACATAGGAAGGCCAAGCACAGGAATTAGCTTTTTCAGAAGTTTAGTTGGAATAGGGTCTAGTAGGCTGTTGGAAGGTTTAAAGGCCATGGTTATTTTGTGAATGTGTTGAGAGATACAGGATTAAAAAACGTTACTGTCTCCATTGATCTGAGATCCTGGCAGTTCTGTGCAGACTCAGGACAACTGAGTTTTGGAGAAATACGCACATTCAAAGGGGAGTCCGTAATTGTTTTCTAATGATCATGATCTTTTCGTCAAAGAAGTTCATCACTGCTGAAGTGAAGGCCATCCTCACTTGGGGAATGCTGCTTTTAAGTTAGCTTTGCGACAGTATAAAAAATAAATGTTGGATTGTTTTTATTCTCCTCAATTAGGTTGGAAAAGTAGGCTGATTGAGCAGCAGTGAGGGATTTTTGATATTGCACAGAAGTCCTTCGAAGCTCGTCGGAAGACTTTCAATTTGGTGAAGTGCCATTTCTGTTCCAAATTTCTGGAAGCTTGCTTCAGGACTCGGGTATTTTCTGTATACCAGGGAGCAAGTTTCTGGTGACAAATATTTTTAGTTTTTAGCAGTGTGACTGCATCTAGGGCATTACAAAAAGTTAAGTTTAGATCCTCGGTTAGGTGGTTAACAGATTTCTGTACTCCGACGTCCTTGGGTAGGTGGAGGGAGTCTAGAAGACCAACATATCTATTCCACAGGACAAAACTAGATCCAGGATATGATTGTGGCAATGTGTAGGTCCCGAGACATTTTGAACAAAACCCACTGAGTCGATGATGGCTCCGAAAGCCTATTGGAGTGGGTCTGCGGATTTCTGCATGTGAATATTGAAGTCACCAAAAATATGAATATTATCTACCATGACTACGAGGTCCGATAGGAATTAAGGGAACTCAGTGAGGAAAGCTGTATGAGGTCTGTAAACAGTAGCTATAAAAAGTGATTTAGTAGGCTTCATAGATTTCATGACAAGAAGCTCAAAAGACACTCTTGAAGACCAACTACAAAGAGAAAGTTCAGCATTAGGCATCACAACCTTTCATAACTTGAGTCCCTTAAAACAGTTAACATTTCTTTGGTTAGTCATAAACAATAAATTATACTCACTATCTAATATTTGGGGATGAACACACCACACAAACAAAACTGCTTTTGCACAGGTTTCTATTACGACACGTGCACAGGTTCACGCCCCATTTTCTTCAACTTTAAAAACCACAGTGGAGCTTGACTCTGAAGGCAGGCAGGCTAGGTGACCCTGTTGTTCTGGGTTGTGGCAGGTGTGGCCTACCAGTGTGGTGTGTACTGTGCAGATGGCCCCCTCAACACTCCCTGCACACATACCCAACTCTCAGCTTCTCTGTACTCTACCTTCCTGGTGAGGAGCAAAACATTTCTAAAAACCGCAAGCCCTGCAGCAAAAACATCACACATCTACCCTCAGTTCCAAACACTGATTTGTACTGTCGTATCTCATCTCAAAACGAGTTACTATGATTTGTTAGGTACTAATGGATTAATGCATCTTGCATAAATGCAGGTTCCAACCAAGACTCATAAAAAACAACAAGTCTAAATTCCCACCAGATACATGTCATGTTTGATATGGTCAGCTCATGGTTCACAAAGTCTATCAAATGAGTAAATACATACACTATGTTACTAGGCATGATGCGGGACAAAAGTGAACAGTGTTGTTAAAGGACTGGTGTGACATGGAGGGAGTAATGTTGTCCACAGAGAGAATTAGCTAATTAGACATAGAGAGAATTAGCTCACCGCCATCTGTCTGATAACTATGCGGAGTGACTTCACTGAGACGTCAAGAGACGCTCGCCGCACAGATACATACAGTATGAAGTAACATTCTGGAGAAAAGAGCAAGAAAAAGAAGGGAGAGGGAGTGAGTGAGTGAGGAGGGCCAGATGAATTAGGGAGGCGCGAGTGAGGGTTTGTTTTGTGAGGATACGGGTAGTCATGGTTACAGAGGGGGAAACCCACACAGCTGTTAACAGCCAAAGTGTGAGTGTGTGGGGTGGGGCGGGGGGTGTCTCCTCCAGGCTCCTGGCTGCCGATTGGCTCCGGAGAAGGGGGGGCAATGGCAGGCCCTCCCTGGTTTCATCATGCGAGGGGCCCTAATGCGTTGCAGATGTGGAGCCGTCAGGAGTTGTCAGCCAACTGACAGCCAGGATGGAGCAATCCCCATTCCTCCCCTCCTCCTCCTCTTCCCACTCCTCACGCCACAACCCTCCTCTCTTAGCTCTCTATGGGACGCCAATCCCAGGCTTTGTTTGCTAGGCCAATGAGCCCTGGATTCAGATGTGTTTGAATGCTATACAACCAGATGCTTTCACTCTCATACTGTATGTTAACACATGTACTATACAGTCCGACACATCGAAGTGTTCACACACATTCCACATACGCTCACATATACAGTTGAAATCGGAGGTTTACATACACCTTAGCCAAATACATTTAAACTCAGTTTGTCACAATTCCTGACATTTAATCCTACAAATTCCCTGTCTTAGGTCAGTTAGGATCACCACTTTATTCTAAGAATGTTAATAAAAAAGAATAATACAGAGAATGATTCATTTCAGCTTTTATTTCTTTCATCCTATTCCCAGTGGGTCAGAAGGTCACATACACTCAATTAATATTTGGTAGCATTGCCTTTATATTGTTTAACTTGGGTAAAACGCTTCGGGTAGCCTTCCACAAGCTCCCCACAATAAGTTGGGTGAATTTTGGCCCATTCCTCCTGACAGAGCTGGTGTAACTGAGTCAGGTTTGTAGGCCTCCTTGCTCGCACACGCTTTTTCAGTTCTGCCCACAAATTTTCGATAGGATTGAGGTCAGGGCTTTGTGATGGCCACTCCAATATCTTGACTTTGTTGTCCTTAAGCCATTTTGCCACAACTTTGGAAGTATGCTTGGGGTCATTGTCCATTTGGAAGATCCATTTGCGACCAAGCTTTAAGTTCCTGACTGATGTCTTGAGATGTTGCTTCAATATATGCACATAATTTTCCTCCCTCATGATGCCATCTATTTTGTGAAGTGCACCAGTCCCTCCTGCAGCAAAGCACCCCCACATCATGATGCTGCCACCCCCGTGTTTCACAGTTGGGATGGTGTTCCTCAGCTTGCAAGCATCCTCATTTTTCCTCCAAACATAACAATGGTCATTATGGCCAAACAGTTCTATTTTAGTTTCATCAAACCAGAGGACATTTCTCCAAAAAGTATAATCTTTGTCCCCATGTTGCAAACCATAGTCTGGCTTTTCCTTGGCGGTTTGGAGCAGTGACTTCTTCCTTGCTGAGCGGCCTTTCAGGTTATGTCGATATAGGACTCGTTTTACTGTGGATATCGATACTTTTGTACCTGTTTCCTCCAGCATCTTCACACGGTCCTTTGCTGTTGTTCTGGGATTGATTTGCACTTTTCGCACCAAAGTACGTTCATCTCTAGGAGACAGAATGCGTCTCCTTCCTGAGCATTATGACGGCTGCGTGATCCCATGGTGTTTATACTTGCGTACTATTGTTTGTACAGATGAACGTGGTACCTTCAGCCGTTTGGAAATTGCTCTCAAGGATGAAAATGACTTGTGGAGGTCTACAATATTTTTGTGAGGGCTTGGCTGATTTCTTTAGATTTTCCCATGATGTCAAGCAAAGAGGCACTGGGTTTGAAGGTAGGCCTTGAAATATATCCACAGGTACACCTCCAATTGACTCAAATGATGTCAATAAGCCTATCAGAAGCTTCTAAAGCCGTGACATAATTTTCTGGAATTTTCCAAGCTGTTTAAAGGCACAGTCAACTTAATGTATATGTAAACTTCTGACCCACTGGAATTGTGATACAGTGAATTATAAGTGAAATAATCTGTCTGTAAACAATTGTTGGAAAAATGACTGTCATGCACAAAGTAGATGTCCTAACCGAACTTGCAAAAAACTATAGTTTGTTAACAAGAAATGTGTGGAGTGGTTGAAAAACGAGTTTTAATGACTACAACCTAAGTGTGTAAACTTCTGACTTCAACTGTACAGACTCACATATACATTTGTAAATAACAAAAATCACCTGTAAATATGCAGTGTTTCTCCAACCAGGACTTGGGCAGGTTGCCATGCCCCACTACCAAACCCCACTGCCACCTAGTTCAGCAGACCCCGACCAAATGACTAGTGGTTTCAGTTGAAAAACTTTGTGCTTCCCAGGTAGATTTCTTCAGGCCTACTGTATGTGACCCAGCTAGGGAGAAATTATTCGAGAAAACACTGAGATCCTTACCTGAGAAGTTCTGAAGACAGAGCACCCAACCAAGACATACAACCTCGAGAAGCGCACATGTTGCTCCCTTTTGGCAGATCAAGGCCTTGTTTGACTCAAACCAACCAAAACAACTCCTACCTGACCCTTTGAACTTTCACATTACGTTTGAGTGCCAACTAAAAACAAGGACCGTCCTTTAACCAGCCATATGTGAAGCCTCAGGGAGGGAGACGGCTCTTTGCTCATGGCCCATACAACTACAGGTCCTCTCTCTGTACCAGCCTGTGCTTGTCAGTGCTTGCATAACCTCCAGCTGTTACCCACAACAGTAAACGCTGCCTCAGTGACTACAGGTTGTCTTACTGCTTGTCCTCCTTTCATTACCATGGTATTACCACTCTTTTATTTGAACTCTTCAGCTGTTTAGGCCTCTTGGCCGTTATTGTGAATGAGAACATGTTCTTAAATGACTTTCCTGGTTACAGAATGGTTAATAACTAGAGAAACACACAGGGAGGAGAGATGACTAAGGGTAGCCTGCGCGTTACAAATGGATTCCAACCTATGGAATGTTCATCATAGAATAGGCTCATGGTGCAATGTCAAAGGCAGCCATCACTAAAAAGACTTGTTTGGGAGCCAACTGGTGTTATCCAACCATTCTACCAAGCTGAGATGAAAGTGGGAAAAAACAGTAGTAGCTGGTGAGGGTAATCAATTTTCAAAACAAACATGCCTCATACTGTAGTCATAACTGTGCAACAGGGTTGCGGTCCATTCTCAGGAAGTAAATCAAAATTCCAATTGAAGAAATGACAAATTCTGATCAAATTAAATGGCACTTTCAATCATTTAACTAATCTAAATTATTTATATTGATCTCCTGAATTGACAAATGGACCTGACCCCAGATCCCGCTGCAGGACTCCAACAGAAAAGCCCTACTTCTATCCCAGCAAGTTCCATTGCAAATAGCTGGCATCCACAGGGTGATTATGGTTGGCCCTGTCCCTGGACCCTGTCTGTGGTGGAGGACTCTGGGTAATCGCTGCCTGTAAAGACTGGGGGTTTTGCAGAAAGGGGTTTGGATCCCTGACACTTCCTCTTGGGAGACCAGCTCCAAACAAAACAGCAGGTGCTACTGGCTAGTCTCAAACCACTAATCAGCCCTTTGCAATAAAATATGTTCCACTTCTTCTAAAACAGAGAGAGCAATTTGACTCATTTGAAAAGGCTTTACACTATTCAGCTCAACTGTTTTCTGTGTGGCTGCTCTCTTGTTTCTCAGTGTCACTCACAAAGCAGCCTTACCGCTGTGTGTTTACTCACAGCATGAGAAAGAATGGGTCCTTGCACAACATCAATGTTACTCTGTGTGTGCTCTCCTCCCCTTTCCCCCCCTCTCTTCTATCTCTTTTTAATCTTCTCTTCAATGGCACCTAGCGATTACATTGTGATGACTGTGTGGAGTTGATGAGTTGAAGCTGTGTAGTGAATGGATGGGTGGTATGACAGGAGTCAGTGAGAAGAGGAGAGATAACAATGAATTAGTGGCAAAGGAGGCTGGTAGAACAGTCCTAAAAATTAACCACTGTCAAACATCCTTGTTTTTCTGCATGACTGTGGATAGCAGTCTGGCTCTAGGGCATCACCACACTCCAGTAAGTCAGAGTCCTTCGTTCTACACTTCCTTCCATCATAGGAAAAGAAAGGCCAGAAGACAAAACAGAGAACTAAGAATGTGATGGTTGATGTTTTATTTATTCCATTCCGACAAACAGATGGACTTCACTCTCTCTTTCTGTGAGCTGTACCAAAAAAAGGAACGTATGCTGGGACCTCATAGTATTGTCTGCAAAATAGACACATCATGCAATGGGACCTCGATTAGTCATTCTATGTGAAAGGGTGAGGTTCCTGGGTGTTGTTGAGGGGTTTGATGAACAATATTGAGAAAAAAAGAGAACAGAAAAAACAGGTCTGTTCCTGCACTCAAACACTGCACGATTCATGTAAAGTGAATCATGTGAAGAAGAATTGTTGAAAAGGAAGTGGTTATAGTAGAAGAAGAAAACACCACAGATGCATGTTTTTTTCACTTTTGAAAAAAAACAACTGTTGCTTCAAGCCAACTGGTTGCAAAACTCATCTTAGCTTGTGTCTTATCAGACCTGAGCGTGATTTTTTTAATTTAACTGGGCACGTCAGTTAAGAACAAAGTATTATTTACAATGGCGGCCTATCCCAGCCAAACAACACCCTGTGGGAGTCCCAATCACAACCGGATGTGATACAGCCAGGATTTGCACCAGGGACTGTAGTGGCACTTCTTGCACTGAGATGCAGTGCCTTAGACCGCTGCGCCACTTGGGAGCTACTTCATTGTTATGAAAAAAAGTACTCTGACTTGCATTGAAAAGACAAAAATCTAATCGTTAGGCACTCAAAATAAATCTCAGACAGCCAAACACTAGGAGTGACACATTTCGCTTGGTTGCACATCCTTTTGAAACCGTTTCACTGAGAAATCTGGTGCTTGTTAACTCATCTTGAAAGAGGTGAAAGACATTTCAACAATAACTAGAGTTGGAAAGTGTGATTATGACTATAAATCACAGTTACTGATTGTAAGGGGATTTTTGGTAACTGTCTATCCTCGCGTTTGAGGGCGCGAGGCTGCCCTGCATCACGCACTCCTATCATCCATTACGCACACCTGCCTTCCCCCATCACGAGCATCAGCGATATTGGACTCACCTGGACTCACTCATCACCTGTTATTACCTCCCCTATATTTGTCAGTTCCCCAGCTCTGTTCCCCGCTTCTGCATTATTTTTTGTTTGTTTGTGTTACTCGTTTGCTGACGCTGTTCCTGTCTCGTTCCATGTCCGTTATTTAGTAAATGTTTTACTCCCCGTACCTGCTTCGTCTCTCCAGCGTTTTAGTAATTTAGCATCTTATCTTATCCAGAGTGACTTACATTAGTGCATTAATCTTAAGATAGCTAGGTGAGACAACAACATATCACAATTGTAACAAGTACATTTTCCCTCAACAAAGTAGCACGGGCCCTAGACCGGCTGCGTGCATGCTCCATCGTGCATAAATTTTTTGGCCCCCCACACCAAACGCGATCACGACCCGCAGGTTAAAATATCAAAACAAATTCTGAACCAATTACATTCATTTGGGGACAGGTCGAAAAGCATTAAACATTTATGGCAATTTAGCTAGCAAGCCTGCACTTGCTAGCTAATTTGTCTTATTTAGCTAGCTTGCTGTTGATAGCTAATTTGTCCTGGGATATGAACATTGAGTTGTTATTTTACCTGAAATGCACAAGGTCCTCTACTCCGACAATTAATCCACACATAAAACGGTCAACTGAATCGTTTCTAGTCATCCCTCCTCCTTCTAGGCTTTTTCATTCTTTGACTTCATATTGCGATTAGCAACTTTCATAAATTAGGTGCATTACCGCCACTGACCTCGTTCGTCTTTCAGTCACCCACGTGGGTATAACCAATGAGGAGATGGCACGTGGGTATCTGCTTCTATAAACCAATGAGGAGATGGGAGAGGCAGGACTTGCAGCGCGATCTGCGTCACAAATAGAACTGACTTATTTTTTAGCCCTTGGCAACGCAGACGCTCGTTTGGCACGTGCGAGCAGTGTGGGTGCAATAATTGAATAATATAGATTTCTACATATATTTTGCAACGCTCGCGCAAATTGACGTGAGCGATGTAGTCAGCCTGTTACTGTCAGCGGCCAGACTTGGTAAAAATGGGCAGACCAGTTGTGGCTCCACTACACTGTGGGTCACAGCTACAAACTGACTAGACCAACGTTATGTGTGAAGACTTGAGGGAGGTGGACAGAAGAAGCCATTAAGGTATTGTACCTGTGATACAGTTTCCAAATCTGCACAGCAAAGGATAACCAACAGATGGCTATCAAAGACTGATGAGACCGGCGAACTATGTCCTACAGCAATGCATGCTGTTACCAAGCACCCAGCTTTTGAATGTGAAAAACATTCCCCTGCACACATACAAGGAGATTATCCCGTGATTATATGAGTGCTGACATCCCAGCATAATGAATCCAAGACTTAAGGGCCGCAGGTTGATGATGTCAGAGGTCTCCAGTGAGGGACATATGTTACCATAGAAACAGAGGAAGATTGGGCAAACACTTTAACCATATTAGATCAATACTGTAACAAAGGGGACCAGGTGCACTGATCCAAGATACAACACAGCTTGACACTAGCTATGGGACTAAGCCCCCCAAAATATTTTTTAACATACAGCAAGGGTCCTCTGTGCCCTGTGACTGAGAGAGATCTGTTGCGTTTCAACACTCCTTCAAGGGGAGGTAAGTCTTTGCTTGTTTACCAAGGTTATACTCTGCTTTCTATCCATAGCCGCAGGAAGTAGTTCAGTGTTGCGATTTTGGGGGGTGGGGTGGGGATGCAGTAAAAATTGCCCGCACTCAAGGTGTCTATATCGGTCCAATAATACAGGACTAGTAAAGGCCCAGCGCACTACTTTAGTGAAAACATTTTAACTAAGTGTATTTGAGTGTTTACCAGCATGTGTAACTTGAGTCTGATAATTATCTGTCCAAAACAGTTAATCTGATAATACTTTTTGAATATAAAAATACTTGCTTGATATATGTTTTCCAGTTTCTTGAAATAATTTGCAAATGCAACTTATTTCTATGTGAGAACTGAAATGGTCTATTCATTCCTTTTACAAGATGCTCTTATACATACAACTTACAGTAGTGAGTGCATACATTTTCATACTGTTCCCCTGTGGGAATTGAACCCACAACCCTAGCATTGCAAGCACCATGCTCTACCGACTGAACTACATCATCACATCACAACAAACCACTTGATATATCAATGTACTCAATTACTGTATTGTGCATTGTTTATCTTCACAGTGATGGAAAGTCTACAGGTACAAACATAGATGTCCAACCTATGTACAATACAGTAATGTACATTTACATTAAGTGGTTTGTACGGATGGTAAAAAAATCTTTAATTTGATGCGGATGTTTTGTGTCTTTGTCCATAATTTTGCACCTTTTGATGTAAATTTTTGAGGTCAGGGTTTTGTTCTTTCTGTATTCCATTAGAAGGACAATCCCAGAGAAAGGGACAGGGCAACCAACAACTCTTACAATTCCAACTATTGAATCCTGCAAGATACTGTTCTTTTTTGCTAAAGTGGAGATTCTGAAACATTTTTGTTGTCCGCGCTACAGATTACTATATCAGTCCGCTAATACTAGTAAAGGCCCAGTGCATTATTAATTAGATTTTTTATAATATTTTTTATTAAAAGAAAATTATGTTATTGTTTTCACAGGGTGCTGCAGCATCCTCAGCACCCCTACTTCCTGCGGCTATGTTTCTATCTAGTACTTTTCAAACACCAACTCTGGCATATAGGAGACAACACAAACTGAATGTGTGTTTGTGTCATGAGACAGATAGGCGAGCGAGACATAGACTGTGTAACATGTCTCCTGCCTTGTTTTGATTTCATCTGATTCACCCTATAAGGCACTGACATTAAAGGCCAAATTGGTGGCTTTATAGTCATAACAAACGTCGGTTACACCAGTAAGCATGACAGGACGGGTGTAGACTACTCACTTGAATCTCTGATATGTTTTGACTTTTTAACTTCACGACCAACACACTCACATCACGGTGGCCGCCTTGCAACAACCCCCCTCCCCCCCGGACAGCCTGATTGAGCAGATTTTAGTGAAGTTACAGTAACACCTTTAAACAACACTATGACAAAGTCTCTCCTCCTCTATGTACAGTATTGTTCCCTGTCCTCATCCAGACAGTAAATCCAGGCTGCATCACATCCGGCCGTGATTGGGAGTCCCATAGGGCGGCGCAAAATTGGCCCAGCGTCGTTAAATAAAGGTTAAAAAAATGTATTTGCAAATTAAAAAAATTATCCCATAATCACTGATCTGGGATGGCCTGGGCTCTGCAACAGGAAAATATTGATGTGTTCTAGATTAAAGAGGACACCTGAGCTATCAAAGCCTCAGAAGTAAGGAAAAGAGCACGCTTGGTTGTTTGAAGTCATCAAATGAAGACGTTGCTGTGAGCGGTAATGTGAGGTTCGTCAGTAGTAGCTGAGTAGCTGCCCCCCCATCTAGACCGTGTAATTACCCCCACTAATAAAACTGGCTGTCTACCGGCGGCATGAAAGCAGCACGGACGTCTAATTGATTGCTCTGAGGAACACCCAGCGCTTTAAACAGCGCCACTACTGTAGTGAGATTAGTTTGTGTCTGTGTATGTGTGCATGCGTGTGTGTGTGGCAGGTCCTGAGCATTCATTTTACATTCCTAATTCCTACGTCCACCATTGGCAGGCTTGTCATTTGGACCTTCCACCGCTATATTTTGACTTGTCTGCACCCTTCATATCCATTGCCCGTCTTTGCTGAGTCGCAGTTTCAGTTGAAACAGACTAGAGGTGATCTGAATTCAGGGGACTTTTGGAGGGCTCTTTACATCCGATGTATGTGTGAAAATGTTCTCTCAATTCCCATGAGGATATATATGACTAGGCAGTGTTTCTAAGAATGATATATACAGTGGGGAGAACAAGTATTTGATACACTGCCGATTTTGCAGGTTTTCCTACTTACAAAGCATGTAGAGGTCTGTAATTTTTATCATAGGTACACTTCAACTATGAGAGACGGAATCTAAAACAAAAATCCAGAAAATCACATTGTATGATTTTTAAGTAATTAATTTGCATTTTATTGCATGACATAAGTATTTGATACATCAGAAAAGAAGAACTTAATATTTGGTACAGAAACCTTTGTTTGCAATTACAGAGATCATACGTTTCCTGTAGTTCTTGACTAGGTTTGCACACACTGCAGCAGGGATTTTGGCCCACTCCTCCCTACAGATCTTCTCCAGATCCTTCAGGTTTCGGGGCTGTCGCTGGGCAATACGGACTTTCAGCTCCCTCCAAAGATTTTCTATTGGGTTCAGGTCTGGAGACTGGCTAGGCCACTCCAGGACCTTGAGATGCTTCTTACGGAGCCACTCCTTAGTTGCCATGGCTGTGTGCTTCGTGTCGTTGTCATGCTGGAAGACCCAGCCACGACCCATCTTCAATGCTCTTACTGAGGGAAGGAGGTTGTTGGCCAAGATCTCGCGATACATGGCCCCATCCATCCTCCCCTCAATACGGTGCAGTCGTCCTGTCCCCTTTGCAGAAAAGCATCCCCAAAGAATGATGTTTCCACCTCCATGCTTCACGGTTGGGATGGTGTTCTTTGGGTTGTACTCATACTTCTTCTTCCTCCAAACACGGCGAGTGGAGTTAGACCAAAAAGCTCTATTTTTGTCTCATCAGACCACATGACCTTCTCCCATTCCTCCTCTGGATCATCCAGATGGTCATTGGCAAACTTCAGACGGGCCTGGACATGCACTGGCTTAAGCAGGGGGACCTTGCGTGCGCTGCAGGATTTTAATCCATGACGGCGTAGTGTGTTACTAATGGTTTTCTTTGAGACTGTGGTCCCAGCTCTCTTCAGGTCATTGACCAGGTCCTGCCGTGTAGTTCTGGGCTGATCCCTCACCTTCCTCATGATCATTGATGCCCCACGAGGTGAAATCTTGCATGGAGCCCCAGACCGAGGGTGATTGACCGTCATCTTGAACTTCTTCCATTTTCTAATAATTGCGCCAACAGTTGTTTCCTTCTCACCAAGCTGCTTGCCTATTGTCCTGTAGCCCATCCCAGCCTTGTGCAGGTCTACAATTTTATCCCTGATGTCCTTACACAGCTCTCTGGTCTTGGCCATTGTGGAGAGGTTGGAATCTGTTTGATTGAGTGTGTGGACAGGTGTCTTTTATACAGGTAACGAGTTCAAACAGGTGCAGTTAATACAGGTAATGAGTGGAGAACAGGAGGGCTTCTTAAAGAAAAACTAACAGGTCTGTGAGAGCCGGAATTCTTACTGGTTGGTAGGTGATCAAATACTTATGTCATGCAATAAAATGCAAATTAATTATTTAAAAATCATACAATGTGATTTTCTGGATTTTTGTTTTAGATTCCGTCTCTCACAGTTGAAGTGTACCTATGATAAAAATGACAGACCTCTACATGCTTTGTAAGTAGGAAAACCTGCAAAATCGGCAGTGTATCAAATACTTGTTCTCCCCACTGTATATATATAGATTGACACAAACACCGTTCTAGAGCTGCACATACCAGCATAAACAGCATCTGTTTCATCAACACCAAAGTGTTAGTCATCTTCTCACCCATAACATCAATTTATTTTAAATCAATATGAAATATAACATCAGTATTTTATTTGACTTTTGAGCTCGTTCTTGATTCTTTACCACATTGAACTTTTTACATGTTGGATGAACCTATTGACAAGAGAAAGGAGATAAGGAAGAACATGATATTTTAGGAAAAAGACAACCTAGCATCCTGGACCACAAAAACACCACAAACACAGACAGCCTAACTGGTACTTTACAGTTCCCTGGCTATCATGTAGCACTGCTCCTACCCACCTTTATACTGGTTCAAATGTTCCATGAAGGGCCGGCTCCAGGCATAAGCGGGCCCCAGGTTGTGAAACTTAAATTGGTTTCTCTCTACTCCATGGCAACATATGTAGAATTGCATGAAATGTGTTAGAAAATTGCAAAATGTTAGTAGAATTGCATGAAATGTGTTAGAAAATTGCAAAATATTCTCTCCGCCCCATGGCAAAATGTGTAGAACGGCAGAAAACTATTTCAAAACTGCAACATGTTCTCTATACCCTATGGTAAAATGTGTAGAATTTCAGGAAATTAACCAAATCTCACTGAGGGCCCCAAAAGACTAGAGATGGCCCTGGTTCAATGGCTTAAAAACAATAACATGACATTATGTGTACGTTTGAAGGCCTAAAGCCACCCACCTGTAGTTACATCTATTTTTATTCCATATGCTCCCTGTGTTTGGACTGTGAGAGACCACCCTGGAAAAATCCCCATTTATATCTCTACATTACCACGACATTGGATGTTTCCTGGCATGTGGTTATGAACTAGGATACCCACCAAGTAGTCAATTAAATGCAGTATAAAGATGGTCTTTGTATTCTCAGGTAGGCCCTATTATTGCCCCGAAACTAGGCCTAGCATAGCAACGATGGTGAGTGTGGGTTTGTGGGTATACAATACACAGAGTGAACCAACTCAACCATTGGGGTAATGATAATTACGTTTAAATAACTTTTTGAAATGACGCAACAATTTATTTCTGAAGTTAAACTATCTGTAAGGTGTTCATGTCAGTTTTCTTCTTAACAGTGCATATCTGTGAATTACCTGGTAAACATCTATCTGCACGGTGTGTGAAACGTTGGCATGTGTCATAAAGCTAGAAAGCCCGGCCATGAGAAAAGGGGAGCCTAGTTGTAACACCCTCTTGTGGTTTAACAGACCACACATCCTGTATCTGCTGCTACGCTGCAAACCTGGCCACTCTGTTGTGTGTCGTGAAGAAGTGTGAAGCGGTGATACCAGAGGCAGAGCTCAACCGCTGTGGCATCTGGGTTCACCACTCAAAGTGAAAAACACAGGTTTAGAGCCTCTGTCACTGACATTTACATAACCTAACTGTCACACTGTCATTTTCTTAGTTGGTTCCAACTGAAAGCCAAGCAAGATAAGTCAAATATTTATGACACACATTTCATTTTTTTGCACCGTTCTACTGTTTTAGATGACACAGCATGCCTTAAGGTACTAGGGTATGTTCATGAAAGGAACAGGATTACCACTAACATTATCATGCACGGTTTCTCCGCGTCCACAGAAGAGAGGGCTCGTCACACTTACCTTCGACCCCCTTCCAAATCAAATCTAATTTTATTGGTCACATACACATATTCAGCAGATGTTATTGCGGGTGTAGCAAAACGCTTGTGTTCCTAGCTCCAACAGTGCAGTAAGATCTAACAATTCACAACAATACACACAAATCTAAAAGTAAAATAATGGAATTAAGAAATATATCAATATTAGGACGAGCAATGTCCGAGTGGCGTTGACTAAAATACAGTAGAATATAATACAGTATATACATATTAAATGAATAAAGCAGTATGTAAATATTATTACAGTGACTAATGTGCCATTATTAAAGTGACCAGTTATTCCATGTCTATGTATATAGCGCAGCAGCCTCTATGGTGCAGTTTGAGTAACTGGGTGGTAGCCGGCTAGTTATGGCTATTTAACAGTCTAATGGCCTTGAGATAGAAGCTGTTTTTCAGTCTCTCGGTCCCAGCTTTGATGCACCTGTACTGACCTCACCTTCTGGATGATAGCGTGGTGAACAGGCTGTGACTCAGGTGGTTGATGTCCTTGATAATATTTTTGGCCTTCCTGTGACATCGGGTGCTGTAGGTGTCCTGGAGGGCAGGCAGTGTGCCCCACGATGATGCTTTAAGCAGACCGCACCACCCTCTGGAGGGCCATGCGGTTGTGGGCGGTGCAGTTGCCGTACCAGGCAGTTATACAGCCCAACAGGATGTTCTCAATTGTGCATCTGTAAAAGTTTGTGAGGGTCTTAGGAGCCAAGCCAAATTTCTTCAGCCTCCTGAGGTTGAAGAGGCACTGTTGCGACTTCTTCACCACACTGTCTGTGTGGGTGGACCATTTCAGATCGTCAGTGATGTGTACACCGAGGAACTTGAAGTTTTCCACCTTCTCCACTGCGGTCCCGTCAATGTGGATAGGGGCGTGCTCCCTCTGCTTTTTCCTGAAGTCCATGATCAGCTCCTTCGTTTTGTTGACGATGAGGGAGAGGTTATTTTCCTGGCACCACTCTGCCAGGTCCCTCACCTCCTCCTTGTAGGCTGTCTAATCATTGTTGGTGATCAGGCCTACTATGGTTGTGTCGTCTGCAAACTTGATGATTGAGTTGGAGGCGTGTGTGGCCACGCAGTCATGGGTGAACAGGGAGTACATTAGGGGGCTGAGCACGCACCCTTGTAGGGCCCCTGTGTTGAGGATCAGTGAAGTGGAGGTGTTGTTTCCTACCTTCACCACCTAGGGGTGACCTGTCAGGAAGTCAAGGACCCAGTTGCATAGGGCGAGGTTTAGACCCAGGGCCCCAAGCTTGATGATGAGCTTGGAGGGTACTATGGTGTTGAAGGTGGAGCTATAGTCAATGAACAGCATTCTTACATAGGTATTCCTCTTGTTCAGGTGGGATAGGGCAGTGTGCAGTGCAATGGCGATTGCATCGTCTGTTGTTCTATTGGGGCGGTAAGCAAATTGAAGTGGGTCTAGGGTGTCAGGTAAGGTAGAGGTGATATGATCCTTAACTAGTCTCTCAAAGCACTTCATGATGACAGAAGTGAGTGCTACGGGGCGATAGTCATTTAGTTCAGTTACCTTTGTTTTCTTAGGTAGAGGAACAATATTGGACATCTTGAAGCAAGTGGGGACAGCAGACTGGGATAAGGAGAGATTGAATATGTCCGTAAACACTCCAGCCAGCTGGTCTGCGCATGCTCTGAGGACGCAGCTAGGGATGCTGTCTGTGCCGGCAGCCTTGCAAGGGTTAACAGGCTGAAATGACTTACTCACAATGGCCACGAAGAACGAGAGCCCACAGTTCTTGGGAACGGGCCGTGTCGATGGCACTGTGTTATCCTCAAAGAGGGCGAATAAGGTGTTTAGCTTGTCGGGGAGCAAGACGTCGGTGTCCTCGACGTACCTGGTTTTCCCTTTGTAGTCCGTGATTGTCTGTAGACCCTGCCACATACGTCTCGTTTCTGAGCCGTTGAATTGCGACTCCACTTTGTCTCTGTACTGACGTTTTGCCTGTTTGATTGCCTTACAGAGGGAATAACTACACTGTTTGTATTCAACAATATTCCCAGTCACCTTACCATGGTTAAATGCGGTGGTTCGCGCTGCCCTTCTTCATGGAGAGTTTTTTATTCCTGTCTGCGCGATGTACTGAGAACCCAGCTGGCTGTATGGACGGGGACAGTATATCCGGAGAGATCCATGATTCCTTGAAACAGAGTATGCTACAGTCCCCGATGTCTCTCTGGAAGGAGATCCTCGTCCTGAGCTCGTCTACTTTATTGTCCAGAGACTGAACATTAGCAAGTAATATACTCAGAAGGGGTGGATGGTGTGCCCACCTGAGTTGGACTAGAAGTCCGGCTGCGTCTTGGAGCAGCCTATGGGATAAGTTCAATTGCCCGGGGGGTGCGAACAAAGGATCCAATTCATAATGCCGGTGAGTTACTGCTCCTCTGATATCAAAAGTTATTTCCGGCTGTATGTAATAACACAAAAAAACGTTCCTGGCTAATATTCTAAGACATAACACAAACAAAAAAAATACTGCCAAGTTAGGAGGAGCTGGAAGCAGATCGGCCATGTCTGTCGGCGCCATCTTACAACTGATACCATACAATACACTGACTACTGTAACATTAATTCAAAGTATGACATGTAGAGCTAAGGTCTTGTTAGTAGTCATGGATCTGGCCTATACCTACAGGATCCATTGCTGTAAACATATACAGTAGAAGTGACCTAACTTATTGCAGATAAGTAGGCCTGTGTGTCAGAAAGTGGTTGGCTATATGGTTAACTGGGTATCACTAACTTGGAGTCCAACCAGCACCTGTGTTAGCAACCATGTGAAAATAAAGTAATAAAAAACATTTGTAATTGTTAAATAGAAATGGCCCGAACCATTTAGCTCTTGATGACATATTTTCTTATTACAGCTCTGTTAAATTCTGATGACAGAAACAGATTTGCATTGATTTTTAGAAATAATACGGTAACATCAATGTAAAATAATAAGGCAATACCATGACAGAATATTAATTTAGAAAAACTGAATAAAAACAACCCCTACATACCTGATTGACCTAGTCTAAAAAACACTGCTGTATCAAAATAAAAGATGGTCAAAGCAAAAGCAAAAGTGGAAGGGTGATGGGCCTAGTTCTGGTAGGCTTTGTCAAAGTAAAAGCCCTCTTATTCATAATAGGGAACAATCACCATGCTACACACTCATTTAAGAACAAACTGAATGTAGATTCCAAGAGTTATTAGAGGAAGATAGAAGTCCAAGTATTAAAAGGCAATATGTTTTGGTTTATTAACCTTCATCTGGAGGTGATGCATACCAATACCAGAGGCTTCACCAGAGATCTCCAGGCCTCAGCAATAGTTTCCTCTGCATCAGCTACCTGTAGAGTGTTTGTGAAGGAAAGAATAACATGGGGAAGCCACACAATGAGATGGGAAACTCTATGGCTCATCCACATGTGTCCAACAGAAGTGTGTCTGGCATTTAAAAGTACTCTGGAAAAAGTACACACCTAGCCGATCCCAGTAAGGATGATGAACACCATGAGCCTAGATTTTGCAGGTTGGCATTTATTAAGATGACTCATGTACTGGAGGCAGCTCTGCAGTGATCACTAGTAGGCACAGCCACAAAGTCATCAATTCTGTCATCAAGTCACCATACTGCTAACATTAATGCCTAACCCTAACCTTAAATTAAGACCAAAAAGCACATTTTCAAGAATTTTATGATTATAGCCAATTCTGACTTTGCAGCTGGCCCATCTATCGAAAACCGCTCAGTTCTGCCTCTAGGGCAAGACTCATGACAATAAATGCCAACCTGCGTAGATTTTCCCCTGGTTCCCTCCAGGCAGAGTACCTTCCTAGAGGTTCCCGGAGTTCCACCTGAAAGACATGAAATAACTCATTGGATGGGGACAGATGATAAAGGTTGCTCCATTGGCATTTTCTAATTCCTTATTGTGTGATTCCTTGGTTCTGTTTCTATTTTACCAGTGTTTCAATTGAACTCAGCTTTAAACCCAATTATAAAGGGGAAAGAGCCATTTATCACCGTAACTTGAGCATTGATTGATTCCTTTACGATACCTCTATTCGGGGTTGAAAGACATAAACTGGGATTTTTTTAACAATATTTGCTGGACTTTAAATGAAACTGACACAAACTATGATAAGGTATACACTTTACAATAGTAACACAGATCACAGATATAGCAAAAAAAATGTAGGACTTCGATGGTGCAAATAAATGTAACAGCTGCCATGGGTGAGTGCTTTCCATGGCAACAGGAAACAATACACTTCCAGTGAAACCTGCTGACTACTGCAGACACAACCCAGCAAACCAAAATTGATTCCGTGAAAGTTCCCAGAAATGTTTTTAAATCGCGGCAAATGTTCTCATAACACAAAAACTGACCAATCGTGCTGATGATTATAAAACATTTGCCTAATGTTGCAAGAACGTTCCTAGAACACATTTAATCTGTTCTTTAATCAAATCAAATCAAGTTTATTTTATATAGCCCTTCGTACATCAGCTAATATCTCGAAGTGCTGTACAGAAACCCAGCCTAAAACCCCAAACAGCAAGCATTGCAGGTGTAGAAGCACGGTGGCTAGGAAAAACTCCCTAGAAAGGCCAAAACCTAGGAAGAAACCTAGAGAGGAACCAGGCTATGAGGGGTGGCCAGTACTCTTCTGGCTGTGCCGGGTGGAGATTATAACAGAACTATGCCAAGATGTTCAAAATATTCATAAGTGACAAGCATGGTCAAATAATAATCATGAATAATTTTCAGTTGGCTTTTCATAGCCGATCATTAAGAGTTGAAAATAGCAGGTCTGGGACAGGTGGCGGTTCCATAACCGCAGGCAGAACAGTTGAAACTGGAATAGCAGCAAGGCCAGGTGGACTGGGGACAGCAAGGAGTCATCATGCCTGGTAGTCCTGACGTATGGTCCTAGGGCTCAGGTCCTCCGAGAGAGAGAAAGAAAGAGAGAATTAGAGAGAGCCAAGATTTTCAAAATGTTCATAAATGACAAGCATGGTCAAATAATAATCAGGAATAAATATCAGTTGGCTTTTCATAGCCGATCATTAAGAGTTGAAAACAGCAGGTCTGGGACAGGTAGGGGTTCCATAACCGCAGGCAGAACAGCTGAAACTGGAATAGCAGCAAGGCCAGGCGGACTGGGGACAGCAAGGAGCCATCATGCCCGGTTTGCCGTGACGTATGGTCCTAGGGCTCAGGTTCTCGGAGAGAGAGAAAGAAAGAGAGAACGAGAGAATTAGAGAGAGCATACTTAAATTCACACAGGACACTGGATAAGATAGGAGAAGTACTCCAGGTATAACCAACTGACCCTAGCCCCCCGACACATAAACTACTGCAGCATAAATACTGGAGGCTGAGACAGGAGGGGTCAGGAGACACTGTGGCCCCATCAGAAGAAACCCCCGGACAGGGCCAAACAGGAAGGATATAACCCCACCCACTTTGCCAAAGCACAGCCCCCACACCACTAGAGGGATATCTTCAACCACCAACTTACAATCCTGAGACAAGGCCGAGTATAGCCCACAAAGATCTCCACCACAGCACAAACCAAGGGGGGGGCGACAACCCAGACAGGAAGATCACGTCAGTAACTCAACCCACTCAAGTGACGCACCCCTCCCAGGGACGGCATGAAAGAGCACCAGTAAGCCAGTGACTCAGCCCCTGTAATAGGGTTAGAGGCAGAGAATCCCAGTGGAGAGAGGGGAACCGGCCAGGCAGAGACAGCAAGGGCGGTTCGTTGCTCCAGAGCCTTTCCGTTCACCTTCACATTCCTGGGCCAGACTACACTCAATCATATGACCTACTGAAGAGATAAGTCTTCAGTAAAGACTTAAAGGTTGAGACTGAGTCTGCGTCTCTCACATGGGTAGGCAGACCGTTCAATAAAAATGGAGATCTATAGGAGAAAGCCCTGCCTCCCGCTGTTTGCTTAGAAATTCTAGGGACAATTAGGAGGCCTGCGTCTTGTGACCGTAGCGTACGTATAGGTATGTACGGCAGGACCAACTCGGAAAGATAGGTAGGAGCAAGCCCATGTAACGCTTTATAGGTTAACAGTAAAACCTTGAAATCAGCCCTTGCCTTAACAGGAAGCCAGTGTAGGGAAGCTAGCACTGGAGTAATATGATCAAATTTCTTGGTTCTAGTCAGGATTCTAGCAGCCGTATTTAGCACTAACTGAAGTTTATTTAGTGCTTTATCCGGGTAGCCGGAAAGTAGAGCATTGCAGTAGTCTAACCTAGAAGTAACAAATGCATGGATTAATTTTTCTGCATCATTTTTGGACAGAAAATTTCTGATTTTTGCAATGTTACGTAGATGGAAAAAAGCTGTCCTTGAAACAGTCTTGATATGTTCGTCAAAAGAGAGATCAGGGTCAAGAGTAACGCCGAGGTCCTTCACAGTTTTATTTGAGACGACTTTACAACCATCAAGATTAATTGTCAGATTTAACAGAAGATCTCTTTGTTTCTTGGGACCTAGAACAAGCATCTCTGTTTTGTCCGAGTTTAAAAGTAGAAAGTTTGCAGCCATCCACTTCCTTATGTCTGAAACACAGGCTTCTAGCGAGGGCAATTTTGGGGCTTCACCATGTTTCATTGAAATGTACAGCTGTGTGTCATCCACATAGCAGTGAAAGTTAATATTATGTTTTCAAATAACATCCCCAAGAGGTAAAATATATAGTGAAAACAATAGTGGTCCTAAAACGGAACCTTGTGGAACACCGAAATGTACAGTTGATTTGTCAGAGGACAAACCATTCACAGAGACAAACTGATATCTTTCCGACAGGTAAGATCTAAACCAGGCCAGAACTTGTCCGTGTAGACCAATTTGGGTTTCCAGTCTCTCCAAAAGAATGTGGTGATCGATGGTGTCAAAGGCAGCACTAAGGTCTAGTAGCACGAGGACAGATGCAGAGCCTCGGTCTGACGCCATTAAAAGGTCATTTACCACCTTCACAAGTGCAGTCTCAGTGCTATGATGGGGTCTAAAACCAGACTGAAGCATTTCGTATACATTGTTTGTCTTCAGGAAGGCAGTGAGTTGCTGCGCAACAGCTTTTTCTAAAATTTTTGAGAGGAATGGAAGATTCGATATAGGCCGATAGTTTTTTATATTTTCCGGGTCAAGGTTTGGCTTTTTCAAGAGAGGCTTTATTACTGCCACTTTTAGTGAGTTTGGTACACATCCGGTGGATAGAGAGCCGTTTATTATGTTCAACATAGGAGGGCCAAGCACAGGAAGCAGCTCTTTCAGTAGTTTAGTAGGAATAGGATCCAGTATGCAGCTTGAAGGTTTAGAGGCCATGATTATTTTCATTATTGTGTCGAGATATAGTACTAAAACACTTAAGTGTCTCTCCCGATCCCAGGCCCTGGCAGAGCTGTGCAGATCCAGGACAGCTAAGCCCTGGAGGAATATGCAGATTTAAAGAGGAGTCCGTAATTTGCTTTCTAATGATCATGATTTTTTCCTCAAAGAAGTTCATGAATTTATTACTGCTGAAGTGAAAGCCATCCTCTCTTGGGGAATGCTGCTTTTTAGTTAGCTTTGCAACAGTATCAAAAATACATTTTGGATTGTTCTTATTTTCCTCAATTAAGTTGGAAAAGTAGGATGATCGAGCAGCAGTGAGGGCTCTTCGGTACTGCACGGTACTGTCTTTCCAAGCTAGTCGGAAGACTTCCAGTTTGGTGTGGCGCCATTTCCGTTCCAATTTTCTGGAAGCTTGCTTCAAAGCTCGGGTATTTTCTGTATAATAGGGAGCTAGTTTCTTATGACAAATGTTTTTCGTTTTTAGGGGTGCAACTGCATCTAGGGTATTGCGCAAGGTTAAATTGAGTTCCTCAGTTAGGTGGTTAACTGATTTTTGTCCTCTGACGTCCTTGGGTAGGCAGAAGGAGTCTGGAAGGGCGTCAAGGAATTTTTGTGTTGTCTGAGAATTTATAGCACGACTTTTGATGCTCCTTGGTTGGGGTCTGAGCAGATTATTTGTTGCGATTGCAAACGTAATAAAATGGTGGTCCGACAGTCCAGGATTATGAGGAAAAACATTAAGATCTACAACATTTATTCCATGGGACAAAACTAGGTCCAGAGTATGACTGTGGCAGTGAGTAGGTCCAGAGACATGTTGGACAAAACCCACTGAGTCGATGATGGCTCCGAAAGACTTTTGGAGTGGGTCTGTGGACTTCTCCATGTGAATATTAAAATCACCAAAAATTAGAATATGATCTGCTATGACTACAAGGTCTGATAGGAATTCAGGAAACTCAGAGAGGAACGCTGTATATGGCCCAGGAGGCCTGTAAACAGTAGCTATAAAAAGTGATTGAGTAGGCTGCATAGATTTCATGACTAGAAGCTCAAAAGACGAAAACGCCATTTTTTTTTTTGTAAATTGAAATTTGCTATCGTAAATGTTAGCAACACCTCCGCCTTTGCGGGATGCACGGGGGATATGGTCACTAGTGTAACCAGGAGGTGAGGCCTCATTTAACACAGTAAATTCATCAGGCTTAAGCCATGTTTCAGTCAGGCCAATCACATCAAGATTATGATCAGTGATTAGTTCATTGACTATGACTGCCTTTGAAGTGAGGGATCTAACATTAAGTAACCCTATTTTGAGATGTGAGGTATCACGATCTCTTTCAATAATGGCAGGAATGGAGGAGGTCTTTATCCTAGTGAGATTGCTAAGGCGAACACCGCCATGTTTAGTTTTGCCCAACCTAGGTCGAGGCACAGACACAGTCTCAATGGGGATGGCTGAGCTGACTATACTGACTGTGCTATTGGCAGACTCCACTAAGCTGGCAGGTTGGCTAACAGCCTGCTGCCTTTAAAGGTTCCCTAAACCTTTCATTAGGTTGTGGAAACAGTTTGGTGAGAACATTGTGGGGTCATCTTCCCAAAACACCAAAACTATCCATTGTGCGGATGATTCTACAATGTTTATTTTAGGGTGAAAAAAGCAAAAATAATTCACCTGATGTTACAAGAACGTTCCCACACATTGCGTCTGTTCTTTAAAGGTTCCCAGAATGTTTCTTTAGGTTGTGGGAACATTGTGGGGACATGACAACATAGAGTCTCAAAACACTAAAACTTTCCAGTTGTGCTGACATTCAGATAATATTTATATCAAGGTGCAAAAAACACTCCTTTGATGTTACAGGAATGTTGACAGAACAGCCGTTCTGTTTCTTTAAAGATTCCCTGAACATTTAATTAGGTTGTGGGAACAGTGTGGGTACATTACAAGAGATAGGTTCCCAAAACACAAAATATGCTCAGTTGTGATGACATTCATACCATGTTTAAGTTAGGTTGCACAGGACATTCATATAATGTTGTAAGAACGTTTACAGAACACCTGGTCTAAGTTATGTAAAGGTTCCCAGAACATTTAATTAAGTTATGGGAGTTGTCAGGGATGTTGCAAGAAAATGATTGTGCTATTCACATTCAATGCATTCGGAAAGTATTCAGACCCCTTGACTTTTTCTACATTTTGTTACGTTACAGCCTTATTCTAAAATGGATTAAATAAAACAATTATCTCATAAATCTACACAATAACCCATAATGACAAAGCGAAAACAGGTTTAGATATTTTTGCACATTTATTAAAAAAAGTACCAGTCAAAAGGTTGGACACACCTCCTCATTCAAGGGTTTTTCTTTATTTTTACTATTTTCTAAAACTTTTGACCGGTAGTGTATGTCATATTTCAGTTTTTAATACATTTGCAACAAATTCTAAAAAACAGTTTTTGCTTTGTCATTATGGGATATTGTGTGTAGATTGATGAGGGGGAAAAAACAATTGAATACATTTTAGAATAAGGGTGTAATGTCACAACATATTTTTAAAGTCAAGGGGTCTGAATACTTTCCGAATGCACAGAACATTCCCACAATCTTGCACAATTTTCCACAATTTCCAAATAAATCTGTTTTTATGACGTTCATATACTGAACAAAAATATAAACAGAATCATAAAACACGGGACGAGATGTTAAAACTGTCCATTGTGCCAATAGATGGTATGCACTCACATGAGATTTGCCGTGATGTTGACAGAGTGGCATGGGAGGTTTATTTCTTAGACTGGGTTAAGATGTCAATTTTGGGACACATCCTCAGTAGTGTGCCTTCAAATCAGTGGGTGTTTCGGCCTTTAATCACTAAACACCCTCATCAAAGGTGGCCCGCTAAAGGGTGATCAAGCCTTAGCTTGTGTCCCATGCCCAATTAAGATTTCCCACGGGACTATGCAAGGCAGGAGCGTCCTCTTCCCTGAGCCAGCCCTACAGCTGACCGCATACCTCATATGCCCTCCTCAAGTTGGAGGGATCTGAATTGGGTTCTCAGGTGGGGGTGGGGGTCATGAAGTTATAGCCCAGCAAGGGTCCTTCCGTTTGATCCAGATCCACTGGCTGCCTCTTTCAGCTGCTTGAGAAACTGCTCTGACGGTCTGCCGCAGAGCCTGTCCATGGATTCCAAGTTCTTTCAGCAACCTGATGGTGGAAGAAGCCACGAATCCTCTGCATCCCACGTCAACTGGCCAGACTTTTGCATTCCAGCCACGCTGAGTTGCGTCTGCTGCCAAATCTGTGTAACGCAGTTTCTTACGCTCATAGGCCTCTTCAACAGAGTTTTCCCACGGGACTGTGAGCTCTATGATGTACACAGCCTTTCGTGAAGGGGACCAGAGTACCATGTCTGGCCTAAGGTTGGTAGAAGCAATCTCAGGTGGAAAAATTAGTTGCTGGCCAATATCGACAAGCATCTTCCAGTCCCGGGCCATGCCCAGGTGTCCAGTTTTTGGCTTTGTAGGAGGATGCTTGGGCCTTTTCTGTCCCTCCCGGATGAATGTTGTTGTTTTGACGGGATTGCTTGTTTTTGGAAGTAATGAATTGGTTGCACTCCTCTTGGTCTCAAGTGCTGCAGCCAGGCTTTGAGGACCTGATTGTGCCTCCAGGTGTAGCGGCCTTGTGAGAGGCTGGTCTTGCAACCTGTCATTATATGCCTGAGAGTCGCTGGAGCTGGGCAGAGGGGGCAGGTCAGGTCCTCGCCATACCATTGATGTAGGTTTTTTGGTGATGGAAGCACATCATAAACAGCTCTTATGATGAAGCTGATGTTGCTTGCCTCCATTTGCCAAAGCTCACTCCAGTTAATCTTTCTCCTCTCCAGGCCTTCCCACCGCGTCCATTGCCCTTGTTTAGCAAGAGAGACAGCCTTTGCACTTCTTGCAGTCTCCTCCTGTCTGCGCACCTCCTCGACCACCAGCTTCCTGCGTTCAGATGTTGTTGCCTTATGGAACGTTGGTTTGCTTACTGCCAGGCCAAAGCCTCCTCTTCCATGCTGGATATTCCACACAATGTCTTGGTGTCTCAGGGCTGATGTTGCTTGCTGCACAGCCTTGGATGATGTCCATTTCCGTCCAGTTTGTAGGGGAGGTGCAGCCTTGCTAATGGTCTGGTCTTTGGAGTCCTTCAATGTCATCTGAAGTCTTACTTTAGAGCACTTGTACTCCTCCGTTAGACTTGTAAGAGGTAGTTCAAGGACCCCTTTGCCATAGAGGCCGCTGTTACTCAGGCATCGTGGGACACCCAGCCATTTCTTCACGTATGAGGTAATGGTTCGCTCCATCTTCTCCACTGTTATTGGGACCTCATAGAGGGTGAGTGGCCACATTACCCGGGGGAGAAGTCCAAACTGTAGGCACCAAAGCTTGAGCTTCCCAGGCAGTAGGGTCTTGTTGATGTTCTCAAGACCGTCGGCGATGTCCTGTCTTACTTGCTGCACTTGATCTTTATCCTGGAGGCTTTCGTTGTACCATCTACCCAGGCTCTTGACGGGTTGCTCAGACACCGTTGGTATCGGGTCATCTCCAATGCAGAACCTCACATCTTTAAGCTGTCCCTTGACTATGGAGATGCTTCGAGATTTGCTTGGCTTGATTTTCATCCGGGCCCACTTGATGTTATCCTGCAGTTTTGCAAGTAGCCGCCTGGTGCATGCTGCAGTGGTGGTCAGTGTAGTCATGTCATCCATGTATGCTCGGATAGGTGGGAGACGGAGCCCTTCCTTAGTTCTCTCACCGCCGACCACCCATCTCGATGCCCTGATGATGACTTCCATGGCCATAGTGAAGGCCAGAGGTGAAATTGTACAGCCTGCCATTATGCCCACTTCCAAGCGCTGCCATGTTGTTGTGAAGTCAGGTGTTGTGAAACACAATTGCAGGTCTTGGAAATAGGCCTTTACCAGTGTAGTGATGGGTTCTGGTACGTGGAAAAAGTTGAAGGATTCCCAGAGGAGTTCATGGGGAACTGAGCCAAAGGCATTGGCCAGGTCGAGGAAGATGACATAGAGGTCTCTCTTGTCCTTCTTAGCTGTTTCGATCTGGTGCCAAATCATACTAGTATGTTCCAGGCAACCAGAGAAACCAGGAATGCCTGCTTTCTGTACAGATGTATCAATGTACTTGTTCCTTTCCAGGTAAGTGGACAGCCTCTGTGCTATTATACTGAAAAAAATCTTCCCTTCGACGTTGAGAAGGGAGATTGGTCGGAATTGACTGATGTCTGTCGCATCCTTCTCTTTCGGGATTAGCACACCACCAGCCCTTCGCCATGCCTTTGGTATTATTTCCTTCTGCCACACTATCCTCATGAGCCTCCAAAGAAAGCGTAGAACATACGGGGCGTTCTTGTAGAGCTTATATGGTACTCCATTAGGCCCAGGAGCCGAGGCCGCTCTTGCTCGTCGGACAACGTTCTCTACTTCCTTCCATTTTGGAGGGTCGGTGTCCAGATTGAATTCTGGTGGTTGAATAGGTGGGATGTCATGTGGGATGATTATCTGCTCATGCCTTTTCGTGTCCTGGTGGACCTTTTCCAGATGTTCTTCCAGTTCTGGCTTTGGAGTTTTTAGGATTCCACACTTTTCCTTTGCGAAGAGGTCTTTGACAAACTTAAAGTTTTTTTTATAGAACCGTGTTCTTGAGTGTTCCTTCTTCCTACGAAGTTTCCTTAAGTTTTCCGCTCTTCGCAAGGTTGCCAGCCGACATTTGATGTCTGCTTGGAGTAGCATGAGACCTTCTCTCTCTGCATCAGAGGCCTTCTTCCACTGCTTTCTCAGCTGCCTTCTCTCTCTGACAAGTATCTCGATCTCTTGCTGCCTCCTAGATTTGGCTGGCGCAGGTGGTGTCTTGCCACTTCTCCTTTTGTTTACTCCAAAGCGCTCTTCTCCGTAGTGGTAGATAATGTCTCCCATCCTTTCAAGCTTTTTCTCTGCTGTTCCTACCTGTTGTTCCAAGATTTTTGTCAGGTCGTTGTTGATTGTTTCCCACTCTCTCTTTTCAACAGCTTTGGGCCACTTCACACTCGGTCTGTGCCCTTTGACCTTTTCCTCTTTTAGAGGTCTCTGTGGTTGGGTGAGTTCATCCACCGGCATTTCTGTGCTTGTGTTATCCTCCTCCGTTACAGGGGTGCTGATGCTCTGCGAACTTTGGTTTGCGTCCCGTCGCTGTGCTTCATTCGTCAGCTGTCTCTCCAAGCTGTCACACAGACTTTCCTATGTTGTCAGCTGTCCTTTCACAGCAGTCACTGGACTAGTCCAGATAATCAGAATCATAAAACACGGGACGAGATGTTAAAACTGTCCATTGTGCCAATAGATGGTATGCACTCACATGAGATTTGCAGTGATGTTGACAGAGTGGCATGGGAGGTTTATTTCTTAGACTGGGTTAAGATGTCAATTTTGGGACACATCCTCAGTAGTGTGCCTTCGAATCAGTGGGTGTTTCGGCCTTTAATCACTAAACACCCTCATCAAAGGTGGCCAGCTAAAGGGTGATCAAGCCTTAGCTTGTGTCCCATGCCCAATTAAGATTTCCCACGGGACTATGCAAGGCAGGGGCGTCCTCTTCCCTGAGCCAGCCCTACAGCTGACCGCATACCTCATATGCCCTCCTCAAGTTGGAGGGATCTGAATTGGATTCTCAGGTGGGGGTGGGGGGTCATGAAGTTATTGCCCAGCAAGGGTCCTTCCGTTTGATCCAGATCCACTGGCTTTACAACATGTAAAGTGACTGTCCCATGTTTCATGAGCTGAAATGAAAGATCCCAGATATGTTCCATACGCACAAAAAGAGGATGTCTTTATTTCATCCAGATTTATAAATCCAGTCAGAAATTTAGAATTTTGACTAACTGTAAAAAATAAAGCATTGTGTAAAAATTTACTGTTCAACTTCTTAAAAAAGACACCCAATATAATTCCTACCTTGAGACGCTTGACATGGTTTTTCATTATCTGAAAAGTGATGCTAGATTAGCACGCATAGTCTTGGATACCAGTATATCCCTGGGTTAGTTATGTCTAAGAAGGCTAAAAAGGAAGCGTGAAATTCCTGATTGAACATACTGCCATGGCTATATACGGGATACTAGTATTGAGTCGATATACAGCGGTACGAGGTAATTGAGGTAGAGATGTACATATAGGTTGTGTAAAGTGACTAGGCAACAGGATAGATAAACAGTAGCAGCAGCGTATGTGATGAGTCAAAATAGTTAGTAAATAGAGGGTCAATGCAGATAGTCCGGATAGCTGTTTGGTTAACTATTTAGTAGTCTGATGGTTTGGGGGTAGACGCTGTTCAGGGTTCTGTTGGTTCCAGACTCAGTACCGCTTGCCGTTCGGTAGCAGAGAGAACAGTCTGTGACTTAGGTGGAAGGAGTCTTTGACAATTTTTATGGCCTTCCTCTGACACTGCCTGGTATAGAGGTCCTGGATGGAGGGAAGCTTGGCCCCAGTGATGTACTGGGTCATATGCACCACCCTCTGTAGCGCCTTGTAGTTGCCATACCACGTGGTGATGCAGCCAGTCAAATTGCTCTCAATGGTGCAGCTGTAGAACATTTTGAGGATCTTAGTGATGTGTCTCATGACCAGTGTCTCCTGACCCCTCCTGTCTCAGCCTCCAGTATTTATGCTGCAGTAGTTAATGTGTCGGGGGGCTAGGGTCAGTTTGTTATATCTGGAGGACTTCTCCTGTCTTATCCGGTGTCCTGTGTGAATTTAAGTATGCTCTCTCTAATTATCTCCTTCTGTCTTTCTTTCTCTCGCTCTCTCGGAGGACCTGAGCCCTAGGACCATGCGTCAGGACTACCTGGCATGATGACTCCTTGCTGTCCCCAGTCCACCTGGCCTTGCTGCTGCTCCAGTTTCAACTGTTCTGCCTGCGGCTATGGAACCCTGACCTGTTCACCGGACGTGCTAAAAATGCCAACTGACATTTACTCCTGAGGTGCTGACTTGCTGCACCCTCGATAACTACTGTGATTTTTATTATTTGACTATGCTGGTCATTTATGAACATTTGAACATCTTGGCCATGTTCTGTTATAATCTCCACCCGGCACAGCCAGAAGAGGACTGGCCACCCCTCATAGCCTGGTTCCTCTCTAGGTTTCTTCCTAGGTTTTGGCCTTTCTAGGGAGTTTTTCCTAGCCACCGTGCTTCTACACCTGCATTGCTTGCTGTTTGGGGTTTTAGGCTGGGTTTCTGTACAGCACTTTGAGATATCAGCTGATGTACGAAGGGCTATATAAATAAATTTGATTTGATTTGATGTGGACACAGAGGAACTTGAAGCTCTCGACCCACTCCACTACAGCCCCGCCGATGTGGATGGGAGCATGCTTGGCCCTCCGTTTCCTGTACTCCACAATCAACTCGTCTTGCTGATGTTTAGGGAGAGGTTGTTATCCTGGCACCACACTGCCAGGTCCCTGACCTCTCTATTGGCAGTCTCATCGTCGTCGGTGATCAGGGCTACCACTGTCGTGTCACCAGCAAACTTAATGATGGTTTTGTAGTCGTGCTCGGCCACGCAGCCGTAGGTGAACAGGGAGTACAGGAGGGGACTAAGCACGCACCCCTGAAGGGCCCCCGGGTTAAGGGTCATGTGTTGTTGCCAACCCTCACCACCTGAGGGTGGCCCGTCAGGAAGTCCTGGATCCAGTTGAAGAGGGAGGTGTTCAGTCCCAAGGTCCTGAGCTTGGATGGCACTATGGTGCCACTTTTTGGGGCGACCGGACAAAATTCACATGTGAGTTATAGATCTGTCATTCTCATTGAAAGCAAGTCTAAGAAGCACTAGATCTGTTCAAAGTCTGTGCTTCCCATTTCTAAGTTTTGTTTTGCTTCTATTACTTTCGGTTTTGTACACCAGCTTCAAATATAGCTTCAATATTTTTGGTTATGGAAAATATATTTCACAGCAGTTTAAATAGTACAATGATTCTCTACACTATACTTGCTTGTTTTGTAACATAAACTGAAATTAGGCAAATTATTAGAATTTTACAACCAGGAAATGGTGGAGCGATTTCTGCATAGTGCAACGTAACTTAAACATTGTATGCATGTCATCACAACTGAGCATATTTAGGGTTTTGGGAACCTATATTTTGAAAAGTATCCACACTGTTCCCACAACCTAATTAAATGTTCTGGGAACCTTTAAAGAACAGACAAAGTGTGTTCTTGGAACATTCTTGTAACATTAGGTGAATATTTTTTTGCACCCTAAAGTTAACATTGCTTAATCATCCAAATAACTGGACAGTTTTTGTGTTTGGGAACATATCTTTTGTGATGTCCCCACAGTGCTCCCACCAGGCTCTTCCCCAAACCTAATGAAACATTCTGGGAACCTTAAAAGAACAGATAACGTTCTAGTAAAACGTTTGTTACTTCAACACTGTCTGCATCTGGGTCTTCTCCTGAAACATGATATTTAATGGGGTTGAATGACCTCTGACCTCTGTTCTGACTTTCTGGTGAGGCCTGATCGCCCTCACTAGAAAGGCTAGAGACATTGGGTGATATTTAAATGTAATATGGAAACACTAATAATTAGGAAGACGTTTATAATTTATCAATAGTCCTATATGTGATTGGACCACGAGAAGAACAGAGAGAGAGCACTGCCCCTAAATGAGGGACACCTGTCTCTAGTCTATTTCACAATTTCTTGAATTACCTTATGGGATACAATTATCTTAAGATGGAGTTATCAAGGGTTGTAATTCTAATTGTATTTGTTATTTTGATTTAACTGGCAATGTTGTTTGTTTTTTTGTCTTGCTTCAATACAAATCTCACCAGATTGGGTTTGCTGGATGGTCGGTATTTCTCCCTAAGGATTGGCCCTGTAACTCCCTGACCATGTAACTCTGCGGTGAGGTCGCTAATGTGGTAGGGGAGTATAAGCCAATTTGCAAAAATGATTTTAACAATCTCTTCCACAGATGGTATCTAGATGCATGTAAGGGATAATACGAATGAGAACAGTATGAGCCTCACCCCCTCTAACCAGCTGAAGTGATGGCTACAATGGCGTTCACTATGGCCCTGTCCTTCACCACTTCTACCTGAGACCTTAGTCAGCAACCTGTGCACAGCATCCAGTCAAAGCTATCCACAGCCTTTTCTCTCAGGAGTGTGACATGAGTCCACGTGGAGTGAGCATGGAGAAAGATCCTGTCCAAACTTCTCTCATGCTGCTGGTGTAATGGTCGGAAAATGGACAAGACATAATCAATCAATTTTATTTTATATAGCCCTTCGTACATCAGCTAATATCTCGAAGTGCTGTACAGACACCCAGCCTAAAACCCCAAACAGCTAGTAATGCAGGTGTAGAAGCACGGTGGCTAGGAAAAACTCCCTAGAAAGGCCAAAACCTAGGAAGAAACCTAGAGAGGAACCAGGCTATGAGGGGTGGCCAGTCCTCTTCTGGCTGTGCCGGGTGGAGATTATAACAGAACTATGCCAAGATGTTCAAAAATGTTCATAAGTGACAAGCATGGTCAAATAATAATCATGAATAATTTTCAGTTGGCTTTTCATAGCCGATCATCAAGAGTTGAAAAACAACAGGTCTGGGACAGGTGGCGGTTCCATAACCGCAGGCAGAACAGCTGAAACTGGAATAGCAGCAAGGCCAGGCGGACTGGGGACAGCAAGGAGTCACCACGGGCGGCAGTCCCGACGCATGGTCCTAGGGCCCAGGTCCTCCGAGAGAAAGAAAGAGAGAAGGAGAAAATTAGAGAGAGACAAGATTTTCAAAATTTCCATAAATGACAAGCATGGTCAAATAATAATCAGGAATAAATCTCAGTTGGCTTTTCATAGCCGATCATTAAGAGTTGAAAACAGCAGGTCTGGGACAGGTAGGGGTTCCATAACCGCAGGCAGAACAGTTGAAACTGGAATAGCAGCAAGGCCAGGCGGACTGGGGACAGCAAGGTGTCATCATGCCCGGTAGTCCTGACGTATGGTCCTAGGGCTCAGGTTCTCAGAGAGAAAGAGAGAACGAGAGAATTAGAGAGAGCATACTTAAATTCACACAGGACACTGGATAAGACAGGAGAAGTACTCCAGGTAACCAACTGACCCCAGCCCCCCGACACAAACTACTGCAGCATAAATACTGGAGGCTGAGACAGGAGCGGTCAGGAGACACTGTGGCCCCATCCGAAGAAACCCCCGGACAGCGCCAAATAGGAAGGATATAACCCCACCCACTTTGCCAAAGCACAGCCCCCGCACCACTAGAGGGAAATCCTCAACCACCAACTTACAATCCTGAGACAAGGCCGAGTATAGCCCACAAAGGTCTCCACCACAGCACAAACCAAGGGGGGGCGCCAACCCAGACAGGAAGATCACGTCAGTAACTCAACCCACTCAAGTGGGACGGCATGAAAGAGCACCAGCAAGCCAGTGACTCAGCCCCTGTAACAGGGTTAGAGGCAGAGAATCCCAGTGGAGAGAGGGGAACCGGCCTGGCAGAGACAGCAAGGGCGGTTCGTTGCTCCAGAGCCTTTCCGTTCACCTTCACACTCCTGGGCCAGACTACACTCAATCATATGACCTACTGAAGAGATAAGTCTTCAGTAAAGACTTAAAGGTTGAGACCGAGTCTGCGTCTCTCACATGGGTAGGCAGACTGTTCCATAAAAATGGAGATCTATAGGGGAAAGCCCTGCCTCCCGCTGTTTGCTTAGAAATTCTAGGGACAATTAGGAGGCCTGCGTCTTGTGACCGTAGCGTACGTATTGGTATGTACGGCAGGACCAACTCGGAAAGATAGCTAGGAGCAAGCCCATGTAACGCTTTATAGGTTAACAGTAAAACCTTGAAATCAGCCCTTGCCTTAACAGGAAGCCAGTGTAGGGAAGCTAGCACTGGAGTAATATGATCAAATTTCTTGGTTCTAGTCAGGATTCTAGCAGCCGTATTTAGCACTAACTGAAGTTTATTTAGTGCTTTATCCGGGTAGCCGGAAAGTAGAGCATTGCAGTAGTCTAACCTAGAAGTAACAAATGCATGGATTAATTTTTCTGCATCTTTTTTGGACAGAAAATTTCTGATTTTTGCAATGTTACGTAGATGGAAAAAAGCTGTCCTTGAAACAGTCTTGATATGTTCGTCAAAAGAGAGATCAGGGTCAAGAGTAACGCCGAGGTCCTTCACAGTTTTATTTGAGACGACTTTACAACCATCAAGATTAATTGTCAGATTTAACAGAAGATCTCTTTGTTTCTTGGGACCTAGAACAAGCATCTCTGTTTTGTCCGAGTTTAAAAGTAGAAAGTTTTCAGCCATCCACTTCCTTATGTCTGAAACACAGGCTTCTAGCGAGGGCAATTTTGGGGCTTCACCATGTTTCATTGAAATGTACAGCTGTGTGTCATCCACATAGCAGTGAAAGTTAACATTAAGTTTTCGAATAACATCCCCAAGAGGTAAAATATATAGTGAAAACAATAGTGGTCCTAAAACGGAACCTTGAGGAACACCGAAATGTACAGTTGATTTGTCAGAGGACAGACCATTCACAGAGACGAACTGATATCTTTCCGACAGGTAAGATCTAAACCAGGCCAGAACTTGTCCGTGTAGACCAATTTGGGTTTCCAGTCTCTCCAAAAGAATGTGGTGATCGATGGTGTCAAAGGCAGCACTAAGGTCTAGTAGCACGAGGACAGATGCAGAGCCTCGGTCTGACGCCATTAAAAGGTCATTTACCACCTTCACAAGTGCAGTCTCAGTGCTATGATGGGGTCTAAAACCAGACTGAAGCATTTCGTATACATTATTTGTCTTCAGAAAGGCAGTGAGTTGCTGCGCAACAGCTTTTTCTAAAATCTTTGAGAGGAATGGAAGATTCGATATAGGCCGATAGTTTTTTATATTTTCCGGGTCAAGGTTTGGCTTTTTCAAGAGAGGCTTTATCACTGCCACTTTTAGTGAGTTTGGTACACATCCGGTGGATAGAGAGCTGTTTATTATGTTCAACATAGGAGGGCCAAGCACAGGAAGCAGCTCCTTCAGCAGTTTAGTAGGAATAGGATCCAGTATGCAGCTTGAAGGTTTAGAGGCCATGATTATTTTCATCATTGTGTCAAGAGATATAGTACTAAAACACTTAAGTGTCTCTCCCGATCCCAGGCCCTCGCAGAGCTGTGCAGATCCAGGACAGCTAAGCCCTGGAGGAATACGCAGATTCAAAGAGGAGTCCGTAATTTGCTTTCTAATGGTCATGATCTTTTCCTCAAAGAAGTTCATGAATTTATTACTGCTGAAGTGAAAGCCATTCTCTCTTGGGGAATGCTGCTTTTTAGTTAGTTTCGCAACAGTATCAAAAAGAAATTTTGGATTGTTCTTATTTTCCTCGATTAAGTTGGAAAAGTAGGATGATCGAGCAGCAGTGAGGGCTCTTCGGTACTGCACGGTACTGTCTTTCCAAGCTAGTCGGAAGACTTCCAGTTTGGTGTGGCGCCATTTCCGTTCCAATTTCCTGGAAGCTTGCTTCAAAGCTCGGGTATTTTCTGTATACCAGGGAGCTAGTTTCTTATGACAAATGTTTTTCGTTTTTAGGGGTGCAACTGCATCTAGGGTATTGCGCAAGGTTAAATTGAGTTCCTCAGTTAGGTGGTTAACTGATTTTTGTCCTCTGACGTCCTTGGGTAGGCAGAAGGAGTCTGGAAGGGCATCTAGGAATTTTTGTGTTGTCTGAGAATTTATAGCACGACTTTTGATGCTCCTTGGTTGGGGTCTGAGCAGATTATTTGTTGCAATTGCAAACGTAATAAAATGGTGGTCCGATAGTCCAGGATTATGTGGAAAAACATTAAGATCTACAACATTTATTTCATGGGACAAAACTAGGTCCAGAGTATGACTGTGGCAGTGAGTAGGTCCAGAGACATGTTGGACAAAACCCACTGAGTCGATAATGGCTCCGAAAGACTTTTGGAGTGGGTCTGTGGACTTCTCCATGTGAATATTAAAATCACCAAAAATTAGAATATGATCTGCTATGACTACAAGGTCTGATAGGAATTCAGGAAACTCAGAGAGGAACGCTGTATATGGCCCAGGAGGCCTGTAAACAGTAGCTATAAAAAGTGATTGAGTAGGCTGCATAGATTTCATGACTAGAAGCTCAAAAGACGAAAACGCCATTTTTTTTTTTGTAAATTGAAATTTGCTATCGTAAATGTTAGCAACACCTCCGCCTTTGCGGGATGCACGGGGGATATGGTCACTAGTGTAACCAGGAGGTGAGGCCTCATTTAACACAGTAAATTCATCAGGCTTAAGCCATGTTTCAGTCAGGCCAATCACATCAAGATTATGATCAGTGATTAGTTCATTGACTATGACTGCCTTTGAAGTGAGGGATCTAACATTAAGTAACCCTATTTTGAGATGTGAGGTATCACGATCTCTTTCAATAATGGCAGGAATGGAGGAGGTCTTTATCCTAATAAGATTGCTAAGGCGAACACCGCCATGTTTAGTTTTGCCCAACCTAGGTCGAGGCACAGACACAGTCTCAATGGGTATGGCTGAGCTGACTACACTGACTGTGCTATTGGCAGACTCCACTGAGCTGGCAGGTTGGCTAACAGCCTGCTGCCTGGCCTGCACCCTATTTCATTGTGGGGCTAGAGGAGTTAGAGCCCTATCTATGTTGGTAGATAAGATGAGAGCACCCCTCCAGCTAGGATGGAGTCCGTCACTCCTCAGCAGGTCAGGCTTGGTCCTGTTTGTGGGTGAGTCCCAGAAAGAGGGCCAATTATCTACAAATTCTATCTTTTGGGAGGGGCAGAAAACAGTTTTCAACCAGCGATTGAGTGCTGAGACTCTGCTGTAGAGCTCGTCACTCCCCCTAACTGGGAGGGGGCCAGAGACAATTACTCGATGCCGACACATCTTTCTAGCTGATTTACACGCTGAAGCTATGTTGCACTTGGTGACCTCTGACTGTTTCATCCTAACATCGTTGGTGCCGACGTGGATAACAATATCTCTATACTCTCTACACTCGCCAGATTTAGCTTTAGCCAGCAGACCCCGTAACGGGAGGAGTAGAGACAAGAGAAGACTCAGACTCAGACTCCGACTCGCTACATAATGGGGAGAACCGGTTGAAAGTTTCTGTCGGCTGAATGAGCGACACCGGTTGAGCATTCCAACAGCATTTCCCTCCAGAAGCCATGAGAAAGTTGTCCGGCTGCGGGGACTGTGCGGGGGGATTTATACTAACGTTACTATCTGTACTTACTGGTGGCACAGACGCTGTTTCTTCCTTTCCTACACTGAAATTACCCTTGCCTAACGATTGCGTCTGAAGCTGGGCTTGTAGCACAGCTATTCTCGCCGTAAGGCGATCGTTCTCCTGTATATTATGAGTACAGCGACTGCAATTAGAAGACATCATGTTAATGTTACTACTTACTGCTTCGGCTGTTGAAGGTGCTGACGAACCATGTCCAGATAAAGCGTCCGGAGTGAAAAAGTTGAATGAGGGAAAAAAGTTGCGATGGAAAAAACAAAAAATATAAACGGTAATTAAAAACAAAAACAAAACAAAAAAACGTAAAGTTGTCAGCTAGCAAAGTAAAGTTGGCAGCAAAACGCACAGCAACAAAACGCACAGCAACACGTCTGCAGATTCAACAGGAAGTGACGCAGTAGACACACTCACACTGACACAGTAGACACACGCAGTAGCTCTCAACCAGCACCGTATGGACCGTAAAGGATGGTGGCGACTCAGGTGAGATATTTGTCTGCTTGGGAAATATTCCCCAGATATTGGAATAAGGACATTATCAAGGGCCATCCACTTTGAACATGTGCCATTGGGAGGACGAACTGAAACACTATCTGAAGAAGAAAATGAAGAAATGCCAGAAGAATGAGTGCCAGGAAGGAGGGGGATGATCAACCGTGCCCGTAATTGATTTAGGCTTGTCCAAAATTGTTTGTTTGGGGTATCAGGTTGATTGTGGAGGTCTGCACACTGAGAAATGTATAGTAATTTAGAATAAAATGCATTGAGATACCGATCTGTCATTAACATGCCATACGCAACAAAAGCGCCAGCTGAAATGTCATTGCCAGAATCCATCAATTAAATTGTGAAATTAAGCAGATGTGTAACTGTATGAGCTATGGAAACAATCTGAGTCTACAGATCCCTTGTGTCTATTTTAGATTGTACAACACAGAGTGAAGGGTTTGAAAGGATGAAGTGTCTGGTTTTATGTATTGATTTCACTTACTTTAATAGAAGTCCTTTGGATAGAAGCTTTAATCTAATGCTTACCTTAATATTTAATGATAATGCTCACATGGTGATAAGAGGAGGGAATGTGAAGGAAAATGTTATGTTTGTGCTTTTCTAATAACCAATTTGACTGGGTTCATGCAAGTGACTGATTGATCGTGCCTGGGAGGAATCCTCACTATCAGTATAAGCAATTTGGCAGTACACCCAAGAAATTGCTTTGAGAACCGAAAGGTGTATCTCAGTTTCAAGGTCTCAACTTGGAGAGAGGAAGCCTCGTAAGGTATTGGTTGGTCACATGCATGAACCAAACGTTAATGATGAATTAATGATGAATAACTAAAAATGTAAATCATGCAAATATAACTTGCCTGTGTACGCAGTATATAAGAGAACTAATGGGACTGCCCCGGCGGAGCTCCCAACCGACGTGTACTATGGTGCACCTCTCCAGCTTGCTGATAATAAAGAATGATTCATTTAAGATACTTCAGGTGTCCCTGGTGGTAATTTCCACGACAATATATTTTGTGATGTCCCAACAATGTTCCCACCACACAACCTAATGAAACATTCTGGGAACCTTTAAAGAACACGAAATGTGTTTTGGGAACGTTTTTGCAATTTCAGGCAAATGTTGTATACAAACATTGTCTATTCATCAGCATGACTGGACAGTTTTTGTGTTATGTAAACATTTGCTGGAATCTAACGAATGCTCTGTGAACTTTCACAGAACCAATTTTGGTTAGCTGGGAAAACATTACTGGCACATTACCTGGAAACCTATCTGTGGTGGTTGTTACAGATGTTGTGTACAACATTCCAAGGATATTTCATTTAAAACACATTTATTTATAATTTTTTTGTACTTTTACCCCTTTTCCTCCTAAATTTTGTGATAACCAATTGGTAGTTACAGTCTTGTCCCATCACTGCAACTCCCCTACGGACTTGGGAAAGGCGAAGGTAGAGACATGCGTCCTCCGAAACACAACCCTGCCATGCCGCACTGCTTCTTGACACACTGCTTGCTTAACCCGGAAGCCAGCCGCACCAATGTGTTGGAGGAAACATCGTCCAGCTGGCGACCAAAGTCAGATTGCAGGCGCCCGGCCCATTACAGCATGGGATCAAACACAGGTCTCTAGTGATGCCTCAAGCACTGTGATGCAGTGCCTTAGACCGCTGCGCCACTCGGGAGGCTCTTAAATCATTTTGGGGGAGAGAAAACAAGATTGTCATCCTAATGTTAGATAAAACTCTAACTAGAAATGGAAATCTTAGCTAATGTTCTGGGAATGTTCCCGGTTTGCTGGGACTACTACTGACATTTAAAATAAAATAAAATGTCACCTTTATTTAACCAGGTAGGCCAGTTGAGAACAAGTTCTCATTTACAACTGCGACCTGGCCAAGATAAAGCAAAACACTGCAACACAAACAACACAGAGTTACACATGGGATTAACAAACGTACAGTCAATAACACAATAGAAAAATTATATATATACAGTGTGTGCAAATGTGGTAAGATTAGGGAGGTAAGCCAATAAATAGGCCATAGTTGCGAAATAATTACAATTTAGCAATTAACCTCTCTTGGGTACGTGAGACGTTAGCGTCCCACCTCTTCAACAGCCAGTGAAACTGCTGGGCGCCAAATTCAAATACAGAAATACTCAATATAAAAATTCAGAAAACAAAACATATTTTACATAGGTTTAAAGATTAACTTCTTGTGAATCCAACCACGGTGTCAGATTTAAAAAATGCTTTACGGTGAAAGCATACCGTACGATTATTTGAGAACATAGCCCAAAAAAAATTACAAACAGTAACCAGCCAGGTAGAACAGTTACACACTTTAGAAAAAGAGATACAATTAATCCCTTACCTTTGATGATCTTCATATGGTTGCACTCAGCAGACATTCATTTACTCAATAAATGTTCCTTTTGTTCGATAAAGTCTCTTTATATCCAAAAACCTCAGTTTTGTTCTCGCGTTTTCTTCAGTAATCCACAAGCTCAAAGGCAGTCAAAATAGGAAGACAAAAAAATCAAAATTGTATCCGTAAAGTTCATAGAAACATGTCAAACGATGTTTATATTCAATCCTCAGGTTGTTTTTAGCATAAATAATCGATAATATTTCAACCGGACAATAACGTCGTCAATTTAAAAGGTAAACAAGAAACGCACTCTCTCCGTCTCGCGCATGAAAAAGCTCTGTGACACTTTAGGGTCCACTCATTCAGACTGCTCTTACTTCCTCGTTTTTCAGAATACAAGCCTGAAACTATTTCTAAAGACTGTTGACATCTAGTGGAAGGCATAGAAACTGCAATTTGAGTCCTAAGTCAATGGATACTGTAATGGCATTGAATAGAAAACTACAAAACCCCACAAAAAACTACTTCCTGAATCGATTTTTCTCAGGTTTTTGCCTGCCAAATCAGTTCTGTTATACAGATACTATTTTAACAGTTTTGGAAACTTTAGAGTGTTTTCTATCCAAATCTACCAGTTATATGCATATCATATCTTCTGGGCCCGAGAAGCAGGCAGTTTAATTTGGGCATGCATTTCATCCAAAATTCCGAATGCTGCCCCCTACCCTAGAGAAGTTAAACACTGGAGTGATAGATGTGCAGAATATCATTGTGCAAGTAGAGATTCTGGGGTGCAAAGGAGCAAAAAAAGAAATAACAATATGGGGATGAGGTAGTTGGTGGGATGTGGGATATTTACAGATGGGCTGCGTACAAGTGCAATGATCAGTAAGCTGCTCGGACAGCTGATGCTTAAAGTTAGTGAGGGGGATATAAGGCTTCAGTGATTTTTTCAATTCGTTCCAGTCATTGGCAGCAGAGAACTGGAAGGAAAGGCTGCCAATCGAGGAGTTGGCTTTGGGGATGACCAGTGAAATATAACTGTTGGAGCGCGTGCTACGGGTGGATGCTGCTATGCTGACCAGTGAGCTGAGATAAGGTGGGGCTTTACCTAGCAAAGACTTATAGATGACCTGGAGCCAGTGGGTTTGGCGATGAATATGGAGAGGGCCAGCCAACGAGAGCATTCAGGTCACAGTGGTGGGTAGTATATGGGGTTTTGGTGACAAAACGGATGGCACTGTGATAGACTACATCCAATTTGCTGAGGAGAGTACTGGAGGCTATTTTGTAAATTACATCGCCGAAGTCTAGGATCGGTAGGATAGTCAGTTTTACGAGGGTCTGTTTGGCAGCATGAGTGAAGGATGCTTTTTTGCAAAATAGGAAGTTGATTCTAGATTTAATTTTGGATTGGAGATGCTTAATGTGAGTCTGGAAGGATAGTTTACAGTCTAACCAGACACCTAGGTATTTGTAGTTGTCCACATATTCTAAGTCAGAACCGTCCAGAGTAGTGATGCTAGACAGGCGGGCGGGTGCGGGCAGCGATCGGTTGAAGAGCATGCATTTAGTTTTACTTGCATTTAAGAGCAGTTGGAGGCCACGGAAAGAGTGTTGTATGGCATTGAAGCTCGTCTGGAGGTTTGTTAGCACAGTGTCCAAAGAAGGGCCAGAAGTATACAGAATGGTGTCGTCTGCGTAGAGGTGGATCAGAGAATCACCAGCAGCAAGAGCGACATCATTGATGTATACAGAGAAAAGAGTTGACTCGAGAATTGAACCCTGTGGCACCCCCATAGAGACTGCCAGAGGTCCGGACAACAGGCCCTCCGATTTGACACACTGAACTCTATCTGAGGAGTAGTTGGTGAACCAGACGAGGCAGTCATTTGAGAAACCAAGGCTATTGAGTCTGCCGATAAGAATGCAGTGATTGACAGAGTCGAAAGCCTTGGCCAGGTCGATGAAGACGGCTGCACAGTATTGTCTTTTATCGATGGCAGTTATGATATCGTTTAGGACCTTGAGTGTGGCTGAGGTGCACCCATGACCAGCTCGGAAACCAGATTACATAGCGGACAAGGTAAGGTGGGATTCGAAATGGTCGGTGATCTGTTTGTTAACTTGGCTTTCGAAGACTTAAAAGCTAATTTAACCTACATTAAACCGCATGATGACTTGCTGCTCTTGAGTTTGAATACTTTGAAAATGATATAGATGACCAAGTAAGAAAATATAATAATATCAAAGGATCTCTCAGATAGCATTTGGAGGAGTATCCCACTAAAAGGATCAAGGGGTGTTGCAAAATGTCTCTTCCTCTGGGCCAAGGAATGTCTCCTTAATACGTGGTTTGGTAACATCAGTTTTTTAGGTGCATAAACGCCATAGTGCTTAACAAGCAAGAATCGCACGATGGTGAGTTCAAAGTGGGAATCAAAAAGAACCTGTGTTTGAGTCAAGGCTATAATATTTATACAGCTGGCACAGTTTAAGGCGACATGTTCAAGTGTGTGAGAGTTTGTGGTCTTAGTTGTGTATAAAAACTCTCTGGCCTGCCTCTGCTTTAGAAACTCAACTCTGCAATGTAACGAGTCGCTCTGTAATTCCCACTCCTAAATAAAAAAGAATGACTGTTTTTGGCAGATGCTCCAGCAATCCTGTGGTTTCGAGACAGAACGGACGGGAATCTAGAGCATTGAAATTATACTAACGCTGCCAAGTTCAACTCTAAAAAATCTCAACCCAAGCTTATGATTCCCTATTCTAATTGTTGAAACCCTTTTGCTTTCAGATTCCTTGTTCCTGTTTGTATAATAAAGACTCATGTCCGCTCCACAGTATTGCTATAACTGCTGTCCCAAACAAAGTGATGAAGTTATTGCCTTTTGTCTGGATCTCAGTCCACTCTCTCTAGCTTTGACCTCACCATCACGGGAAACGTCTCTGGTCATTGGACGTATGAGGATCCCCTCTTTCATATATGTGGGATAACACCATAGCATTGCGTGACCACTATAGGAGTAGTTCTCAAACAGGGCCCGAAAGAGTTCATACAGATGTGTACATTGTTGACACGCAACTCTGAGAGAAAACGGAAGGAAAACAGAAAAAAGTAAGCCTGTCTGTTTTCATTATTTCAATAGAAGGCCCCTTTTCACCTTGCGAGAATGAAAACATTTCCAACAACCAGGATTACGGTATGTGTCCGTGGAAGACCTGTATGATTTGGAGTTTTAACAGCTAATAAAATTGCCTTATTCTCCCCAGTAAATAACCAAACCAATTAGATCCACATGCACCCACACGCACTCTCTAAAACATGCCAATCATGGAATAAGGCCTTCCGTGTTGTTCTGGCACGTCCTGTTTTGAAAGGGAAGGAGGTCTCCTTAGTGTGCAGCAAAAACAGACCTACACTGTAGTGTTTATGAAAATGTGTTTCACTCAAGTTCAAACCAGATACACATTTCAGAATTCAGATCGAGGTGCTGTTAAATGGCTAACCCTCCTGTTGAGTTTGCAAACCCTCCTCCAGTACACTGTCCAATTATCTGGGCCTTGTATAAATGGCCTCACACCTACACACTACATTGAGTGACTTAATCCAATAAAAAATAAAAAAATATCCCCTTTAAATACTTAATAACCTCAAATTGTTAACAGACATGTGAATCCGTAAAAACATCCCAGAGTTAAACACTATAAAAGATGACAAATGAGGGACTTTTAGAACAGATCATATGTTGTTTTTTACCAATTTCACATATGAAACCATTCACTCAACACAGCTAATAAAAAATGGTTACCTGGGGTGGTAATAACAGAATAGAAAATACACTGGTTGATTCATTTCTAACCTGTTCTCAGAATGGGCCCCTATACATTCCTTAAAACCATGAATACAGCACTGTATAACGGTAATGAACCCATCCAGTGTAACACACTACTCTCCCTCCCATTTGTTATTATGTTTTTTGACCCAGAGTCTCCCGCCTGCCTCAGCAACAGTAGAGGAATATCTCTCCCTCTCTCGTTCTCTCTCGCTCTCTCTCTCTCTCCCTCGCTTTCAGCCCCGGCGCATGAAGGATTCCCCCAGGGACACAAAATGTAAACAGGCGCAACCACCAGTCTCACAATTATCTGTGCCACTGTTTCAGACAGAGATACTCTGTGAGAGGTGCACTTTAAGGCCTGGAAGAGCCGCTGAGACCCGCTCTGTCAGACTCTGTACATGTGCCAGGCCAGCCTTTTGGGAAAAAATCCATCCCCCTTTTTTTCTCCTTTTTTTCCTCCTCTCGGAGCCTGGCTGTCTCAACGCTATCATTCCCTGATTCCCTTTGAATCTGCCCGCGTGTGAGCAGGATATGGAGCCAAGCGGGCTTCCTGAGCGGCCCGGAGAGGAAACGCTGTAATAAGTAAGGGGTGTGTGTTTAAAAATAACCCTCCTATATAAGAGGCGAGCAGGAAACCCACTCACTCTCAGAACTCTTGATCGCTCTCTCAGGCTCCGGCGGTGGCTCTCTTTCGCTCTCTCTCAGTCCAGCGCTCTCCATCTCCCTCTCCCCAAAGCGCACACACAGAAAACGAGATAGCCTTCCTGCCGTGCGGAGGTAGGAGGAGAAGGAGAGCAGGTGTTTCCAAGAAGTTTAACAAAGACATAAAATATGCACTGCGGAGGCACCACTTTATCCAAACCAGGCATTTATCCAAACCAGGACACAGATAACATGATTCAGCCTTTTATAGAAATGCCTTGACATTGATCTCATTCACTTTGTACATAACCTGAGCCTTCTTCTTTTTTTAAGCTGAAGAAGATGCATGGCAGCTTAGATAGTAGACCTGAGGGCTACAAGTCCAGAGTTGTAAATCCATGTCAAAACTATGACATGGGACTGATTACCACATGTGTAAACCATCTAGCCTTTGGAGGCTCCAACCCTTTACACATGGAAATCAACGCTGACAAAGTGACATCACTCAAAAACACACAAAAACACACTCAGTCAAAACCATTGGCCATCAAGTGATGTGGTGCTGCTGCCTTGGGACACAAAGTGCCTAAACGTATGGACACGATTATCAGTGAGGGCTATGAGTACAGACGCAGGTGGTTCAAATAGCAAATACACTCTTTCACTTTAATGAACCACATCGTTTGGAAACACAACACGGAGGACAGAGATGGGACTCTCTTCAAGAAGATATATTGATTCTCATATGACGTGCCAGGAAACTGCCTCTATGCCAGAGCTGTAAAGCACATGCTGCAACCTCACATTCATATGGTGACCAACTGGGAAACGGTGTTCAACATGCTAACCATTAATAATACAAAAGATAGTGTCTGGGAAGTTAACTGTACATGGGAATGTACTTTTATTTTATTTTACAATGCTTAGCAGAGTATGTCATGTTCTGTCCTGTTGTGCCACAGCAGATAATAAGCTAGAAACCAAAATGTAGCATGAATGACTGGAGATACATAACTTTAGGATGGCACTTGAATAATTTACATTAAGACACCACTCAAGTAGCCTTCCCTCTGAAAGTTATGTGCCTGCATTAATGTAGCACTAATCACGCTTAAGCACCGAGCAGTGAGTCAGATTCCTCCTAATCACCAACAGTTTAGGGTTTTACCTTATCAGGTAATCTATCAGAAGTTGACACTCAGGGCCAGTGAATAGTTAATGCCTGCTGTCTGATACTACTATGTAAGTGCTTCTGAATCTTGGACTGTATGTCGAGATTGGCTCTGTGCTCTGCAATACTGAAATTCCTTATAACCTAAATAGGTTTTCAGAGATAAAAAAAGGTCTGACTGGACATCATTCTAAGGAAACAAGTGAAATTGGATACACATGTGGTAACAGCTGTTACCGATACCTGTTAGCTATCAACAAGAAGATTGACACCTACCCTATGTGCTCTCCTATAGTAACTTTCATGGATAGATATAAAAAACGTTAAACATTTAGAGTAGCCTAGTGACCGTAATATTCTAGGGGTCATACAGATGCTTTGACTTGTGAGTCACTGATACAACTGCTCATCACTAATGTTGCACATCAATCTAACCACTCTACCAATCACGAGTTGAAGGATATATCAACTTATGTCCTAGTAGACATGCAGTTTTCACCAACCGTCTTATACGCTGGAAACAATGTCTGGCCGCCAAACAAAAGTCACCCCGCATTATAGAACATTGTTGCGAAACCTGATTTAATAGAGACATCCTTACTAATGACGTTGGAATGTCACACATGTACGTACAGCATATGCAAACCACATCATCCCAGCCTATAATTAATACACCAAATTTATGTTGGCCTGAGGGAAGAACACATTGTGAAGTACAGATTAAAGACTCACCGAATTGAGGTTGGCCTGAGGGAAGAACACGTTGTAAAGCACACTCCCCAGTCCCTGCCGGTGACAAACGTAACCATAACATGATGCTGCCATCGCAATACTTGAAAATAAAGTAAGGATGTATGATAAAAAGGAAAACCCGCCTCTGTCTTCTGAAAACCTACAGTGCCTTCAGAAAGTATTCATACCCCTTGACTTATTCCACATTTTGTAGTGTTACAGCCTGAATTTAAAATGGATTCAGTATAAAATGTTTTACCCATCTACACACCATACCCCATAATGACAAAGTGAAAACATATTTCCAGAAATGTTTGCTAATTTATTTTAAATGAAATACAGAAATATCTTATTTACATAAGTATTTACACCCCTGAATCAATACATTGTAGGAGCACCTTTGCCGGCGGTAACAGCTTTCAGTCGTCTTGGGTATGTCTGGATCAGCTTTGCACGTCAAGATTTGGAGAATATTCTCCCATTCTTTCTTGACGATTTTCTTTCATTATTAAATTAGATGGGGAGTGTCAGTGAACAGCAATATTCAAGCCTTTCCAGAGATTTTCAATGGAATTCAAGTCTGGGCTTTGGTTTGGCCACTATAGGGATTTCACATAATTTTTCTGAAGCCATTCCAGCGTTGCTTTAGCAGTATGCTTGGGGTCATTGTTTTGTTGGAACGTAAATTTTCGCCCCAGTCTAAGGTCATTTGCACTCTTGAAGCAGGTTCTCATTAAGGATTGACCTATATTTGGCTCCGTTCATTGTTCACTCTATCCTTATCAGTCTCCTAGTCCCTGCCGCTGAAAAGCATCTCCATAGCATGATGCTGCCACCACCATGCTTCACGGTAGGGATGGTGTTAGAAGGGTGATGAGCTGTGCAGTGTGTGGAGACTGTTGTTCTTCTGGCAGGGTCTGGGTAGTTCTATATTTTTTTCCTTTTCCCAATGATGGAGACCACTGCGCTCTTGGAAACTTTCAATACTCTAGAAATTGTTTTATACCCTACCCTTCTTGGAGATCTATGGACAGTTCCTTGGACTTCATGGTATAGTTTCTGTTCTGACATGCACTGTCAACTGTGGGACCTTATATAGACAGGTGTGTTTCTTTCTAAACTCAGCAACAACAAAAAACGTCCTCTCACTGTCAACTGCGTTTATTTTCAGAAAACTTAACATGTGTAAATATTTGTATGAACATAACGAGATTCAACAACTGAGACATAAACTGAACAAGTTCCACAGGCATGTGACTAACAGAAATTGAGGGGGGATCAAAATCAAAAGTAACAGTCAGGATTTGGTGTGGCCACCAGCTGCAATTAGTACTGCAGTGCATCTCCTCCTCATGGACTGCACCAGATTTACCAGTTCTTGCTGTGAGATGTTACCCCACTCTTCCACCAAGGCACCTGCAAGTTCCCGGACATTTCTGGGGGGAATGGCCCTAGCCCTCACCCTCTGATCCAACAGGTCCCAGACGTGCTCAATGGGATTGAGATCAGGGCTCTTCGCTGGCCATGGCAGAACACTGACATTCCTGTCTTGCAGGAAATCATGCACAGAACGAGCAGTATGGCTGCTGGAGGGTCATGTAAGGATGAGCCTGCAGGAAGGGTACCACATGAGGGAGGAGGATGTCTTCCCTGTAACGCACAGCGTTGAGATTGCCTGCAATGACAACAAGCTCAGTCCGATGATGCTGTGACACACCGTCCCAGACCATGACTGACCCTCCACCTCCATATTCATCCTTCTCCAGAGTACAGGCCTCAGTGTAACGCTCATTCCTTTGACGATAAACGCAAATCCGACCATCACCCGTGGTGAGACAGAAAACCGCGACTCGTCAGTGAAGAGCACTTTTTGCCTGTCCTGTCTGGTCCAGCGACAGTGGGTTTGTGCCCATAGGCGACGTTGTTGCCGGTGATGTCTGGTGAGGACCTGCCTTACAACAGGCCTACAAGTCCTCAGTCCAGCCTCTCCAGCCTGTTGCAGACAGTCTGAGCACTGATGGAGGGATTGTGCGTTCCTGGTGTAACTCGGGCAGTTGTTGTTGCCATCCTGTACCTGTCCCGCAGGTGTGATGTTCGGATGTACCGATCCTGTGCAGGTGTTGTTACACGTTGTCTGGCACTGCGAGGACGATCAGCTGTCCGTCCTGTCTCCCTGTAGCGCTGTCTTAGGCGTCTCACAGTACGGACATTGCAATATATTTCCCTGGCCATATCTGCAGTCCTCATGCCTCCTAGCAGCATGCCTAAGGCACATTCACGCAGATGAGCAGGGACCCTGGTCATCTTTCTTTTAGTGTTTTTCAGAGTCAGTAGAAAGGTCTCTTTAGTTTCCTAAGTTTTCACAACTGTGACCTTAATTGCCTACTGTCTGTAAGCTGTTAGTGTCTTAACGACCGTTCCACACAGGTGCATGTTCATTAATTGTTCATGGTTCATTGAACAAGCTTTGGAAACAGTGTTTTAACCCTTTACAATGAAGATCTGTGAAGTTATTTGGATTTTTACAAATTATCTTTGAAAGACAGGGTCCTGAAAAAGGGACATTTCTTTTTTTGATGAGTTTAAATCATGTCCAAACAATTGAATTGGCCACAGGTGGACTCTAATCAATTTGTAGTGATCTCTCAAGGATGATCAAAGTAATTTGGATGCACCTGGGCTCAATTTGGAGTGTCATAACAAATTGGTATGAATACTAATGTAAATGAGATATTTCTGTATTCCATTTTCAGTACATTTGCAAAAATGTCTAAAAACATGTTTTCACTTTGTCCTTATGGGGTATTGTGTGTAGATGGGTGAGACAAAAATAAATGTAATGATTTTTAAATTCAGGCTGTAACAAAACAAATGTGGAATAAGTCGAAGGGGTATGAATACTTTCTTAAAAGACACTGTAACCCTGGGATAAAGTTGTATTTTTCAGCGGGACAATTACAAAAAATGTTATGCCAAAGACACACTACAATGGCTTTCCAAGAGATGCTGAGTGTTCATGAGTGGTGCAGTCTCAATACTGACTTAAATTTGCTTGAAAATCAGAGATAAGGTTTGAATATTGCTTGCCCATGAATGACTCCCAACCAAATTTATTGAGCTTGAGAAATTTTGACAAAACCATTGGATAAATGTTCCTCTAAAAGTTATTCAAAATGATTCACAGCTGTGATGACTACCAAAGGTGCTTCCAACAAGTATTATTAAGTGTGACGACATATGTGTGACCACCAAGTGTGTTCCACCAAGTGTGACGACATATGCAATCAATACTTTTTTTATTCAATATGGACAGTTTATGTTTCTTTCACCTTGAAAATGTGCAGTATGTTGTGTAGATTGATAGGAATAAAATGAAATGTATCCCCCTTTGAGATGTAATTTTAAGGCAGCAAAATGTGAAGACTGTTCATCATTGCACTCCCACTAATGCGGTGGGGACTGGAAGTGTAGAGAGAGGTAGATGTGTCTAAATGTGCAGGTTTTTGTTTACTCCAGTCTATCCTAAAACATTGTTGTGACATCTAATAGAGTGATACAGTAGGTATGACATTCTTACTAATGATGTTGGAATGTCACACATGTACCTGCAGCGTATGCAAACCACATCATCCTAGCCAAATGCAATAATAATCTGTACCATACAACATGTTCTCTCCTCAGGTCAAATAATATGGCCTATGGCCTGAGGAAAGAACACACTGTAAAGTACAGACTAAAGCCACACCCATGTTTCTTTATTTGTATGGTTGTTGTTCACAATATAATTTATATAATAGAAGTGTAACCGCTGCTCCTTCGTGCCACAATCAGATAATTTCTATATGTTTTTTTATATCTCTCATTTGTTGACAGACTTTATAAGGGTTTTCATGCATGGTTGACTAGGGGTGTTTAAACTGAGGAACAGAAGCAGTTACCATGTTTTGGTAACTGGTTTGCTGGGAACTCTTGAATAAATAAGAATAAAGTAATTTGACAAAGCCAAACTCTGAATTGCCAATCAGTTAAGCCAAATTGTACTGGCACAAAGGAACCAAAATTAGCAGGAGCGCTTTGGCATTTTAATTGAGTCCTACAAGATAAACAGGCAAATAAAACTTTAAATGGCAGTGGTTACTTGTTGTAGACTTATGGCATCGGAAGGACCATATTTGGTTGGTTTATTAGGGAAACTCAGATTACTCATTACATGGCGTTTATGGTTTAGGTTTAGAGGGATGTGGATTATGTAAGAATGATGATAAGGTATTCATTTACTGACCTTCTCCAACTATTCGCTGTAAACAGAAAAACAGATAGAAAGTGAGAATAGTTACCCCACATGCACACAGTTGACATAGAACCAAAAACACTTCCGCCCAATTGTGAGAAAGGAAAGGTATCATCCTGGTACACCTGCATGGATATGGATGTTACAATATACATAACAAAACAATTATCTGCACTTAGCTGAATACTGTTTTGCGAAACTGGCGCAAGAAACCCGATACCAATGTGAACACGTCGCTGGACAAAGCAGGCTCAGCAGCCGCTCATTCAACCTCATTATTTGCACCTGAATGGGGCTTCATAGAGGTTAAATGCTTTATTAGCGCGTGTTTACGGGAGCGTTTGAAGAGGTGAAAAGTTTCTGATGAAGGCCTACCTGGCGCCTGCGCCGTTTTGAAAGGTCTGTTGCGTTGGGGGTTTATCACAGGCTGATAATGATTGGCAATGACCTGAGAAGACGGAGGAGTTGGTCAGGTGATGGGAAGTCAACTGATCTGCCAAATTAAAGGTATTATATATAGGCCTATGAGAAAAACGAATATGGGGTTATATTTTTATATATGTTTATTTTTATATACTTAAAATGTGACTTTATGGAATAAAATGCAGTGTATTCATATTACAATGTTTAGTCTATTATCGATAACGCAAAACATTACCAATAGCCTATCCTGTAGGCCTTATCTCCCGTGTTGTCCTATGTATGCTGCTCGGAGAACATCTATGCATATGCACCTTGGACATGTCTTTCATATATGTTTGGAGATAAAACATGAGTGTCGGCTTTTGTGTTTGTAGATTAAATTGGGTTGAACGATAAGATATTTAATATGAATTTCCTAATGTAAGCCTATATTGAAAGAAAAGCTGTGCTTAATATTCTATCCAAATGGGTAACTTTGTCTCTAGTGTTCATCTTTTGGTTACCTTACCCTATTCGTGACACATGCATTTACATTTCATATACCGTATGCTACTCTGATTATTACCTATTCATAGTCACTTTACACCTACCTACATGTAGATATTACCTTGATTACCTCGACTAACCCGTACCCCTGCACATTATCTCGGTATCGGTACCACTTGTATATAGCCCCGTTATTCTTATTTTATTGTTTTACTTTTTTTCCCTTGAGTTTATATAGCATTTTAAAAAAAAACGTTTTTTCTAACTCGGCATTGTTGGTTAAGGGCTCGTAAGTAAGCATTTCACCTATTGTATTCGGCGCATAATATTTTATATTATTTTCCATAATGTGTTAATTGCTTACTAGATAATGTTCTGCAAGGGGCGGTCTTTGCCTAGCGCGTCATTACGTGTTATACTTGTTAAACTTGTTTCTATGCAGGAAGGGGCGTGTGTATATGTGGCTTTAAGACTTTAAAGCTCGCACGAGCGCAGGAGGGAAAGCAAAGAGACTGCAAAGCTCGCTTGGCTCACTGGCTTTATATAGGTGCGTGTTTCCTCCGCCTCGTACAATAGGTCCAGCTTTTCAGCTACAATATATATAAGGCATATAGGAACTCCTACCAATCAAACTTGCACATGACACTGAAACACTATTTCAAGTGCGGAGATATAGTGATTTACTACTACAACTAGTTTCTCGTGTGGACTCTACATCGCGTTTGCTGATATTCATAGACAGAAAGAACGTTTTTTATTAAAGAAAAAAACTAATTTATTTTGTCATTACAACGCATGGAAATGTCCTTAACCGGGACCATTTTACCATCCATCGCTACATTTGCGAACCAAAAGGAAAAATGCTGGGAATATGTAAGTATACCGGTTTATGTATTTAGAGATTTTTGGGGTTGTTTTACCTGTAGTTGATAAATGAATCTAGTATATATGTGGTGTAGTTAGAATAAAGCAATAGCATTTCAGTCCAGATGTAGAGTGAACCCATATGTTGTATCAGTTAGGCTTCTAACTTATTATTTGGTTACATATTGCTTTAACAGTTTTTTTATGTAGCAAATATTAATGTTCCATTTTTTTTGTACAGAGTTTTTTTTTTTTTTTACAATAACTTTTCCCTAATGGCATATTGTACTATTGCAGAGGTGGAAGGGCGAGATGGACAGGTCGGTTCATTCCAGCTGTGCCGTGGCTGAGGGCATGGACATCTGCATGGGCATAAAAGACGAAGAGGAGCTAGATAAGTTCCTGGATCTGGAGTTTATTCTCTCTAACTCCACTGGCACAGACAGCAACACTCCATCCTCCGGGACGGAGGGAGAGTACAGGCTAGCAGAGCAGAACAGCATGTATCACTCCGTGATGCAGTCTACCTACACGGTGCCCGAGATAAACATTCCACCTCCGCCGTACAACAGCCTGATGGCTGAGCTTCTGCGCAATGAGCTTGACAGCAGCTTCTGCCACCAGCCCTCTGGCAACAGCGTCCATGGGAGATTTCTAGTCAGTTCGTCTGCTTTCCCAAATCAGGACTTTCCAGACAACATTAAGGTCGAGCAATCCATGGACAGTTACCGACCAGTTATGGAAATGGTCCCTCAGAGCTGCCCAAAAATCAAGCAGGAGGGGAACGTTTCGTGCATGATGTCCTTCGAGCATCCGAGACTAGCCAACTCTCCGCAGGCTGCGGGGAACATGACACCACCTCTCAGCCCAGACGACCTAATGAGCTCCGAGTGTCAGACCCAGATGTGCCACTCCATGACTTTCCCCCAGAGCTACCGCTCCGCAGCGGGCTACACTCACTCTCACCCGCCCCCACAGATGCAGCTCTCGTACCAGAGCGCACACCAGTTCGGGATGTACGAAGACGGAATGGGTATACAGCACACCAATCAGAGAGCGCTGCTCACTCCACCGTCCTCTCCGTTGGAGATGATGGACTCAAAGCCAAAGAGGGGTCGGCGTTCCTGGCCAAGGAAGCGCACAGCGAGTCACACTTGCACTTTCGCTGGATGCGCGAAAACCTACACCAAGAGCTCGCACTTGAAAGCGCACCACAGAACGCACACAGGTAAGGAACATTCCTCAATGTCTTTATGCTTATTGGAAACTAGAAATATGTTGCAAATGACTGTATTTTCTGTCAGTATACCCATGGTATTTCCCCCTTTGTCGTTCAACAGGAGAGAAACCATACCATTGCAGTTGGGAGGGTTGTGGCTGGAAGTTCGCCCGCTCCGACGAGCTGACGCGCCATTTCCGTAAGCACACTGGACACAGGCCGTTCCAGTGCCACCTGTGCGAGCGCGCCTTCTCCAGGTCCGACCACCTCGCGCTGCACATGAAGCGACACATGTGAGAAATCACATACGATTGAGGACTTTGCCAAATGAACCAAGAACGACATCAAGAAAGATATCTCCAAAATATGTATTTTGTATTTTTGTTTGTTTATTTAACGTTTTTGAGGAATAGGAAAACAGCATATGAAAATAAAACATCTTCATAGGAATTCTATATACAAATACTATTTTTAAAATATGTAGCTGGTACTACTTTGTTATTTTTTATCGAATAATATTTTGTAAAAGGCTTTAAAAAGTGCATTACACGGAGTTGGCATTTGTGAATTCAAGTCAACATATCAGGTTGGCTCTAAGTACACCCCTGACACAACTGGAATCTAACAATAACATTGTTTAATATGATGTGTTTTGATATTCAAGATAGTGCCTTCTATTATATGCATCCTACGAGTGCCATATTTTTTACTGGCAAAAAAGCAAAGTTTATCTATGTGTTATAACTGTAAACAGCACATTAAATAAGCTTTAAGACAATGTTTTGATCTAAAACTGCCTTTCAGTCTTCAGAGGCTTGAATTGAATGTTCTGTGTGTGCATTTATCTGTTGAATAACATTTGATGTCAGGGTCTTAAACTATGGAAATAAGAGTACCCATCTCAACATGACAAAGGGCTAAAAGTATTGTGACTTAATGTTCTTTATGGTTTTCTGAGTAAATGTATTATTGGCATGTAAATATATTTTATATAATGTAAATAGTTTATTTTAATGTACATATTAAACTAATTGAACAACATCATTCTTGACCTTGAGTAAAATCCTTGTGGCTTGGGAAAATGGAGCAGCCCTGACATCTGTGTATCATTATCACACCATACTGTAACATCACACCAGTCATAAACTCCTCAACAATACATCCATATCTTTACATCAACCATGAGCCAGCTATTCTACAGCACCAGTTCAGGCCTGAGCAGTTTATAATATGATTTCTGAGTGCAGTGTTTTCCAGCTGTCACGGGGCCACTGCCAGAGTCTTGCGGCTCATGCAGCCTATAAATACAAACATTACATTTACATAATTATAGAGATTCAATATAGATGTCCCCTCTCTGGGTCTGGGCACAGGGGCACACCGCACTGAAAGAGAGAGGAATCCTGGTCGCTGCCTAAATGACAAGACACAATGGGACAGGATGGAAAGTTCAGTGGGGATGATAAGAGAGAGTGACACAAAGGTTATACATCTGGTAGCCTGGATTTGAGTCTCACAATGAATGTATTCTATAAAATCAAAGCTTTCACTTCAAGTAGTCCCCTGGGTTAGGTCCTATTGTCTTGTTATTTCAATGTTCATAAAGCATAAAGCAGTATTAAACAGCTATCACTTAAACATGGTTGCATATTCTTAAAAGTGCATTTTTAGGTTGGTATGCTACCCAACAACAAAGCACCTCCACTGTGGAAGGAGAAAGTTGTTAAAAGAAGAGGCTCAGAAAACCAATATTTTACCCATGATCCATCTCTTAATCAGGGGCCTTCAGCCTGTGTATCTGGGTCACATGACAGCATCCCTGCACAATAAAGTTAGGTGTAGTTGCCTTCAGAATAAACTCCTATTCACTGTGTTAGGGGCCTAATTATGTAATTTGACTACTGTATGTGTAAAAACAGGCAGAGAGAGGGAGAGAGAGAGAGAATTCACTGTGTTATGGGCCTAATTATGTACTTTGGCTACTGTATGTGTAAAAACAGACAGAGAGTGGGAGAAAGAGAGAACGAGAGAGAGAATTCCCTGTGTTATGGGCCTAATTATGTACTTTGGCTACTGTATGTGTAAAAACTGAGCGAGAGAGAGAGAGCGAGAGAGCGAGAGAGCGAGTGAGAGAGGAGAAAGGGTCCACCTTTGTGAACTCTGAAAGCTCACAACAATGTCTCTACATTGGCTCTATGGGGAAGCATAAAAGAGAACCCTTTTCTTAAAGTGTTATAACTTTTTAGGGACCGCATCATCTTCTGGATGCCCCTGCCAGTTTAGAGAAAAGAGGAAATAAGAATGCCTCCATGAATAGCACATATACTCAAGTGAAAAATGGAACATTCTCATTTCACTTTTTGCTCTTTGTGTAATAATAACTTCTGGAAGAGAGTGTGGGAAGATTGAACCATGAGTTAGGGCTCAGAGGTAATATCATATGGTTTATCCATTGGGTCAGCCATGCCTGTCTGTCTATAAACAAAACAGATAGCATGTTTTCCACATGCATTCATTGCTATCTGGTTTCCCCTTTAGAAGTCTCAAATTACAGGCTTTACTAAATGTTTACATTTATACCTCATCACATATACAGCACAGTAATTCATAATAATCTCTGAATCTGAACGATAACCCTCAAGTTACTCTGCTCCAGTTTCAACCGAAGATGATCTGTATTTCCTAGTATGAAACCATTCATAATCATAACACGCAGCATTCGCTGGCACTTTGCCATGGCACACCTGAAACTCCATGACAGAGATAAAAAATACCATTAACAGAGCCAAGACAACCAAATGCTGCTCTACCTACTTTATTTGTGAATTAAGAGGGTCTATAAAAGCTGTAAATCTAGTGGCAAGGACTGTTCTTAAAGGTCACAGGAGGTGATTATCATAGTTTGGGAACTAATGTCAACATGATATAAGCAAGATATCTCTTAAAGTTACCATCTTTATATGCAAATATATCTAGGCCTATTCAAATTTATTTCATATTAGATATACTTTAGTCTGAAGTGAGCACTTTCATCAGGTCAGAGAAACTATCCTTATCAAGCAGAAATACTTTACACAGAGTATCTTCAAAAACAACAGCATCATTTTTAACAATTCTACAAGGACGGTTACATAAAAAGGCAATAAAGAAGTAAGTCTGTAGAGAGAACATGGAGAAGACAGATTTTTAAAGCTCTACAGTACAAGCTAGATACGTATGTTTGAGTTTTATATGAAATCTCTGAAAGAGGTGAAAGAGTATTAACTGCTGAAAATCAAGGGAGCAGTTCAGTGTGTGTGTGTGTGTGTGTGTGTGTGTGTGTGTGTGTGTGTGTGTGTGTGTGTGTGTGTGTGTGTGTGTGTGTGTGTGTGTGTGTGTGTGTGTGTGTGTGTGTGTGTGTGTGGAGATCACTATCACAGTTGGCCCCCAATGGGCAACAGAACACACACAAATGCCCAAATTTCAGTTTCCAGTAATAACGCTCAACAGGATATTCACCAAGACTTTGAGAGACACAACAAGCCTGGCCTCCATATTCAATGTAAATCCCCAACATGTCTTACTAAGATCCTGTCTGAGTCAAATGTATAACATCATTATACCAGGAAAGAGTTGATCTCCTAGACTTCACGGGAGCCAGAAGCCAATTACCATGTGTGGGTAAAGTGGGAATGTCATGGGATGAGTACACCATCTACTGGAGCTGTTTGGAAGCTCCTCAGTGGAAGACACTCATCTGGTCTATGGATGAACAACATGGATTAACATTGGTACTGGCTAAATACAGTCCTATGTAGAATGATACTGTGTGGAGTGAAAGAGTGGGGTCCTTTCCCAACAGACACATGGTGAGCACAGTACCACTATGCACTTGAGGCCGGAAATACACAACTCAATTTCTAAGGCACTTGATATATACAGCATATTTTTGTTCATTGATAAATATGTTCATGTCTCGGTTCATTTCGGGAAAAACACTTAATGACATAAAAACATCCATACCAACATCAACTTCGTTGTATATTTACGATACAAAAACCATCTCCCCTCCCCAGCTGTATGTAGCCCCAGTACTGCTTCAGTGCATACCACAAGATATATTTCTCAAAGATAAGCATCAGACTAATGGTGAATTATATGGAGTGACAGAGTACCAGAGACGGTCCATCTGGACTGTTTTAGTCAGCATTCCTCCCCTGACAGTCAGTCCTATTGGAAAACATGAACACTTTCCCCCGGTCTGTACCACGACATTCCTGGGTCAGCCAGGCCAGGCAGCCCTGCTCCAGAGCAGCAAGCCCCACTCCTTCACTCACCAACAACTGATTAAATAGACTTGGCCAACGGGACTGGGTCTGCTGCTCCTCAGGTCCAGGGCTGATTATTTATTAACTATGGCAGATTGGTTAAAGGAGAGGGTGTTCTCTTAACTGTTTTCCTAGGCTTTTCTAGCATTGGGGCGGCAGGTAGCCTAGTGGTTAGAGAGTTGGGCCAGTAACCAAAAGGTTGCTAGATCGAATCCCTGAGCTGACAAGGTAAAAATCTGTCGTTCTGCCCCTGAACAAGGCAGTTAACCCACTGTCCCTAGGCCGTCATTGTTCTTAACTGACTTGCCTAGTTAAATAAAGGTTCAATTAAATTCTAGCTCTTGGAACTAAGGTTGAAAAACATCATGGCCCCCAGCTAGCTGTCAGAGAGTTGGGGTCTCCATGTATCGGACCCAACAGGGAGAAGGCATACGGGAGATCCCCTTACAGATACCTGACAACTATGGACCCCCAACTCCCCTAAAAGGGTGTGTGTGTGTGTGCGCGCACATGTGGAGTGTAAGCATTCTCTGACATCATGAAGCATTAAACTAACACTGGAGATCCTCCACAGCTGGCAAGGGATATCCCATTATTTCCAGAAATTCTCTTTAAAGAGGGGGTAGCACAATTGTCCTGGTGAAAACACGTGCTGAAATTTGCTGCTAGTGACAACATGACTACATGTGCAACCTTTCTGCTCATAACATGTCCAGTTCTTGTTAAGAAAACATGTCAATTCAGTCACTCTTTGAAAAAGTAAAAGACAACACTAGTAAATACCCCAAAAAGAATGCACAAATATGGATACAAATATTGGAGGGGCAATTTGTGAGACGAGCATATCTTCAATACGTCTCCATGTCCCATTTTCCTCCTTAAAGGCAAACACCATTTCATTTCCGTACTTCCATTAGTATAAGGTAAATACAAACTTACCTAGGAATTTCCTGTTATTTCATACGGAGACAGTTAACATTCCGAACACAGGACTTGCTTGGGTTTCAAGTAATATGTCCAGAAATGAGTGGTCTGTTGGCACAGAATTATTTTCACACGTGCAGCTGTATCCTTGAAATATAGACGGCTGTAATTCACAGCCCATTTTACTGCCTGGTGTTGCTTTTTGACAGGTCTGGCATTTGGAGGACCATCAATGAACATCTTGTCTAGAGGTTTAGATCTATAGTATTTACTAATTTGTGGGAGTTTTAATTCAAAAGGTCAAGAAGTATGAACCAACACACCTGGGGGGTAAATAAAGTCTATGAATCTTTGGCTGGTTCATATAAAAAAGTATATTTTGTATTTCAGATTCTTCAAAGTATCCACCCTTTGCCTTGATGACTGCTTTGCACACTCTTAGCATTCTCTCAACCAGCTGCAGGAGGTAGTCACCTGGAATGCATTTCAATTAACAGGTGTGCCTTGTTAAATGTTAATTTGTGGAATTTATTTCCTCCGTAATGCATTTGAGCCAATCAGTTGTGTTGTGACAAGGTAGGGGTGTATACAGAAGATAGCCCTATTTGGGAAAAGACCAAGTCCATATTATGGCAAGAACAGCTCAAATAAGCAAAGTCCATCATTACTTTAAGACATGAAGGTCAGTCAATACGGAAAATTTCAAGATGTTTCTTCAAGTGCAGTCGCAAAACCCATCAAGCGCTATGATGAAACTGGCTTTCGTGAGGACCACCACAGGAAAGGAAGACCCATGCGTTACCTCTGCTGTAGAGGAGTTACCAGCCTCAGAAATTGCACCCCAAATAAATGCTTCACAGAGTTCAAGCAACAGACACATCTTAACATCAACTGTTCAGAGACTGAGTGAATCAGGCCTTCATGGTAGAATTGCTGCAAAGAAACCACTACTAAACGACACCAATAAGAAGAAGAGACTTGCTTGGGCCAAGAAACACGAGCAATGAACATTAGACTGGTGAAAATCTGTCCTTTGGAATGATGAGTCCAAATTTGAGATTTCTGGTTCCAACCGCCGTGTCTTTGTGAGACTCGGATGATCGGATGATCTCCGCACGTGTGGTTCCCGCCGTGAAGCATGGAGGAGGTGGTGTGATGGTGTGGGGGTGCTTTGCTGGACACTGTCAGTGATTTATTTAGAATTAAAGGCACACTTAACCAAAATGGCTACCACAGCATTCTGTAGCGATACGCCATCCCATCTGGTTTGCACCTGTTTTTCAACAGGACAATGACCCAAAACACACCTCCAGGCTGTGTAAGGGCTATTTGACCAAGAAGGAGAGTGATGGAGTGCTGCATCAGATAACCTGGCCTCCACAATCACCAGACCTCAACCCAATTGAGATGGTTTGGGATGAGTTGGACTGCAGAGTGAAGGAAAAGCAGCCAACAAGTGCTCAGCATATGTGGGAACTCCTTCAAGACTGTTGGAAAAGCATTCCAGGTGAAGTTGGTTGAGAGAATGCCAAGAGTGTGCAAAGCTGTCATCAAGGCAAAGGGTGGCTACTTTGAAGAGTCTAAAATCTGAAATATGTTTGGTTACTACATGATTCCATGTGTTATTTCATAGTTTAATGTCTTCACTATTATTCTACAATGTAGAAAATAGTAAAAAAATTAAAAAAAAATGTAATGAGTAGGTGTGTCCAAACTTTTGACTGGTACTGTATGTACAAACATATGTGGACACGCCTGAGTAGATTCGGCTATTTCAGCCAGTTGTTGCTGACAGATGTTTAAAATCAAGCACCAAGCCATGTAATCTCCATAGCCAAACATTGGCAGTAGAATGGCCTTACTGAAGAGCTCAGTGACTGTCAACGTGACACCGCAATGTGTTGCCCTGATTAACTGTAAGTGATGTTATTGTGAAGTGGAAACATATAGGAGCAACAACGGCTCAGTCGCGAAGTGGTAGGCCACACAAGCTCACAGAATGGGACCGCCGAGTGCTGAAGCGCGAAGCAACACTCACTACCGAGTTCCAAACTGGAAGCAACGTCAGCACAAGAGCTGTTCGTCGGGAGTTTTATGAAATGGGTTTCCATAGCTGATCAGCCGTACACAAGCCTAAGTTCACCATGTGCAATGCCAAGCGTTGGCTGGAGTAGTGTGAAGCTCGCCGCCATTGGAATCTGGAATAGTGGAAACGCGTTCTCTGGAGTGATGAATCACACGTCACCTTCTGGCAGTCTGACAGACAAATCTGGGTTTGGCGGATGCCAGGAGAACGCTACCTGCCCCAATGCATAGTGCCAACTGTGAGGTTTGGTGGAGGAGGAATAATGGTCTGTGGCTGTTTTTCATGGTTCTGGCTAGGCCCTTTAGTGCCAATGAAGGAAAATCGTAACGCTACAGCATTCTAATTGATTCTGTGCTTCCAACTTTGTGGCAACAGTTTGGGAAGGCCCTTTCTTGTTTCAGCATGGCAATGCCCCCGTGCACAAAGCGAGTTCCATACAAAAATGGTTTGTCAAGATCGGTTTGGAAGAACTTGACTGGCCTGCACAGAGCTCTGACCTCAACCCCAATGAACACCTTTGGGATGAATTGGAAAGCCAACTGCCAGGCCTAATTGCCTAACATCAGTGCCCAACCTCACTAATGCTCTTGTGGCTGAATGGAAGCAAGTCCCCACAGCAATGTTCCAACATCTAGTGGAAAGCCTTCCCAGAAGAGTAGAGTCTGTTATAGCAGCAAAGGGGGACCAACTTCATATTAATGCCCATGATTTTGGAATGAGATGTTCGACGAGCAGGTGTCCACATACTTTTGGTCATGTAGTGTACAGTTGTGGACAAAAGTTTTGAGAATGACACAAATATAAATTTTCACAAAGTCTGCTGCCTCAGTTTGTATGATGGCAATTTGCATATACTCCAGACTGTTATGAAGAGTGATCAGATGAATTGCAATTAATTGCAAAGTCCCTCTTTGCCATGCAAATGAACTGAATCCCCAAAAAACATTTCCACTGCATTTCATCCCTGCCACAAAAGGACCAGCTGACATCATGTCAGTGATTCTCTCGTTAACACAGGTGTGAGTGTTGACGAGGACAAGGCTGGAGATCACTCTGTCATGCTGAATGAGTTTGAATAACAGACTGGAAGCTTCAAAAGGAGGGTGGTGCTTGGAATCATTGTTCTTCCTCTGTCAAGCATGGTTACCTGCAAGGAAACACATGCCGTCATCATTGCTTTACACAAAAAGGGCTTCACAGGCAAGGATATTGCTGCCAGTAAGATTGCACCTAAATCAACCATTTATCGGATCATCAAGAACTTCAAGGAGAGCGGTTCAATTGTTGTGAAGAAGGCTTCAGGGCGCCCAAGAAAGTCCAGCAAGCGCCAGGACCGTCTCCTTAAGTTGATTCAGCTGCGGGATCGGGCCACCACCAGTACAGAGCTTGCTCAGGAATGGCAGCAGGCCGGTGTGAGTGCATCTGCACGCACAGTGAGGCAAAGACTTTTGGAGAATGGCCTGGTGTCAAGAAGGGCAGCAAAGAAGCCACTTCTCTCCAGGAAAAACATCAGGGACAGACTGATATTCTGCAAAAGGTACAGGGATTGGACTGCTGAGGACTGGGGTAAAGTCATTTTCTCTGATGAATCCCCTTTCCGATTGTTTGGGGCATCCGGAAAAAAGCTTGTCCAGAGAAGACAAGGTGAGCGCTACCATCAGTCCTGTGTCATGCCAACAGTAAAGCATCCTGAGACCATTCATGTGTGGGGTTGCTTCTCAGCCAAGAGAGTGGGCTCACTCACAATTTTGTCTAAGAACATAGCAATGAATAAAGAATGGTACCAACACATCCTTTGAGAGCAACTTCTCCCAACCATCCAGGAACAGTTGTGACGAACAATGCCTTTTCCAGCATGATGGAGCACCTTGCCATAAGGCAAAAGTGATAACTAAGTGGCTCGGGGAACAAAACATCGATATTTTGGGTCCATGGCCAGGAAACTCCCCAGACCTTAATCCCACTGAGAGCTTGTGGTCAATCCTCAAGAGGCGGGTGGACAAACAAAAACCCACAAATTCTGACAAACTCCAAGCATTGATTATGCAAGAATGGGCTGCCATCAGTCAGGATGTGGCCCAGAAGTTAATTGACAGCATGCCAGGGCGGATTGCAAAGGTCTTGAAAAAGAAGGGTCAACACTGCAAATATTGACTCTTTGCATCAACTTCATGTAATTGTTATTAAAAGCCTTTGACACTTATGAAATGCTTGTAATTATACTTCAGTATTCCATAGTAACATCTGACAAAAATATCTAAAGACACTTTGTGGAAATTAATATTTGTGTCATTCTTGTTTTCTCCTGACAAGCTTTTTTCCGGATGCCCCAAACAATCGGAAAGGGGATTCATCAGAGAAAATTACTTTACCCCAGCCCTCAGCAGTCCAATCCCTGTGCCTTTTGCAGAATACCAGTCTGTCCCTGATGTTTTTCCTGGAGATAAGTGGCTTCTTTGCTGCCCTTCTTGACACCAGGCCATCCTCCAAAAGTCTTTGCCTCACTATGCGTGCAGATGCACTGACACCTGCCTGCTGCTATTCGTGAGCAAGCTCTGTACTGGTGGTGCCCCGATCCCGCAGCTGAATCAACTTAAGGAGACGGTCCTGGCGCTTGCTGGACTTTCTTGGGCGCCCTGAAGCCTTCTTCACAACAATTGAACCGCTCTCCTTGAAGTTCTTGATGATCCGATAAATGGTTGATTTAGGTGCAATCTTACTGGCAGCAATAACCTTGCCTGTGAAGCCCTTTTTGTGCAAAGCAATGATGACGGCTGTCACGTTCCTGACCTATTTCTGTTAGTTTTTGTGTGTTAGTTGGTCAGGACGTGAGGTTGGGTGGGCATTCTATGTTATCTGTTTCTATGTTGGTTTAGGGTTGCCTGGTATGGCTCTCAATTGGAGGCAGGTGTTTGGCGTTCCTCTAATTGAGAGTCATATTTAGGTAGGCTGTTCACAGTGTTTGTTTGTGGGTGATTGTCTCCTATGTCTGTATGTATGTTCGTACCACATGGGACTGTAGCGTTTGTTTGTTTCGTTTCGTTTCGATGTCGTCCGTTTCCTGTACGTAAGTTTATGTTTAGTTATGTAAGTTTATGTTCAGGTTTCGTTCAACGTCGTTTTCTTGTTTTGTAGTTTGAAAGTGTTTTGTTTCGTTTCGTGTTGCCATCATCGTTGTTAAATAAAGATGGCTTATTTCCCAAAGCCTGCGTTTTGGTCTGAGGATCCTTCTCTCCTCACCTCATCCGAGGATGAGGAGAGCGACAGCCGTTACAGAATCACCCACCACGCTAAGACCAAGCGGCAAGGGAAAAATAAACGGAGTAAGGGACAGGAGAAAAACAAGGATTTCTGGACATGGGAGCAGATAATGAATGGAGAAGGTCCCTGGGCTAAGGCAGGAGAAAATCGCCGTTCCCAGGAAGAGAGGGAGGCAGCTAAAGCCCAGGAGCGGTGGTTTGAGGAGGCAGCAAGGAGACGTGGCTGGAAGCCCGAAAAGCCATGGGAACAGGTGGAGGCACTGAGGAGAGCAGAGGCTACCGAGGAGAGGAACCGGAGCTATGAGGGAACGCGTCTGGCACGGAAGCCAAAAAAGCCCGTGAGTAATTCCCAAAAATTTCTTGGGGGGGGGCTAGGAGATAGTGGGCCAAGGGCAGGTAGGAGACCTGCGCCCACTTCCCAGGCTTACCGTGGAGAGCGGGAGTACGGGCAGGCGCCGTGTTACGCAGTAGAGCGCACGGTGTCTCCTGTACGAGTGCATAGCCCAGTGCGGGTTATTCCACCTCCCCGCACTGGTAGGGCTAGATTGGGTATTGAGCCAGGTGTCATGAGGCCGGCTCAACGCGTCTGGTCTCCAGTGCGTCTCCTCGGGCCGGCATACATGGCACCTGCCTTACGCATGGTTTCCCCGGTTCGCCTACATAGCCCGGTGCGGGTTATTCCACCTCCCCGCACTGGTCGGGCAACCGGGGGTATTCAACCAGGTAAGGTTGGGCAAGCTCAATGCTCAAGAGTGCCAGTACGCCTCCACAGTCCGGTATTTCCGGCACCACCTCCCCGCCCCAGCCTAGTACCTACAGTGTCTACACTACGCACTAGGCTACCAGTGCGTATCCTGAGCCCTGTTCCTCCTCCACGCACTCTCCCTGTAGTGCGTGTATCTAGCCCGGTGCCTCCAGTTCCGGCCCCACGCACTAAGCTACCAGTGCGTCTCCAGAGCCCTGTACACACTGTATATTCTCCCCCTACTAATCCTGATGTGCTTGTCCTCAGCCCGGCGTCACCAGTGCCGGTACCACGCATCAGGGGTAGAGTAGGCTTTGAGAGTACAGTGTGCCCTGTCCCTGCTCCCCGCACTAGTAGGAAGGTGCTTATCATTAGCACGGTGCCTCCAGTTCCGGCACCACGCACCAGGTCTACAGTGCGCCGTATCCGGCCAGAGCCATCCGTCTCCCCAGCGCCATCTGAGCCATCCGTCTCCCCAGCGCCATCTGAGCCATCCGTCTCCCCAGCGCCATCTGAGCCATCCGTCTCCCCAGCGCCATCTGAGCCATCCGTCTCCCCAGCGCCATCTGAGCCATCCGTCTCCCCAGCGCCATCTGAGCCATCCGTCTGCCAGGAGCCTGCAAAGCCGCCCGTCTGCCATGAGCCTGCAAAGCCGCCCGTCTGCCATGAGCCTACAGAGCCATCCGCCAGACAGGAGCCGCTAGAGCCGTCAGCCAGACAGGAGCCGCTAGAGCCGCCCGCCAGACAGGATCTGCCAGAGCCGCCAACTAGACAGGATCTGCCAGAGCCGCCAACCAGACAGGATCTGCCAGAGCCGCCAACCAGACAGGATCTGCCAGAGCCGCCAACCAGACAGGATCTGCCAGAGCCGCCAACCAGACAGGATCTGCCAGAGCCGCCAACCAGACAGGATCTGCCAGAGCCGCCAATCAGACAGGATCTGCCAGAGCCGTCAGAGAGCCATGAGCAGCCAGAGCCGTCAGAGAGCCATGAGCAGCCAGAGCCGTCAGAGAGCCATGAGCAGCCAGAGCCGTTAGAGAGCCATGAGCAGCTAGAGCCGTTAGAGAGCCATGAGCAGCCAGAGCCGTCAGCCTGCCATGAGCGTCGAGAGCCGTCAGCCTGCCATGAGCGTCGAGAGCCGTCAGCCTGCCATGAGCGTCGAGAGCCGTCAGCCTGCCATGAGCGTCGAGAGCCGTCAGCCTGCCATGAGCGTCGAGAGTCGTCAGTCAGCCATGAGCTGCCCTTCAGCCTGAAAAGGCTAGATACCCAGAACTGCCCATCAGTCCAGAGCTGTCTCTCTGTCCGGAGCTGCCTTTCAGTCCGGAGTTGCCCCTCTATCCTGATCTCCCTCTCTATCTTTATCTACTTCTATATTCTTATCTATCCCTCTGTCTTGATTTATCTCTCTGTCCCGGGGTTGTCCCTATTAGATATGTTGTTAAGGGAATTTTGTGGGGGTCAAAAGAGGGTGGACATTCTTGGAGGGAGGAAGTTAGGATGGATTATGGTGGGGTGGGAACCGCGCCCCGAGCCTGAACCACCACCGTGGTTAGATGCCCACCCAGACCCTCCCCTAGATTTTGTGCTGGTGCGTCCGGAGTTCGCACCTTGTGGGGGGGGTACTGTCACGTTCCTGACCTATTTCTGTTAGTTTTTGTGTGTTAGTTGGTCAGGACGTGAGGTTGGGTGGGCATTCTATGTTATCTGTTTCTATGTTGGTTTAGGGTTGCCTGGTATGGCTCTCAATTGGAGGCAGGTGTTTGGCGTTCCTCTAATTGAGAGTCATATTTAGGTAGGCTGTTCACAGTGTTTGTTTGTGGGTGATTGTCTCCTATGTCTGTATGTATGTTCGTACCACATGGGACTGTAGCGTTTGTTTGTTTCGTTTCGTTTCGATGTCGTCCGTTTCCTGTACGTAAGTTTATGTTTAGTTATGTAAGTTTATGTTCAGGTTTCGTTCAACGTCGTTTTCTTGTTTTGTAGTTTGAAAGTGTTTTGTTTCGTTTCGTGTTGCCATCATCGTTGTTAAATAAAGATGGCTTATTTCCCAAAGCCTGCGTTTTGGTCTGAGGATCCTTCTCTCCTCACCTCATCCGAGGATGAGGAGAGCGACAGCCGTTACAACGGCACATGTTTCCTTGCAGGTAACTGTCACGATCGTCTTGCGGAGAGAGAGAGGACCAAGGCGCAGCGTGTGCAAAATACATTCTCTTTTATTCAGAGAAGGGAAAAACACGAAACGAACACTGAATACAAACTAAACAAAACAACAAACGACCGTGAAGCTAACGACGTAAGTGCATAGACAAGCAACAAACGTACAACATAGACAATTACCCACAAAACCCAAATGCCTATGGCTGCCTTAAATATGGCTCTCAATCAGAGACAATAAACCACAGCTGCCTCTAATTGAGAACCAATCTAGGCAGCCATAGACATACAAACACCTAGACAAGACTCTGACCCATTAAACGTACAAACCCCTAGACAAACCAAAACACATACATTCCCCATGTCACACCCTGACCTAACTAAAATAACAATGAAAACAAAGATAACTAAGGCCAGGGTGTGACAGTAACCATGCTTGACAGAGGAAGAACAATGATTCCAAGCACCACCCTCCTTTTGAAACTTCCAGTCTGTTATTCAAACTCAATCAGCATGACAGAGTGATCTCCAGCCTTGTCCTCGTCAACACTCACACCTGTGTTAACGAGAGAATCACTGACATGATGTCAGCTGGTCCTTTTGTGGCAGGGCTGAAATGCAGTGGAAATATTTTGGGGGATTCAGTTCATTTGCATGGCAAAGAGAGACTTTGCAATTAATTGCAATTCATCTGATCACTCTTCATAACATTCTGGAGTATATGCAAATTGCCATCATACAAACGGAGGCTGCAGACTTTGTGAAAATTGATATGTGTCATTCTCAAAACATTTGGCCACAACTGTACTCAGTGCACGTGCAAAAGGAAAATCAATTAAATAAAAAAACACCACAAAAAAACATGAGACCTATTTATTTAAATGAAATGTTTATTCTAGTAAACAATGACCATGTACATAGGATTAACATTTAAAATAAATTCAATCATTTTTTTTTTTACTCTTAGTGTATAGTCATATATCCTCAAAATGTTTTAAGTTGCACATTTTTTCACTTCTTATGGGACAAATATAACAGACATAATATACCGTTTAAGACAGCTTTGATTATTTATTTTCATCTACAGCGGAAAGACAATTAAAGGCAGACCAATGAAAAAGGAATGCATCGAGCTTCAGAAGTCAGATCAGTTGTCAGAAAAACAAAAGATAAGTCCTCTACAATCTGTTTAGGCTTGTATTAGTCCTCTGCATGGATCTCTGAATGTATGATCAAACTCAGCCAAGTTGGGGCAGAGGGCACTCACATTAAAAGCATAGACATTAAAAGTCCAATGGGATTCACAGGTATTTTCAGCACACGAACAACGAGAAAAATACGAAATAAAATCTATTGCACGATGTAGGTATCAAAGACAAAATACAGCATGAGTGGTAAGTTTGTAGAGAACACTAGGTAGTGTTGGGCCCTATTTCAATACTCTCAAAATGCATCCTTCCATCCTGCCTCCCTAATCTGACATGATTGGATGGGTGATTGGGATACATAATGGAACCCTTTCTTTCACCAATCCAACAGTGTCAGATCAAGGGAAGACCTAGTCAGTTGCACAACTGACTGCATTCAAGCGAAATGTGTCATCCGCATTTAACCCAACCCCTCTGAATCAGAGAGGTGCTGCCTTAATTGACATCATCGGCACCCGGGGAGCAGTTGTTGTTGGGGGTTAACTGTCTTGCTTAAGGGCAGAATGGCAGATTTGTTTCCACCTTGCCGGCTCAGGGATTCGAACCAGCAACCTTTCAGTTACTGGCCCAATGCTCTTAAACGCTAGGCTAACTTCAAAGAATGGAGTAAGAAAGGATGGATGTATTTTCAAGGCATACAAAAAGGGCCATGAAATGACCAATGAACAGAGAGCTGTGGCTGAGTGTCCGGCCAACCAAACACCCTCACTGTGGATTTCCCCTAACCCGAAGGCACACTACAGGGGTTCTGACATAGAGCATGCTGGGTAAGGCAGGAGTGTTGGCATCCCAAGCTTCGAGAGTCTGACCTGTGATTAAAACACCACAGGTAGGGCCAAAAAGGTCAAGGGTCAAATGCAGACGACCACAGGTTACCTCCCCACTGTGCACAGACATCAGTTCAACGTCTAGTTTTGATTTACATTTCGTTGAGCTGTCAACTAACATGAATTCAACAACAAAAATTCAACATGTCATTCGACTTACGTTAAAAGTTAGGGTTAGGGGTACCCTAACCCTAGCCTCTGCCGAGTACCCAACAAACGGATGTTCCGGTTTTAAGAGGAAATGGAAAAAGAGCCTGTGAAGCGACTTCCACATTTAGGCGCACCATCTTAACTCCTCCTCCACATTTACTGGATTGGTTGAACAGTGCAGAAGAGAACCTCCCCCAACAGTTTTTTTCCTTCTCGTCAAGACCAGTATGTAGGGGGGGGGATCTAGTTTCAGGCGTTTTTTTTACCACTGCTTCGTTAGGTTACCCTAACCCTAACCCAAAAGACCAAATTCCCTCACGTTGACGACTTTTTTCTAGGTTGACTCAATGTCATCACATACATTTTTTTGTTAAAATGACGTGGAAACAACATTGATTCAACCAGTTTTTGCCCAGTGAGTCAGCTATATACAGCAGCACAGTTAAAGGTCAGATCTGTACCAGAACAGGTTCTTCACATAGAATATAATTACACTGTTTTAACCACTAGAGCAAAGAAGTTTGATATGTAAACATTAACAAATAAATGTTACGGAGAGATGGTTTCTATTTCCACCTTGTGGCAGCGTTAACGGCCCATACCACTGAATTGTAACTTAAATCATGTCCTTTTCCAACCCAAAGGGGGATGTAACTTTCATAATGCATTTTCACAACATCCCATAGGTCTTTTCACTCAGACTAGTACAATAGTAGGTGACAACAATGACATTACATGGAAGCTTATAAAAGTCAATGTAGGACACATACAGTTCAGTACAACAGGAACACATAGAACACAGGGGCAATTAATGTAAGTGTCCTTTTCATATGGTTAGGACCTCAGCTGCTATTATCATCATCTCTATTCAGTTCAATTCAAAGCTTAATTAAGGTGAAAGTGAAGTAAAACCCACAGGTGTAATGTGCTAAGCAGGCAGTACCATCAGCAAGGAGTTTCAAGTAAAAGACAAAGCAGCTATAAATAAAAGTGGTTGAGCCCAAGTTGTAACATCAAACTATGACACACTGTACCGTAAACAGCGGAATATTCCAGTTATAGCTGTGTGACCTCATTAGGTCATGTGACCTAATGAATTTGCATATCATTGATGGTTAGCTGAAGAAAACCACAGGCCATTTCTAACTTTCTTTAACCTCTCTGCAGCTTGTGCTTGTAGGTTTGTAAATTTTGGCAGCTCTTTTCAACTTGAATCATAATAAACAACATTTATCTGTCTTTTAACAAATAATACCTAAAATAATAAAATAACACATCACATAGTAAAAAAAAAATATAATAAAAAAAACTCTATAATAAACTTGAAATAATTTCCCTCATCTGGCCTTTTTGGTTGTTGTTTGATATACATCACAGCTTTGTGAACTTACTTGAACTTTCAGAGGAGGCACAGCTAAGTACCCATTCCTTCTTCCTATGTTCGCTGAAGAAGCACTGAATTATTGTCAAAACAATGCATCTACTATCTCACACTCAAAGAAAATAAAATATATATCTGTACAGTTTGTTCTGGTCCAAACAGACCTCTCTCTCACAAAACACTTACAGTAGCCAGTCAGAGAAGAACCCTGCCACTGGCTTGCCACATTCACATAATAAACCAATACTAAAATAATGTCTCAATCTTAATAAGCATTCCAGCATAACCTTTAGGTATTCCCTTTTTCACATCTGTCAGAGCTCTAGTTGCGATTCATGCTCATTCACCAAAACAACACAGTTGTAAAGATTATGTTCATCTTTACATCTTTCATGTTGAGCCAGCCTCTATAGTGCATTTAAACAGTGCATCAGTTCATTCTTAAACCACGGGTCATCATCTTTTCCCCTCCCTACCTATCAATTAAAAACAGTAAGAGAGATTGTGATTGTTGGCTTCAATCTCCCACTCCAACTCCAACCTACCACCGTAAAGTCAAATCCAGTTCCATTTCCACCAGTGATGTAGTGGTAAAAATATAGGTTGGTAAACTCTGATCACCGGTCGTGGTGAAAAAAGTAATGCATTTTTCCACAAAAGGTGGATTAACTGTCACAAAAAATAAAAAAGGTTGGTAAACTGCATTTACTTGCGTTTCCCCTCCACTACACCACTACACCACTGGTTTCCACAGGTCACAAGATAACCCCAAAAGTTCTGTTTTGTATTTTTTTTTGCTTTGAGAGTTTGTCCATCCAGAGATTGTGTGGTGAGGTGTGTGTTTCTGTGTGTGCGTATCAGATGGCGTGTGTATGTGTGTTGTGGCGGTGGTGTGTGTCTGTGTGTGTGGTTAAGGAAGCGGTCATGTGTTGGGCACATCGGCCCTGACAGAAATGGCCAGCTCCAGGTCCTTCACAGTGTGATGGGGTATGGTGTGTGAGTCGTACACGCATGTGTATGTATACGAGTAATGCTAGTAAGAGTATGTCTATCTGTGTGTTTGTCTATATGTGTCTGTATCTCTATGTGTGTGTTTGTCTATATGTGTCTGTATCTCTATGTGTGTGTTTGTCTATATGTGTCTGTATCTCTATGTGTGTGTTTGTCTATATGTGTCTGTATCTCTATGTGTGTGTTTGTCTATATGTGTCTGTATCTCTATGTGTGTGTTTATCTATATGTGTCTGTATCTCTATGTGTGTGTTTATCTATATGTGTCTGTATCTCTATGTGTGTGTTTGTCTATATGTGTCTGTATCTCTATGTGTGTGTTTGTCTATATGTGTCTGTATCTTTATGTGTGTGTTTGTCTATATGTGTCTGTATCTCTATGTGTGTGTTTGTCTATATGTGTCTGTATCTCTATGTGTGTGTTTGTCTATATGTGTCTGTATCTCTATGTGTGTGTTTGTCTATATGTGTCTGTATCTCTATGTGTGTGTTTGTCTTTATGTGTGTGTTTGTCTATATGTGTCTGTATCTCTATGTGTGTGTTTGTCTATATGTGTCTGTATCTCTATGTGTGTGTTTGTCTATATGTGTCTGTATCTCTATGTGTCTGTATCTCTATGTGTGTGTTTGTCTATATGTGTCTGTATCTCTATGTGTGTGTCTGTCTATATGTGTCTGTATCTCTATGTGTCTGTATCTCTATGTGTGTGTTTATCTATATGTGTGTGTTTGTCTATATGTGTCTGTATCTCTAAGTGTGTGTTTGTCTATATGTGTCTGTATCTCTATGTGCGTGGGCATCCCACTTGGCACAGAATTCAGTTCAACGTCTAGTTTTGATTTACATTTCTTTGAGTTGTCAATTAACGTGAACTCAACATGAAATCAACAAAAAAAATCCCCATGTCATTGGATTAAGGTTAAAAGTTGGTTGAAAAAAATACTAAATACCCTTACGTTACTGACTTTTTACAAATCCAATGAGTTTTCAACGTGTTTGTCTATATGTGTCTGTATCTCTATGTGTGTGTTTGTCTATATGTGTCTGTATCTTTATGTGTGTGTTTGTCTATATGTGTCTGTATCTCTATGTGTGTGTTTGTCTATATGTGTCTGTATCTCTATGTGTGTGTTTGTCTATATGTGTCTGTATCTCTATGTGTGTGTTTGTCTATATGTGTCTGTATCTCTATGTGTGTGTTTATCTATATGTGTCTGTATCTCTATGTGTGTGTTTATCTATATGTGTCTGTATCTCTATGTGTGTGTTTGTCTATATGTGTCTGTATCTCTATGTGTGTGTTTGTCTATATGTGTCTGTATCTTTATGTGTGTGTTTGTCTATATGTGTCTGTATCTCTATGTGTGTGTTTGTCTATATGTGTCTGTATCTCTATGTGTGTGTTTGTCTATATGTGTCTGTATCTCTATGTGTGTGTTTGTCTATATGTGTCTGTATCTCTATGTGTGTGTTTGTCTTTATGTGTGTGTTTGTCTATATGTGTCTGTATCTCTATGTGTGTGTTTGTCTATATGTGTCTGTATCTCTATGTGTGTGTTTGTCTATATGTGTCTGTATCTCTATGTGTCTGTATCTCTATGTGTGTGTTTGTCTATATGTGTCTGTATCTCTATGTGTGTGTCTGTCTATATGTGTCTGTATCTCTATGTGTCTGTATCTCTATGTGTGTGTTTATCTATATGTGTGTGTTTGTCTATATGTGTCTGTATCTCTAAGTGTGTGTTTGTCTATATGTGTCTGTATCTCTATGTGCGTGGGCATCCCACTTGGCACAGAATTCAGTTCAACGTCTAGTTTTGATTTACATTTCTTTGAGTTGTCAATTAACGTGAACTCAACATGAAATCAACAAAAAAAATCCCCATGTCATTGGATTAAGGTTAAAAGTTGGTTGAAAAAAATACTAAATACCCTTACGTTACTGACTTTTTACAAATCCAATGAGTTTTCAACGTTAATTCAATGTCATCACATGTATTTATTTTTTGTTGAAATGATGTGGAAACAACGTTGATTCAACCAGTTTTTGTGCAGTGGGATGTGTGTGTGTGTGTGTGTGTGTGTGTGTGTGTGTGTGTGTGTGTGTGTGTGTGTGTGTGTGTGTGTGTGTGTGTGTGTGTGTGTGTGTGTGTGTGTGTGTGTGTGTGTGTGTGTGTGTGTGTGTGTCCAGTCCAGTCCAGGTCACCCGTGAGACATCTCGGCCTTGCTGAGAGCGATGGCCAGCTCTAAGTCCTCTTGCTCCTGCTGCCGGAGTCTCTTCAGCCGCTCCCGCTCCGCTCGCTCACTCTCTCGCTTCGCCCACTCCAGTTGCTGAGCCTCATTTCCAAACTACAGAGAGAAGAGGAGAGGCATTTAACATACAAATGATTCATCCCTCACACCATATAGAAAACACATACATTAGAAGGTGTTTTGACAGATTATTGCATTTTAGTGAACCTTACACTGTATATAAAGGGTAAACTTCCATGTTTGCCTGGCTACAGTAAGAGGATATACATGACTGTAGTTTTCATAGGCACCATCTACTCTGCTCTGGATTATAACTATACAACGTATAAAACGTATACACTTCAGCACACACACAAAATATACACACTACTACACACACACTAATTGACCTATCCCTATCCTTACTTTAATATTCAATTCAAGTGTGTTCTGCTGTTGGAGGAAAGGTGCTTCTTATTGTGAAACCTAAGTGGTTGTGCTCAGAGCCTACAGTACGAGACCAAAACACAAAACAAGCCACTATTCAATTTGACCGCATGTTCAAACATTCTTACCTTAACCTTTTCTGGTCCTGCGAGAGAAAAATGAATGATAAAACACCAAAGAAATAATTCACCAATCGCACATCACCATCCATTTTACACCGAGCACACTTCGAAACACCACAAGATACAACTAACTATGACAAAGCAACATGGAGGAATTTTCAGTTTGGTCCCAAGTGAAAATGAACAAGCAACTAAAAGCATATTTGAGATAACATGCAAAAGTGACATGCAGGGAGAAAATGGAAAGGAAGAAAGTGACATTTTCCTAATCTGTTAAAGTGATAGTATGAGATCTAGCCTTTGTAAGGATCACAGCAAAGTAGAGCTAGGAACTCTCCCATGCATACCAAAACACACATATCAGGAGACACTGCTTTACCAACCTTAGATCTGATTCAGATGTCAGACTCAAATGAGCGCCTTCAATTCTAACTGAATAAATATGGAACAGAATCCATTGAGGCGTTTAATAGATACATTACATTTTTTTCAAATTATTCAGCATTCAATTCAGGGGCCAAGTTAATATATGATTATATATTATTATTATATGATATGGTATTTTTCTAGATAATATATTTTTTGTGGAACACCATGCCTCTTTTGTTTCAATAAAATCCAGGCAGCTGATTCTGTTCAAATTGTTTTGGTTACTTTGGGAGTAATTCAGAGATGGTAAAGCAGGATCTATGCTACCAATGTCATGCAGCAGACCAACACTAACCAGACTGAGCAAACTAAGCCTCAAGAAAAGACAAACTGATACTGCATCTACACACTAGTAGGACACACATCACTGATACACACCATAGACATGCTGGGTAAGAACTCAGGACTGAGAGCTGAGTAGTGATACTGCTGCTTCCCATGTCAACAGATCCCACAGCCAGACCAGTGACCTGGAGCTGTCAGTCACTAAACCACACCGGATTGGCTTCCCTCTCTGGCCTAGCCTGGCATAGGGCACACACGGACTCACTGACTTACTGACTGACTTAATAAGGGACTGAGATACAGGAGGAAAGGTGCTTCTTATTGTGAAACCTAAGTGGTTGTGCTCAGAGTCTACAGTACGAGACTACAGTACGAGACTGACTGACTGACTGGGTGACTGATTGACTGACTACTGATGATTGGAGCTGAGATGGTAAGGGTCAATATTCAAATATGAGTATGCTGGATTATGGCTTCACTGAGTACATTTACATGCACACTAATCATTTTAGATTAAACTGATTATGGTAGTAGGCCGAGTATGGTAATAGTCATGTAAACACTTTACTCTGCTTATCTTAATTGGCGTAAAGTCAAAAAACAAAGTAAGCATACGCCGATTATAACACCTGGTGTTCTGAGCAATCTGTTGAATCGTCGCTCCGGCTGTATATTTTATCTGCCAGCACCGGTAGTGCAAGCCTCTCGCTTATCTGCTAGTGAGTTCAAAAAACTGAACGTATGCATCTTAGAAACACACTACGTGGCCAAATGTATGTGGACACCACTTCAAATGAGTGGATTTGGCTATTTCAGCCACACTCGTTGTTGACAGGTGTATAAAATCTAGCAGATAGCCATGCAATCTCCATAGACAAACATTGTCAGTAGAATGGCCTTACTGTAGAGCTCAGTGACTTTCAATGTGACACCGTCATAGGATGCCACCTTTCCAACAAGTCAGTTCGTCAAATTTCTGCCCTGCTAGAGCTGCCCCGGTCAACTGTAAGTGCTGTTATTGTGAAGCGGAAATGTTAGGAGCAAAAACAGCTCAGCCGCGAAGTGGTAGGCCAAACACAAGCTCACAAAACAGGACTGCTGAGTGCCGAAGTGCGTAAAAATAATCTGTCCTCGGTTGCAACACTCTCTACCGAGTTCAAAACATTCTCTGGAAGCAACGTCAGCACAAGAACTCTTAGTCAGGAGCTTAATGAAATGGTTTTCGATGGCCAAGCAGCCGCACACAAGCCTAAGATCATAATGCGCAATGCCAAGCTTCGGCTGGAGTGGAGTAAAGTTCCACGCCATTGGACTCTGGAGCAGTGGAAACGCGTGCTCTGGAGTGATGAATCCCGCTTCACCATCTGGAATTCCGAAGGACGAATCTGGGTTTGGCGGATGCCAGGAGAAAGCTACCTGCCCCAATGCATAGTGCCAACTGTAAAGTTTGATGGAGGAGGTTCAGGCTCCTTAGTTCCAGTGAAGGGAAATCTTAACGCTACAGTATACTATTACATTCTAGACGATTCTTTGTGGCAACAGTTTGAGGAAGGCCCTTTCCTGTTTCAGCATGACAATGCACCCGTGCAGAAAGCAAGGTCCATACAGAAATGGTGTGGAAGAACTTGACTGGCCTGTACAGAGCCCTGACCTCAACCCCATCAAACACCTTTGGGATGAATTGGAACGCCAACTGCGAGCCAGGACTGATCGCCCAAAATCAGTGTCTGACCTCACTAATGCTCTTGTGGCTGAATAGAAGAAAGTCCCCGCAGCAATGTTCCAACATCTAGTGGAAAACCTTCCCAGAAGAATGGAGGCTGTTATAGCAGCAAAGGGGGGACCAACTCCATGTTATTGCCCATGATTTTAGAATGAGATGTTTGACGAGCAGGTGTCCACATACTTCTGTCCATGTAGTGTCGTTTTCACATACAAACTTTATATGTCCAAACTCAGAATCAAATAGGCTTTGCAAAAATAACATGGTCACTGTGGTAGAACATTTATTGTGATTGCCAATTATCTGTATTTATTTAAGTCCCATCAGGTAGCCTGATGTGTCCATGGAAACAGGATTATTAGGGAAATCATTCTTCTTGCAAAGCATGCAAACGTTTTAAACAAAGTATTATATTAATATGACTATCCACAATAATGGTATTATTGTGTAAATGTAACTGTACTCACAGACAGCCCAGACCGTAGCACCACACTGGCTGGATTATTCAACACTGATTTTAAAGCAACCACTGGCTGGTTGAATAATAATTCACACTGCCAGAATCCACTTATTGGACTGCCAGAGAGGATTGCCAGAGATATAATACTTTCCAATTGCGCTTGTTTTAGCCCTCAAACTCAACTCTGGACCTCAAAGCCAGTTCAACTGCGTTTTTTTTCATTGTTCCCCTCTAACCAGGGTGTAATGAATTATCAGGTAGAACAGAAAACCAGCAGGCTCCGGACCTCATAGGACAAGAGTTGAATACCCCTGCGCTATAGCATGCTAACTAGCAGCAAACAAAATATATTTGTATTTGTTTAAATGTTCCGATCGCAGCGTACACATCAAACCACAAAAATGGCTGACACCCTTGCCTGCACGAGTACTGGGGATCACTCTGCAATGCAGCTTCTGTGCTTTACTGTACAACATCAAATGCATTGTAGGTGGTGTGCAACCAACTACAATGCATGTGTTGAGAGAAATCCCCCCCAGAATCAGAACACAGTATAGACAAGTGAGAGTCTTCTTCAACAGGAAACAGCTAGTGTCATCATCTTAGATATGAGGTAGGGTTGGAACGCACACTCAGATGATCAGTGATCATGAACAGTAGTTATTGCTATGGATTATGCCATAGGTCTGAACAGTTAGCCTGTTACATGGTGGTTAATATGCCATGGGTCTGATTGGACAGACCTGGCTCTGGTCTTTGTGTGGAGTGATGTGGTAGGTTATTCACAAACAGAGACGTCTGCACAGTGAAGGGAGGCCAGGATGAGATGCAGCAGAAAGGTCTAGATAGACAGGCTGAGCCTTGTCGTCTGCTCTGCTCTAGATCCTTCAGTTAAACGTTGTGGGAGCTAGAAGTAGCGAGGTAGTGGCTAGGTATATAAAGACTGGTCTGGACAGAGAGAGAGTATCACTGAGCTCAACTTACAGAACTGAAGTCTGCAAAACCCAAGGAAGAGTCTTTAGAGGCTTTACTTGAGGCAGAAGGAGCAAAAGGGTCTTTGCCACTAAAGGGGTCTCCGACCACCTTTTTACTCTGAAATGGGTCGATGGCGTCACTGCCGAATGGCTGGAAGGGGTCGCAGGGCTTGGCCAAGTCGCCCGCTCCTCCAGGCAAGTTGACAGGGCTGCTTTTACCTGAAGACATTGAGACAGTAAGGACACAGTCATTTCCCCAACAGATATGGTGTACTCCCCATTTGAACTATAAATGTTACACTGATGTCTCAAAGATTAAATATGTGGTTACGGGGACAACTTGAGGTATTCAGTGATGGTTTGATAACTTTTACCACAGAAATGTGAAGTTTTTCCTTATCACTGTCTGCACCAAAACCACACGCAGCTCAACTTAAACAAAATAGAAAGAGCAGACAAACAATGCCCCCCACCATCGCATACACACAAAATTGTAATGAAACAATATGCCAGCATGGTATGAATTAAACACATTAAATTAGATGGGCCATATAGTATATTGCATAAACTCAGTATCAAAATACACGGCGAGAGCAATTTTCTCTTTTATGCTGGGTTTTATGGCGAGCAGATGGGTAGAGTTTCTGCCCACATAACCAACAGAGGATTCAGTTCACAAGTTCATCAGATCGGTCCTCGGTGGGTGATGCCATGCCAAGGCCCTAGGGACGGCAGTGTTTTCTGACAACACTTTTAAAAAAACATTTCAAAAGGGTTATTTGGCTGTCCCCAAAAGAGAACAATTTTTGGTTCCAAGTAGAACCCCTTTGGGTTCCATGTAGAACCCTCTGTGGAAAGGGTTTTATATGGAACCCAAAAGGGTTCTACCTGGAACCAATAAGGGTTCTCCTTTGGGGACAGCCAAATAACCCTTAGGTTCTAGATAGCAGGTTTTTTCTAAAAGTGTAGGGACCAGAATTATTCCTGGTAATGTCAGAAAAAGCTCCTGGCCTTATTTATGCCAACGTATTGTATCCTCATACCTTTATTTCCACATATAAATATATAAATCATTTCACAAAGAACTGAAACTACTCTAAAATAGGCTCATGTTAACATGGTAGTGATGTTTCTCTGTAGGCCAACCTCGGCTGGCACAGTCAGTGGGCCGTGGGAACATAGCGCTGGTTGTTGTTGCTTCTGAAGGTGTTGACCACATTTCCAATCGAACTGTTATTTATACCCGGCTTGTCAAGGTTAGCAGTTCATAGCCCCACTGAACAGCCAGGCAATCAGTTTCTCTTTCGGGAAATGGAACATAGTCTTTACCACATACCATCAGCTCCACCCTGTTCCAAAATACCAGCACATCATTAGTGCTACATATCAATGTAATGCACAAGGCACACCTCAGAACCCCACAAACAAAGGTTCTGACATGATTCTCATAACTTAAATCACATGTCCTATTCATGACCGACTGACTGTATCTCGTAAAAATCTAAAGTATTGCTATGTAATCAGTTTACCAATTTGTAAGTCGCTCTGGATAAGAGCGTCTGCTAAATGACTTAAATGTAAATGTAATGTAATGACTTCAGAAACCACCTAGAAACATTAAGATATCGGCATCAAACTATCACACTATGCTAGTGACCTTTCACTTATCTATTGTATGTTGCAAATTCTTCTCTACCCATATCATTTAGTTTCCATGGTTCTATAAAACCAGATGTGAAAGATGTTTATTGGCCAGGGCACAGAGTGTGACCCGAGTCGGGCAAGAGGTCGCCAAAAAGCCACACTGCTCACTCGAGTGTGCACACACACACATGCACACGCACACACACACAGAGTGGAAAGAGAGGAAGTGGGGAAGGGTGGGGTTGAGAACATTGTTGTTCTTACTCATCATCTCCTGTGAGACCTGATGCTCCATGTTCTCCCTGCAGCTTGGCATCAAATAATAATGTAAAGTAAAGATTCTAAAGATAGGGGATGTTTAGCTACAATTCATTTCTTTATTTTAATTTAATTTCATGCATGTAATTCAGCACATAAACCACTCACATGCATCTAAGTTGCAACTACTTTGTAATAATGTATACCTAGGCTACACTGCAATTACATTGCATATTGAATACATGGTTTTACCATGAGGTGGGACCACTTTAATAATAGTAAGTGGTGAAATCCTGAATACCCTGGTCCATTCAACTTCCTTTGGGAGGCTTAAATGGTGAAATAACACTTTTACTAACTAACGTTCTGGCTAAAAATGCATATTAGGCCTAGCTACATTGCTACTAAGTTGAGCAGAGCTACTGCATAGTCAACTGGACTCATCTCCTAGCAAAACTGATCAGTTTATTCGATCTTCAAAAGGAGAATGAGATGATCAACTCTTCTTATCTGTTCTCATGAAGAGCCTTTCATGTTTTTTAAGCTGTATTGACCATCACTGTTTGATCTGTGACTACTGACTAGCATACTCTACTCTACTCATGCGGAGGTAAGAGAGGAGGCGACACCAGCTGAGTGTTACCTACAGGCACAGATGTCAATTCAACGTCTATTCCACGTTGGTTCAACGTAATTTTGTTGGAATGACATGGAAACAACGTTGATTCAACCAGCGTGTGCCTAGTGGGTATTCAGGGCCCTTACAACTCCTTCTAGTCAACTAGGCTCTAACAGTCAGAAGATATGTGAAGAGCCACGCCATTCATCCTCACAAGCTTCTTCTGAGTATGTCACTAGAAGATCCAAGCAAAAGAGGGCAACACTTGCAATGAGATGAGAAAGACCATGAAGGGGAAATGGCCAAGGGATACTAAACCAGCACAATTCTATAACACAGAACCAAGATCAAATTGACCTATATTGCAAAATGTACTGTTAATCAAGGTACAAAGTGTTAAGTAGTATTATTCATAGTGAAACCTAGAAGGTAGGCACTACCCATCCTTGGTTAACGCATTACCCGTCCTTGGTTAACCCACAACCTCACCCTCCTCTAGTTTTTTCCCCTTCTTTCCCTCTCTCTGTTTCTTATTCTCTATCTGCCCCTTCGTCTCTCTCTCTCCTACACCTCCACTCCATCTCTATTCTCCCACGTATTTCCTCCCTCTATTTCTAAATGTTTCCCCTCGGGCCTCACTCACCACTGGGAGGTTTGGGTCTGGGGGGAACACTCATCTTGGGCGGCAGAGCTGGGCCGTCCTGATTCCTACTGAAGGGGTCCTCCACAAACCCCGACTGAAAGGAGAGAGAGAGAGAAGAGAAGAGGAGAGAGAGGGAGAGAGAGAGAGAGAGAGAGAGGGAGAGAGGGAGAGAGGTAGAAAGGGAGAGAATATATGAGTCTTCAGACGCCAAAGCTGAAGCTAATAGCAGTAACTTCACAACTGTCCATAAGTTCCAAATCATATCAAGACTGATGTGCAGTGAAGGTGTTAAATCAGGAAGTTAGAAAAAATACCTCTGGATAGGAATTGTGCAGTCTAATGATTAAATAAATCAAATGTAAAAGTTCATAGTCTTTAGTAGAAATACCTGCTGGTATTCTGGGAAACCTCCTCTTCCTTCCATTGGGTCTCTGATCTTTGACATTTGGCTGAAGTCTGCAAACCCACTGTTACTGATACTGCCAAATGAGCTGTTACTGCCTCCAAAAGCAGTGCTGCTTCCAAAGGGGTCCAGAGTACCAAAGAGATCTGAGCAAATATCAACATGAGATGTTCAAGAAACGTTAGTCCAGGGTTTAGGTTACACAGCACAAATACACAAATATTCAAAGTATTCGAAAGGGTGCTCTATGAAACATAATCAACATGGGAACCCTGGCACTCTCCCAGAAGCTTGGCTGGTGGTTAAAAACCACACATTCAGAAAAACAAAAAAGTGTATTGGGTCCGCACTCAAAAAGACGTTGCATAAAGCTAACTTCATTATTAGATTTTTTAAAACAAGACTGATATGAGTTGTGCTTCCAGTGTCATTGCTCAAAGGTTGGCACACTGTTGCATCTATGTTTCACTGTTTCACCCCTGACTGTGTAGAAACCCTGTGTAGTTTCAGTCAAGAGTGACAAAATGAGCTGGCGAAAAGATTTGAATATAAAGTATCCAACGTGACACCTTTTCACTTGGCTCATAAGTTCAATAGGCAAACTAACATGAAAACCTGATCCTACAAATATCCAACTGCCACAGCCTGTCCTGTGTTCTAGCACGGCGATGTTATTGCAGTACTGCGTGGTGTAATGTGTTTATATGGACTACAGCAATTTCCTAGGGAAAATAAAAAGAGGACTTTCTTGCGCAACGCTAGAGAAGTGAAGGGGTTGATTGAGAATGGGACCTACACACTTGCACAGTTACAGATGGCCCTGTCCAAGGTCTCTCTAGGGCTATTTCAGATGCCACGAGCCATCCTCTGGGCCTAAGCCACAATGCATCTCTTGTTTTCACAGGGACTGTTTCAAGTGGTTCATGTGCTGCTAAGAATGGGAACCTTAGGAAAATATCACATCAAACAAGAACCTCAACTGTTTCCCTCTTAAAACCATTAGGGTCAACATTTTACCCATCTTATCCATACAAATTCTATTTGAGGTAATGTGTTATTTTACACTGATATTTGTTAACCACCAGCACCCAAACACAGACTGAGACCTACCCTGTGTTCAAAAACTTGAAGGGGAAAAAAAGGGTTTGAGGGTTTAAACGGATGTCAAAGATGGGAACTATTTTCAGTGCTTCTCGTCACCTGCTCTGCGGGTTAAGACAGCTCACAACGCCAAAGGCCTATAGGCTTATACACAGACAACAGTAGGCTTGGCCAAAAAGGTGTGGGTGCTCTTGTGCAACTCACCGGAAAATGAATCACCTTTATTCACCAAGTACATTTGCAAGTAAAGAAATGTGACTTTCCACATCACTAGTATATATCTCTCTATCTCTATATACAGAAAGCAGACTTATACATGACAGAGAAAGAGATGGAGAGAGGTAGTCAAAAAAGGACTTGGGGTGAGGAGAAATAGGAGAATAGGAGAAAGAGATTTGAGCATGTACCTGGTCCTGGCCCTCTGGTGGGTTTTGGGCTAATGGATAAGAAAGGGTCTGCGCTGCTTGTAAAATGACTTGTCTGCAAGAACAAGCAGAAAGAAACAGTTACATACATACACTGAGTATACCAAACATTAGGAACATTAGGAAGCTATGATCCCTTATCTATTTTATTTTGTTAAATCCACTTCAATCATTGTAGCTGAAGGGGAGGAGACAGGTTAAAGAATGATTTTTAAGCCTTGAGACAACTAAGACATGGATTGTGTATGTGCGCCTTTCAGAGGGTGAATGGGCAAGACTAAATATGTAAGTGCCTTTGAACGGGGTATGGTAGTAGGTGCCACCGGTTTGTGTCAAGAAATGCAACGCTGCTGGGCTTTTCACGCTCAACAGTTTCCCGTGTGTATCAACAATGGTCCAACACACAAAGGACATCCAGCCAACTTGGCACATCTGTGGGAAGCATTGGAGTCAACATGGCCAGCATCCCTGTGGAATGCTTTCGACACTTTGTAGAGTCCATGCCCCGACTAGTTGAGGCTGTTCTAAGGGGAAAAGGGGGGGTGCAACTCAATATTAGGAAAGTGTTCTTAATGTTTTGTACACTCAGTCTATACACCCATGTATAAAATATACTCAGTGTGGTTAGAAGGTGCCATGATGGCTTCCCTGTACCTTGCTGGGGAGGGTGGCACTTTTACTGAAAGGGTCAGTGGTGCTGAAGGGGTCTGCCTTGATGGTGGTCTTCTTGAAGAAGTCTTCTGACGAGGCCTTGAAGGGGTCCGTCTCTTTGAAGGGGTCCCCCCCAAAGGGGTCTGGGTGGAGAGAGAGATCTAGGAGAGCAGACTGTGGATCAGACATGACCTTTCCTTCACACAGGCCAGTCTGACTGGTCTGTATACCTCACACAGCGACGCTATATGAATCAGGTGTACTGTGTAGTCTAAAGCATATAGTGGCTGAGATAATGTCTCATTTGGTTAACCTTTTCAATAAGACTCATTTAACCACGTTCAGGCACTATGTTCTATGCATATTGTTTAGATCAGTTCAAAATGATGTGTGTTCAACTCTCATTGACTTCACTATAGTCAACATTGAGAGCGTAACAATTCTCTATTACGCAAGACAAACACAACAAGTGTCTACAGATATTTGGCAATCACCATTTAGATAACATTCAATATCCAGCAAATATTTTCTTTGGAATCTATCTTATAATTACAGTTAGGAGTAAATGAGGTGAGTGCTGCAATGAAAACATCAGCAGGTTTTTTTTGCCTCATCGTAAAGATAAGGGAACAGAAAGTCCACAATATTACAAAGAGAGAAGTGTGACGGTGAAAGCCTGTTTCACAGTTTCATAGTTTCATTAACATAACAAGAGGATGGCATTCTATATCCATCAAAGGAGGCTTCTGAGGGGAGGACGGCTCATAATAATGTCTGGAACGGAGCAAATGGAATGGTATCAAACACCTGGAAACCATGTGTTTTATGTATTTGATACCATTCCACCTCCCCAATTAAGGTGCCACCAAACTCCTGTGATGTCCATGTATAATTAAACTCACGTACGGCTCTTTCGTGTTGTGAATAAATATATACCTGCAGCGGCTGGTAGTGATGACTGCTTTGCAAAAGGGTCATTTTGGAAGGGGTCACCTATAAGAGAAGAATCAAGTGGGGGGGAATCAGAGGCTATGCCACAGAGGACAAAAGCTAAAACGCTGGAATTGGTCATCTAAACCCAGAGGAATCAAAAACAAATTATAGAGCACACTTAAGGCAAACAAAGGCAGAACTGCAAAAACAAAGTCTTAGACAAGCTGCAGAGGAGTCCACATTGCGGAGAGGATGGGAGCACTGTGGACACATTTGAGTGAGGAGGAGAAGGAACTCAAGCAGGACTGTCTGAGGAGACAAGAGAACAGAGGGATGAGGGGAGAGATGAGTCAGATGGAGAGGAGTGATCGCAGAGGTTGTTGAAAGATGAAGAGAGAGAGAGAGAGAGAGAGAGAGAAAAGAGACAAGAGAGAGGAAAAAGAGAGAGACAGAAAAGAGAGAGAGGGACAGGAAAGAGAGAGGAAAGAGAGAGGGAGAGGAAAGAGAGAGAGGAAAGAGAGAGGGAGAGGAAAGAGAGAGAGGAAATAGAGAGAGGGAGAGGAAAGAGAGAGAGGGAGAGGAGATGGAGGGAGGGAGGGAGTGGAAAGAAAGAGAGAGAGGAAAGAGAGAGGGAGAGGAAAGAGAGAGAGGGAGAAGAAAGAGAGCGAGGGAGAGAGGGAGAGGAAAGAGAGAGAGGGAGAAGAAAGAGAGCGAGGGAGAGAGAGGAGAGGAAAGAAAGAGGGACAGGAAAGAGAGAGAGAGGAGGAGGAAAGAGAGAGAGAGGGCGAGAAAAGAGAGAGAGAGGGAGAGGAAAGAGAGAGAGGGACAGGAAAGAGAGAGAGGGAGAGGAAAGAGAGAATCAGCACCTTTGAACGGGTCTGTCTTGAAGGGGTCTTCGGAGTGAAAGGGGTCTGTGTGCATCTCCTGAGGGACGCTATTGAACCCAGATGTATTCACCTTGAACGGGTCCTCCTGAGAAGGGGAGAAAAATAGGGATTTTGATGTCTGTCTGTCTGTCTGTCTGTCTGTCTGTCTGTCTGTCTGTCTGTCTGTCTGTCTGTCTGTCTGTCTGTCTGTCTGTCTGTCTGTCTGTCTGTCTGTCTGTCTGTCTGTCTGTCTGGCTCTGGAGAGCTTCGGTTTATTTACACTTAAAATGCTGCCACCATCTTCAACCATTTTCCACTCAGACAGGCATTAAGGAGAAAAACCAAGTCACATCGACTCCATTGTTTATTCAGTCGACCGCTAAGTCTCGCCAAGCTGCCAAACACGACGGCCATCAAATCAAATACTTCACATTTCAATAACGGCCCACTCAGGTTCAAGTGGAGGAATTTGAGTTCAACAACACTAACAGAGACCTTGGAGAGAGGAATGTGTGCCTTTAGAGAAGCCCCACTATGACTGCCTGGTTCCAGACCAGACCAGAGAGCCCCCTGAGCTTGAGTTTCACTTTAATAACACACAGGCAATTTTCATTCTGCTGCAATTTGTCCATTCGGTGTCTGCTGCGCCCCACTGCACTCAGCTGGTCCCAATGAAAAAGCCCCAGAGTCGGTAGGAAACACACGTCTATTAGGGCCCACATTCTTCAGGGTGTCGGGTTTCTCTAGAAAACCTGCCTTCACGGGCCAGACGAGCCCTGGCTATGAAAACGCTTACTTGTTATGTTTCATTAGCAGGACTTCTCATTTCAATAAGAAGTCTGACCATGATCCATGTATTCACTCCACCATGACATTCAACGCTGCCCAGAATTAGGACCAAGAATAAGAGCTAAGTGTCCGAGCCCTTTCAAAATGCACAGGTAATAAAGCTTAAGATGGAATAACAGAGGTCTGACAGGTAAAATAACTGTGCGAGAGTATGTAAGGCAAGATAATTACATTATGCGGAAAGCAAATAAAATATAACCAAACTATGTGATTAATGTGGAGTCGCTCGTTTCAATGGAACATTTCTGATGCTAAATCATGGAAGTGATACCTCCTTTCTCTGCAGGTGAAGGTTTTGCATATTCCCATCATCGTCTCTTTAGCTGCAGCTTTCTGCAGCTGTTCAAAGTGGTGACAAGCAGATTAATTTCACACCCAGGCCAGCAGGTTTCAATGGCTCATCATATTACCATGATCTGAAATGAACTACAACATTACACTAGGGCTGCAATCCATTGTTTAAGTCCAAATGTACCAGCTGTGTTCAGTAGAGTGGAATGAGAGCCTTTTGTAGGTTTAACCAGTTCTCCACTAGACACCAACCATTCAACCTCAATTTACCTCTCATAAATATTACTTCTACAGGATTGCAATGCACTTAGGTACTACTACTATAGGTTTACAAATAGAGCCAGATGACGTGGCCAGGAAAGAAACTCTGGGCCATAGTAATAAGGACTGAATTCAACCTCCTGTCCTTTTAAACAGTGTGGTGTCCTCACCATGGCGCCGAAGTCTCCGTTCTCACGGTCGGGGAATCCCTCGCTCATGTCAGCCAGGTTGGTCATGCTGCCTCTGTGGGTCCCATTCAAGGTGCTGTTGTACTGCTCAATGCTCTTATTCATCTCCTGCTGGCTGTCCTGGATCTGAGACAGCTTACTGCGAGCCTGGAGGAACAGCACAGCACATACACAGTAGGTTAATGTAGGGTTTCTTTCAACACAGAGAATGTCATGGTCGTTAGTGTAACAACACCGTCCTATGTGAATGCAGGATGCTGTGGTCCATGTGCAGGGCTGGCTCTAGACTTTTTGGGGTCCTAAGTGAGATTTGGTTGGGCCCCCCACACAATCTCGTAGGTAAAACATTTTAATGGCCCCCCTGTTGACCGTGGAGAAAACATTTAAAAGTTTTAAAGTTCATTTCCTGCAATTTTACACATTTTGCCATAAGGCAAAGAGAAAATGTTGCCCTTTTAAAGCAGGTTTTCTGAAATTCTACACATTTTACCATGACTTTTGCCATGGTAAAATGATATCTAAGTGAGAGTAGCTAAGAAAATCCATGGGGGCCACCTGGAGGTCAGGGCCCCTGGGCATGTGCCCTTTATGTCTGGTCGGTAATTCGGACATGATTACTACAAGTTTTGATAATTGGCTAGACTAATTTACCAATCAAATTTTTTTTCGTGTGTGACAATTGAGTGACTGTCATTGACTGACATAACAACAGGAAAACTGCTGATGCACAACCAAATTTCAAAACTTCACCTTGTGTATTCTACTATTCTAACTTGTGGCTGGGGGCCCTAAGAGACCACTTATGTCACTTATGCTTGGAGCCAGCCATGTCCAAGTGTTTGTACATAAGGTTGTGATTACTTTTTCCATTTTATTTCAATATGTCCTTGAGAGACTAAACCAAAAAGAGCCAACACAACAAAAATAATCATAAAGTGGCTACAGCTGAGTACTGGTATTCCCCTTGACTCCTCACAGATGGTGGGCTGAGAATACAACATAAACTATGGTGGTGTAATCTCAATATAATTCAAATTTACTGAGAGAAGAGTGACGAATTTTGATATTAGAGACAATATGATTTGGTCCTGATGAGTATGAAAGTGCTGCCATTTGTTCATAATGAGAGTAGATGAGAACGGATCATCTTTCACTTATTTTCGATGCAATGGCAAGGACGTCCCCACCTATAAAAGACAACACAGCCATCTATGGCTCAGCATCCTTTCTCGGGTGATATGAGATCTGAGGCGTGGGCTGTGGCACGTGGAAGTCATGTCAGATATGATGATTCAGATGATGCAGAAAGCAGAGGTAAAACAGTTGGTTCTCTAACTGAAACTGCCACACCCAAACCTGGCAGAGGACTGAGAACCAGCTGATATCTCCAAATGAATTCAAGAGGGGTTGACAACGATGACATGCACTTTAAAATATAATAACGGAATATATTACATTTCTCTCTAAAACAACTTCCCTAGAACTTCACTGAAAATGAAGTACGCCTTAAATGTCCAGTCTGTGCTGAATATATTTCAGAGAAATGAGAGGATAGAACTCAAGGGGGAATGAACCAAGCCCAAATTGAATCTGGTTGTTTCTGCCATTCATGACACAGTCTCCCCCAGGTGGTCACATTAGAAAGTGTCTTGCAACAGGTCCTCTCACATCGCAGACACATCAGCCTGGTTCACACCACAGGACAAATCAGAGCCAAGCCATGCTGAGCTGAATTGCCTGGTTATGCATCCACCATAGATAGCTGTGCTGAAACCATGCAAGGAAAGGATAGTGCGACAATGAAATATCAGAGCCAGCATGGTTCGGGTTAGCCCTATTGTGTGAATCAGGTACGGTAGTGGTCTTTGTCCTTAGCCCGATCCCCAACAGAACATCACTGTGTCTGGGACCTGTGCATATCTGACTGGGAACATTCCTGTTCCTTCTCCTCTCTCACTACCTGGCCCCAGTGGTTCTCTCTCACCTGGTTGATCTCGTCCTGGGTAGCTTTGAGGGACCTGATGATGGTCTCCAGCTGGAACTTGCCGGCAGTCAGGCTCTGTTCCATCTGGCTCTCCTCCAACTGCAGCCGGTTAAGGTCTGCTTTAGCCCGGCTCAGTTCCTCCTCCTGGCTCTGCAGGTCTGTCTCCTGGGAGTGGATCTGGTTCTGCAGAGATGAGATCTGGGGTAGAGAAAAAGATTGACAGCAACAGACAGAGGGGGAGAGAAAGTGGACAATGTAAGCTTTGTCCACCAATGCAAGGATGGAAGGTCTGTCTACCAGATTGATACTGAAAAGTAGCTATGGATATGTTTCATATTGATTCCACGGCTACTACATGACCCCTCCATCCCTCGCACCATTTGGGACTCCTCGTTGCACTGGATCCTGACGTCGTTGAGCATGTCCTCCAGCTTGGCCTTCTGCTGGTCCATCTCCTCCAGCCGCTCCTGGGCATCCTGCTTCTGGGCCTCCAGCTCCTGCAGACTGCACGTCTCTCTGTCCAGGTCGTTCTGCATCTCCTGATGGACAGATGGGGGGGAAAGAAGAGGATATTGGTTTGGGGGAAGATCCGTTTTATCATTGAAATAGGGTGTTTTTGGAAAAACTGTACATTCCTGATTCATCACAATTCTTCAATTTGGAGAACCACCATATCACATTTAAATATATATACTGTACATACTGTATGTGAAAACCCCTGAGTCCCCTTTTAATAAAAAATGGTATGCCTGCTCACCTGCACTTCTGAGGACTTGTGTCTGATGGCCTCCTCAGCATCTCTGATGTCCTGCTCCAGGGTGAATTTCTCCCTGAGAGAGACCAACACACACAACCATCAACCAACAGTGCCACAGGGTAGAACCAGACAGTCTCCCCCTCCACCTTCCTTCTCTCCTACTCTGCCCTCTCCTCCTCCTTCCTTCCCTCCTCCTCCCTCTCCTCCTTCCTTCCTCCCCCTCCTCCTTCCTTCCTCCTCCTCCTCCCCCTCTTTTCCTTCCCTTCTCCCCCTCCTCCTCCCTTCTCTCCTCCTCCTCCTTCTCCTCCTTCCTTCCCTCCTCCACTCCTCCCCCTCCTTTCCTTCCCTCCTCCTCCACACAAAACAACAAAAGAAAAAGGACAGACTGTGACAGCGAAGAGAGGGTTACCTGAGAACATTCCAGTGTGTAAAAGCAAGATTGCTGACGCAGCATGAAGAGTATGTGGTGAAAACAAAAGATTGATAAAATACACACAGTAAAGGAAGGTTGGGGGGGGGTGAGAGGGGATGAGGTGGGATGAGCGGAGATGAGGTGGGATGAGGGAAGGACTCATCCACCAGCTGTGACCTGTCTTCTCCTTTGAAGTGTGCATTTTATGCCCTGAGTTCTAGTGTGTAGATAGCATAACGATATATTAAAACACAAAACAGTATACAGATGTAGAATCTTAATTTGAGACAGTTTGCTGCAACAGGAAAATAATCCTTTAGCAACAGGAAATTATTATTATAATTAATGGACTTATTATTTTATTTTTTATATTTTATAAACAATACAAAACATACACATACAAACGACAACATCATATAAACATCAACAACATCACACCTGCCCAGACCCACTAGCACACACCCCCATCTTCAGCGCCCGCATCACTTTCTACCACATGGCGTCAAACTGCTCCCCGTTGCCCACGCACTTTCCATTTTTAGATAATAAAGCAATTGACCTTTCCATTGCATTAATGACGTAGGATTGCTTGATTTCCAGTTTTTAAGTATATGTTTTTTTAAGATGATAATGAATGGAATTTTGTAGGTGGTTCTGCAGGGGTTGATACATTTTCGTAAGGGACATTTCAAAGTGGAAATGTCAAACTTCAGAAGCCTTTACAAACCTCAAATAAACTACTAAGTTTAATATTTCTTGCATTGCAGGAAAGTTATCCTGCAACAGGGTGATCAAATTAAGATCCTACATCTGTAGTTGCTACTTTTATTGCGTTTAGGTTAAACTACTGCTGTAAAACCGCAATGTCTAACTAAATCAAGTCAGAGCTATGTTGAGTGATGATTGATGAAAAAGGAAATGAAGAGAGGATCTCATACAGGGTGACATAAGCTGGTTATGACATAACAAAGCAAAAAATATCTGAAAAACATCCCTAAAGACTTTGTGTGATAGTGTGTGTTTTCAAGGTACAGAATTCTGGATCATTGTCAGTGGCACAAATGTTGCGTGATGAGAAATAAATTACAATTTGAGATCACTTTGAAAGAAAATAACCCCTTTGATATCTCCACAGTGTTGTGAATTACCTCTGCAGCTGAGCAATCTCTTGACTGATGTCATCAAGCTCCTTGATTCCAGTGAACTCTGACCCTGACCCAACAGAACTGGAGCTGTCCTGTGGATGGACAGAAAGAGAAAAAGAAGAAGAGAAAGAGAAGAAGAAGAAGAGAAAGAGAAGAAGAGAAAGAGAAGAAGAGAAAGAAAGTTAGCCCTATTCTTAGATGACCTGAGAGCCAGAAAGCCACGACATCAAACCATCCAGACCAAACCAAAGGGTAGATAGAGAGATCACAGGGAAGGAAGCATCACAGAGGGACGGGCGACGGGACGAGTGCAACAACGTCTGAGGGGAGCCGGTCACCATCGCCATGGTTAGGAGACTTAGGAGATCAAGTCACACCACCGTTCACAGTCACTGAGTTCTCACAAATGCTTTTCGTCATTGGGTTTCTGTCTCGTGAGCCATCGAAAGCATTTGTCGAGTTTTACCAGTTACCTACCCAGAACTTGAACATTATTTGCTGATACAGAGATATAACCCAGAAAGCGGCATTCAGCAGCGTTTAGGTTAGGGTAAAGAAGAAAAGAGTGTGCGGTAAGCTCCTGGTAGGGTCTAAGCACCAGACTAGAGCAGGATCGCAGCAGTCTACACACAGATCACAGCATTCTACACACACAAAGCACATCACAATTCCGAACCACGATTCCGAACCATTGCGATTCCGAACCATATAAATATAATTTCACACCAAATCAATCAATGAATAGTTATTGTCCATCAAGAGGAAACTCTCTCCACAGCTCAATAATGTAGTTACATAACACTCCCTGGCTGCCAAAACAAGTCTTTCTTATCAGAGGATCAAAGTCCCTCCCTCCACTCTTTTAAACCAAACACCTGGAAGCAAGGCCATGGAAAATGCTAACACATTTTCAAAAAGCAAAATATGGGAGGACGTCACTCACCCGCCTCATCTCAGACAGAGCAGCCATCTCAGAGCTCACAGGGGTCACATACCCAGACATACTCTGTGGATAGAGACAAGGGATGAAGACTTCCTACTGAACACAAGAATGATTCCTAGCCATGAGACACATTGACTGTCAATCCCAGAAATGAATACAGGATTAGATATTTTTTTAACTGTGTCTAAAAGTGTATAAACAGAAAGAAAGAAAGTTGCACACTCTATATATGCCCCCAACAATGTAATGGGTAAACCTAATAACCTTTTTCTCAAAGTGGAAATACAAGTACTTTAAACATGTCTCTGCACCAAAATAGGTTGTTATCAATAAAACGTCACAATAAGGTGTAGAGCAGTGGTCACCAACCGGTCGATCGTGACTGGTGGATCTCCAAGCCATTCCTAGTCGATCACCAAACATTTCTGTTAAAAACCCAATAATAAAGCCTGTTGGCGGTAGGTGCACTTGATTCAGCAGCCCTAGTTCCGGGAAGGCACAGTGTTCCCATTATGAACCATTTCATGTGTCTGAAGGTAGAACTCCGCCTACCTGGCAGGCCTAGTGAGCAAATCAAGTGCACCTATTTGTAATTGTATTTATTATGGATCCCCATTGGCAGCTACTCGTCCTGGGGTCCAGCAAAATTAAGGCAGTTTATACAATTTGAAAAACATTTCAATACATTCATTGATGTTTACTGATCATGATAAGCAGGCAGGTACTTGCTGTATAACTCTGATGACAGAGCTAAATGTGTGCAATTGCTTTGCATGGAATAATCTGAAACTTGTAGTTCTGTGCTCAATAGGTGATTTATTTAAACCAAATAGTTATAACATTTATTTAACAATCCCTTGAAAACGGTACGTAGTTGTCAATGGTTTTAGCAAAGCTGGGGGTCTCTTTGCCCCCCAACAGCCAAATCGAATGTATTGTGACGCTTTATTGAAAAAAACCTATAGAAAGCATGTGTATGTGTGTGTGTGTGTGTGTGTGTGTGGTGCATGAATGCGTACATGGGAGGGAGTGGTACACACTGGAACGGGAGTGCCCCTCTCTGAAGGGGGGATCATGTCAGGGGTCAGGGCCTGAGGAGGGTCCATGCCTTTGCTGACTTTCTGCTGGATGAAGTGCATGGCCAGAGAAAACTGCTCCCGCGTCAGCTTCCCCATCTGCCTGGTGTCTGCCAGGGCCCTGGACACACAATAACAACAACATGAGTAATACAGTCAACTTCAGTCCGGTAATCAGTGGCATCAGTCATCAGTCAGTCTCTCCTACCATATATGTGCCAGTAGGTTCTGGGGCAGCCCTGAGTGCATGAAGATGTCCTTGACTTCCATTCCGCTGACAAAGCCATCCAGATCCAAGTCTGTCTTCAGGAAGATTTCATCAAAGCGTCCTCTGTCTGTCACCGGGACCACCCAGTTCACTGAGTGCTGGCATGGAGAAGAGATTACACGCATTATCACACACACATCTCACATGTTAAATGTTTTTGTGTGTATGTGTGTGTGTGTGTGTGTGTGTGTGTGTGTGTGTGTGTGTGTGTGTGTGTGTGTGTGTGTGTGTGTGTGTGTGTGTGTGCGTGTGCGTGTGTGTTTACCTGCGCAGATTTGAGTGTGTGTTTGGGGGAGAGGCTGCCGGCACTGTTGAGGGAGTTCATGCTGCCGTGGGAAGGGGTGGAGCGCAGGCTGTCCTTGGGGGGCGGGGGGCTGGCGGGCAGCACAGGCACGGTGCCAGGGAGGGAGCCAACCAGAGACTTCTTCCTCTTGTTAGGAGGGATGAGAGAGGAGGGGAGAACAGAGGGGACCGGCTCCTTCTCCAGGGCCCGATAGACCAGGTGCATGGCCTGGAGAACAGAGGGGAAAGAACAAAGATGACTGAAGTTATTACTAGACATTACAAATGCTATTACAAGTAAGCCTTATTACCAATGTTATTAGACAGTTATTATGTTTTACTATTGTGTCAGTTATAATCTTATACACATGTGAAGGTGAGCTGTGAAATATTTGTTTATTCAGATCTAGTCATTCCACAATTTACTGGAGTACACCTTACCACAGCAAACTCATCTCCATCCAGATGTCCATCTTTATCAATGTCACTAAGATCCCAAACCTTTCCTAACACGTCCAGAGGTAGTTTTGAGTTGATTAGAACTGGTTTTACTTTGTCACCAGAGAGCAGTCCACTGACTGGTGCAAGACTTTCAAATATCCCATCGAATTTACCCTTTTCTTCGGGCTGGAATAGAAAATGAACAAAAATAACAATGAGCGATTGATAAACAAAGGTAAACTCATTGTTGATGATTCTCTGAATTCTGTTCAGTGTTTTGGATGATAAAATAAAAAAAGTCTAAGATACAAAACAAAAATATTTCTGTATCAACCAAACATATGGTCCTGGGGTGTTTCAACATGACTCACCCTCACAGCCCAGTGGGGTTCACTAGAGACCGATGATGTGCTGAGCGATGGGCTGCTAGTGTCCTTCTATAACAAAACAATTTAAAAAATAACTTCACATTCACGCTTACTTTACAATCTCCCGACCAAACATATAAACATATAGAGTTTGAGAAAATAAACGCATCATAAAACTATCATGAAACGTGTGTAGTTAGGAATGTACTAGTTAGAATTGTACTAGGTAGGATTGTACTAGTTAGGATTGTACTAGGTAGGATTATACTAGGTAGGATTTTACTTGTTAGGATTGTACTAGTTAGGATTGTACTCACAAATTTGGGGGGAGGGATAGTGAGGTTCAGACTAGTGAGGCTGATGTCTTGTCCGCTCTGTGCACAGGCCACCAACCGCAGAGCTACATAGAACCCCTATTAGACAAGACAGGACAACAGCATTGTTTATGGGAACCATACAAATTACAGCTCAATTGCCCTCAAGGGCCACAGAATCAAAGGCATCGCACAAAGAGAGGAAATGATTAGTTCTCTACCTGTTTGTCCAAGAACCCTTTCCCATCTGGGTCTGCCAAATCCCAGATCTGAGGGGAGACAAACACAAACAAGATGATTAACTAAGGAAACATCAATTAAAGCATCAATGTGCAACAATCATTATGGAATGTGTACAAAGTAAAGTAAATAACAATCAATGCACATAAAAGTCCCAGATAACCAGCTGAATGTGATGGTGAGATAGAATAGGCTAAGACTCAAAGCAGAGTATGACATAAACAGACCAAGGTAACAAGTAAAACAAAAGATGGATACAAACGGTACACCAAATATAGCTGAAACAAGTACACACTCTAAAGGTTCTGATAAATAGAAAGGAAAGACATTGATCCAATCAGACCAGGCAATGACGTAAGATGTGGTCATCTTTTCCAGTTATATTCCTCTGGGAGTACTGAAGCATGCCTGTGTGTAGGTGCTCGTATTACTCCTTAATGACAGTCTAATAAACATAACTTCCTGCTGGTTGCTTTCAGAACAGTGTATCCGTCTACAGTGTCCGAGACTGTTCCCTTGAGTCTGCCACTCTGCCCAAGCCTTCAGAGGCCCGCAGTGCTACACAGTACCAGTGCTACCCACCTTTCCCAAGGTGACATCAGGAAGGCCAGATTTCTTTAGGAACAACGCAGCTTCCGTGGGCCCTACTCTCCCCGTGTTTCCTGGGTCCACCTTGCAACAAGCACACAGCAAACCAAATTATTAAATGTTTCTATCCACACCTCCACTCTATACTGTTGAATGTGTTTAGTGTTGTCTTAATGCATCCATTGAACAATAAAGAAATTTAATTATCCCCAATCTATGTAGATAATATGACTATGTGATAACCAAACTTAAAAATGTATTTTACCTGTCTATAAAAGTTCTCGTACACAGGGTTCCCACTTGACAGCTGATTGGGGAAAGGTTTTTCAGATTACTATTTCAAATAGCTGCTGGAAACCATTATCTTACGTCAAATAGTGTGACACACCCCACCAAACTACTACTGACATCTGGACCCATCCTTTAAAAAGACACTTAAGGGTCTATCATAAACAATAGCCAGAGAGGGATTTCCTGTCCCATGACATCAAATATGAATGTCCTCTAATAGGCCATAGCCAAGTTGTTGAGTACCTTTTGTGAGCTCTTTAAACTTAAAGCATTGTGTGAATTATAAGATGGCAAAAGGGGTTATAAATCCATGTTCTCCAATAACACTAAAAGCCTAACTTTGTCATGTTTTAATGGAATAACTAGAAGCATCATGTAGCCTAGCTAATGTGATTGACACAAAACTGGTCCTCTCTGCAATCTTACTTAAAATGCAAAGTAGCCAGCATCGACTTAAGCGCACAAGCTGGTCAGTCATCATTCATCACACCTAGTAGGTAGCTGCAGGCATTACGGTATCACTACTCACTTCATAGCTATCACAGTGTAGCAGTGTATTACTATGTATATATTAATACACTGTTATTACAGTAAATGTTCGTGTTATTACAATGTTATAATAGTCTAATTGTGTAGCTTGCTAGCTAGCATTGTTTAGCTGGCAAGCTAGCTAAGCTTACCTAGCTAACTATATATAGCTAGCCTTCTAGCTCGCTATAGCTAACTAACGTTGAAATGTGTTGGTATGTTTTGGTTGCATACCTCTTGCTCTTCTGTCTTGTATCTAAATCTAAATATTTATGAAACATATCTCAAAATATCTTTCCTCAAATGAGCATTAACGTTAGCTAGCTTGTTCATTTTTCAAGCAAGCTAACGGTAGCTAGCCCACTAGCCAGGCTAGCTAACTAGCTTTCTAACGGTACTCTCTTCAAGCTTACTGTCAAGGCCTTGTCCCATCCAGATAGCAAGCTAAATACCTTCGGTATTTGTCTTCTTTCTTATACAAATTGGATAAAGAGCACACCACTAAGAACTGCAGGTCATCAGCATGCACAACAGCTAGACTGAAAGTCCACTGCATAATATTGAATACATTCCAGTAACATTACCTGGGTGAGAGATGTGAGAGCTGCCATCTTCCCTGTTGCTGCGGGAACGCACACACCCTCCAGTTCGTAGACAACACCACCTCCTAGTGGACAAGCTTGTGCATGGCACTTATGATTGAAATGATTGGTCTTTCAAACGTGTGGAAATTGTCATATTGTTTCAAGCAGTAATGTAAAGTACTTAAGTATAACAACTTTAAAGTACCACTTAAGTAGTTTTTTTGGGTATCTGTAATTTAGTTTACTATTTTTTTTGACAACTTTTACATTTACTTCACTACATTCCTAAATAAAAGAATTTACTTTGAATTTATTTTCCCTGACAGCCAAAAGTACTCTTCACATTTTGAATGCTTAGCAGGACAGGAAAAGTGTCTAATTTACGCACTTATCAAGAGAACATCGCTGGTCATCCTTACTACCTCTGATCTGGCAGACTCACTAAACACACATGCTTTGATTGTAAATTCTGAGTGTTGGAGTGTGCACTGGCTTTCCGTTCAATAAAAAAACAAGAAAATGTTGCTGTCTGGTTTGCCCTCAAATAAGGAATTTGAAATCATTTATACTTTAACTTTTTTAGCAATTATATTATATACTTTTGATACTTAGTATTCAGACCCGTTAACTTTTTCCACATTTTGTTCTGTTACAACCTTATACTAAAAATCTAGCATCAATCGACACACAATACCTCATAATGACAAAGCAAAAACTGATTTTTAGAATTTTTTTGCAAATGTATAAAAAATTTAAAACTGAAATATTCAGACCATTTACTCAGTACTTTGTTGAAGCACCTTTGGCAGCGATTGCAGCCTCAAGTCTTCTTGGGTTTGACGCTACAAGCTTGGCACACCTGTATTTGGGGAGTTTCTCCCAATCTTCTCTGCAGATCCTCTCAAGCTCTGTCAGGTTGGATGGGGAGCGTCGCTGCACAGCTATTTTCAGGTCTCTCCTAAGATGTTCGATCAGGTTTAATTCCGGGCTCTGGCTGGGCCACTCAAGGACATTCAGAGACTTGTCGTGAAGCCACTACTGCATTGTCTTGGCTGTGTGTTTAGGGTCGTTGTCCTGTTGAAAGGTGATCCTTCACCCCAGTCTGAGGTCCTGAGCACTCTGGAGCAGGTTTTCATCAAGGATCTCTCTGTACTTTGCTTTGTTCATCTTTCCCTCAAGCCTGATTAGTCTCCCAGTCCCTGCCGCTGAAAAACATCGCCACTGCATGATGCTGCCACAACCATGCTTCACTGTAGGGATGGTGCCAGGTTTCCTACAGACGTGACGCTTTGCATTCAGGCCAAAGAGTTCAATCTTGGCTTCATCAGACTAGAGAAACTTATTTCACATGGTCTGAGAGTCCTTTAGTCCTTAACTCCAAACAGGATGTCATGTGCCTTTTACTGAGGAGTGGCTTCTGTCTGGCCACTCTACCATAAAGGCCTGATTGGTGGAGTGCTGAAGAGATGGTTGTCCTTCTGGAAGGTTCTCTCATCTCAACAGAGGAACTCTGGAGCTCTGTCAGAGTGACCATTGGGTTCTTGGTCACCTCCCTGACCAAGGCCCTTCTCCCCCGATTGCTCAGTTTGGCAGGGCGGCCAGGTCTAGGAAGAGTCTTGGTGGTTCCAAACTTCTTCCATTTAAGAATGATGGAGGCCACTGTGTTCTTGGGGACCTTCAATGCTACAGAAATGGTTTGATACCCTTCCCCAGATCTGTGCCTCGACACAATCCTGTCTCCAAGCTCTACGGATAATTCCTTTGACTTCATGGCTTGGTTTTTGCTCTGACAAGCACTGTCAACTGACATGCACTGTCAACATGTCCAATTAATTGAATTTGATGGACTCCAATCAAGTTGTAGAAACATCTCAAGGATGATCAATGGAAACAGGATACACCTGAGCTCAATTCCGAGTCTCATAGAAAAGGGTCTGAATACTTATGTAAATATGGTATTTAAAAAAAAAAGAAGAATGTTTTCACTTTGTCGTTATAGGGTATTGTGTGCAAATTGATGAGGAAATGTAATTTAAAATTAGAATAAGGCTGTAACTTAACAAAATGTGGAAAAAGGGAAGGGGTCTGAATACTTTCCAAATGCACTGTAAGTAAACTCAGCAACAAAAAAAAACATCCTCTCACTGTCAACTGTGTATATTTTCAGCAAACTTAACATGTGTAAATATTTGTATGAACATAACAAGATTCAACAACTGAGACATAAACTGAACAAGTTCCACAGACATGTGATTAACATAAATGGAATAAAGTGTCCCTGAACAAAGGGGGGGATCAAAATCAAAAGTAACAGTCAGTATCTGGTGTGGCCACCAGCTGCATTAAGTACTGCAGTGCATCTTCTCCTCGTGGAGGTCCCAGACGTGCTCAATGGGATTGAGATTCAGGCTTTTCGCTGGCCATGGCAGAACACTGACATTCCTGTCTTACAGGAAATCATGCACAGAATGAGCAGTATGGCTGGTGGTATTGTCATGCTGGAGGGTCATGTCAGGATGAGCCTGCAGGAAGGGTACCACATGAGGGAGGAGGATGTCTTCCATGTAACGTGTCATGACGTTGGGTTGGGGGTAGGTTTACGACAGTCATAAATACCTCTTTCCCCCTTTTTCTCTCTCCCCACTATAACTGATGTGACATAAGGAAACCCATGGGTTAACATAGAGATTCTGGGTAACATCAGAAGTTGGGGGAAATGAACTATATTCTGGTAATCCAACCAACTGAACATATGCGGTGGTACTTAAGGTATATTATGTCAGTTCGGTTGCCCTCTGACACATTCTCATCAATGATAGAATGACAAACTCTACTGTGGAAAGTATAAATGTCAGAGGTATCGGATTCACATGGAATTGTTGTTTAATTCAAATGTTTGAATATGACATTATTTGTGAAGAGGTGAAATTTTAGCTTCCAAATGAGAGATCTGTGCTTCCATAAGTTTTCCTCTGCTCACAGTGGCCCACCCCTGTGAAGAGGCATGGGTTATAAACCTTTCAGACACACCCCTCTCCCTCCACTATATAAAGCCAGTGACAAGAATATAACTTCCTGTTCCGGGTACATTTTGGATGACGATCCGATGTCAGAATGGTTCAGACAATAACTACAGAACTAGGCCAACATCAGCATGGACTTTGATTGTGAATGGTATGAACCTTGAACTCGTGTTCACTACAGAAGTGATATCTCCTAGCCGTTGAGTTGGCAACAGCTGCTACAAACGCAGGTTAGGAAGGACAGTCCGAGTATCCCGTCTTCCACACACAACGTTACTACACGTATCCCGTGACTACCAGATACTGTATTTACGACAGCACAGCTCGCCTATGTTCGAATCTCCCGCTCTTTCACTAAGACTCAGCCCCTTTCCTTTGTGTAACAAGCTGTCATATCTATTCCGCCCGCTAGGGACGTTTTCTGTATGACGTAATTTGTGATCAAGTTATGATTTAATTGTATATGTGTGATTCTGTGTGATTAGTTAGGTATTTAGTAAATAAATAATTAAACCCAATTTTGTATTGCTGATTCAACTTGTTAGCCAGGATTCTTGCAGATAACAAAGGACTTACAACTTTCAGATGAGACTGAATAAAATGACGATTAATGTGACTGCTATTTAGTAAAATATTACTAAATCTTTAAGAGTTTATTCGAAAGATAACAGCTCTATAAATATTATTTCGTGGTGTCCCTCTCTAGTTAATTAATATTTACATGATTAGTTCAATCAGGTAATATTAATTACGGAGAAATTATTTTATAGAATAGCATGTCATAGCAATCAATCTGGCATAGTCAAAGACACGACAAACGCATAGCGTTGAGATTGCCTGCAATGACAACAAGCTCAGTCCGATGATTCTGTGACACACTGCCCCAGGCCATGACGGACCCTCCACCTCCAAATCGATCCCGCTCCAGTGTACAGGCCTCGCGAATCCGACCATCACCCCTGGTGAGACAAAACCGCGACTCGTCAGTGAAGAGCAATTTTTTCCAGTCCTGTCTGGTCCAGTAACAGTGGGTTTGTGCCCATAGGCGACGTTGTTGCCGGTGATACCGATGACATTGCAATTTATTGCCCTGGCCTCTTCTGCAGTCCTCATGCCTCCTTGCAGCATGCCTAAGGCACATTCACGCAGATGAGCAGGGACCCTGGGCACCTTTCTTTTGGTGTTTTTCAGAGTCAGTAGAAAGGCCTCTTTAGTGTCCTAAGTTATCATAACTGTGACCTTAATTGCCTACCGTCTGTAAGCTGGTAGTGTCTTAATGACTGTTCCACGGGTGCATGTTCATTAATTGTTTATGGTTCATTGAACAAGCATGGGAAACAGTGTTTAAACCCTTTACAATGAAGATCTGTGAAGTTATTTGGATTATTACTAATTATCTTTGATAGACAGGGTCCTGAAAAAGGGACGTTTCTTTTTTTTGCTGAGTTTATGTTTAAAATCAAATACTTTTAGACTTTTACGCAAGTAATATTTTACTGGGTGACTATTTTACTGGGTCACTTTTACTTTAGTCATTTTCTATTACGGTATCTTTACTTTTACTCAAGAATGACAATTGGGTACTTTTTCCGCCACTAGATTCAAGATGCATAGTCTTGTGTAATCATAACCAATGACACAACTTTAAAGCTTTGAAAACCTATTTATTGTACATAACGCTGAAACAATAACCTTAAAAAACATTCAGCAAACCTTCAAGTGGTGCATTTAAGGCTAAATCCCTATGCTTTATTGTAGTTTCAAAGAAGAAAAAACTAAAAGTTAAACAACAAAACAAGATGATAAAAATCAATATCATCAGTCCTGTGGTTCCACAGCATGCCATAGCTCAGCTTAAGCCTCTGTTATAAAACTCATGCAATCAACCAACCAACCCTACATCGCTCAGAGCAACAGTCTTCACAATAAAGTGGCTTGTTTTGCAAAAGCTGAAATCAACTCCATTTACATTATGGTCAGCTGGGTCAATCTTTCTCGTCTACACAGAAGAGAAAAGAAAAAGCAGAGGCCAGTGTTGCGTGTTGTTCACACAAAACTGGGGGGTTTCTAGCACTTCCAGAACTTCACTGCACTTTTAACACCTTTTATAGGATGGCTGTTTGATTATGATAGGCAATATAAATCCTATGGCACTCATCTATGAATAATTAAAAGACACATTTTGACTAACCTATAAAAAAATCTGTACACAATTTTGCACAAACGAACAATTCATCTTCAACAAAATGAGACTAACCTCAAGGCATGGTAGAGTAATTACATGGATAAAAAAAAAACGTACAGCATGATTTATTTTGACATGATACATTAATTATCAGGGGCAATCAAAACACGCAAGAAAGTGTTCAGGGAGAACAGAATCAGGTGTGCATAACATGCTTATGAAATAATAACAAAGGGACATGGCTCAAATGACATTCAGCTCGAACTAAAATTCGAATCAAATCAAAATATAGATGAAAACTCTCTTGGTAAATAGTGTGGTCTACAGCTTATCATTAGAACTAGCTTTCAAGTGTTGAGCAAGCATTTGTAAAAAACAACTATGTTGCTCAAACTTCATTTAGTGCAGTCATGTGGTACCTTACAGTGAAACTACACTGGGACACATCTGGAACCAAATCCAGGATTACTCATCATGTCACATCCTACAGTGAAACTATACTGGGACACATCTGGAACCAAATCCAGGATTACTCATCATGTCACATCCTACAGTGAAACTATACTGGGACACATCTGGAACCAAATCCAGGATTACTCATCATGTCACATCCTACAGTGAAACTATACTGGGACACATCTGGAACCACTGCTGCTACTCTCTGTTTACCATATATGCATAGTCACTTTAACTATACATTCATGTGCATACTACCTCAATTAGCCCGACTAACCGGTGCCCCCGCACATTGGCTACCGGGACTATCTGCATTGTGTCCTGCCACCCGCCAACCCCTCTTTTTCGCTACTGCTACTCTCTGTTTATCATATATGCATAGTCACTTTAACCATAACTACATGTGCATACTACCTCAATTCGTCTGACTAACCGGTGCCTGTATATAGCCTCACTACTGTTATAGCCTCGCTACTGTATATAGCCTCACTACTGTTATTATTCACTGTCTTTTCATTGTTGTTTTTTATTTCCTTACTTATCTATTGTTAACCTAATACCTATTTTATACATTGTTTGTTAGGGCCTGTAACTAAGCATTTCACTGTAAGGTTGTTTCGGCACACGTGACAAATAAACTTTGAATTTATTTGATCTGAAATCCAGGATTTCTCATTATGTCTCATCTTACAGTGAAACTACACTGGGACACATCTGGAACCAAATCCAGGATTTCTCATTATGTCTCATCTTACAGTGTTATCACATTTCAATATGATGACACTTATCAATAACAGAACTTCCTTATCTTTTACACAAACGATTATACATAAACAATAGAAACATTAATTCTGTAAAAGTAAAATAAAGTGCCAAAGTACCTCTCCAACTTTGATATGACATTTCATTTACAAAATATCTGAGTTACCTTTATATGAAAAAACAAACAATACATTTGAGTTCCATGGCCATTTTGCTGGTTTTGTCACTTTATCACGGAAAACTCAAGTATATTCTCCTAGGAGATATTCTCCCACATAGCAAACACAAATCAAAGTATGTTTGGGGTTTCCTTTGAGAGAGGTTGAAAAGCAATATATGGTGAGGCAAACTTCCACTGTAAATCTATGGATGGACACGGCACAAGCAGCAGTAATAGCAGCAGTGATAGCAGCAGTGATAGCAGCAGTAATAGCAGCAGTGATTGCAGCAGTAATAGCAGCAGTGATAGCAGCAGTGATAGCTGCAGTAATAGCAGCAGTAATAGCAGCAGTGATAGCAGCAGTAATAGCAGCAGTGATAGCAGCAGTAATAGCAGCAGTGATAGCAGCAGTGATAGCAGCAGTAATAGCAGCAGTAATAGCAGCAGTGATAGCAGCAGTAATAGCAGCAGTGATAGCAGCAGTAATAGCAGCAGTAATAGCAGCAGTAATAGCAGCAGTGATAGCAGCAGTAATAGCAGCAGTAATAGCAGCAGTAATAGCAGCAATGATCGCAGTGATAGCAGCAGTAGTAGCAGCAGTGATAGCAGCAGTAAGAGCATCAGTGAGCAAGAGAGCCCACTGAGAGCTAACATACTCAGAGAGAATGGAGAAGGCATAGCTTACAGTAACTAAACATCACGTCTTTGTCCAATGACAAGTCACTTTTGGTAACCTTTTCCACTCCTTCCTTCCAAAGCACATTTTGTAGCACTATCACTCGTTCTCTAGCCCTCCATTCTTCCCCTTCATGCTGACGCATGCACATTCACTCGTCATCAAATGTTTGTTGGAGCAGGAAATTAGCAGCTAAATTCTCGTTCTTCTCACATGCGAAATATGCTTGAATGACAAGTCCCTCTGGAAATCCCAAGGCTTTTAACTGTAATGAAAACACATAGGCAACTGTCAGCTCGGAAACACATAACCAATGACACAGCGAGCTTTCCATTGAGAAAGTGATATAAATTAGTTCAATCTCAATTATTAACCATAAATACTCATACCCTCTCGATGGCCTCCTTCTCTTGTGGGGTGACCTGGACGTAGTTAGTCTGTGGCGCCCCCTGAGCCTCAACTCCATCCTCTACCATCTCTCCTTCTTGTGGCTCATTCAGCATCTGCACAAACCGCTCCTGGTGCTGGGTAATTTGCTGCAAAGAAAGAACATCATCATATAAACCCTTACGAATACAAATAATGATTTCCTTTTTAGTAGGCTAAGCCAAAACAGAATCTAAAGGGCAGAATATTTCCAACCTCCCATAAGACCAGATTGGGTCTGGAAAGCCAAGCCGATGAGCATGGCTACATGGATGGAGAGAGACTACATGCAGTCACTGGGATGTCCAGTCTCCCCACTGACCTGCAGCAGCTGGGGGTTGTCTCTGCCTAGCTGCTGGAGCAGGGCAGGAAGGAGAGCTGGGTTCTGCTGGATGACCTCTCTCATCTGCTGGAACTGTGGCTGGTTCCTCAAAAACTCCAGGGGGTTCTCACCCCCAGTACCTCCACCAGTAAGCCCACCAGTCAGCCCACCAGATGAGGGGGGCTGCTGGGTTGAAGACACTGCTGCAAAACAAGAATTAATGGACAGAGAGTTCAAAGACCTCTATGAAACACAGTACCAGTACAGTAACACAGGACAATGTGTGTCCAGAGAAATTATTGGTTGTTATGAGAGACACATGGGCCTGGTAAAAGAACAAGAGTAGAGTGGGTGGGTGGTCTCACTCGTGGCTGCTGGTGGGGGCTGGGCTCTATCTGAGGCTGGAGCAGGGGCTGGGGCAGGAGCTGGGGCAGTGGGGTTGAGGTTGGCCAGAACTGTGGGTAGGAACGCCTCCGGTGGCAGAAGGTCAGCCTCGGCCGGAATCCCCTGGATGAAGTAGAGATAAGAATTTATGATGCCTCGGGACAATTAAATAATAATAATGAAGTGCATTTATATTGCTCTCTTCTAAGTTCTCAAAGCGCTTTGCATTGTAAGGGAGACAGATGGATAAACACACAATGAACTGTATACAGCTTTGAGACTCAAAATAATTTTTTATTCTGTGTGCATACTTCTGTCAGATTGTGGAAAAGAGTGTGGTGGAACCTAGGAATTAGCTCCACTGCTTCCAGGTCATAATACACTAATCTACCATTATCTTCTTTGGGGTAGGGGGCAGTATTTTCACGTCCGGATGAAAAGCGTGCCCAGAGTAAACTGCCTGCTACTCAGGCCCAGATCCTAGGATATGCATATTATTAGTAGATTTGGATAGAAAACACAAACACCAAAGTTTCTAAAACTGTTTGAATGATGTCTGTGAGTATAACAGAACTCATATCAGGCAAAAACCTGAGAAAAGATCCAAACAGGAAGTGGGAAATCTGAGGTTTGTAGTTTTTGAACTCACCCCTATCGAATACACAGTGGGATATGGGTTATTCTTCACTTCCTAAGGCTTCCACTAGATGTCAACCGTTTTTAGAACGTTGTTTCAGGCTGCTCATGTGAAGGGGGGGCGGATGAGAGATGTTTGACTAAGGGGTCTGCCTACAGCCACGTTCTCAGTCACGCGCTTTCACTTGAGAGGTTGCTCTCGTTCCAGTGCTTTTCTACAGAGAATGGAATTCTCCAGTTGGAACATTATTGAACTTTTATGATAAAAACATCCTAAAGATTGATTCTATATTTAGTTTGACAAGTTTCTTCGATCTGTAATATAACTTTTTGAACGTTTCGTCCGAATGGACCAGATCGCACTTTTGGATTGTTTACCAAACGCCCTAGCAAAAGAAGCTATTGGACATAAATGGACATAAATTATGGACATTATCGAACAAAACAAGCATTTATTGTGGAACTGCGATTCCTGGGAGTGCATTCTGATGAAGATCATCAAAGGTAAGTGAATATTTAGAATACTATTTATGAATAATGCTGACTACCCAACATGGCGGATATTTCTCTGGCTGGTTTGGGCTCTGAGCGCCGTTCTCAGATTATGCTTTTTCCGCAAAGTTTTTTTGAAATCTGACACAGCGGTTGCATTAATTAAGGAGAAGTGTATCTAAAGTTTCATGTATAATAGCTGTATTTTCATCAACATTTATTATGAGTATTTCTGTGAATTCATGTGGCTCTCTGCAATATCACTGCATGTTTTGGAACTACTGAATCTAACACGCCAATGTAAAATAAGATTTTTGGATATAAATATGAACTTTACCGAACAAAACATACATGTATTGTGTAACATGAAGTCCTATGAGTGTCATCTGATGAAGATCATCAAAGGTTATTGATTCATTTTCTCTCTATTTGTGCTTTTTGTGACTCCTCTCTTTGGCGGAAAAATGGCTGGGTTTTTCTGTGAGTTGGTGGTGACCTAACATAATCATTTGTGGAGCTTTCGCTGTAAAGCATTTTTGAAATCAGACACTGTGGCTGGATTAACGAGAATTTTATCTTTAAAATGGTGCCTAATACTTGTATGTTTGAGAAATTTGATTTATGAGATTTCTGTTGATTTGTATTTGGCGCCCTGCAATTTTATTGGCTGTTGGCGAGGGGTTCCGCTAGCGGAACGGGGTTGCCCAGTCCTAGACAGGTTAAATCACTGATAGGATGGAAACTCACCATTAGCAGGTACTCCACGGCTCTGTCTGGGTTGTTGTAACTGGCTCGCAGCGCTGCAATAACCTGCTCCCTTTCATATCCCATAGACATGATTTCAGACACTAGATTCTCATATGCCTGTCCTGTCACTGTCTCATGAAGAGAGGGGGAAAAGATACAGGGTCATAAATCAATGGGAAGATGAAGCATGATATTGTGATGTGAAAGATTAGACTAGTCTCTTGATTACCCAGTATTGATGCTGCTTCTTCCAGGAGACTTAAATCATCAACAAGGCTGTGAGAGAATTTTTTTGGGATCAAAACAGACACATTTATGAACTAAAAACATGTTTGCCATCCACATCTTTAAACGATCTAAGATATAAAATATTTTATCATGAGTCAATACCTGGAGGAGGAGAGGGCTGGTGGTGTAGCAAAGGGCTGTTCAGGGTGCTCCCCCTCAGGCTTGTCCTCTGAGAGGGAGGATGCTGCTGCTGCTGGGGATGCACTGGTCCCCAGGGCTGCAGGGGGAATAGAAGGAGGGGCTGGTGCAGGGGGTGTGAAGGACTCCACTGCTTGTGTGAGGTTTGAGGCAGGTGCAGGTGTGGATGTAGGGGACAGGGTGGAGATCTCCATGGGGGCAGGGGATGAGGTAGGTCGGGCAATGTCAGAGAGGGACAGCCCAGAAACAGCAGGAGGTGCAGGGGCAGGAGCAGGGGTAGAGGCTGGGGCTGTGGCTGCCTGAGGAGAAATCTGTGGAGTAGCTGGAGGTTTGGGCTGTAGGGAGACAACAAACAAGACTGCCCAGAGATGACCACTGTGACTACAGACAACTACCTAATCTTTAGACATCAATATTTCTACAAATACAAATGACTAACTCCTGCTTCCACTGTCATTAACGCTGTAATGACAGTATTATTAGCACATAAATTATCTTGTACGTCCTTTGTTAAAGTGTACTATCAATTAATCAATAAAATAAGGAACTCGTATAATATCCTCACATATGAATGGCTATCAAAAAAATCCATTAAAACAGTGTTGAAATCTTACCTTTGTAACCATGACCACCAGAAAGTTGTTCTCATCAATTCTGTAGTCTTTTAGAGGTATGTCATCATTCAAGATTTTGCCTACAAAAACACAACAAGAAGAACCTCCTCAATGACACTGAACAAAAATATAAAACACAACATGCATGCAAAGATTTTACTGGGTTACAGTTCATATAAGGAAATAAATCAGCTTAAATGAATTCATTAGGCTCTAATCTATTGATTTCACATGACTGGGAATACAGATATGCATCTGTTGGTCACAGATACCTTCAAAAAAGGTAGTGGATCAGAAAACCAGTCAGTATCTGGTGTGACCACCATTTGCCTAATGCCGCGCGACATATCTCCTTCGCATAGAGTCATCAGGCTGTTGATTGTGGCCTGTGAATGTTGTCCCACTCCTCTTCAATGGCTGTGTGAATTTACTGGAAATTGGCGGGAACTGGAACATGCTGTCGTACACGTCGATCCAGAGCATCCCAAACATGCTCAATGGGTGACATGTCTGGTGAGTATGCAAGCCATGGAAGAACTGGGATATTTTCAGCTTCCAGGAATTGTGTACAGATCCTTGTGACATGGGGCCCTGCATTATCATGCTGAAACATGAGGTGATGGCGGTGGATGAATGGCACAACAATGGGCCTTAGGATCTCATCACGGTATCTCTGTGCATTCAAATTGCCAAAATGCAATTGTGTTCATTGTCCGTAGCTTATGCCTGCCCATACCATAACCCCCCCCCCCACCACCATGGGGCACTCTGCTCAGCAAACCGCTCGCCTACACAACATCGTACACACTGTCTGCCATCTACCCGGTACAGTTGAAACCGGGATTCATCCATGAAGAGCACACTTCTCCAGCGTGCCAGTGGCCATCGAAGGTGAGCATTTCCCCACTAAAGTCTGTTATGACACCGAACTGCAGTCAGGTCAAGACCCTGGTGAGGGCAACAAGCATGCAGATGAGCTTCTCTGAGACGGTTTTGACAGTTTGTGCAGAAATATATTTCGGTTGTGCAAACCCACAGTTTCATCAGCTGTCCGGGTGGCTGGTCTCAGATGATCCCGCAGGTGAAGAAGCCAGATGTGGAGGTCCTGGTCTGGCATGGTTACACGTGATCTGCGGTTGTGAGACCGTTTGGACGTACTGACAAATTCTCTAAAACGACAGTTTATGGTAGAGAAATGAACATTAAATTCTCTAGCAACAGCTCTGGTGAACATTCCTGCTGTCAGCATGCCAATTGCATGCTCCCTCAAAACTTGAGACATCTGTGTCATTGTGTTGTGTGAAAAAACTGCACATTTTAGAGTGGCCTTTTATTGTCCAACACAAAGTGCACCTGTGTAATGATTATGCTGTTTAATCTTCTTGAAATGTCACACCTGTCAGATGGATGGATTATCTTGGCAAAGGAGAAATACGATTTTTGTGCATATAGAAATTTTGTGGGATCTTTTATTTAGACTCATGAAATATAGGACCAACACTTTATATGTTGCGTTTATATTTTTGTTCAGTCTAGATCTATAGGCTACAACATTCCTGATGTGTCCGATAGATATTCAAGATGCAGTTAGTGATTAACTGCTGTTTTACCTGCGTAGATTAACTTTTGCCCCGTGGCTGGATAGCCATCCTTCCCTTTCTCAGTCTCAATCTTCTCCTTCAGAGCTTTTACCTGCCAATAACATTACATAATGACAAATAGGACTAGAGATAGAACACATTTAGTTTGATCTCTATGGGCAGGACATTCTTCTGATTAGTTCTCTGAGGAGAGCACCTCTCCTGGACCTCCTGAACCTAATAAGGTGACACATTATACTGTATGTCTCAGCTCCGTCATAAAGCAGAATCCTTGAGGATTATGGGATTGGAAGTGAAAAGCTGTGAGCCTGTGATTCACATTCTGTCATTACTGCACCTTGTTGTGAGTACTTCAAGGCAGTACACAGATATTTTTATAGACAGATGCATTTCAATGGCTCTACATTCCCTTATGTGATGCACCATACATGTATTTTTAAAGTTGACACACTATACACAAGTTAATGATACAGTAATACATGTTCCAGTTTTAAAACTGAGATGTAGAGTTGCTCACCAGACAGTGTTATTACCAGCAATGTAATATATCTGTCAGTCATTTAGCAATACAGACCTAGGGAAAGAATTTGTAAAGCAGATGCCATAGCTCGTACACAGGTGTACTACTATTTACATTTCTCTAAAGGTTGAGTGTTACTCAATCTTGGTCCTGTTGAACCTCAGGGGATGCAGGCTTTTGTTCCATCCCAGTGCTACTGCTAGTTACTAACACACCTGATTCAACAAATCAGGGTCTTGCTAATCAGATGTTTGTATCTGAACCATTTTCCCAGGTGAGTTGACTGAGAACGCATTTTCATTGACAGCAGTACTATAGTAGAAAGCTGCTCTAAAGGTAGAACCCTAAAGGTCACTGCTATGTAAGGGGCTATGGTATTTGCATTCTAAAGGGGAAAAGTCACCTGTAAATTAAGCCAAGTATAGAGCAGATACATATGCAAAGAAGACGATGTGTTGACATTTGAAAGGTATTGAAAACAGCAAACAATCATAATATTGTTTAAGAAACCATTTTAAAATACATTTTTATAATCAAGAGCACCCCAATGTATAGCCTGTTATTTTAATAAAGACAATTGTTGTAGAATATCTCAAATGCATTAAATAATGTATATTGTTATTATTAACCTTATCTTTGTATTGTTAATTTTACAGCCTCTCAAACTGTTATTTCAATGGTACAGTGTATAAATAAATATAGCATAACAAATGTACATAACGCCCCCCTCCACCCGATTCCTATAGTCCAAAAAAGGGGGTATACGAGACCTGGGCTCGTAAAATCTTGCGTCATCATTCATGAGAATACAGCCAGGCAATCTCAGGCGCCACGAATATCGCCATTTGACAACAACACCTAACTGTTACAATGTGACATGAAGAATGACAACATTATATAAAATAGCATCCCCCCTCTCCAGATTAAATCGCATTGTCCAAGGCCCTGGTTGCTCCCAGTCCCTCGGCCTCAAGCATATTTACTGGAGTCACTAACTTCCACTACTCACCGTTAGTTCTGGGTCTATTTCTATTTTAAACGTTTGCTGCTGAAGAGTCTTCAACGTTATCGACAGCATCTTCAAGACGATTCCCGATAATTTCCAGACGCTAAAGGGCTCTACACCAGTATTCACACCAGTTTCTGTAGGCTACTGTTGCCTCAGAAGGACCTAGTTGTGTGACTCAGCTATCACTGTATTGGTTGTGTTGTAGTCAGACGCCATCTACTTGCTGCCTGAGACAAGACATACTGCTGGGGCTAGGGCTATACCACGTCAATCTAAATTATTGTGCATATGATTTACCCAATATCAAATGCTGTTCTAGTCTCACCTCTTACAAAATTACTTTGTAAATTATTTAGGGGGTTTTCAACAAGCATATAAAACATGACTGACGGAGACATTCATTTACAAAATGATCAGTTATGGAATTATACAACTATTAGAAAGCAAACAAATTCAGTGGTTTCTTTCTACTGAAAATGTTGTGTACTGTTACTGACAAACTTGCAAGTATTGCTGTATCTGGGTATGGATCGTTCCAGAACATGGTTTGGAGAAAAGGCCCACCGCCCTGTCCTGAGTGTCCTCAGAGGCAGTGACCTGAAATAAAACACACTCAAGCATGGTCAAGAGTACCTCTACTCATTGTGTCTACAACACCAAACTAGAACTGTTACAGCAAACCCATCCATATCACAAAATCAGTAAGAATCTAACTTTTCTGGAATGTAAGTCTCCTGAAAATACTTTTATTGAAAGAAAAAGCTTAATTTATTCACTGAAACCATACTCTGAGGACAGTGACATGTTTAAGATTGTGAGTCACAGTTTAGATCCTTTAGTCTGACAGTCATGTCTGCGGCTGCCATACAACTAAAGCAAGGTCTGAGACAGCAACATGTACAAAATAGATAATGGGAGAGTTATGAATGGTGGAGAAACAGAGGATGATTGGAACGAGGGAATAAATTAAAAGGATGTTAATTATAATAATTTATAGTACAGTACTGCATACAACTGTATAAAAATAAATCAAAACAAACTACAACTGATATGCACCCAATTTGTTTCCCAAAATAGACAGCATCAGATAAGATTGATGACAAGAATGGGGGGAATAATCCTTTGCTTTGACACTGAAGGGATGAACTGATGGTAGCTGATGATAAAAGCAAGGAAGCCAGTGGCAGCACCACCTAGAGCAACTGTAGGACACATGGACAGGACAGAAAACATTCTGAACAAAGGGGGAAATTATCCTAAATGAATCATTCTCACAGAAACATAAAACTTAAACCCAGTTCTTCAACACTAAACACCTATTAAAAATAAAAAAAATGGAACCTCTAAAAAAGGCAAACATTGCCTGCCCCTTTCCCACCCCTACACTTGAAAAATAGGTTGCCACAGGAAGGGCAAGTCCATAGGGTATTACTCAATGTGATGATGCACAGCAGTCAGTCCATTGGAGAGGAGATAGAACGGGACAGAAACATCTTCTGTTCAGTTTCATTTACAACTCGTCCTTGTCATTCTTGGGAGTTTCCTCTTCCCCTTCTTCCGTTGGGCTGTCCTCTTCCTCCTCCTTTGACTCATCCTCCTCTTCATCTTCATCCCCCTCATCGTCAGCAGTGTCCTTCTTGCTCTTCTCCTCCTCTTCTCTCGCTTTCCTCTCCTCCTCCTCCTGTGCATCTTTCATTTTCTTTTCTGGTTCCTATTTTACAAATAAAGAAAGTGGGTCATTGTGGGACGGTTGTATTTTGGTCTAACATTTGAAAAGGAATAGCAAATTGAACTCATACTAACTTATGCCAAAATAGAAACGTATCATGAAAATAACAAAATCCTACCTTTGTAGTTCCCCAGGTTTCATTTCCAAACTCCTCCGCCTCCTTTACATCATCGCCAATCAGGAAGTTGTCAAAGATGGTGCCAGACTTCACCTATAGAAAGACAGACAAACAAATGTAACATCAAGCCCATAATAACCCTTCAGCTACAAATTTCTCATTCATTGTCTAACATACCTGCCATAGGTCCAGGCCCAGCACTCCAATGTTGTCAAACTTGTAGATGGAGGCGTCGGCTGTGTACTCAGGGTTATCAATCTCAGGATGCACCCAGGTACCTTTGTAATCGGGGTTGTCAATCTGCTTTGGCTTCCACTCTCCCTGAAAAGACAAGGCCAGATATTAGACTACCAGTGGTGACCAACTTGCTGTATAATGCAGCTCATGGAAGGATAACACTCTATAATAACTTGTATTAATAAACTATTTGTAAGTATTGTATATGCTATGAATGCATGAGGATTCTAGAGTATATTAACATAATAAGCTTAATCAGCATTTACATAATTTATAAGCATTTATAACAGATTAATAATTGAAGTTATTTAATTAAGTGTTGTTAGCCACTGGTTCAAACTCAGTGTATACCTGATACTCCGGGTTGGGGATCACAGGAGGCTCCCACTCTCCATCCATGTCCACATCCCAGTCATCAGGCTTCTTAGCATCAGGGTCAGGGATGTTCTCAGGCTTCTCCCAGCCCTAGTGAGAAAGTTCAAGATTAGTTGGCCAGTGACAGAACTTAAAGTGCTTTGGACAAAAGAGAGAGAACTCCTGAAATGGTGTAACTAAACCAGGACCACAGAAAGCTCATGCACATCGGCCTTAATAGTCAAATTACTGTTAATATCAGGAAGAAAGATCATACAACATTCTCTAAGCACAATGGGCCCATAATATGGCAGAATGAAATGTGATAGCCATCAAATTCTTTAAAATTGTTTTACCATTATGTAAGAGTGCAAAAGAATGCAAAAAAAGGGCTGAGCCTCTTCAGCACATTGTCATTCCCAGTAACAGCTTATAAACTTCTTATAACTTGTTATAATTACTGTGGACTTGGATTACATTTCTCAAACATGATTCTGATATTACCTATATCAATGCTGGTTTACTTTGATCAAATATCTTCAATCAAAGAGGCTCACCTCTGGCTTGGTGTCTGTAGGATCGTCAATCTTGGGCCTGTCGTCCCAGTCCTCTGGCTTTTTGGCCTCGGGGTCCTTGATGGTCTTTGCGGGCAGAATGTCCCAGTCCTCCTCCAAAGTGCCTGACTCCACTTTCTCATTGTTGATCTTCACCTCGTATGTCTGGTCCGGGTTCAGGATCAGAGTGTACAGGTGTGTCAGCTCGTCATCCTGAAGGGACAAAGTGGAGAACAGCAGGGGTCAGGTTAGAGGCAAAGAAAGGCCTGACGGGCAATATGCAGTAACAGAATTCAATGCTGAGGGATTTAAAATGTCTTACCTTGCATTTGATTTCTTTCTTGATGAGGTGGTTCTTGCCTTTGTAGTTAAAGATAACGTGAACCTTCTTGGTGCTGTAGCCACAGATGTCTGGCCCTGTGGGATGGATGGGTAGAGAGCATTTAATATATTGATTGTCACGTCAATAAAACACAGAATCTACCTTGAAATCCACGCATTTCTGAAAATGACTGAGGGTCACAAAATCACATTTTATTGGTCGCATACACATATTTAGCAGATGTTATTGCGGGTGTTGCGAAATGCTTGTTTGTGTTTCTAGCTCCAACAGTGCCATAATATCTAACAATTCACACAAATCTAAAACTAAAAGAATGGAATTAACACATATACACAGAGGGATTAATCTCTGACCAAAAATCATTCCTCAGTCAGAAAAACTAGTGGTGCTCTGCACCCACTAACCAAACATGATGTAATACTGCGAGTCCCCGTGCATAGCTGCCTGGTCTAGGTCTGCTGGGAAGATTTTGACATATCCGCCGCCACAGTCGATCTTCTGCTCGTGTTTGACAGTGAACTGGACCACCAGGGGCTTGCCCTCGTTGCTGAAGGGTTCAAAGCGGCTGGACATAGCATAGAAACGGGCATCCTGGCTGGTCTGGAGACCTGTGGAACAGGTAAGAAGATGATACATTAACATCAGTAGGTATAAGGTAAAAGTGATGTATAGTTAGTTTACAGTACTGTATGTCATGTGGATTACATTTTGATTAGTGTTGGCGAGAATACGCTTTACATTTGCATTGACAACAATCCACAATCTAAGGGAGCCATTTGCAACCATTTGGCATATGCAAACTCAGACTTAGTGAAGGAGTTGGGCATAACTCCATATTGAAACATCTTGTTGTGATCAAACTACCGCACATCCCTATTTCAGCTCACCTTTATCGGCCTCACCATCGCCATAAAACTTCCCAGCAGTCAGTTTCCACTCTCCATAGTCAGTCTTGTGCTTCGATACAAGCCACCGGCTCTTCCATGCATCTGAAACCAACATTTACATTCTTATCAGTCAGGATCTAGGGGAAGTTACATGGATGAGTAGGGATGGTAGGAAATCAAATAACAAATCAAAAGTGAAAGAATCAAATACAGTGCACTGCTGAGTCATATAACACTTTGATGAAACAAAATGACAAAAATGGATTTCACCTTGATACTATGTCAAAAGTTCTCTTGATACATAGAAGACACACCATTTGTGTGTCTTCTACACACAGTGTAAAAAGTCTGACCATAAATATATTTTATGTCAATTCACTTTCAAATAGATTTTATGCAACAACAAAAAAAATCCAATAAAACTCAAAAACTTCCTTGAAGCACAAGGTATAGATCTCATGTTCCACATTACAGAAAACTTTTATTTTAACAACAGAAACAACATAATGGAGCTTTTTCCAAGCAATAGCCTAGATACCAAAGTGATTGACTACTACATGCAGAAAGAACATTGAATATTTAATTAAAGACCGTAAAGACCAAAACACTACGTTATATGGTACGGTATGGGCACTTGATTAGATCATCCCAAAACATGATCTATCACACATAAACGTTTTAGCAATGATCAGTAAGACAAAAGTCACATTTACCTCCATCCTGAAATTGTTCCTTGAAGTATACAGTAGCGTCGATGGTGACAGCTACCGATGCAAAAACTGAAAATAATGCCACTGCGACCCTCATGCTTCCACCGTCCCGCTGTCCAGGTAAACTGTGTCGTTTAGCTCCTTGAAACCCAGTAATAAACGCTCAAAGAATAAGGAAACAGGTTATATGATAATTTCTAACTCCGTATTCCTTCACAGATGGCCGTGGCTCATTGGATGAGATCCTGTCCAATGAAATGAGACCACGAGTTATTTTTCGGAAGTGCTCGGATTACACACAGAGAGGAAGAGGCAAAGAGAGAGGCCCAACTCGACGGAAAATCTGTCTCCCTCCAACAGGTTACGTTTTTTCGACCACCAAGCAAGGAGTTTTTGTATGGAGGTCAATGAGCGAGTGTCGTGACAATCCGGCAACATTCGTTGTCTCGAGGTGGCTATGCATATTCATTGTATGAGGTTAGTAGCATAGCATCTTTCCATCCAATACAGGCGGTTGACGTCAACAACCCTGATCAAATATTCAAGAGTATTAAAATAATTAGATGTATCCACCGATCCAAAGAAAGGATAGGCGGGAGCAAGACAGCCCACCATGCCGCTTCGACGACAACAACTCCCATTGTTAGGGGAGAGAGAAGCATCTTATCAGTATATCCATCATCTTTGTTTACACATCGGGTCTAGGATCAGATTGCCCAATCCCAAACCCTAGATTTAACGACATGGGGGATAAAACTATCTGACTCTGAACCAGAGGTTAGAGGCAACCTCTTCAACACCGAGTGGGCCATATTTTCAATAATTTCTCTGAATTTGTAAGAGCAGCAATAATAGGGGACGAGAGGGAAACAATTTAGTTTATGTTGTGGATAGTTTTGTAAAATTGTGAAAAACATGTTCACCTATTCTGTGAACCAAGTGGGCTATTCAAATGTGCATGCTATAGTCTAAATGCACCTTTCCACACAGTTACATAGCAAAATAAACGTTCCTCCAATGTTGACACACATATCCACTAGGCTTACTAAATGCAATAAATAACAATAAAATATGGACATTGCATGACATACCTCTGAAACCCCGTGCCTTTTAGCTTTCCGTAGACTGACGCGTTTAAATGATGTCATGTGAGTAAACTGCGATTCGTCCCATGGATACGAGGGACGCTGTTTACAGTGAAACGTTGGATACATTGTAGCGATCGTGGCTGATCGATCCATGGCCAAATCATGTTGTTGCTACAATATTAATCTCAAAACGGACACATCTACTCAAGTACATATGTCGTATGCACTCGTCTGCTTGTTTTGTACACGACTGCAAAGCAGATATATTCTTGCTAGCAGCCCAGTGTAAATGTAGGTCACTGTATTTTTTTAAACTGCTTAGAACCACTTACGATGAACATAGCTTTGCTTTGTTGTTAATTTTTTTATTTATTCCTGCATTTATTTTTCTATTTCATATGATAAAAAATGACAACGCAGATGTTTTGCAAATATCCAATTGTTGAACAGCTAATCTAACATTCATTTGATTGTGTTTCTAACAAGCTAATAGATAGAATGTGGAATCGTGGTGGCAGGAGTTCAGCTCTGGAAAGAGCACAGGCACAGCTCTCAGAGAGGAGAATAACCAAAAACACTGCTGACTCAAAGGATAACCCAGAGCGTTATGTGGCCAAAGGAACAGTTAAAACCCATGGAGATCCAGTAAGTTAAAGTTAATTTATTTTATACCGTACACCCAATGGTTGTTCATTAGCTAAGCTACCCCAAACTGCAAGAATGGTGAGTGCAAAGTATTCACAGAATGTTTTGCATTTCTATTGCAATTTTCTCCCCAGGGATATGTGGACACCATTGCCAATAGGAGAAACACCTCACAAGCCAGACAAACCCCATTCCAGGACCTGAGCGACCTATCGTTATCCTTAGAGGACGACCCACCACCAGAGAGCGTCGGGGCTGGTTGGGGGAGCAGGTTCCTCAAAAAAGCCCCTCCACCTGCTACCAGCCAACCTCCAGCCCTGAGCAGGACCCAGACACAGCCGGTCGAGCCCAAATATGTGACCACATCCCAGAGGAGCTCACAGAGCACGGCCCTGAGCCGACTGGCCCTCATAGAGAACCGCATACGAAACCGGCAACAAGCCAGGGATGGACCAGCGCTGTCTAATAGGAGTACACCACCAGCCCCCCAAGAGAGGGAGATGCCCCTGACCCTGTCTGACCAGTCCAGCAGTGGCCTCAGTATGAAGGGAAAACGCTTCCTGAAGAAGACAGCAAATGCATCACCTATACCTGTTGTAGTTCCCAAGGAGAAAGGCCCGGATCTGGATCTCATGCCATTGGGTGGTTTCAAAGCCCCTACTCCTCCAGTCAGGGTGGCCAGTCGAGGTGTGACTCTGGACAGTGATGAGGAGGATATGAGGAAGCTCCTGGGAGGCTCTTTTGAGTCGTCAGAGGATAGCCTGCACAAAGAAGCAAGAGTGTCTTCACAGACAACTAGAAAGGTACCTCACTGCCTTACTAAGAGTGGTATTATGTATTAATAGCAATTTAGTACCAGCAATGTGCAAACTAACCACCATCTCACCTTTTGATTGTATTCCACAGTCCTTCGTCAAAAGAAGCCAAAAGGTTTCACCCTCACCTCCACTGGCAGACTGGCCATCCTCAGTCAGAGCATTGTCCCGCTCCCCACCCTTTCCTCAACGACTCGGGTCCCCCAATTGCTTCTCCAGCCGAGCCCTGGCACAGCACAGCCCTTCTCTCTCCATCCGCAGTGCCTCAGTGGTCCTCTCTCCATCGCCCTCTCCCCCCAACACTCCCTCCCCAGGCAGACAGGGCTCCCCCCGGGCCAGACACCTCAAGCGCTCCCGGTCCTCACTGTCAGCCCTCAGCGAGGTGCGCTCCCTGGAGGAGCTCTTCCCTGAGGCCTTGGGCTCCCTGATGGAGCTCTACCCTGAGGACCTGCCCTCTGACGATGCCATCAGTGAGAAAAGTGGGGTCTCTGATGGTAAGATGTCATGCGTTAAATATCTGTAGTCTGAGTTGTAGTGAAAAGAAATATAGAAATGAGTAGTGTTTTTCTATATTATTTTGGGTGTGAAGGCTAAACAGTGATGCAGAGCACTTTAATATAATTTACTAAATTCAATTGATTCATTAAGTTATGTTTTCTCTGCAGAATTCAAGCTTAACATTATGTCACTGGACGACCTGGCACCGGTCATCACGCTTGGAATGTCTGAGAACAAAAAAAATAAAAAGGTTGGTAATAATGGCAGCCAGTGGTACCATTCTTTCTGGAAAATGTTTTTCATTTCAGATGAGGTTTTGTTTTCCAGAAAGAAACCAAAGCGGTCAAAGACAAGGACCCTGCCCCTAGATCATTTATCGAGGAAGTATCTGGTGAGGAGCAGATCCCATCAGAGGAGCCCAGGGACTATGAGAGTGACTTTGAGAGTGAGATCAGGACTGAGACAGACAGGAGTAGGATGAGTGAGATCTCTGAGCACCTGGGAGACGGGGACAAGGGCGTGTCGGAGGTCAGGAACTACATCGTCTCCGACACATCCCGGCAAGACAAGTACTCCAGTGTCTCGGAGGGAGACAGTCATGTCACCCACACAGACTACAGTAGAACCGCTGATTCATTCAGTGGCAGAAGCAGCAAGGGTTCCTATTCCCGATCATCATCTCACTCCCACTCTGTGGCTGACACTATCACGCCGTCTAGTGTGTGGAAAAGACGCTCGCCCAACAGAAGGAGTGTGAGAGAGGCTGCGGTGCAGACCCAAGCAGACGGACTGGCCTACACCTGGTCCTCCGGTTTGTCCACTAACTAACTGCAGTAATATTTGTAACAGCAAAAACAATATTGCCATTTTAGTCAGTGTAATGTAGTAATGGCTACCTGTCTGTCATACCTTTCCTTACATAACACTGTCAGTCTGTGTAGGTATGGCAGCCCTGGGGCCAGCGGTGGGGATGGCCTACGTGGATCCAACCCCTGTTGCAAGTCACACCGTCAGTGCAGAGGCTGTGGAGGGTATGTCCTTACAGCCACGGTTCAGTGACAAATTCTCACTCATTTAAAAAATAAGTTAAAACATATATTTTAATAAAATGCCTCAGGTGCGACTCATGCTAGTCGACACACTGTTTCACCCACCTCATTGTCACCATCGCTAACACAATGTCTGAAGCCTAATCTCTTATCTAAACAGGAAAGGCTCAGGTCTTCAACCTACTGACCACACCTATATTGTGTCTACCTCCTCCCAAGCCCTCAGTGCGTACAGCCCTGCTGTGTTTGCCCTTAACGACATTCTGAGGCAGCAGCTGGCCCTCACCAAACACTTTGTCCAGACCAGCCGCCACCTTCACTCCTCCTTGCTGCAGTCCCTGGGCCCTGCAGACTACACCTACACCACTCTGGAGGACACCAAGGAGGTAGGCTACTCTAATGCCCAATCCTAAATTCATTCCTACACATTTACAGAGTACTGAAGGTATAATTGGTAGTCAAACACCCCCCTTGACACTTATCCTCTTATGAGGGCCTCTCAACCTTTGTCAAATATTTGCTTTGGCCTGAAGATATCGACCCTACCTTCACGCTTGTTTACATTAAGACAGGGTTTCCCAAACTCGGTCCTGGGGCCCCCCCTGGTTGCACATTTAGTTTTTTGCCCTAGCACTACACAGCTGATTCAAATAATCAAAGCTTAAGGAGTTGGTTATTTTAATCAGCTGTGTAGTGCTAGGGGAAAAAAACAAACGTGCACCCAGGGGGGGCCACAGTACCAAGTTCAGGAAACCTTGCATTACTACACCGTGGAGCCGGCGCGAGATATGGGTCAGAAAACATGCAGGAATGTGATATACCTCTGTACTCCAAATGTTACCTTTATTCACACTGATACATCGAGAAGATTATTTTTTTCTTTCTGAAAACTTCCCTTTTCGTACTCATGCTAGCTAGCAGTAACCACGGCAGCAATTTTGGAATGGCGGTGTCTGCCAATTAGCTCCGTTGTTGTTGAACGCGATGTGCCATTCCATAATAGCTGCTGTGGCTACTGGTAACTAGCAGTATTTAAATCTTCAATGGAGCAGTGTGGATTAAAGTAAAATGAGGTACAGCGGCATATCCCATCCATGCATCGAGATGTTTTCTGGCCCAGTGTCTTAATGTAACCATGATTGCGTTCCGACCTCAGTGTAAACAAGCGTAACTGTGGACCCTAATTGTTTTCACACTTCTTACACTGTCCATTTGTAGTCATAATCCAAGACAAAGATTGGCATTTTCAGATTTTGTTCAACTGTGTGATCTTTGTTATAGTTCATTCGCTGTCACAAGTCTCCCCAGCTGACCATGGAAGAGGCCTTGGAGGAGGTTCTTCAGGAAATGAGAGAGTATCACTATATCTGACAACCAGGAGCTGCCTGGACTGCTCAGCACTGGAAATGTATGGACACTTTACATGGTACTATTAAAACATTTTATACCAGATAATTTTTGTAATACATTTTTTTTATTAGTTGGGGCATGTGAGACCGACCTACAGATCAGGACATCCTTATGACAAGATCATTTACTGAGTGTCATGTTCAATAGAATGTACCATTTTTATATTCAGATCAATGAGGACATGTAAACATTTGTAATGCTGTTCAATAAAATGTTTAAGAACTGGTATCATGTATTTTTTTTTACCTTGATATTAAATGGACCATCTTTGATGCTTGATCCTGAAGGGACAATTATTTTCTCTTATGTTATTTACAGTGTACATTTAAGTTCAAGCGGAGACAAACTGAGCGCATTCATTCAAACAAATCTTTACAGCATGTGGTTAGAAGGTAATTTTGATTCACATTTACAGTTGACATGGCATCAGTGGGTGAATTCCATAAACGTATTTTATTTTTCTTACAAAAGAGCAACACAATACTATTTATATCCATTTCCAAGTCATCAAAAACTGGAACATGAGAAGAAAATACATGAATGAGTATCACAAAAAAGCAACATTCAAAACCTGGTATGTGAGGATTTTTCCAAATAGATTGAAACATACTATAAGAACATTCTGTACAAAAAACTGACTGAAGAGGTGTGTTCTGGGTTAGGTTTGTTTGCTTTACGATGCACATTATTCAGCGGGAGGGGGCTCTTGTGGTTCCCGATTCACTGAAATAAAGAAGACCTTTTGTTATATTTTAGTTTGTCATATCACCTAAAAATATACCTATCCACTACATCAGGATTTCATTGCAACAGTTTAAAAAAAGAACACTCCTACCTTCCTCCCTTGCTTTCATGCGAGCTACAAAGTTGTAGCTCTTGTTCCTGCGGTAGTTCTCATAAGGGTCATCCAGAGACACCCCCACTCCTTTATACTGGTCCCACTTGTCCCGGAGTTCTCCCCCCTTGATGGGGTCCTGGATGCCCTGCTCCTTTGCCCCAAGCCCCCCAGAACCACTCCAGCCCATTTTCATGAGCAGCTGATGGCCCTTGTTCTCCTCTCCCAGCCTGCTGTCTGGAGGCAGGACCGAGGGGGCTGCGCCCAGACCAGACGTAGCTCTGTGGAGATCACAACCAATACATTCAGTAAAGACTAAATCTACAGCAGGGGTCCCAACACTCTCCTTGGGCCCCCTCAGACATTTCACATTTTTGTTTTAACCCTTAATTAGTCAAAGGCTTGATGAATAGTTGACTGAATCAGGTGTGCCAGTTTAGGGTTAAAACAAAAATGTGAAATGTCTGGGTGGGGCCCAGAGGAGAGGGTTGGGGAACCCTGATCTACAGCCTTCAATGCTCTGCTTTAACTTTTCGATGTGACGGCCTCGATTATCTCAATGGCGCAGTTACTATTTGGTCTGTACCTTCCCAAAAAAGCTAGCCCTATTATATACACAGATATGCAAGCAATAGAATGTGTGGACAGCAGAATACAGTGCATGCTGAGATGAGGGACTTACGGAGGAGAGGGGCTACGGGACTTCTGGGAGGCGGGGGCGGGGGCAGAGGCGTGGGCAGAGGTGGGGGCGGGGGCAGGCCTCTCTTGCCGTCTCTTGTCAGGAGAGCGAGATCTGGAGCGAGACCTAGAACGAGAGCGACTGCGGGACGACCTGGATCGGCTCCTGCTCCTGTGGAGGTGAAAGACAAAAAGTCATAAGTATCAATGTCTCCTTAACTGTCTGTCATGTTGGTGGTGCAATTAGACATCAACTATCATCTAACAAAATCTGAATTTCAGAGGTCAGGAATTCCTGTTAAAATCAGGAAGAATCCTATCTGTGCGTACCTGGAGCGAGATCGGGAGTAGGAGCGAGATCGGGAGGAGGAGCGGGAGGACTTGGAGGATCTTGAGCTGGATTCAGACGAGGAGCGACCCTGACTACGAGAACGGCTGTGTGAACGACTACCGTGTGCACTGGGAGAGACAGAGAACCCACATTGTTAACATACTCACCTCTCATACAGTTTTTACACTTACCACAAGCGGCCAGTGGCACCTTAATTGGGGAGGACGGGCCAATAATAATGGCTGGAACGGAATAAATGGTATGGCATCGAACACAAACACATGGTTTTCGATGGGTTTGATACCAGTCTATTCACGCCCTTCTCCAGCCATTATTTTGAGCCGTCCTCCCATCAGCAGCCGCCCGTGACACAGATGGGAAAAAAGACAGACAGACTTACAAAGCATTTGTATTTACCTGCTGATTTTTAAAAGGCACATTTATTTTATGTTAATAGACACCCAAAGTCTCCTTATACTACAGATACGTTTGTCTGTGTGTGAGACATAAGGCTGGTCAGCAGGCAGACGGTCTCACCTGTTGTGTTTCTCCTGGCCCTTTCGCCTCCTGGCTCTCATCTTGGCTCTGAAGAACTCATACAGGCCGTTCTGTTCCCAGCCCTCACTGACAAACACATTGCAATCAATAGAGCACATATTGCATTGATCACATGAAGAGAAAATGTTTGCGTTTTACCTGTTCCTGGGTCCGTCGTGGGAGGGGGGGCTGTAGAAGGCCTCCACAGCAGCTAGCAGGCGTTCACTGGGGGGCATTGGGGGAGGCAGACGGATGTCTTTAGGATCCAGTGCTTTGTAGTCATGGTCTTCCAGCTAATGCACATAAACAGGTAGAGAACACAACTGTTTAGACCACTGTGGTCAAGAAATATATGCATCTCCATAGTGAGCTGTGAAAACAATTTATCCTTGAAAAGCAATAGACATCTTCATCCCTTTCTACTCACTTTGACTAGAGGGGCCATGAGTCCGGCGGGCAGGTCGAAGTAGGGAACGTTGGGGACCAGGCTGGGGTCATCCTGGTTGACGTGAGCCGGGGCCGGACGCTGTCTCATGTGGGGGGACTGGCCATTGAAGCCGTGGGATGGGGGGCCGAAGTCTGGGTGCTGGTTACCTCCCCAGGGAGGGTGCTCTCCTCCCCCCATACCCGGAGGAGGGATCCTCTGGCTAGGGTGGTGGTGCGGAGGGCCCATGTCTTGGTCAACACGCAGGGGCATGGGGAGATACTCAGTTAAATTACATGTTGCAGCCAGTACTTTCAGCTACTGATGTAAATCGACGTAAGTTACTGATGTCAGTTACCGATGTAAATCGCTATGTGATGGTGGTCAGGGAACTAAACCAGAGAGGTGCTCATATACAATAGTCATAGAAAAAACAGTTAATATTGAGCTCCCATGGTGGGACCTGTCCTGGATTCTTACCTCCAGGGAAGTCTCCCTGTGGGTAGTCAAAGTGGTGTGGAGGGTAGGGCGGCCTTTCAAAATGGTGCCTGGGTGGAAAGTCATCCTGCATGTAGCGCGGCGGGAAACGGCCGAAGTTGTGGGGAGGCGGGGGCGGCTGGTTAAAGGGAGGGGGCCCTGGCTGGTGGGGCGTGAAGGGCCCTCTGAAGTGGGGGGGCCTCTGCATGCGGGGAAAGGGGGGCTCTCTCTGGCCCCAGGGGGGCTGGTCAGGTCCCTGGTTGCTCCAGGGGGGCTGGTCATACTGACCGCTCCAGTTGGGAGGTGGCTCATTCTGTCCTCCCCCTCCGCTCCAGGGACCCCCCTCCCCCCTTGGAGGGCCTCCGCTCCAGCTGGGGTCCCCCCTCTGCTCGTTCCAGATGCCCTCGTGGCTGTTCCAGGGGGGGCACGGCGGGGGCGCCTGGGTGGGGTCGAACGGAGGCTGAGAGGGGACAAAAATAAAAAAGGTGTTTAGACAGTCTCATCTTCCATGTTACTGTACCTTCACCACCACTCACTCATCAACTCAACAGTTTGTTAGCATGGGACTGATTCAATAGATAGGAACATCAGTCATTCTGTTCAACTCTACGACAACAGTAAACCTGTAAGTATATCCACACAGAATATTCCATATAGTTTTACATAATAATGGAAAAGTCACACACTGCACACAAACACATTAGGAGAGCAGCTTACTGGCTGATTGGGGTTCCAGCCTCCAGACATGTGTTGTGGGTCGAACCAGGGTTTAGAGGAGGAGTTATCAGCGTGGCCACTGTTGTTGGCACCGGGGTCCGATCTGGACTGGGCGCCGTCATAATCACCAGGAGGGCCAGACATGGACAACTTCACCTCTCCTGTGGTTTTAAGTTTTGTCACATGCACAAGTACAGTGAAATGCCTTTGACACCACAAGACTGAGAAGGATATTTGGTTAAAGGGTAAATATGGCTACAGATAATCTACCCATAATCAACATGTAAACAAAATCCTGAAGTGCTTGGGTCTGTGTGTACACAAGAGAGACAGCCTAAAAGTCAATCAAATCTGTCACCATCTTCTCTACGGTGCTGTTTTGCTAACAATACCCTCAACATAATGAAGGGCCTGGTGTGTGTTTGTGTGAGAGAAGTGGTGTAAATTACTTAAGTAAAAATAATTTCAAGTACTACTTAAGTAGTTTTTTTGGATTATCTGTACTTTACTATTTATACTATTTTTGACAACTTTTACTTTACTACACTCCTAAAAAAAATAACGTACTTTTTACTACATACATTTTCCTTGACACCCAAAAGTACGCACTACATTCTGAATGCTTAGAAGCACAGGGAAATGGTCCAATTCACACACTTATCAAGAGAACATCCTTGGTCCTCCTCACTGCCTCTGATCTGGCAGATTCACTAAAGACATATGCTGTATTTGTAAATGATGTCTGAGTGTTGGAGTGTGCCCCTGGCTAACCATAAATAAAAAAAAACAAGAATTGTGCCATCTGGTTTGCTTGATATAAGGACTATTTTATACTTTTGATACTTAAGTATATTTAAAACCAAAGTTTTACGCAAGTAGAATTTAACTGGGTGACTTTCACTTTTGAGTCATTTTCTATCAAGGTATGTTTACTTTTACCACCACTGTGTGTGTGCATGCATGAGAATGTGTGTTTATGCATGTGTGTACGAGTATGTTCTTCTCGCTCTACCCTCTCACCAGGCTGAGTGGTGACTGCCTTAATGTCAGGCTCTGCTGCAGCTAGCTGGCTCACTGCTGCTGCAGTCTGCTGCTGCTGAACCGCCAGGTTGGCCACAAACTCCTCATGCTGCATCTTCAGGGTCTGGATCTGCTGCTGGAAGGCCAGCTGAATGGGCTGCACCACCGCAGCGTACTCTGTGATCAGAGAGGCCTGGGAGAGAGAGATGAGCAGGAAGATGGCATTGTTAGTGCTGCAGAAAACACTAGTGGTGAATGGCCTGGCTGGAGTGAATAAAATAAATAAAAACCATACGCTGTAAATGTATTCTATTTTGATGGACCTTCTTGTGTGGCATGGGGTAGTACGCATATATGTGGTTGACTTCTTAGTCCAAACTGTCAGCCAACTTGCAGTATTTCACTTTACTAGGCCACTAGCCTCAGTCCTCACCTGATACTGGCCCAGGCCCACAGCTGGACTCTGTAACTGCTGGATCGTCACCTCGTCGAAGTAGCCATTCTTTTCCCAGAGTTGTAGAAGCTGTGAGAAAAACAGAAAATAGAGGGTGTCATTCAACCACAGGTAACATCTATATTGAGCAATGTCTACATTACATTGAACAGGCAGCCCACTGACACGTGTGATCTTCTGCTGCTTGTCCTCCTCTACAGCTAAGAAGCTGGTGCAGTAGATGGGCACCACCACCTTCTGCAGCGCTGCTAGCAGGTCCCTCTGCTGCTTCCTCTGACTGGTGGTACACAATACAAGTATCATGTAATTAACCATGAATACAATGCGTGACATTATAATTACTAACATTATCGACAACAAGCAAGTATGTTTTTTTTATCAGTTTAAAATGCACATAGATTGCCACTCATATATGAAAAAAGTGCATTCTGAGGATAAAAACAAAGCCTCATTTCCACCATGCTTTTACCAGTGATGGAGGACATCATTGGTGAGATAGATGAGGTGTAGGCGGAGTTCGAAGTGAGCTGTGTCGGCTGTGATGCGATTCCGGAGGTGTGAGCACATCAGCTCACAGTGCAGTGGGCCCTTGGCGTTGTTGAACATCCAGTTCTTACCAGCCTGGGAGGAACCAGAGAGAAACATACCACTGACTAAACATACTAGACCCTTCTCATGTTGTGTTAACCTGGTGCCATGAACCTACCGAGATGGCGTCTTTAGTGCAGGTGTCAATGATGGGCTGCAGCAGGTTGTCAAATTCAGATACGTCCTGCTGAGTCTCTGTCAGCAGCTTCTGGGTCTGCTGCTCCATGGCCAGAGCTATGGCTGCAGTCACTTGCTCCTGGAATCAAACGACAACCAGTTCATTTTGGACATTAGGAAAAACAACAGCTGTCAAATGTATTTGCTTTGAAACTTCATGTACTCGGTCTCATACATTTTATGACCAGAGAATATAAGATATGGTAACGTTGGTCAGTCTGCACCATGGAGGGCCAGTGTGTGCAGGCTTTTTCTCCAGCCCCGCACTAACACAACCGATTCAACTAATTATGGTCTAGAAGACTGATCGACCCTGGGGTAAGGTGACCCGTACCTGTCTGAGAGTGAGCAGCTGCTGTTCTTGCTGCTGCAGGTTCCATTGGCTCTGCTGGATGAGCTCATCTAGAGATGGCGTGGCAGGGGCGACGGGGGGCGGGGCCAGGATGGCGATTGGTGGAGGGACGTCTAGGACTTCCGTACCAGGTGGATTATAAAGATCTGCAAAACAAGGTCAAAACATCTAAGCGATTAAAGAACAAAGCATGATAAGGAACATTGTAGTAGTGATACTTTTTGTCATTTGCACAGGCAGTTGCCTAAGTGACCTAAAAAAAATGAAATTCACAATTGAATAAAATTCTGGAAAAGCTAAGCCAGTACCAGAACAATACAATTTTTACATGCACCTATCTTCATGCAACGTCAAGGAATGTTCTCATCTTCATTTAACTAAATTCCTTTATACTTCAAAGGAATTGATATTGAAAAACATATAAAGCATTTTGCAGCACCTCCAAAACTGAAATAAAAAACAGGAGTGTTGATAATTAAGTCAAACTTTGCAGCAGCATTGAAACAATCACAAGCAACAGACAAAAACTAAATAAATCAGCATTATCTCAAAAAGCATCAAGAATATCAAGAACAAGAACTTTCTCTAAATACTGACATACATAGGCATTGCAAAGTCCAAACTTGAATTGTGGTTGAAACATCAAAACTATAATGTTTAGACAACGACTAAAATATAAGTATTTTTAGATGAACACCAGCAGTAAGGGTACCCCCCCATCTCAAAATCGTCATGATTGAAAAATATCAACACATTAAACGCAATACAAAAACAAAGCCTTCAAATCACTGCTGATGCAAAATGTGCAGGTTGGTACTAGAATTGCACTTTTCTATCCAGTAAATACCTTCCAACTTATACTCCTCATACTCGTGGGTAGTAGGATCTATGTGGAGAGAAGCACACATTACAATACAGCTGGCAAACAAACAGCCACACATCATAATACAGCTGGCAAACAAACAGCCACACATTTAAATAGTGTTGTCCATAGCTGCAGGAGGTATGGGTGCTGCATGGTGTTGTCACAATACTAGTATCAAGATAGTACGAATCTACGATACAAGATTTTACTTGGCAAAAAGAACAGACGCTGTGAAGCAGACTTTACTCTATGATCCTTTATAACTTTTTCAGGCTTCCGAGTGGCGCAGCGATTTAAGACACTGCATCTCAGTGCTAGAGGTGTCACTACAGACCCTGGTTCGATTCCAGGCTGTATCACAACCGGCCGTGATTGGGAGTCCCATAGGGCAGCGCACAAATGACCCAGCGTCGTCCGGGTTATGCCATCTTTGTAAATAAGAACTTGTTCTTAACTGACTTGCCTAGTTAAAAATAACCTAATTGTATAATATATTGGGTGCTATAGCTTGCTAAATAAACAAATGTGCCTGGTTGACAACATACGGCTGTTTTCCCCCCCCCATAAGAAACTAAGTCTGCTTCATGTTGTGTTTCCTTCCTTAGCCCACTTCCTAGTATCGTGATACAAGTATAGTAACAACCCTATATCTAATTTGACAGAAATACATGCTGGTCTTCTTCCTGCAATGACTAGAAAGATGTGAGCAGATGTCACAAGTTAAGCAACAACATCTGCACGTGGTGGTGGTTGTGCTCCAAAACCTGCTGCAAAATGGACTAAAGACTTTTTGTTTGTTACCTATGCAGTCACTTCGCCCCCACCTACATGTACAGATTATCTCAACTAGCCTGTACCCCTGCACACTGACTCGGTACAAGTGCCCCCTGTATATAGCCTCGTTATTGTTATTGTGTTACTTTTTATTTTAGCCTACTTGGTAAATATTTTCTTCTTCTTGAACTGCACTGTTGGTTAAAGGCTTGTAAGTAAGAATTTCACGGTAAAGTCTACACTTGTTGTATTCGGCGCATGTGGCAAATAAAGTTTGATTTGAATCTAAGATAAGAGTATTTGAATGGATAGCTATATGTGCTACATACGCTGGTGTTGTTCCATTGCAAGCTTGCACCGGTAATAGGCGAAGAAGTCCCCTCCAAACAGAAAAGAGAATTTGGAATTGTCCTTCTGTTTCTCCATTGTCATCTTCTCAAACTCCGGGCCATTTCGAGCCACAAACTGGGCCAGTTTGTCAATGACATTTTTCAGCTCTTGGTCTGTGGAGGAAAACAATACGGACATTTGTATGGTGAGTCACACAAATATTTCTGATACACCATACATACTGTACATAGGGCTCTCTTATTGTTACGTTAGCTAACTAAATGTCAAAGCAGAATCACCCCCAGTTGTGTACTGCACAAGGTAACTGTGTAAGGGAGAAAAGTAGTCACGCAAAAGGGACATTATCGACGCATGCGCGACTAACGTTATAGCTAGCAGTAGCTAGGCGTATCAGTCAAAACAGTCCAGATATTTATACTTAGGTTAGGGAACTATATTAATTAGCTGATCAAAAAGCTAATAAAAAAACATAGCATTCAGGCTTAGTAACGACAACCATGTGCCTGAGTAGCTTTGGATAAACAAGCTAAGTTAGCTGCGTAGCTTCATTGCACAGCATGCTAAGTTAGCTAGCACATTGGCATTGCTAGTTACTCTAAATTATTAAAGATACAAACCCTCAGGAGCTGTAGGAATATCCATGTTTGTCTTCAATAAAGTAACAGCGAGTCCACTGAACCACAAAGACACACAGATTAATTTGTAAAAATGTTATCTAGCTATGTGGTTCAAGGGAAATACAGCAGCATTCCAAAATGTAGAGACATTCCGGCACCGGAAGTACTTCGATGACTTCATACTTCAGGGCGCCACTGGAATAAAGCAGCTACAACGCCCCCCCAGTGGCGTATCAAGCACTTGTACGACTGACAAGATACACAGGAAGTTTAGCAACAACAACAACAAAAAATTATGATGATCAATTGTTTTCACCCTCCCAAAACTATCATGACTCCAGTTTACTTTTACATAATTTTTTTGCACTGCCTACATAAGGAAGCAGTCACACATGTTTGTTCCCCTAAACATTCATAAGAAACTCTCTAACTAGTCTAACACACTGTCCTTTGATTACATGTACAATGAGTATATTTGTGTATATAGACATAAGTGGTCTTGTCTTGAAACACTGTTCCACTCAGCTGAGTGGTGTCTTCTGCTCTGTCTTTCAGCGGTCCCTGGATACATTGGAAATTCCATCTCTATGTAAAAAAGCTATTGTTGTACCTGTACCAAAAACCTCTCATCCATCTGCATCAAATGATTACAGACCTATCGCTCTTACCTCTCTCTTGATTAAATCTCTTGAAAAGATCATCAAGTCATACATAATCAACACCACCAGACACCTTCTTGACCCCCTCCAATTTGCATACCGGTCAGAGAGAGGGACAGATGATGCCATCCTCTCGCTCTTACATCTGGTGTACATGCATTTGGAGGGCAGTAAAACCCATGTGCGTATCAGGTTCGCAGATTTCTCCTCGGCATTTAACACAATCAATCCGTTGGTCCTCGCGGACAGACTGAAAGGAGACTTCGGACTTGATGCTATGCTTATCACATGGACCACCAACTTCCTAACTTATAGGTCTCAGCAGGTACGAGTTGGCAACACACTCGCTGAGGTGCGCACTACTTCAGGTGGAACCCCACAGGGCAGTGTTCTTTCACCAGTACTATACATACTGTATACAGACAGCTGCCGGAGTCGTTTCCCAGGGCGTCACCTGATCAAATATGCTGACGATACTACTTTGGTCAGTCTTCTCAAAGGGGATGAGACGGAGGACGGAGAAAAGCTCTGAAAGATTTTACTGTCTGGTGTGAGTCCTCCCATTTAAAATGAAATACATAAAAAACAAAAGATACGGTGATTTACAATCGAAGGAACACAAGCACACACACAGTCAGCAGCATACCACCCTGCATCCCCCTCCTGGCTTGCTTCTGAAGCTAAGCAGGGTTAGTCCTGGTTGGTTGCTAGATGGGAGGCCAGATGCTGCTGGAAGTTGTGTTGGAGGGCCAGTAGGAGGCACTATTTCCTCTGGTCTAAAAAATAATATCACAATTCCCCAGAGCAGTGATTGGGGCCAGTGTAGGGTGCTGTCTTTTGGGTGGGATGTTAAACAGATGTCCTGACTCTCTGTGTTCATTAAGGATCCCATGGCACTTATCGTAAGAGTATGGGTGTTAACCCTGGTGTCCTGGCTAAATTCCCAATCTGGCCCTTGTACCATCATGGTCACCTAATCATCCTCAGTTTACAATTGGCTCATTCAACTATTCCCCATGTCGTTGCTGTAAATGAACATTTTCTCAGTCAACTTACCTTGTAAAATAAGGGTTAAATAAAAACACCATCACTGATAAAAGGTGAGCCCATTGAAATAGTGAAGGAGTACAAATACAAAAGCTGTCCTGGGATCATTTTACTGATGCTATTTTTAAGAAAGGCCAGCAGAGACAGTATTTCCTACGGACACTGCACTTTTTAAATTTTGATCTAACCATCATGATTCTCTTTTATGAATCATTTATTGAGAGCATTCTGTCCTACTGCTTGACCTGCTGGTTTGGGAATGTCAAGGCTGCACAGAAAAATAGTTGGGCAAGAACTGCCATCTCTCTCCCTGGGCAGGGCCCTCCATAAGGCAAATAAAATAGTGGTTGACTCTTACCATCCACTCCACCCTGAATTCCAGCTCCTTCCCTCTGGCCATAGGTACAGACTACCCAAGGTTTTTTTTTTTAAATAGGGCCAAGTACTCTTTTATTCCAAATGCAATTCTTCAATTTAACAAAAAATGTGCTCTTAGCACTTGCACTATGAAACTGAAGTTACCCTGCCTATTTGCTTGTAAATATCCGTTGCTATTTACATTTTTTAGATGTGTTATGTTTTATGACTGCTGCAAGATGAATTGCCTCTCTGAGGACAATAAAGTTTTCTGAATCTGAATAGACTAGTGAGTGATAAACCATACATTGATATTAATAATCTCAGCAAATTAGTTGAATATAAGGAGATGTTTTCCATATGCCAACCATAGGCTGCGCTAGTAATCTCTTTAACACGCTGTCCAGTCTAGTGGCCAGAGCAAATACCCTTGCCATTTGCCATAGTTCACAAATGTTAATTCAAGTGGATATAAAATGGAAAACCAATATTTTGAGGATGAGGTCTTTCATAATCTAGTTGTGGGGTGAGGAGAATGCATGTGGATTATATTTTTGGATTTACTATAGTGTCGACTGAATAGCTTGTCTGTCTCTCCTCCCCCATGATAGATTATAGTGCAACCAGATTATACAAACACAATGAGCAGACCAATTATATCAGGTGTGTTTTCCTGAACAGTTCCTGCACAGTGCATTACGGTGTGTGTGTGTGTTTGTGTGTGCGCACATGCATGTGCGATCTACATTTGAAACAATCTGGGGTTATCGGGAGGTGTTTCACGTGCATTATAATAATTGTTCTAAAATAGCAGAGCAGAAGTGACAATCTCACACCGAATGTATAGCAGGCCCTTGCAACAGCTTATCCCAATGTGTGCTTTCTGGTGAATGAGAGCCTATGAAGGTTTACAACAAGATACTTTTGGTATTGTAGTGTATGTGGACACCTGCTCATCGAACATCTCATTCCAAAATGATGGGCATTAATATGGAGTTTCTGTATGGACCTCGCATTGTGCACGGGGGCATTGTCATGCTGAAACAGGAAAGGGCCTTCCCCAAAATGTCCCTAGCAGGGCAGAAATTTGATGAACTAACGTGTTGGAAAGGTGGCATCCTATGACGGTGCCAAGTTTAAAGTCACTGAGCTCTTCAGTAAGGCCATTCTACTGCCAATATTTGTCTGTGGAGATTGCATGGCTGTGTGCTCGATTTGATACACCTGTCAGCAACAGGTGTGTCTGAAATAGCTGAATCCACTAATTTGAAGGGGTGTCCAAATACTTTTGTATATATAGTGTACACACCATATTTCTCTACAAGTGTGTGTGTGTGGGGGGGGGGGGGGGGACAACAACAAACACTGGCACCAGCCAACATATCCTCCACTCACAACCCCCTCTCTCACACTGATTTACAATTATGTCATGCGAAAAAGCTGTGTCCCATTGAATAGCTCCCTTAATCAAACCCAATTATTTCCGCTCCTTTCCCTTATTATCCCCACTGAGGAACGCGTCCTCCCAATCAGCCTGTTAACTCCAGCCCTGGGCCCTTTAGAGGCAATGGAGTAAGGAACAAAATAATATATTATGCAATTATTTAGTCGTTAGAGACTTAATTGTTCTTAATGAATACAATAGGTCTGTGAGTAGTAACAAGTGAGTGAGTGATTCATGGAGTAAGCCTTGTTTTTTTTGGTGCGCTCCACTAATCTTGCCGGTCAGCCACCTTCGGGTTTCCCATCTTTATTCCATTGCTGTAACGATGACATTTTGAGAAATGTTGTCTTTTGTGTTTACAGAGCATAAGATACGGAGATAACAAGGGTCAACGAAGAGGGGATCCGCAACACAAAAAAGATTACAGATTGGAAAACTGTATCCTTGGGCAAAAGACAGAAGCATCATGTGAGAAAAGACTAATAATGATGCGATATATATGTATACACAGTACCAGTCAAAGGTTTGCACACTTACTCATTCAAGGGTTTTTCTTTATTTTTACTATTTTCTACATTGTAGAATAATAGTGAAGACATCCAAACGATGAAATAATACACATGGAATCATGTAGTAACCAAAATATACACTGCTCAAAAAAATAAAGGGAACACTTAAACAACACAATGTAACTCCAAGTCAATCACACTTCTGTGAAATCAAACTGTCCACTTAGGAAGCAACACTGATTGACAATAAATTTCACATGCTGTTGTGCAAATGGAATAGACAAAAGGTGGAAATTATAGGCAATTAGCAAGACACCCCCAATAAAGGAGTGGTTCTGCAGGTGGTGACCACAGACCACTTCTCAGTTCCTATGCTTCCTGGCTGGTGTTTTGGTCACTTTTGAATGCTGGCGGTGCTTTCACTCTAGTGGTAGCATGAGACGGAGTCTACAACCCACACAAGTGGCTCAGGTAGTGCAGCTCATCCAGGATGGCACATCAATGCGAGCTGTGGCAAGAAGGTTTGCTGTGTCTGTCAGCGTAGTGTCCAGAGCATGGAGGCGCTACCAGGAGACAGGCCAGTACATCAGGAGATGTGGAGGAGGCCGTAGGAGGGCAACAACCCAGCAGCAGGACCGCTACCTCCGCCTTTGTGCAAAGAGGAGCACTGCCAGAGCCCTGCAAAATGACCTCCAGCAGGCCACAAATGTGCATGTGTCTGCTCAAACGGTCAGAAACAGACTCCATGAGGGTGGTATGAGGGCCCGACATCCACAGGTGGGGGTTGTGCTTACAGCCCAACACCGTGCAGGACTTTTGGCATTTGCCAGAGAACACCAAGATTGGCAAATTCGCCACTGGCGCCCTGTGCTCTTCACAGATGAAAGCAGGTTCACACTGAGCACATGAGCACATGTGACAGACGTGACAGAGTCTGGAGACGCCGTGGAGAACGTTCTGCTGCCTGCAACATCCTCCAGCATGACCGGTTTGGCGGTGGGTCAGTCATGGTGTGGGGTGGCATTTCTTTGTGGGGCCGCACAGCCCTCCATGTGCTCGCCAGAGGTAGCCTGACTGCCATTAGGTACCGAGATGAGATCCTCAGACCCCTTGTGAGACCATATGCTGACACATGCACATTTGTGGCCTGCTGGAGGTCATTTTGCAGGGCTCTGGCAGTGCTCCTCTTTGCACAAAGGCGGAGGTAGCGGTCCTGCTGCTGGGTTGTTGCCCTCCTACGGCCTCCTCCACGTCTCCTGATGTACTGGCCTGTCTCCTGGTAGCGCCTCCATGCTCTGGACACTACGCTGACAGACACAGCAAACCTTCTTGCCACAGCTCGCATTGATGTGCCATCCTGGATGAGCTGCACTACCTGAGCCACTTGTGTGGGTTGTAGACTCCGTCTCATGCTACCACTAGAGTGAAAGCACCGCCAGCATTCAAAAGTGACCAAAACACCAGCCAGGAAGCATAGGAACTGAGAAGTGGTCTGTGGTCACCACCTGCAGAACCACTCCTTTATTGGGGGTGTCTTGCTAATTGCCTATAATTTCCACCTTTTGTCTATTCCATTTGCACAACAGCATGTGAAATTTATTGTCAATCAGTGTTGCTTCCTAAGTGGACAGTTTGATTTCACAGAAGTGTGATTGACTTGGAGTTACATTGTGTTGTTTAAGTGTTCCCTTTATTTTTTTGAGCAGTGTATTTAATATTTGAGATTCTTCAAAGTAGCCACCCTTTGCCTTGGTGACAGCTTTGCACTCTCTTGGCATTCTCTCAACCAGCTTCATGAGGTAGTCACCTGGAATGCTTTTCAATTAACAGATGTGCCTTGTTACAAGTTAATTTGTGGAATTTCTTTCCTTACTGCGTTTGAGCTAATCAGTTGTGTTGTGACAAGGTAGGGGTGGTATACAGAAGATAGCCCTATTTGGTAAAAGACCAAGTCCATATTATGTCAGAAACAGCTCAAATAAGCAAAGAGAAACGACAGTCCATCATTACTTTAAGACATGAAGGTCAGTCAATACTGAATATTTCAAGAACTTTGAAAGTTTCTTCAAGTGCAGTCGCAAAAGCCATCAAGCTCTACGATGAAACTGGCTCAAATGAGGACCGCCACAGGAAAAGAAGAGTTACCTCTGCTGCAGAGGATAAGTTCATTAGAGTAACCAGCCTCACAAATTGCAGCCCAAATAAATGCTTCACAGAGTTCAAGTAACAGAAACATCTCAACATCAACTGTTCAGAGGAGACTGCGTGAATCAGGCCTTCATGGTAGAATTGCTGCAAAGAAACCACTACTAAAGGAAACCAATAAAAAGAAGACTTGCTTGGGCCAAGAAACATGAGCAATGGACATTAGACCGGTGGAAATCTGTCCTTTGGTCTGGAGTCCAAATTGAAGATTTTTGGTTCCAACCACTGTGTCTTTGTCAGACGCAGAGTAGGTGAACGGATGATCTCTGCATGTGTGGTTTTCACCGTGAAGCATGGAGAAGGAGGTGTGATGGTGTGGGGGTGCTTTGCTGGTGACACTGTCAATTATTTATTTAGAATTCAAGGCACACTTAACCAGCATGGTTACCACAGCATTCTGCAGTGATACGCCATCCCATTTGGTTTGCGCTTAGTGGGACTATCATTTGTTTTTAAACAGGACAATGACCCAACACACCTCCAGGCTGTGTAAGCACTATTTGACCAAGAAGGAGAGTGATGGATGCTGCATCAGATGACCTGGCCTTTAGAATCACCCGACCTCAACCCAATTGAGATGGTTTGGGATGAGTTGGACTGCAGAGTGAAGGAAAAGCAGCCAACAAGTGCTCAGCATATGTGGGAACTCCTTCAAGACTGCCCCAAAAGCATTCCAGGTGAAGCTGGTTGAGAAAATGCCAAGAGTGTACAAAGTTGTCATTAAGGCAAAGGATGGCTAAATTATATTTTTATTTGTTTAACACTGTTTTGGTTACTACATGATTCCATATGTGTTATTTCATAGTTTTGATGTCTTCACTATTATTCTAAAATGTAGAAAATAGTAAAAATAAAGAAAAACCCTTGAATGAGTAGGTGTGTCCAAACTTTTGACTGGTACTGTATACTGTATTTTTTTTAAATGAATTGCAGGGGGTCAGTTCTAGAAGTGTTCCCAACACTCGTGTGAGGACAACGCAGCATGTTGACTATAAATCACAGACACACGAAGGCCTAAACTGTGTTGGGCTCGGATTCAAAATGTGAACGACATTGGAGGAGATGGTTGGATTTTGCACAACAAAAGCTTCTACGTTGATCTGCTGCTCTTTTCCCATGCTTTTCTTTGTGCCACTCACTCCAGCTCCACGCATGCCCACCCTGGCCCCAGCTGTGCCGTGCCAAGATGTCCAGCAGTCAGTGTCTGCTCAGTCCCGGCCTGGCCACTAATCCCTGAGCTGTCAGAGAACCCCGCTCTGAACTCATCCTGGTCCTCAGGAAAAGGCTCTAATTGGGAGATTTTCTACATCATTAACCCTGATGAGCAGCCATCCCACCCTCACTACAACCCCTCTCTCTCTCTCTCTCTCTCTCTCTCTCTCTCTCTCTCTCTCTCTCTCTCTCTCTCTCTCTCTCTCTCTCTCTCTCTCTCACTTCCATGCTCTCTCTCTCTTTCTTCTTGCTTCCACACTCACACTCTTGTCTCTCTCTTTCTTTCTCTCTCTTGCTTACACTCTCTCTCTCTTGTTCCCTCTGCCCCCTCCACCCCCACCCCACTCTATCCCCTCATGATTAGGATGTCCTCCCACGGCAAGAGAAAAAATTGTTTTACAGTGCAGTTTTCTCATCCACACGATGTTGTTTGTTTGAGAACACTGGATAGATAGGATCTCCAAGAACAATTTAACAGCATGTGTGCAGTGAGCTATTCTTTAATGATGAGAGAGACTACTACTTGTTGCCATCAAAGTAAATCCTGTCTTATTAAGAATCCCCTATAACCACACTACTTCTGAAGATTAATCTTTTGGCTTACTTGTTCATTTGATTGCCAAATCCTAACACTTTCTCCAACAAAGTTTTGCTTAGAATCAGTCAAAGGACGTGAGTCATTAAATTACCTCTATAAAAAAACACCAGGTAGTTGAAATTTATAACACACAGAGATCCAAAAAGAACCTTCATAGCAAAATGTAGTTTTTTTCCAACATTCCCCACACTGTTGTGTTCACTCTTTTTTGGCCCCAGATGGCCTCGATGAGAGGTTCTCCTGGGCTCCCATCTGACAGGGAGTGTGGTTCACACGATGGGGAGGCGAGTGCGGCAGGACCAGCCCACTGTGAACATGTGCTGCAGCGGCAGCGCCCAGGGGCAATTAGAGAGCAGCGGTCCCTGTAGCACCCCCCCCCCCCCCCCCCGGGAGCCTGATTGATTGGAGCCTCATCATTCTAACGGGCTGGCACCATGCCACCAGCCAGGGATCAGGGGACATGAGGGTGTGGGAGGGAGGCTACTATTCACTGTGTGTTAGATCCCATCTCTATCCTATCCTCTATACTATAGTAAGCCTGCTGCTACATTGCTGTATTATACTACTTCAGAAACCGTACTGTAGTGTCAACCGTTTACATTAAAAGATTACAGTAGATCGATATTCACAGTCAGTGGATTTATAGAGTAGGTAGGATAACGGAGCCAGAAGACAAAAATTATATCAAACTATATTTGTTTATTTTTTAAGTAGATATTACATTTTTCCAGAACATGGACATCAACATTTCAGACAAAATCAAAGTAAACAGTAGGAGAACTAGAACACATAACAAATTGATTGTTATACAGGGAATTAAAAAGTGTCCTGTATATTTTCAGATATAAATCTAAAATTAACTTCTCAAGTTTCTAGTGAATTTTTTAAACAATATCTAAACTTTGGCTTATTCTTGGTCCCAGTACCACATGATGAACAAACATTTCTTAACATATCTTTTAATGTGCAAGCTAACCCTGTTTCTCTGTTGGGCATTAGGCCCCAAAAATATCTGACAAGAGTTAAGAGCTAAAGACAACAACATAAAACATAAAAACAAGACAACTGCAGGTAAATTAGGAAAAAATGAACAGCCTATTTACAGTTGAAGTCGGAAGTTTACATACACCTTAGCCAAATACATTTAAACTCAGTTTTTCACAATTCCTGACATTTAATCGTAGTAAAAATTCCCTGTCTTAGGTCAGTTAGGATAACCACTTTATTTTAAGTATGTGAAATGTCAGAATAATAGTAGAGAGAATGATTTATATCAGCTTTAATTTCTTTCATCACATTCCCAGTGGGTCAGAAGTTTACATACACTCAATTAGTATTTGGTAGCATTGCCTTTATATTGTTTAACTTGGGTGAAACATTTCGGGTAGCCTTCCACAAGCTTCCCACAATAAGTTGGGTGAATTTTGGCCCGTTCCTCCTGACAGAGCTGGTGTAACTGAGTCAGGTTTGTAGGCCTCCTTGCTCGCACACGCTTTTTCAGTTCTGCCCAAAGATTTTCTATAGGATTGAGGTCAGGGCTTTGTGATGGCCACTCCAATACCTTGACTTTGTTGTCCTTAAGCCATTTTGCCACAACTTTGGAAGTATGCTTGGGGTCATTGTCCATGTGGAAGACCATTTAGCAACCAAGCTTTAACTTCCTGACTGATGTCTTGAGATGTTGCTTCAATATATTCACATAATTGTCCTTCCTCATGATGCCATCTATTTTGTGAGTGCACCAGTCCCTCCTGCAGCAAAGTACCCCCACAACATGATGCTGCCACCCCCGTACTTCCTCCAAACATAGCGATGGCCAAACAGTTCTATTTTTGTTTCATCAGACCAGAGGACATTTCTCCAAAAAGTACGATCTTTGTCCCCATGTGCAGTTGCAAACCGTAGTCTGGCTTTTTTATGGCGGTTTTGGAGCAGTGGCTTCTTCCTTGCTGAGCGGCCTTTCAGGTTATGTCGATATAGTACTCGTTTTACTGTGGATATAGATACTTTTGTACCTGTTTCCTCCAGCATCTTCACAAGGTCCTTTGCTGTTGTTCTGGGATTGATTTGCACTTTTTGCACCAAAGTACGTTCATCTCTAGGAGACAGAACGCGTCTCCTTCCTGAGCCGTGTGACGGCTGTGTGGTCCCATGATGTTTATACTTGCGTACTATTGTTTGTACAGATGAACGTGGTACCTTCAGGCGTTTGGAAATTGCTCCCAAGGATGAACCAGACTTGTGGAGGTCTACAATTTTTTTTCTGAGGTTTTGGTTGATTTCTTGTGATTTTCCCATGATGTCAAGCAAAGAGGCACTGAGTTTGAAGGTAGGCCTTGAAATACATCCATATGTACACCTCCAATTGACTCAAATTATGTCAAATAGCCTATCAGAAGCTTCTAAAGACATGACATCATTTTTCTGGAATTTTCCAAGCTGTTTAAAGGCACAGTCAACTTAGTGTATGTACACTTCTGACCCACTGGAATTGTGATACAGTGAAATAATCTGTCTGTAACAATTGTTGTAAAAAGGACTTGTGTCGTGCACAAAGTAGATGTCCTAACCGACTTGCCAAAACTATAGTTTGTTAAAAATAAATTTGTGGAGTGGTTGAAAATGAATTTTAATGACTCCAACCTAAGTGTATGTCAACTTCCGTCTTCAACGGTATTAGGGCATAATTAGCAAAACAACAATGATGATAGTGAGAGTTTATCATAGAATCCCATAACACATCAGTAAAAAAAAGATATAATATTCTTTTAAGTATTGTCCGATGGTGCTATTACCGTCTATGACAAAAAAGACAGCTTTATAGGTGCAGTAATACATTGAAAATACTTTGGAAAATTCACAGTAAGTTGGATGAATTGACAAGTCTGTGGTGAGTCTGCAACTTTTTCAAACAGCTGTTCTCTGTTAGTCTGGCAGAAAATACATTTTGAGTTTCCTTTTAAATCAAATGCTGCAACAATATACATTTTGTGTGAAGGAATTGATTTCCTTCATATTGTAATAGTCTAAAAAATATCACTGAAATTAAAATAATTAAATGTTATCCCTTGCGCATATTCAATTACATTAGGATAAATAATGTTAATATCTGTAGAAAGTCTCAGAAAAATCTAAATGCTAAATTATTTTCCATCAGAAATTATTAATTCTACCTAGCCCTATATATGACATATTGTCATTTTACAATGTGCAGTATACAGGGGTGATTGGAGTAAAAAAAGTTTTACCATACACAAACCAGTTAATGGGGACCCAATCTCCCCAATACCATATTAAATATACATGCAGTCATTATCAAAACATAATGCCACAATGGACATGTACACCCCATGTAGTAGCTCATCTCTTTGACTTAGAATTACAAAAAAACATTCATGATAAAATAGACAATTCATGCTCTTTTTAAATTCCCAGAGGCCTATTTAGTGCAGTCTGTGACCATTTTCCCCCTCGAACTTTAGACAAAGAAGATGGTCTTGGATCAATTGTGCCAACAAAGACAAAACTATGTGGGGTGACATCAGACCATTCTCCTTCTGCTGCTCTGCATGTACACACAGTGACGAAAAGCCAAGCTGCCTTCTCCAACAGCCACTGAGACAAAAATAGGTTACTTTAGTGGCCTCTTCGCTCTGTTCCCCTGTCCTCTTCCAACCCCTACTGTGTGAGAAGGAGGTCGCCTGGCTTCCATTCTCTCTCTGTACGAGGCTTACGCCATAGAACACTCTGTTTGACTGACCCAAACATGTTTAGCAGCTCCAATCCAAAACTAAAACAGATATTTTCTTCCTCAGTTAATCAAGATGTCACACACTGAGGGTGCCATACAATTCAGAGATTGGATTTTGATATGTACCACTCCTCAAGACCCATTCTCAAGGAACAAGAGCCTCACGTTGTTTGACCTGCTAGCACTTCTGTGAAAGAAGTTGTTGATATCAGTGTGTGTGCTGTCTGGAGTGTTTATGTGTGTATGCAGTCTGGAGTTAGTCTCAGGACAATCATCATTTTAGTCAATTAAGACTAAATCACTTTCAGTTGAGTTGATTGAGTGTTAATGTTCACGTCTTTTCAAATTAAATAGCATGACAGATTGTCTTACGCATCCTCAGCTGAAAGCGTACTCCAGCCAGAGCCAGGACATATCAACCATGACCCCACAACCCACAGTGTGGACAGAGGCTCTCCACTGTAACTGCAGTTACCACAGACAGAAATATAGTGTTCCCCGTCTTCGGGGAGGTGGCCCTTGTTTTCTTTTTCTCCAGGTGTTGAAATAACCTGACCATCATAACTAGATGAATGATTATGTTTTTCAGGGTCATAGGCATAGTGATTCACACCGCCACAACCTTCAACTACTATTATGGGAGACATGGCATGTCCATTCACAAATACTGAGAGAATGACTGGTTAATTGGCCCATAACATTCATGACAAATTAGACAATTGAATTAATTTGAAAAATACACAAACCTTAATTTGCAGAGTTAAATGTGACCGTGAGTGAGCACTCTACAAAATGTATTTTGTGAAAGGATCTGGAGGGGACTTCATTATTAGATTCATGGCTAACAGCAAGGTACAAAATATTAAAACTACTCTTACAAAAAGTTAAATAATGAGTAACAAAATTAACACATGGACAGTCTGAGTTATCTGCATTACAAACTTAACTAGCGTGTACAGGGTTTGCATTTTTACAGGAATACTGAGGAAGTATTTGTTGCCTTGGTTACGGCATCCAAACTTTGAGATAAGGATCAAAATCAAAAAGTTGCCATAAAGGGCAATTAGTGTCTAGTGGAATCGTTGTTCCAGTTGCTTCATAAAAGTTCATCTTAAAAAACAACATAAAAAATCAAGTAACACTTGTGTCTCGCTGCCTTCCACCATAACTCTGTTAACTTGAGCAGTCCTTGCAGTCCTTTTGGGAAAATGCTTGCTTGTTAATTTACATTTGCAAGGCCTTTCTTGACATTCTGAGTCATAGGGTCCTTTCTGGATGGTGGCACACAAAATATGCATCAATTTCCAATCCTTCACATTACTAGTAGAAAAGGAACTCAAAATAGAGACCAAGAACCATTCTAATATAAAGGTTGCTGGTGCTGGAAATCTTAGATATATCAGGAGTCATAACTGTGCATTTCTCGGTGCCATCACTGCAATCCTGTCGCATGGACAAAGGCATTAGCATGGACCCAAAATCCCAGTCATGCCTGGAAACACAGTGTCAATATCCCATCACATGGGCTGCCAGGTTTTGTCCATGGACTGGATGTGTTCCTTGGCTTTCATCCTCAGCGCTGTGATGCTGGAGCTCCTCTGGTCCACGTCCTCCATTGGATACTTATCGGTGAAGGGACCGGAACACTGGTACGGAGGAGGTGCCATGGATTGCATCCCCTGGCCCATGGGTGGAGGGCTGTTGAGGAAGCTGTGGCTGGGGTAGCCTCCCTGCAGTCCCTGGCCTGTGCCCATGAAGCCTGGGATGCTGTGAACTGGGGTGGTGCTGGACAGAGGGGAGGTCAGCCAAGGGTCCAATGGGAGGGAGTTGCTCATGGGCCCCATATTGCTGTGCATGGGCGGCCGGTTAAATGAGAGCATGGGTGAGTCGTGCAACTTCATGGTGGTGGCGTCAAGCTTCTCCTGGCGCCTCCATTTGGCTCTGCGGTTCTGAAACCACACCTAGAAGAAGGTAGAGGGTTTGGATTTATAGGGTAGAGTATTTACAGCACAGAGCATTTCAACTGATGCCAAATGGGATTAATTTAGTGCTAATATTAGCATTATCAAGCTACCTATTTTGGAGGCTTGGTATCAAATAAATTAATAAACTATTATTGAATTGTTCTGAGACCAGTTAGGGTTGCAAAATTCTGTGAACTTTCAATAAATTCTCATTTTTTTCTGAAATCCCGGATTGGAATCAGGAAGGAGTAAGCAGGAAATCCCAAATCCTCCAACCAGGATTTCTGGAAAACCAGGGAATTTATTGAAAGTTCCTGAAATATTGCAACCCTAAGAGACCTTCAATTGCCCTGGCCTACATGTTTATCCTCCACCCTCGGCTTAATCTACTTGATGATCCTTGCCCTAGAGAACCTGGGACCCGATCCATTGTCAGCAAGGCTTGGACAGTGACACTTGAACGTTTGGCACCTACTGGAGCCTCTGAGCACCTATGGGCTTGGTAATCTGCTGATGTGGAGCATCTTAGAGGCCTTAAGTAAAATGTCCTATCATTACTCAGCAGCAGAAGACCATAATGTCAATGGGGCCTGTGTGCACAACAGCTATAGTTATATTTAAAGCATGAGGTATTTAACCTGTACAGGCCAATCTTAAATCATTTCAACCTGCTTTAATACTTTGCCCTTAGACTCTACTATAAGACTTTACCCTCTGCCATGCTAAGACAAGCTTCTAATGTCTATCCTCAGAAAACCGGAGACCTGAGCCATTGGGGACACGACATGGCTTTCTTTGTCACTTGTATTTATAGTGCAACGTATGCTGTGAGTGACCCCGAAGCTCCTGACGATCTAGAAATCTGCCCTAAAGTCCTGTCATCACTCATGATTATTATCTAAAGATTGAAAAAATGTATTTCTGACCCAGTGATGTTTTTTATTCGAAAACATAAGCAATTTATCCACTGTATTCAGCTCTAAACAACATAACTAGGGGAAAAATTCACATTGGACCAAGGTTGTACCTGATCAGATTTGTACGAATGTGAGCTCACTACTGACTGCTGTTGTCACAATGATTTGCTAGAAAGTCAGAGGAGTTGACCAGAGCACAGCACAGTAACAGTAACAATGGTGGTGGACAAACCTACCTGAACTCTGACTTCAGGGAGGTTAACCTTCATGGCCAGCTCCTCACGGCTGTACACATCAGGGTAGTGGGACTTCTCAAAGGCACGCTCCAGCTCGTGCAGCTGGTAGGTGGTAAAGGTGGTGCGGTTGCGTCGGTGCTTCTTCTTGGGCCGCTCTTCCTCGCAGGGCTCTGGACTCTTCCCACCGTTGCTGTCCACATTCTTCCTCAGCTCACTCATGTCCCCATCACACTTATCTGAGTACAGTCCTGAATCTGTAGAGCCGATAGGGAGAAAGAAGAGATTCACATATGCTTAATCCATTAACAAAGTTACTTTGACTCCTTTTGATTTACCCAAACAAGATTGTTTGACTTTCTCTGTAAATGTAAGTTGTTATTTTTTTAAGCTTTACCCAGTTAAGTATCCTTAGCTTGTTAGCCAACTGTTGGCTTTAGGCTCCCCTATTATCAGCCATATGTTATGTCTAATCAACATGTCTGTCTTGGCTAGACAGAGATTTTTCACAATTTCTGTAATCACGTGTGAGTGAATGGCCAATGGGAATGACCATTCAATGAAAGGTCTAGCTGTTGAAGGGTTAGGGTTGGACAAAAGCTGAAAACATGGGATATTCAAATGAGCTCCACAACCCATTAATAACTTGACCAGTGTATGTTCTGACAACTTTCCAGTAGAGCACACATTGATTTGACACCTGCAACAATAGGCTACTGTAGGTCATTGAAGCTGAAGTTGACAAAAGGAGGTTGACCAATATACTTCAATGTGACACTTAAAAACACCCCTTAGCAAATTGATGGAGATTAAAATTGTCTGTGGTAGACCTATAGGCTGGTATCTAGGTTAGCAGTAGCACAGTACAGAAAACCAGTGGAGAAGATGAAGAGGCAATCCCAGGTTCCTGTAAATCTAAAGAAATGGATATCATCTGATATGGATATGTTGTAGTTTATAACGAGTTATGTCAGATTACTGCATGTTGCACGTGTCAAAGCAGTGTGTCTTACTCTATGCATGCAAAGACAAGTTGATTATCCTTCAGCCTTGTAACAAAGCATACTTGCACAGCATACAGATGTAGGATCTTAATTTGAGCCAGTTTGCTGCAGCATGAAAGTAATCCTGCCGCAATAGGAAATGTGAATTGTTATGTGGATTATAATTAATGGACATTTTTGTAAGGGTTGATGTATTTTTGTAAGGGAAAATCAAGTTTGACATTTCTTAGTGGAAATTACAAACTTCAGAATTATTTTTAAACCTCAAACACACTACAAGTTTGACATTTCCTGTATTGCATTTCCTGCAACAGGGTGATCAAATTAAGATCCTACGTGGCACTGACTTGCTAAGGTCTTCACTGCAGATTTCCCTCTTCAGAGGGAAACAGATGCACCCTGTTATTTCCTCTGATGGCGTCCACGTATACGTAACTCTAATCTACGTAGGACATTCATTTGTATCAGTTTCATAATCAGGAGAATACTGTAAACATTACAAGGAAATGGGTAAAGCCGTAACATGCTGTCAATGTGCTGAATAGTCAAAGGGTAATTAGTCAAAGGGTAATCAAATTAAAATCGGGCACAAAGATGACCATCAGATCAGTTGCCCCCTCTACGCATCTGCCATCATAGCAGTGATCTATGCATTAGTCCTGTACTGTATAATACATTATCAGTAAACTAATTATCTATTGGGACACTTCAAACACATCAATTCTGTAATTTTCCCCAGACATAAAAGTAAGAGTGTGTCAGTTTGGGTTAATATTGTGGGTGATATTCATTATCAGTTCCCATTGACCACATAACTTTATAACTACCCATTTGGCACATGGAGGGAAAGGGATTCTTTGGGGGCTTCGTTTTACAATACTTAGCCAAAACTTTCTTGCACCTTCACCTAACCAAATATGGCTAGCCCCAGCCCAGTTCAAACCCATGACCCAGTAGGAACCAACTGTAAACCCACTAGTGGATTCCGACCATTATCAAATCCTGCTAAATGAATCTTCATATCAAACCAGTGCCTGATAGAATCTGGACAGAAAGCCAAGCAAAACCTTAAATTAACAGACAGGGGCAGCTAGAAGTATTTTGGGGTCCATTGATCTTTCACTCATTAACAGCCTATGACAATGCCCATAGTGACACAATGGAGAGGTCAGGCTGGGTTCAGTGACCAGCTCACTGCCTGTCAGCCTGTTGGAACCACCCGTCTAAAGACCTTGACATGTTAACAGTCCAGCAGTAAACCTCAATGTGGAGGGAACAAAGTGATGCAATGTAGTACGAAGTGCCCATTCAGACGGAACAGGGGTGACTAACAAGTTAGTTATGTGTTAAGGACATGTAAATTAGTACTGAATACCAAGTGCTCAGTTGGTAGGGCATCTCACTTGCATCTCCAGGTTTGTGGATTCGATTCCCACGGGGACCAATACGAAAGAGCACGAAAGTATATGCACTCAGTACTGTAAGTCGCTCTAGATAAGGGCATCTGCTAAATGACTAAAATGTAAATGTAGTGTAAATTAAACATTAATGATAATATTTTATAGTCAATTGGTACAACCATATTAAAAGACATGAGTCATGACAAATACTGATTTGTGCTGCATGTTTCACCAAACTTTCGTTTTTTTGATCCCATAGAACCAGAATATCAAAACTGGCAGAGATAAAAAGACGTCCCACATTTCATGCAGAGATAAAATGTTAATAAAATGTAACTGCACTACTGTACAATATCATGTGTCCAACAGAAGATTAGGGGAATTCCACAAGGGAATAGGATTTGGGACGAAACACCCTCACCATCTTGTTTTGTGGTTTATCTCTCAATATCAGCATGATTTCACAGTTTTTACAAGGTACAGCAACATGTCATGTACAATACCCCTATAGAGATACAATATAATGTGAGAGAATCAGACTGTCTGCAGGGCTACAACTCATGCAGCCATTGAGGTCATCGTTGCCTCAACGCATTGATGCAATGGAAATAATAAAATCTTAATGACTTAAGTAAATCATTACATCACTAAAAGAGAAGTGTGCAAGTTCAGGCGTCCTCCTACGCATTTTATGGTCCACTAATGAGAAATTAAAGGTTAGAATTAAAGGTTCGGTTTTGGTTTTTCCATTGGTTGGACGTTAGCGCGTTGGACTCGCCAATTGGTGTCACTTCGTTAGTCAGTATGTGATACACCTGCGCTGATCTCATTAATCAGAAAGTGTTGTGATATTTAAGAGCAGCTGGCCCAGTGCTCCAGTTGGCTTGAGTGATGTGGAACCTTTAGTTGGCTCTCCCTAAATTGATTCCAAAAAAACGATCCTATATCTGATCTTCGCTGTTTTAATTTTGCTCTACTTTTTGGATTGCTTCCCATGGGTGGGTATAATTTATGGAACGTTCCAACAGGAATCTGTTCCAAAAACTTCGTAAATAACAAGGATGCCAACAAACAACGCATACAAAGTAACATGATCAATTCACCTAGCTAACTAGCTGCCGAATAGGCCTCAACTCACCACATAGCTTATTCTTCATTTTTCGTTTTTGTTTAACCTTTATTTAACTAAGCAAGTCAGTTAAGAACAAATTCATATTTACAATGACGGTCTAGGAACAGTGGGTTAACTGCCTTGTTCAGGGTCAGAATGACAGATTGTTACCATGCCAGCTCAGGGATTCAATCTAGCAACCTTTCGCTTACTGGCCCAATGCTCTAACCACTAGCCTACCTGCCGCCCCATTAATGTTTGTCCATAGGCTACCAGAGTGAGGACAGACATTTTTCTGAATAAACGTGGTGAGTGAAAAACTTAACAGAATTGCCCACTCCCTACCTGGTATTTTATTCTGCCACTATACAACTTTGTATGCGTTGTTTGTTGGCAACCTTGCTATTTACAAAGTTTTTAGAACAGATTCCTGTTGGAACGTTCCACAAATTATACCCACCCGCTTCCCATCTTCAAATTTGGTGTGGGTTTTAATTTTGTTTGCCTCTTGGGCAAATTTTGTGGCCGCTCATGGTGGGTGTCTTTCAGGTCCCATTTGTTGCTAATCAACTTTCAAACCTCTCCTAGAACTCCACCTGTTTTGTTGTGGTTGTTTTTTGTTAGTTCCCCCATGTGTTTGAGCGGGAACAAAAACAGCTGCACTCAAATTAGTATGTTTGGTATGGTTACACAAGACAGAAAAAACTAAATTAGAACATCTAGCAACCCCAAACGGGTTCCATGTTCGAATATCATCTGACAACTTTAGTATTTTTGCAACTACTTACAATTTTTTTTTGTTATTTTGCAACTACTTAATAATTCCTGTTTGAGATAGGGGGCAGCATTTTCACGTTCGGATGAAAAGCGTGCCCAGAGTAAACTTCCTGCTACTCAGGCCCAGAAGATATTATATGCATAGTATTAGTGGATTTGGATAGAAAACACTCCGAAGTTTCTAAAACTGTTTGAATGATGTCTGTGAGTATAACAGAACTCATATGGCAGACGAAAACCTGAGAAAAATCCAACCAGGAAGTGGGAAATCTGAGGTTTGTAGTTTTTCAACTCATTGCCTTTCTAATATACAGTGTCTACGGGGTCATATTGCACTTCCTAAGGCTTCCACTAGATGTCAACAGTCTTTAGAACCTTGTTTGAGGCTTCTACTGCGAAGGGGGAGAGAATGAGAGCTGTTTCAACCAGATGTCTGGCAGAATGCCATGAGCTGGTCACGCGCATGGCCGTGAGAGAAACCTGCGTTCCATTGCATTGCATCTAAAGACAAAGGAATTCTCCGGTTGAAACATTATTGAAGATTTATGTTAAAAACATCCTAAAGATTGATTCTATACATCGTTTGACATGTTTCTACGAACTGTTATATAACATTTTGGACTTTTCGTCTGAACTTTCGCCTGGACTTGCCTCGTGAGTTTGGATTGTGAACTAAACGCGCTAACAAAAAGGAGGTATTTGGACATAAATTATGGACTTTATCGAACATAACAAACATTTATTGTGGAACTGGGATTCCTGGGAGTGCATTCTGATGAAGATCATCAAAGGTAAGTGGATATTTATAATGCAATTTCTGACTTCTGTTGACTCCACAACGTGGTGGGCACCTGTATGGCTTGTTTTTGTGTCTGAGCGCCGTACTCAGATTATTGCATGGTGTGCTTTTTTCGTAAAGCTTTTTTGAAATCTGACACAGCGGTTGCATTAAGGAGAAGTAGATCTTTAATTCTGTGCATAAAACTTGTATCTTTTATCAAAGTTTATGATGAGTATTTCTGTAAACTGATGTGGCTGTGGCTCTGAAAATTCGCCAGATGTTTTTTCGAGACACAACATTACTGACCATAACGCGCCAATGTAAACTGAGATTTTTGGATATAAATATGAACTTCATCGAACAAAACATAAATGTATTGTGTAACATGAAGTCCTATGAGTGCCATCTGATGAAGATCATCAAAGGTTAGTGATTCATTTTATCTCTATTTCTGCTTTTTGTGACTCCTCTATTTGGCTGGAAAATGTCTGTATGTTTTTTTGTGACTAGGCTCTGACCTAACATAATCATATGGTGTGCTTTCGCTGTAAAGCCTTTTTGAAATAGGACACGATGGGTATATTAACAAGAAGTTAAGCTTTAATTTGGTGTATTGCACTTTGTGAATGTATGAAAGTTAAATATTTCAAAAAAATATTTTTGAATTTCGCGCTCTGCCTTTTCAGCGGATGTGGAACCCCTAGCCGTAAGAAGTTTTAACATGTCGGCTCTTCCCCTAACCGTAACCCTAGTGTTGCCATCTCTCACGCCACACCTCTTATTTCTCACGCATTGAAAAGAGTACTGCTTTCATTTTCTAATAAATTCAGTGCGTTCTTTCAACTGTACCTCCAAAGCGTTTTGAAATCGGAGCATATACCCCTACAATTCTACATCACAAGCATTATAACCGCAGCAGCTTCTCCCAAGATAGACATCATTTTCCTGCCACCGCACTGAACCGCGGCAGACTGAAGTGTCTGATTGGTTTAGTAAGGGTCCGGGACCAAGGGGATGTGATGCTTGTTTGCAAATAAAACACCCTCACAGTTAGAGTGGAGCAGGCAGCCACGGCAGACTGGATAGGCACATTCGTTCTAATCTAGGCCTACTTAACCAAGTTTATGAACTCAATTTTCAAAAGAGCAGCATGGCAACTTGTAGTGTGGTTTTTACACAATTGTCAACATTATTTCTGTCACTCCTGTCCCAGAATGCTTTCTTTTGACAGCATGTGATACTAGAGATTTAATCCACCAGTTACATGAGCCCAGATCCATAGGCTATATTATTCAACTTGTTTGGTCGGTCATTGGCAATTTAGCACTAGGTTCATTAGGCTGTAACATCGAAAAGGCAGCATTCAGCATGAATTTGACCAGATTTGTCTGACTATGAACATGATTTTTCCCAAACAGATTGCGAACCCAAATGTGTAATTGATTCTCGTAGGCGGACAATACGTTGAAAGATAATTTGGGTTGGATGTAAGGGCAGACTTTGGCTACGTCATATTGTCTTCAGGAGATTTTCTTTTTAATTCATTTGGTCTTTCACAATAGCTGATGTAAGTCATTAGAACAATTCCGATCCCCTATAATGGGCTAACATATAATAACTAGTGTGAAAGAACAATACTGTTATTCCCCATACTGGTATTATTTTATTTGTATTAAGAAAATCTATTTGGAGATGGCAATGCATTCTTGTCAAATTTGAAGGAGAGTCGCACACTTTAGGAGGTCAGATGCAATAATTTAATAACCTAATATTCAACGTTTCGACAGACAAGCTGTCTTCATCAGGGTATATATATAATGCATTATTGTAAGCATTTATGGACAGTATTGAATATAGACTACATAAAATGAGAAAAGGCTATTTTGAAATACCCCTTGCCTCAAATATCCTGTTTTGTCATTTTAGTATTGTGCATCAGCTGCTAGACAGAAATGGCAGGCATAAATTTAAAAGATCTTGCCTATGTAAGATGTTGGCAAGGTTTTACAAGCCTCAACCACCCAAAGATTGATATTCACTCGATTTTTCTTGAATGTGGGGTAATTTGTAAAAATCAAATATCACATGAACATATTCAATCCCAGAGGATTTGGGAAACATAAATCCGGGGTGGCTTAAGGTTAGGAGTTAGGTTAAAGGGCTATGGTTAGGGTTACAGAGCTGCCAACTTTTGAAGATAGCTTGGAGTGAAATTTACTATCGTGAATGTCAGTGGCTCCATCCCCTAGTCTGGGGGTCCACTTGGTTTGAAGATACTTTGAGATTATTTGGGCATGATTTCGAGTATGCTAATTGAGGGACATTGATTTACATTGGTTTTGTTAGAAAATGCTAATATTAACAGGTGGTGGCAGTGGCTAACCATAGGATGGATTGCAGTCTCTCCTAGTCCACAAGAAACAAACAAACAAACAATTCATCCCTTTAAAATAGAGGTAGCTCTCCAAGAGGTTAACCCATTAACCTAACTCCTAACCTTACCTAGCTAATGTTAGGTACCTAGCTAACGTTAGCCAATTGGAATTCGGAACATATACGTTTTGCAAATTCGTAACATATACGAATTGTAATTCGTAATATGTATGAAATGGATGATGGACATCCACAAAATATTACATACAATACAAAACATATCATACTAATTGGAGTATACCAGATTTACATCTACTATATTATGTCTACCCCTGAGTCCAGGTTGGAATAATATGAGCAATATCTCTCATGCCATCTTCCCCTATCCATATTGTAGGTGTAAATGTTTTTATAAATGTATTGTGTGTTATTATAATGCCTATGACAGACATTTTCCCCTTGGGCTGATGGTAAATGCATTTATCCTGCATTAGCTGCTTTCTACATTCAACATGTTCCTATCAGACGGGGCTTGATAACTTATGAAGACCAGCAAATTTGTCAGTGTGTTATGGCCTTATACATTCTGAGCCATGCGTAAATGCCACAGAATCAGAACTGTGATGTACAGTTTGCCCAGTGGAGTGTTTATCTCACTACGGGGAGACTCACCATGGTAGGACTCCTGTTCTGAGAGGTGCCCATAGGGGTGTGACAGGTCCTGCTTCCCAGGGTCCCCCAGGCCATCCACGCCCACTTTGTGTGGTCCTGGACCCTCAGAGGGGGTGAGCAGGGGGTCCTGGTCTTTGCTGAAGCCCAGGATGACATCAATGCTGTGGACGCGGCCGCCCATCGCCGCCCCCCCTCCTTTCACCATCTCGTGGAAGTTACTGGGCGAGAGGCAGCTGTCATCCACCGCACTCATGGTATCCAATGATAAATGCATTCGAACGTTCGGACGCTTTCTCTATACTTTAGCAGGGAAAAGTAGACTTGGCTCAGCTTCGTGAAGGAACAGGTCCAAGGATGAGTTTTAAAGTGATGTCCTCCACAAGTTCTCTGCACATGCAAAACACAGTCCAAGTCATCACATGATCAGAAGCCAGTCTGCCGTTTAGTAGAGCCACATGAAAATATTCCAACACTCTCACAACCACATGATAATAATATATAATTATTTGATTAACATAGTCTATTCAATATCAACAAAATATCAGAAACAAAATGGTTTTGAAACTCTGAGCAATAGTTAAAGGGGTATATGGTATGTGTGTTTATCAAAATATGTATCGATCACTGGAGTTGATCTTTTAATGAGACATTCAATTAATCAAGAGCAGATCATGAAAGTAAACTCATTATCAAGCATATTGAATGAGATTGATGAGATTGATAGACGTGTGATTGATGTGATAAACTTTACTGTATTATGGATCCTTATACGAAAACGGTGTCTTTCCTGTCCCACCACCAAGAAAAACACTTAAAAATGTCAGATAATGACATAAAATATGTTTTTGTTAATTGTTATTTGTTAACAAAACATATGTAAGACAAATATATTCCAAACAATGTTTTTTTAAACAGTATACCATAGAACATGGCAATTTGATGATTAATTTGGTAATTTCATGTAAAGCCTTCATGTCACGCTGGTATAAAGGATTTGGAGACAGGCGCAGGAATACGCAATAGGGTTTTTAATACACCCAAAACAAACACGTATACAAAAACACTGGGCTGTACCCAAACAAAAGAGCGAGTGTAAAGCTCGTTGAACGACACGGGACGATACCTGTAATTCACAATATACAGTTGAAGTCGGAAGTTTACCTACACCTTAGCCAAATATATTTAAACTCAGTTTTTCACAATTCCTGACATTTAATCGTAGTAAAAACCCCTGTCTTCGGTCAGTTAGGATCACCACTTTATTTTAAGAATGAGAAATGTCAGAATAATAGTAGAGAGAATTATTTCTTTCAGCTTTTATTTCTTTCATCACATTCCCAGTGGGTCAGAAGTTTACATACACTCAATTAGCATTTGGTAGCATTGCCTTTATATTGTTTAACTTCGGTCAAATGTTTCGGTTAGCCTTCCACAAGTTTCCTACAATAAGTTGGGTGAATTTTGGCCCATTCCTCCTGACAAAGCTGGTGTAACTGAGTCAGGTTTGTAGGCCTCCTTGCTCGCACACGCTTTTTCAGTTCTGCCCACAAATTTATGGGATTGACGTCAGTGCTTTGTGATGGCCACTCCAATACATTTACTTTGTTGTCCTTAAGCCATTTTGCCACAACTTTGGAAGTATGCTTGTGGTCATTGTCCATTTGGAAGACCCATTTGCGACCAAGCTTTAACGTCCTGACTGATGTCTTGAGATGTTGCTTCAATATATCCAAGGCTTTCGACTCTGTCAATCACCACATTCTTATTGGCAGACTCAACTCACATTCTTATTGGCAGACTTGGTTTTTCAAATGATTGACTCGCCTGGTTCACCAACTACTTCTCTGATAGAGTTCAGTGTGTCAAATCGGAGGGCCTGTTGTCCGGACCTCTTGCAGTCTCTATGGGGGGGCCACAGGGTTCAATTCTCGGGCCGACTCTCTTCTCTGTATACATCAATGATGTCGCTCTCGCTGCTGGTGATTCTCGGATGCACCTCTACGCAGACGACACCATTCTGTATACTTCTGGCCCTTCCTTGGACACTGTGTTAACTAACCTCCAGACGAGCTTCAATGCCATACAACACTCCTTCCGTGGCCTCCAACTGCTCTTAAATGCAAGTAAAACTAAGTGCATGTTCTTCAACCGATCACTGCCCGCACCTGCTCGCCCGTCCAGCATCACTACTCTGGATGGTTCTGACTTAGAATATGTTGACAACTACAAATACCTAGGTGTCTGGCTAGACTGTAAACTCTCATTCCAGACTCACATAAAGCATCTCCAATCCAAAATTAAATCTAGAATCGGCTTCCTATTTCGCAACAAAGCATCATTCACTCATGCTGCCAAACATACCCTCGTAAAACTGACCATCCTACCGATCCTCGACTTCGGTGATGTCATTTATAAAATAGCCTCCAACACTCTACTCAACAAATTGGATGCAGTTTATCACAGTGCCATCCGTTTTGTCACCAAAGCCCCATATATTACCCACCACTGCGACCTGTACGCTCTCGTTGGCTGGCCATCGCTTCATACTCGTCGCCAAACCCACTGGCTCCAGGTCATCTACAAGTCTCTGCTCGGTAAAGCCCCGCCTTATCTCAGCTCACTGGTCACCATAGCAGCACCCACCCATAGCATGCGCTCCAGCAGGTATATCTCACTGGTCACCCCCAAAGCCAATTCCTCCTTTGGCCACCTCTCCTTCCAGTTCTCTGCTGCCAATGACTGGAACGAACTGCAAAAATCTCTGAAGCTGGAGACTCTTACCTCCCTCACTAGCTTTAAGCACCAGCTGTTAGAGCAGCTCACAGATCACTGCACCTGTACATAGCTCATCTGTAATTAGCCCATCCAACCTACCGCATCCCCATACTGTATTTATTTATTTTTAATTGCTATATTGTAATTACTTTGCCTCCATGGCCAATTTATTGCCTTACCTCTCTTATCCTACCTCATTTGCACATGCTGTATACAGATTTTTCTACTGTATTTTTGATTGTATGTTTGTTTATTCCATGTGTAACTCTGTGCTGTTGTATGTGTCGAACTGCTTTGCTTTATCTTGGCCAGGTTGTAGTTGGAAATGAGAAATTGTTCTCAACTAGCCTTCCTGGTTAAATAAAGGTGAAATAAAAAATAATAATAAATATCCACATAATTTTCCATCCTCATGATGTCATCTATTTTGTGAAGTGCACCAGTCCCTCCTGCCGAAAAGCACCCCCATAACATGATGCTGCCACCCCCGTGCTCCACGGTTGGAGTGGTTTTCTTCGGCTTGCAAGCGTCCCCCTTTTTCCTCCAAACATAACGATGGTCATTATGGCCAAACAGTTCTATTTTTATTTCATCAGACCAGAGGACATTTCTCCAAAAAGTATGATCTTTGTCTCCATGTGCAGTTGCAAACCGTAGTGTGGCTTTTTTTAATGGCGGTTTTGGGGCAGTCTCCTCTGAACAGTTGATGTTGAGATGTTTCTGTTACTTGAACTTTGTGAAGCATTTATTTGGGCTGTAATATGAGGTGCTTCGATCACACCAACAGCGTCATTGCATTTTGGTACACCAGAATTACATTAATTTCCAACGAAACGCTGCGTTTGCCTTCAGCATTGCGTTGCAGAGGCAGTTGCAGTGCGTTCTGTGTGGTGCATATGTTGGATTTATAGAACGTATGCGTCAAACTGTATGCGTTGACGGCTTGACAGAAACGGTAGCAGAAGGTGAATGTTGAACTTTTGTTGCATACATATCCAGATGATGCTGCATACTATTCTGCACAATGACGCTGTCGGTGTGTTCGAAGCGTAATGAACTTATCCTCTGCAGCAGTGGTAACTCTGGGTCTTCCTTTCCTGTGGCATTCCTCATGAGAGCCAGTTTAATCATAGCGCATGAGGGTTTTTGCAACTGCACTTGAAGACACTTTCAACGTTTTTGAAATGTTCAGTATTGACTGACCTTCATGTCTTAAAGTAATGATGGACTGTCATTTATCTCTGCTTATTTAAGCTATTCTTCTCATAACATGGACTTGGTCTTTTACCAAATAGGGCTACTTTCTGTATACCACTCCTACCTTGTCACAACACAATTGATTGGCTCAAACGCATTAAGAAGGAAAGAAATTCCACAAATTAACTTTTAACAAGGCACATCTGTTAATTAAAATGCATTCCAGGTGACTACCTCAACACTTTTTTGGTTACTACATGACTCCATATGTATTATTTCATAGTTTTGATGTCTTCACTATTATTCTACAATGTAGAAAATAGTACAAATAAAGAAAAACCCTTGAATGTGTCCAAACTTTTGACGGGTACTGTATATATATATTTTTTAATTGGCAGGTCAAAAGGACACCATTGTTGTAGAACCACCCAGTATTACTGTTAATGTCAAATCACGTCTATTCCAGTTGCTCTCTGAAATATCTTATTTAGGCCTACATATATTTAACAAGTTTATAATGAGATTGACAGGTCCACACCTTGAAGTTTAGGACAATAGTTCAATTTGATGGAGAAAAAAAACGTATTCGGCAAAATATGGGTATAATGAACCATATATCATTTTTTTATTACCATAAATGGCTTTGTACAGTAGAGATAAGAGACTATTTACTGATTAAATATGCAAAAACGTAAATGGCCCAAATGTGAAATTGAATTAGGCTTTACATATTAGAAATATGCATAGTTATATTGTATTCAATATATATATAGTTGAATGACATCCGAGAGCACATGTTTAGAGTTTATTTAAGCACTAGTATCATTACTGTAGTAAAATATACAAATTAGCCTACAATGCAAAGTTCTTCAATGCACAATCTTTGTCTTTATTTTTCACTGATACTGTAAAACAATTCTATACTCTGTGGAAAAGAAGCGTCGTTTCCAATGCTAACAACATTCTCACTGTCTGTGTCCATTTCATAAGATTTAAATGTCATGTAGAGACATTCTGTATGGCGAATATTATTTAAAATGTTAATCTTAATTTTATAGTAGGCTAAATGTCACAACAAAGGAAAGAGTCATTTCGGTTTGAACCTACCTCTGAAGAAATGACATGCGTTTAGCACTAGCACGGACTGTCAAAATTCCACCTGTTTCCTCCAACACTGCACTCTTCAATTACTGAGGCGGCTCATGCCGTCGTCCTGTACACTGCACACCAAAGCCGCGCAAGTCTCACCCCCGGTCTATTCTTGGCTACCTTGCATCTTCTCTATATTCTCTCTTCACAAACAGTGTGCATAACATGCTGACACAAAAAGTGTGTGCATAAAACAAGCTTGACAACTAATGTGGTTTTGTTGCAGGCTATAACTTAGTCTTTCCAAAGCTCAGAGAGAGTAGTTCTGGTGGTGCTGGTGAATGAAAATAAAACGAGGGGATTAAAGAGGTTTATTAATTGGAATCCTTCCCCTTTAAGAATGATTGACAGTTGTTTTCTAGTCAAGTAATTGCACTAAATGTAGCTTACATTCACCCCACAGGAGGAGGCCAGAGCTAATGAAGCCATGACAAGACTTTCTTTCAGAAATCTATTGTTTTAAAGACAAAGGTCTGACTGAAAGTTTTCACTAATCCCCTCATTATTAGACTACATAAAAAGTCTGGTAGACAATTTATACATGGTGCACAAGAGTGGGGGAGAGAGGCATCTGAAAACATGAGGCTTCTAATGTTGACACTATTTTTTACCATTTTGAATTTGAAAAAGTAAAATATGAATTTCTAATATTATTAAAATATCAAAACATCATATGTCAGTCAAAGTATGCAGTTACAATTTATTTCAGATGTATTTAAACTACATGCAAAGTGACACTAGATATCATCAACATTATTTATTTCACATCATCATTTCTTTGTCAAATAGCAAATAACAGTAAACAACAAGTAATCATTAAGGATTTAAACGATTTGTGTCAATTGGCTTGGACTAATTGTTGCAAGTGTTCATTCCACGTAGATTAAATCACTGTGAAACCTAGATCAAATTATTTGGTTTATATTGCTAGACCCTCTCTAGCCACACCAAGTGCTATTTTCATGTGAAAATGCCAAAATGCACCTTATGTTTTTTGTTGGTGACCCCATAGAGATAGGACGCAACATTGTACCTGTCCAGTTATGGTGTCTGTGAGAGAGCATGGGCAGTGCCATTGAGGCCATCTCCATTTTGAAGTAGTCAATTTTAACTTCAAGACGCTCTCTTGATTTGTTTTATGTTGCCAGCCTTGAAGAAATAAAAAGCAGTTCAGGACAAATGCCTCTGACCAAATCAGTTGTTCTCCGTCTGCCATATTGTCATTGTATTGATCTGTATAGGGGAAAGCAAGCCGTTTTTGGCTTCAAAATCTCAATTGAATGCACCATCAGAGTCCAAAATAAAATGTAAAGGTAATTTGGTTTGGATATGTTTAAACTGTAGATATTTAATATTGAACCTACTTATGAGTTATTACAGTGCCAAAGTGTGCCACCTGCCAAACCCCAATGGACAGTTAGTTAAATTAATTAACAGATTTTCACCATGTTGGTCTGATTCTTGTTGAGTCAGAGTACATGGCAAGTGTGGACATAAATTAATTAAGAGTGCAACTGTCTTACCTTGTCATAGTCGACAACTAAAGACCTCTCACTCGATTGTTTTTGTTTTTGTTATAGAAGACTTTGTATTGCTTCAAATATTTGTTTACACTATGCCGGCTAATGGAATTTCCTTGTGCACTACCAAGTACTATTTTCTTTTCTTTGGGCAGTCCCACTCCTTATATATGTTATTGTTTATTGGGTAAACAATGACCGGGCTCAAACTCATGCTGGTAGCACTACATGTGTTCTGGAGGCAGCGGTCTAGACCACTAGACCCCCCCAGGCTGCACCAAGTGCTGTTTTGATGTGAAAATGCCAGAATGCACCTTATGTTTTTGTTGGTGACCCCATAGAGATAGTTAGAGGACACAACATTGTATATGTCCAATTTTGGAGTCTGTGAGAGAGCATGGGCAGCGCCATTGAGGCCATCTCCATTTTGAAGTAGTCAATTTTCTTATGGTTCATGAGAAGAAGGTTTTCCAGAATTTCCAAGATGGAGGAAAATCTATTCTGACTGACCTTATGGGTCCATGAAGCAAACTTTGTTCAGCATGAGAAAGACACCCACATACAATGTTTCAAGTCTCTAGGTCAAACTGGGAGACAGATATGAGGGTTTAAGTGAGACTGATTATTACAGCGCCCCCTATAGGCCAATTATTTTTGACCAAGTTACTCATGGCCTCTAGTTTCTGTGTGCCAAATTAGAAAAAAAGAATTAATTCAGACAATAACAGTAGGTTTTACAGCTTTGCTGTGAACCCCCAAATATGATGGTTGGGAGATCTATTCAAGAGGAGTGACCTCGGGCATGTTTAACAGCTCATTAAGGATTTAACCTGACTTTTGTCAATTGGCTTGGACTAATTGTTGCAAGTGTTCAATTACATGATCATATCATGGCCAATCCATGTAGATTAAATCACTGTGACACAAAGATCAAATAAATCACATTTCTTCACATAAAGCCACTTTCGGTGGTTACTTAAAATAAAATGTGTAATCGCAGTGATAATGAAAAAGTATTCCAAATTTAGATTTTTATATGACTAAACTAAAAAGTCTATACAATACATTTAAACAAAAACAATGAAAGGACTTACTGTAGTAACATAATTAATCTTGGTCCATCTGTAACTTTAAACAAATACACATGTACCGTTTAATGAGGCTAAGGTCTTCGCTGGAGATTTCCTCTGTGTCACGTTCCTGACCTTATTTCCTTTGTTCTGTATTGTTTAGCTGGTCAGGACGTGAGCTGGGTGGGCATTCTATGTTATGTGTTTCTATGTTGGGTTCATTGTCAACTAGCCTGATATGGTTCTCAATCAGGGGCAGGTGTTTTATGTTTCCTCTGATTGAGAACCATATTAAGGTAGGCTGTTCTCACTGTTTGTTTGTGGGTGATTGTTGCTGTGTCTGTTTCACCACACGGTACCGTTTCGTTTTGTTCCTACCTACCTACCTACCTACCTACCTACCTACCTACCTACCTACCTACCTACCTACCTACCTACCTATCTATTCGTGCGTTCATGTTTTATGTGTTCTCAAGTTCAGGTCTGTTAACGTCGTTTATTATTTTGTAGTTTGTTCAAGTGTTTTCTTCGTCTTCGTTATTATTATTAAAATTATTATGTATTCAACCCACGCTGCGTTTTGGTCCGATCCTTGCTCCTCTTCAGACGAGGAGGAAGACGAGCGTTACACTCTGTCCTCAATGAAATCTAAAGATAAGTTTAAGATGCTCTGTTGTTTAGGTTGCTCAACTTGAAGAAATAAAAAGCAGTTCAGGACAAATGCCTCTGACCAAATCAGTTCTCCGTCTGCCATACTGTCATTGTATTGAGGTGGATAGGAGAAAACAGGCGGTGTCGAGTCAGAGTTCATGGCAAGTGTGGACATAAATAAAATAAAATGCATACAACTGTCTTACCTTGTCTTAATCGACAGGTAAAGACCTCTCATTCTGTTGTTTTTGTTATAGAAGACTTTGTATTGCTTCAAATATTTGTTTTAGGCTAATGTTGCTCGAATGGAATTCCTTTGAGTACTACCAAGTACTATTTTTGTTTTCTTTGGGCAGCCCCACTCCTTACTTATTTTATTGGGTAGGACAGAGAGAGGTAGAGTGGAAAGGTAGGAGAGTTTTTGCTGAACAGCAATGGGCTGGATTCAAACTCATGCTGGCAGCAGTACATGTGTTCTGGAGGTAGCTGCCTAGACCACTAGACCACCCCAGGCCACACCATGTGCAATATTCATGTGAAAACACTGGAATGCACCTTTTTTGTTGTTGTTGGTGACCCCATAGAGATACAGTAGTTAGAGGACGCAACATTGTATCATTACAATTATGGTGTCTGTTTGAGCATGGGCAGCGCCATTGAGTCCACCTCCATTTTGAAGTATCCCATTTTCTATGAGTTGGTACACAAACTGAAAAGCCACCTGGAGTGATCCTTCCTTCAAAATAATGAAAGTCCTTAATTGCACAACCCGTGCTGCAACAGGCTTTTGGGCACTAGAGTCCTCTATCTATCTCTATGGGTGACCCACAGGGAGTGTGGCTTTAAAGCTTAGGCCACAAAGTGAATTTTAAGATGATCTGTGAGTCATGTTTGCTAAATTGCCTTACATGAATACATTCAGGGTTATGAAAACAACTATTATTTAATATTCAGTATTTCATAGCCTCCCTACTCCATACAGTTGGCATTTATTGAATCCTGACATTGCAACAGAGCAACTTGGACTCAGGTGTAGACATAACATAGTAAACGTATAATATAACATAACAATATGTGTATGATATGTTCCGAATTCCAATTAGTTGTGGATAACATTAGCTAGGTGGCTAACATTAGCCAGGCTAGGAGTTAGGGGTTAAGGTTAGGGTTAGGGGTTAAGGTAACGGGTTAAGGTTAGGAGTTAGGGGTTAAGGTTAAAGTCGGAGGAAAGGTAAGCTAAGATGTTAAGTATTTGCAAAGTAGCTAAAAAGTAGTAAGTAGTTGCAAAGTTGCTAATTATTTAACATGCTTAAGTTGTCCGTGATGTTATTCAAACACGCAACCTTTGGGTTGCTACACATTCAAGTAACCTTCTGTCTTTGCAACCATACCAAACATAACATATATTACTGATTTGAGTGTCACAGATGTATGTTTACTATGTTACGTCTTTGAGGCCAGCCTGAGAGATACTTGAAATACTCAACAGTGCAACAGTGTTTTGGTTGGAGATGTAAGTAACCAGGAGACCTTTTTAAAACTAATATTACCTAGAAGAGATTACACTTTTTTATTTACAGCATTATGATGCAATACTGGTGCAGCTACAACAACAACACTGGTGGTGAAATAACAACTACAACAACAATGTTCAGTGCCCCGTTGAGTATTAGCCAGCCCATGGCACTTACAGTATAAACACACACATACATCTAATGCATCTTTGACCTTGAAGGACAAGCTAATCTGAGGATATGAGACGACTAGCGAAACTAGCAAGCCTCACCATGGTCCTGTTAATGTGAGGAGATGTAGCCTGTGGCCATCAGAGACTGGGAGCTCACTCTGAATGTCGTAGTCCGATGATAATCCGATGTTTATGTGTCAAACAGTTTTGTTATATTTCAGTCTTCTGTGATGTATATAAAGTGTAATATTGGGATGCAAACTCAAAATTGAATACATTTCAACTCTATATGTGACATGGTACAGGTGTCTTCTTTTTTAAGCCCTTAACCATGTGTGTGAGGTGTATACTTTTGTTTCAAAGTAGATTTGTTTAAGATGACCAAGAATCACTCTGTGTGACCCTGATTTAGCCCACTGCAGTAAAAGGTTAAGCCAAGGCAATCTATTTGGCTGAGTTCTTGGATGTAAAATTAGTCATACATTCACAATGTCTAAATGGTTAATAACTAAATTACAAAGTGAATTGGAGACAGATGGAAACATTCAAATGGATAGAAGCCAGAGTCTTTTAAGGTCAGTGGGTTTAATGATGAATGAGCATCGAACAGAACTACTGATTCCATTCACTGGAATCCATTTGATTTCATTTCATTTAAGACAACAGAACTGAGTCATGTAATGGCATTTTTTGGGATGCTCTTCACTTGATAAACAATCCAGTTCGCAGGGAAGGTTAATGTCTTAACAACATCAAGAAATTACCTATTAAAGAAGCAGATTGAAGAGAGTCAATGCCAAATTGACAGGTGTCCTATGTTGCCTGGACAGGTGTCCTATGTTGCCTATCCAAATCGTCAAGGTAAAGCATGGATCTTCTAAGAACAGGCTTAGCATCCTCCTAAGACTTCTGCAGAACTACAGAGGGTAAAATAACTACTAGATGTTTGAACTACTAGAATCACATTGGAGGTCTAGACCACCTTCAACATGGGCTTTGTTAGACTACAAATCTGACCATCTGCTTCACAATGCACAGTATACATTTTGTTGGATGGTCATTGTAGTGGGTTGTGTTTGCAATTTTCTCGCTAAAACCTGCAATCTGCTCGCTAAAACCTTCAGATTGCAGGTAAAGTCCTCAGAGTACATTGGCCTGCTCTCTTTAATGAGACATACATTCTGCAGAACCTGCCCATAACGCAGGTTTCTGAGTGTTTGCAAAAGCCTGCAAACTTCAGGTATAATAATGTGAGTATGTTAGTGTTTGATATAGAATCAGCTAGCCTCTGGAATGGCCTGCCAGCCATACCTGTGTCACCTATTTGCACTTGTGTGTTGTTCCCTCAATCAGTCTGGCATGGTTGCTAGTGAGAGCTAATGGCCTTAGTGAAATTATACCTTATTCAGGAAGGAATCACCGAGTTGCTGAGCAGCTTCTCAGGAAACCCCTGGACGGTGATGCTCATTAGGGCTGCTGGATGCCACAGAGCCAGGAATCTTACATGCGGCTAGGCGTGGAAATACTGCAGACTGCAGGTCCTTGCAATGTCCAGAGGGATGAGGCCAAGCGGATGATATGGAAATCACTGGATCACTTGCTAAGCACTTTACCCACTATTAGTAAGCAAACATGGTGACAACGTTATCATGTGTCATCTTCATCATGTTAACATGCTATACATATTTATATTGTTCATGATAAGTTATCAATATCATGATATGATAGGTAGATTTCAGTTGCAGATTTTACTTCTCAGTTTAGTCTACACATAGCCTACAGTGCTGCGAAGGAAATCAAATTGTCAAGCCTTTATTATGAGAGCGACCAGTTTAATGACTGACTTCTCAAGTAAAACAAGCAGGTAATGTGTGTGTGTGTGTGTGTTTGTATGAGTGTGTGTGTTTTGGGGGGCGATGGGACTCAGTTATCTTATCATGTTAATACATTCTCGGTCCGTCTTCGCTTGTTTCCTCATTATCTTAATTGAGTACAAATTGGTTAAGAAGGAGCAGCGCAGTTATCAAGCTGCTTAGTTTTATCAGATGACAATGTAAGTCCCCTTGATCCTATTAGAGACAAAGCAGCTAACGCTTAAACACGCTATGTCAGCTTACTGAGGAGATGGATGGGGGATGGATAGCTAGATTGGCAGTGGAGGGGGGTGTAGCAGGGTGTGAGGCCAGGGGAAGTGCACGTGATTCCCCCCTCCCAATCCCTCTCCTCATGATTTAACACTTTTAGCGTTTCCCTGAAAAGCTAAGATAGTTTTTGGGTTGGCTTGTCCCTGAGCCCTGTTCCCAATCATACAGCTTGGAGCCACCAACCCCACCTTCAACAGACGGAACTACTGAGAACCAGGAAAACTCCACGATTACGGACAGTCAACTCCTTACTGTAAAGGCAATGGTATTAGGGACCCTTGGGATCCGGACCAATTAAAATCACGGAGTGGCTATGTGACCAGATTCTCTGGACACCCCTTCCCGATAGCTAAACAATCAATGTGTAAACAGGGCTAAGCTACATGTTATGTTGTCATGTAGGCAAAATGCGTTTGGTTTCACCCCACATTTAGGATAAGGGTATTGCAAAAAAATTTGGTCTGCGTTCTGCTCATGTTTGTGCTACTGAAATATCCTTAGAGGTTTTACAATGCCTCTCAAAGAAGGGTACCGATTGGTAGATGGGTAATAAAATAAAAATTCAGACGCTGAATATCAATTTGAGCATGGTAAAGTTATTAATTAGGGTTTAGATGGTATATCAATACACCCAGTCACTGCAAAGATACAGGCATTCTTTGTTAATGAGTTACCAGAGAGGAAGGAAATCACTCAGGGATTGATGATTTTAAAACAGTTACAGAGTTTAATGGAAGAAACTGAGGATGGATCAACAACATTGTAGTTACTCCACAATACTAACTTAAATGACGGAGTGGGGAAAAAAGGAGTCTGTACAGAAAAAAAATCTTCCAAAACACTAAAGTAAGTAATAGTACAAAAAATGTGGTAAAGGAATTCACTTTTTGTCCTGACTACAAAGTGTCATGTTTGGGGCAAATCCAACACATAACCAAATACCACTCTCCATATTTTCAAGCATGGTGGTGGCTGCATCATGTTATGGGTATGCCTGTCATCAGCAAGTACTGATGAGTTTTTCAGAATAAAAATAAATGGGATGGAGCTAAGCACAGGCAAAATCCTAGAGAAAAACCTGGTTCAGTCTGCTTTCCACCAGACACCCGAGACAAATTCACCTTTCTGCAAGACAATAACCTAAAACATGAGGCCAAATCTAAGGCCAAACTAAGTAAATGTTCCTGAGTGGCCAAATTATAGTTTTGACATCTGCTCGGAAATCTATGGCAAGACTTGAAGATGGCTGTCTAGCAATTGTCAACAACCAACTTGAAAGAGCTTGAAAGAGCAAATTTTGCACAATCCTGGTATGCAAAGCTCTGAGACTTACCCCAAAACACTCACAGCTGTAATCGCTGCCAAAGGTGTTTCTAAAATGTATTGACTCAGGTGGTGAATACTTACACTACCGGTCAAAAGTTTTAGAAAACTTACTCATTCAAGGGTTTTTCTTAATTTGTACTATGTTCTACACATTCAAGGGTTTTTCTTTATTTTTAAAATGTTCTACAATGTAGAATAATAGTGAAGACATCTGTCACGAATACCACCGAAGGTGGCTTCCCTTCCTGTTCGGGTGGCGCTCGGCGTTCGTCGTCGCCGATCTACTAGCTGCCACCGATCCCTTTTTCCTTTTCGTTTGTTTTTGTCTAATTGTTTTCACCTGTTCCTTGTTGGGGTTTTGGGATGGGTGTTATTTAAGTTCGTTTAGCCCGCTGGTGTTTGTGCGGGCTTGTTGTTATTTGACGTTAGTGGTGTTTGTGTACTTTTGGGTTTTCACTGTCCGGTATTTTTGTAACTGTGGTTTTGGGTTTGTTGCGCCTGTGTTTTGGGCTTCACCCATGTTTGTACTGGTTACTGTGCTGAAGGACATTAAAGCGTTTTTTCCCGTCAACCTTCTGCTCTCTGCGTCTGACTCCACACCCATCACTCTCCAGACAATACAACATCAAAACTATGAAATAACACATAGGGAATCATGTAGTACCCCAAAAAAGTGTTAAACAAATATATTTAATATTTGAGATTCTTCAAATAGACACCCTTTGCCTTGATGACAGCTTTGCACACTCTTGGCATTCTCTGAACCAACTTCACCTGGAATGCTTTTCCAACAGTCTTTATCCACTGCTTAAACACTGCTTCCGTGGCCTCCAACTGCTTTTAAAGGCTAGTAAAACTAAGTGCATGTTCTTCAACCGATTGCTGCCCGCACCCTCTCGCCCGTCCAGCATCACTAATCTGGACGGTTCTGATTTAGAATATGTGGATGACTACAAATACCTAGGTGTCTGGTTAGACTGTTAGCTCTCCTTTCAGACTCACATAAAGCATCTCCAATCCAAAATTAAATCTAGAATCGGCTTCCTATTTCGCAACAAAGCCTCCTTCACTCATGCTGCCAAACATACACTCGTAAAACTGACTATCCAACCGATCCTTGACTTCGGTGATGTGATTTACAAAATAGCCTCCAACACTCTACTCAGCAAACTGGATCTAGTCTATAACAGTGCCATCCATTTTGTCACCAAAGCCCCATATACTACCCACCACTGCGACCTGTATGCTCTCGTTGGCTGGCCCTCACTACATATTCGTCGCCAAACCCACTGGCTCCAGGTCATCTATAAGTCTTTGCTAGGTATAGCTCCGCCTTATCTTAGCTCACTGGTCACCATAGAAGCACCCACCAATAGCACGTGCTCCAGCAGGTATATTTCACTGGTCATCCCCAAAGCCAACACCTCCTTTTGCTGCCTTTCCTTCCAGTTCTCTGCTGCCAATGACTGGAACGAATTGCAAAAATCTCTGAAGCTGGAGTCTTATATCTCCCTCTCTAACTATAATCATCAGCTGTCAGAGCAGTTTACCGATCACTGTACCTGTACACAGCCAATCTGTAAATAGCACACCCAACTACCTCATCCCCATATCGTTACTTATCCTCTTACTCTTTTGCACCCCAGTATCTCTACTTGCACATCATCATCTACACATCAATCCAGTGTTAATGCTAATTGTAATTATTTCGCCTCTATGGCCTATTTATTGTCTTACCTCCCTACTCTTCTACATTTGCACACACTGTACATAGATTTTTCTATTGTGGTATTGACTGTATGTTTGTTTATGTGTAACTCTGTGTTGTTGTTTTTGTCGCACTGCTTTACTTTATCTTGGCCAGGTCACATTTGTAAATGAGAACTTGTTCTCAACTGGCCTACCTGGTTAAATAAAGGTGAAATAAACAAATAATAATAAATAAAAGAAACATGGACGATACATTGGAGATAATATAAAAATGTATTGGAAACAATAGAACAATATGATAAATCTGGGAAACCAGGCCTGCTATTCATAGTTGACTTTGAAAAGGCTTTTGATAAAGTACGACTGGAGTTTATATACAGTTGAAGTCGGAAGTTTACATATACTTAGGTTGGAGTCATTAAAATTGTTTTTCAACTACTCCACAAATTTGTTAAATATCCATCATTTTTATGATTATTTATTTGAATTGCACGCCCTCCAGTTTCACCCGGGAATTTGTCCCGCCGGGACGCCTAGCCCAAAGAGGTTATTAAGGACAACAAAGTCAAGGTATTGGAGTGGCCATCACAAAGCCCTGACCTCAACCCTATAGAACATTTGTGGGCATAACTGAAAAAGCGTGTGTGAGCAAGGCAGCCTACAAACCTGACTCAGTTACACCAGCTCTGTCAGGAGGAATGGGACAAAATTCACCCAACTTATTGTGAGAAGCTTGTGGAAGGCTACCCGAAAAGTTTGATCCAAGTTAAACAATTTAAAGGCAATGCTACCAAATACTAATTGAGTGTATGTAAACGTCTGACCCACTGGGAATGTGATGAAATAAATAAAAGCTGAAATAAATCATTCTCTCTACTATTATTCTGACATTTCACATCTTAAAATAAAGTGGTGATCCTAACTGACCTAAGACAGGGAATTTCTACTAGGCTTAAATGTCAAGAATTGTGAAAAACTGAGTTTAAATGTATTTGACTAAGGTGTACGTAAACCTCCGACTTCAACTGTGTATATAGTATGTATAAACTGGATGTGTAGGCCTAAGTGTTGTTGTTCACTAGTTTACTCCAAAGGGAGGGGTGGTAGGGATAGAAAGTAATAAAGGAAAATCTATATTTTTAAAGATGTGTATATACAGTACTAGTCAAAAGTTTGGACACATCTACTCATTCAAGGGTTTTGCTTATTTCTACTATTTTCTACATTGTAAAATAATTTTTTGAAGACATCAACACTATGAAATAACACATATGGAATCATGTAGTAACCAAACAAGTGTTAAACAAATGAAAATATATTTTATATTGTTCAAAGTTGCTACCATTTGCCTTGATGGCTTTTGCACACTCTTGGTATTCCAGCTTCACCTGGAATGCTTTTCCAACAGTCTTGAAGTTCCCACATATACTGAGCACTTGTTGGCTGCTTTTCCTTCACTCTGCGGTCCAATTAATCCCAAACGATCTCAATTGGGTTGAGGTTGGGTGATTGTGGAGGCCATCTGATGCAGCACTCCATCACTGTCCTTCTTGGTCAAATAGCCTTTACACAGCCTGGAGGTATGTTTTGGGTCATTGTCCTGTTGAAAAACAAATGATAGTCCCACTAAGCACAAACCAAATGGGATGGCATATCGCTGCAGAATGCTGTGGTAGTCATGCTGGTTAAGTGTGCCATGAATTCTAAATAAATCACTGACAGTGTCACCAGCAAAGCACCCTCACACCATCACACCTCCTCCTCCATGCTTCACTGTGGGATTCACGCATGCAGAGATCATCCGTTCACCTGCTCTGCATCTCACAAAGACACGGCAGTTGCAACCAAAACTCTCAAATTTGGATTCATCAGAGCAAAGGACAGATTTCCACCAGTCTAATATCCATTGCTCGTGTGTCTTGGCCCAAGCAAGTCTCTTATTATTGGTGACCTTTAGTTGTGGTTTCTTTGCAGCAATTCGACCATGAAGGCCAGATTTCACGTAGTCTCCTCTGAACAGTTGATGTTGAGATGTGTCTGTTACTTGAACTCTGTGAAGAATTTATTTGCGCAACCATTTTTGAGGCTGATAATTCTAATGAAGTTATTGTCTGCAGCAGAGGTAACTCTGGGTCTTCCTTTCCTGTGGTGGTCCTCAAGAGAGCCAGTTTCATCATAGCGCTGGTTTAGCGCTGATGGTTTTTGCAACTGCACTTGAAGAAACTTTTTTAAATATTTTTTTATTTAACCTTTAGCTAGGTAAATTCTCATTTACAATGACGGCCTAGGAACAGTGGGTTAACTGCCTTGTTTAAAACTTGTTAATATTTTCCAGATTTACTGACCTTCATGTCTTAAAGTAATAAAGGACTGTTGTTTCTCTTTGTTTATTTGAGCTGTTCTTGCCATAATTTGGACATGGTCTTTTGCCAAATAGGGCTATCTTCTGCATACTAACCATACCTTCTCACAACCTAACTGATTGGCTAAAACGCATTAAGGAAATAAATTCCACAAATTAACAAGGCACACCGCTTAATTGAAATGCATTCCTTTGAAAGGAAGCTGGTTGAGAGATTTCCAAGAGTGTGCAAAGCTGTTTCTACATGATTCCAAATGTGTTATTTCATAGTTTTGATGTCTTCACTATTATACTACAGCGTAGAAAATGGTAAAAAAAGAAAAAACAGAACAGCCTTATTCTAAAATTGTTTTTTTCCCTCATCAATTTACACGCAATACCACAATGACAAAGCAAAAACCGTTTTTTATACATTTTTGCAAATGTATTTGTTACGCACACCTCTAAGAAGAGGGAACGCAACACCCTGCTGCAACTCAACTCCCCGTGAAGTGAAAGAGGTATGGGACTGTAGGTGCGAGTAAGGATGACAAAAGGCAGAGAATTACCGTTTACTAGGAATGTATTCCTTCACATGGTAATATAGGGAAAAGGGAATGGACAGAACCAAAGCAAAGAAAGTAAATATCAAAGCCCCCTCTCCTACCTACCCACTACTTACCTAACTAGCACCACCTGGTGCACTAACCAAAATACAGGGGGTGGTCCGCCCAGGTCTTACCTAGTGTGCCTAGACAGTGAATATACTACGGGTATATGTATGCCCGCAGGCCTCTTGCCTAAGCACTCCCTAGGTGCCTTCCCCTTCCCCCCTGGGAACAAATGAAACAGAATATTAAACAATTTCACAAACAAACTGAGAAACACAGGACATCAAATAAGCTCTATCTGAGCAACAAACTAACACCGAACATACCAAATCTGCTCCCATCAACAACTAACATAGTACATATGAACTGCCTGTCTCACTCTCAGCAATGATCTCAGGATATACAATCAATCTTTCTATGCATTCTCTCCTCTGAGCAACAGAACACTGGCTTATATAGCTTCAGAAGGAATCTAATTGAAGACAGCTGCGTCCTGACGAGGGGGCGGGGTCAGCTCCCCAATCATCAATTCGGGGCCGACCAATCAGCTGCTTGGGGAGAATTTCAGGAAGCCATCTCCTGAAACACACACACTCAAATACAAACTACAACACAGAAACTGGGGAACGTAACAGTATTAAAAATAACAAACTGAAATATGACATGTACATAGGTATTCAGACCCTTTACTCAGTACTTTGTTGAAGCCCCTTTGGCAGCGATTACAGCCTCATGTCTTCTTGGGTATGATGCTACAAGCTTGGCACACCTGTATTTGGGGAGTTTCTCCCATTCTTCTCTGCAGATCCTCTCAAGCTCTGTCAGGTTGGATGCACAGCTATTTTCAGGTCTCTCCAGAGATGTTCGATCAGGTTCAAGTCTGTGCTTTGGCTGGGCCACTCAAGGACATTCAGAGACTTTTCCCGAAGCCACACCTGTGTTGTCTTGGCTGTGTGCTTAGGGTAGTTGTCCTGTTGGATGGTGAACCTTTGCCCCAGTCTGAGGTCCTGAGCTCTCTGAAGCAGGTTTTCATCAAGAGTCTCTCTGTACATTGCTCTGTTCATCTTCCCTCATTCCTGACTAGTCTCCCAGTCCCTACCACTGAAAAACATCCCCACAGCATGATGCTGCCAACACCATGCTTCACCGTAGGAATGGTGCCAGGTTTCCTCCAGACGTATTACTTGGCATTCAGGCCAAATAGTTGAATCTTGGTTTCATAAGACCAGAGAATCTTGTTTCTCATGTTCTGAGAGTCCTTTAGGTGCCTTTTGGCTAACTAAAAGTGTGCTGTCATGTGCCTTTTACTGAGGAGGATCTTCCGTCTGGGCACTCTACCATAAAGGCCTGATTTGTGCAGTGCTGCAGAGATGGTTGTCCTGGAAGGTTCTTCCATCTCCACAGAGGAACTCTGGAGCTCTGTCAGAGTGACCATCGGGTTCTTGGTCACCTCCCTGACCAAGGCCCTTCTCCCCCGATTGCACAGTTTGGCCGGGCCGCCAGCTCTAGGAAATTTCTTGGTGGTTCCAAACTTCTTCCATTTAAGAATGATGAGGTCAGTGTGTTCTTGCGAACTTCAATGCTGCAGAATTGTTTTGGTACCCTTCCCCAGATCTGTGCCTTGACACAATCCTGTCTCGGAGATCTACGGACAATTCCTTCAACCTCATGGCTTGGTTTTTGCTCTGACATGCACTGTCAACTGTGGGACCTTATATAGACAGGTGTGTGCCTTTCAAAATCATGTCCAATCAATTGAATTTACCATAGATGGACTCATATCAAGTTGTAGACACACCTCAAGAAGGATCAGTAGAAGCAAGATGCACCTGAGCTCAATTTCGAGTTTCATAGCAAAAGGTCTGAATACTTATGTAAATAAGGTATTTCTGTTTTTTATTTTAATACATTTGCAAAGATGACTAAAAACCTGTTTTCACTTCGTCATTATGCGGTATTTTGTGTAGATTGGTGAGGATTTTATTTAATACATTTTAGAATAAGACGGTAACACATCAAAATGTGGGTCCTGAATACTTCCCGAATGCACTGTATCTATTTATTTTAAAAAGATTAAGTTAAATATTTGCTTTGTCTGAAGCTGAAAAAGACAGGAAATTCAAAAGCTAATTTGACCTATGCAGTAACAAAGCTTTTCAGTATAAGCAGCTTGACTACTGCTAGAGTACTGTAGCTTTATTGATCGACTGTACAACCGCTGTACTCACATGGGATGGGTTGATTGGCTTTCTGTCCGACTCCCACCCGCAACCGCAAGAACTGGTCCCAAACCCAACCGCAGTTCCGCAACCAGCAATTTTGCACCCTATAGGCAATATCAAATGTGCAAAAATAACTTAAGAAATTGATTAAATTACCAGGATCAGATGGTGACTGGGGTTTCAGCAGGGTCAGGCAGCCAGGGAAGACTAGTCTGTGACAGAGGTGAGGTGAATTTTTGCATGTAAACTCAGCAAAAAAAGAAACGTCCTCTCACTGTCAACTGCATTTATTTCAGCAAACTTAACATGGGTAAATATTTGTATGAACATAACAAGATTCAACAACTGAGACACAAACTGAACAAGTTCCACAGACATGTGATTAACATAAATGGAATAATGTGTCTGAACAAAGGGAACAAAGGGGGGGGGGGTCAAAATCAAAAGTAACAGTCAGTAACTGGTGTGGCCACCAGCTGCATTAGTACTGCAGTGCTTCTCCTCCTCGTGGACTGCACCAGATTTGCCCGTTTTTGCTGTGAGATGTTACCCCACTCTTCCACCAAGGCACCTACAAGTTCCCGGACATTTCTGTGAGGAATGGCCCTGGCCCTCACCCTCTGATCCAACATGTCCCAGACGTGCTCAATGGGATTGAGATTCGGGCTCTTCGCTGACATTCCTGTCTTGCAGGAAATCACGCACAGAACGAGCAATATGGCTGGTGGCATTGTCATGCTGGAGGGTCCTGTCAGGATGAGCCTGCAGGAAGAGTACCACATGAGGGAGGAGGATGTCTTCCCTGTAACGCACAGTGTTGAGATTGCCTGCAATGACAACAAGCTCAGTCCAATGATGATGTGACACAACGCCCCAGACCATGACGGATACTCCACCTCCAAATCGACCCCGCTCCAGAGTACAGGCCTCGGTGTAACGCTCATTCCTTCGATGATAAACGTGAATCTGACCATCACCCCTGGTGAGACAAAACCACGACTCCTCAGTGAAGAGCACTTTTTGCCAGTCCTGCCTGGTCCAGCGACGGTGGGTTTGTGCCCATAGGCGACGTTGTTGCCGGTGATGTCTGGTGAGGACTCGCCTTACAACAGGCCTACAAGCCCTAAGTCCAGCCTCTCTCAGCCTATTGTGGACAGTCTGAGCACGGCTTGAGGGATTGTGCGTTCCTGGTGTAACTTGGGCAGTTGTTGTCCGTCCTGTCTCCCTGTAGCGCTGTCTAAGGCGTCTCACAGTACAGACATTGCAATTTATTGCCCTGGCCACATCTGCAGTCATCATGCCTCCTTGCAGCATGCCTAAGGCACGTTCACGCAGATGAGCAGGGACACTGGGCATCTTTATTTTGGTGTTTTTCAGAGTCAGTAGAAAGGTGTCTTACGGTGTCCTAAGTTTAGTGTCCTAAGTTTTCATAACTGTGACCTTACCGTCTGTAAGCTGTTAATGTCTTAACGGCCGTTCCACAGGTGCACGATCGGCTCCTTTGTCTTTCTCACATTGAGGGAGAGGTTGTTGTCCTGGCACCACACTGCCATTTCTCTGACCTGCTCCCTATAGGCCGTCTCATCGTTGTCGGTGATCAGGCCAACCACTGTTGTATCGTCAGTAAAATAAATGATGGTGTTGGAGTCGTGTTTGGTCACGCAGTCATGGGTGAACAGGGAATACAGGAGGGGACTAAGCTAAGTACACACCCCCGAGGGGCCCCAGTGTTAAGGATCAGCGTGGCAAACGTATTGTTGCCTACTCTTACCACCTGGGGGCGGCCCGTCAGGAAGTCCAAGATCCAGTTGGAGAGGGAGGTGTTTAGTCCCAGAGTCCTTAGCTTAGTGATGAGCTTCGTGGGCACTATGGTGTAACATGCTGGTAAAAATGTGGTAAAAGCTTGCCTACATTACAGTCCCCGGCCACAAGGAGCGACGCTTCTGGGTGAGCATTTTCTTCTTTGCTTATGGCCTTATAGAGTTGGTTGAGAGCGGTCTTAGTGCCAGCTTCGCTTTGTGGTGGTAAATAGACGGCTACGAATAATACAGATGAGAACTCTCTTGGTAGATAGTGTGGTCGACAACTTATCATAAGGTACTCTACCTCAGGTGAGCAATACCTCGAGATTTCTTTAATATTAGACATCGCGCACCAGCTGTAATTGACAAAAAGACACACGTCTTACCAGAGGTAGCGTCTCTGTTTGCTGGTGCATGGAAAATCCCGCCAGCTCCATATTGTCCTGCCTGTGCTTGGTAAATATATGAGGGGGGGGGGGGGTGATGTGACCTCCTCCTTAGAACCATCTGGAAGAACGCCCAGAACATGTTCTATAAGTTAAGATAGGAGACGATGCCGGAACCAACCCTATGAACTATGCCAATGTAACATGTCTGTAAGCAGTATATTTGTATTTTTTATTTAACCTTTATTTAACTAGTCAAGTCAGTTAAGAACAAATTCTTATTTATAATGACAGCCTACCTTGACCAAACCCGGACGACACTGGGCCAATTGTGCGCCTCCCTATGGGACTCCCAATCACGGCCGGATGTGATACAGCCTGGATTCAAACCAGGGACTGTAGTGATGCCTCTTGCACTGAGATGCAGTGTGCCTTAGACCGCTGCGCTACTCTGGAGCATATGCAATTGAAGTCGAAGTTTACATACACCTTAGCCAAATACATTTAAACTCAGTTTTTCACAATTCCTGAAATTTAATCCAAGTAAAAATTCCCTGACTGTAACGATCTGGGTGTAGTGGGTGCGAAGTCAGGCGCAGGAAGCAGAGAGTTCAGTGGTAGTGCTAATTTAATGCACAAAACGGCAAACATAAGCCACCCCACAAAACACAGGGCGCACACAAAACATATGCCCCAAACCGGAGACTGCAACAGTCCAGCAAAACCCACAAAATAAGACACACGTATACCTCAACCGTGCACCCTAGTTACACAAACAATCCCGCACAAATAGCGGGCGGGCCTACTGGGTAATATAGCCCGACTAATCAACCAAACACAAAACAGGTGAAACCAATAAACAGAAAAGGGGAAAAAAGGATCAGTGGCAGCTAGTAGGCCGGTGACGACGACCGCCGAGCGCCACCCGAACAGGAAGGGGAGCCACCTTCTGTAGGAATCGTGACACTGACTTAGTTCAGTTAGGATCACCACTTTATTTTAAGAATGTGAAATGTCAGAATAATAGTAGAGAGGATGATTTATTCCAGCTTTTATTTATTTTATCACATTCCCAGTGGGTCAGAAGTGTACATACACTCAATTAGTAATTGTTTAACTTGGGTCAAACTTTTCGGGTAGCCTTCCACAAGCTTCCCACAATAAGTTGGGTGAATTTTGTCCCATTCCTCCTGACAGAGCTGGTGTAACTGAGTCAGGTTTGTAGGCCTCCTTGCTCGCACACGCTTTTTCAGTTCTGCCCACAAATTTATGGGATTGACGTCAGGGCTTTGTGATGGCCACTCCAATAACTTAACTTTGTTGTCTTTAAGCCATTTTGCCACAACTTTGGAAGTATCCTTGGGGTCATTGTTCGTTTGGAAGACCCATTTGCGACCAAGCTTTAACTTCCTGACTGATGTCTTGAGATGTTGCTTCAATATATGCACATAATTTTACTCCACATGATGCCATCTATTTTGTGAAGTGCACTAGTCCCTCCTGCAGCAAAAGCACCCCCACAACATGATGTTGCCACCCCCGTGCTTCACGGTTGGGATGGTGTTCTTCGGCTTGCAAGCCTCCCCCTTTTTCCTCCAAACATAACGATGGTCATTATGGCCAAACAGTTCTATTTTTGTTTCATCAGACCAGAGGACATTTCTCCAAAAAGTATGATCTTTGTCCCATGTGCAGTTGCAAACCGTAGTCTGTCTTTTTTATTGCGGTTTTGGAGCAGTGGCTTCTTCCTTGCTGAGCGGTCTTTCAGGTTATGTCGATATAGAACTCATTTTACTGTGGATATAGATACTTTTGTTTCCTCCAGCATCTTCACAAGGTCCTTTGCTATTGTTCTGGGATTGATTTGCACTTTTCGCACCAAAGAACGTTCATCTCTAGGAGACAGAATTGACGCAAATAATGTAAATTAGCCTATCAGAAGCTTCTAAAGCCATGACATCATTTTCTGGAATTTTTAACTTAGTCAACTTAGTGTATGTAAACTTCTGACCCACTGGAATTGTGATACAATGAATTATAAGTAAAATAATCTTTCTGTAAACAATTGTTGGCAAAATTACTTGTGTCATGCACAAAGTAAATGTCCTAACCTACTTGCCAAAACTTTAGTTTGTTAACAAGAAATTTGTGGAGTGGTTGAAAAATGAGTTTGAATGACTCCAACCTAAGTGTATGTAAACTTACGACTTCAGCTGTGTAAGGGTCTAACAGGACTGCCTGGAGAGAGCTCCTGATCAACATGTGTAATTGGTGCATTGAGTTGGTTGGAACCTCTCAAGCGCGCTGATAATAAACAATGATGAAGGCGCAGCAGCGCCTCTTCTACCTCAGGAGGCTGAAGAAATTCGGCTTGTCACCAAAAGCACTCACAAACTTCTACAGATGCACAATCGAGAGCATCCTGTCGGGTTGTATCACCGCCTGGTACGGCAACTGCTCCGCCCACAACCGTAAGGCTCTCCAGAGGGTAGTGAGGTCTGCAGAACGCATCACCGGGGGCAAACTACCTGCCCTCCAGGACACCTACACCACCCGATGTCACAGGAAGGCCATAAAGATCATCAAGGACAACAACCACCCAAGCCACTGCCTGTTCACCCCGCTATCATCCAGAAGGCGAGGTCAGTACAGGTGCATCAAAGCAGGGACCGAGAGACTGAAAAACAGCTTCTATCTCAAGGCCATCAGACTGTTAAACAGCCACCACTAACATTTAGCGGCCCCTGCCAACATACTGACTCAACTCCAACCACTTTAATAATGGGAATTGATGGAAATTATGTAAAAATGTACCACTAGCCACTTTAAACAATGCCACTTAATATAATGTTTACATACCCTACATTACTCATCTCATATGTATATGTATATACTGTACTCTATATCATCTACTGCATCTTGCCATCTTTATGTAATACATGTATCACTAGCCACTTTAAACTATGCCACTTTATGTTTACATACCCTACATTACTCATCTCATATGTATATACTGTACTCTATACCATCTACTGCATCTTGCCTATGCCGTTCTGTACCATCACTCATTCATATATCTTTATGTACATATTCTTTATCCCTTTACACTTGTGTGTATAAGGTAGTAGTTGTGGAATTGTTAGGTTAGATTACTTGTTGGTTATTACTGCATTGTCGGAACTAGAAGCACAAGCATTTCACTACACTCGCATTAACATCTGCTAACCATGTGTATGTGACAAATACAATTTGATTTGATTTGATTTGATGATTAATTTAAGATTGACTGAGTGTCCCTATGTAGAATTTCCACGACACTTCCATGGGTTGATAGAGGCTTTTTCCGATATGTAGAACAAAAATGTGAGGAAGACCTGGGAGATGCTATTGATGATGATGAATGGATACAGATATGTTGGAATGCCCAGTCATGTTCATATAATCTCAGACATAAATTACTGCAGTTTAAGACCATCTATAGAACGTACTATATGCCAGTGAAACTGAATATCATGCACTCAGAAATAGTATTATTCTGCTGGAGGTGTAAAGCACAAAAGGGGACATATGTGCATTTGTTGTGGTCTTGTGAAGGCTGGCTGAATTTTGGCAAAGAGTGTGTTGTTTTATCTCAGCATGTCTACAGATTCTCCCTTCTTCCTGTTTTTGTTTGCTTGGAAATGTTGATAATGGAGACTGTTATCAGAAGAAACTGTGTTACCTAGAATTTATAGTGGCTAATAAATTCATTGCAATTAATTGGAAGGATGGTTATCGTCCCACAATGTATGGAAGAAAAGTCAAGTTATCACTAGATTTGTTTTAGGATTAAGGGTATATTGTGCAACTTTCATAAGGTCTGGATGTCTTATATGGAATACTGTACGACAAAGGGAGACTGTATTGAAAACATCCCCACGTCAGGGGAGATACATATTTAGGCAATCCCTAGCTGCTGGGCTGCTCAGTACTTGCACTGGTTGTCTGCTGTACTGTTAACACTCTGGCCTTGGCCTAACACTTGAAACCACTAATGAATGTTTCACTAAGATCCTAAAGCTGAGTGAGGTGTGTTGGATTGGGGTGCTACAGAGCCGTGGACCCCTAGGGGCAGGACGGGGTGACCCAGCTAGATTGTGTGCATGTAAAAAGAACTCTACTGTACTATTAGGCCTATGATATTAATTATATGGAGGGTGTACTGTTTATGTGTGTTACAGGGAAAGATGAGACAAAAAAAAAATGGGAAGGAAGTTGTGTTGGGGAGAGTTCAGTTATAGACTAGACTGGTGAGGGTCAAGCGTTTAGGCGGCCTGGGTTGGTTGGGCAACAATTTGATATAGAGGATGTCTTAAAGACAATAAAATGTTAAGTCTGTATTTTATTTGTAAGATTTGTTCATTTGTTAGGCTATTGGTTAAAAGTGCAACACAATTTTGATTATTGAATTGTCATGGATCTAGTTCAGTCTTACAAACATATTTAATAATCTCTTACCTAGCTTGATGACTGTGGGCATTTTTGCTTACTTTTTTGTTGTTGTAAATAGATGGCTAGAAGGGCCATGGGTCATATTAGATTGTGTAGAAATGCAGGAAATATGCTATAGATGCCCCAAAAAATGGGAGGACCCCCAGACCCCCATGTCCCCCTTTGCGAATAGCACTGCTGGGTGATTTAAAAAGTCATAGTCAGTACTTTTGGAAAACAACATTTATTTAATTTACTTTATGTAGAAACTATGAGATTAGAAAGGTTCAGAGCTTTTGTGAAACATCACAGCACAGTTGAAAAATATATGACAAATACTGGATGGTGTTCAGAGATAGATGGGAGGGGCTGAGTGGAGCTGAAGGATGGGACTAAAAATAAACAAAAGATCAAATGTATATAGTATGTATAAGCAGAAGTAGAAGCCTAAATGTTGTTGTCCATTAGTTTACTCCAATAAAGGGAGGGATGGTAGGGTTAGGGGAAAATAATAAAGGAAAATATAATTAAAAATATATATATATTTTCACAAAAAAATATATGTGGGATTGGAAATGATGAAGACAATTACATTGATGGAAGCCCAGTGGTGTAAAAAGTACCCAACTGTAAAACTTGAGTAAAAGTAAAGATACCTTAATAGAAAATGACTCAAGTAAAAGTAAAAGTCACCCAGTAAAATACTACTTGAGTAAAAGTCAAAGTATTTGGTTTAAAATATACTTAAGTATCAAAGTAAATGTAATTGCTAAAATATATACGTAAGTATTAAAAGTATGAATAATTTCAAACCAGATGGCACCATTTTCTTGTTTTTTATTTATTTACGGAAAGCCAGGTGCACACTCCAAATTTCAAACATGATTTAAAAACGAAGCATGTGTGTTTAGTGAGTCCGAGGCAGTAGGGATGACCAGGGATGTTCAGTTGACAAGTGCGTGAATTTGACTATTTTCCTGTCCTGCTAAGCATTCAAAATGTAATGAATACTTTTGGGTGTCAAGGAAAATGTATGGAGTAAAAAGTACAATATTTTCTTAAGGAATATAATGAAGTAAAAGTAAAAGTTTTCAAAAATATAAATAGTAAAGTACAGATACCCCAGATATTTTTACAACTTTTTTTAAATTACTACTTTACACCAGTGTGGAAGCCACAATCCACCCCACACTTCTAAAACCAAAGGAGTGCCCCTGGAGTCGACCTCATGGCTTGGTGTTTGCTCTGACATGCACTGTCAACTGTGGGACCTTATATAGACAGGTGTGTGCCTTTCAAAATCATGTCCAATCAATTGAATTTACCACAGGTGGACTCCATTCAAGATGTAGAAACATTTCAAGGATGATCAATGGAAACAGGATGCACCTGAGCTCAATTTCAATTATTGTAGTAAAGGGTCTGAATACTTATGTAAATGTCATATTTATATATATTTTTTTTATACATTTGTAAAACATTCTAAAAACCTGTTTTTGCTTTGTCATTATGGGGTATTGTGTGTAGATTGATGGGGTAAAAACAACTATTTAATCAATTTTAGAATAAGGCTGTAACAACAACATTTTGAAAAAGTCAAGGGGTCTGGGAATCACGCTCCCCAGTTCCCGGAGTGCCCTCTTAGGGTAAAAGAGTTTGCTGTATCTAGGATGAGGGCTATCCAGCAGGTCTCCTATCTGGAGGCAGTGCAAATAGCGGAAGGAGCAAGTGGAGATAAGATGAGAGTGATGCCCCACAGCCTGAGATATTAACAGTGACGAAGCTAGACTTTGTTGTGTTTATTGCGCAAGGGATAAACTGCACTGGACAAACAAATAAAAAAATGGAGTAAACTAGAAATCGTTGTGAAGGCGGCAAAAATATTTTGGGATCTTCAGGACTTCATGGCAGAAATGTTACAGGAAATACGTCATGTAGAGGTTCACCCCTTTCAGGCTCCTGAGCCTGTTCAGAGATCTGAGAAGAAATTTGAATTCGATTGAAGGAGTAAAGATGTTATTTTTTGTTTTTTCACACCTACCCTAATTTTTATGCATTAAAGATTATCCGTTTTCACCCATCCCAGTAGACGGCGGCATGCACCTCTAACGTTGATTGCCATAATACCATAGAATAAGAAGTAACTTGTCCAAACTGAAATAACTAACAAGCTATTGTGTTAAGGTAAGAATTATTTGCCGCTTTGTTTGTCGCTGGGCAGTGAGGACCACATCAGCTTAAAACAAGAAGAAGCAGTTCCAGTGGGCACGTGATCACCAACACTGGACAATTGAGGAGTGGAAAAACACTGCCTGGTCCAAGTAATCCCAGTTCCTGTTGCGCCATGCTGATGGCAGAATCAGAATGTGGCATAAGCAGCATGAGTCCATGGCTCCATCCTGCCAGGTGTCAACGGTACAGACTGGTCGGGGTGGTGTAATGGTGTGAGGAATGTTTTCCTGGCACACGTTAGGTCCCTTGACACCAATTGAGCAACATTTGAAAGCCATACCTTGTAGAAACCATGCCTCAAAGAATTCAGGCTGTTCTGGAGGCAAAGGGGGGTCCGACCAGGTACTAGATGGGTGTACCTAATAAGCTAGGTGTATTTCATGTGTAACGTCTGCAATGTTGTGCCATATCTTGATTTAGTGCATTGTTATAGGGTAAGCATTAGAATAAGCCGCCTCAATATGTGTAGCCATGGATGATATTTTCTCTCTAGGAGCGGATCCGTCTTCAGTACTGTGGAATAATTCTAATCTTAAAGTGGCAATCAGCAGTAGAAACGATATCAAAGCGGTCACCCCACTCCTGATTTGGTAAAAAGATGAGGAATGGGGCTGGCGAAATGTAACCTCACAATGGATGCAAGGACTGATCATCCATGGTATCAAAATTATAGTTACACTTTTTTATATATACATGTGGGTAGAGTTACTAAAGTGACTTATGCATAGATAATAACAGAGAGAGCAGCAGAGTAAAAAGGGGGGGGGGGGGTAATGCAAGTAGTCTGGGTAGCCATTTGATTAGATGTTCAGTAGTCTTATGGCTTGGCGGTAGAAGCTGTTTAGAAGTTTCTTGGACCTGAACTTGGCGCTCCGGTACCGCTTGCCGTGTGGTAGCAGAGAGAACAGTCTATGACTAGGGTGGCTGGAGTCTTTGACAATTTTTAGGGCCTTCCTCTGACACCGCCTTGTACAGAGGTCCTGGATGGCAGGAAGCTTGGACCCAGTGATGTACTGGGCCGTACGCACTACCCTCTGTAGTGTCATGCGGTCGGAGGTCGAGCAGTTGCCATACCAGGCAATGATGCAACCAGTCAGGATGCTCTCGATGGTGCTGCTGTAGAACCTTTTTAGGATCTGAGGACCCATGCTAAATCTTTTCAGTCTCCTGAGGGGGAATAGGTTTTGTTGTGACCTCTTCACAACTATCTTGGTGTGCTTGGACCATGTATGTTTGTTGGTGATGTGGACACCAAGGAACTTGAAGCTCTCGACCTGCTCCACTACAGCCCCATCAATGAGAATGAGGTCGTGCTCTGTCCTCCTTCTCCTGTAGTTCACAATCGTCTCCTTAGTCTTGATCACGTTGAGGGAGAGGTTGTTGTCCTGGCACCACACGGCCAGGTCTCTGACCTCCTCCCTATATGCCGTCTCGTCGTTGTTGGTGATATGGCCTACCATTGTTGTGTCATCGGCAAACTTAATGATGGTGTTGGAATCGTGCCTGGCCGTGCAGTCATGAGTGAACAGGGAGTACAGGAGGGGACTGAGCACGCACATCTGAGAGGCCCCCGTGTTGAGGATCAGCGTGGCGGATGTGTTGTTACCTATCCTTACCACCTGGAGGCGGCCCGTCAGGAAGTCCAGGATTCAGTTGCAGAGGGAGGTGTTTAGTCCCAGGGTCCTTAGCTTAGTGATGAGCTTTGAGGGCGCTATGGTGTTGAACGCTGAGCTGTAGTCAATGAATAGCATTCTCACATAGGTGTTCCTTTTATCCAGGTGGGAAAGGGCAGTATGGAGCGGCTCTGGATGAGTGTTTCCTGTTTTCTTATGGCGGTATACAGCTCATTGAGTGCAGTCTTAGTGCCAGCATTGTCCGTGGTGGTATGTAGACAGCTACGAAAAATACAGATAAACTCTCTAGATAGATAGTGTGGTCTACAGCTTATCATGAGATACTCTACCTCAGGCAAGCAAAACTTCCTTAGATATCGTGTACCAGCTGTTGTTTACAAATATACATAGACTGTCACCCCTTGTGTGACCAGAGGCTGCTGTTCTATCCTGCCGATACAGTGTATAACCCGCCAGCTGTATGTTATTCATGTGTAAGGAACTATGCTGCAGAAGAGAAGCAGGTACGGGGAGTTGACATTTAATTTGTAGCAGACCTGCAACTGGACAGGAACAGCGTCAGAACTGGGAACACAAAGACAGCCGACAATCAATGCAGCAGCGGGGAACAGAGCTGGGGAACTGACAAATACAGGGGAGGTAATAAAGAGGTGATTGAGTCCAGGTGAGTCCAATATCGCTGATGCGATAGGAAGGCAGGTGTGCGTAATGATGGTGGCAGGAGTGTGTAATGCAGGGCAGCCTGGCGCCCTCGAGCTCCATGGGGGAAGAGCGGGAGCAGCCGTGACATCATGTCGTCGTTCAGCCACGACTGTGAAACATAAGATATTACAGTTTTTAATGTCCCGTTGGTAGGATATACGTGCTTTAGTTTGTCCAAATTATTATCCAGCGATTGTACGTTGACCTGTAGTACGGATGGCAAAGGCAAATTAGCCACTCATCGGCGGATCCTCACATGGCACCCCAATCTCTTCCCACGATACCTCTTCCGTCTTTTTCTCCTGCGAATGATGGGGATGAGGGCCTGTTCGGGTGTCTGGAGTAAATCCCTCTCGTCCGACTCATGTGTGTAATAATGTGTTTACTGTATCTTCCACCAATGTGACACCCCCGCTTTGAGAAGGTTCTGTAGGAAGTGACCAGCTACACCCCTCACTACATGGAGGAGATTTAGTCTATCTTTGACCAATCACGGGAGGAGGAGAGGAAGAGGATCACCAACAATGAGAGGTATTCTACACCTGCAGTCAGACTGTTACTAGGAGGTTGTGTGTGGATGTGGGTGGTCTTTCATTATCTCTCACTGATCATTTCTCTCATGCCCTGATCTCATTTCACCTCTCTCTCCCTTCCCTTTCTATCTTTCTCTCTCTCCCTCTCATTTTCTCTCCCAGTGTGGATGCTGTGTATAATGAGTTTCACAACACTTTAAATTATTATAATATATTTTTAAATGTAACCTTTATTTAACTAGGCAAGTCAGTTAAGAACAAATTCTTATTTTGAATGACGGCCTAAACCCGGACGATGCTGGGCCAATTGTGTGCCGCCCTATGGGACTCCCAATCACGGCCGGATGTGATACAGCCTGGAATCGAACCAGGGACTGTAGTGATGCCTCTTGCACTGAGATGCAGTGCCTTAGACTTCTGCGCCAAGGGAGTCCCTAGTTCAATGAGCAGGTCAAACTGCACTGGTGGAAGAACACCCACAGACCGGGCATGCCCTCTGACTGGCCTCAGTTCCACGTGCAACACACACACAGCAGGTTAATGGAAGTTAATGGGGCCTAATGGAGTACTGTAATATGGGGTGATGTAGACTTCAGCACCTTTGTTATTGTCAGAGTTAGTCAAATGTAGTGAACAGTGTTACAAGCTAATGTATCAGACTCTATAACAGTAATGTATGGTCCAACATTGTGACCATTATTAGAGACTGCCGGAGGGTAATATACTGGACTGGCCAGTCTTGTTGTTCAATGGAGTTTAATGAAACCTCTCTTTCAATAGTGGGCACCAGAAAAGAAAATCAAAAAGAGGTAGAGGTACAGTTTAGAGTAGCTATTACTGCCAAAAAATGCCATGCTATTGTTTGAGGAGAGCTCCTAACAACAAAACACTTTTTTCACCGCAATATGTTTGATAAATTCACCTCTGAAGGTGAAATGTGTACTTACATTCTGAAATCTTGCTCTGATTTATCATCCAAAGGGTGCCAGAGATAACATGAAGTGTCGTTTTGTTATATAAAATCATTTTTCATATCCTAAAAAGGTCCATATAGAATGCACGATTGATTTTGTATTTCCACTCGTTCAATTTGCAAAGAAAGGAATCTGTGAAAATCTAACCCTAAACGTTGTTTCAACCAGTCAAATCACATTCGTATGTATTCCTCAGAGATCCTAGAACGTAACCAGACTTCACTATATCATTAGGGGTGTAGTATATCCTATAGGACACCATATTTGGTCAGAGAGTGATGCCTTCGTGACACGCCGATGATGCGGGCAGTCTTCACTTGAGCGACTCTAACTTTATCAAATAAGCACCAATCGGGGTCAAACAAAGCTAGCTAGATAGCCAATGAGCTGGGCTTTATGGGAGTATCCGGAGACCCTGTATCTGTCGTAAAATGTAGCTGCTAACCTTGTACGACAGCATGCCTTTTCCTTTTGGACAAAAATTATAAGAATAGTCAGAGTTAAGAAAACTGGTTGTTTTGCAAATGTTGAACTTATATGGCTACTAATACAAGAAAACCTAAATCAAAGTCCAAGTATACAGATTTGACGATATTCTTGCAGAAAAATGTAATATGAATGCAAATGTCCCATTCACGATTTGCCCAAATGTACCTGGGTGACTTCACACTAAATGTCATGTAGTTCACTCATACTTCAAGTTATCCATCTAAAACTTTGCACATACACTACTGCTATCTTGTGGGCACCATCGGAATTACAACCAGAGTGATGGCTGGAACTGGGACCTTTGTATTTTCTTCTACCAGATCTATTGTGTTATATTCTCCTACATTCAATTCACGTTTCCACAAACGTTAAAGTGTTTCCTTTCAGATGGTACCAAGAATATGCATATCCTTGCTTCAGGGCCTGAGCTACAGGCAGTTAGATTTGGGTATGTCATTTAGGCGAAAATTGAAAAAAAGGGGGCTATCCCTTAAGCGGATTCTTGATAGGAAGCAAACTAGTGGCTTGGAAACACCAACCAGTTTAAAAGACCTCACAGTCTTCCTTGAGCCATATAGGGAGGTGTTCCATGAGATGTTTAAACTTTGCAAAATTGCACTTGCATTACCTGTGAGAAGTTAATCAAGACTGTCTTGAGAAATACAATGAGTGATGAGCGATTGAGCAATTTGGGGGTGTTAAGTGTAGATTCAAGGAGGGTTAGGGCCATAATCTTGATGATTTTGTGGATGTGTTTGCCAAAAGACACAGCAACCGGCGAATAAAGCTGTATTGAAAAGAGTGTTGCCTAATAAAGCAGGGATATGAATAGGTTGTGAGTAGGCTATCGTAAAATGTACATTGTCCATGATGTTTTTTTTGTTTTGTTTTTCATTTGAACATAGCCTACAATATATTTGTTTACAGAAAGACAGCAACAGGTGAATAAAGCTGTATTGAATGTAGCCTAAAAAAGCAGGGATATGGATAGGTTGTGAGAGAAGGCTATAATAAAATGTAAATTCTTGTCCATGATTATGCTTTTTCGTTTTGTTTTTCATTTTTGGACATATATAATATGTTTTTGTTTACAAAAAGAAACAGCAACAGCCGATTAAAGCTGTATTGAAAATAATTGAAGGCCTCTGTGTGGTGTTTTTAAACTTGAGTAGGCTTGTTCCCAGTAATTGTTAATTGTCATGGAACTCAAAATGTTAACTGTACCGGTATTAGTCTATGCACATCAGATAATTAGTAACATTAACTGTAAAATAAGAAACCAAAGTATATCAGTATGCGATTCCTTAACTTTCATATTGACATCGTTTTCAAATAGCCTATATACAAGCCTATATTCTACAGCATAATAGAATTCCTGAAATTCAGTTATGGCTTTTGTTTTTGGTGTGCCACCCCAAGATTTTCAGTGGCCCCATCTGGCCACCCCTATGAAACATTTCTGGGGGCGCCACTGCTTGGGGCCGGGATGCTCTCTAGCGCCAAGCAGAGGAGGTGAGAGCCCATGGCTGTTTTCACAGCGACTGGAGCATGAACGTATGGGGATAGCAATCCATCCTTATCACGTAATCTGATACTCTTTAGATCAGGAAGTGTGGGCTTCCCTGGAAAACATTAATGTACTTTGGCATTTAATCTGCTGCTTAGGTGCCTCACTGTCATTCAGGTGCCTCTTCCTCCTCCAGCTCCCAGACTGTCTGACCCTCCTTAATAGGCTAATGAAAAGCTTATTCGTAAATAAAATAAAAAAACATTAACAAGAATGCAACCATTTCCCTTTACTGAGAAGAACGAAAATCTATTCGTTTTGTTTTTAGAATCTAAAATCATTAGACATATACCAATCTTATCATTAGACATACCAATCTTATCATTAGACATACCAATCTTATCATTAGACATACCAATCTTATCATTAGACATATACCAATCTTATCATTAGACATGGTATCAAGTTATGTTTTTATTGTCACGTGCACAAGTACAGTGAAATGCCTTTCTTGCTTGCTCTTTCCCAACAATACAGTAATGAATATCATTAGTACAACGAAATAAAAAGTCAAGAAGAACAAAATCACACGATAAAAATAACTATGACTACTGCAAGTAGGTCTACTTTAATTACATTTTTCTTTGGTTTCTTAGTCGTATTGTTTCAAGTCATATTAGTCTTATGTACAGTACGGGATACGCATGGTATAGGCCTACATCGTCGAACGACACGCTTACTTGCAGGTTCCTTCTCGACAATACAACAACAATATGAAATAATAAAATCTAAGAATAGGAACATAATTAAATGGCTTAGTAGAACAGAATAAACATCTTAGCATAAGTATAATACAAGAACAAACTATTTACAGTAGAAATATTTACACGTGTATTGGGGAAGAGCGGTGTATAGACTGAGCAGTAAAATAAGAGTTTGGTAGCAGCAGTTGTGATGTGTTTGACTTCTGAAGTAAAACAAGCAGGTAATGTATGTTTATTTGTGTGTGTGTGCATGAGTGAGCGTATGTGTGCTAAGGTGCAGAGAATCAGAGCAAGTGGTTAGTCCAGTTCAAGTGTTAAGCAGTCTGATGCAGTGGCGACCCGTCATTCAGGGCAGGTGGGCCAAAATGTTTTATTTTTGGGGGTGTGCTTCCTGTTTTGCATGTTATTTTGGGATTAATACGTGTCACATATCAGTTCGCAAACAATGTAAAAAATATATATATATCATTGAGTTAATAAAGCCGCATACAAACATGGTCTATTTTTTGTTTTCTTGAGTAAGGCAGCTCCAAAATGCAGGTGTTTCAGCCTCGCTCAGTGCTTTATGTGGTGGTGGGGCAAGCCAGCAAAAAATACGGAGCGTTGCTTCGTGATTGGCTCAGTGTTCTGTCACTAATGGGGACACTACGTCACCGCCAAGTCCAAGGGTAGAGCTAGAAAACTCCAGCCTCTTGGGTGCTGCCAAAGCATTACATTAGCAATCATCAGCCTGCTATTCAGTGGAGTGGCTGTGTGGTCCCAAGTCTAAGATTAAGGATCTCTTTTCCTAGTTTAAAATGATAAACATTAAACATTGGCCATGCTGTCAATGAAGCATGATTTGTTCTTCAATCATAACAACTGTTTACTCAGAACTGCAAAATCTGACTTTAGTGAGTTCAAGACAACTGGGAACTCTGGAAAAATAAGCTACGACTGGGAAAATACGTTTTAAACTTTCATCCAACTCGGAATTGTACATTTGGAACTCGGGCTTCTTTCTAGAACTACGACCTGAAGATCACTGACGTCATCATGATTCAACCTTTTTTTACCCAGAGTTTCCAGTTGTCTTGAAAGTACCATAAATCCAGAGAATGCCAGACTTTGATGACAAAGTTTGATGACAAAATTTGCCCACGAAGGACCGCTGCGCCACCTTCCTGTTCAAGTGAGCACAGCAAAACAAGGTGAGTCCAAAAATGTATTGTATGCTGCTGCATAAGTTATGTAATATGCCAGGGAGATATGTATACTGTAGCTACAGTAAGAAAGTAATACTAAGTGTATGTTGTGTAGTAAGCTGTTAGTCGCAGATGTGCCTCACCAAAATAATTTGGTCTATTTTCACCTCTTAATTTCACCTACTGAAGTTCTGACTTGGTGGTGCACATGTGGCCTATAACCTGTTTTTGAGAAATGTAATCATTGAATATTGTAAGAGCTTTCATTGTCTGCTTATATGCCCCCTTTATTTATCCTACGGTTCTGACTTGGTGTACAGGTAGAACACTAAGAACGGACCATGTTCTGAATTCTGTTGCTGTACATTTCAAAAGTGCTAGTTATAGTTATATTGACTACGTCCATCCTAGCTCGCTCATTGTCTTAATCGAAATGACGGAATGCCTCTTATCCACTTGTCGTCCCCTTATGCCATAGTTTGTACATTTTATTTATTTATTTTATTTCACCTTTATTTAACCAGGTAGGCCAGTTGAGAACAAGTTCTCATTTACAACTGTGACCTGGCCAAGATAAAGCAAAGCAGTGCGACAAAAACAACAACACAGAGTTACACATAAACAAACGTACAGGCAATAACACAAAAGAAAATAAAAATAGAAAAACCTATGTACAGTGTGTGCAAATGTAGAAGAGTAGGGAGGTAGGCAATAAATAGGCCATAGAGGCGAAAATAATTACAATTTAGCATTAATACTGGAGTGATAGATGTACAGATGATAATGTGCAAGTAGAGATACTGGGGTGCAAAAGAGCAAGACGGTAAGTAATAATATAGGGATGAGGTAGTTGGGTGTGCTATTTACAGATTGGCTGTGTACAGTGACAGTGATCGGTAAACTGCTCTGGCAGCTGATGTTTAAAGTTAGAGAGGGAGATATAAGACTCTAGCTTCAGAGATTTTTGCAATTAGTTCCAGTCATTGGTAGCAGAGAACTGGAAGTGCTACGGGTGGGTGTTGCTATGGTGACCAATGAGCTGATATAAGGCGGGGCTTTACCTAGCAAAGACTTATAGATGGCCTGGAGCCAGTGGGTTTGGCGACGGATATGTAGTGAGGGCCAGCCAACAAGAGCATACAGGTCGCAGTGGTGGGTAGTATATGGGGCTTTGGTGATAAAACGGATGGCACTGTGATAGACTAGATCCAGTTTGCTGAGTAGAGTGTTGGAGGTTATTTTGTAAATGACATCGCGGAAGTCAAGGATCGGTAGGATAGTTAGTTTTACGAGGGTATGTTTGGCGGAATGAGAGGAGGAGGCTTTGTTGCGAAATAGGAAGCCGATTCTAGATTTAATTTTGGATTGGAGATGCTTAATGTGAGTCTGGAAGGACAGTTTACAGTCTAACCAGACACCTAGATGTATTCTATGTCAGAACCGTCCAGAGTAGTGATGCTAGTCGGGCGGGAGGGTGCGGGCAGCAATCGGTTGAAGAGCATCTGTCCTCGTGCTACTAGACCTTAGTGCTGCCTTTGATACAATCGATCACCACATTCTTTTGGAGAGACTGGAAACCCAAATTGGTCTACACGGACAAGTTCTGGCCTGGTTTAGATCTTATCTGTCGGAAAGATATCAGTTTGTCTCTGTGAACGGTTTGTCCTCTGACAAATCAACTGTACATTTCGGTGTTCCTCAAGGTTCCGTTTTAGGACCACTATTGTTTTCACTATATATTTTACCTCTTGGGGATGTCATTCGAAAACATAATGTTAACTTTCACTGCTATGCGGATGACACACAGCTGTACATTTCAATGAAACATGGTGAAGCCCCAAAATTGCCCTCGCTAGAAGCCTGTGTTTCAGACATAAGGAAGTGGATGGCTGAAAACTTTCTACTTTTAAACTCGGACAAAACAGAGATGCTTGTTCTAGGTCCCAAGAAACAAAGAGATCTTCTGTTAAATCTGACAATTAATCTTGATGGTTGTAAAGTCGTCTCAAATAAAACTGTTAAGGACCTCGGCGTTACTCTGGACCCTGATCTCTCTTTTGACGAACATATCAAGACTGTTTCAAGGACAGCTTTTTTCCATCTACGTAACATTGCAAAAATCAGAAATTTTCTGTACAAAAATGATGCAGAAAAAGTAATCCATGCTTTTGTTACATCTAAGTTAGACTACTGCAATGCTCTACTTTCGGCTACCCGGATAAAGCACTAAATAAACTTCAGTTAGTGCTAAATACGGCTGCTAGAATCCTGACTAGAACCAAGAAATTTGATCATATTACTCCAGTGCTAGCTTCCCTACACTGGCTTCCTGTTAAGGCTTCCTGTTAAAAAAAACTCAATTTGTTTGGCGCGTTATGTTCAGTATTCCACAGCCTTAGGCAGGTCATCAAGGCTTGATGAAAATTCTAAATAGTATCCGTAAAGTTCGTAGAAACATGTCAAACGTTTTTAATAATCAATCGTCAGGTTGTTTTTAACATCAATAATCGATAATATTTCAAACGGACTGTAAACTATTCAATACAGGAGAGAAATAAAATGTCGAGCAACCAGTGTCACGCGCATGAACTAATGGAAGGACATCCGTCTATCCACTTACGCGTTTTGATAAATCTCGCTCATTTTTCAGAATAAAAGCTTGAAACTATGTCTAAAGACTGTTCATACGCTGAGGAAGCCATTGGAAAAGGAATCTGGTTGATATCCCTTTAAATGGACGAAAGGCAGGCAATGGAACAGTGATTTTTCAAAATAAGAGTCACTTCCGGGTTGGATTTTCTCAGGTTTTCGCCTGCAAAATCAGTTCTGTTATACTCACAGACAATATTTTGACAGTTTTGGAAACTTTAGAGTGTTTTCTATCCTACTCTGTCAATTATATGCATATTCTAGCATCTGGACCTGAGAAATAGGCAGCTTACATTGGGAACGTTATTTTTCCAAACATAAAAATTCTGCCCCTAGCTTCAAGAGATTTTAAGCAAGTCAGCCATATCAGCTACGTTTTTTTAAAAGGCAGTAAATGAGGCTGGATGAACTGTTTCGCTGCCAGACATGGCTCCACTTATAACCAGGTGTAGCAGTGGTAAGGTGTTGGGGCTCTGCTGTTGGGACAGCTTTATGTTGGCCCTAACAGTTTGTGGGCACAGTTTGTCACCGTTATAGTGCAATTAATGTATTGTTTAGTATTGTGTTGTGGCTTTGCTGGCATGCATCCCACTTTTTTTGTTTTGCCCCACCAAGATTTACATGCTAAAATCCCCACTGGTCTGATGGCATGTAGATAGAAATTACCTCTGAGCCTGTTGATAGTAGACCTCATGCTCCAATAACATCTGTTGTTAAGGGAGAGAAAAGTTAATGGCTGGTGTGTGTGGGGTCCATGATGATGCTGCGTGCATATATAAATGCACAGGGGAAAATGGGAGACACCTGGAGGGGGGTGGAGACATGCACAAGACAAGTGAAACAGATCAGGGTGTGTCAATTTGTTACGTTACAGCCTTACTCTAAAATGAATTAAATTGGATTTTTTTCCTCATCAATCTACACACAATACCTCATAATGACAAAGCAAAAACAGGTTTATAGAAATTTTTGCAAATGTATTAAAAATAACAAACGGAAAGTCCAGGCTCCGGCTGGGCCACTCAAGGACATTTAGAGTCTTGTCCCCTCCTCCCCCCTCCTCCCTCTCTGCAGATGACTTCGTCAACCATTTTGAAAAGAAGGTCGACGACATCCGATCCTCGTTTGCTAAGTCAAACGACACCGCTGGTTCTGCTCACACTGCCCTACCCTGTGCTCTGACCTCTTTCTCCCCTCTCTCTCCAGATGAAATCTCGCGTCTTGTGACGGCCGGCCGCCCAACAACCTGCCCGCTTGACCCTATCCCCTCCTCTCTTCTCCAGACCATTTCCGGAGACCTTCTCCCTTACCTCACCTCGCTCATCAACTCATCCTTGACCGCTGGCTACGTCCCTTCCGTCTTCAAGAGAGCGAGAGTTGCACCCCTGCTGAAAAAACCTACACTCGATCCCTCCGATGTCAACAACTACAGACCAGTATCCCTTCTTTCTTTTCTCTCCAAAACTCTCGAACGTGCCGTCCTTGGCCAGCTCTCCCGCTATCTCTCTCAGAATGACCTTCTTGATCCAAATCAGTCAGGTTTCAAGACTAGTCATTCAACTGAGACTGCTCTTCTCTGTATCACGGAGGCGCTCCGCACTGCTAAAGCTAACTCTCTCTCCTCTGCTCTCATCCTCCTAGACCTATCGGCTGCCTTCGATACTGTGAACCATCAGATCCTCCTCTCCACCCTCTCCGAGTTGGGCATCTCCGGCGCGGCCCACGCTTGGATTGCGTCCTACCTGACAGGTCGCTCCTACCAGGTGGCGTGGCGAGAATCTGTCTCCTCACCACGTGCTCTCACCACTGGTGTCCCCCAGGGCTCTGTTCTAGGCCCTCTCCTATTCTCGCTATACACCAAGTCACTTGGCTCTGTCATAACCTCACATGGTCTCTCCTATCATTGCTATGCAGACGACACACAATTAATCTTCTCCTTTCCCCCTTCTGATGACCAGGTGGCGAATCGCATCTCTGCATGTCTGGCAGACATATCAGTGTGGATGACGGACCACCACCTCAAGCTGAACCTCGGCAAGACGGAGCTGCTCTTCCTCCCGGGGAAGGACTGCCCGTTCCATGATCTCGCCATCACGGTTGACAACTCCATTGTGTCCTCCTCCCAGAGCGCTAAGAACCTTGGCGTGATCCTGGACAACACCCTGTCGTTCTCAACTAACATCAAGGCGGTGGCCCGTTCCTGTAGGTTCATGCTCTACAACATCCGCAGAGTACGACCCTGCCTCACACAGGAAGCGGCGCAGGTCCTAATCCAGGCACTTGTCATCTCCCGTCTGGATTACTGCAACTCGCTGTTGGCTGGGCTCCCTGCCTGTGCCATTAAACCCCTACAACTCATCCAGAACGCCGCAGCCCGTCTGGTGTTCAACCTTCCCAAGTTCTCTCACGTCACCCCGCTCCTCCGCTCTCTCCACTGGCTTCCAGTTGAAGCTCGCATCCGCTACAAGACCATGGTGCTTGCCTACGGAGCTGTGAGGGGAACGGCACCTCAGTACCTTCAGGCTCTGATCAGGCCCTACACCCAAACAAGGGCACTGCGTTCATCCACCTCTGGCCTGCTCGCCTCCCTACCACTGAGGAAGTACAGTTCCCGCTCAGCCCAGTCAAAACTGTTCGCTGCTCTGGCACCCCAATGGTGGAACAAACTCCCTCACGACGCCAGGACAGCGGAGTCAATCACCACCTTCCGGAGACACCTGAAACCCCACCTCTTCAAGGAATACCTAGGATAGGATAAAGTAATCCTTCTGACCCCCCCCCCCCTTAAAAGATTTAGATGCACTATTGTAAAGTGGTTGTTCCACTGGATGTCATAAGGTGAATGCACCAATTTGTAAGTCGCTCTGGATAAGAGCGTCTGCTAAATGACTTAAATGTAAATGTAAATGTTGTCCCGAAGCCACTCCTGCGTTGTCTTGGCTGTGTGCTTAGGGTCATTGTCCTCCAGAGCGCTCAGGACCTCAGACTAGGACGAAGGTTCACCTTCCAACAGGACAACGACCCTAAGCACACAGCCAAGACAACGCAGGAGTGGCTTCGGAAAAAGACTCGATGTCCTTGAATGGCCCAGCCACAGCTGACAGAGCTTGAGAGTATCTGCAGAGAAGAATGGGAGAAACTCCCCAATACAGGTGTGCCAAGCTTGTAGCGTCATACCCAACAAGACTCAAAGCTGTAATCGCTGCCAAAGGTGCCTCAACAAAGTACTGAGTAAAGGGTCTGAATAGTTCTGTAAATGTGTTATTTCAGTTTGCTGTTTTTAATAAATGTCTTAAAATGTCTGAAACCTGTTTTTGCTTTGCCATTATGGGGTATTGTGTGTAGATTGAGGAGGGAATCTAATCAATTTTAGAATAAGGCTGTACTGTAAAAAAAAAAATGTAAAAAGTCAAGGGGTCTGAATACTTTCCCAGTGCACTGTATGTATGGGGAAGAAATTGAAAAATGTACGCAAAGGTTATAAATGAGGCCCCTGACCCTTTGTTTCCTGTGTCTGACCTTCTCTAACACCGGCTGTTACACTCTACTTACAAATTACCCAAATCAACAAGTACAGTAAGTCTCTGAGTCTCTTAAGTCATTATCTATAATACTATTTGATACTAGTCTCCAAGTGTACAGTGCTGTGTGGAGGCATTTCACACAGCAGCAGTATTGTAGAATCATGACTATCATCATAAACTATAGGGAACTGTGTTTCTCCTGACCACGTCATGTGACCAGACCAGGGGAATATCCAGGCCCTAATGACAGTTTACACATCACTTGTAACCATTACCCTAAAGCCACTAAAGGGAGACATTTATGAGGCCCAAAACACCAGACACTAACTCTGCCTGCCCTGTAGTTTAACCTGGATTTAACCAAATCAAATTATTCAAGTTATAGTAGTCTTTTAGATGTTTCAGTATAGAACTATGGCCCATACAGACTCAAACACACAACCCTAGTGTTGCAGAACAGATTAGTGGCCATTAATGGGTCTCCGCAGTCCACTAAAATCTGATCTAGGATCAGTCATAGGACAAATCTGCATGTTTTAGAACTCTGGCTCACCAAGGCTCAATATCAATGTCATGGCAACCTATTCCCTATATAGTGCACTACTTTCGACCAAGAAGTGCACTAGAGAATAGGGGGTCATTTGAATCTTGGTTAAATAGGAGCTCAAATTGTCACCATTGTTATAATGGTGCTGGTCTGATCATTTTCTTCTGGATGGGCTTTATGGTTCTGGATTACAGGAACCCCCTGGTGGGATTAGGCATCCTGGCCCAGATCAGAAGACACAATTATCAAAATCATGCCAAGATTCTCCATCTCTCTTAATCTCACGCAGCATAAAATGGGTCATATAGGACGTGGGTCTTTAACATATTCAGTTTTTCATTAATCATTCTGTGGGATCTGTGGGATTTTTGCATATCATTCCAGGAATTTGAGAAAATGTGAAGGCCTCAACAGTTTATTAAAATTTTCCCCAACAAAGAGACTTTTACCTGTCTGAGCAGCAAAGAATTACAATATACAGTATGAACCTCAACTGACCATATTCTAAATTACTAGGTAGAATACACTTGCTGATGACTTTCAACCAACTTACTAAAAATGTCAGCCACAAAATCTACCCAAGAGCATTTTGTCTATGAGTCTCTGAATTCCAGAAACAGCCTGACATTGAAAACGGAAAAGACTAGCAGTGTTTCTAAAGTACCATAGTGACAGAAATCAACCACTGCCTCAAGTCCCGTGCCAGACAAGCATGACTAACGTCAATCAGAAATAAGTGAGGTAAAGACTGCCCCTGATCCCTTGTTTCATCATTTAATTACTGTTGTACTCCACCACCCACTGCGTAAGCACTGTTATTGTGTTACTGTGTCCAGCCTGTATCGTGTGTCCTCAGAGTGTAGCTAGCTGATGTAAACCAAGGCTCTGTGGTAGGAAGCTTTCACTATCAACTGGCTCTGGCCCTAATTAGCAATCACACAGGCCAGTTACCAAAGGACCTGAGGCCAGGAGAGCTTTGATTGGGTTCCGCAGGTACTTTTGATGAAAGAAAAACACCTTGAAATCCAGTAACTGACTCTCGGTTCACTCTGTGTTAACTATTCTGGTTTGCCATCCTGATGAAGTTGGAAGGGGCAATCTTTCTGACGTATCACTACTCGGACGGGAGCGTCACCTCACAGTTAGCACTCAGTTCAACTTCCTCCTGACATTTTGAGTCGGGTGCAATCATCTTTTAAGTAAACTGCATCACAGGCAAGAAACATACAGGAGCTGCTAATGAGAACCTTGACGACCTTGTACCTAGCCGGTGGGGATTCCGGTGGGGTGCCCCCACCCAGGCAGTAGCAGTGCTGGCAACACTAGCTGCAGTAACCCATGGGGAGGGGGTCACACTCGGACATTCAGAGAGGGGGTATATTATTGTGGCCCTGGTGGCACAAAATCAAAGTCAGACTGCATGGAGATGCTTGGGAATATGGTCAATACGGGGGACCGTGTTGTGGGTGTTTCAGGGAAAAGGTGTACATTTGACCTCCATCATCTAGTGTACTCTATATCATCTACTGCATCTTGCCATCTTTATGTAATACATGTATCACTAGCCACTTTAAACTATGCCACTTTGTTAACATACCCTACATTACTCATCTCATATGTATATACTGTACTCTATACCATCTACTGCATCTTGCCTATGCCGTTCTGTACCATCACTCATTCATATATCTTTATGTACATATTCTTTATCCCTTTACACTTGTGTGTATAAGGTAGTAGTTGTGGAATTGTTAGGTTAGATTACTTGTTGGTTATTACTGCATTGTCGGAACTAGAAGCACAAGCATTTCGCTACACTCGCATTAACATCTGCTAACCATGTGTATGTGACAAATAAAATTTGATTTGATTTGATCTAGGACGTGACAATGGTTAATACAATCTCTACATTTCTGACAATTTCTTTTTGCACGGTCTTGCAGGCCTTCTCATACAGCTGCAACAGTAAATGCATTTGTAAATCAAGACCTTTCTTGAGTTGGGTTCTGGGATGGTGCAACTGTTGAGAATGTGAGCCTATGGTTGTGTGGGGGAAAGGGTTGAGTGTGTATGAGTGTGAGTGTATGTGTGTATCCCACAACTGTTGCGAAGGAGTAAAAGATGTTAGGAACAATAGAGGATGATTCACGACAATTGTTTGCTAATATAATAATTGCTTGTAATAATGTAATTTTGATCATGGCGAACTGGTGGGAGGTAAAATCCTTTTCATAAATTGCCTACATTACTACAAATATTAATAGCTAATTATGGAAAATAAGAAACAGGATTCTTAAAATATATATATATTTTGATGGCTATATACAGTGAGGGAAAAAAGTATTTGATCCCCTGCTGATTTTGTACGTTTGCCCACTGACAAAGAAATGATCAGTCTATAATTTTAATGGTAGGTTTATTTGAACAGTGAGAGACAGAATATCAACAAAAAAATCCAGAAAAACCCATGTCAAAAATGTTATGAATTGATTTGCATTTTAATGAGGGAAATAAGTATTTGACCCCTCTGCAAAACATGACTTAGTACTTGGTGGCAAAACCCTTGTTGGCAATCACAGAGGTCAGACGTTTCTTGTAGTTGGCCACCAGGTTTGCACACATCTCAGGAGGGATTTTGTCCCACTCCTCTTTGCAGATCTTCTTCAAGTCATTAAGGTTTCGAGGCTGACGTTTGGCAACTCGAACCTTCAGCTCCCTCCACAGATTTTCTATGGGATTAAGGTCTGGAGACTGGCTAGGCCACTCCAGGACCTTAATGTGCTTCTTCTTGAGCCACTCCTTTGTTGCCTTGGCCGTGTGTTTTGGGTCATTGTCATGCTGGAATACCCATCCACGACCCATTTTCAATACCCTGGCTGAGGGAAGGAGGTTTTCACCCAAGATTTGACGGTACATGGCCCCGTCCATCGTCCCTTTGATGCGGTGAAGTTGTCCTGTCCCTTTAGCAGAAAAACACCCCCAAAGCATAATGTTTCCACCTCCATGTTTGACGGTGGGGATGGTTTCTTGGGGTCATAGGCAGCATTCCTCCTCCTCCAAACACGGCAAGTTGGGTTGATGCCAAAGAACTCCATTTTGGTCTCATCTGACCACAACACGTTCACCCAGTTGTCCTCTGAATCATTCAGATGTTCATTGGCAAACTTCAGACGGGCATGTATATGTGCTTTCTTGAGCAGGGGGACCTTGCGGGCGCTGCAGGATTTCAGTCCTTCACGGCATAGTGTGTTACCAATTGTTTTCTTGATGACTATGGTCCCAGCTGCCTTGAGATCATTGACAAGATCCTCCTGTGTAGTTCTGGGCTGATTCCTCACCGTTCTCATGATCATTGCAACTCCACGAGGTGAGATCTTGCATGGAGCCCCAGGCTGAGGGAGATTGACAGTTCTTTTGTGTTTCTTCCATCTGCGAATAATCACAGAAACTGTTGTCACCTTCTCACCAAGCTGCTTGGCGATGGTCTTGTAGCCCATTCCAGCCTTGTGTAGGTCTACAATCTTGTCCCTGACATCCTTGGAGAGCTCTTTGGTCTTGGCCATAGTGGAGAGTTTGGAATCTGATTGATTGATTGCTTCTGTGGACAGGTATCTTTTATACAGGTAAGAAACTGAGATTAGGAGCACTCCCTTAAAGAGTGTGCTCCTAGTCTCCGTTCGTTACCTGTATGAAAGACACCTGGGAGCCAGAAATCTTTTTGATTGAGAAGGGGTCAAATACTTATTTCCCTCATTAAAATGCAAATCAATTTATAACATTTTTGACATGCATTTTTCTGGATATTTTTGTTGTTATTCTGTCTCTCACTGTTCAAACAAACCTACCATTAAAATTATAGACTGATAATTTCTTTGTCAGTGGGCAAACGTACAAAATCAGCAGGGGATCAAATACTTTTTTCCCTCACTGTACACTGCTCAAAAAAATAAAGGGAACACTTAAACAACACAATGTAACTCCAAGTCAATCACACTTCTGTGAAATCACTGTCCACTTAGGAAGCAACACTGATTGACAATACATTTCACATGCTGTTGTGCAAATGGAATAGACAACAGGTGGAAATTATAGGCAATTAGCAAGACACCCCCAATAAAGGAGTGGTTCTGCAGGTGGTGACCACAGACCACTTCTCAGTTCCTATGCTTCCTGGCTGGTGTTTTGGTCACTTTTGAATGCTGGCGGTGCTTTCACTCTAGTGGTAGCATGAGACGGAGTCTACAACCCACACAAGTGGCTCAGGTAGTGCAGCTCATCCAGGATGGAACATCAATGCGAGCTGTGGCAAGAAGGTTTGCTGTGTCTGTCAGCGTAGTGTCCAGAGCATGGAGGCGCTACCAGGAGACAGGCCAGTACATCAGGAGACATGGAGGAGGCCGTAGGAGGGCAACAACCCAGCAGCAGGACCGCTACCTCCGCCTTTGTGCAAGGAGGAGCAGGAGGAGCACTGCCAGAGCCCTGCAAAATGACCTCCAGCAGGCCACAAATGTGCATGTGTCTGCTCAAACGGTCAGAAACAGACTCCATGAGGGTGGTATGAGGGCCCGACGTCCACAGGTGGGGGTTGTGCTTACAGCCCAACACCGTGCAGGACGTTTGGCATTTGCCAGAGAACACCAAGATTGGGAAATTCGCCACTGGCGCCCTGTGCTCTTCACAGATGAAAGCAGGTTCACACTGAGCACATGTGACAGACGTGACAGAGTCTGGAGACGCCATGGAGAACGTTCTGCTGCCTGCAACATCCTCCAGCATGACCGGTTTGGCGGTGGGTCAGTCATGATGTGGGGTGGCATTTCTTTGGGGGGCCGCACAGTCCTCCATGTGCTCGCCAGAGGTAGCCTGACTGCCATTAGGTACCGAGATGAGATCCTCAGACCCCTTGTGAGACCATATGCTGGTGCGGTTGGCCCTGGGTTCCTCCTAATGCAAGACAATGCTAGACCTCATGTGGCTAGAGTGTGTCAGCAGTTCCTGCAAGAGGAAGGCATTGATGCTATGGACTGGCCTGTCCGTTCCCCAGACCTGAATCCAATTGAGCACATCTGAGACATCATGTCTCGCTCCATCCACCAACGCCACGTTGCACCACAGACTGTCCAGGAGTTGGCGGATGCTTTAGTCCAGGTCTGGGAGGAGATCCCTCAGGAGACCATCTGCCACCTCATCAGGAGCATGCCCAGGCGTTGTAGGGAGGTCATACAGGCACGTGGAGGCCACACACACTACTGAGCCTCATTTTGACTTGTTTTAAGGACATTACATCAAAGTTGGATCAGCCTGTAGTGTGGTTTTCCACTTTAATTTTGAGTGTGACTCCAAATCCAGCCCTCCATGGGTTGATAAATTTGATTTCCATTGATAATTTTTGTGTGATTTTGTTGTCAGCACATTCAACTATGTAAAGAAAAAAGTATTTAATAAGAATATTTTATTCATTCAGATCTAGGATGTGTTATTTTAGTGTTCCCTTTATTTTTTTGAGCAGTGTATAATACAAATCGAGGTGAGGGCGATGGAAATGCATTTGGCGGTTGATCTACTCCTGTTCTGTAAATGGCACTGTGTGCTCTTTTCGAAGGATGGATCCCAGTCTTTTCAGGGCTATGGGATACGGGGGGTCGGGGGTGGTCTGCCGGGCATTGGGATGACAACCCAACTCGGGATGAGGAGGGCTTTTAGAGGGTGGAATAGTGGGGACCAATTGGAGGTTTACTTAGTAGCAACGCAAATATCATGGTACAGCTATATAGACACTCAATCATCATGTAACTTTTTAATGGTACGTTTACAAACATATATTTTGATAAATAGAATTGAAAGTTGTCTCATTTTGGTAAGTGGTGAAATAAGTATAGCCAGTTACAATTGTAATGGCCTAGCAGATAATAAGAAAAGGTGATCAGTATTTACCTGGCTGAAAGAGAAGGAATATAATATCTATTGTTTACAGGAAACCCATTCAACAATTTTAGATTAAGTTTTGTGGAAAAATGACTGGGGGGGGTGAAATATATTTCTCCCATGGGCAAAGAAATTCAAAAGGGGTAATGGTTTTAATTAACAGTAATTGTCATAACTTCCCGCCGAAGTTGGTTCCTCTCCTTGTTCGGGCGGCGTTCGTCGTCGCCGGTCTTCTAGCCATCATTGATCCACTTTTCATTTGTTTTGTCTTGTCTTCCCACACACCTGGTTTCAATTCCATCATTACATGTTGTGTATTTAATCCTCTGTTCCCCCCATGTCCTTGTCCGGAATTGTTTATTGTAAGTGCTTGTGCACGTTATTGTCTGGTGCGCTACGGGTTTTATACCCATTGTATTGATTGTTTACGGTGATTTTATTATTAAACTGCGCCGTTGTAACACAGTTTTGCTCTCCTGCGCCTGACTTCTCTGCCAGTACGCACCCCTTACAGTAATTTTGATCCAAATGTGCAAATTGTCCAAACAGATAAACAAGGTAGATGGATTATATTAAATGTTATTGGAAAATAAACAGATATGGCTTATTAACCTATACGGTCCAAATAATGATGATCCAAGTTTCTTTGAAAATATAAGAATTTATCAACTCAACTACAAGCAACACTAGACTCTATTATTATGGTGGGAGATTTTAATACGGTCTTAAATACCTCTATGGACCGGAAAGGAAATCACACTACAAACTATCACCCTCAGGCACTTAAGGAAATCATGAATGTCATGGATGTATTGGAATTAGTGGATGTATGGATACTTAAATACCCTGACCTAGTGAGATATACATGGCGGAGGCTTAATCAAGCTAGTCGTCTTGACTACTTTCTTATGCCATTCTCTCTGGCACCAAAAGTTTAAAAAGTGTTGATAGGGGACAGAATGCGGTCGGATCATCACATAATTGGCATATATATATTACTCTTACAGAATTTCCACGTGGGCGAGGATATTGGAACTTTTATCAAAGCCTACTAGATGATAAATTGTTTAGAACTAGAACAGAAGACTTTGTAACTGACTTTTTCAGACATAACATAGGTACAGCAGATCCCCTTATTATATAGGACACTTTTAAGTGTGCCTTTAGAGGCCATGCAATTCAGTACTCGTCTATAAAACAAAAGCAATTTAGATCAAAAGATTCCATATTAATAAAGGAAATTGAAGGACTAAGAGTACAGTTAGATATAAATAAAAACTATACCATAGAGGCACAGAATAAGCTAGAGGAAAAACAAAAAGAAATGGAGGAACTTATTCAAGAAAGATCCAGTGTAATATATTATAAAAATAAAGCGAACTGGTTGGAATATGGGGGAAAATGCACCAAATTATTTTTCAATCTTCAATATAGAAATGCTACCAATTTTTTTTATTAAAGCTTGTTACAAATGATAGAGTACCGCATGATTCACCGAATGTTATTTTGAAAGAGGAAGTAAAGTACTTTAAGAATATGTTTTTATTTGTATGGATTGTTTTACTAATAATAATGTAAAATTAATATCTGTACAGAAAGACTCATGTGAAGGCCAAATTACAGAGGAACTTCTTGATGCAATTGGGGCCTTTAAGGATGAGAACTCCAGGGCTGGATGGCATACCAGTGGAAGTATACAAAACTGTTTTTGATATACTCAGAGGACCATTATTAGCATGTTTTAACCACTCCTATATAAATGGTAGATTATCAGACACGCAACAAGAAGGTCTGATATCATTATTACTGAAACAGGACCCAAATGGTATATATAAAGATCCCAAAAATTGGAGCCCTCTTACACTTCAGTGTTGTGATGCAAAAATCCTAGCAAAATGCTTCGCGCATAGAATTAAAAAAGTATTGCCAGATATTATTCATCCTAATAAGACAGGTTTTTTACATGGACGATACATTGGAGATAATATAAGACAAGTACTGGAAACAATAGAATATCGGGGACACCAGGCCTGGTTTTCATAGCTGATTTTGAAAAGGCCTTTGATAAAGTACGACTGGAGTGTATATATAAATGCCTAGAATATTTTAATTTTGGGGAATCTCTTATAAAATGGGTTAAAATTATGTATAGTAACCCTAGGTGTAAAATAGTAAATAATGGCTACATCTCAGAAAGTATTAAACTATCTAGAGGAGTAAAACAAGGTTGTCCACTATCGGCTTATCTATTTATTATTGCCATCGAAATGTTAGCTGTTAAAATTAGATCCAACAATAATATTAAGGGATTCGAAATCCGTGGCTTAAAAACTAAGGTGTCATTGTACGCTGATGATTCATGTTTTCTTTTAAAACCACAATTAGAATCTCTCCACGGCCTCATAGAGGATCGTTTTGCTATCCTCTCTGGATTAAAACCAAATTATGATAAGTGTACTATGTTACGTATTGGATCACTAAAAAATGCTAATTTCACATTACCATGTAGTTTACCAATTAAATGGTCTGACGGAGATGTGGACATACTCGGTATACAAATCCCAAAAGAAAGAAATGATCTCACTCCAATACATTTTTATAGAAAGTTAGCAAAAATAGATAAGATCTTGCTACCATGGAAAGGAAAATACCTGTCTATTTGTGGAAAAATCACCCTGATTAACTCTTTAGTCATATCACAGTTTACCTATTTGCTTATGGTTTTGTCTACACCTAGTGACCTGCTTTTTAAAATATATGAACAAAAAATATTCAATTTTATTTGGAACGGCAAGCCAGACAAAATTAAAAGGGCCTATTTATATAATGAATATGAATTTGGAGGGCAGAAATGATTAAATATTAAAGCAGTAGACCTCTCACTAAAGCCATCAGTCATACAAAAGTTATACTTAAATCCAAACTTGTTCTCTAGTAAATTGGTAAGAATGTCTCATTCTATGTTCAAGGGCCTTTTCCCCTTTATTCAGATTACAACTGCTCACGTTCGGGTGTTTGAAAAGGACATAATCACCAAAATATCGTTACTTTTTAAACAAGCCTTAGAAAGTTGGTTGCAATTTCAAGTTTAATCCACCTGAAAAGAACGAACAAATAATGCAACAAATATTGTGGTTAAACTGAAATATAATAATTGATTAAAAAAATTATTTTTTTTGAAGATTAAAAAAAAGAAAAAAGTATCATTTTAGTGAATGATATCATAAATAGGACTGGTGGAGTTGTCACACATGCAGCTAACACAGACATATGGAAATGTCTGCTCTACCCAAAATTACAGCCAATTAATTGCAGCATTACCACAAAATGGAAGAGGCAGGTAGAAGGCGAAAAAAGTAAGGAACTTGTATGTCGGCCCTGTATTAAAGAACATAAATGGTTAAAGAAAAAAGTGTGATAAATAGAAACATATACTAAATTCATTTAAGGACCAAAAAGCTGACAGCTGTGCCATATAAATTGCTAAATAGTTGGGAAAAGATTTTCGATGTACCCATTCCGTGGCACATGGTTTATGAATTGATACGCAAAACAACGCCGGATTCAAAAATTCTTGCAACCAATAGAATGTTATATATATGGGAGATACAATCTTCCCAGCTCTGCAGATTCTGCTGTGAGGAGGCAGAGTCATTAGATCATTTATTTTGGTATTGTCCATATGCAGCTCGTTTTTGGTCACAGGTCCAGGAATGGCTGAAGAATTGCAACATTTGCCTAGAACTAACGCTGCAGATAGCAATACTGGGCGATTTGAAAAGCCATAGTCAATCAATCAATAATATAATAATTATTTTAGCAACATTTTTAATTTTTAATTTCCACTCTGTAGAAGCTATGAGAATAGAAAGGTTCAATACTTTTGTGAAGCATCAATGCACAGTTGAAAAATATATGGCAAATAGAAATCCAAAATGGATTATGTTGAGAGATAGATGGGAGGGGTTGAATGGAGCTGAAGAGTGGGACAAATAACAAGATAACCAATGGAAAACATACGGTGTCTGTAAAATGTATATAGGTTCAGAACTTTTGTGAAATAGCACAGTTACAAATAGAAATCAAACTGGATGGACATCAGAAATAGAGTAAGGACTAAAAACAAACAAAATATAACTATTGTAAAATAGATTGTGTCTGTAAAATGTATATAAGATATATAAACTGAAGGTAGAAGCCTAAGTGAATATTGGTTTACTCCAATTGGGGGAAGGGTGGTAGGGTTTGCGGGGAATAATAAAGGTATATTCTAAAAAAAAGTATGTCTATATAGGTATGTGTATATGTATGCATGCGTGTATGTATATGGATATATATATTTACCCAAAAAATAATGGGGGATTGGAAATGATGCAGACAATTACATTGATGGAAAAAACATTCTTCCTCAATATTAAGCTGATCCACCCCTTAAAAAATAAATAAAAGAAACATACAGGATGAGTGGCTAAGTAAGTAATACGAGCATTAATAGGAACTTGTTAAAATTACAATATCACATTACCTTTCTAAAGCTATACACTCAAAGATAATTCACCCCAGTATCTATTTCAGTTTGATCCAACAGAGCATGGGGAGGGGACCAAAAATATTTCAGAGCAGCTTAGAAAATGTCAAAAGAGCAGTCTCCATTTTAACTGTAAGCCTGGAAACTATGTTTTATTGTCACATACACCGGATAGGTGCAGTGAAATGTGTTGTTTTACAGGGTCAGCCATAGTAGTATGGCGCCCCTACGGCAAATTAGGGTTAAGTGCCTTGCTCAAGGGCACATCGACAGATTTTTCGCCTTGTCAGCTCGGATATTTGAACCAGCGACCTTAAGGATGTGAATATTTGAACCAGTGACTCGGGTGTGAATACATATGTAAATTAGATAAAACATGATTTCACTTTCACTTTGAGGTATTTTGTGTAGATGGATGAGAAAAAAATCAATTTAATCAATTTTGAATCCAGGCTGTAACCCAACAAAATGTGGAATAAGTCAATGGGTATGAAAACTTTCAGAAGGCACTGTATTCACACCCCTGAGTCAATACTTTGCAGAAGCATCTTTGGCAGCGATTACAGCTGTGAGTCTTTCTGGGTATGTCTCTAAGAGCTTTCCACACCTGAATTGTGTAACATTTTCCCATTTTCTTTTCAAAGTTCTTCAAGATTTGTAAATTGGTTGTTGATCATTGTTAGACAACAATTTTCAAGACTTGCCATAGATTTTCAAGTACATTTAAGTCAAAACTGTAACTCAGCCACTCAGGAACATTCATTGTCTTCTTGGTAAGCAACTTCAGTGTAGATTTGGCCTTGTGTTTTAGGTTATTGTCCTGCTGAAAGGTGAATTTATCATCTCCCAGTGTCTGGTGGAAAGCAGACTGGACCAGGTTTTTCTCTAGGTATTTTGCCTGTGCTTAGCTCCATTCTGTTTATTTTTTTATCCTGAAAAATTCCCCAGTCCTTAACGATTACAAGCATACCCATAACATGATGCAGCCACCACTATGCTTTAAAATATGGAGAGTGGTACTCAGTAATGGGTTATATTTGGATTTGCCCCGAACATAACACTTTGTATTCAGGACAAATTAATGCTTTGAGACATTATTTGAAGTATTACTTTAGTGCCTTGTTGCTGACAGATTTCAGAGTAGCTTAAAGAGTGTCAAAAGAACAGTCTCCATTTGAACTGTAAGCCTGGACTATAGGAGGCTGATAACTATGCCTGCTTAATTAGTAGCCAATAATGATACCAATGCCACTCTGGTTGTGGCCTACTGCTTCCAGAACTATGCTGGCAGCCCAGCCCAGGCATAGTAGACATCCAGGGGATTTTCTCCATGTTGGCCCAACACTTCTTATCGCCCCCTCTACCAGTTCCAGCCCATGCGTGGTCAACATGATCTAGCCCAGTCAACTAGAATTCAAAAACAGGCTTGGCCAACATGATCTCTATTTGCCAAGGAACTTCAGAAAATCAAAAAACAACAATGTAGCAAATTAGTGTTGAGCCTTGCTCAAGGGCACATCAACAGATTTTCACCTTGTCTACTCGAGAATTCGCACCAGCAACCTTTCGGTAAATCAGCCTTCAGTTAAGCTCAGCCTTGGCCACTATTGTCAATGGGTCAGTCCAAGAAAGGCTTGGCCAACATCACTCTTCAATGATCCAGTTGACTACAAGTCAAACGCCAACATGGTCTCATTAGTATGTAAAAACAGTGGCATTCAACCATTACGTGGTTAAAACACTCCCTCAAAATAAAAAACAAAACATCCCGCTTGCACTCTGACCTCCTCTCTAGCACCAGACTTCTCTTGTCTTATTGTTAGAGCCAGTCATGAATATGTTATTATAGTGACATAAGTAATATTGTCACCTTGGGTGCATAAAACATTGACATATTTCTAATGAGATATGTCTGTCAGACCACATGTAAACAAACTCCCACTCATTGTTGTTCTACTGTAACCCAAAACAGACAACGACAGTAGTGAGTTGGCAAGAACTTGAGTGCATGAAAATGTGATCCAGTTTAATGAAAGTGTTTAAGAAATTTCACCTCTACTGTACCAGGAGTGGCCAATATTCTGTCAGGATTCTCCAAAATTGACCAACATTCAAACAATTCCTTCTTCAATACAAAAAAAAAGTAAAATGCCACATAAATATTATGTGTTCTAAATGTTCCTTTTCTATTATTTTTTACATTATTTCTTGAAATATTTAAAATCATCCAAATTAAACACTTTAGAGAAACAAAGCAAATCCACACAGGCCCTATGGTGATGTGATGGGAGTGGATCTTGACTCGATCTGTACGGATGGACAGACAGCCAGAAAGACAAACACCTGATGAGTAACTCTGTCTGACTGAGGACTGGTTTTAAGGGGTATAGGCCTACTACATTCATGGCAAATGAACAAAAAAAATAATAATTACGAGTATATTCCCTTCCAATAACGTGCAACTCCTCAGAGCCTGTACACCATATATGTCAGAGTCAAGGCCCGCGGGCCACATCCGGCCCGCGAGAAGGTTTTTTACGGCCCCTGGGATGATCTTGATTTATTATTAGAACCGGCCCGCAGACCGCAGCAAGCCGGCAGCCCGCAGATCTTTTACACGCACCAATACTACATTTCCCACAATGCAACGGTGACGCACCGAGCAGTAGGCTGCTGTGTAAATGAGATGGAGCTGCCTTGGGAAAAACTCGTGGGTTTGACAACCGACGGAGCACCTGCGATGTGTGGACACAGGAGCGGACTGGTGGCGAAGATACGGGAAAAGATGCAAGAGGAAAACGCGACAGGTGAGCTGACAGCTTATCATTGTATCATACACCAGGAAGCGTTGTGCGGTAAAGCCTTGAAAATGGAGCATGTAATGAGCATCATCACGCGCACAGTTAACTTTATCAGAGCCAAAGGTTTGAATCACCGCCAGTTCAAGGCATTTCTGACGGAGTTAGAAACGGAGCATGGTGATTTGCCTTATCACACAGAGGTGCGATGGCTAAGCCAGGGAAAGGTGCTTCAAAGATGTTTCGAGCTTCGTGAGGAGATTTGTCTGTTCTTGGACAGCAAAGGGAAAGACACAACACAACTCCGAGACGAAATGTTTCTGTGTGAAATGGCTTTTCTGTGTGACATTACGAGTCATCTGAATGCAATGAACTTGCAGCTGCAGGGTCGGGATCATGTCATCTCTGATATGTACAGTACAGTGAAGGCATTTAAAACCAAACTGACTCTGTGGGAGACGCAGATGCGGAAAGAAAATTTGAGCCACTTTCCCAGCTGCCAGACCATGAAAGAGAAGCTCTCTACCAGTGCGTTCCCGAGCGCACAGTTGGCTGATAAAATAGGTATGCTTGCCGCTGACTTTCGACGCCGATTTGCTGACTTTGAAGCACAAAAAAGCAGGTTGGAACTGCTCGGTAACCCATTTGCTGTTGACGTGGAAAGCTCACCACCAAACCTCCAAATGGAGTTGATTGACCTCCAATGCAATGATGCACTGAGGGCAAAATATGCGGCAGTGGGTGCTGCGGAGTTCGCCCGTTTCCTCCCCGACACAATGCCCCAGCTGCGCATCCAGGCTGCTCAAACGTTGTCTATGTTTGGCAGCACATACCTGTGTGAACAACTGTTTTCTTTGATGAACCTGAACAAAACATCACACAGAAGTCGACTTACTGCTGAACACCTCCACTCAATTCTGAGGATTTCCTCAGCTCAGAGCCTTACCCCGAACATTGATGAACTTGTGGAAAAGATGGGACACCACCAAGTATCACCCTCAACCTCAAACAAGTGAACATTACTGTGCAATCACATATTTAGAGTTTTTACTCAGTTCAAGTTTAAAAGTTCAAGTTTAATATTTGTTTTCACTGCATGTTACTTCTCCTTAAACAAAGTGTTGTTTTTGATTAATAGATTTTTGCACTTTATTTTATTGTATTTCAATCCAATTATATTTTAAAAATATTTCAGTTGAGTGGATGATAGAAAATTGCTATTATTGTTTTTTTCTTTGAAGTAAATTTAGCCCACTTTTGCTAAAATAGAAAATATAGGCTACTGATGGTGCCTTGAATACCGGTTTCTTTCATTTAATGTTCATGTTATGGGGATTTTTATATAAAGGAAATTTGTCTTTTGTGTCTGTTGAAAATTAAAGATTACTGACAGAGCCATAAGAAAATATTGCTTTATTTATCTGATCATATTGGAATATATTTGTTAGGTTTTCAGTAGGTTCAATTAGGTTCACTAGACTATATGCGTCATTTAAAAAATGTTCAATGAACATTCGAACAGTCCGGCCCTCGGCTTGTAGCTAAATTTTTTATTTGGCCCTCCGTCCATTTGACTTTGACACCCCTGCTGTACACAGTCAAACTACGGTCAGCTTTGTAATTCCTTACTAATATCAGCAATAGCATTCAATACTTCACATATTAAGCTCTGAGTCACAGGGCATATCGCTGGACAATTACGGTCCAAAACAAGCAGATACGGGTGATCTGGGATTTAATAAGCATTAAGCATTTTTCCTCTTTCCATCTCTCTCTCTCAGTTTCTCTCTGTCCTTCTCTATGAAAGAAAAATAACAAATAATATGTCACACAGGAAACCAAATAGGGGTGTGGAGATATGTCACGCTGAGTGGCTCCCTCTATTACCACAAATATAAATAAGTGTAAGGACTCTTCCTTACAGAAGTTCATTCCATTAAAAAATAATAATAACATGTAACAGGTTGTGACTTAATATAATATCCTGCATTGCACAAATTCAACATACGTTAAACGATTTTGATATAAAAGCTCTACGGAGAAAGGGATACTTAGTCAGCTGCATAATGACAGTGAAAAGAAGGAAGCCTGTACAGAATAAAAATATTCCAATAGGGGAAGTTGTTTAACTGAATGTATTCAACCGAAATGTGTCTTCCGCATTTAACCCAACCCCTCAGAATCAGAGATGCGCAGGAAGTTGCCTTAATCTATGTCATCGGCGGCAGAACAGCCGATTTCTCCACCTTGCCGGCTCAGGGATATGAACCATCAACTTTTTGGTTACTGGCCCAACGCTCTTAACCGCTAAACTACATACCACCCTAAGCTTTTTCTTTAAGAAAATCAAGATGCATGAATGTATACTGTAGCCATTTAGAGGGTGTCTGTGTGTTTTTGGTATTACTATCCTTGTGGGGACCAGAAGTCCTCACAAGGATAGTCAAACAAGGAAAATTCAGATAAGTGGGAACATTTCGCTGGTCCCCACCAAAGACAATAAAACCAGTAGATACCGATAACACTGACGTTATCCAAGTATTCCTATGGAAAACTCGCGATGGCGCATGAAGCCGGAAGTATTTGAATTTGAAGCACGCCATATTGCTGAATGGGGCTGAAAAAGCATTGAACATTGAATATCACTTTGAGCATGATCAAGCTATTATTTACACTTTGGATGGTGTATCAATACACCCATTCACTACAAAGATACAGACGTCCTTCCTAACTCAGTTGCTGGAGAGGAAGGAAACCGCTCATGAGGCCAATGGTGACTTTAAAACAGTTGCAGAGTTTAATGGCTGTAATAGGAGAAAATTGAGGATGGATCAACAACATTAGTAGTGACTCCATAATGACAGTGAAAAGAAGGAAGCCTGTACAGAACAAAAATATTCCAAAAGGGGAAGTTGTATAACTGAATGCCTTCAACTGAAATGTGTCTTCCGCGTTTAACCCAAACCCTCTGAATCAGAGGTGCGGGGGCTGCCTTAATCGACATCCACGTCTTCGGCACCTGGGGAACAGTGGGTTAACTGCCTTGCTCAGGGGCAGAACGGCAGATTTTTATCTTGTCAGCTCGAGGATTCGATCCAGCAATCTTTTGGTTACTGGCCCAATGCTCTAACCACTATGGCTACCTGCCGCCCTGTTTTTTAGGATAAAAAATAAATGGAATAAAGCTAAGCACAGGCAAAATCCTAGAGGAAAACCTGGTTCAGTCTGCTTTCCAACAGACACTGAGACAAATTCACCTTTCAGCAGGACAATAACCTAAAACACAATGCCAAATATACACTGGAGTTGCTTACCAAGATGACATTGAACATCCCTGAGTGACCTAGTTCAAAATCTATGGCAAGACTTACAAATGGCTGTCTAGCAATGATAAACAACAAACTTGACAGAGCTTGAAGAATTTTTTTAAGAATAATGTGTAAAAATTGTTCAATCCAGGTGTACAAAGCTCTTACCCAGAAAGACTCACAATTGTAATTGCAGCCTAATGTGATTGTAACATGTATTAACTTAGGTGTGTGAATACTTATGTAAATTAGATACAATGGGCTCTAAATGTCAATTAAAATGTTATTTGTCACATGCGCCGAATACAAGAAGTGTAGACAAATTCACTTATATGTGTATTAAAGTAGTTGAAAGTTAAGTATTTGGTCCCATATTCCTAGCACACAATAACTACATTAAGCCTGTGACTGTACACACTTGTTGGATACATTTGCAGTTTGTTTTGGTTGTGTTTCAGATTATTTTGTGCCCAATAGAAATAAATGGTAAATAATGTATTGTGCCATTTTGGAGTCACTTTTATTGTAAATAAGAATATGTTTCTAAACACTTCTACATTAATATGAATGCTACCATGATTATGGATTATACTTATGCCTCTGTAACTTTCTCACTCATCATTATTCACAATTTATTCACGATTATCTGTAATCATGGTGAATTTGTCCCAAGACTTTTGGACCCCTAAAATGGTGGACTATGTACAAAAAGTGCTGTAATTTCTAAACAGTTCAAAATACCCTCAAATTAAAGCTGACAGTCTGCACTTTAACCTCATAGTCATTGTATCCTTTCAAATCCAAAGTTCTGGAGTATAGAGCCAAAATAACAGAACATGTGTCATTGTCCCAATACTTTTGGAGCTCACTGTATTTCTGTACTTAATTTTCAAAACATTTGCAAAAATGTCTAAAAACATTTTTTCACTTTGTTATTATGGGGTAGTGTGTATATGGGTGATAGTTTAAAAAAAATTCAGGCTTAACAACAAAATGTAGTCAAGGTATGAACACTTTCTGAAGGCACTACATAGTTTTGTTTTTGTACAGTTAGTTCTGATGGCTGGAGTTTATTTGTTGCAAAGATAATTTTCTTCAGACAGTGATTCTGCCATAGAGAAACCCATGTCCACATTTCACTGCTGTTTATAGTATGGAGTCATAGTGAGTGTGCATAAAGGCTCATTGATGATCTAAGAAAGATGTATGCTGCATGTCCCCTTCACAAAATCAGCCAATGTTCAGCCTCTTTATGAGCCACTACCATTAGATCCAGCCCTGACCAGCCTTCTGTTGGTTCTGGCTCACTTCAAGCCACCTGTCCCGGGTTACGGTCCATCTCCAGGCAGCTCTAAACAAAGAACAATAGTTATTTGAATAGGATTATTGAGGTGACCTCAGCAGGCAGGCCCAGGGCTGTGTTTGGTCAGCTCTCTCTCTATCTTCTCCTGTAGTTTATGAAAGGAGGGCCTTTTCTTGGGCTCGGCCTCCCAGCAGCCCCTCATCAGGGCGTAGACACTGGGGGGGCACTCCTCTGGAGCCTCCATACGGTAACCCTGCTCCACCCGCTCCTTCACCTCCTTCACAGACTGAGGGAGACGAGAAAGACAGAAAAAGAGATGGCACATGATCTTTGATCCAAGATGGCGTAGCAGTGTAGGCGTGTTTCGTTTCGTCCTCTCGTATACTTTTGTATTTTTCGTATTTTTTGTATATATTTTAATTTAAAAAAATGTTTTTTCTATCTCTTTTCAATTTTTAATTCGATTATACCTTCCGGTAACCTACCTCACCCAATGTGATACGGAATCGCTATTATTTTTTAACTTTGGAACACATTCAAGAACCCCCAGTAGCTAACCAGCTAATCAGCTACAAGCTATTTAGTCATTTTTAGCCACTGCTAGCAGCTTTTACCTTCTGCACAGACACCAGCTCTGTTATTAGCCTGGATATTACTCACCAATTTACCACCATCGGACTGTCTCTCCACAACAACGCCGGATTCCTGCCGTAATCCCTGAGCCACTACTTCTGATCCTCACAGCTAGCTTGCAGCTAGCACCACTGCCACGAAGCTAGCACCAGTTAGCAAACAAAATTCTACAATACCTCTTTCGCCATCTGGCTTGGATTCTCTGTCGACACGGCGCCCCGCCGCACCACCACGTCTGGTCTGCCGACAAATACCCCATCCGCTGTGCCCTCAACCGGCCTCTGTCTGAGCAGACCCCCTCCGTCTGAGCAGTCCACCCCCGGGCTACTAACTTTAAACGCCGCGTGCTAGCGTAGTGGCGGCTTCCCTGCTCCATCTACGGCTGCCCCCTGGACAATATGATCACTTGGCTACATAGCTGATGCCTGCTGGACTGTCCATTAATTCACGGTACTCCATTCTGTTTATTTGTGTTTTATCTGTCGGCTCTGTGTTTTAACTCAGGCTCTGTGTGTAGTTAATCCGACCCTCTCTGCCTAGTCATCGCCATTTTACCTGCTGTTGCTGTGTTAGCTGACTAGCTGCTGTTACCTCACCTGTTGTTTTAGCTAGCTCTCCCAATCAAGACCTGCAATTACTTTATGCCTTACTGTATGTCTCTCTCAAATATCAATATGCCTTGTATACTGTTGTTCAGGCTAGTTATCATTGTTTTGGTTTGCAATGGAACCCGTAGTTCCACTCCCCGTACCTCTGATACCTCCTTTGTCCCACCTCCCACACATGCGGTGACCTCACCCATTGTGACCAGCATGTCCAGAGATACAACCTCTCTTATCATCACCCAGTGCCTGGGCTTGCCTCCGCTGTACCCGTGCCCCACCATACCCCTGTCTGCACATTATGCCCAGAATCTATTCTACCACGCCCATAAATCTGCTCCTTTTTTCCCTTGTCGCCAACGCTCTAGGCGACCAGTTTTGGTAGCCTTTAGCCGCACCCTCATCCTACTACTCCTCTGTTCCTCGGGTGATGTGGAGGTAAACCCAGGCCCTGCATGTCCCCAGGCACCCTCATTTGTTGACTTCTGTGATCGAAAAAGCCTTGGTCTCATGCATGTCAACATCAGAAGCCTCCTCCCTAAGTTTGTCTTACTCACCGCTTTAGCACACTCTGCCAACCCTGATGTCCTTGCCGTGTCTAAATCCTGGCTTAGGAAGGCCACCAAAAATTCTGAGATTTCCATACCCAACTATAACACTTTCCGTCAAGATAGAACCACCAAAGGGGGAGGAGTTGCAATCTACTGCAGAGATAGCCTGCAAAGTTCTGTCATACTTTCCAGGTCTATGCCCAAACAGTTCGAACTTCTAATTTTAAAAATTAATCTCTCCAGAAATAAGTCTCTCACTGTTGCCGCCTGCTACCGACCCCCCTCAGCTCCCAGCTGTGCCCTGGACACCATCTGTGAATTGATCGCCCCCCATCTAGCTTCAGAGTTTGTTCTGTTAGGTGACCTAAACTGGGATATGCTTAACACCCCGGCAGTCCTACAATCTAAGCTAGATGCCCTCAATCTCACACAAATCATCAAGGAACCCACCAGGTACAACCCTAAATCCGTAAACATGGGCACCCTAATAGACATTATCCTGACCAACTTGCCCTCCAAATACACCTCTGCTGTCTTCAATCAAGATCTCAGCGATCACTGCCTCATTGCCTGTATCCGCTACGGGTCCGCGGTCAAACGACCACCCCTCATCACTGTCAAACGCTCCCTAAAACACTTCTGCGAGCAGGCCTTTCTAATCGACCTGGCCAGGGTACCCTGGAAGGATATTGACCTCATCCCGTCAGTTGAGGATGCCTGGTCATTCTTTAAAAGTTACTTCCTCACCATATTAGACAAGCATGCTCCGTTCAAAAAATGCAGAACTAAGAACAGATATAGCCCTTGGTTCACTCCAGACCTGACTGCCCTCGACCAGCACAAAAACATCCTGTGGCGAACTGCAATAGCATCGAAGAGTCCCCGCGATATGCAACTGTTCAGGGAAGTCAGGAACCAATACACGCAGTCAGTCAGGAAAGCTAAGGCCAGCTTTTTCAAGCAGAAATTTGCATCCTGTAGCTCTAACTCCAAAAAGTTCTGGGATACTGTAAAGTCCATGGAGAACAAGAGCACCTCCTCCCAGCTGCCCACTGCACTGAGGCTAGGTAACACGGTCACCACCGATAAATCTGTGATAATCGAAAACTTCAACAAGCATTTCTCAACGGCTGGCCATGCCTTCCTCCTGGCGACTCCAACCTTGGCCAACAGCCCCCCCCCCCCCCCCCCACTGCTACTCGCCCAAGCCTCCCCAGCTTCTCCTTTACCCAAATCCAGATAGCAGATGTTCTGAAAGAGCTGCAAAACCTGGACCCATACAAATCAGCTGGGCTTGACAATCTGGACCCCCTATTTCTGAAACTGTCCGCCGCCATTGTCGCACCCCCTATTACCAGCCTGTTCAACCTCTCCTTCGTATCATCTGAGATCCCCAAGGATTGGAAAGCTGCCGCGGTCATCCCCCTCTTCAAAGGGAGAGACACCCTGGACCCAAACTGTTACAGACCTATATCCATCCTGCCCTGCCTATCTAAGGTCTTCGAAAGCCAAGTCAACAAACAGATCACTGACCATCTTGAATCCCACCGTACCTTCTCCGCTGTGCAATCCGGTTTCCAAACCGGTCACGGGTGCACCTCAGCCACGCTCAAGGTACTAAACGATATCATAACCGCCATCGATAAAAGACAGTACTGTGCAGCAGTCTTCATCGACCTGGCCAAGGCTTTCGACTCTGTCAATCACCATATTCTTATCGGCAGACTCAGTAGCCTCGGTTTTTCTAATGACTGCCTTGCCTGGTTCACCAACTACTTTGCAGACAGAGTTCAGTGTGTCAAATCGGAGGGCATGTTGTCCGGTCCTCTGGCAGTCTCTATGGGGGTACCACAGGGTTCAATTCTCGGGCCGACTCTTTTCTCTGTATATATCAATGATGTTGCTCTTGCTGCGGGCGATTCCCTGATCCACCTCTACGCAGACGACACCATTCTGTATACTTCTGGCCCTTCCTTGGACACTGTGCTATCTAACCTCCAAACGAGCTTCAATGCCATACAACACTCCTTCCGTGGCCTCCAACTGCTCTTAAACGCTAGTAAAACCAAATGCATGCTTTTCAACCGTTCGCTGCCTGCACCCGCACGCCCGACTAGCATCACCACCCTGGGCGGTTCCGACCTAGAATATGTGGACATCTATAAATACCTAGGTGTCTGGCTAGACTGCAAACTCTCCTTCCAGACTCATATCAAACATCTCCAATCCAAAATCAAATCTAGAGTCGGCTTTCTATTTCGCAACAAAGCCTCCTTCACTCACGCCGCCAAACTTACCCTAGTAAAACTGACTATCCTACCGATCCTCGACTTCGGCGATGTCATCTACAAAATAGCTTCCAATACTCTACTCAGCAAACTGGATGCAGTTTATCACAGTGCCATCCGTTTTGTTACTAAAGCACCTTATACAACCCACCACTGCGACCTGTATGCCCTAGTCGGCTGGCCCTCGCTACATGTTCGTCGTCAGACCCACTGGCTCCAGGTCATCTACAAGGCTATGCTAGGTAAAGTGCCGCCTTAATTCAGTTCACTGGTCACGATGGCTACACCCACCCGTAGCACGCGCTCCAGCAGGTGTATCTCACTGATCATCCCTAAAGCTAAAACCTCATTTGGCCGCCTTTCCTTCCAGTTCTCTGCTGCCTGCGACTGGAACGAATTGCAAAAATCTCTGAAGTTGGAGACTTATCTCCCTCAACAACTTTAAACATCTGCTATCTGAGCAGCTAACCGATCGCTGCAGCTGTACATAGTCCATCGGTATATAGCCCACCCAATTTACCTACCTCACCCCCATACTGCTTTTATTTATTTACTTTTCTGCTCTTTTGCACACCAGTATCTCTACTTGCACATGATCATCTGATGATTTATCACTCCAGTGTTAATCTGCTAAATTGTAATTATTCGATTTATTGCCTACCTCCTCATGCCTTTTGCACACATTGTATATAGATTCTCTTTTTTCTACCATGTTATTGACTTGTTTATTGTTTACTCCATGTGTAACTCTGTGTTGTTGTCTGTTCACACTGCTATGCTTTATCTTGGCCAGGTCGCAGTTGCAAATGAGAACTTGTTCTCAACTAGCCTACCTGGTTAAATAAAGGTGAAAAAAAATAATATAAATAATAATAATGCCACCCCCTCTTAATGGGTCGGTTCACTTTTTAAATGGACATAAAATAAAAGGTCAAACATTCAGCCTACATACTGTATCTGTATGTTAATCACCTGGATTAAACAAGTACAGTACAACTCACTCATTCTAATTATATGGTTAGACACTAAGCATGCTTTAAGTCATTCTAGCTGATCCCCCCAGGCTGTCCCTATATCCCCCCCTGACCTACCAGGCAAACAGGGAGAGGGCTAGATGGGTACAAAGGATTGACAGTGAGACTCTGTGTCACAGGAGAGTGTAAGTACCATAATCCCCCCCCCCCCCCCACCCCATGTACAAACACAAAATATGCACAAAGGAAGGCAAGTACACACACTCACACTCTCTCTCACACATCCCCACCCCTCCCCTTCGCTCTTCTTTTTGGCTGGCTGCCATCAGGAGCTGTTGCCTTAGAAACGCGGCCTACAAGCACTAATCCTGGTTTATCTCTGCTGTTATTACCTGGTTAGTGCCATTGCTTTGATTCTCTGCTTTACATACCTGTGGGGGGAGTAACAGACTCCCTACAAACAGATACAGCATGGAAAAAAGGGATATTAAGTATGGAGTAAATAAATAAATACACATGCCCTTCCGTTTCACTCCAGTTAACTGCCCTCCGATCACAGCAGAGTTTGTTAATCGGCGCTGCTTCACTAAGACTGAAGTGTGTCTCTTCAATTGAACACATATCGTGACAATGAGTCTCATTGAAAATATAGTGCTATATAAACAGAGGTCTGGGCCAGATTACAGTATGTGACTCCATCTGACACCATGGGAAAGAAATAAAACCTACTCATGGGGTCCTCTACTGGTACAACATCATGACTACACATAGAAGAACCACATCTTATGAATGCTCAAATTTCACCCCCGACTCCTATTCAGGACAGATCAAATGAGTCCGGGGCAAATCCATGTTCTGACGCACTAACCTACCTTTAATCTTAGGGGAAGTTTCCTTAGTTTCAGTACCATAAGTCTATCAGTGGATAAAGCACTGCTGACGTAAAATGGATAATGGGTCATAGAGGGATAAGGGTCAAACAAACCCCATTTTCCATGACCTGCCCTAATAGATCAGGCTTTTTATGTAACCTGAGATTATGGTCATTTGGAGAGACGCACTGGTGCCAGGATGTCAATGGTGTTTTCAGTTAGTAAAAACTACTGGGTTGCCACTGATCAGCGGTAAGATAAGGGCACTGGACGCTGTAGCAGGCATCCTGAGAACAGCGTCAGTAAGCTTTACTGTACTGTGGCTCACCTCTCACGGGCGAAGACCTCTGGAACACCTGCTGAGAACAGAGGACCTTGCAGCTTCCATGAAGGACAGAGAGCTATGGCATGCCATCATTCAGCGCATTGCACCACCATAATAAGCAAGTGAGCAACTGGGTCAGACTGCCTTGATAAGAATTTTCAAAGCAGCTGTTCATATTTTTGTCACACACTAATTTCTGTTGCATTGTTGTGCCAGTAACTCAGAACTATACATCACTGTTCATAAAGATCAGTGAAGTCAGGACTCACCATCTTGGGGTAGGGCTGTCGACCGTAGGAGAACGTCTCCCAGAGGAGAACACCATAGCTCCATACGTCTGACCGCGTGGAGAATTTCTATAGGACAATCACACATGACCACAAAAGCAATTCAATGACAAATTACAAAATTCCACTGATGACTGCTCGACATGATAGTTACTGTGTAATAGCCACATAGGCTTGGCAGGCTAAAAAAACAGACTCACATACAATTCACATGAATTACACATACTGTTAAGTCTGTAAAGTAACCGAAAGCTTGAATCCCTTAGCCGACAAATCTGTTGATGTGCCCTTGAGCAAGGCACTTAGTGCTAATTTCTCCCACACTCAGAAGGTGTCTCAAGGGGAGTTGGGATATGCGAAAAAAAACTTTTACAATTGACACATTTGCATTAATACACACTTGTGAAATAGGACAGATAAGCACCCACCTAATTTATATTTTATTATAAACATGTCTGTACTGTAAGCATGATAAACACTAGATGTTAGAGGTAAACATGATCCACCTCTTTCTTCAGGGCCTCAGGGGCTGTCCATTTGACTGGTAGTTTAGCGTTGTCCGAGGCCTTGCAGTCCACCTTGGTCAACCCAAAGTCACTGACTTTGGCCACGCCTTCGTTGGAGACCAGGATGTTACGGGCCGCTAGGTCTCTGTGAACCAACCTCTTAGACTCCAGGTACTCCATGCCCTCGCACACATCTCTGAACACACACATACACACATTCTTACTGAAATACACAGAAATGCACAACTTCTAATAAAGACTCTCTTAAAAACGAGGCTTTCAGTAAAGTTGGTAATGTGGCAGTGATTTAATGTATAACATATAAAGTTATATTAAATTATATACTCCGAGTCAATATTCATGTCATAAGAAGCAATTCCCTACAACCACGCCCACAAATTAGGTGAAACACATTCTTTCCCATTGACCGCCATTGTAAAAGAGCCAACTTCGTCGTCAATGTTTAGTTACAGTGCATTCGGAAAGTATTCAGACCTCTTGACTTTTTCCACATTTTGTTACGTTACAGCCTTATTCTAAAATTGATTAAATTGTTGTTTTTCCCTCATCAATATACACACAATACCACATAATGACAAAGCAAAAACTGTGTTTTAGAAATGTTTGCAAATGTATTACAAATATAAAACTGAAATATCACATTTACATAAGTATTCATGTAAATATGACATTTACATAAGTAAGGTATTTCATTTTTGTATTTTTATACATTTGCAAGAATTTCTAAAAAACTGTTTTCACTTTGTCATGGTGAGGTATTGTGTGTAGATTGACGATAAAATACAATAATTAATACATTTTAGAATAAGGTTGTAACGTAACAAAATGTGGAAAAAGTCAAGAGGTCAGAATACTTTCAGAATGCACTGTATACAGAAGTAACAAAACATGCTGAAAAGCTGCTGGGTTGTTCAATGTACATGTAATCAGGTCAAAATTCCAATCCTACGGTTGCCTTGGGAGCAGGTAATATTGAAAAGTAATCTTAGACATGCTGCACTTTTCTTAAATGTAATTTTGTAATTGACTAAAACAAGCAGATAACAAGAAAATTCTGTTTGAAAAATGTCCGGTTTTTGCTGTGGGCCAATGGGGTAACCTAGGTTGATTTCCCCACAGGCGGGCGGGGCCACGAAGTTCTATCAAATACCGCCTGGGACTGTGGTGGGGCCTCACAGTGCAAAACGTAGTAGCTGGCCAGTGCGAATGACAAAACGGCCCCTCGTCCGGAGGAAGTTCACCAGATTACCCTACAACACACAAATAATACAGTTGGATAACAGTTGTGTAATCTAAACTAGATTTGAGTAGATAGTCCTAATTGTTTGTTTGTTACAGATAATTGTTTTGCATCAACAAGCTGTTAGGGCTTGTCTCCTGGACTGAGATTAAGCCTACTCCTAGTCTGTTAGTTAGTCTTGATTGACTGTGATGACAGATTGACGGTACTGAAGTCACGGCAGCAGAACCTTGGCCATGAGCTCTGTGACGATGTGCAGTCCATTGTCTACGATCACCCCCAACAACCGCACCAGGTTCTTATGCTGCAGTTTCCTAGTGGAAAGTTCGTAATCAGATCCAAAACAATAAAATGAAAAAAATAAAGAAAGTAACAAAGGGATGAAGGAACAAAGGTCAGATAGTCGTTACTCCATTTAATGAAGTTAATTAAGAAACTGTGTCGCCACTCTGAACTCACGTCATAACAGTGGTCTCTTCTAAGAATGCCTGTGCCGTTACATCACATTTAATGTTCTTTACTGCCACCTTCTGGCCAATGTAGTCTCCTTCAAACACCGCTAGGGGACAACAAAACAAGAGCAAATTAAATCTGTAACAGAATCAGGGTTCAATTCAAGGTTACAATGGTTTACAGGCTTTTTTTTTTTTTTTTACTCCACCGAAACAATTGAGGAAATTGCAGCCTCACCTCCAAACTCCCCCTCTCCGATACTCTCTCCCAAGGTCAGCTTCCTGATGTCCAGCAGCCACCCCGCTGTGACACACACAGAGATACCAATCTAAAACGGTATCTTTTTTTCTCTCTCTCACTTCTAAAGAAACAGGTAGCTTTTATATTTATCACTCACACTTCTAAAGAAAGTCACATTAACACCCCACCACCACATCCTCTCACATACAGAATACCCTTCATCCCCCTCACCCAGGAAGGCACGGATCTCCGAGCCTTAAGGAGGCCAACTCTGACACATCATGAGAGTGTAAAGACCAAGCCCTTACTTTTAGACAGCTCCAACTCAGCTGACTTGGTGCCCTCCTTATCTTTGGGCTTCAGAAGTTTTGTGGCGATAGCTCCCTTGTGCTTGGAGTGGAACTGCAAAGATAGCCATTATTATTATTTTTATTAAACTTTATTTATACAGGGTGGGTCACCATTGAGACCAGGGTCTCATTTACAAGGGAGCCCTGTGAACATGAATATACACAATAAAATGTAACATAACATAATGTAAAATAACAATACCAATACAACAAGAATAATCAAATCAAACAGAACCCTCACATATCACCTCCCTTAAAACTTGATCTAAACTTTCCAATGGAGACCAGCGAGTCTAGCTTCAATGTGGCCTGAAGGCTATTCCATGAGCTTGGGGCATAAAAACTAAAAAGCATTTTCCCCCCAACTAAGTGGAGACCCGTGGGGCCTCCAGAACCATCCAGTCCAGAGAGCGGGTCAGCTTGTGACAGCTTACGGTATATTAAGAACAGAGAATGAACTATGCTGTCGTTGACACATAAAAGGGTTGGTATGAGGCTTTGATGGCTTAGTTGGTTGCTAAAACTCACAACACCAGTAGAGCTGAGTCCTGTATGGGCAACATACAGTATACCGATTGTATGTACAGTATTTACTGTTAGTTATTAATTCTAAAACTATAACAATTAAGTACTGTCAAAAAGAAACAGAATGATGGAAAGGGGAACTGTACACAACAAATGCATTTTTACAAATCCAATAGTCCTGCGTGTCAGGAAGCAGCTGGATTCTCCCTTTATTTTCTCACAAGAGTAAGTCAGCGATATGAGTCAGGACTAAAGACATCTGTGCTCCACAGATAAGGGAGTGGTGAGGCATCTTTAGCCTTTACAGTCACCCGTATCTCCAAACTCCCTAATGACTGTGCTTCCAATAGCTCGGAAACTCACTGGCACAACATAGATAAACCTTAAAAGGTCTGCTAAGACCTTTCTTTTAAACTGTAAGCAATTAATGACAGTTACTTTCTATGGGTGACAGTTTGCCATGGTTAGGTTCAAATAAAATTCTGAGTGATTATTTTTCCATATAGAGGCTGATTATGAACATTAGCTCCTCAGTATAAAGATGTAGGCAAGGAAATCTTGTATTTTCATACACTCCCCTTATAAATGTGACTCTACTATACTACCCTACCAAGCAAAAAGGCAGTAACTGCTCATTTGGTCAAAAATGTCATTTTTGCTACATTAAATACATGCTTAAATATAATGTGCCCCCCCCCCCCCCCCAACCCCTCTTTCTGTTTACATTATATGCATAGTCACTTTAACTATACATTCATGTGCATACTACCTCAATTAGCCCGACTAACCGGTGCCCCCGCGCATTGGCTACCCGGACTATCTGCATTGTGTCCTGCCACCCACCACCCGCCAACCCCTCTTTTACGGTACTGCTACTCTCTGTTTATAATATATGCATAGTCACTTTAACCATACCTACATGTACATACTACCTCAATCAGCCAGACTAACCGGTGCCTGTATATAGCCTTACTACTGTTATATTTCAACTTAAAAATTGCACTGTTGGTTAGAGCCTGTATGTAAGCATTTCACTGTAAGGTCTACACCTGTTGTATTCGGCGCACGTGACAAATAAACTTTGATTTGGACAAGTATCCTGCCTCTATTGTATTGTGTTTTGGAGAAAATGGGGGTCATGTTAGCAGTAACTTCATAAAGTTACTGTGAAACCAAGGTAAATAAAAGTCATTTTTCTCAGTTCCACACTATGAGCGGTTACTGCCTTTTTGCTTGGTAGGGCAGTGTATACCCTAGCATTTTTTATTTGAGATCAAATGTTTACTATGAGGCCGATGTGAGTAAGAACTTTAAACAGGTTAAACACATTCGCAAGGCTGTGGGGCCAGAATGAATACCAGAGCGCTTAATCAGAGCATGCGCTGACCAGCTGGCAAGTGTGTTCACTGACATTTTCAACCTATCCCTAATCCGGTCTGTAATACCAACTTGTTTCAAGCAGACCAGCATAGTCCTCATGCCCAAGAATGCCAAGGTAACATGTCTCTAGTAAATGAATATCACCCTGTAGTATTCACATCTATAGCCATGAAATGCTTTGAAAGGCTGGTCATGGCTCACATCAACACCATCATCCCTGACAACCTGGACCCACTCTAATTCGCATACTGCCGTAACAGATAGAATAGAATAAAACTTTATTGGACATTTTTCTTTGGCATCACCTTCATTAAAATAATCACATACACATTCATTCTCACATCATACACATTTAAACCAGTCAGTCCATCATGTTGCATACACTAACAACATAGAGGACATTAATACATTCACTCACAAACGACCACTGTCCCAACTGCACTAGATACAATTTACTTTGTACTTAGTAGTCCAAAAGCACAAGGAACGAATGAATGTTTGAACACGTTCTTCTTGGCCATGGGCATTCTGAAGCGCCAGCCAGAGGGAAGCCACAGATGACGCAATCTCTTTTGCATTCCACACTGCCCTCACCCACCCGGACAAAAGGGATACCTACGTAAGAATGCTGCTCATTGACTAAGCCTCAGCATTCAACACCATAGTCCCCTCCAAGCTCATCAACAAGCTCAGGACCCTGGGACTGAACATCTTCGTCTTCAACTGGATCCTGGAATTCCTGAGGGGCCGCCCCCAGGCGGTGAGGGTAGGCAACAACTCACCCCCCACGCTGACCATCAACATGGCGGCCCCTCAGGGGTGTGTGCTTAGTCTCCTCCTGTACTCCCTTTTCACCCACGGCTGCTTGGCCACGCACGACTCAAACACCATCATCACGTTTGAGACGACACGACGATGGTAGGACTGATCACTGACAATGATGAGGCAGCCTATAGGGAGGAGGTCAGTAACCTGGCAGTGTGGTGCCAGGACAACAACCCCTCCTCAACATCAGCAAGACATGCCGCTGATTGTGAACTACAGGAAACAGAGGGGCATACACGCCCCCATCCACATCGATGGGGCTGTAGTGGAACGGATCGAGAGCTTCATGTTCCTCGGTGTCCACATCACTAAGGAATTAACATGGTCCACACACACCCACACAGTTGTGAAGAGGGCACGACAATGCCTCTTCCACCTCAGGAGGATGAAAATACTTTGCATGGTCCTCAGATCCTCAAAAAGTTATACAGCTGCACCATTGAGAGCATATTGACCGGCTGCATCACCACTTGGTACGGCAATGGCAAGGCACCCGCTACAGAGGGTGGTGAGTACGGCCCAGTACATCCCTGGGGCCGAACCTCCTACCATCCAGGACCTCTATACCAGGTGGTGTCAGAGGAAGGCCCAAAAAAGTGTCAAAGACTCCAGCCACCCAAGTCATAGACTGTTCTCTCTGCCAAGTCTGGAACCAACAAGACCCTGAACAGCTTCTGCCCCCAAGCCATTAGACTGCTAAACAAGACTGCTAAATAGCTCATCAAATGGCTACCCAAACTACCTGCATTGACCCTTTTTTTTTGCACTAACTCTTTTGCACAGACTCTATGCACACACACACTGGACTCTACACACACACACACGCACACACAAAACATGCGCACACATGCTTACTGACGCCACACACACACACTCTCACAGTCACCACATACGCTGCTGCTACTGTTTATTATCTATCCTGTTGTCTAGTCACTTTACCCCTACCTACACTGAGTATGCAAAACATTAAGGACACCTGCTCTTTCCATGAAATAGACTGAAAGTTATGAACCATAATTGATGTCACTTCTTAAATCCACTTTAAATCAGTGTAGATGAAAGGTGGGAGAGAGGTTAAAGAAGGATTTTTAAGCCTTGAGACATGGATTATGTATGTGTGCCATTCAGAGAGTGAATGGGCAAGACAAAATATTTAAGTATCTTTGAACGGGGTATGGTAGTATCTGTCAGGCGCACCGGTTTGTGTCGAGAACTGCAACGCTTCTGGGGTTTTCATGCTCAACAGTTTCCCGTGTGTATCAAGAATGGTTCACCACCCAAAGGACATCCAGCCAACTTGACACAACTGTGGGAATCATAAGAGTCAACATGGGCCAGCATCTCTGTGGAATGCTTTTGACACTTTGTAGAGTCCATGCCCCAACGAGTTGAGTCTGTTCTAAGGGCAAAAAAGGGGGGTGCAACTAAATATTAGGAAGGTGTTCCTAATGTTTGGTATACTCATTGTATATGTACATAGCTACTTCAATTACCTGATAGCCCTGCACATCGACTCGGTACTGGTACTCATTGTATATACAGTTGAAGTCGGAAGTTTACATACACTTAAGTTGGAGTCATTAAAACTCATTTTTCAACCACTCCACAAATTTCTTGTTAACAAACTATAGTTTTGGCAAGTCGGTTAGGACATCTACTTTGTGGATGACACAAGTAATTTTTCCAACAATTGTTTACAGACAGATTATTTCACTTATAATTCACTGTATCACAAGTTTACATACACTAAATTGACTGTGCCTTTAAACAGCTCGGAAAAATCCAGAAAATGATGTCATGGCTTTAGAAGGTTCTAATAGGCTAATAGACATCATTTGAGTCAATTGGAGGTGTATCTGTGGATGTATTTCAAGGCCTACCGTCAAACTCATTGCCTCTTTGCTTGACATCATAGGAAAGTCAAAAGAAATCAGCCAAGACCTCAGAAAAAAAAATTGTAGACCTCTACAAGTCTAGTTCAACCTTGGGAGCAATTTCCAGACGCCTGAAGGTACCATGTTCATCTGTACAAACAATAGTGCGCAAGTATAAACAACATGGGACCATGCAGCCGTCATACCACTCAGGAAGGAGACGTGTTCTGTCTCCTAGAGATGAACGTACTTTGGTGCGAAAAGTGCAAATCAATACCAGAACAACAGCAAAGGATCTTGTGAAGATGCTGGAGGAAACAGGTACATAAGTATCTATATTCACAGTAAAATGAGTCCTATATCGACATAACCTGAAAGGCCACTCAGCAAGGAAGAAGCCACTGCTCCAAAACCACCATAAAAAAGCCACACTACGGTTTGCAACTGCACATGGGGACAAAGATCGTACTTTTTGGAGAAAAGTCCTCTGGTCTGATGAAACAAAAATAGAACTGTTTGGCCATAATGACGACCGTTATGTTTGGAGGAAAAAGGGGGAGGCTTCAAGCCGAAAAACACCATCCCAACCGTGAAGCACGGTGGCAGCATCATGTTGTGGGGGTGCTTTGCTGCAGGAGGGACTGATGCACTTCACAAAATAGACGGCATCATGAGGAGGAAAATTATGTGGATAAATTGAAGCAACATCTCAAGACATCAGTCAGGAACTTAAAGCTTGGTCGCAAATGGGTCTTCCAAATGGACAATGACCCCAAGCATACTTCCAAAGTTGTGACAAAATGGCTTAAGGACAACAAAGTCCAGATATTGGAGTGGCCATCACAAAGCCTTGACCTCAATCCTATAGAAAATCTGTGGGCAGAACTGAAAAAGAGTGTGCATGCAAGTATGCCTACAAACCTGACTCAGTTACACCAGCTCTGTCAGGAGGAATGGGCCAACATTCACCTAACTTATTTTGGGAAGCTTGTGGAAGGCTACCCGAAACGTTTGACCCAAGTTAAACAATTTAAAGGCAATGCTACCAAATACTAATTGAGTGTATGTAAACTTCTGACCCACTGGGAATGTGATAAAAGAAATAAAAGCTGAAATAAATAATTCTCTCTACTATTATTCTGACATTTCACATTCTTAAAATAAAGTGGTGATCCTAACTGGCCTAAAGACAGGGAATTTTTACTAGGATTAAATGTCAGGAATTGTGAAAAACTGAGGTTAAATGTATTTGGTGTGTGTGTAAACTTCCAACTTCAACTGCAGCCATATTATTTTTTACTCGTTATTGTTATTCAATCTGCATTGTTGGAAAAGTAAGTAAGCATTTCACTGTTAGTCTACATCTGTTGTTTACGAGGCATGTGACAAATACAATTTGATTTGATAGTACAGAATGTCACCTTTGTGGGTATTTTTATACATATCTGTTTTACCTTTTAGAAATGAAAGCACTCCATGTATCTAGTCCCCCCCATTTGAAGAAGTCATAAATATTTGGAAAAATTCACTTAGTGTATTAAAGTAGAAAAAAGTTTAGTATTTGTTCCCATATTCCTAGCACTCATTGACTACATCAAGCATATGACTACAAACTAAATAACAAATCTATCTCCGCCTCACCTCTATCATGTCTATGAGGTTGTAGAAGTACTGGGTGTTGTCGATGGTCAGTTTCCTGTGCTGGTACATGACTCGGTAGTGGATGACCTGGCTGGCGTAGCCGACACAGAGCACATAGTCACCAGGGTGGCGGATGGACTCCCGCACCAGGAACAGGCCATCCTCTACAGGCCGCAGCTTGGACACCGCCTCGGGACCTGAGATCTTCCCATGGAACCAGCTGACATGGACCAAAAAATTATTAGTAAAAGCAATTAATAAAGAGACATTCCACAAAGTGTATTGCACAGGGCTAAGGATTTTGTTCTGGTCAAGTCACGTGTCCAGGAAATCACCTGGCCCTAGCTATATAAAACCCTCTTAGGCCTTACTCCCCCCTATCTGAGATATTTACTGCAGCCCTCATCCTCCACATACAACACCCATTCTGCCAGTCACGTTCTTTTAATGGTCCCCAAAGCACACACATCCCTGGGTCGCACGTCTTTTCAGTTTGCTGCAGCTAGTGACTGGAACAACCTGCAACAAATACTCAAACTGGACAGTTATCTCAAACTCTTCATTCAAAGACTCAATCATGGACACTCTTACTGACAGTTATGGCTGCTTTGCGTGATGTATTGTTGTCTCTACCTTCTTGCCCATTGTGCTATTGTCTGTGCCCAATAATGTTTGTACCATGTTTTGTGCTGCTACCATGTTGTGCTGCTGCCATGTCGTGTTGCTACCATGTTGTTGTCATGTTGTGTTGCTACCATGCTATGTTGTTGTCATAGGTCTCTCTTTATGTAGTGTTGTCTCTCTACTCGTGATGTGTGTTTTGTCCTGTATTTAAAAAAAATAAAAAATAATAATCCCCGCAGGAGGCCTTTTGCCAGGCCGTTATTATAAATAAGAATTTGTTCTTAACTGACTTGCCTAGTTGAATAAAGGTTAAATATATATATATATATTTTTTTAAATAGCTCTAAGCTTACATAACTGGAAAAAAAATCACCCATCTAAATTATGAGGAAGTGTACATATCAGTCCTTCAGTAGAAGACAGTGTGGATATTATGGAGAAGAACAAAAAGGGAAACAGAAAAAAACACAAATGCCTAAATTGCACAATAAACATGGTCTTATGACTGGGGATAAAGGAAAAATAATGAAATCCAGACTGATAGCCTTAAATAGACTTACGGCATGAGACTGAGACTGGGGTCGACACGAATGGCCTCTCGCTCTCGCATGTTGGTGGCAGAGATGAGTCCTTCCTCTCCTGTGGTGTTGTGTCTGGCCTTGTAATGTTCTTTCCCCTAGAAAACAGCACCAGAACAGCTTTCAGTAGAATCATGCAAATAGATACATGTTCAGCTCAATTATATTTATAGAGCCCCCACCAAAGCAGACAGTGCACAAAGATCATGGGCAAGTTTTAATTTTAATTTTAGAAAAGTACATTGTAAATTGTGTGCTTACATTTGTAAACGATCACATATCTCTCTCTATTATGTGTGGGAATACTTTGGAACAGATTACCTAAATAAAAATATCATGGAGCTTATTTGCTGGTGTTTTTACAGTCTTTTTTTTGCTCAGAAAACTTGTGAGGCAAAATAAAATCGCCTGCGCGCCAAATTCGGCCAGTTGCCGCAAGTTAGGGAACCCTGCTATAAATCATTACTTACTGTTCCTGTTCTCATAATAGTGAGGATGTCTCCTTTGCGATAGGCCAGTTCACCAGTTTTGGGCTGGCTGTGGTCACTCTTGGCAACACATTGTGTGCCGAACACCAAACACTTCTGTAAGAGAGAGGTCAAAAATGCAAAGGCTTGTGACAGAACTTTGACATTTACAGCATCGGTTGGTTCAAAATTTAAAAATTAGGACATTTCTCTGAAATGTGTACACTACATTTAACAAACATTATAAACTGGATGGTTTGAACCCTGAATGCTGATTGGCTGACAGCCGTGGTATATCAGACCGTATACCACGTATGGCAAAACATGTATTTTTACTGCCCCACTTACATTGGTAACCAGTTTATAATAGCAATAAGGCACCACAGGGGTTTGTGGTATATGGCCAATATACAGTACCACAGCTAAGGGCTGTGTCCAGGCACTCCGCGATGCGTCGTACTTAAGAATAGCCCTTAGCCGTGGTATATTGGCCATATACCACACCTCCTCGTGCCTTATTACTTAATTATAGTTCAGACACTGGTGATTGTACATTATGAATTACGATAAAAAGTTATTTCTCAGGCGGTAATGAATCACACTACTAACAGATAAACAAGCTAGTGTCCTGACAGAAAGATGGCTTTTATCTCCCAGTGAGTTTATTTATTTATTTTATTTTACCGTTATTTTACCAGGTAAGTTGACTGAGAACACGTTCTCATTTGCAGCAACGACCTGGGGAATAGTTACAGGGGAGAGGAGGGGGATGAATGAGCCAATTGTAAACTGGGGATTATTAGGTGACCGTGATGGTTGAGGGCCAGATTGGGAATTTAGCCAGGACACCGGGGTTAACACCCCTACTCTTACGATAAGTGCCATGGGATCTTTAATGACCTCAGAGAGTCAGGACACCCGTTTAACGTCCCATCCGAAAGACGGCACCCTACACAGAGCAGTGTCCCCAATCACTGCCCTGGGGCATTGGGATCTTTGTTTAGACCAGAGGAAAGAGTGCCTCCTACTGGCCCTCCAACACCACTTCCAGCAGCACCTGGTCTCCCATCCAGGGACTGACCAGGACCAACCCTGCTTAGCTTCAGAAGCAAGCCAGCAGTGGTATGCAGGGTGGTATGCTGACAGTTATGGTCACCCTGTAGTGACCGGAACATGGAATGGATACATACCGTTGCCATCCTCAAGATTGGAATATGCCTGGGTGGATGTAAATTCAAAAGTAAAGAGAACACCTGTTTAAGGAGAGCACATTATGCAAAACATCATATGGAAAACTTTCATCACAAGTCTAGCAATAATAGTAGGCTAAATAAACAATATGTTATTTAAGAGTAACAGTAGCCTGCCACTGGGCAAAAACTGAGTAAAAGTAAAAGATACCTTAATAGAAAATTACTCAAGTAAAAGTCACCCAGTAAAATACTACTTGAGTAAAAGTCTAAAAGTATTTGGTGTTAAATATACTTAAGTATCAAAAGTAAAAGTATCAATCATTTCAAATTCCCTATATTAAACAAACCAGACGGCACCATTTTCTTGTTTTATTATTTACGGTTAACCAAGGGCACACTCCAACACTCAGGCATAATTTACAAACGAAGCATTTGTGCTTAATGAGTCCGCAAGATCAGAGGCAATAGATGACCAGGGATGTTCTCTTGATAAGTGCATGAAATTGACAATTTTAACGTTAGTGAAGTAAAAGTAGTTGTCAAAAATATAAATAGTAAAAGTAGATACCCCAAAAAACGAGTTAAGTAGTACTTTAAAGTATTTTTACTTAAGTACTTTTCACCACAGATTTTTTGTTAATTTCACGTAGTTGACAACTCAACCAAAACTAGACATTGAAGATACGACTGTGCAGTGGGCTACCACTGCTCCTTTCCCTGTCATTAAAATATATACATTCCTGAAAAAACAAGCCCTTTTTGAAGGATCAGTTCAATATAATTATTCAAAGAAAGGAAAAAACAAAGTAGGCAACAGCATTAACAGACGACTGAGGGTGGGGCATCATATGGCAGTGGCAGTCTGTATACCTGTGGCTCAGCAATGTAGCAAAATGTAGCCTAATATGGTCCAAGGACAGACGTGATCAGAGCGCTAAGAGGATACAGGTATTTGGTGACCAGTCAATAGACACATGAACTAACACTATTTCCTGACAATGAGAACAGTTGAAGCCATAACACAGCTGAAACTGTCACTTACCTATAACGCTGCATTTGTACGACCTGTTACATTTGTCATTGCAGTTTCGAGTGGGTAACCAATTGCTGCGATTAATTACAGGCTAATCCGTAAAAAAGGAAATCGAGGTAGAGATAACTGCTTAATTCTTCCTTAGAAGGTCAGACGTCAAGAACGGAAAAGGTTAAGCAGACGCATCTTCGAATACTAGACAGCGCTTCATACGCTATTATTCATCACTCACAATAGCCCATCTCATCGCCCCCTTTCCAATCATGAATATTCAAAAAGCCAGAGGGGTGTGCTAGGATATGTGGACTGGCAACACATTTTAAAAGGTGCGTGGGGCGCCAGTTCTGTCAAAAATAATCAATTATTCATTCACACAATGAGAAAAGTATATCTACATGAGTTAAGTCTTTAATATTCATCCTTGGTTTTAGGCAGCACTACAAAGACGTTCAAATAATATTACAGCAACGTTAACTCTCCTTTTAACAAAACAAGGTTGATTGCAACATGATGCAAAGACAAAAAAGTTAATTAAAATGGGTGTTGTGAAGATGCTCTTTGAAAATAAAATCATCAAAAGCCGTTTTTGTTTTTTTACAAAAACCTTAATACAAAGATATCTGCATTTTTCCTCATTTCCTCATTCATCACAATGATAAGATGTTAAAATATTGAATGATACAGTATTGATTTATTACAATGTGCCCCTTTTAGAACTGTCAGTCCATATATATTGGCATATCATTCCTCCTCACCTCTCCACCTGATGTGTGGTGAGCATTCTGGCGCAAATCGGTTACTGTGCATCACCCAAGTGGGTGTCACACATTGGTTGTGGATGAGGTGAGCTTCCAACTAAATACAGTTGAAGTCGGAAGTTTACATACACTTAGGTTGGAGTCATTAAAACTAGTTTTTCAATCACTCCACAACTTTCTTGTGAACAAAATATAGTTTTGGCAAGTCGGTTAGGACATCTACTTTGTGCATGTCAAGTAATTTTTACAATTGTTGACAGACAGGTTATTTCACTGTATCAGTATTCCAGTGGGTCAGAAGTTTACATACACTAAGTTGACTGTACCTTTACACAGCTCAGAAAATTCCATAAAATGTCATGGCTTTAGATGCTTCTGATAGGCTAATTGACATAATTTGAGTCAATTGGAGGTGTACCTGTGGATGTATCTCAAGGCCTACCTTCAAACTCAGTGCCTCTTTGCTTGACATCATGGGAAAATCTAAAGAAATCAGCCAAGACCTCAGAATTTTTTTTTGTAGACCTCCAAAAGTCTGGTTCATCCTTGGGAGCAATTTCCAAAACACCTGAAGGTACCACGTTCATCTGTACAAACAATAGTACGCAAGTATAAACACCATGGGACCACGCAGCCGTCACACGGCTCAGGAAGGAGACGCATTCTGTCTCCTAGAGATGAACATACTTTGGTGCGAAAAGATCAAATCAATACAGCAAAGGACCTTGTGAAGATGCTGGAGGAAACAGTTACAAAAGTATCTATATCCACAGTAAAATGAGTCCTTTATCGACATAACCTGAAAGGCCACTCAGCAAGGAAGAAGCCACTGCTCCAAAACCACAATAAAAAAGCCAGACTACGGTTTGCAACTGCACATAGGGACAAACTCGTACTTTTTGGATCGTACTTTTTTTTTTTTTTTTTTTTACTTTTTCCTCTGGTCTGATGAACCAAAAATAGAATTGTTTGGCCATAATGACCATCGTTATGTTTGGAGGAAAAGGGGGGAGGCTTGCAAGCCGAAGAACACCATCCCAACCATGAAGCACGGGTGTGGCAGATTCACGTTGTGGGGTTGCTTTGCTGCAAGAGGAATTGGTGCACTTCACAAAATAGATGACATCATGAGGAAGGACAATTATGTGGATATATTGAAGAAACATCTCAAGACATCAGTCAGGAAGTTAAAGCTTGGTCGCAAATGGGTCTTCCAAATGGATAATGACCCCAAGCATACTGCCAAAGTTTTGGCAAAATGGCTTAAGGACAACAAAGTCCAGATATTGGAGTGGCCATCACAAAGCCCTGACCTCAAACCCATAGAAAATGTGTAGGCAGAACTGAAAAAGCGTGTGCGAGCGAGGAGGCCTACAAACCTGACTCAGTTACACCAGCTCTGTCAGGAGGAATGGGCCAAAATTCACCTAACTTATTGTGGGAAGCTTGTGGAAGGCTAACTGAAACGTATGACCAAAGTTAAAAACAATTTAAAGGCAATGCTACCAAATACTAATTGAGTGTATGTAAACTTCTGACCCACTGGGAATGTGACGAAAGTAATAAAAGCTGAAATATATCATTCTCTACTATTATTCTGACATTTCATATTCTTAAAATAAGGTGGTGATCCTAACAGGGAATTATTACTAGGATTAAATGTCAGGAATTGTGAAAAACTGAGTTTAAATGTATTTGGCTAAGGTGTAAGTAAACTTCCAATTTCAACTATATGTAAAGCGCTTTGGTTTGTCTAGAAAAGCGCTATGTAAATCCAATCAATTAATTATATGAAGTCTCCAAACACACTCCACAAAAGACAGATTTTTAAATGCAAAGAATATGGCTGCATATAATAACTCATTTCATAAGGTCTTTATTCTCATAGCATGCTAGACAGACTGTGCAACATAGGAGCTATCTGTCAACTCCTCTTACACAAAACATATTCTATAACCCAGTGATTTCCTTAAAAGCGTTTTGTGGTGCAATCAATCACATCTTCAAAAATGCAGATTTTTTTCTTTTCAGGTGTCTGACAAATTTATAGACATCTTTAGACTAAACAGAGAGAGTGCTTTTCAAAGCGCTGTTTTCAGAGTGTTTCTTTACAGCTTTAACATTTTTTGTCATTGCCTGCAGTTTTGGCACAATGAACTGTACATTTTTAAAACTTACTTTAATGTACTCATGTCTGTCTTTAAAGGGGGGCTGAACTTGGTTTCAAGTCTCATTAGGAAATGCGACAGCACGGTTTCGGAGGCGTGCTTTGATGTGGGTTACTCGTCTGTGTTTGAACATGAGAAGTATTTGTACTTTTACTATGCCAAAACAGTACAGTTACATTCACTCACCCTTCTAGATAACTTGAAACAGTCTAACCATGTCTCGAAGTAGTCTAGCTAGCAAGTTAGCCAACTTCTTTCACCAAGTCGCTTCAGCCGCCTATTGTGCAACTGTGGCAAAGTTGGGTTGACTTTGGATAGCCTGTCTGTGGAGCTAGTTAGGGACTGTCAATAAATTACACAATGTAAATGAGACAATAACTTCATGTTGCACACCTGTTCTCTTTAAATTCTTTCAATATTTGTATATTCATTTCTAAAATGTATAGTTGGTTTGATGTTAAGTCATTGAAATTTGGAGCTATTGATATTTTTTAAATGTTGTCCCATGTACATTGTGTAATTTACTGATGGTCCCTAACTAACCACATAGCAATATCAAATGACAAACCAAATTGACCATGGGCATTACGATCTGGTCCTGTGCAGCTGCGCTCTGAAGTGATGATTACTTGGGTACTGCCAGCTGTGGGCAGGATGAAAATAAACCCAATATATGCACCTAAATGAGTAGCTCCTGCAGTCTTCAGTATATGATAACTGGCCTGTACAATAAAGGATTAAATCTTCTCTTCAATAAGAAAAGCAGGGGGGAAAAGTCCTTACAGTACATACAAAACAATGTAAGGAACAGTGGTTGGTACAGGTACTGTAAATGGGAGGGCTTCAGAAGTTGAGTGGGCAAATATTCTGGAAATGGAATGATGCAATCATTTAGCCTGGTTCCAGATCAGTATGTGCTTTAGCAAAATCCTCTGATGATTGTTGTCATGAAGCACATACAGATCTGGGAGCAGGCTATCAGTCATTAGCTCCTAGAAACCTCAGTAAGTCAGTCTGACGTTAAAGCCAATTTTCAGCACAATTTTATGAGTAAATCATCTTTACCTTTCCCCTCCCATTCCCTCTAGGGGAGACATAAATGTTGCGACTTGGTGAAAGAACAACTAAGTCAGTTATATTCATATAGATTCTGAAAATTAAAATTAAAAGTAAAGGATGTGACATTCTGCCAGTATAGACTACTAACCTGCTCTAGCCTGGGTGCTGATATGTTTCTGTTTTACTCTATCATTCTCATGCCAACATTAGAAGCAAAACCAGATGGCCATCCAAGCTAACACTGCTCTGTCAGAGATCAAGCATCCACCTCTTCTGAATCCTCCTTCTTGTCTTTCTTGACCTCCCCCTCTCCCGTCTCGCTCCCGTCCCGTCTGCGCTTGCGGTTCCGAGCGCTGGCCTTGGACGCCGGCAGGGAGTCCATCCCCAGAACCTTGTGGATCTGACGGAACGCCAGCAGTCGTAGAGCATGCTGGAATCAGAGACGAGAGGAGGATCAGTGGACTTCAAACACATTCCATTGTCACACATATCAATGGGTAAAAATCAAAGACGAATGGAGTGTAATTAGAGCTAGCATAATAACTAGGGGTTTAAGTTAGATGGATATGAGTGTACAAAACCTTAAGAACACCTGCTCTTTCCATGACAGACTGACCAAGTGAATCCATGTCAACGCTATGATCCCTTGATTGATGTCACTTGTTAAATCCACTTCAAATCAGTGTAGATTAAGGGGAGGACAGGTTAAAGAAAGATTTTTAAGCCTGGAGACAATTGAGACAAGAATTGTGTGTGCCATTCAGAGGGTGAAAAGGCAAGACTAATGTAAGTGCCTTTGAACAGAGTATGTTAGTATGTGCCAGGTGCACCGGTTTGTGTCAAGAACTGCAACGCTGTTGGGTTTTTCATGCTGAACAGTTTCCCATGTGTATCAAGAATGGTCCACCACCCAAAGGACATCCAGCCAACTTAACACAACTGTGGGAAGCATTGGAGTTAACATGGGACAGCATCCCTTTGGAACATTTGACACCTTGTAGAGTCCATGCCCTGACGAATTGAGGCTGTTCTGAGGGCAAAAGCGCAAGAGGGTGCAACTCAATTTTAGAACTGATCTCAGTGAGATTGTTTCTTTGAGACTGAAAGGATATAGGGGGTTTAAAGGTTGTGTGTACACACACACACACACACACACACACCGTATCCATGATTTCTTTACAAAAATTAATATTCAATGTATTCTGTACGCAGCACAGTTTCCCAGTCTAAGATGGTAGACCACCAAATGTTAAAGTTGATTATACCAATCACATGGTAAGTGTGGGGTAGTGAGCGTACCTGTGCGCTGGCAGTAATGTCTTCCCTGGCTTGTTTGGTCATGCTCCCCAGAGCATCGGTTTGGTGTTTCTCACAGGGGTCCAGCAGCCCAGGACCATCTAAGAAAGAGGAACACAAAATCAGCACACACACACAGATTTGTTTAACACTTTTTTGGTTAATACATGATTCCATATGTGTTATTTCATAGTTTTGATGTCTTCACTATTATTCTACAATGTAGAAAATAGTAAATATAAAGAAAAACTCTGGAATGAGTAGGTGTCCAAACTTTTGACTGGTACTGGGAGTGTGAGTGTGAGAGTGAGAGTGAGAGTGAGAGAGATCTCTATCACACACACACACATCCTACTGCCACATTATTTAGATTGTTCCACTCACTGCTTACATACCACCTCTTTGTACAACTTACTTCATGTTCAGAGCTATGTTTACTGCTGACAAAGCACACTGTACAGTGCAAACCGCAAGTTTCCCCTTGGACCCTGAATGACCAGTGGAAAGCACTAGAGAACAAAGGTGCTCCAGGTGGGTCAAAACAGAGCTACAGTAGATGTTACATTTCTGTTACATTTCTTTTACATTTGTAATTTAGCAGACGCTCTTATCCGGAGCAACTTCCAGTAGTACATACATTTTCGTACTGGTCCCCTGGGGGTATCGAACCCACAACCCTGGCATTGCAAGCGCCATGCTCTACCAACTGAGCCACACGGGATCAATGTGATGTGGGGGTGATTACACCCTGGCCTAACTAATAGATGTGGGTGAACCTGGCCTAACTAATAGATGTGGGTGAACCTGGCCTAACTAATAGGCAGGGTGGGATCACCCCACATCTAACTAATACTAAAACTCCCTCACCTGGCAGTAGGATGCCAGTAGCGATACATTCCAGGACCCTACGCATGGCTTCCCCTGGGCTGAGGGGCCCTGTGGCACTGCTGATGGCCTTCTCTACCAGCAGCTCCATAGCCTGAACACAGGGAAAGGACACACACACACACACCACGTAAGACACAATTCACACAATCGAAAACATAAATTATCATCAACTAGCTTCCTTAGAAAAGCTGAACACTGAGACAGAACATCCTCACCCAGGATGGCATCTTGCCCCAGGTTGGCACTCGCTGGCAAAGATCCCGTAACACTCGAATGATGATCACACAGGACTGAAGACCATTGGCACGAGCCTGTAGATGCCACACACACACACACCTGTTACTGTACAGTGTTACACAGAGGCTAGCCTGGAGTACTTTGGAGTTAGCCTGAGTCCCAGATCAGTTTGTGCCGTTTGGCCAACTCCATTGCTGTCATCGTCACAATCCGGGACTCCAGCTACTTTGAAGTGATCCATTGTACATATTGTCTTTACCTGGAACCACTTGGCGTGTCTCAGAGCAGCTAGGTATTCCAGGCACTTGTTCTGGTTCAGAACATCAGCAGGGTCTTTCTCAGGCACCCCTAGAGTAGGAGAGAAAGGACACACTGTCTCATTGATTACTGATCGATCACTCATATGACTGTCCAGCAGTGCCACCTACAGTACTGTTTCACATATATTTATGGGTTATGGCCCGGTAATAACAACAGAGAGATATTTCAATATGTTTTAAGTGATTGCATTGGATGTGTTGATTAACAAAAGATGACAAACAGGATAATTCAACAAAATGATTATGTCAGACTGTCTTCCCACAAATCGTTTCCATGGTAAGACAATGTGCGTACAATGCAGTCAAGTTGGGAACTCAAGGAATTCTGATTTGGGACTTGATGTTCTTAATGCATCCATTGCCATGTCATACTATTTATCAATAGACAGACATATTAAACTGAATAGACATATGGAATGCCAAATGGTAACTTCTTAGTAATTTCACAAGATAAGCTACAGTAAGCAGTACCATGGGGCTTTCCATACTTCCATGTTCCTAGAGACTGTTGTGGCAAAAGTGGTAGACATTACCGCAGGGGTGGACAAACTACAGCCCGTGGGCAGGAACTGGCCAACGAGCCTATTCAACCCTGCCCGAGGGAGGTTTGAGTAAAAAATGTTGTGTGTGTGAGTGTGGGGGGGGGGGGGGGGTTATTTGGGAGAAGAACCCCAAAAAAAACACTCCAGGCCACTCGTGCATCTAAAACCAGATAGAAAGTAAGTAGAAATTACAAAAGTTGTGTCACTTAGAAATGTCCTTGTTTTTGAAAGAAAAGCACATTTTTGGACCATTAAAATAACATCAAATTGATCAGAAATAACCATAAAACTTCATTAAATAGTACCCGCAAAACACCAGTCTCAACGTCAACAGTGAAGAGGCGACTCCGGGATGCTGGCCTTCTAGGCAGAGTTCCTCTGTCCAGTGTTCTTTTGCCCATCTTAATCTTTTCATTGGCCAGTCTGAGATATGGCTTTTTCTTTGCATCTCTGGCTAGAAGACCAGCATCCCGGAGTCACCTCTTCACTGTTGACGTTGAGACTGGTGTTTTGCGGGTACTATTTAATGAAGCTGCCAGTTGAGGACTTGTGAGGTGTCTGTTACTCAAACTAGACACTAATGTACTTGTCCTCTTGCTCAGTTGTGCACCGGGGCCTCCTACTCTTTCTTTTCTGGTTAGAGACAGTTTGTGCTGTTCTGTGAAGGGAGGAGTACACAGCGCTGTACCAGATCTTCAGTTTCTTGGCACTTTCTCGCATGGAATAGCCTTCATTCCTCAGAACAAGAATAGACTGACGAGTTTCAGAAGAAAGTGCTTTGTTTCTGGCCATTTTGAGCCTGTAATCGAACCCACAAATGCTGATACTCCAGATACTCAACTAGTCTAAAGAAGGCCAGTTTTATTGCTTCTTTAAAATCAGAACATTTTCCAGCTGTGCTAACATAATTGCAAAAGGGTTTTCTAATGATCAATTAGCCTTTTAAAATGATAAACTTGGATTAGCTAACACAACGTGCCATTGGAACACAGGAGTGATGGTTGTTGATGATGGGCCTCTGTACGCCTATGTAGATATTCCATAAAACCTTTTTTTTTTTTTTTTTTTTTTTTTTTTTTTAAATCAGCCGTTTCCAGCTACAATTTACAACATTAACAATGTCTACACTGTATTTCTGATCAATTTGCTGTTATTTTAAATGGACAACAAAAAAAATGTTTATTTAAAAAACAAGGACATTTCTAAGTGACCCAAACTTTTGAACGGTAGTATATATTTCAAATAACTGCCATTTTTCAGGCCCGTAAATTGCTTTTGACAAACAATTCGGTCCGTAAAAGAATCTGCGTAGCCCTCCACAAAATTTGGTAATCCCAATGTGGCCCTTCAGCAAAAAACATTGCCCACCCCTGCGTTAGATCCTCTGGTACAGGGGGATATACATGTACATACTGTATGGTTGTCTAGGTCTGCTGATACAGGCAGACACACTGATCAACAAACCCAAACAACTTAAGCAATGGGAAATATAGTTTGTTTTCCAAGTAGTGTATACAGTAATAGAAAAAGGTGAAATCAGCTCAAATAGGTGAGGGAGTGTTTTACATCTCACAATGGTTCTAAGAGTGTGCTGCACTGCATTGCAGCCTAATCTATTCATAAATCTTGTCCCAACTTTAATAGAGACCATTGTGTGGGGATAGAATTACACTCCAACACCTTGTCAATCAATACTTTGATAATGCCGTTTCAGTTTGCAGGCATGAGAGATGGAAGTGTGGGAAGGCCATGGGACCTTGTGAAATCCCTTAGCAACTATTGACCAATTACATGACAGAATTAGACATGGCAATCAATGGTAACAAAATAATGTCATTATTTAATTTCAGAAAAGTGTTAAATGCACCCTTAACCCTGGGCATCATCTTCACATAGCTCAGTACTTCCATTGTTGTCATGGTTTCATAGGGCCTATCTGGGCATGTTCAGAGAAACATACACAAAAACCCTAATGGCATAGAAAGGTCGGAGAGCCCGGCTTTAGATTTCCATATTAGACAAAGGAAAGTGAAAAACTGGACTACTGGAACTACAAATAATGGATAAATTAAAACAACAGACAGAAACAAAATGGTGAGTCAATTCACTTCATATCATCGGTGTCCGGGATGGGAGAAACAAAAGTATTATTCTACGATATCTACCACATTTGGATGAAATAGTCATTATGTGCTTGGTTAAAAGTCCCATTTTAGTTTTTTTTGTTCAGCTTGAGGTTTGGAAGACACAGTGCATTTATTGGACTGAAAGCTTGGCTTCTCTAACCTTTCTCAGCCGCTTTGTCTCCTGCCTTTTCCTCCTTGTCAGGGGCAGGGTCCTCCCTCATCAGTGGCGAGGTTAGAGAGATGGTGACCTGCATTTTTGGCTCCTTGCTCGAAAAAATCACGATGTTGGCTTCCTCAGGGTGAGCCTTCACCTCATACTGATCTTCAGAAAATGGCTGCCGGTTAAAAGGACACTGGATTACTCACTACAGAGGAGGGGGTTATCTTTATGGACTGGGGGGCAGGGGGGATTAGTTTGATAGGGCACTGGATTAATGTGTTTGGCCCCAGATACTCAAATAATTTCTCAATAGCTGCATTTAGCTTTTAAAAAGGCCAATTTAGATAACCTTGTGCAGTTGTGGACAACTGCAGAATTACTTTTAAAAAATTAGACAGTAATTGTCAATACATGGGCAGAAATGTTGTTTTTAAGCAATGGCTTTATGTAACCTTAGGGGAGTAAATTTTAACTATAGCCCCACTCTCTCTGTAGGGTTCAGGTGTCATAACCAGGCAGTGGCACTAAAGATCAGTCAAATGCACTACTAATGAAACACTTATTGTAGCAGAACTTCAGGAGGGAGGAAGGAAATGCAACACTCACACCACAAGTTTAATCTACACCTGGGCTCAACAAGTATTTGTTTTCTTTCAAATGCTTTGAACATTTAATTGAACCTGCTTGGAGTGCCAGACGTGCAGAATTTGCACTTGTATATTTTTTTTTTACTATTTCATTGTGCCAGACAAGCTCATAGCTCAATCAAGCGCAGCCAAAGTATTTGAATGAAAACAAATACTTTAAGCCAAATCTGTTTGGTATAGGTCCTCTCCTTAACTGTTTCGTCTTGAATAGCCTTGATGTCCATCTGTATCCACTCTCCTTTAATAATTAATGATAGTGTCATCTTCCAATTAGTTCCTCCTCCAGTGTTGGTGCCGATTTCTTTCACTTTAGCCCTGATGACAACCTCACGACATGAAGTCAAGAGTTATTTATTTATTTATTTATTTTTTACCTTTATTTAACTAGGCAAGTCAGTTAAGAACAAATTCTTATTTTCAATGACAGCCTAGGAACAGTGGGTTAACTGCCTGTTCAGGGGCAGAACGACAGATTTGTACCTTGTCAGCTCGGGGATTTGAACTTGCAACCTTTCGGTTACTAGTCCAACGCTCTAACCACTAGGCTACCCTGCCGCCCCAAGTCAAGAGTTGTGGTTCGTATTTAAAATGATCAGATTTCCTCTGTTGTGACACTTTGCCTAACAAATATGATTGGGGGGGGGCTGCTTATAAGGGTTGATGTGATTAATATTTCTGGTGTGAAGTCCAACTGCATGTAGAAAATCCCACCTCCATCTCATAAACAGTGGATCCCAAAAGACAGTGGTTCCACTAAAGGAAAACTGACTGTGGTCTTACCGCCATTTCTTTGGGCAGCTGCTCAGCGATGTCCTTCAGCAGAGAGAGGGTGGGCTTCTTGGCAGCCAGCAGAATGAGCTCCACGTTCCTATCCCCATGGAGCAGCAGGCCCTTGGCCAGGATGCCCACCCTCATCACCCCCTTCAGCATACGGGCCGCCTGGTTGTCCGGTCTATACACCAGGGATCAGAGGACCAGCAAGGATGAGTAAAGAAAAAGCTACAGATCAGGCTACATGCCCATGGCCCACACCACGAGGGATCAGCGTTACAGAACATTCAAGTATAAATGTGTTGTATAGAACATTGTGTGAATGATGTACTGCACAAGTACAGACCCATACAGCTCTTACCCTTTCTCTCCAGCATCAGCCTCTGGAGCAGCCTCTGGAGCAGCCTCTGGAGCAGCCTCTGGAGCAGCCTCTGGAGGCTCTTTCTCCAGCAGGGAGACAGACACCAGTTTGAGGGCTCTCTCAGTGTGGGAGACGATCCTCTGCACCGCCTGCAGCTCCTCCTCCACAGGGTAGATGGTGGAGTGTTTGGCCATGATGTGGCGGTCGTCTGGGGAGTCCGGCCGACGCATAGGTTGCTAAGGGGAGAAGAGCTCAATAAAACCAGGTGCCCTCTTAAAACTAGCCACTTCTGGAAACAAACGGAAAAGCTAAAACACCAGTTTTTTACTCTAGTGATCAAGTTCATGTAAATCGAGCAATGACAGATTGAATCATTGATTCTCACCAGTAGGGGGGGAACTGGCATGCCGGGCTGGCTCATGAGCGGAGGGGGGGCCATCATGTGCCTCTGCTCCCCCCAGTACAACTGCTGCTCCTCCTCCCTCCTCCTCCAGTACATGCCCTCCTCATAGTGGCTGGCAGAGGACACACATACAGAACAGGATTATTAAATATTCTGACTGGGTAGATTTTTCTGCTGAGATACCCGTCTCTGTCAGGTGAAAATGCTGATCAGGAGATAAGGAAACGTCTTTGAGACAGTTGGAAAGCAGTTTGCAAGATTATGCAGGGGGAATCAAGAGAACTTCTTGATCAACAGAAAGCAAATTAAAGACTCCTTTTTCAATCTGCGTATTCCCTCAAATCTCAGTTGTCCTGAGTCTGCACAGAACTGTCAGGACCTAGAATCAATGGAGAGACTCAAGTTTTTAAATCCTTTATCTATTGGACACATTCACAAAAATAGTTATGGCCTCTAAACCCTCAAGCTGCATAGTGGACCCTATTCCAACGAAACTAATGAAAGAGCTACTTCCGGTGCTTGGCCAGCCTATGTTGGACATAATAAATGGCTCCCTATCCTCCGAATGTGTACCGAACTCAATAAAAGTGGCAGTAATAAAGCCCCTCTTGGAAAAGCCGAACCTTGACCTGATTTTTTTATTATTTTTTTTTATACTAAAATAACTATTAAAAATACAAATCTGCCTATGTCAAATCTCCCATTCCTCTCAAAATGTGTAGAAAAAGCTGTAGGAAGGCAGTGAGTTGCTGCTTTCCTGGAGCTTTTTCTACAAATAATGTATAGGAAAGGCTTCAGTCATGTTTCAGACCCCATCATAGTACTGAGACTACACTCGTGAAGGTGGTAAATTACCATTTAATGGTGTCAGACCAAGGCTCTGCATCGGTTCTCATGCTCCTACACTTTAGTGCTGCTTTTGACAACATCGTTCACTAAATTATTTTGGAGAGATTGGAAACCCTAATTGGTCTACAAGGACAAGTTCTTGCCTGGTTAGATCTCATCTGTCGAAAAGATATCAGTTTGTCTCCATGGATGGCTTGTCTTCTGACAAATCAATTGTTAGTTTCGGTGTTCCTCAAGGTTACGTTTTAGGACCACACAAATATTATATACAGTGGGGAGAACAAGTATTTGATAACCTGCAAAATCGGCAGTGTTTCCTACTTACAAAGCATGTAGAGGTCTGTAATTTTTATCATAGGTACACTTCAACTGTGAGAGACGGAATCTAAAACAAAAATCCAGAAAATCCCATTGTATGATTTTTAAGTAATTCATTTGCATTTTATTGCATGACATAAGTATTTGATACATCAGAAAAGCAGAACTTAATATTTGGTACAGAAACCTTTGTTTGCAATTACAGAGATCATACGTTTCCTGTAGTTCTTGACCAGGTTTGCACACACTGCAGCAGGGATTTTGGCCCACTCCTCCATACAGACCTTCTCCAGATCCTTCAGGTTTCGGGGCTGTCGCTGGGCAATACGGACTTTCAGCTCCCTCCAAATATTTTCTATTGGGTTCAAGTCTGGAGACTGGCTAGGCCACTCCAGGACCTTGAGATGCTTCTTATGGAGCCACTCCTTAGTTTCCCTGGCTGTGTGTTTCGGGTCGTTGTCATGCCACGACCCATCTTCAATGCTCTTACTGAGGGAAGGAGGTTGTTGGCCAAAATCTCGCGATACATGGCCCCATCCATCCTCCCCTCAATACGGTGCAGTCGTCCTGTACCCTTTGCAGAAAAGCATCCCCAAAGAATGATGTTTCCAACTCCATGCTTCACGGTTGGGATGGTGTGCTTGGGGTTGTACTCATCCTTCTTCCTCCAAACCCGGTGAGTGGAGTTTAGACCAAAAAGCTCTATTTTTGTCTCATCAGACCACATGACCTTCTCCCATTCCTCCTCTGGATCATCCAGATGGTCATTGGCAAACTTCAGACGGGCCTGGACATGCGCTGGCTTGAGCAGGGGGACCTTGCGTACGCTGCAGGATTTTAATCCATGACAGTGTAGTGTGTTACTAATGGTTTTCTTTGAGACTGTGGTCCCAGCTCTCTTCAGGTCATTGACCAGGTCCTGCCGTGTAGTTCTGGGCTGATCCCTCACCTTCCTCATGATCATTGATGCCCCACGAGGTGAGATCTTGCATGGAGCCCCAGACCGAGGGTGATTGACCGTCATCTTGAACTTCTTCCATTTTCTAATAATTGCGCCAACAGTTGTTGCCTTCTCACCAAGCTGCTTGCCTATTGTCCTGTAGCCCATCCCAGCCTTGTGCAGGTCTACAATTTTATCCCTGATGTCCTTACACAGCTCTCTGGTCTTGGCCATTGTGGAGAGGTTGGAGTCTGTTTGATTTGAGTGTGTGGACAGGTGTCTTTTATACAGGTAATGAGTTCAAACAGGTGCAGTTAATACAGGTAATGAGTGGAGAACAGGAGGGCTTCTTAAAGAAAAACTAACAGGTCTGTGAGAGCCGGAATTCTTACTGGTTGGTAGGTGATCAAATACTTATGTCATGCAATAAAATGCAAATTAATTACTTAAAAATCATACAATGTGGGGCCTCCCGGGTGGCGCAGTGGTCTAGGGCACTGCAGTGCTAGCTGCGCCACCAGGGTCTCTGGGTTCGCTCCCAGGCTCTGTCGCAGCCGGCCGCGACCGGGAGGTCCGTGGGGCGACGCACAATTGGCATAGCGTCGTCCGGGTTAGGGAGGGTTTGGCCGGTAGGGATATCCTTGTCTCATCGCGCTCCAGCGACTCCTGTGGCGGGCCGGGCGCAGTGCGCGCTAACCAAGGGGGCCAGGTACACGGTGTTTCCTCCGACACATTGGTGCGGCTGGCTTCCGGGTTGGAGGCGCGCTGTGTTAAGAAGCAGTGCGGCTTGGTTGGGTTGTGCTTCGGAGGACGCATGGCTTTCGACCTTCGTCTCTCCCGAGCCCGTACGGGAGTTGTAGCGATGAGACAAGATAGTAATTACTAGCGATTGGATACCACGAAAATTGGGGAGAAAATGGGATAACATTTTTTTTTAAATAAAAACTAAATTAATAATAATAATCATACAATGTGATTTTCTGGATTTTTGATAAAAATTACAGCCCTCTACATGCTTTGTAAGTAGGAAAACCTGCAAAATCAGCAGTGTTTCAAATACTTGTTCTCCCCACTGTATATACACACACAGCTGAAGTCGGAGTTTACATACACCTTAGCCAAATACATTTAGTTTGTCACAATTCCTGACATTTAATCCTAGTAAAAATTGCCTGTTTTAGGTCAGTTAGGATCACCACTTTATTTTAAGAATGTGAAATGTCAGAATTATCTATGTCAAGCATGTCAGGCAAAGAGGCACTGAGTTTAAAGGTAGGCCTTGAAATACATCCACAGGTACACCTCCAATTTGCTCAAATTATGTCAATTAGCCTATCATAACCTTCTAAAGCCATGACATAATTTTCTTGAATTTTCCAAGCTGTTTAAAGGCACAGTCAACCTAGTGTTTGTAAACTACTGATCCACTGGAATTGTGATAGAGTGAATTATAAATTAAATAATCTGTCTGTAAACAATTGTTGGAAAAATCATGTCACAAGTGTCACAAGTGATTTGCCAAAACTATAGTTTGGTAACAAGAAATTTGTGGAGTGGTTGAAAAACGAGTTTTAATGACTCCAACCTAAGTGTATGTAAACTTCCGACTTCAACTGTACACACACACTACCTCTCTTGATGATGTCATCTTTAACTGCTATGCAGATGACACACAGCTGTACATTTCAATGAAACATGGTGAAGCCCCAAAATAGCCTACCTTGAAAGCCTGCGTTTCAGACATAAGGAAGTGGATGGCGGCAAATGTTCTACTTTTAAACTCGGACAAAACAGAGATGCTAGTTCTAGGTACCAAGAAACAAAGAGATCTTCTGTTGGATCTAACAATTAATCTTGATGGTTGTACAGTCGTCTCAAGTAAAACTGAAGGACCTCGGCGTTATTCTGGACCCTGATCTCTGCTTTGAAGAATATATCAAGAATATTATCAAGAAAAGCTTTTTCTTCATAACATCGCAAAAAAATCAGAAACTTTTTATCCAAAAATGCAGAAAAGCTAATCCATGCTTTTGTCACTTCTAGATTAGACTACTGCAATGCTCTAATCTCGTCTACCTGGACAACCCTAAAACCATAAACAACCTCATAGATGTCATCCTAACTAACTTGCCCTCCAAATACACCTCTGCTGTTTTCAATCAAGATCTCAGCGATCACTGCCTCATTGCCTGCGTCCGGAATGAGTCCGCGGTCAAACGACCACCCCTCATCACTGTCAAAAGCACCCTAAAACATTTCAGCAAGCAGGCCTTTCTAATCGACCTGGCCCGGGTATCCTGGAAGGATATTGACATTCTGTCAGTACAGGATGCCTAGTTATTTTTTTAAAGTGCTTTCCTCACCATCTTAAATAAGCATGCCCCATTCAAAAAATGTAGAACTAAGAAAATATATAGCCCTTGGTTCACCCCAGACCTGACTGTCCTTGACCAGCACAAAAACATCCTGTGGCGTTCTGCATTAGCATCAAATAGCCCCCGAGATATGCAACTTTTCAGGGAAGTTCGGAACCAATATACACAGGCAGTTAGGAAAGCAAAGGTTAGCTTTTTCAAACAGAAATTTGCATCCTGTAGCACAAACTCCAAAAAGTTCTGGGACACTGTAAAGTCCATGGAGAATAAGAGCACCTCCTCCCAGCTGCCCACTGCACTGAGGCTAGGTAACACGGTCACCACCGATAAATCTACAATAGAGAATTTCAATAAGCATTTGTCTACGGCTGGCCATGCTTTCCACCTGGCTACCTCTACCCCAGTCAATAGTTCTGCACCCCTCACAGCAACTTTCCCAAGCCTCCCCCATTTCTCCTTCACCCAAATCCAGATAGCTGATGTTCTGCAAAATCTGGACCCCTACAAATCAGCTGGGCTAGACAATATGGACCCTCTTAAATTATCTGCAGCAATTGTTGCAACCCCTATTACTAGCCTGTTCAACCTCTCTTTTGTATCGTCTGAGATCCCTAAAGACTAGAAATCTGCCGCGGTCATCCCCCTCTTCAAAGGGGAAGACACACTAGACCCAAACTGTTACAGACCTATATCTATCCTACCCTGCCTATCTAAAGTCTTCAAAAGCCAAGTTAACAAACAGATCACCGACCATATCGAATCCCACCGTACCTTCTCCGCTATGCAATCTGGTTTCCGAGCTGGTCATGGGTGCACCTCAGCCACGCTCAAGGTCCTAAATGATATCATAACTGCCATCGATAAAAGACAATACTGTGCAGCCGTCTTCATCGGCCTGGCCAAGGCTTTCGACTCTGTCAATCACCACATTCTTATCGGCAGACTCAACAGCCGTGGCTTCTCAAATTACTGCCTCGTCTGGTTCACCAACTACTTCTCAGATAGAGTTCAGTGTGTCAAATCGGAGGGCCTGTTGTCCGGACCTCTGGCAGTCTATGGGGGTGCCACAGGGTTCAATTCTCGGGCCGACTCTCTTCTCTGCTGCTGGTGATTCTCTGATACACCTCTACGCAGACGACACCATTCTGTATACTTCTGGCCCTTCTTTGGATACTGTGTTAACAAACCTCCAGACGATCTTCAATGCCATACAACACTCCTTCCGTGGCCTCCAACTGCTCTTAAATGCAAGTAAAACTAAATGCATGCTCTTCAACCGATTGCTGCTCGTACCCGCCCGCCCGTCTAGCATCACTACTCTGGACGGTTCTCACTTAGAACATATGGACAACTACCTAGGTGTCTGGTTAGACTGTAAACTCTCTTTCCAGACTCACATTAAGCATCTCCAATCCAAAATTAAATCTAGAATCGGCTTCCTATTTCGAAACAAAGAATCCTTCACTCATGCTGCCAAACATACCCTCGTAAAACTGACTATCCTACCGATCCTTAACTCACAAAATAGCCTCCAACACTCTCCTCAGCAAATTGGATGTAGTCTATCACAGCGCCATCCGTTTTGTCACCAAAGCCCCATATACTACCTACCACTGCGACCTGTACGCTCTCATAGGCTGGCCCTCGCTTCATATTCGTCGCCAAACCCACTGGCTCCAGGCCATCTATAAGTCTTTGCTAGGTAAAGCCCTGCCTTATCTCAGCTCACTGGTCACCATAGCAGCACCCACCCGTAGCACGCGCTCCAGTAGGTATATTTCACTGGTCATCCCCAAAGCCAGCTCCTCCTCTGGCCGCCTTTCCTTCCAGTTCTCTGCTGCCAATGACTGAAACGATTTGCAAAAATCACTGAAGCTGGAGACACATATCTCCCTCACTAACTTTAAGCATCAGCTGTCAGAGCAGCTTACCGATCATTGTACCTGTACACAGCCCATCTGTAAATAGCCCACCCAACTACCTCATCCCCATATTGTTATTTATTTTTTGCTCCTTTGCACCCCAGTATCTCTACTCGCACATTCATCTTCTGCACATCTATCACTCCAGTGTTTAATTGCTAAATTGTAATTATTTTGCCACTATGGCCTATTTATTGCCTTACCTCCCTAATCTTACTACATTTGCACACACTGTACGTTTGTTTATCCCATGTGTAACTCTGTGTCGCACTGATTTGCTTTATCTTGGCCAGGTCGGTTGTAGATGAGAACAAGTTCTCAACTGGCCTACCTGGTTAATAAAGTTGAAGAAAAAAAAATGAAAAAAAATAAAGCACTAAATAAGTTAGTGTGAAAGCCTCTTACGGATCGGCCCGTTTCCCCCCCCAATTTTCGCCTAAAATGACATACCCAAATCTAAACACTGCTGCTAAAATCTTGACAAGAACCCCAAAAAATGTGATCATATTACTCCAGTGCTAGCCTCTACACAGGCTTCCTGTTAAGGCTAGGGCTGGGTTCAAGGTTTTACTGCTAACCTACAAAGCATTACATGGGCTTGCTCCTACCCATCTCTCCAATCTGGTCCTGCGTTAACACCTACACCTGCGCTACGGTCACAAGACGCAAGCCTCCTTATTGTCCCGAGAATTTTTAAGCAACAGCTGGAGGCAGGGCTTTCTCCTATAGAGCTCAATTTTTATGGAATGGTCTGCCTACCCATGTGAGAGACGCAGACGTGAAGTCTTCTCTTGAGTAGGTCCTAACCTGTACCCCAACACATTGACTCGGTACCAATAGCCCCTGTATATAGCCTAGTTATTGTTATGGATATTTCTTGTGTTACTTTTGGATATAAAAAAAAAAAAAAGTTTATTTAGTAAATATTTTCTTTACTCTATTTATTGAACTGCATTGTTGGTTAAGGGCTCGTAAGTAAGCACTTCACGGTAAGGTGAAGTGCATACACCTGTTGTATTCGGCGCATGTGACAAATACAATTTGATGATTGAGTGTAGTCTGGCCCAGGGGTGCGAAGGTGAACGGCAAGGCACTGCCTCTAACCATATTACGGCAGCGAAGTCACTGGCATACTAGTGCTCTTCCATGCCGTCCCTAGGTGTGTCACTTGAGGGGGTTGAGTCACTGACGTAATCTTCCTTTCCGGTTTTGTGCCCCCTCAGGCTCGTGCGGTGGAGGAGATCTTCGTGGGCTATACTCAGCCTTGTCTCAGGGTAGTAAGTTCGTGGTCTGTTGATATCCCTCTAGTGGTGTGGGGGCTCTGCTTTGGCAAAGTGGGTGGGGTTATATCCTGCCTGGTTGGCCCTGTCTGGGGGTATCGTCGGACGGGGCCACAGTGTCCTTCAACCCCCCGTCTCAGCCTCCAGTATCTCCAGCCGCAATAGTCTATGTACCGGAGGGCTAGGGTCAGTCTGGTACATCTGGTGTAATTGTCCTGTCTTATCTGGTGTCCTGTGTGAATTTAAGTATGCTCCCTCTAATTCTCTCTCTCTCCCCCCAGAGGACCGTAGCCCTAGGACCATGCCTCAGAACTACCTGCCTGATGACTCCTGGCTGTCCCCAGTCCACCTGGCCGTGCTGCTGCTCCAGTTTCAACTGTTCTGCCTGCGGCTATGGAACCCTGACCTGTTCACCGGACGTGCTACCTTGTCCCGGACCTGAGGTTTTGACTATCGCACCTGCTGTCTCGATCTCTGAATTCTCGGCTATGAAAAGCCAACTGACATTTACTCCGGAGGTACTGACCTGTTGCACTCTCTACAACCACTGATTATTATTTGACCCTGCTGGTCATCTATGAACGTTTGAACATCTTGAAGAACAATCTGGCCTTAATGACCATGTACTCTTATAATCTCCACCCGGAACAACCACCCCTCAGAGCCTGGTTCCTCTCTAGGTTCCTGCCTTTCTAAGGAGTTTTTCCTAGCCACCGTGCTTCTACATATGCATTGCTTGCTGTTTGGGGTTTTAGGCTGAGTTTCTGTATAGCACTTTGACATCTGCTGATGTAAAAAGGGCTTTATAAATACATTGAGTTCTCATCACGTTAGATGTTGCAGGCATTCTATTAATATATTAGGAGAAAAAGGTACTGAAAAGGGGAACAGGCATAATAAGATAAACATCTCTATTACTGAAGAAGGCAGGGGATTCCCCTTTTGGTTGAACCACAGTGTGACAGCGTGGGCTGCAAAACTGCATGGGGAATTTACCCAGCACCCACAAGCAGGGTTCCCCTGTCTGCCTTCCTCTGACATCATCAGCAAGAAACATAGGAAGAATGACTAAGCACAGCTCAAACCTTAACCCCAAATGGATGAGTCTAGGATTTGGGGAGGGTAAGCTTGATCCTAGATCTGTGCCTAAGCAAGGGCTCTGACCTCATCTCTGTGTGCCAGCTGCCGTCTGGCTCTGACCTCATCTCCAAGTGCCAGCGCTGCTCGTCATCCCGCTGTCTCTTCAGCACAGCCTTCTGCTTCTGTTTCCTCAGTTTGCCCTCTTGCAGCTTCCTGGCCCGATTACTGGGCTTGATCTCCACCGGCAGCTCTGGGTTCACCTTCTTCTACAGAAGGGGATGGAAGGGATAGTAAACAATGTCAAGAGCTGTGATACATACATACATACATACATACATACCACACACCCAGTGAGTGAGTAGCAGGCTCTCCAACTGAGAGGTAGGCCTATAGCCATCATCCAAATAAATAATTATATGATGTGTCAAGGTATACATAATTCAACGGATGACCAAATTACAAGGGGTCTACAGGACATCAAGCAATGTCTACATCCTGCCTAAATAAATTCTGCCATCTAGTGGCGCTAGTTTTGCAGTGACTTGACATTATTGCTTGTACAACAGGTCACAGGGTTCAATGCCGTCAATGCCGTTCAATACAGTCAATTAATTTTGGCAGTACAATAAGTGCATTGTAGTACGTAGCTGCTAGCTCTAGAAACATCTTGCGAAAAGATAGTACTATATACGATGCATTTTCTTACCTTGTACTGCAGTCGGTGCCTGCGTCCCTTCAGGTGCATGTCTTTAGCATTGGGGTCATTGAAACTGCATTCACAGAGTTTACAGTGGAAGCGAATTACCTTCCCATCATCATTACGCACCTGAGGAAAAAAATGTAAACTTGCATTACAACATACCATAATCTTAGTATCTTTAACAACATGGTTAGTGAATCAATGAAATAAATAAGAAATAAATTAACTCCTACCTCCTCCACATAGTCATGTCCTACAGGCTGGACGTTGCCCTGCCTCCCCACTCCATCCCCGTCCTCATCGTCACTCGTGGTCTCACTCTTTGACGCTGTTGCTGACTGCTTGGCCTCATTCTCCTTGGCTACTGGAGGGGTGGCCGGCTTGTTGGCTGTCAAGAGAAAGGCCAAATATAAGTATGGAGCATTTTAGCATTGCAGTTTGAGTCTAAAATTACAACTTAAATTAAACATCATTGGTTTATTCTGTCAGCACAGATATCATAATTCCAACTAATAAACACTGATTCCTTGGAAGACTTACCAAGAAGGGTTATTTTGGGTGCGACTGGCTTCTTCACAGGTGCTGGGGCCTTGGTGGCGTTTACGACCACTAGTTTGGGTGGCGCTACCGGGTCAGCTGCCGTAACAATGATAGGGGTTGTCTTCCCAGCTGTCGACGTTGAGATAATTGGAGCATTGTTCACTAAAACAGGCTCAGTTGAAGGTATAGGTTTGCCTAGTTTGGTGTGGAGCTTCACCACCTACACAGCGTTAAGAGGGAGAGAAATAAAACTAAGGCATGGACGATACCAGTATCGCAATATTTTTTCCATGGCAAAAACAAAAACACGAAGGAGACCAAACTCTTTGGTCCTTTAAAAACCTGCTGTATGTAAAATATTGTGCTATAGCTTGGAAAAGAAATACATGTGACTCTGGATGACAACAAGATGTTTGTTTCCAACATTAGGGCTGTTTTCCTAAAGAAGTTAAATCTGCTTTGTGTCCTTGCCATGATACTAACGAGTATCGTGATACTAGTATCGTCCCCGGCCCTAAATAAAACATCATAATACATTGTGAGGTGGACTCCCTGAAAAACATTGGCAACTGTTACGGAGTGGGCTATACTGGCTAAATAAAATAAAAAGTAACAACAAAATGGATGTCACATAAATACCTGATTAAAAAGTGTTATACTAAAAGACATACCAACGTGTGACTATCACAGAGCTGATCTAGACAAATTAGCTAGCTAAAGAGTGCATCAATTAGCTAGCTAAACGGTGCATCAATTAGCTAGCTAGTTGCCTGATGTTACTCCTCCTGTCAGTGCAGCTGTGCTACCTTCTGGTGCTTGGCCCCTCGGATATGGGCAGCGTACGCGTCTACGCCAGTGCAGGCAATGTCACATAGTTCACAGCGTAGCTGGGTCTGAATCCCCCGGGGCCCGTTGCTCCCCCCCGCGCTGCCAGACTTCAGAGCTGCATCCTTCTTCTTGTGCTTCTGGCCCTCGAGGTGCTCTCGATACGTCTGCAGAGAAAACAATTCAACAACAATTAATTCAACTTATCTACAAAAGCAAACCTTCAACCACAACAACAACAAAAACAGTACATCCTGTGTTGCTACAGTATGTCTCCTCTTAGGCACTTTGCATGTTTAACTGTTGTATATGTTAAAATACTGTACATTCATTTGACTCTAAAGTGCTTATGTACATTGCCAACAAATAACCTGTCCCTCATAATGCATCATCCACAAAGCACCGCTACCTGCGGTCCAGCACAGCTGATCTTGCAGATGTCGCAGTAGTGCAGCTGGGGTTGCTTGGGCGGCCCTTTCGGCTTCTGAAGCTTGTTCTGGTGGAACATGGGCTTCTTGTAGGCGTTGACCGTGGGAGCGGTCACCATGTTGCTGCCCGTGTTGCTCCAGGAGGAGCTGGTGAGCTGCTTGGGAGGCGGATGGGACTGCTGGGGGGGCGGCTGGGGCTGAGGAGGAAGCTGGGCAGGCTGGTAGTACGAGGGGGTGGAAGTGTAACCACTTGAATCATAAGTACAGTAGCTGACGCCTGAGAGGTAAACAAATGGAGAGTTGAGACGGGGCAGAAGGTGGGGGGGTCACACTGTAAAAACATACGCTGTGACAAATATATACACTGCTCAAAAAAATAAAGGGAACACTTAAACACCACAATGTAACTCCAAGTCAATCAGACTTCTGTGAAATCAAACTGTCCACTTAGGAAGCAACACTGATTGACAATAAATTTCACATGCTGTTGTGCAAATGGAATCGACAACAGGTGGAAATTATAGGCAATTAGCAAGACACCCCCAATAAAGGAGTGGTTCTGCAGGTGGTGACCACAGACCACTTCTCAGTTCCTATGCTTCCTGGCTGATGTTTTGGTCACTTTTGAATGCTGGCGGTGCTTTCACTCTAGTGGTAGCATGAGACGGAGTCTACAACCCACACAAGTGGCTCAGGTAGTGCAGCTCATCCAGGATGGCACATCAATGCGAGCTGTGGCAAGAAGGTTTGCTGTGTCTGTCAGCGTAGTGTCCAGAGCATGGAGGCGCTACCAGGAGACAGGCCAGTACATCAGGAGACGTAGGAAGGCAACAACCCAGCAGCAGGACCGCTACTTCTGCCTTTAAGCAGGAGGAGCACTGCCAGAGCCCTGCAAAATGACCTCCAGCAGGCCACAAATGTGCATGTGTCTGCTCAAACGGTCAGAAACAGACTCCATGAGGGTGGTATGAGGGCCCGACGTCCACAGGTCCACACCGTGCAGGACGTTTGGCATTTGCCAGAGAACACCAAGATTGGCAAATTCGCCACTGGCGCCCTGTGCTCTTCACAGATGAAAGCAGGTTCACACTGAGCACATGTGACAGACGTGACAGAGTCTGGAGACGCCGTGGAGAACGTTCTGCTGCCTGCAACATCCTCCAGCATGACCGGTTTGGCGGTGGGTCAGTCATGGTGTGGGGTGTTGCAGGCAGCAGAACGTTCTCCACGGCGTCTCCAGACTCTGTCACGTCTGTCACATGTGCTCAGTGTGAACCTGCTTTCATCTGTGACAGCCCTCCATGTGCTCGCCAGAGGTAGCCTGACTGCCATTAGGTACCGAGATGAGATCCTCAGACCCCTTGTGAGACCATATGCTGGTGCGGTTGGCCCTGGGTTCCTCCTAATGCAAGACAATGCTAGACCTCATGTGGCTGGAGTGTGTCAGCAGTTCCTACAAGAGGAAGGCATTGATGCTATGGACTGGCCGAGCCCGTTCCCCAGACCTGAATCCAATTGAGCACATCTGGGACAACATGTCTCGCTCCATCCACCAACGCCACGTTGCACCACAGACTGTCCAGGAGTTGACGGATGCTTTAGTCCAGGTCTGGGAGGAGATCCCTCAGGAGACCATCTGCCACCTCATCAGGAGCATGCCCAGGCGTTGTAGGGAGGTCATACAGGCACGTGGAGGCCACACACACTACTGAGCCTCATTTTGACTTGTTTTAAGGACATTACATCAAAGTTGGATCAGCCTGTAGTGTGGTTTTCCACTTTAATTTTGAGTGTGACTCCAAATCCAGACCTCCATGGGTTGATAAATTTGATTTCCATTGATAATTTTTGTGTGATTTTGTAGTCAGCACATTCAACTATGTAAAGAAAAAAGTATTTAATAAGAATGTTTCATTCATTCAGATCTAGGATGTGTTATTTTAGTGTTCCCTTTATTTTTTTGAGCAGTGTATATTTCACAAAGGTTGATTCTTGGCTGTATGGGGATAAGCTCTTGTTCTTACCAGAGTAGGTGCCAGCTGTGGAGCTGAAGGACGAGCAGGGGGTGTAAGACGAGATGGGGGGCTGCTGTACACTGGTGGACACTGGGTAGATGTTGTAGCTGGTGGACACTGAGCTGGCAGGGGCCAGAGGCTTTAAAGTTGTGACATGCCTCTGTGGTGGTGGTGGCTGGCTGTATACTGTGCTGACTGGACTGTAGCCACTCTTCACGCCTACAGGGAAGGAAACCATCACAGAGTGTTGTTTGACAGGCTTGGCTCCAATTCAACAATACTCAATACACTGGCTTTTGTAGTACACCAGCAGCCAAGTTCTTTTGCACAGTGTAGGTGTTTAAACGAATAGTGTATAACACAGTAAAAAACGATGTACTGTCAGACGAGAGAACATTTCAAATGAATTAGTGGCTTTTGTATTAGAGTGTTATGACGGTTTGTGTGCGATTATGCGTGGGAAGAAGGTTGGCAATGACTCACCTGTCTGGTAGTAAGCTTCTGTTGGTGTCCGCTGGGCTGGAGCTATACTCGTCTGGTAGTACTGCTTAGTCTCATAACTAGTGGCTGGAGGCAGGCGTCCGTAACTGTAGTTATCCTGAAAGTTTGTTTTACAGCATGAACATGGATGGCAGAAAAGTGTAAATAGTATGCAAAATAGATTGTGACTTTAACAATCTAAAATTCTCCATGTACTTGTACATATACAATAGAAAAGGTTGGTGACCACTGAGCTGAGTCAAGCAAGCTGAGATCTACCGCACAGATTTTTAAAACATGACTTAACTAACATTAACATAATAAAAGCTGTTCTGTAGGAATGAGGTTTGTGCAGTAGGCCTAATACATTATCACATCATATTGGCTATATGCATGGTCTTCCAATATTGCTCCTTCTTAAACCACATTATACTTCAAAAGTCGAGCTTTGATATACAAAATAGATCACTTGGTGTAGCACTTGTTACGCACAGCGGAGCATAAATTTTAATAATTCGCTTCTTTATTTTACTGGACTGATGGTACCTGCATCTGATGGTCATGGTGCTTTCAAGACAACTGGGAACTCGGGAATAAAAAGGAGGTCAATGATCTTTAGATTGGAAAGTCGGAGCTCTAGAAAGAGGCCCGAATTCCGACTTGGAATTCCGAGTTGGATGACCGTTAAAAGCGATTTTTCCCCCAGTCGGTGAGACTGACCAGAGCGAGGGCACACCGTCTCCACCTGATGGCGAAACTCGTGTCGCACCGCATCTGCCTCATGCATAAATTCATGTTGTTCCTATGACCGGAGAAAGTGAAATATTCCTCGATATTAAAATATAGACAACGAGCTGCTGCTAATAATAATCAAAACCCAGGGCTAGCGACATGTGTGCACCTACTGCTAATAGCGCAACACACACAGAAAAAGGAGCACAAGCCTTTATCGTTGGCTTTTCTACAGACATTTTTGGTGATCGACTAGGAATTCCTTGACGCTCGACCAGTCGATCGTGATCGACCACTGCAATAGCTAAAACACGACAACAGCATGCAATGGGATGATAAGGAATGGAATTGTGACTTACCGTTTCAGTGTATATCGGTAGCTGGTATGTCTGTGGGGTGGTGGTGGGTTGGGGCGTGGGGTCCGGCTGCCGGTAGCCATAGTCTGGGGGGGCAGGGTGGGTCTGGTAGGCCACCGGGTAGGCAGAGGCAACGGGCCTGGCTGGTTGTGCAGGGGCAGAGGCATAGGAGGCAGTCACTGCATGGGCCACGGCAGGGGCCGGCTGGACATTGTAGCTGGCTGTGGTGGGATGGGCATAGGCTGGTGGAGGCTGAACGCTGTGGGGAGAGAGACAAGATGGAGGGTAGAATGAGGCAAGTGAAAGAAGGAACTTGTCTGTCAGCCCTACATTAAAGACCAAAATTGGTTAAAGAAAATTGTGAAAAATAAGGTATACCAGTTGAATTTAAGAACCAAAAAAAGTACAGCTGCACCATACAGGTTGCAAAATAGTTGGCAGGAGATTTGATGTGCCGATTCCATGGCACATGGTTTATGAACTGACAAAAACTCTGCAGATTTTGCTATTTAGAGAATCATTAGATCACTTGTTTTGATACTGCCCATATGTAGCTTTGTTTTGGTCGCAGGTACAGGAATGGCTGAAGAATTGCAACATTTACCTGGATCTCTCCAAATAGCACTCCTGGGTGACTTGAAAAGCCATAGGTCAATTGATCAATAATACTCTTAATAAAAATGTTCATCTTTAATTTACAATCTGTAGAATCTATGAGAATAGAAAGTGAAACATTACAGCACAGTTGAAAAAATATATGGCAATTAGAAATCAAAACTGGAAGGTTTTTAGAGATAGATGGGAGACATTGAGGGTAGCTGAAGGGTGGGACTAAAAACAAATAAAAAAAGATAACTAATGTAAAATATTCAGTGTCTGTAAAATGTATAAGTGTTGTTGTCCATTAGTTTACTCCACACACACTGCCATCGGAAAGTTCAGACCCTTTGACTTTTTCCACAGTCAGGTTACAGCCTTATTCTAAAATGTATTAAATCGTTTTTTCCCCCACTCAATCTAGACACAATACCCCATAACGAACAAAGCAAAAACAGGTTTTTAGAAATGTTTGCTAATTTATTGAAAAATGAAAAATGGAAATATGACATTGACATAAGTATTCAGACCCTTTACTCAGTACTTTGTTGAAGCACCTTTGGCAGTGATTACAGCCTCGAGTCTTCTTGGGTATGACGTTACAAGCTTGGCAAACCTGTATTTGGGGATTTTCTCCCATTCTTCTCTGCAGATACTCTCAAGCATGGTCAGGTTGTATGGCGAGCGTTGCTGCAACGCTATTTCCAGGTCTCCCCAGAGATGTACGATTGGGTTCAAGTCCAGGCTCTTGCTGGGCCACACAAGGACATTCAGAGACTTGTCCCGACGCCACTTCTGCGTTGTCTTGGCTGTGTGATAAGGGTCGTTGTCCTGTTGGAAGGTGAACCTTCACCCCAGTCGGAGGTCCTGAGCACTTTGGCGCAGGTTTTCATCAAGGATCTCTGTACTTTGCTCCATTCAACTTTGCCTCTATCCTGACTAATCTCCCAGTCGCTGAAAAACATCCCCACAGCATGATGCTGCAACCACCATGCTTCACCTTAGGGATGGTGCCAGGTTTCCTCCAGATGTGATGCTTGGCATTCAGGCCAAAGAGTTCAATCTTGGTTTCATCAGACCAGAGAATCTTGTTTCTCATGGTCAGAGGCCTTTGGGTGCCTTTTGGCAAACTACAAGCAGAGCTGTCATTTGCTGTTTATTGAGGAGTGGCTTCCGTCTGGCCACAATACCATAAAGGCCTGATTGGTGGAGTGCTGCAGAGATGGTTGTCCTTCTGGAAGGTTCTCCCATCTCCACAGAGGAACTCTAGAGCTCTGTCAGAATGACCATCAGGTTCTTGGGTCACCTCCCTGAGTCTTGGTGGTTCCAAACTTCTTCCATTTAAGAATGATGAGGCCACTGTGTTCTTGGGGACCTTCAATGCTGCATACATTTTTTGGCACCCTTCCCCAAATCTGTGCCTCGACACAATCCTGTCTCAGAGCTCGATACACGTGTGTGTGTATGTAGCACCACTCAAAAGTTTGGACACAGCTACTGATTCAAGGGTTTTTCTTTATTTTTACTATTTTCTACATTGTAGAATAATAGTGAAGACATCAAAACTATAAAATAACACATATGGAATCGTGTAGTAACCAAATCAATATATATATTTTATATTTGAGATTAGGGCTGGGCGATATGGCCAAAATCTCATATCCCGATATACAGTGGGGAGAACAAGTATTTGATACTCTGCCGATTTTGCATGTTTTCCTACTTACAAAGCATGTAGAGGTCTGTAATTTTATCACAGGTACACTTCAACTGTGAGAGACGGAATCTAAAACAAAAATCCAGAAAATCACATTGTATGATTTTTAAGTAATTCATTTGCATTTTATTGCATGACATAAGTATTTGATCACCTACCAACCAGTAAGAATTCCAGCTCTCACAGACCTGTTAGTTTTTCTTTAAGAAGCCCTCCTGTTCTTCACTCATTACCTGTATTAACTGCACCTGTCCACACACTCAATCAAACAGACTCCAACCTCTCCACAATGGCCAAGACCAGAGAGCTGTGTAAGGACATCAGGGCTAAAATTGTAGACCTGCACAAGGCTGGGATGGGCTACAGGACAATAGGCAAGCAGCTTGGTGAGAAGGCAACAACTGTTGGCGCAATTATTAGAAAATGGAAGAAGTTCAAGATGACGGTCAATCAGCCTCCGTCTGGGGCTCCATGCAAGATCTCACCTCATGGGGCATCAATGATCATGAGGAAGGTGAGGGATCAGCCCAGAACTACACGGCAGGACCTGGTCAATGACCTGAAGAGAGCTGGGACCACAGTCTCAAAGAAAACCATTAGTAACACACTACGCCGTCATGCATTTGCCTACAGCACACACTGCCCTGTTTTTAGACAGTGCCGGCCATTGTTGAGCCACCTATCTACTGAAACATCAGTCTAAGTTTTCAAAAATGACTCAAGGAGGAGTACTGAAATAAGAACACACCACCCACAATAAAGCAACACTGCAGACTACAGCACTCCACATTTAAAGGATGGAAAATCTATTTTCTGCCGAATATGCAATGCCAAAAGGATGACCTTGCAAACATAAAGCAACAGCCCTATCATTATAATGTATTTTGATGCTAACAGACCGCCTTCCCGACACAGGCATTCTAAAATCACCTTTGTCAGCATTTTGTCTGGAATAACCACGATTTGTTTCATGAGGGACAAGGAAAGATCAAAGTAATGGATTATGGGCGGAATAAATACATATTAAATCTGTGAAAAAAGTTTAGGCTGTTCCTCACTCGTACTGTACTGGTACACAACGGCACAAAGCATTGCAAAATGGAACTGACCAAAGAAAGCAAATGTTCCTATAAAAGGAGAGTGCAGTGACATCACAGTCAAGTGAGCCTGATTTATTCTAAAAAATAATCAAACTGAGAATCTACTGAGAGTGACAGCTGTAGAATGAGCTGGCAACTAGCAGCTCTAGGCTGCCATGTAAACATCAGGGAATAGTGTAAAAAAAAAATCTATGGTGATAGTTAAAAACAAGGCAACAGTAAACATGTCGTCCCCCACAAATGCTGCACCCCCCCCAGGCCAATTGAGATATTGCGTGTGACTAACATTTCAGGTAATTACTATAGCTCCCATCTTGGGTCAATCAGTGTCATTTTTGTAAATGCCGGATCTCTATGGCAAGACGCATCATTCACCCAAGTTTGGACAAAATCGGCCAGCACAGTGTGAACTACTATAGTATGGAAGAAAAAAAAGAACTATAGTCCATTCACCGATTTCATCATGTGGGACAACAAAGTATTCTAACTAGTGATGCACCAATGAGACATTTTTGGCCGATACCGACATCCAACGTTTTCCTTGCCAAAAAATACGATACCGATATTACATTTTTTTGCGACCTTTTAAGCATTCTAGTACAGTTAAATAGTTAATACACACACACGGACGCAGCGGTCTAAGGCACTGCATCTCAGTGCAAGAGGCGTCACTACAGTCCCTGGTTCGATTCCAGGCTGTATCACATCTGGCCGTGATTGGGAGTCCCATTAGGGCGGCGCACAATTGAGGTTAAATTAAGGTTACCCACACAGACACCAACCACACTGACAAAAAAGTTATTTTATTGGCATTTACGCATGTCCCCATTACCAGTAAAACATAATCAAAACCTATTTATTTTACTTACTTGCTGTGCTGTTTCGTTGTTCAGTCGTTAGCTAGCTAACTATATAGCTAGGTGTCATCTAAAATAACCCTAATTTAAAAGACAGTTCTTATTTGATTAATGGTGGTCGGACCCATCCATGTGAAGCTAGCCACAATAGTGGACTTTGCAGTTAACCTTCAAAGTAAAAGTATGGCATAATTCTACTATTGTATTCATTTGCATCACTGTCAATGACATACTTTAATTTTGAAGGCAAACCGCAAATTCCACTATTGTGCCTAATCCTTATTGTGGCTACACATAACCCCGTCCGGTCGAGCTTCACTAGCCAGATGAAGATAGCTGGCTGCTTATAACATTAGCTTAGGGCAACAGGGTTAAGTAGCTGGCTAGCTATTTATTTTCATGAACTGAAGTTAAATTTCAATAGGCGAACAACAATACTTACTCACAAGGATTCCTAAATCATTGCTAAGAATAATGAAAATGACTGCAGTTTCTACTGGTCATTGTTCTCAGGCTGGTTGTATTGGTGCTAGCTAGGTAACGTGCGCTAACCCCATTCCGTACAAATGTGCGCAACCACGACATTCAAACGAGGCTGCAAAGAAAACTAATGGGACTGTAGCGACTGTGTTGACATCAAAATTTGGGGTGTGAACTACGTTTCTATGCAAGCGTTGATTGACATTTTAATGGCTCGATAGTATTGGAGAAAAGTTGTTTTTTTAAACTGATCCCTCCGACGCTGTACGTTACATCGTGATGTAACGTACAGCACGCATATAGCAACTTATTCTGTCTTACAGCCTCTCTCCACCAGATGTAGCACTTCTCTCACCGTTTAAAAACAAGAAAGGGACAGGGTAAGGGGGGATACCTAGTCATTTTTTTGCGCCATCACTGCAAGCTATCATGACTCTCAAAAGCAGCTGATTACTTCTGAAGATCAGGTTTTTAGGGCAGGGCTAAAGTGATTCAAATTCGACACAAACCATCAAATAGGTATGTAATGACACATTATATAAACTCTTTATAGTGTTTTATTTACATTTTTGAGGCAATAAGGTGATAAGTTGGACAGATCAAGTGAAAAAAGCCATTTCCCCAAACGACATCTCTCCTCACTATCACGCCATAGGTTTAGCTTCCCCACCCGCCATTTTTAAAAAGACCCGACGGAGCGCATTGCCTTCTTGAATCATGCAGAGATGGGCATCATGAAGGTCTCGTCCTTGATTTTGTTGGAAAGGGGAGAAATTGTGCTTTACATTGGTATTGATATTACAGTTGATCTGGAAGCATTACGTTTTTTGGGCGCTGAAATTAGGTAAATTGTACGGACCAGCACGATGTACAAAAGTGAGTGAGTTTACCAAGCTAAAGCTTGCTACCCAGGAAGTTGCGGTCGAGCAAACAACGCTTTATTACCAGCGCGGTATTGTAAATACATTGTTCGTGGCCAGTGTTTGCTGACTTTTTTGTACAGCTTTGACAGTGCTACTGTATCTTTTTTGACACACAAAGACCCAAACGGTGCTCCATAGTATGTATGTCGTGAAGCTAATAGCAGTGACGCTATTACTGTGTAACTCCGGTAGGGCAACACCGGAAAAATAGCACACTTGGTAGTGTTAACCGGTGCTCAACCAATCGGCGAAAGCCAACATCACCCACGACAGAGAACGGTTCATTGTCAAGGGCAATGAATTCCATTATCTTGGCTTTAATAGATTTCGCCTTTGAGTTGTCTCGCTGTTATTTTGTTACTCTTTCAAATAGAGGTCGACCGATTCTGATTTTTCAACGCCGATACCGATTATTGGAGGACCAGAAAAAGACGATATCGATTAATCGGACGATTTTTATATATTCATAATAATGACAATTACAACAATACTGAATGAACACTTATTTTAACTTAATATAATACATCAATAACATCTATTTAGTCTCAAATAAATAATGAAACATTCAATTTGGTTTAAATAATGCAAAGAAAGTGTTGGAGAAGAAAGTAAAAGTGCAATATTTGCCATGTAAAAAAGCTAACGTTTAAGTTCCTTGCTCAGAACATATGGAAGCTGGTGGTTCCTGTTAACATGAGTCTTCAATATTTCCAGGTAAGAAGTTTTAGGTTGTAGTTATTATAGGACTATTTCTTTCTATACCATTTGTATTTCATATACCTTTGACTATTGGATGTTCTTATAGGCACTATAGTATTGCGAGCCTAATCTCGGGAGTTGATAGGCTTGAAGTCATAAACAGCGCAATGCTTGAAGCACAGCAAAGAGCTGCTGGCAAATGCAGGAAAATGCTGTTTGAATGAATGCTTACGAGCCTGCTGCTGCCTATGACCGCTCAGTCAGACTGCTCTATGAAGTCATAGACTTAATTATAATACACTGCTCAAAAAAATAAAGGGAACACTTAAACACCACAATGTAACTCCATGTCAATCACACTTCTGTGAAATCAAACTGTCCACTTAGGAAGCAACACTGATTGACAATAAATTTCACATTCTGTTGTGCAAATGGAATAGACAAAAGGTGGAAATTATAGGCAATTAGCAAGACACCCCCAATAAAGGAGTGGTTCTGCAGGTGGTGACCACAGACCACTTCTCAGTTCCTATGCTTCCTGGCTGATGTTTTGGTCACTTTTGAATGCTGGCGGTGCTTTCACTCTAGTGGTAGCATGAGACGGAGTCTACAACCCACACAAGTGGCTCAGGTAGTGCAGCTCATCCAGGATGGCACATCAATGCGAGCTGTGGCAAGAAGGTTTGCTGTGTCTGTCAGCGTAGTGTCCAGAGCATGGAGGCGCTACCAGGAGACAGGCCAGTACATCAGGAGACGTGGAGGAGACCGTAGGAGGGCAACAACCCAGCAGCAGGACCGCTACCTCCGCCTTGGTGCAAGGAGTAGCACTGCCAGAGCCCTGCAAAATGACCTCCAGCAGGCCACAAATGTGCTAATTAAGTGTTAAATGTGTTAATTAAGAAATGGTCTTCACATAGTTCGCAACAAGCCAGGCAGCCCAAACTGCTGCATATACCCTGACTCTGCTTGCACAGAACACAAGAGAAGTGACACAATTTCCCTAGTTAAAAGAAATTCATGTTGGCAGAAAATATTAACTAAAGATGCAGGGTTAAAAATATATACTTGTGTAATGATTTTAAGAAAGGCATTGATGTTTATGGTTAGGTACACATTGGTGCAACGGCAGTGCTTTTTTCACGAATGCGCTTGTTAAATCATCACCCGTTTGGCGAAGTAGGCTGTGATTCGATGATAAATTAACAGGCACCGCATTGATCATATGCAACGCAGGACAAGCTAGATAAACTAGTAATATCATCAACCATGTGTAGTTATAACTAGTGATTATGATTGATTGATTGTTTTTTATAAGTTTAATGCTAGCTAGCAACTTACCTTGGCTCCTTGCTGCACTCGCGTAACAGGTAGTCAGCCTGCCACGCAGTCTCCTCGTGGAGTGCAATGTAATCGGCCATAATCAGTGTCCAAAAATGCTGATTATCGATGGTTATGAAAACTTGAAATCGGCCCTAATTAAAATCGGCCATTCCGATTAAATCGGTCGACCTTTACTTTCAAATGACTGCTTGACTTGTTGACTACTCAATCAGCAGACATTGTGGGCTAGTTTAGGAAAGCTGTTTGCATGTATAGCGCAAAATTTTACGTGGAGTCATTACATCATGTACCTTCGTTATATAGGTATGCATGTCAGCTTTGACATCGGTTTTGCACATCGGGCGTTAAACTAGATATCGGCCGATACGTTTGTTGGCATTTTTAGCTAAAATCGGACGATTCCTATATATTTTCTTAACCTTTATTTAACTAGGCAAGTCAGTTAAGAACAAATTCTTATTTTCAATGCTGGCCTAGGAACAGTGGGTTAACTGCCTTATTCAGGGGCAGAACGACAGATTTTTACCTTGTCAGCTCGGGGATTCGATCTTGCAACTTTTCGGTTACTAGTCCAACGCTGTAACCGCCCCAAATGTTTGCCGATATATCATGCATCCCTAATTATAACTGTAAAATAAGTTGGCAACATTCTTCAAGACTGCTGACTAATTTATTTAGAAGTTGCCACGTACCTCAACTCATGAACTCGCATTCGCACTTTGGTCCGCAGGTAGTATAACTTTTCATTACATTTCATTACATTTCATTATAGTACAACGGTTTGATTTGTCTAATCTTAGCAATTTCTTCTTAGCTAGCTACATAGCCGTCTTTGTATCAAAGATAATTGCGTAATTATCGTATTTCGTCATCCTAACGCAGTCTACACTGCTATCTGCCCAGCAGCTAGCCAGCTAGCAAACGTCCACCGTCTACCGAATAGCAGCACTGTAGAAACTATTACACTCAACTGAACGACTTGATTAGTGTAGTGTTAGCTAGCTACATAGTTGTCTTTGCTGTCTTCGTATCCAAGATAATTGTGTAGTTTAGAGTGTGTAGTTTTAGAGTGATTATCTTAATTTACCGAGGTTAGCTAGCCAGCTATTTGTCGTCCTTAACGTAGGAGACACTGCTAGCTAGCCAACAGCTAGCCAACGTCTACCGAATAGAACTTCCGCACTCAACAACCCGGTCGCATTCCGCTTCGCTCCACAGGTAGTATCACATTTTCATTTCATTTCATTACAGTACAACGGTTTGATTTGTTTGATCGTAGCTAGCTACATAGCTAGCTACATAGCCGTCTTTGTATCAAAGATAATTGTGACACCACCTGCGTCACTACCTGTTGACTACCTGTTGAGTCTGCAGACGTGTTGCTGTGGGTTTTGCTGCCAACTTTACTTTACTTTGCTAGCTGACAACTTTACGTTTTTTTTGTTTTGTTTTTAATTACCGTTTATATTTTTAGTTTTTCCATCGCAACTTTCTTCCCTCATTCAACTTTTTCACTCCGGACGCTTTATCTGGACATGGTTCGTCAACACCTTCAACAGCCGAAGCTAAGTACTAACATTAACATGATGTCTTTTAATTGCAGTCGCTGTACTCATAATATACAGGAGAACGATCGCCTTACGGCGAGAATAGCTGTGCTACAAGCCCAGCTTCAGACGCAATCGTTAGGCAAGGGTAATTTCAGTGTAGGAAAGGAAGAAACAGCGTCTGTGCCACCAGTAAGTACAGATAGTAACGTTAGTATAAATCCCCCCGCACAGTCCCCGCAGCCGGACAACTTTCTCATGGCTTCTGGAGGGAAATGCTGTTGGAATGCTCAACCGGTGTCGCTCATTCAGCCGACAGAAACTTTCAACCGGTTCTCCCCATTATGTAGCGAGTCGGAGTCTGAGTCTGAGTTTTCTCTTGTCTCTACTCCTCCCGTTACGGGGTCTGAGACGCCGAAGGCTCCCACCATTAGCTCTGACAAATTGAAAACCCTAGTCATTGGCGACTCCATTACCCGCAGTATTAGACTTAAAGCGAATCACCCAGCGATCATACACTGTTTACCAGGGGGCAGGGCTACCGACGTTAAGGCTAATCTAAAGATGGTGCTGGCTAAAGCTAAATCTGGCGAGTGTAGAGAGTATAGAGATATTGTTATCCACGTCGGCACCAACGATGTTAGGATGAAACAGTCAGAGGTCACCAAGTGCAACATAGCTTCAGCGTGTAAATCAGCTAGAAAGATGTGTCGGCATCGAGTAATTGTCTCTGGCCCCCTCCCAGTTAGGGGGAGTGACGAGCTCTACAGCAGAGTCTCAGCACTCAATCGCTGGTTGAAAACTGTTTTCTGCCCCTCCCAAAAGATAGAATTTGTAGATAATTGGCCCTCTTTCTGGGACTCACCCACAAACAGGACCAAGCCTGACCTGCTGAGGAGTGACGGACTCCATCCTAGCTGGAGGGGTGCTCTCATCTTATCTACCAACATAGATAGGGCTCTAACTCCTCTAGCCCCACAATGAAATAGGGTGCAGGCCAGGCAGCAGGCTGTTAGCCAACCTGCCAGCTTAGTGGAGTCTGCCAATAGCACAGTCAGTGTAGTCAGCTCAGCCATACCCATTGAGACTGTGTCTGTGCCTCGACCTAGGTTGGGCAAAACTAAACATGGCGGTGTTCGCCTTAGCAATCTTATTAGGATAAAGACCTCCTCCATTCCTGCCATTATTGAAAGAGATCGTGATACCTCACATCTCAAAATAGGGTTACTTAATGTTAGATCCCTCACTTCAAAGGCAGTCATAGTCAATGAACTAATCACTGATCATAATCTTGATGTGATTGGCCTGACTGAAACATGGCTTAAGCCTGATGAATTTACTGTGTTAAATGAGGCCTCACCTCCTGGTTACACTAGTGACCATATCCCCCGTGCATCCCGCAAAGGCGGAGGTGTTGCTAACATTTACGATAGCAAATTTCAATTTACAAAAAAAAAAATGGCGTTTTCGTCTTTTGAGCTTCTAGTCATGAAATCTATGCAGCCTACTCAATCACTTTTTATAGCTACTGTTTACAGGCCTCCTGGGCCATATACAGCGTTCCTCTCTGAGTTTCCTGAATTCCTATCAGACCTTGTAGTCATAGCAGATCATATTCTAATTTTTGGTGATTTTAATATTCACATGGAGAAGTCCACAGACCCACTCCAAAAGTCTTTCGGAGCCATCATCGACTCAGTGGGTTTTGTCCAACATGTCTCTGGACCTACTCACTGCCACAGTCATACTCTGGACCTAGTTTTGTCCCATGGAATAAATGTTGTAGATCTTAATGTTTTTCCACATAATCCTGGACTATCGGACCACCATTTTATTACGTTTGCAATCGCAACAAATAATCTGCTCAGACCCCAACCAAGGAGCATCAAAAGTCGTGCTATAAATTCTCAGACAACACAAAAATTCCTTGATGCCCTTCCAGACTCCTTCTGCCTACCCAAGGACATCAGAGGACAAAAATCAGTTAACCACCTAACTGAGGAACTCAATTTAACCTTGCGCAATACCCTAGATGCAGTTGCACCCCTAAAAACGTAAAACATTTGTCATAAGAAACTAGCTCCCTGGTATACAGAAAATACCCGAGCTTTGAAGCAAGCTTCCAGGAAATTGGAACGGAAATGGCGCCACACCAAACTGGAAGTCTTCCGACTAGCTTGGAAAGACAGTACCGTGCAGTACCGAAGAGCCCTCACTGCTGCTCGATCATCCTACTTTTCCAACTTAATCGAGGAAAATAAGAACAATCCAAAATTTCTTTTTGATACTGTTGCGAAACTAACTAAAAAGCAGCATTCCCCAAGAGAGGATGGCTTTCACTTCAGCAGTAATAAATTCATGAACTTCTTTGAGGAAAAGATCATGACCATTAGAAAGCAAATTACGGACTCCTCTTTGAATCTGCGTATTCCTCCAGGGCTTAGCTGTCCTGGATCCGCACAGCTCTGCGAGGGCCTGGGATCGGGAGAGACACTTAAGTGTTTTAGTACTATATCTCTTGACACAATGATGAAAATAATCATGGCCTCTAAACCTTCAAGCTGCATACTGGATCCTATTCCTACTAAACTGCTGAAGGAGCTGCTTCCTGTGCTTGGCCCTCCTATGTTGAACATAATAAACAGCTCTCTATCCACCGGATGTGTACCAGACTCACTAAAAGTGGCAGTGATAAAGCCTCTCTTGAAAAAGCCAAACCTTGACCCGGAAAATATAAAAAACTATCGACCTATATCGAATCTTCCATTCCTCTCAAAAATTTTAGAAAAAGCTGTTGCGCAGCAACTCACTGCCTTTCTGAAGACAAACAATGTATACGAAATGCTTCAGTCTGGTTTTAGACCCCATCATAGCACTGAGACTGCACTTGTGAAGGTGGTAAATGACCTTTTAATGGCGTCAGACCGAGGCTCTGCATCTGTCCTCGTGCTACTAGACCTTAGTGCTGCCTTTGACACCATCGATCACCATATTCTTTTGGAGAGACTGGAAACCCAAATTGGTCTACACGGACAAGTTCTGGCCTGGTTTAGATCTTACCTGTCGGAAAGATATCAGTTTGTCTCTGTGAATGGTCTGTCCTCTGACAAATCAACTGTACATTTCGGTGTTCCTCAAGGTTCCGTTTTAGGACCACTATTGTTTTCACTATATATTTTACCTCTTGGGGATGTTATTCGAAAACATAATGTTAACTTTCACTGCTATGCGGATGACACACAGCTGTACATTTCAATGAAACATGGTGAAGCCCCAAAATTGCCCTCGCTAGAAGCCTGTGTTTCAGACATAAGGAAGTGGATGGCTGACAACTTTCTACTTTTAAACTCGGACAAAACAGAGATGCTTGTTCTAGGTCCCAAGAAACAAAGAGATCTTCTGTTAAATCTGACAATTCATCTTGATGGTTGTAAAGTCGTCTCAAATAAAACTGTGAAGGACCTCGGCGTTACTCTTGACCCTGATCTCTCTTTTGACGAACACATCAAGACTGTTTCAAGGACAGCTTTTTTCCATCTACGTAACATTGCAAAAATCAGAAATTTTCTGTCCAAAAATGATGCAGAAAAATTAATCCATGCATTTGTTACTTCTAGGTTAGACTACTGCAATGCTCTACTTTCCGGCTACCCGGATAAAGCACTAAATAAACTTCAGTTAGTGCTAAATACGGCTGCTAGAATCCTGACTAGAACCAAGAAATTTGATCATATTACTCCAGTGCTAGCTTCCCTACACTGGCTTCCTGTTAAGGCAAGGGCTGATTTCAAGGTTTTACTGTTAACCTATAAAGCGTTACATGGGCTTGCTCCTACCTATCTTTCCGAGTTGGTCCTGCCGTACATACCAATACGTACGCTACGGTCACAAGACGCAGGCCTCCTAATTGTCCCTAGAATTTCTAAGCAAACAGCGGGAGGCAGGGCTTTCTCCTATAGATCTCCATTTTTATGGAACAGTCTGCCTACCCATGTGAGAGACGCAGACTCGGTCTCAACCTTTAAGTCTTTACTGAAGACTTATCTCTTCAGTAGGTCATATGGTTGAGTGTAGTCTGGCCCAGGAGTGTGAAGGTGAACGGAAAGGCTCTGGAGCAACGAACCGCCCTTGCTGTCTCTGCCAGGCCGGTTCCCCTCTCTCCACTGGGATTCTCTGCCTCTAACCCTGTTACAGGGGCTGAGTCACTGGCTTGCTGGTGCTCTTTCATGCCGTCCCTAGGAGGGGTGCGTCACTTGAGTGGGTTGAGTTACTGACGTGATCTTCCTGTCTGGGTTGGCGCCCCCCCTTGGTTTGTGCTGTGGTGGAGACCTTTGTGGGTTATACTCGGCCTTGTCTCCGGATTGTAATGTTGGTGGTTGAGGATTTCCCTCTAGTGGTGCGGGGGCTGTGCTTTGGCAAAGTGGGTGGGGTTATATCCTTCCTGTTTGGCCCTGTCCGGGGGTTTCTTCGGATGGGGCCACAGTGTCTCCTGACCGCTCCTGTCTCAGCCTCCAGTATTTATGCTGCAGTAGTTTATGTGTCGGGGGGCTAGGGTCAGTTGGTTACCTGGAGTACTTCTCCTGTCTTATCCAGTGTCCTGTGTGAATTTAAGTATGCTCTCTCTAATTCTTTCGTTCTCTCTTTCTCTCTGAGAACCTGAGCCCTAGGACCATATGTCAGGACTACCGGGCATGATGACACCTTGCTGTCCCCAGTCCGCCTGGCCTTGCTGCTATTCCAGTTTCAACTGTTCTGCCTGCGGTTACGGAACCCCTACCTGTCCCAGACCTGCTGTTTTCAACTCTTAATGATCGGCTATGAAAAGCCAACTGAGATTTATTCCTGATTATTATTTGACCATGCTTGTCATTTATGAACATTTTGAAAATCTTGGCGCTCTCTAATTTTCTCCTTCTCTCTTTCTTTCTCTCGGAGGACCTGAGCCCTAGGACCATACGTCGGGACTACCGGCCGTGGTGACTCCTTGCTGTCCCCAGTCCGCCTGGCCTTGCTGCTATTCCAGTTTCAACTGTTCTGCCTGCGGTTATGGAACCCCTACCTGTCCCAGACCTGCTGTTTTCAACTCTTAATGATCGGCTATGAAAAGCCAACTGAGATTTATTCCTGATTATTATTTGACCATGCTTGTCATTTATGAACATTTTGAAAATCTTGGCTCTCTCTAATTTTCTCCTTCTCTCTTTCTTTCTCTCGGAGGACCTGGGCCCTAGGACCATGCGTCGGGACTGCCGCCCGTGGTGACTCCTTGCTGTCCCCAGTCCGCCTGGCCTTGCTGCTATTCCAGTTTCAGCTGTTTTGCCTGCGGTTATGGAACCGCCACCTGTCCCAGACCTGTTGTTTTTCAACTCTTGATGATCGGCTATGAAAAGCCAACTGAAAATTATTCATGATTATTATTTGACCATGCTTGTCACTTTTGAACATTTTTGAACATCTTGGCATAGTTCTGTTATAATCTCCACCCGGCACAGCCAGAAGAGGACTGGCCACCCCTCATAGCCTGGTTCCTCTCTAGGTTTCTTCCTAGGTTTTGGCCTTTCTAGGGAGTTTTTCCTAGCCACCGTGCTTCTACACCTGCATTACTAGCTGTTTGGGGTTTTAGGCTGGGTGTCTGTACAGCACTTCGAGATATTAGCTGATGTACGAAGGGCTATATAAAATAAAATTGAATTGAATTGAATTGTAGTCTAGAGCGATTTTCTAGGTTAGCTAGCCAGCTATTGTCGTTCTTTTAACGCAACGTAACGTAATCAACACTGCTAGCCAGCTAGCCCCCGAATAGCAGCACTGTAGAAACTATTACACTCAACGGAACGACTTGATTAGTGTAGTGTCAACAACGCAGCCACTGCCAGCTAGCCTACAAAGTCAACAACGCAGCCACTGCCAGCTAGCCTACTTCAGCAGTACTGTATCATCTTAATCATTTTAGTCAATAAGATTCTTGCTACGTAAGCTTAACTTTCTGAACATTCGAGACGCGTAGTCCACTTGTCATTCCAATCTCCTTTGCATTAGCGTAGTCTCTTCTGTAGCCTGTCAACTATGTGTCTGTCTATCCCTGTTCTCTCCTCTCTGCACAGACCATACAAACGCTCCACACCGCGTGGCCGCGGCCACCCTAATCTGGTGGTCCCAGCGCGCACGACCCACGTGGAGTTCCAGGTCTCCGGTAGCCTCTGGAACTGCCGATCTGCGGCCAACAAGGCAGAGTTCATCTCAGCCTATGCCTCCCTCCAGTCCCTCGACTTCTTGGCACTGACGGAAACATGGATCACCACAGATAACACTGCTACTCCTACTGCTCTCTCTTCGTCCGCCCACGTGTTCTCGCACACCCCGAGAGCTTCTGGTCAGCGGGGTGGTGGCACCGGGATCCTCATCTCTCCCAAGTGGTCATTCTCTCTTTCTCCCCTTACCCATCTGTCTATCGCCTCCTTTGAATTCCATGCTGTCACAGTTACCAGCCCTTTCAAGCTTAACATCCTTATCATTTATCGCCCTCCAGGTTCCCTCGGAGAGTTCATCAATGAGCTTGATGCCTTGATAAGCTCCTTTCCTGAGGACGGCTCACCTCTCACAGTTCTGGGCGACTTTAACCTCCCCACGTCTACCTTTGACTCATTCCTCTCTGCCTCCTTCTTTCCACTCCTCTCCTCTTTTGACCTCACCCTCTCACCTTCCCCCCCTACTCACAAGGCAGGCAATACGCTCGACCTCATCTTTACTAGATGCTGTTCTTCCACTAACCTCATTGCAACTCCCCTCCAAGTCTCCGACCACTACCTTGTATCCTTTTCCCTCTCGCTCTCATCCAACACTTCCCACACTGCCCCTACTCGGATGGTATCGCGCCGTCCCAACCTTCGCTCTCTCTCCCCCGCTACCCTCTCCTCTTCCATCCTATCATCTCTTCCCTCTGCTCAAACCTTCTCCAACCTATCTCCTGATTCTGCCTCCTCAACCCTCCTCTCCTCCCTTTCTGCATCCTTTGACTCTCTATGTCCCCTATCCTCCAGGCCGGCTCGGTCCTCCCCTCCCGCTCCGTGGCTCGACGACTCATTGCGAGCTCACAGAACAGGGCTCCGGGCAGCCGAGCGGAAATGGAGGAAAACTCGCCTCCCTGCGGACCTGGCATCCTTTCACTCCCTCCTCTCTACATTTTCCTCTTCTGTCTCTGCTGCTAAAGCCACTTTCTACCACTCTAAATTCCAAGCATCTGCCTCTAACCCTAGGAAGCTCTTTGCCACCTTCTCCTCCCTCCTGAATCCTCCTCCCCATCCCCCCCCTCCTCCCTCTCTGCAGATGACTTCGTCAACCATTTTGAAAAGAAGGTCGACGACATCCGATCCTCGTTTGCTAAGTCAAACGACACCGCTGGTTCTGCTCACACTGCCCTACCCTGTGTTCTGACCTCTTTCTCCCCTCTCTCTCCAGATGAAATCTCGCGTCTTGTGACGGCCGGCCGCCCAACAACCTGCCCGCTTGACCCTATCCCCTCCTCTCTTCTCCAGACCATTTCCGGAGACCTTCTCCCTTACCTCACCTCGCTCATCAACTCATCCCTGACCGCTGGCTACGTCCCTTCCGTCTTCAAGAGAGCGAGAGTTGCACCCCTTCTGAAAAAACCTACACTCGATCCCTCCGATGTCAACAACTACAGACCAGTATCCCTTCTTTCTTTTCTCTCCAAAACTCTTGAACGTGCCGTCCTTGGCCAGCTCTCCCGCTATCTCTCTCAGAATGACCTTCTTGATCCAAATCAGTCAGGTTTCAAGACTAGTCATTCAACTGAGACTGCTCTTCTCTGTATCACGGAGGCGCTCCGCACTGCTAAAGCTAACTCTCTCTCCTCTGCTCTCATCCTTCTAGACCTATCGGCTGCCTTCGATACTGTGAACCATCAGATCCTCCTCTCCACCCTCTCCGAGTTGGGCATCTCCGGCGCGGCCCACGCTTGGATTGCGTCCTACCTGACAGGTCGCTCCTACCAGGTGGCGTGGCGAGAATCTGTCTCCTCACCACGTGCTCTCACCACTGGTGTCCCCCAGGGCTCTGTTCTAGGCCCTCTCCTATTCTCGCTATACACCAAGTCACTTGGCTCTGTCATAACCTCACATGGTCTCTCCTATCATTGCTATGCAGACGACACACAACTAATCTTCTCCTTTCCCCCTTCTGATGACCAGGTGGCGAATCGCATCTCTGCATGTCTGGCAGACATATCAGTGTGGATGACGGATCACCACCTCAAGCTGAACCTCGGCAAGACGGAGCTGCCCTTCCTCCCGGGGAAGGACTGCCCGTTCCATGATCTCGCCATCACGGTTGACAACTCCATTGTGTCCTCCTCCCAGAGCGCTAAGAACCTTGGCGTGATCCTGGACAACACCCTGTCGTTCTCAACTAACATCAAGGCGGTGGCCCGTTCCTGTAGGTTCATGCTCTACAACATCCGCAGAGTACGACCCTGCCTCACACAGGAAGCGGCGCAGGTCCTAATCCAGGCACTTGTCATCTCCCGTCTGGATTACTGCAACTCGCTGTTGGCTGGGCTCCCTGCCTGTGCCATTAAACCCCTACAACTCATCCAGAACGCCGCAGCCCGTCTGGTGTTCAACCTTCCCAAGTTCTCTCACGTCACCCCGCTCCTCCGCTCTCTCCACTGGCTTCCAGTTGAAGCTCGCATCCGCTACAAGACCATGGTGCTTGCCTACGGAGCTGTGAGGGGAACGGCACCCCAGTACCTCCAGGCTCTGATCAGGCCCTACACCCAAACAAGGGCACTGCGTTCATCCACCTCTGGCCTGCTCGCCTCCCTACCACTGAGGAAGTACAGTTCCCGCTCAGCCCAGTCAAAACTGTTCGCTGCTCTGGCCCCCCAATGGTGGAACAAACTCCCTCACGACGCCAGGACAGCGGAGTCAATCACCACCTTCCGGAGACACCTGAAACCCCACCTCTTTAAGGAATACCTAGGATAGGATAAAGTAATCCTTCTCACCCCCCCCCCCCCCTTAAAAGATTTAGATGCACTATTGTAAAGTGGCTGTTCCACTGGATGTCATAAGGTGAATGCACCAATTTGTAAGTCGCTCTGGATAAGAGCGTCTGCTAAATGACTTAAATGTAAATGTAAACTCATCTTGTACTTCCGGCGCCGGCAGAGATGGCCGCCTCGCTTCGCATTCCTAGGAAACTATGCAGTATTTTGTTTTTTTACGTGTTATTTCTTACATTGGTACCCCAGGTAATCTTAGGTTTCATTACATACAGTCGGGAGGAACTACTGAATATAAGAGCAACGTCAACTCACCATCATTACGACCAGGAATATGACTTTCCCGAAGCGGATCCTGTGTTTTGCCTTCAACCCAGGACAATGGATCTGATCCCAGCCGGCGAACCTAAACAACGTCGCAGTAAAAGGGGCAAACGAAGCGGTCTTCTGGTCAGGCTCCGGAGACGGGCACATCGCGCACCACTCCCTAGCATACTACTCTCCAATGTCCAGTCTCTTGACAACAAGGTTGATGAAATCCGAGCAAGGGTTGCCTTCCAGAGAGACATCAGAGACTGTAACGCTCTTTGTTTCACGGAAACATGGCTCACTCGAGAAACGCTATCGGAGTCGGTGCAGCCAGCTGGTTTCTTCACACATCGCGCCAACAGAAACAAGCATCTTTCTGTTAAGAAGAGTGGCGGGGGGGTATGCCTTATGATTAACGAGACGTGGTGTGATCATAACAACATACAGGAACTCAAGTCCTTCTGTTCACCTGACTTAGAATTCCTCACAATCAAATGTCGACCGCATTATCTACCAAGTGAATTCTCTTCGATTATAATCACAGCCGTATATATTTCCCCCCCCCAACCAGACACATTGATGGCCCTGAATGAACTTTATCTGACTCTTTGTAAACTGGAAACAACATATCCTGAAGCTGCATTCATTGTAGCTGGGGATTTTAACAAGGCTAATCTGAAAACAAGACTCCCTAAATTCTATCAGCATGTCGATTGCGCAACCAGGGCTGGTAAAACCCTGGATCATTGTTATTCTAACTTCCGCGACGCATATAAGGCCCGCCCTCCTTTCGGAAAACCTGACCATGACTCCATTTTGTTGCTTCCAGCCTACAGACAGAAACTAAAACAAGAAGCTCCCGCGCTCAGGTCTGTTCAACGCTGGTCCGACCAATCTGATTCCATGCTTCAAGACTGCTTCGATCACGTGGATTGGGATATGTTCCGCATTGCGTCCAACAACAACATTGACGAATACACTGATTCGGTGAGCGAGTTCATTAGAAAGTGCATCGGCGATGTCGTACCCACAGCAACTATTAAAACATTCCCAAACCAGAAACCGTTGATTGATGGCAGCATTCGCGCGAACCACTGCTTTTAACCAGGGCAAGGTGACCGGAAACATGACCGAATACAAACAGTGTAGCTATTTCCTCCGCAAGGCAATCAAACAAGCTAAGCATCAGTATAGAGACAAAGTAGAGTTGCAATTCAACGGCTCAGACACAAGAGGTATGTGGCAGGGTCTACAGTCAATCACGGATTACAAAAAGAAAACCAGCCCCGTCGTGGACCAGGATGTCTTGCTCCCAGACAGACTAAATAACTTCTTTGCTCGCTTTGAGGACAATACAGTGCCACTGACACGGCCCGCTACCAAAACCTGCCGACTCTCCTTCACTGCAGCCGACGTGAGTAAAACATTTAAACGTGTTAACCCTCGCAAGGTTGCAGGCCCAGACGGCATCCCCAGTCGCGTCCTCAGAGCATGCGCAGACCAGCTGTCTGGTGTGTTTACGGACATATTCAATCAATCCTTATCCCAGTCTGCTGTTCCCACATGCTTCAAGAGGGCCACCATTGTTCCTGTTCCCAAGAAAGCTAAGGTAACTGAGCTAAACGACTACCGTCCCGTAGCACTCACTTCCGTCATCATGAAGTGCTTTGAGAGACTAGTCAAGGACCATATCACCTCCACCCTACCTGACACCCTAGACCCACTCCAATTTGCTTACCGCCCCAATAGGTCCACAGACGACGCAATCGCAACCACACTGCCCTAACCCATCTGGACAAGAGGAATACCTATGTGAGAATGCTGTTCATCAACTACAGCTCAGCATTTAACACCATAGTACCCTCCAAACTCGTCATCAAGCTCGAGACCCTGGGTCTCGACCCCACCCTGTGCAACTGGGTACTGGACTTCCTGACAGGCCGCCCCCAGGTGGTGAGGGTAGGAAACAACATCTCCACCCCGCTGATCCTCAACACTGGGGCCCCACAAGGGTGCGTTCTGAGCCCTCTCCTGTACTCCCTGTTCACCCACAACTGCGTGGCCATGCACGCCTCCAACTCAATCATCAAGTTTGCGGACGACACTACAGTGGTAGGCTTGATTACCAACAACGACGAGACGGCCTACAGGGAGGAGGTGAGGGCCCTCGGAGTGTGGTGTCAGGAAAATAACCTCACACTCAACGTCAACAAAACAAAGGAGATGATTGTGGACTTCAGGAAACAGCAGAGGGAGCACCCCCCTATCCACATCGACAGGACAGTAGTGGAGAGGGTAGTAAGTTAAGTTCCTCGGCATACACATCACGGACAAACTGAATTCTTCCACCCACACAGACAGCGTTGTGAAGAAGACGCAGCAGCGCCTCTTCAACCTCAGGAGGCGGAAGAAATTTGGCTTGTCACCAAAAGCACACACAAACTTCTACAGATGCACAATCGAGAGCATCCTGTCGGGCTGTATCACCGCCTGGTACGGCAACTGCTCCGCCCACAACCGTAAGGCTCTCCAGAGGGTAGTGAGGTCTGCACAACGCATCACTGGGGGCAAACTACCTGCCCTCCAGGACACCTACAACACAGGAAGGCCATAAAGATCATCAAGGACAACAACCACCCGAGCCACTGCCTGTTCACCCCGCTATCATCCAGAAGGCGAGGTCAGTACAGGTGCATCAAAGCAGGGACCGAGAGACTGAAAAACAGCTTCTATCTAAAGGCCATCAGAATGTTAAACAGCCACCACTAACATTGAGTGGCTGCTGCCAACATACTGACTCAACTCCAGCTCACTTTAATAATGAAAATTGATCAAAAATGTATCACTAGCCACTTTAAACAATGCCACTTAATATAATGTATATACTGTACTCTATATCATCTACTGCATCTTGCCATCTTTATGTAATACATGTATCACTAGCCACTTTAAACTATGCCACTTTTATGTTTACATACCCTACATTACTCATCTCATATGTATATACTGTACTCTATATCATCTACTGCATCTTGCCTATGCCGTTCTGTACCATCACTCATTCATATATCTTTATGTACATATTCTTTATCCCTTTACACTTGTGTGTATAAGGTAGTAGTTGTGGAATTGTTAGGTTAGATTAGTCGTTGGTTATTACTGCATTGTTGGAACTAGAAGCACAAACATTTCGCTACACTTGCATTAACATCTGCTAACCATGTGTATGTGACAAATAAAATTTGATTTGATCTAAAAGTTGAGTTTACCTGAACCTTCGACTCCTTTGAGTTGCTATGCGTCTATACTTAAATGTAAATTCTTAAACCCTTACCGTGTAACTTTACCTGTTTGTCCTCTGTTGTTGCATAACTGTTTGCTGAAATCCATACTTTTAATGAAATGTTAATTCAATCGACTGTTTCCTCATTGTTGCTACTCTAAAATGGCTATTCAGCTCATGTGTCAATTGAATCTCAAGAAGGAAACAGTCGGTTTGTATCGGTTTGATCAATGTTTTATTAAGCATGGATTGCATCCGATCTGTCGGCTCTATTCATGGTATTTATATCTGCATCGTTTGGCAACTGAACGTGGCTCAAGTTTTCAGCAAATTCACTTTGCCCAAAACGTGACAGGTAGATAGTTTCAAAATTATAAAACTGACCAGAAACTCACTTTCAGCTAATTCGTGCGTCCCTGCCGCTAGAAAAAAAGATAGCTAGCCATTATGCCAAAGTAAGATACTGGTTGTTTGTGATTGTTACACAAATAATGTAAGCAAGCTAGCTCGATAACTAATATTTGGCAAATTAATGAGACAGTTTGAGGTTTCATTCTATTCCAAGTGCGAAGCGCTCCTTAGCCGGGCAAGACTGGGACCTGCTTGCCTGGCTACCTAATTTCGCTAGCATATCCATTGCGATGAACTCCCAAGGCCTCGAGCTTGCAATATCGCACCAGCAATGACGCATAGCTACTCATCGCAATAAGACGGGACGACGACTCGAGATGAGTGCATGCTACCCATACCCAGAATCGATGTAATTACCTGTACTGAGGACCGGCACCATGCGTGAATCCATAATAATTGCTTGCAGCCATCTTGGAATCTACTGTACTGGGAGTCGGGGTGTCTGTCACGTGTCCGTCATCTACAACGCGCGCATGCTTCGACATTTAAAGGGACAATTCGCAGTTGAAACAATAACAAAGGTAAGCTTCCGCCTCTGTTTTGATTTGAAGGATGGGCCTGGAGAAATAGAGGGAGCTATGGATGCAAGAACTCCTTTATATAAAAATTGATAGTTTTTACCATTATTTGAGGCTATAGTGTTTTTTAAAAACATTTACATTGTTTACAAACATTGTAGTAAAACAAGCATATATTTTGGGTTATGATGGGGTACGACAGTTGAACTAAACTCATGAGGCATTAGAAGTTATTTAAGAAATCGACGGGTATATATAATTAATCTAAAAGAATGGATGTAACAACTGCAGATTTAAATTGTAACTCTAGATGCGCTGGGACAATGTATTTCACCGTTTAAAACTATAGCTATAAATGTGTAGCCTACTCTGTTCGAGTGAGATTCTGTTCTAACAGTATCAGTTTCTCGATACATTGTTGCAATAATAAACCGCTATGTGTGTAGCCAACAGTAGCTTCTGCGACTGAGATCGGGTGGTTTGCATAACCAGGTGCAAAATGTAGGCTATTAGAGATAGAGGTAAGAATCATGCAAATATCCATCCTAAATAGAATGGTGAAATGTTGTATTGGTAGCCTATCAGTGCACTGTGTAGAGCAAATGAGTTTCAGTTTAAATCAGTTTCAATCCGTATAGGCCTATATAGCTTCTGAACATTTATAGTCTATTCTGTTTAAAATCTACAAGCTGTGCAGAGTCCATACTGATGCAACTAAACTAGTGGTGAACTAAGCGTGTATTAAGGGTCAGACAAGTGCCACATATAAGACCTTATGGTGTGTCCCACTGGCATTGAATGGCCGCCTGCCACCACCACTGCTGCCTAGGGCAGAATGCTCCATAGAGGGAAAGTCCACTACTGCAGCTGGGCATAAAAAGGGGAGAAGGAAGGACACGAATGGGTGGAGCATAAGCAGCCGGGTGAGAAATGTGTGGATGAAAGGGGGATATGATTGGTGGAGAACTGAAGTGAGAGAGTGAGACTGAATAAGTGAGTGTATGGTGAGGTGATGTGTTGAGTGTAGAGAGAGAGAGAGAGATGCTGTTGCCAGGGAACAGTCGGCGTAGAGGACCATTCACAGCAGCTCATGGAGTAAAAACACAAAGAGAGACTTGATATATTTGTGGTGTTTTTAGAATAAACAGGCAGATAGGAACAGGAGGAGTATCCCAGTATGGACTGGAATAAACCAACATGAGCAGAGACGATAGTACAGTATAACTGCTGAAGAGGAATTGGCACAGATGAAATAGCTATTATGGGATGGAGAGAGGAGGGATTATCACAAAAGGATTTAAATTATAAATAGAATTACATGGGCAGAATAGACAACCAGAAACAGTCATAATGATACCAGCATTGATGCCTTCAATTTAAAGGGTTGAGTGGAACTCTAAAGGAGCCTGTCACTTCAGTCTTCACGGCCAGTCTCTTTCACATTCTCCTTCCCCAACAGAGGTGGCCAGGGGGGTTTAGGGAACAGAGCTGCCCCCTGTCTTCAGACACCTGCTGCTGCCTTGACACAGGGGATGTAGAGAGAGAGGGGGGCGCCTCACTAGACCCATGCATCAACCCTGGTCTGGAGGATTACAATTCCTAGCTGTCCAATCTTTACATCAGTGAGTAAGGTGGGTGGACGCACAGGGACGCACAGACGGACGGAAGAGATTCAAAGGATCTCTTATTGCCCATGTGAGTACTACAGCACCTCAGACCAGATGCCCTTGCGTTCTTCCTCTACTCTCTTTATGACACACTCCTTGTACAGTGTGTGTGTGTGTGTGTGTGTGTGTGTGTGTGTGTGTGTGTGTGTGTGTGTGTGTGTGTGTGTGTGTGTGTGTGTGTGTGTGTGTGTGTGTGTGTGTGTGTGTGTGTGTGTGTGTGTGTGTGTGTGTGTTTGTGGTAAATGTATAGTAGCTCATGAAAACCATTTTCTATTACATCAACTCAGTAGGATTAGATGATAAAGGAAGACTGTTTCCATTGTATTCTGCTCTTGCATTTTCCTTGCAGATGCATACTGCACACTGCTATAATTCCTCTTCATTTACTCAAATGCCTGGCAGAATACTGAATACCCTTCCTGCCTACAGGCATAGCCTCCATTTGTATGCCCTCCAGAAAAGTAGTATCATCATTTCATTGTCAGTGTCTTACCTTAAAGTATTAGGATCCTATAAATATCTGTGCATGGACATTATAGTGAGGGCACAAAACAATCCATAGTGTTTAATAAATGAAAGATGCGGGCAATTGATTACTTTGAGCACCTCTCATGCTAGTTTGTTTTTCTTCTTCCCTCCATCGTGATAACATGCCAGCTCTCTTTTCATTTGACAAATTATAGTTTGGATAGGATACTGTATTACTTCACTAGGCATAGACACTTGGGTGTAGGAGGGTATGCAAATTATTCTGGCCACACAATAAGGCTCACGGTTGCACACTCAATCGAAGTGACATGTTTTGTGGGTTATGGCTGGGGTATTCTGCTATGCCCTTGGATATAAAGGACACTTCCCTATAGCCTCTGAGAGTGTGTATGGTGTAGATGTATACATTATATATATAGAGCCTGACCTACCTAACCACTAATCTTTGACAATTAATATGATTTTACAAAGACATTATAAAAACATAGTACATCTTACAATTCATTTGAAAGTATTGCCGGACAACAACATGATGTAAACAATCATTGAAACATTGTTATGTGTGTAGGACATTGCCTTACAAATCGTAGTGTTATCTCCTTATTTATTTTTGCTGTATTTGTGTTGTGTGAATTCTCAGAGTAAGTGTTGCCACTTACCCACAGATCGGTACTGTACTTAAGGGGCCCTCCGTCAGTGTATATGTTTCTATAAATATGTCCACAGCTGACCTAGGGAACTTACTGTATGTCACTCAGTACACCCCCAGTCAGGCTTTGTTGATTTTCCACATGAGTGAAGAGGTACAAAGAGAGGAGGACTTCAGTTCCATTAAACAACATCGGTCCCATTCTAATGCAATGAACCATACAACCTCAGCAGTAAATATACTGTGTATCTATCTGACTCTTAATAACATTACATTGCCTCTTTCTTATTCAACACCGTGGATGATGGTAATGAAAACTGAAACCTACGTTACACTTACAAATTTCCCTCAAAAACAGAATGTCAGTGATTACAATACGGTGCACTAACTAACATGATGTTAACACAGCTTGAGCTACCTGTAGGCAGTATTATTACGCTGTAGGCCTGTCACTGTCTATTTTAACTAGTGGCAGACAGACAGGATAAACCTGAACACATCAAAAAAGGTGGCAACTGGGCTGAGGATTAGTAGCTGAGGAGGAGGGATTCAGAGTTGATTTCTCCTGGACTCTTGGATTCCACCTAGGAAATTCCTTCATTGTGATTGACTTTGAGTGAAGCTGCAAAGGGACCTGAGTCACATGTTCCTCACATGCTACATAGGGGGATAAACGCCCCGTGGCCTAGATTAAGCCTCTCAATTGAAATGATAAATACTGATAAATGAAATATAAATCCTAATAACTGTACCATTGTTCCTTTTGTACAAACTCATTCTCTGTCTTATAATGGAGGAATTATCTGTGTTACACAAAACATGGGCTTATTGAAGTTGCCACCTGCACTTCATACCTGAGGATTGGTTTGATTTGGTTTGAGGTAATTTGATTATATAATAATAGTAGTGATGGTGATCAGTGATCACTATAATTGTGATGTTGCACTTTTCCAAAACTAAAAGCGCTCGATTGTAACAAGTGATTGATTGATTATTGTTGGTTAGTTAATTATGCATGGTCTGTCGCTGTGTGCCGCAGGCCCCTCTCCTCCCCTCCATGGAATGAGGCGACTGTAAGAATGGATAACATGGAGTATAAAGACGAGTGGCAGGATGATGACTTTCCCAGGTGGGTGTCAGACGACTTTGATAATGCTGTACTTTACAGGGTACTTATTACTGTGTATCAAGTATTGTAATAACTCACCGTTACATTGTACTTACAGCAGTAATCCAACAGTATGTACAGTATACGTAGCCTAAAGTGTAACCGCAAGGATGACAATTAAGCAATAAGGCCTGAGGGGGTGTGGTATATGGCCAATATACCTCGGCTAAGGGCTGTTCTTAGAAATGACGCAACGCGGAGTGCCTGGAAACAGCCCTTGGCCGTGGTATATTGGCCATATACCACAAACCCGAGGTGCCTTATTGCTATTTGTTGTCATGGCATTGTTCAATACTTGTTTCTGATTGGCTTGAAGCGCATTCTAGAGCATGCATTATTTCCCTATAATGCACGGCATATTTGCACGCTAGAATTCAATGGCTATAGTTCATTCTTACATGTTCTATATTTGAGCTGCTATTGAAAGCAAAAGTTGAATTGAAAACATTATTTGCATTGTAGATTTTCATAATGGCAAGCTAGGACTGATGGTTTGGTTAGCTAAACTAGCAAGTTTATTTGTTTGGTTACCACGGCAACTACTGTAGCTATCTAGTAAACTTGCTAGCTACAGTACTTCAGGGATGTTGAACACATTTCCACTGGCAAGTGATAACATTTCTAGTGGCAAATATGTTCAATTATAGCTACAGTATAAAAGGGACAATCAACTCGGGGCGCTATGTGTTCTCTGGAAAATAATGCAACACCGTGGAAGGTCGGGGAACACACCTTCCACGTCGTTCATTATTTTCCATAGAACACATAGCCCCTCGTTGATGATCCCTTACATAAACTGGTTACCAAGGTAATTAGAACAGTAAACAAGTAATTTTGTGTCAGCTAATCAGCATTCATTGCTCAAACGCCCCAGTTTATAATTAAGCAATAAGGCTCGAGGGGTTGTGTATAACGCCAATATACCACTGCTAAGGGTTGTTCTTAGGGACGACGCAACGCAGAGTGCCTGGACACAGCCCTTAGCCGTGGTACTGTATATTGGCCATATATCACAAACCCCCGAGGTGCCTTATTGCTATTATAAACTGGTTACCAATGTAATTAGAGCAGTAAAAATAACTGTTTTGTCATACCCGTGGTATACGTCTGATATACCACGGCTGTCCGCCAATCAGCATTCAGGGCTCGAACCACCCAGTTTATAATTTTTGCAAGAATAATCATACCGTAAAAAATAACACTTTAGAATGTTACTGTGTGTGTTTTTTTTTAACACCTGGGCATCGGTACTGAGGAGATGTGATGGGTGGATGGCATTTCATCACAACTGGTAGATGACAATGACTCATGTTTGCAGAGATGTTTGTTGTTGAATTACTATAATCAGCTTCAGCAAAATATGCTTGAGGATTTCCCAGTGGGCTAGCTCCTTGCAGCTGGTCTAATTATAGACTGGGATACCCAGCAGATACCCCATCTACTGAAATCAACCTTCTCTGAAATTACAATAGCTATATGACAATGTGCCTTAAACATTCACAAACACTGCATTGATAAAGATTAATTGGCCTCCAATAACTGAATAACTGAATTACAAAGAGAACTTGATTTAGGAAGGTTATATCTCCCTTTAATGTCACTATGAGGTGCACGGAGATCAGATACTTGCTCTGTAGGAGCGAGAGTGAAAGAGAGAGAGTGCGAGAGAGAGAGCATCCTGACACCAGGCAGCTTCCTTTCGCTCTCCATCTGCAGCCTGGTCACATAGACTAGACGTAATATAGTAAAAGTAAATCCGGGACACACAAATTAGTATGATATGTTACAATTGGTATGTTACGTAAGACAGAAGGTTACTAAAAGCAAAATCAAAAGTAGGGTGTTTGTTTGGGGTGGATGGGTAGACGTATAAAGCAAACGTCTAGCAACCCAAAGGTTGAGTGTTCGAATCTAATCACGGACAACTTGAGCATTTTAGCTAATTAGCAACTTTGCAACTACTTACTATTTTTTTGCTACTTTGCAACTACTTAGTGTGTTAACTAACCTTCCCCTAACCCTAACCTTAACCATTTAATCTAACTCCTAACCCTAACCTTAACCAGTAACCCTAATCCCTAGGCTAGCTAACGTTAGCCACCTAGCTACCATTAGTATTAGTCATCTAGCCACCTAACTAATGTTAGCCACAACAACATGGATATCGTAACATATAATAACTTTTGCAAATTCATAACATATTGTATGAATTGCAATTCAGAAAATATTGTATGAATCGCAATTCATAACATATCAAACGAAATGAATGATGGACATCCACAAATGAATACATACAGTACCATACGAAAGTAACATATCATACTAATTGGAGTGTCCCGGCTTTACATTTACTATGTTGCGTCTACCCCTGAGTCCAGGTTGCCATCTGAGGGAGTGGAGGCAGGGAGCATGTGCAGCTCTCATTAAATGGCAGTGGGCTATGTCGTGTGATGCAGCCAGGAGTCAAAAACACAGCATCACCAGGAAAATGGTGGCAAGTCAGCTTTAGGGAAGAGGAGGAAGAGAAAAGCAGCAGCTCTGAAGGATGATGTGCCTGAGGCTCACTATAATCGACTGAGATAAGGGAATGCATAATATTATAGGATCTAGGGTTGTGAAGTCAATTAATTGCCTGGATCATCTTTGAAATCATCCTTCTCCTTTTTCATAAGGTAAGCTCTTATGATATGATATTTCAGCCCTCGTCATTTTAGGAGAAGAATATGGCCTGACTGCTTGACATTTTGGATTATAATACCCTTTGTTAGATATCAATCCTATTTAATTTCTTCTTCATGGGTTTCATTTTATGTAGGAAAATGGTTATTGAGCAATGGAAGCTTGTCAGTAGTGATAGCAGTAGTCTGTCTTCAGGGACGCTAGGTCGGACACCATGCAGAGTAACGGATGCTCTTGTCATTTGTTATTGCCAGTCATGTTGTTTTGGCAACACTCTGTTATGGACTTTCTGTTCACCCTGGGATGTTAAGATGAAAGGATATCTTAGGCTTCTGCAGCAAAGTGGAACTGTATACCTTATATTTCCTCTGTGCCTCTTGGTATTTAGTTGAAGTTGTTGTTGTTGTTGTTGTTTCCCCCTGTATTATACCCTTGATTCCCCTCTTCCTTCTCGTCCTCATTGTTTCACATTACAATAGGTGACAAGGGAAATTACACCTCGTGTTAAGGGGTAACCTAACAGTGTGTCTGCCTCCCTGTACAGAGAATAGGGGGTTTTGACATACCACCGCCTCTCCCTCCCTCCTCTCAACATGGCAGTGCTATAATCTAAAGAGCTCCCTGGGGAGATGCTAATAACCATCCAGCCTCTCTCTCTGTGCTCCCTTTGTGGTGCTGAGCCAGATCACTGACAACCCCACTGACATGATTCAAACCAAATCAAATCAAAGTTTATTTGTCACGTGCACCGAATACAACAGGTGTAGACTTTACAGTGAAATGTTTACTTACAGGCTCTAACCAAGTGCAAAAAAGGTATTAGGTGAACAATAGGTTGCTGGCATATGTTAATTTTGCACCATCTGCAATGATGTGATACTGTACTAGTGTGCTTCCAGGACTATTTGGGGTTTGGTTTATTTGAATAAAGTCTGACTGGCTGGCTTTAGGGTTCGGTCATGTCATGCTATTGTGTGTGGCTGTGGCTCTGACAGAATGCTGTGCCTCTGTGTTGATTTTTCAGACCACTTCCTGAGGACGGTGACATGGAGTCTTCCTGTGGTCTCACCGATGACAAAGCCTGTGAGTAACTTTAAAAGACTATGTGACTGGCATTAAGGACCTCAATTAACTTACACTACATGGCCAAAGTATGTAGACACCTGCTCGTCGAACATCTCATTCCAAAATCATGGGCATTAATATGGAGGTCCCCCCTTTGTTGCTATAACAGCCTCCAGTCTTCTGGGAAGGCTTTCCACTAGATGTTGGAACATTGCTGCGGGGACTTGCTTCCATTCAGCCACAAGAGCATTAGTGAGGTTGGGCACTGATGTTGGGCGATTAGGCCTGGCTCGCAGTCTGCGTTCCAATTAATCCCAAAGGTGTTCAATGAGGTTGAGGTCAGGGCTCTGTGCAGGCCAGTCAAGTTCTTCCACATCGATCTCAACAAACCATTTCTGTATCTACCTCGGTTTGTGCACGGGGGCATTGTCATGCTGAAACAGGAAAGGGCCTTCCCCAAACTGTTGCCACAAAGTTGGAAGTACAGAATCGTCTAGAAGGTATATATGTATGCTCTAGTGTTAAGATTTCCCTTCACTGGAGTTAAGGGGCCTAGCCCGAACCATGCAAAAACAGCCCCAGACCATTAATCCTCCTCCACCAAACTTTACAGTTGGCACTATGCATTGGGGCAGGTAGCGTACTCCTGGCATCCACCAAACCCAGATTCGTCCGTCGGACTGACAGATTTGTATTTGTATTTATTATGGATCCCCATTAGCTGCTGCCAAAGCAAAATTAAGGCAGTTGTTGACGCTAAGTGAGTGTTGCAACCGAGGACAGACAATTTTTACGCACTACGCGCTTCAGCACACGGCGCTCCTGTTCTGTGATATTGTGTGGCCTACCACTTCGCGGCTGAGCCATTCTTGCTCCTAGACATTTCCACTTACAGTTGACCAGGGCAGCTCTAGCAGGGCAGAAATGTGAAGAACTGACATGTTGGAAAGGTGGCATCCTATGACAGTGCCATGTTGAAAGTCAGTGAGCTCTTCAGTAAGGCCATTCTACTGCCAATGTTTGTTTATGGACATTCCATAGCTGTGTGCTCGATTTTATACATCTGTCAGCAACGGGTGTGGCTGAAATAGCCGAATCCACTAATTTTAAGGGGTGTCCACATACTTTTCTGTATACAGTGTAAGTAACTTCAGCAGTATTACTTTATGAATAACAGGGCATTATCCAATTGTCATATTTTGCTGATGATTGTTATATTGTTAAAAAGGCCACTAAATATATTGTTTAAAAAATATATATATATTTTATGACAATAAGCCTTGCCTCACACACTGATGCTTTAAAACCCTTTTTTCACATGCTAATTCATAAACCCTGCAACTGTGAATTCAATTGGACGTTATGTGTGTACACTACCAGTTACTAATGAGTCTCACCTCCTCTGCCGCAGCTCCCCCCAACTCTCTGAATGTTAGTGCAAGTGGAGGTGGCGGAGGTGGAGTAGTGTCCACCCATCGCAAGCGCCGTACGTTAGTGGCCCCGGATATCAACCTGTCCCTGGACCACAGCGAGGGTTCCCTGCTGTCTGACGACTTCCTGGATACGCCCGACGACCTGGACATCAACGTCGACGACATCGACACCCCCGACGACAACGACTCTCTGGAGTTCATCACCAATGGCAATGAGCTGGAGTGGGAAGGTGAGTAGGGCTCATGGGGCATGGATTAATGGTAGCCCTGGTACCAGCCTGCAGCCCTGGTTGCCAGCCTGGTAGCCTGGGTGCCAGTCTTTCTGCTTTAGACAACCTGTTATTTGGCTAAATGTAGTTTGCGCAGAAACGGTCTGGCACCCACTTCGGCTAGATAAATAGCTGCGTGGTACACTAATGTTTATGTCCACAGCCAAACAGCACAAAAGCTAAGATACTGAAGAGAAATACAAAGGTGGATGACATAAAATAAATACATTTTGTCTCACTCATACAAATACATTAGCTTCACATTGTAGCATAAACACCTTTCAACTTTCCACTATGTATGTCCAGATGATACGCCGGTGGCCATCGCCAAAGCGGGGCCTGGTGACAGAGAGGAGGAAGACTGTGCTGATGGGACGGGGGGTAACGGGCGCCTGTGGAGGACCGTGATCATCGGGGAGCAAGAGCACCGTATCGACATGCAGGTCATCAGGCCGTATCTCCGCGTCATCACCCATGGGGGTCAGTATCCAGCCAACAGCATCCAGACAACAGCATCCAGCCAGAGCCATAGAAACTGTATACATATTTTTTTATTTTTTATTTTATTCAATCTTTATTTAACCAGGTAGGCCATTTACAACTGCGACCTGGCCAAGATAAAGCAAAGCAGTGCGACACAAACAACAACACAGAGTTACACATGGAATAAACAAACATACAGTCAAAAACACAATAGAAAAGTATATATACAGTGTGTGCAAATGAGGTAAGATAAGGGAGGTAAGGCAAAAAATAGGCCATAGTGCCTAAATAATTACAATTTAGCAATTGAACACTGGAGTGATAGATGTGCAGAAGATGAATGTGCAAGTAGAGATACTGGGGTGCAAAGGAGAAGAAAAAAAATAACAGTATGGGAGGAGGTAGTTGGATGGGCTATTTACAGATGGGCTATGTACAGGTGCAGTGATCTGTGAGCTGCTCTGACAGCTGGTGCTTAAAGTTAGAGAGGGAGATATGAGTCTCCAGCTTCAGTGATTTTTGAAATTCGATTCGACATAGTTAAACTCATTAACATTTAATTGTCATGGAACTTTCTCTGCCAACATGGTAACAATTATTAAATCTCAAACTGAGTTTACATCTGTAAATGGCTGTGCATCCAACATAGTGACACAAACGGCTCTACTCTCCTCCTGCAGGTTACTATGGTGAGGGTCTGAATGCCATCATAGTGTTCTCAGCCTGCTACCTGCCCGACAGCAGCTGTGCAGATTACCACTACATCATGGAGAACCTCTTCCTGTGAGTAACTGTGTTATTAAAAATATGATGAGGCACCCATCAGAAAGCTTTGCTATGTAGTGACATATTAAACTAGGTTATCATGCACAACATGCTATCATAAAAAAAAACAGTCTTCAGAGAGAGCATGTCATACATCATGTAGGAATGTTGGATTGAACATTTACGCTGCCAGAAAATATAACCTGATTGAGATTTCGTTAGTGCTTGCAATGGCAGAAATAAAATTAATCTCAATATTTTTCCCTTCCACATTGCCATCTCAGGTATGTGGTTAGCAGTCTAGAAATGCTGGTGGCTGAGGACTATTTGATCATCTACATGAATGGAGCCACACCGCGGGGCAAGATGCCAGGCATAGGATGGCTAAAGAAATGCTATCAGATGATTGATAGGAGGTAAGGATATTTATATTTTATACTAACTACTGAACAACAGCTTGTTTAATGCGATTGTTCATGCTGTTGACATAGGATGGACGTGCATGACATAAATATCAACTGAGTTTAAGAAAAGTTAATGGAGCTACTGGCAGTCAATGGGAAAGGGATTCACTCATACTAAGCTGTATTTCCTTATTTCAACTGCCGGCAGGTAACCTAGCGTTTAAGAGCGTTGGGCCAGTAAACGAAAGGATGCTGGTTCAAATCCCTGAGCCGACTAGGTGAAAAATCTGTCGATGTGCCCTTGAGCAAGACACTGAACCATAATTGCTCTGGATAAGAGCGTCTGCTAAATTACTAAACTGTAACTGCTTATTTCTGTTGTCTCTGTAGGCTCAGGAAGAACCTGAAGTCTCTGGTCATTGCCCACCCCACCTGGTTCATCCGCACTGTGCTGGCCATATCCAGGCCCTTCATCAGGTGACCACACAACACAACGACACATTAATAACACAGTTATATTATGCATATCGTCACAGTGACTGACAATTTATAGTTGTACACAAAACATCAATATAACTTGTTGTTGTTGTATCCTGTTGTTATTTGCAGTGTGAAGTTTATGAATAAGATCCAGTATGTACACAGTCTGGATGAGCTGGCAGAGATAGTCCCCATGGAACATGTGCAGGTCCCAGAATGTGTAATGCAGTAAGTATCATCAACCATCATGGGGCGTAACTGAGCTGAAGACTTGGCTCCCACCATCATTCACTGACGCTCAGGGATTTACAATTTTGCTGGAGTAGACTAATAAATTATGTAAACTTGCAAGCAAATAATTATTCCTTCAGTGAAAAGACATGGATGCCTGGCAGAGACTTTGAGGCAGTAAAGAAGTCATAGAAGAAGACATTTAAATATCAAAGTTTTTCAAATGGGAATTGATATGTTAATTATGTTATTCTCAGCCAAGGAATACATTTAAGATAGGATCTGTATTCCAACTTGAAAAGGACTTAGATAGGAATAGGAATTGTATGATTTTTCTTTCTTTTTACAGATTTGAGGAGGAGAGGATCAAGGCTCGGAGAGAAAGGTAAAATACATTTACATCTGATTTACACTACCGTTCAAAAATTTGGCGTCACTTAGAAATGTCCTTGTTTTTGAAAGAAAAGCTAATTTTTTGTCCATTAAAATAACATCAAATTGATCAGAAATACAGTGTAAACATTGTTAATGTTGTAAATGACTATTGTAGCTGGAAATGGCAGATTTTTTATGGAATATCTACGTAGGCGTACAGTGGCCCATCATCAACAACCATCACTCCTGTGTTCCAATGGCACGTTGTGTTAGCTAATCCAAGTCTATCATTTTAAAAGGCTAATTGATCATTAGAAAACCCTTTTGCAATTATGTTAGCACAGCTGAAAACTTTTGTGCTATTTAAAGAAGCAATAAAACTGGCCTTCTTTAGACTAGTTGAGTATCTGGAGCATCAGCATTTGTGGGTTCGATTACAGGCTCAAAATGGCGAGAAACAAAGACCTTTCTTCTGAAACTCGTCAATCTATTCTTGTTCTGAGAAATGAAGCCTTTTCCATGCGAGTAATTGCCAAGAAACTGAAGATCTCATACAACGCTGTGTACTACTCCCTTCACAGAACAGCGCAAACTGTCTCTAACCAGAATAGAAAGAGGAGTGGGAGGCCCCGGTGCACAACTGAGCAATAGGACAAGAACATTAGAATGTCTAGGTTGAGAAACAGACGCCTCACAAGTCCTCAACTGGCAGCTTCATTAAATAGTACCCCCAAAACACCAGTCTCAACGTCAACAGTGAAGAGGTGACTCCGGGATGCTGGCCGGTCTGAGATATGTTTTTTCTTTGCAACTTTTCTTAGAAGGCCAGCATCCCGAGTCGCCTCTTCACTGTTGACGTTGAGACTGGTGTTTAATCAACAAATTAGGCACATTTGGGCAGTCTTGATACAACAATTTGAACAGAAATGCAATGGTTCATTGGATCAAAACTTTGCATATACACTGATGCCATCTAGTGGCCAAAATCTAAATTGCACCTGGGCTGGAATAATACATTATGGCCTTTCTCCTGCATTTCAAAGATTATGGTACAAAAAAAATACAAAATAACGGTTGCTTATTTCTTTGTATTATCATTTACCAGATCTATTGTGTTATATTCTACAACATTCCTTTCACATTTCCCTAAACTTCAAAGTATTTCCTTTCAAATGGTACCAAGAATATGCATAACCTTGCTTCAGGGCCTGAGCTACAGGGAGTTAGATTTGTCATTTTATGCAAAAATTGAAAAAAAGGGGCTTATCCTTAAGAGGTTTTAACACTAATCAGTACAACAGTTTTCAGCTGTGCTAACATAATTGCAAAAGTGTTTTCTAATGATCAATTAGCCTTTTAAAATTATAAACTTGGATTAGCTAACACAACGTGCCATTGGAACACAGGAGTGATGGTTGCTGATAATGGGCCTCTGTACGTCTATGTAGATATTCCATTGAAAATCTGCTGTTTCCAGCTACAATAGTCATTTACAATATTAACAATGTTTACACTGTATTTCTGATCAATTTGCTGATACTTTAATGGACATTTTTGTAGGGGAAAATCATGTCTGACATGTCAAAGTGTAAATTACAAACATCAGAAGCCTTTTTAAACCTCAAACTACAAGTTTTAAATTTCCTCCAGGGTGATCAAATGAAGATCCTACATCTGTATTGTGTCCCTCTGCCTGTACAGGATGGAGCAGGAACAGCGGCAGCAGGAGCAGCAACATCAGCAGCAGGCAAACCCACAGGAGTCTTCTTCAGCCAAGGCAGAGAGGTAGGGAGTAGACAGTTGCACTACAATGGCCTGTGTGTGATAACCGAATTAAGCAATAAGGGACGAGGGGGTGTGGTATATGGCCAATATACCACGGCTAAGGGCTGTTCTTATGCACGACGCAAAGTGGAGTGCCAGGACACAACCCTTAGCCGTGTTATATTGGCCATATACCACAAACCCCTGAGTGGCCTTATTGCTAATATAAACTGGTTACCAATGTAATTAGAGCAGTAAAAATAAAGGTTTTGCCATACCCGTGGTATATGGCCTGATATACCACGGCTGTCAGCCAATCAGCATTCAGCGCTCGAACCACCCAGTTTATAATATCGTATAGACCAGGGATCTTTAACTCCCTCTTCAGCCTGGATACCCAGTAACTCTCCAGGACCAAGGTTGGAGATCCCTGGTATAGACCAAGCAGTAGTCAACATGTCCATATGGTCAAGCAATATTTCCTGTCACTAGCAATGTAGAAGGGAATGATGGGGAAACAATGTTACAGAGACATGTTTATTCATACTCATGTCATTTGCAGGCCCAAGTCAATGATCGCAGAGCAAGGAATCTGAAAAGGACCTCTTCCTCTATGTTCATCTCATGGTAAGTACACAACACTCCACTGCTCTTCTCATAGGGACCACAAGGTGGCACTGCATTCATAAATACACTGTACGCTGTGCATATGGTATCCACTGGCAGCCTTTGGCAGGAGCCAGGCCCATAGAGATCCTATTAAATTAGTTATAAAATATAATTCTGTGGTCGTTAAACCACTTAAACAGATGTTAACCACCAGCACCATTTGAACGTCTACTGTTACGTAATGTCCACCTGCTCAGTTTTTTAAGAATCAGACCCTGTCAGTCCGCAATGCTATTATAAAGGAATGACCTGTCAAGTGCATACAGCCAGGTCTAATGAGTGGACGTGTGAAGAGTGTGTGTGTCTCACTGTGTCATCATGGGACTTTCAGGGGTTAAGGGGTCATGCATGTTGCAGCCCCACTCATTTTTCAATAAGGCCAAATGTATTGAATGAACTGCTCAGTGAATCTAGTCTGCCATGTTGAAAAGTGTGTTCTTGTACAAGTTGTTTAAATCATTAGCCTCCTTCTTAATGACAGTGTCTTTTTTAATCTGTGCAGTTGTTGAAAGAAGTTTGGAGCATGAAAACAATGTTTTGTAAGAAGCAAGAGGAAGGCCAACCAGTCTAAGAATACTTCCTAATTTATCAATATCAAGCTGAAGAAAGAATAATGATTTTTCCATCGTGATGTGAACCGACCTGACCCCCAGCACACACACATACACACACACTCCTCTGAAGATCTTAGGTTGCGACTGATTCCATCAGGACATTCCAAGGAAGGAAAGTCCCGACAGGTACTCTCGCTGTCACAAAGACTGTACAACTGCATATGTTACTTAATTTTTACGACCGCTTGAAGCATTTACTTTTGAACCCCCAAGTTCCCACCATGAGTTTTGTATCCATTTCAAATATAGATACCAGTGTGACAGTGAAATTCCTTTGCATTAGTCAAGATGTAAGGAAAACGTACAAGAATATTGAAGAAAATGTTCCACAGGACATGTAAGAAAACAGGAATATTGTAGAACATTTTCCACAGGACATATTGTAACTGGTGTAAGCTGTCTGTAGCAGGCAGGCAGGTAATCAGACCTGTTTGATGTGTTGGAGGCTCTTGCGGGGACCATGGTAGACTAGACTTGAGGATGTAGTGTTTGCTGAGAGGAGGATATGATCAAAGAGGAGAAGAAGAGGGAAGAGAGAGTCAAGCAATGCTTCTCAGAGAGCTCAGCAATGGTGTATGCTGTGGCATAATAAACAATCTTTCACCCATTAGCGCAATGCTACTCCTTGTGTAGACCAGAAGGCTTTGCGAGACATCAGATGCCTTCACCTTTGCTTTGTTTTTGCCTCATAATGTCTCCTAAAACAAGCCTTATTTTTAATCTACTGTGTTGCATGAATCATTTTGATGCCATTGTTCCATATTCCTAGATTGATCTGGGGATCATTCAGTGCCCAACCTACCCATGTACCTTACATTCTGATGTGCCGCACAAATTCTGTCTGTACATGAATATGAAGGCACACTGAAAGTAAGACCAACAAGACATTTGCTGTTTTTGACTGTAATCAAGAGGACAGCATTTAGTTTAAATTACTTTAGTCATTCATGTTGTGATTTAATCACATACGTTTTCCATTGTGCTTTGTTTTTGGTACAGTCAAAGCATGTCAAAATGTTGCCAGCCTGTAATGTCCCTTCAGATGTCCAATAAGATAATAGACTAGCTGTAAATCTTCTATTGGATACTCACCTAATGGATGGTAAAGGGGAGGTAGTGTTAGAGTTTTTATTTTTGTAAGAATTACATACATGATGTTTTGCCAGTGTAATGTAAGTGTTGTTTTGCACTATTGAATTTGATTGTCATTAAATGGTTAGCATAGAATCTATCTGTGTATATTTGGGGACAGGTTGGCTTCCTAATACTGTATGTAACTCAAGATAGATTTTTGTGTGCTATCGACATTTTTGTGCATTTAGTATGTACAATTTCATGTATTTTTGGTTACCTGTCTAGGCATGCACATCTATAGCAAGTATGATGATGAGAAATGTCTAGATGTTTCTGAAAACCCATCCAACTTCAAAATGTTACTGTACCTTGATTCATGTAAAATTGAAGATAGACATTTTCTGTGGACAGGTATTGTGCAGATGATCATGGGCTGGACTAGAGGTTACCGATATTCAAAGGACAGAGTAAGAAAATGTCTTCAGAAAAGTTTACGAAACATTCCGAACACTGGAACGTTTATTTTGCCTTTGAAATACCTATCCCACCAAAAGGTAGGCCTAAACAAGGCACATAACTGCAGGAGTTCTTCTGTAGTCTCCCAATGTTGCTGGGGATAGTGCCCTTTTCTAAGGAATGTCAGTTCCTCTGAGTGCTTATCTATCTTTCAACCAAATTCTACACAGAAAACTATGATGTGGAATGTAAAAATATATTCTCTTAACACTTAGTTGACTACTGGGACTTTTTCCAAGTCATTGGTAGTAAACTGATTTTGTTGACAGTAGTGTATTTTGTTTTGGTAAATGTTCTCCATGGAAAGCAACCCCTGAGCATCCAAAAAAGGATATGAATCATATTTTCAGTCTTTAAAAGCACAATATGTTATTACACTGAATGATTTGAAAGAGATCAGTGGGTAATTTGTCTGCTAGCATACTGTATCTAGCTTTTTTATTTTTATGCAAAGCTTAAAATGGGGATCAAAGATTAGCCTTGTTCTTTAGATTGTGATGGTAAATTCTTCCATGTAAATAAAAAAATGAACTGTTCCACCCAACAATCTCTCTGTGACCTGTATTCTTCAATTTCTAATTGACACACTGCTGTAATGCATATCTTTCACACATTCAGAATGTATGGATAGCTTTCACTTGAATCAAACTTGTTGAGATAATTACAGTTACATTTGCATTACCATAAAAGTAAGGGTGTCCAGGCGTTCACTGAGTTAACTTGAAGCCATGTTGGACTTCCCGAACAGGTGCTTGTTGGGGTTCAAATGAAGCTATTAATACACAGTCGTGACACACACGTCCACTCTGACGAGTATCACATGAGCCTCCCGGCTCTGTTAAAAAACTAAACAGCAGTTATCAGCTCAGCTGTATTAGTGACAGAGGCAGAGTTGGTCACTGGTCAGTCACACACATGGATCTAAATTAAGAATGGCCTTCAGCAAATGACATAGGACAATGTAATTGGCTGCACTATCAAAACAATTGCAGTCATGTATGACTCGCAACACAAATACTGTATCTGTTTACTCATAGTAGTGTGAGAACTATTGTGGTGTTTTGAACTAACGCATATGCAATGGCCTTGGTAGGCTATCATATGTGGAGAATGGAATACAGATTTTTTTCTACATGAAAGACTGGTACAATACATTTTGTTCTGAATGTTTTGATTTACAGTACCAGTCAAATGTTTGGACTTCTACTCATTCAAGGGTTTTTCTTTATTTTTACTATTTTATATATGGTAGAATAATAGTGAAGACATCAAAACTATGAAATAACACATATGGAATCATGTAGTAACCCAAAAAGTGTTCTTGTTCACTCTTGGCGATTCGCCTTCATGGTCGAATCGCTGCAAAGAAACCACTACGAAAGGACACCAATACGAATAAACTTGCTTGGGCCAAGAAACACAAGCAATGGACCGGTGGAAATCTGTCCTTTGCTCTGATGAGTCCAGATTTTAGATTTTTGGTTCCAACTGCCGTGTCTTTGTGAGACGCAGAGTAGATGAACGGATGATCTCTATATATGTGGTTCCCACTGTGAAGCATGGAGGAGGAGGTATGATTGTGTGAGGGTGCTATGCTGGTGACACTGTCAGTGATTTATTTAGAATTCAAGGCACACTAAGCTAACATGGCTACCACAACATTCTGCATTGATACGCCATCCCATCTGGTTTTTCGCTTAGTGGGACTATCATTTGTTTTTCAACAGGACAATGATCCAACACAACCCCAGGCTATGTAAGGGCTATTTGACCAAGAAGGAGAGTGATGGAGTGCTGGCCTCCACAATCACCTGATCTCAACCCAATTGAGATGGTTTGGGATGAGTTGGACCGCAGAGTGAAGGAAAATCAGTCAGCAAGTGCTCAGTGTATGTGGGAACTCCTTCAAGACTGTTGGAAGTGCATTCCAGGTGAAGCTGGTTGAGAGAATGCCAAGAGTGTGCAAAGCTGTCATCAAGGCAAAGGGAAGAATCTCAAATATAAAATAAATGTGGATTTGTTTAACACTTTTTTGGTTACTACATGATTCCATATGTGTTATTTCATAGTTTTGATGTCTTCACTATTATTCTACAATGTAGAAAATAGTAAAAATAAAGAAAAACTTTTTAATATGTAGGTGTGTCCAAACTTTTGACTGGTACTGTATGTCAATTTGGAGAGACTATAGACTACAGAAAAAGTGTAACGATGTAAGTTCCCTTTCGAATGATATATCCAAATACATTCAAATAATATATAAGCGACATACATGTAAACTTCAGCGGAGGCGGGTGGGAGGAGGTATGGGAGGATGGGCTTATTGTAATGGCTGGAAAATAATAGATTGAACGGTATCAAACACATCAAACATACGGAAACCACATGTTTGACTCCATTCCATTAATCCCATTCCAGCCATTACAATGAGCCCGTCCTCCTATAGCTTCTCCACTCCAGCCTCCACCGGTAAACTTAAAAGTGTAAGTGTGTGTGTGTGTGTGTGGTGTGTGTGTGTGTGGTGTGTGTGGTGTGTGTGTGTGTGTGTGTGTGTGTGTGTGTGTGTGTGTGTGTGTGTGTGTGTGTGTGTGTGTGTTGATAGTCATTACTGTAGGTTGAGAGGGGTTAATGGTCAGGTGGGCTGGAACTGCACATGCTTTGGACTTGTGGGACCTGACACAGCTATTTGGAACCCTTACTGTAACAATTTGAAATGTGAACTTCAATGGGGTAGGGGACGTCCCAAGGATCCCAGATAGCAAAGACCGACGTGAAACTGTGGCAAAGTGGCGCATAGCCAACCAATATGCAAATCTTTACGAATCGCCAACGTTGTTTGGGTGTTCTGGTGACATTGATTGGTCACTGTAAAAACGTCACACATTTTATATACGACAAGAAGGGCGGTACCTCGGCGTGACGCAAGTCAAGTAGCCTATAAATTCAATGACCTGCGCATCTTTATCAATAAAATAATAAAATACAGTTAGCTTGACCGGGACACAAGCTAAAGGAGAATAAGACCAACACTTGAACTACTCTACAGAGTATTATTTTTATTCTTCACTGTGTTTGCTGTGAGTGTCACTTCAACTGGGACTTGGAGCAGAAGTCTCAAGAACACGACTCAAAATGAAATACGTTATAGGAATTGGCGGGTAAGTTGTAATTTGTCGTAAAAAAAATCGACATGTATTAGTTTATTATATAAAACACATTTTGCTTAGTAAAACATGTATAACCTCATTAGTTGATACACAACACCGACGATGTCAAAACAATAACACATGCCATGTGCTTAGCTAACTAGGAACTTAGCTAACGGTAACGTTAGTTGGCTACTATGAAAGTTGAATTTCTTGCAGGAATACTTTTTTGTTGTTTAAATAGCTCGAGAATCCAGACGAGGCTAATTTACTTACGGCATTAAGCTAGTTATCCGGGACTTGGTTTTGTAGCAAATCGCCTGACACGTTCGTTTTTTGTAGTCAGGCGGGAGATTTAAACTTCCAGCGCGGACTTTCACATGAAAAGTGGAGGGAGTCTCTTTTGAAATTGAGAGCCATACCACAGAACAATGTTTGGTCATGCTGTTGCTACATACGATAGTAGGCTACACATGGCTGGCAACTAGTATTTATAAATGTTTATTTAAAACATTGATAGCTAGATTATAGATAAACAAAGCTAACATTTTACATGGCTGAATATTAGGTTAATAACTGGCTTGAATGTATGTTAATATTAACTAGCAACAGAATAACTCGCTAGAACTGTCAACATTTAGAGTTCTCGGCTAACCTCTGACTAAATTCAAAGATGCAGTTAGCTAACTACCTAGCTACACCCATTAAATGTTATATTTGATTGCTATTCACAGTAGTTAACATAAGCTGGCTAACTAACACTGTTTTCGTTAGCAATGTAATCAATTTGCTCTAGTAAAGCTGCCCTGTCCAGCCACAATGGCTAGGTTACAAGGTAACGTTAGCTAGCTAAACTCAGCAAAAAAAATTGAAGTGCCTTTTTCAGGAGCCCGTCTTTCAAAGATAATTTGTAAAATCCAAAACTTCACAGATCTTCATTGTGAAGAGTTTAAACACTGTTTCCCATGCTTGTTCAATGAACTATAGACAATTAATGAACATGCACCTGTGGAACGGTCGTTAAGACACTAACAGCTTAGACGGTAGGCAATTAAGGTCACAGTTATGATAACTTAAGACACTAAAGATGCCTTTCTACTGACTCTGAAAAACACCAAAAGAAATATGTCCAGGGTCCCTGCTCATCTGTGTGGACGTGCCTTAGGTATGCTGCAAGGAGGCATGAGGACTGCAGATGTGGCCAGGGCAATAAATTGCAATGTCCGTACTGTGAGACACCTAAGACAGCGCTACAGGGAGATAGGACGGGCAGCTGATCGTCCTCGCAGTGGCAGACCATGTGTAACAAAACCTGCACAGGATCGGTACATCTGAACATCACACCTGCGGGACAGGTACAGAATGGCTACAACTGCCCGGCTTACACCAGGAACGCACAATCCCTCAATCAGTGCTCAGACTGTCCGTGAGAGGCTGGACTGAGGGCTTGTAGGCCTGTTGTAAGGCAGGTCCTCGCCTGGCAACAACGTCGCCTACGGGCACAAACCCACTGTCGCTGGACCAGACGGGACTCGTAAAAAGTGCTTTTCACTGACGAGTCGCGGTTTTGTCTCACCGGGAGTGATGGTCGGATTTGCGTTTATCGTCGAAGGAATGAGCGTTACACAGAGGCCTGTAAGCATCATCAGACTGCGCTTGTTGTCATTGCAGGCAATCTCAACGCTGTGCATTATAGGGAAGACATCCTCCTTCCTCAGGCTCATCCTGACATGACCCTCCAGCATGACAATGCCACCAGCCATATTGCTCGTTTTGTGCGTGAATTCCTGCAAGACAGGAATGTCCGTGTTCTGCCATGGCCAGCGAAGAGCCCTGATCTGAATCCCATTGAGCACGTCTGGGACCTGTTGGATTGGAGGGCTAGAGCCACCCCCAGAAATGTCCAGGAACTTGCAGGTGCCTTGGTGGAAGAGTGGTGTAACATCTCACCGCAAGAACTGGCAAATCTGGTGCTGTCCATGAGGAGATGCACTGCAGTACTTAATGCAGCTGGTGGCCACCAGATACTGACATTTACTTTTGATTTTGACCCCCCCTTTGTTCAGGGACACATTATTCAATTTCTGTTAGTCACATGTCTGTGAAACTTGTTCAGTTCATGTCTCAGTTGTTGAATCTTGTTATGTTCATACAAATATTTACACATGTTAAGTTGCTGAAAATAAACGCAGTTGACAGTGAGGACATTTCTGTTTTTGTTGGGTTTAGCTTCTAACAGCTGTATTTAGGATGCGTTCGTAAATTCACTCTGGCTATGTATGTACTCTGATTTCTGAGCGCAGAATGACTGATGCATTTACGAACACTGAACACCCGTTGAATATGGCCGGTGTCAGTAAGCGTTGGAAAATAAGCACAATTAAATTGTTGCCAGCAGCACAGTTAGTCATCAACGCGCTGGATAACATAAACAGTCTAACCAGCCCTGCTAGGGTGACTAAAATTGTCAGGCGTTCTCTCCTTTGTCTGGCAGTAGCTAGCCAACGTTAGCCTGTTAGCTTGGGCGCTTGACTGCCGTTGTGAGGTCAGAACGCTCGTATCAACCCTACTCATCGACCAGAGCCTCAAGTGTGCGCTCTGAGAGAAACGCTCTGAATTTGTAAACAAACCAGCTGATAATGCTCCGAATTGACTGCTCAAGATATGGCAGCCATGTTAGTGCCCCTTTTAACATTACATGGGAAATATTTAAACAATGCTATGCAACTGAATATCTAGAATTAGAACAATATTCTAAAAGTTGGCCTAACACTCAATTATTTGCACTGGTTAGTACTAGCTATGAGGGGAACCTAATCTATTTTTTTTATTTGACATGCAATGTTGACTACTCAGACTTTCAATACACAGACCTTGCTAAATCAGACATTTGATGTTGATCTATTTTCAGTGTGACCAATGGTGGGAAAACAACTTTGACGAATAGACTGATCAAGTCATTGCCTAACTGTTGTGTGGTGCATCAAGATTACTTTTTCAGGGTAAGCGTTGTCCTCGGCTACAACATAGCTATGTGGTTATCTTTTTGCAATGCATGACCTTGCCAAGGGAAGGGCTGCTACATTACCTCCTGGACTTTCTGTTTTAACTAATATCCAAAACTCACAATATTAACCATGATGTATGCCAATGTAGATCATCTGTGCTCTTCCGCATGTTATTATCCCTGCATGTGTCAACTGTGTGTCTGGCTTGATGTAATGGGATCTGCCTGTATACAGATCACCCTGCGGTTGCAGCAATGTGTTTTTGGTGACTGTTATTTCAGAAACCTGATCATATAGAAGTCGGGGCGGACGGCTTTAGACAGTGGGATGGTAAGCCTGGATTTCACTGTAGGAGAGTAACTGATCATCCAATGTATTTGGCCCTCAGTGTTACAAACCATCACTCAAAATGTCATTTGATAGTACATACAACATGAATATTGCCCCAAGACTACAATTCCCATTATTCAAGACTGAATAAATTGTCTCAGTCAGCTATATCCCTTCTGAACTTTGCTTTCCTTCCTGTCTTTCTATGTTCTGTGCAGTGATCACAGCATTGGACATGGATGCCATGGCGAATACAATACGAGGATGGGCTGAGAACCCAGTGAAGTTTGCCTGCTCCCACGGTGTCAATGTGTCTCCTGCCACGGAGGTGGCTGACCCAGATCAACTGGTCCACATTCTGATCGTGGAGGGCTTCCTTCTGTACAATTATAAGTGAGTTCACCTGCACCACTGCTAACTGGAATTGTACTAGCTAACATGTCTTTTTTTTAAAGGGGGGTGGTAATCTGATGGTTTGGTTTACATTGTGTAACAGTCATTTAGGCCATTGCGTTTCGAAGGGCTTGCAAGTTTTAGTTGTCATGGTTAAGACTGTCAGGATTAGGTTCTGAGAATTGTATGAAAACAAATATTTGGGGCTGTCACGTGTGGGTTGTTAGCAGCTAGCTAACTAAATGGCGCACTCCTTGCTGCTGGAGTACGTGTTTCTCCAGAAGTGTGGTATCTGTATTACAGGCTGCAGACTACTAGTTAAATGCAGATCTAACATCTCTACTTAAGTAGACTCAGAACTGTACATTGGAGGGGAGTTTAGTAGAATTACAAGTGACCTTGTTCCCCACCCCAGGTCCCTGATGGATGTGTACAACAAGTGCTACTACATCTCCATTCCATATGAAGAGTGCAAAAGGAGGAGGAGGTGGGAACAAGGAGACCTCAGATCCTTAACATTCATATGTAGCTATAGTATGGGTGTTCTGGCTGAAAAAAGAGTCGCATAATTTTGACTGTTGCGAAATTTGTAATTTTGTTTCCTTTTTAGTACAAGACAATACACCGTCCCAGACCCTCCTGGGCTGTTTGATGGCCATGTGTGGCCCATGTACTTAAAGCACAGGAAAGAGATGGTGGAAAGCTGTTTGGCCATCAGTGTGTATATTTTAATTTTCTGTTTGTCAGTAAGCATTCTTGAATTTAAGCTGTGCAGTTATGTAGATATTTTAGTGGTGCTAGGTAGTAGCGATCTCTTCTCTGGCAAATGTCCTGATCCGTGTTTACATTCTGCTACAGCGTATTTGGATGGTTTGAAATCTAAAGAAGAGCTCTACAGCCAGGTCTATGAGGACATCCAGAATACACTGTTGAATCGTTTATAGGTAAGCGGTGACACTGGTTTGTTTTAGCCCATGTCCCCTTAGTGTTGCTTTTCAAATTGAGTGGTTATCTAACGTGACCTTTCTGTTTGTACTTTACAGCAGGAACTTGATCTCCAAACCTGTAAATAGCTCCAAGACTGAAGACTCATTGTTTTATACTTTTTTACGTTTTTCTCATTGTATTCCTTGTAAATAGTATTTGTAAAATGTACTTGCCAAGATCTCATTAATCTCCAATTAAATTGGGTTGTCACTATTGTTAATGTTACTCCTGTGTCCTGTCTTTATTTACTGTTCTAAAATTAGGTGTGGTAGATGGGGCATGTATATGGACACCCCTTCAAATGAGTGGCTTTGGCTATTTCAGCCACACCTGTTGCTGACTGATGTATAAAATTGAGTACACACTAGATACACTTTGGCAGTAGACTGGCCTTAAGCGCTCAGTGACTTTCAATGTGGCACCGTCATAGGATGCCACCTTTCCAACAAGTCATTCTGCCCTGCTAGAGCTTCCCTGGTCAACTGTAAGTGCTGTTAAGTGAAAATGTCTAGGAGCAATAACCTTGCAGAGGCAGACCACACAAGCGCACAGAAAGGGACTTCTGAGTGCTGTAGAGCGTAAATATCGTCCTGTTACAACGCTCAGTACTGAGTTCCAAACTGCCTTTAGAAGCAATGTCAGCACGAGAAATGTTTTGGTACCCTTCCCCAGAGCTGTGCCTCCACACAATCCGGTCTCGGCGCTTTACGGACTATTCCTTTGACCTCATGGCTTGGTTTTTGCTCTGACGTGCACTGTCAACCGTGGGACCTTATATAGACAGGTGTGCCTTTCTAAATCATGTCCAATCAATTTATCACAGGTAGACTCCAATTAAGTTGTAGAAACATCAAGGATGATCAATGGAAACAGGATGCACCTGAGCTCAATTTTGAGTCTCATAGCAAAGGGCCTGAATACTTATGTAAATAAATTTGCAAACATTTCTAAAAACCTGTTTTCACTTTGTCATTATGGGGTATTGTGTGTAAATTGCAGAGGAATATTTTTCTCCATCAATTTTAGAATAAGACTAACGTAACAAAATGTGGAAAAAGTCAAGGGTTCTGAATACTTTCCGAAGGCACAGTGCATTTTATTACATTCCAACCTCGTAAAATGAATTCTACACACGATACCCCATAATGACAAAGTGGAAAATTTTGCACATTATTAAAAAACTGAAATAGCTCATTTAGAGAGAGTGTGTGTGTCACAGGAGGTTGGTGGCACCTTAATTGGTGAGGATGGGCTCGTGGTAATGGTATGACTGGAATGTTATTCTATGTGTTTGATGCCATTCCATTCGCTCTGTTCCAGCCATTATTATGGGCCATCCTCGCCTCCACTGGTAAAGTGATAGAATCCAGCCAGTCAGTGTACACTCACAAATATCCCCTCGGTCCTTCAACGGTTGATACTTTACAATGATACAAAGCATTGCACTTTTCACTGCATCTGAGCTCATTGTCTTGACACTGAAATTTAGAAAATGAAAAATTATACCTATGGACTAGTTTCAGGGCTTGAGCCAATTTATACAAAGGAAAGGCCATGTGAAACAACTATCCAGCCCTGTTACATATCAACATTATTGCTATGGAATGGTTTCAAGTGTGGGTCAGACTAAACATGAGATTTCACAACATTTCCACATATATAGGTTATTGTAATGTCTCATTTCTATAGGGAATACCTACAGTATAGTCCATATGAACCCCATATGCACATAATACAGTTAGTACAGGATACACATGGTATACACCGTCCAACGAAGTGCTTACAAAGGTCCTTTGCCTTGTATTGTTTCTCACACCATTAGATTCACTAGATAGGCCTACAGTATATAATGACCGAGAGCCCTATATTTAGAGGTTTAGGACATTGAGGTTTCTGCGTTATGATGCATTTCCATGACATGGAAGCCATGTTAGCTCCCCATGGCCAAAATTGGCCAATAGCAATTTAAATAATTTTCTGAACAATATTGCAAATTCTCATGAATGGATAAACGGAATGCTCAAATGCGCTAACATGGCATCCATTTTAGAAGACATTAAATATATGGCTCTGGAATGATCTTATTCCTGTTCTAATGAAATGTGCATGTTGGTGCTGCTGGCCCCAAGGAATGATGCTGTAATATTGGGACAAGAGCTGCGGAGCCTTAAAGCCAATTTATGCTTGATCTGAAAATGTGGTCGGAGGCTCTGTATGGAGAGTTTGATGCAATTGCGTAGCCTCCGGACGCCTGCAGAGGCCAAACTGAGCTCTACCATATTGCCATGCACCTCCCAAATGTTCTAACAATACGGAGTGCTCCGTATAGCTCCGCATTAACATGATTGGTTGACAGTAGGTTGGGGCGGGAGGTCCTATATAAACAAAAACTAACTTCCTTAACAACTTCCTTCACAATATATCTGCTCCGTTAAGCGCAATAAGTTTGAATGCCCTTCTACAGAGGCCATATCACCATAAATGCTGCACGGTCAGTGCAGATATCGGATTGACCATGCAGCGCCTTTAAGTAGGTGAAACTTGAAGTGTTGGCAGGCAACTTGTATAACCCCAGTTTACTTCTCAAACTTAGTGAGTTCCTGTTATGGATCTGGCGTAAGGTTTTGGCAAGATGATCAGCCTACTCATCTCCCTCTCTTTGAGGCCAATGTGTATGTCATGTTTCAATTATCTTAATAGTACTGTAATAAATGCCACTTTTGGGTGCTTGTTGATGGGGCCCAAACATTTCCCTGGCTGTTACCATTCAAACAAGTGTTTCTGTCAAACATAGGGCGGCAGGTAGCCTAGTGGTTAGAGCGTTGGACTAGTAACCGAAAGGTTGCAAGATTGAATCCCGAGCTGACAAGGTAAAAATCTGTAATTCTGCCCCTGTTCCTAGGCCGTCATTGAAAATAAGAATTTGTTCTTAACTGATTTGCCTAGTTAAATAAAGAAAAAATATTACCTACTTGGGCCCTGCAGCCCACATTGGCTTGCTTATCTTACAACTCAGAGAGGTCACAAGCACAGCTTTGGAGGCATCAAAAGCTCACAACGCGAAGAGCCTGACCACTCGGTTTTGAAGTTTGACCAGGAGTACTCACTCCAGTTAGAGGGTGCATTATCAGGTATTGGAGCCTTGAGAGATGACTCACAACGGTTTCTACCACGAAACCACGATTCCAATAACCTCCGCGGTCGAAATAATTGTAAAGTACATCGCCATCGAAACGACTACCGCTATGACGACCTGTTCGCCTGCACCCAACCCACACAAAGTGTCAGAACACAAGGGTAACAAAGGGTTAAAGGACGATCAAAACGTAGACCAATGTTCTCTAGAAGTTCCACTACGTGAAGAACTAAAGCGAGAAAAATTCAAGAAAAGGGTAAAAGATAAGTCACAAGGACTAGACGGGGACACCAGGTCCGCAGGAATTAATACCCTTTGCAAGGACTTTAAAATTCTAATTTCTCTCGCTCTCACTCGAGACCCTATCCAGGGCCCGCTTGATCAAGAAACAAGCCCACAAGCTTTGTCTATAGACACTGATACAAAGGCTGCGAAGACAAAGGTCAAAAGCTTCATTAAAGCCAAGCCTACTCAAAACCCGAAAGTCAATCTGCTTTCACCTTGAACAGAAATGGCACATCACGTCGTTGCGAACGACCACTCCACTTTGTGGGGAATATGTCCACTAAATGGCGATACCTGGAAACAGTCCTGGAGGACTGCTTAACTTGTCATGCACTAATTGATTCGGGCGCAACAATATCGCTAATCTCTCAAACATTGTTCGATGATCTCAAAAGGGCTTTGAAGTCAACTAAACGTTGGTTAAAAGTGGAACGATGCGACACTACACTTCGAGGTTTCACACCTCGCCTCTCACATTGAGAGTCATGCCGAAACTACACTTCCAGGACGTATCGCTTGTTCACCCCGTGTATGTTACTAGCCTCGAATCTGTACCCCTGCTACTTGGAGCAGACTTGATGGATTGGAAAACCAACCATGTATGGTCACAGGCCACAGTGCCTTCTCCACTGACCACACTGTCTTCCCATAACGCTAGCTGCAACGCAGTTATTCACGAGGGGTATCTGTCGAAAGCACCCCTTGGGAAAAAGATGCTTCGAAACCTCTTGGTGAAGAATCCGATCCAAAGAGATATTACAATATCTCTACACATTCCATCAGCAAAACTGATTGACCATTCTTTTCATGATTTCGAGCCAGCTGTCTCTGTGAATAAGCAACTTCCCTCCTCCTTGCAGTCGTGCAATACTGTAGATGAGATGAACATCTCTTGCTCTTCGGACACTTCCACAAGACTGCGGCAGTCTCAGCAAGAAAAACATCAATGCGCAGAGCGTACTCTGCTTCCGATGATACAGCCACTGAGCGTTTTGAAGCACAAACACTAGGAGATTTGGTTGAAGGGTTACAGCCATTCTCATAACAACGCGTCCGCTAACAACTCGTACATATGGTCCGACCTTTTCGTTTGTGACTCGAATACCAACACCACTCGCTGGTGGGGGCTCCCGAGACACAATGGGGGGGAATAGTAGTCCGGACCCATGATGAGCCTCATTGAGGCCGGTGGGGGAGTCGAGACTATGTGCAACACCGTACGAGGCCGCCAAAGCATAAAACAAATCTAGTTGTAAACTCCCCTATGAGAACAATGAGGCGCAGACAGGCCCCTAGACGGGGATAATCTTAGAACACATCTAAGATATTACTGAGGTGTACCACACTGGTCGTAGAAGAAGTCCGGTGGACTTCCACCTCAAACAAATGGCAAAAATAGTCATGCCTTGCCATGTGTAGGTTCAACTACAATACAACTAGTAAAATGCTCTAATCATGTGTCCGGTAGGATAATATTTCAGAATAAATCGGTAGGATAACTGGTCCCCTTGAGTACCAGTACCAATGCCAGCAACAGTCAGTCCAGCTACAATCAGTAAGAAGGTTAGAGACCTAACAAATCAAATTACCCTTGACAACAGTGACAGAGTAGTTAGGAGTCACTCAGAGTGCAACACAGGGAAGGGAATCTCTAGAGCACTCTTCCAATGGTTAACACACATGGCACAAATAAAATAAAGTTATTAGAAGTCATGAACCATGATCACACCACGTACGACTGGTCCAATGCTTAAAGAGTACTTCCGTCGTGAGGTAAGCTCCTCCATGGATAATATAGCTATGAAATAGACTTCATACCTATTGCCACTACAATAGTGGAAGACACAGGGACTCGTAGTAAAACCACTACAGACTCCCTCGACACCAATTCTGACTGACCTCCAGGCATTGACGTGAAAATTACATGATTACGTCAGACTCATTCTGAACAAGTTGTAGTCTGCCAGGATACTTGGTTTTCTTCTCTTGACATGCGCACTTGTGTAAGCATAAACGCACATGTACAACGGAACATCCAATTAGGATTTATGCTAGGATCACTTAAGGGTCAGAGCAAAATACCAGCCTTAGTAAAGTTGAACATTTACTTTGAGGCCTTTGATTCTACAGCTACAGTACTCACCAGTCCATAGGTCATCCCTGTAGACTGCCCGAAGCTGGTACCTTGCAGCTGTAGACTTATCATGTAGTTATCAACTTAGGATAGTGCCTAAGCAATACACCAAGTAGGAAAACCCTAGACATGACATTAGAGACAATGCCATGATAGTCATTTTGCCAGGACCTTGGACGTATATAGAATACAGTCCAATTAGATGATTAAGGTGTAATAACTATATTTGGTATATTTTTTGTTTATGCTTTCATTCCTTGTCGGTTCAGTTCCTTTGACATTTAGGAAGTGATAGAGCAATAAACAAAGTCCCCATACAACCATCATTTAGTGCCACAACGCCGTTCATTTGGGAATTAATGTAATTATATATTTAGTGAGTGTGTGTGCGTTGTTAACATCTGCCTAAGTTACTGCCCAGATCTTCCAGTCTGGACGACCAGACGACGGTTCTGAAATGGCTATCACAATCCGGACACCCGCTGCCCATCCTTGTGCCGGCCTGTTCCATTTGCAGAAATCCTACCAAGGTAAACCACCAGAGGGGGTTACCGCAATGGCGATCATCAACCAGGCCATTCCTGTGGTACTTTGCAGCTTCCAGGAAACCCACCAAGGTAAACCACTAGAGTGGGACCGCAACGGCGATCACGAACTGGACATCCACTGCCCATCATTGTGGTGGACTGCTCCGCTTTCAGAAAGCCTACCAAGTTCAACCACCAGAGGGGGACTGCAACGATGATCTACAAACAGGACATCACGTGGTCATTATTTTTATGTTGATTTGTAACTTGCAGGATAATCACAAGATCCAAACCACCAGGGGGGACTGTCATGACGTGGCCCTTTCTGAGTGTAGATCGTGGCTTCTCCCTCTCTAACCGACCTCATGGAGGAGAGGAAACACACATAACTATATCTCTGAATGTGTACATTTCTCAATTATGGGGTTTGCATCTAATTCTTGTATAAAATGAATGAGTAAAGATGAAACTATTTGTGAAATTATGTAATGTGATGTTAACCTTTTAATTTGAGAGAATTGAATTCTCTGTAAAGTTTCACTAGTCAGCGGCCACGCCCCCGTGAGCACAGACATGATCAGGCGTCATGGAACCGCCCTTTTCTATTGTTACGAATAAAAACCCATCCTGAGGAAATCCTCTTCAGACTAAGCAAACCCACAGCGTGAGCTGTGATTGCGAATAGTTGAGTACCAAGACTAGAAAACCATACCACGTGGTGCATTGGCTACACGGCTGGCAATGGTTAAACTCTGAGACTATCGATCCCTACAGAATAAGAGCAAATCTTAGATACTAATTACTAGTCTGCAGCTAGAAATTATGGAAACCTGGGATGCAAATACCGGCAACCGCCGAAAAATCTATTCTAAGAACAATGAACGCCTGACGTATCCATTACAACAGACACTATCAGGAGCCGCCGATAGACCTACATCCACTCTCTGATGAACTGACTCTCCAGCAGACGGACCAACGATTCCAACAGAGAAAACAACAACGACATATGAGCGTAAATATATTGATTGCAATTATTCCCGAATGAGCGAGCGTTCATGTGCAAAGGATTAGCATTTCAATTAATATAATTATCCACTGTGTAGTGATGTAACGGGCTTCCTCCTTCTCCTCATCCGAAGAGGAGTAGCAGGGATTTGACCAAAATGCAGCGGGTTGTGAATACATATTGATTTAATAGACAAAACGGAAAAACACGACAAACACTTGAATAATTACAAAACAAATAAACGAATGTAGACAGACCTGGACACGAACTTACATACAACGTGAAGAACGCATGAACCAGGAAAACAGACTACATAAAACGAACGAACTAACAAAAACCGGAACAGTCCCGTGTGGCGTAACATACAGACACTGACACAGGAGACAATCACCCACAAACAAACAGTGAGAACAACCTACCTTAATATGACTCTCAATTAGAGGAAAACGCAAAACACCTGCCTCTAATTAAGAGCCATACCAGGCAACCCAAAACCAACATAGAAACAGCAAACATAGACTGCCCACCCAAAACTCACGCCCTGACCATCACACACATACAAAACAACAGAAAACAGGGCAGGAACGTGACAGAACCCCCCCCTCAAGGTGTGAACGCCGGGCGCACCAGCACAAAGTCCAGGGGAGGGTCTGGGTGGGCATCTGACCACGGTGGTGGCTCAGGCTCCGGACGCTGTCCCCACACCACCATAGTCACTCCCCGCTTCTGTATCCCCCTCCCAATGACCACCCTCCAACTAAAACCACCTAAATGAAGGGGCAGCACCGGGATAAGGGCCAGCACCGGGATAAGGGGCAGCACCGGGATAAGGGGCAGCACCGGGCTGAGGGACTCTGGCAGGTCCTGGCTGAGGGACTCTGGCAGGTCCTGGCTGAGGGACTCTGGCAGGTCCTGGCTGAGGAACTCTGGCAGGTCCTGGCTGAGGGACTCTGGCAGGTCCTGGCTGAGGGACTCTGGCAGGTCCTGGCTGAGGGACTCTGGCAGGTCCTGGCTGGACGGCTCTGGCAGGTCCTGGCTGGACGGCTCTGGCAGGTCCTGGCTGGACGGCTCTGGCTGATCCGGTCTGGCGGAAGGCTCTGGCTGATCCGGTCTGGCGGAAGGCTCTGGCTGATCCGGTCTGGCGGAAGGCTCTGGCTGATCCGGTCTGGCGGAAGGCTCTGGCTGATCCGGTCTGGCGGAAGGCTCTGGCTGATCCGGTCTGGCGGAAGGCTCTGTAGGCTCTTGGCAGACGGGCGGCTTTGCAGGCTCATGGCAGACGGGCAGCTTTGCAGGCTCATGGCAGACGGGCAGTTCAGGCGCCGTTGGGCAGACGGGCAGTTCAGGCGCCGCTGGGCAGACGGGCAGTTCAGGCGCCGCTGGGCAGACGGGCAGTTCAGGCGCCGCTGGGCAGACGGGCAGTTCAGGCGCCGCTGGGCAGACGGGCTCAGACGGCGCTGGGCAGACAGATGGCTCCGACGGCGCTGGGCAGACAGATGGCTCAGACGGCGCTGGGCAGACAGATGGCTCAGACGGCGCTGGGCAGACAGGCAGTGCAGAAGGCGTTGGGCAGACGGCCGACTCTGCCCTGCTGAGGCGCACAGTAGGCCTGGTGCGTGGTATAGGCACTGGCTGCGCTGGAGAGGAGGAAAGCTCTGACAGCGCTGGACAGGTGGGAGCAGCTGGAGAGAGAACCCGGAGAGACAGCCTGGTGCGGGGGGCTGCCACCGGTGGACTGGTACTTGGAGGTGGCACCGGGTATACCGGACTGTGAAGGAGGACACGTGCTCTTGAGCACCGAGCCTGCCCAACCTTACCAGGTTGAATGGTGCCCGTAGCCCTGCCAGTGCGGCGAGGTGGAATAGCCCGCACTGGGCTATGCTGGCGAACCGGGGACACCATTCGTAAGGCTGGTGCCATGTATGCCGGCCCGAGGAGACGTACTGGAGACCAGATACGTTGGGCCGGCTTCATGACATCTGGCTCGATGCCCAACCTAGCCCTCCCAGTGCGGCAAGGTGGAATAGCCCGCACTGGGCTAAGCACGCGTACTGGGGACACCGTGCGCTTTACCGCATAACACGGTGTCTGACCAGTACTACGCTCTCTCACTCCACGGTAAGCACGGGGAGTTGGCTCAGGTATCCTACCCGGCTTTGCCACACTCCTCGTGTGCCCCCCCCAAGAAATTTTTGGGTCTGACTCTCGGGCTCCCAACCGCGTCGCCGCGCTGCCTCCTCATACCAGCGCTCCTGGGCTGTGGCTGCCTCCTTCTCCTCCCGAGAGCGGCGATTCTCTCCCACCTTAGCCCAGGGTCCTTCTCCGTTGAATACTTGCTCCCAAGACCATAAATCCTGCTTCGTGCGCTGTCGTTGCTGTCCATTAACCCGCTGCTTGATCTGGGTTTGGTGGGTGATTCTGTAACGGGCTTCCTCCTTCTCCTCATCCGAAGAGGAGTAGCAGGGATTTGACCAAAATGCAGCGGGTTGTGAATACATATTGATTTAATAGACAAAACGGAAAAACACGACAAACACTTGAATAATTACAAAACAAATAAACGAATGTAGACAGACCTGGGGCCTGTTGCACAAAAGTAGAATTAAGACATCCGGGATAAATGACTCAGCTGAGCTCAATGAAGCCAAAACATGTGCGTCCAGGCTTAATTGGTTGCACAAAGACCAAGCCAGGATGAGCAGACACGGATTCATTAAGCCAGGTGAAACCAATCCTGGATAGGTGTGCGCTCACGGCTCACTCAAATAGACCCCGCCACAGATCACAGATTAACTGATTTACCATGGCAACTAGAGCCGCGTACTTTTCCCCGTCGGAAGCACAAATCCTCATGGAGGCATACGAGGAGGTAAAAGATATAATTAAGAAGAAAGGCAACACCGCCACAGTGATAAAGCAAAGAGAAAAAGCGTGGCAAAGTATTGCAGACCGCCTGAATGCGTAAGTAGTGCACAATTACACACTCACCGCTCCGCTGAAACATCACAATTACAATTCAAATATTTAATTCACATCTCCAAAAATGCAGTTGTACTGTAATTATGAAACGGTTAAATTTTTAATTGAAATGCACTGCAGATATGAGTGAAATTGTGTAAAGTAACTCCATCACACTGTATAAAGCTATGATAAATTTTTTGATATTTTTACTGAAAACAAGACAAAAATACCAAGTAATTTTTTGCAGTGTGACTCCATTAAATGTGTGTGTGTGTGTGTGTGTGTGTGTGTGTGTGTGTGTGTGTGTGTGTGTGTAGATTAAACATGAACGGGCCAAAACGGACATGGCAGCAGGTCAAAATCAAATACAAGAACATTCTGCAGAATGGTATGGTCCCTGACTAATATTTAACAAAGCACAAGCATATATTGTACCCAGAAGGTGCCTGCTCACACATTGTCTGTACTGTTTTAGCAGTGAAAAAGAATACCCACAGACAAGGCACGGGTGGTGGGTCACCAAAGGCTGACCTTACCCCAGCAGAGGACATGGCCTTGGAGCTAAATAAAGGCAGGCCCGTCTTAGAGGGGATCCCTGGGGGGAAAGAGACGAGCATAGGTTCCTCCCAAGATGCCACCCGCTTCATTCAAGGTATGTCCTTCCATCTCTACATGGGATACAACCACATTCATATTGAATCAATTTGGACTGTCTGACTTTGGTTTACCTATTGCCTTGCAGTGTCTGGCAGCACTGTGTTCCTGTTAGAGCCACCAGCACAAGCACCAGACGATGCTGATCCAGTGAGTACTCCATCAAAGGCATACTGTAGGCCTGGCATGTCTTGTCTACTAGCTTCAATATGAATCCGATTAAATGTGATAGGGTGAAGGCCCCAGTGCAGCAGCAACAGCACATGATGGAGACGATGATGAGGAGGAGACCATCTCTCTGGATTCCAGAAGGCATGAGGTATCATGTTAAGACTGTGAAAGTACTATTTACTCTACAATGGTGAGGAGTCCTCATCAAAATCAAAAAATCTAATTTCTTTTACAGGACCCAGATGCTATACAGTGGGAAAACCAGCCTGGCAACATAGTGCGTATTAATAAAAGGACACCACATCCTGCCAAATTCCAGCTGCGCTAATTGTATTGTGTTCACAGAGCTCACAAGCTATCAGAAAGTTGTATGGCAACCACCTCCGGCGCCAAATAGAACTGGCAGACATAGACATTCAGTACAAGAAGAAAAAGATGGAAAATCTTGCACTGGAGTACGAAATAAAAAAGAGGACAATTAGGAAACTGGACCTTGAAATAAAAAAACTTGAGAGGGAGGTGAGATATGCCTTCAATGTACACTGTATGCTAACTGTAACACAAATGTATTAATCATTATTTTTCTTTCCTCCCCCAGCTCCAAGAAGATGACACAGCTCAAAATAAAAAATTAGGTATATTCTCGTAAAGTCAAGTGAGCCATGACATATGAGCTCTTATTGTGAGCACACAGGACGGTGGCATCTTTCTAAGGTTTTTTTTATTTTCCCAGCAATCAGTACAACCAAGTCATCGTTATAAGGCATCGCCCTCTTTTGCCCACCCCCCCAGCACCGGGTGTGGCCACTAGCCTATATGAAGGCCCAAAATTGTGTGTTCCTTTCTGCTCTGACAATGGCATGCCCATTCGTGCGAGATGTGGTGGATGAAGAAGCACTTGTGCTGAGGAGAGCCTTCAGGCGAGAAAGGGTCTTCAGGGACCGGTTGGACCCACTGGCCTTCCCTGATGACCATCTATATGAAAGATACAGGTTTTCTGCAGATGGCATCAGGTATCTATGCAGACTACTGGGTCCCAGGATTAAGCACCGCACTGCACGGAGCCATGCACTGAGTGTGGAGCAAATGGTTTGTGTGGCCTTGCGCTTTTTTGCTAGTGGAGCCTTCCTGTACTCAGTGGGGGATGCAGAACAGCTGAACAAGGCCACAATTTGCCGCACAATAAGGAGTGTGTGTCTGGCTATCAAAGCATTAGCAGATGTCTTCATCTCCTTCCCTGGCCACAGAAGACTCTGTGACATCAAAGAGGAGTTCTATAGGATTGCAGGTAAGAGGATCTACAAATTACAGGACAACTGTTAACACATAGTAGGATACTCATTACTTTGTGTGACAGGTTTCCCCAATGTCATTGGTGCAGTGGACTGCACACACATAAGGATAAAAGCCCCCTCAGGTGCCCATGAGGCCGATTTTGTGAATAGGAAATCCTTTCACAGCATTAATGTTCAGGTGAACATAACTTTTTGATATTGTCCATTGACGAACACTCTGCATTGCCAGTGATGTGCATTGATTGGTGTAATATTCCTCATCTTATGATTTCAGATGGTCTGCAATGCTGACTGTGTGAATAGCAATGTTGTGGCAAAATGGCCTGGCTCAGTCCATGACTCCAGAATCTTTCGGGCCTCTGAAATCTATCAGTGCCTATCACAAGGTAAGCCACACAACCCCTATTTATAACCATCATGGCTGTGTCAAGAATATCACTGTGTTTATGAGGTAGTAATGATGAGATTTTGTGTTGACAGGTGAATTCTCTGGTGTGTTGCTGGGAGACAGGGGGTATGGCTGCCAGCCTTTTCTCCTGACACCTTTCACAGACCCCCAGGAAGCACAGCAGGCCTACAACCATGCCCATGCCAGGACCAGGGCCAGAGTTGAAATGACCTTTGGCCTCCTGAAGGCACGCTTTCACTGCCTTCACAAATTAAGGGTCAGCCCTGTTAGGGCATGTGATATTACTGTGGCTTGTGCTGTCCTCCACAATGTGGCCTGCCTGAGGAAGGAGAGGGCCCCCAGAGTGCCACCAGCCATGGACTGGGACAATCCGGCAATCTTCCCTGATGACGACAGTGGTCGGCTGCTGAGGGACCAATATGTGTTGAATTATTTTAGTTAGTATGTGTGCTTTAAATTTTGGTTAAATATGTCCTGCGGTGGCAGAGGAATTTGGTTTTTTTTGGGTTCGTTTTTTGACGAATTTGGCCTCTTATAATGTTTGTGCGGTATACTGTGTGTAATACAAGGCTGCAGGGAGGCTACTGCATCCATTCATTTGTCTGTTCAGTTGATGTGTATGGATTTGTCCTGCATTTATTTTAGTGTGCAGACATGCAGGGTGTGTTATATACAGACCTTTGAATGTGTATGTATCATTTTGTATAATATGCTTGGATTCTGTGCTTTCCATCTTGTAGAGTCACTGTGACTTCAGTTTCGAAAGGAGCTGATGGTTTACCTGCTTTGTTTTGTCCTTATTCAATAAAGGAACATAATGTTACACATTGTGTTTTTATATTCATATGGAATGTGTATTTGTTTATATGACAGAGTACTAGGGCCACACTGAAGAAAAAGGATAAAGTCATAAATTTATGAGGCTGGTTCTTTCTGCAGAAAAGCTACATATTGTTTTTACAGTTTTGATACTTATGACAATGTGATACTTAATATTCTGGCACATCAGCATGTCTTTGTTTATGAAACCATACTGAAGTACAATTTCACGAAATGCCCCACATCTGTCATTTTAACAACTGTCCTCCTTTAAAACAACTGGTTACAATATTATGACTTGTGTTTTTTTCCCCTCTGTGGCCCTAATATTCTATCATTTTATATATAGCCTTATAGTCTATGGGAAACTGTAAATTATCTAATGATAGCAACATCATCTAAAAATCATTTTTTATCCAAAATCATTGAAATTAATGATCACAAACGTTTAAATAATAACAGTGGGTCTAGTTATATGTGATAACAATGTATAGTGAGCAGTGAAATAACTATTGGTTTCCATTTGTGGTGACTGCTGACTGACATTAGGGATGAGATTAAATAGATCCTGGAATTTAGCCTGGTCTGGAGCAGGCTAGCTCCACAGAATAAATCTCCATGGTAATTTATACCATAACATATCCTCCTGCCCCCTATCCATCTTTAGTGCAACCGGATTACGGATCAATTGAGCCAGGATCACCAAGATATCCTGGCTTAATCCCTTATCCTAGTTTTGTGCAACAGGCCCCTGGACACGAATTTACATACAACGTGAAGAACGCATGAACCAGGAAAACAGACTACATAAAACGAACGAACTAACAAAAACCGGAACAGTCCTGTGTAACATACAGACACTGACACAGGAGACAATCACCCACAAACAAACAGTGAGAACAACCTACCTTAATATGACTCTCAATTAGAGGAAAACGCAAAACACCTGCCTCTAATTAAGAGCCATACCAGGCAACCCAAAACCAACATAGAAACAGCAAACATAGACTGCCCACCCAAAACTCACGCCCTGACCATCACACACATACAAAACAACAGAAAACAGGTCAGGAACGTGACAAGTGAAGCCATTTTGTCTTTCCCGCCTCATTATTGTTCTACACCCCCTGTGTCCAACAAGCCATCATATCGGCTTAGCCCACTAGGGAATCTTCCCTATCATTGTTAGTAACCAATATCTACTGTTTGTTTGTTTATGCATTTGTGATTATTTATTTAGTTAGTTAGTAAATAAATGATTAAGCCAATTGGTGTATGGATGATTCATGGTTTAGGCTGGGTTCGTGCAGATAACCAAGAATTCTACAACGTTTGAAATGAGACTGACGGAAGGTAATAATAATTAATTAATAGAATACTAATTGATCAGATATTAAAATATCTGAAGAGTTATATTCGGAAAATTATAAATTTGTAATCTGAAGATTTTCCGTGGTGATTTTCCGTGAAGATTTTCCGTGGTTTTCCCCGACTTCCTAGTTAATTACATTTACATGATTAATTTAATCACGTAATAATAATTACAGAGAATTGATTTGATAAAATAACAGTCTTCACCTTTAATTATACTAAAGACATGACACTATTTGTGTTGTCTTATGTCCCCTATATGAATAGGTACCAAGTGTCTTGCAGTGTTGTGTAACCTGGAGACCATACCGTGAGGACGTGATAGGTGTCGTTGTGTGAACTGTTCTCTCAACACCAACATGGACCCTGCTAAGATCTCTACCGATCTCATGGAAATATACATATGTCCATGGTACATAAGCCAGCTTTAATCAGCTTTTCCACACACACACCCTACAGTAACAGTGCTTGAATTATTCAAAGCTGCTTTACAGTAAGGTCTATATTAAATCTTAACCTAAGCAACAACAAATCCTGTCTAGACATTTTCCTGGAGGAACTTTTCAGAGGGAAAAGTGTATAAACTCTGTTGTACATCCATCATTCTATGCGTGCCTGAATAGCATCTACAGTACACAACATTCTGTATTAAATCAAGGGGAAACTGCATGCCAATAGTTTGTGGTATGATGTTTGGCATATGGTTAAGCTATTGAAGCACCAATACAGACCGTTGTATGGTTTTAATAATGTCACTACATGACCATGGTCGCATCATCATTTATAGCTACCAAGCTTGTCAACAATTATAACAGTCATTGTTATTATACCACAATGAAGTACCCAAAAAAATTCTGAACAAATGGCTACAACTGCACCTTGTTTGATATAAATATAAATATCTGATTACAGATGACAAGGGGAGCTGTTTGCATAGCATATTGTCTGGTTTCATAATTTGTTTAATTTATGGTAACACTTTACAACACAGAATAAAGTGGATTATTGTTGAGTAATAAGATTGTTAATTATAAGGTTAATAAAATCCATTATGGATTGAGATCGAAAGATAGAGCTTTATTTGAGATGTACTTCGCCTTGCATTTGTGTATAGCCACTCTGTTGTGTGTATGTCCATGATGGGTTTGGTGTCCTAATGCGCTTTAATGCTGAACTACACCTGACGTTGGTAGCCGCATGTATTGTAGAGTTTACCATTAGTTTCCATTCCAAAGAAAAAAAATCAAGTTTGGATGAAGGACAAGGGAGGTTTTGCAAGGGTTTTTAATTATTCCTAGGAGCTGCGGACATCACCTCCGTTATCCTTCATTGGAGTGCACAGAAGAACACGACATAAAAAGTGAAAGGTATGGTAACCACAAAAAGTGAACTACATAGTTGAGGTAAGTTACATGGTCAGATGTTTGTATTACAAATCCCTGCTGTGACCTTTAAATACCTGGTTTGACCTGAAGGCATAGGCCTATGTAGGCCTACTTTTTATCTAGTGTGCCAATAAAAAACATTTGTTTTACAAAACTTAATTTATTTAATGACTTACTATTTTATTTCGTATTCGACTCGAGGTAGAATAACTGGTGACCAGTTGAACAACGTGATCTGTTGCTTTTATACAACGGATGCAGCCTTCTTTAGAACGACACTGCCGTAGACTTGACGATAGGTCGTATGGCAGGAATTGTGTAATTTTCCTTAACCAGGTCAGGCGCACTGCGTTTTTTAAACTCAGTAAATACTTTCCCTATAGGTCCACTGCCATCAGGTGGCAAGCAGGTTTTGTGGAGACGTGCTGTAATCGAGGGACCAGAGTGGAGAGTCATAGAGAAACAGAACTCGATAACCCCTATTCTTATCCCTCAGCTGCATGGTACTGTATTTCAGAGAGGTGGTGTGAGGTAATACAAGGCCCGCCCCACTATGTGCTTTTCCAATGTGGCATTTACCGTTAAAATAAACAGGGTGAATGGATCTCAAAGAACCATGCAGCAGCAGCGCGCGCCACATGCATGTGTGCTTATTTTCATGATGCAAATAGCACCTATTATAAAACACATTTTCTATTCCCCTTATTATGAAGGTTTCAATTTAATCCACGTATAGAACGTATTGCTTATGATGACTATCAGTCAGTTGTTGTGACAGAAGTTCCCAATTACCAAGAGGTCATTGCGTCATGACGCAAAAAAAAATAGACAAAAAAGTTGGATGACTAATCAGGGACACATTTGTTTTTACTAAAACCACTTAATAAAAAATGAAAAAATCTCAACGTGCTCTGAGAAAGGGCTACCGCTTATGCGGAAAATGTACTTATATGCCTACTGAACAAATAGCCTAGTTGTATAGCACGCCCGATATGGTGACGAAACGGTTAAGTTAAACACGGTGTCTGTAAAATAAGCCCTTGCTCCTCTCTGTGCATGCGTAGACAAACTAATTATATGAAAGTGAGTGCCTACATTTCCACTCCAAGTAGTTCACCTGAATTTCACTATGGAGATGTGGTGCGCAACTCCCTGACAGAATCAAGTGTGTGTACAAAACATCATCCGTACCCCAGCATCACTTAGATTACATTTTTACCGAAGTGACAAATTTACGAAGTGTTTTGTGTAGTTCAGATACTTTTTGCCATGGAGAGGTTTTCTTTTCTACTGTTTTGCCTGCTTTATGTTCTGGTTAGTTTAAGCACTGGACAGCACCATTTACGTGGGCGAATGGGGCCATGGAGACACAGAATCCAATGGGAGAACAACGGTCGGATGTATAGTTTACTCAGCACGGGGTCTGAATATCTCGCACCGGCACAGGCGAGGAAACTACCTGCTCAGCTCTATCTGACCACCATAAATGATTTCAATATACGTCACCCACCTTCTCCGAGGGACACGGTGCCGGTGGCGGGATACCCAGGAGCGCGTCCCCCTCCCCAAGGAGGCACCAGTTCCACTTCCAACGGTACCGGTACAGGGGCTCTCCAGGAGTTCTCAGGCAGTGGGATACCGAGAGGAGGACGAAACCCTACTCGGGTTGATGTCAGCCTGCCGGTTCGGCGACAGGTCTCTGTGTCACCGGTCAGGAGCGCAGAGATTACGCATGGTCGCGGCACGAGCCAAGCGCGACATGAGACCCCAGAAGCATCAGCCCACCCACCCACATCTGGCCACATGAATAATGCCGAGGATGCAGGCAACAGACAACGCACCCAGCACATTGCCCAAGCGGCGGATTCCATTCTCTCGTCCAGACGCATTCCAGCTCCAGAATCAAATACATCTCCAACTGCGCTGAGTGCGCTTTCTAACAATGGCGTGGAGGCGCACATCACCCGCTCGCAGCCCCAGCAACCGAGGAGGGTTGAAAGTAATAATATGATAGGTGATTATGGTGATGATTCCACGGACCCAAATAAAAACCACCAAAATTCTGTTTTTTATAACGGAAGAACCAGAGAACCTGTGCGTCTTCCAGCGGGAACAGGCTATGGCACCAGATTATTTCATAACGGTAAGGTAGACAGTATGTGAGAATTAGGCTAGCTTTTCTATATCTTATATAGTAGGGTGTTCTTTTTTACCCAGGGCCATTTGCTTTGCATTATGCAGACATATTTTTACATCCAGATAAAAGTACAGAATATTACAAACAATACATAAAACGCTTCAGACTCTCTTGTTGATAAAAATACAAATGTGGTAGGTTACAACAACCCTCACACACCCTTGTAAATCATACAGCTAACACGGATGGATTGTGATTCCTCTTCCCCAGGTCTCCCAGACCTTGTCCCTGACCCCTACTATATCCAAGCTGCTTCTTATATCCAACGGGTACAGATGTATGCCCTGAGATGTGCAGGAGAGGAAAACTGTCTGTCACGGTAGGAGTTCATGTTTTATTATTGATTACACATATCAATGTGTAAGATCAATACCACTAAAACATTTATATTGGTATCATCAATGTATTATAACACTAATGAATAATATTTGACATATACAGTCATTTGTTTGATTAGAGGTAGACATCAGGCAGGTTGTGTCGACCAGACTTCCTTGGCACTGGCCCATTTGGAAGTAACAGTATAATGACAGTACCATACAATCTGGCAGCCGACCTCGATTTTTCCCTCTGTATCTCTGCTCTGCCAAGTAAAATAAACTTCAAATGAAAGGCTGTGGATTCCTGAGGTGAATGTTAAACTGTCCCAAATACACCTCAAGCCTCCTCCTCAGTGTCTTCTAAAGCATAATACGTGAACTGTTACTAACTTGTTATTAAGCTGTCATTAATGACAATTCAAATGACGGTCCATACACTTATCTGTAATAATTGGGGCCAGGAGTTTTTTCTGACCAAGAAAGTTATGGTCAGGTGACATTGTCAGGAAAAACTCCTGACCCTAGTCATTATGTACAGTCTATTATTTGCATTTTTAATTTCTCTCCCCCAAGGTCAGCGTATCGACCAGGTGTCAGAGACATCGACTACAGGACTCTACTGAGGTTTCCTCAGAGGGTGAAGAACCAGGGGACTGCTGACTTCCTCCCAGTCAAACCCAGACACCAATGGGAATGGCACAGCTGCCACCAGCACTACCACAGCATGGAGGCCTTCAGTAACTATGACCTGCTGGATGTCATCACAGGCAGGAAGGTGGCAGAGGGACACAAGGCCAGCTTCTGTCTGGAGGACACGAGCTGTGACCCGGGAGTCCGCCGACGCTTCGCCTGCACAGCACACACACAGGTTCTGATAGTTTAATTGATCAATCGATCAACCAATCAGTTTGTTATATGTTTTTAATCACGTGTTTGGTACAGGGATTGGGTCCTGGTTGCTACGACACCTACAATGCCAACATTGATTGCCAGTGGATTGACATCACAGACGTGCCACCAGGAAACTATATTCTCAAGGTAACACTATAGCCACTTTAAGGAAGAGACAGATATACAGTGTGCTCCAAAAGTATTGGGACAGTATTGGCTCTGTACTTCAGCACTTTGGATTTGAAATGATACAATGACTATGAGGTTAAAGTGCAGACTGTCAGCTTTAATTTGAGGGTATTTTCATACATATCGGGTGAACCGTTTAGAAATTACATCACTTTTTGTACATAGTCCCTTCATTTTAGGGGATCAAAAGTATTGGGGGAAATCCACTTATATGTGTAGTAAAGTAGTCAAAAGTTTAGTATTCGGATAGTCCTGAATTAATCGTGAATAATGATGAGTGAGAAAGTTACAGACGCACAATATCATACCCCCAAGACCTGCTAACCTCTAACCATTACAATAACAGGGGAGGTAAGCATTTTTTGGGGTTATGATATTTGTGTCTGTAACTTTCTCACTCATCATTATTCACAATTAATTCAGGATTACCTGTAATCATGGTAGCATCCACATTAGTGTAGAAGTGTTTAGAAACATATTCTATTCTTATTTACAATAAAAGTGACTCCAAAATTACACAATACATTATTTCACATTCATTTCCATTGGGCACAAAATAATCTGAAACACAACCAAAACAAACAGCAAATGCATCCAACAAGTTTGTAGGGTTACAAGCTTAATGTAATCATTACGAGCTAGAAATATGGGACCAAATACTAAACTTTTGACTACTTTAATAGACATAAAAGTGAATTTGTCCCAATACTATTGGTCTCCTAAATGGGTGGACTATGTACAAAAAGTACTGTAATTTCTAAACGTTTCACCCGAAATTGAGGAAAATACCCTTAAATTAAAGCTGACAGTCTGCACTTTAAGCTCATAGTCATTGTATCATTGCAAATCCAAGGTGCTGGAGTACATAGCCAAAACAACAACAAATATGTGTCACTGTCCCAATACTTTTGGAGCTCACTGTAAACCAGATAGATACAGCTCTTTGTCACTGGAATTTTGTCCAAAACATATAGCAAAACTAGCAACATGTCATTGACCCATCTTGTCTCACGATGTACCTCAGGTGACGGTAAACCCAACTATGCAAGTGCAGGAGTCAGATTTCTCAAACAACATAGTGAAGTGTGATATCAGGTACACAGGAAGCTATGTCCATGCCAGGAACTGTAGGATCACTGGGTAAGTCACAAAGACTTTCTGTATATAATTGATATATACATTTAATTTGTGATACTGTGAAATATGTGTTTGTTTATCATTGGTTTGTGTTGATTCTACAGGAGTTAACCCTAAATTGCTCTGATGGAGGGGGCCATTTTCTGCTACCATACACCTGCCAATGATAACCAAGCCAGACGAGTAACATGTATGGATTTGTATCAATATTTTTTGTTGAAGTCAGTATTGACACCTGTCTTTCCTTCAGCACTTTCTGGCTTTTGTAAATCATCCAATGCATATGTTCTTAGGTGTGAGCTGTGATGTACTTAGCTACAGTAAGTATTTAACAAGTTATCCTTTTTGTAATAAAGACATGTACGTCTGCATGAGAGCAGCGGAGGTTGTATACAGTATGTCAAAGTTACAGTAGTATAATGCTAAGCTAAAATGTATACTATGGTGCTGTGCAAACATAGACATAACAAGTCTTCGAAAAGGCCATTTCAAATCAAACAAATTTGTTTGTTTTGTGTCCCAAGTTGGCGGTTATTCCAAGAAAGTCAATGGTGCTCTTGTCTCCTTTAGGACATTTCTATTTTGATGGAGAATAAATATAGTAAACCAGGCACTGACCCAAAAGTTTTATGCTCATTGAAATGAGCCACATGTATGTACTGTATTTATGTGATTAATGTACCATATATTCCTATGTATGGATAATAAAATGCATGGATTTCTTTGCATTCTTTTATAGATTCAAACTACTAAAGCAGGCAAAAGAACATTAACTGCTACTGTCAAACAGTGTATATACTGGGTTTAAAAATATATATATTTGGTTATTTTGTAATGAAAATAGATACTGTATGTTTTTGAAGAGGTTTTTCAGCAGTTCTTCGTTTTAGAATTTGTCTTTTGTAATAAAGTTTGCCTAAAAATGTTGAGAAAAATATCAAATATGACTGGAGCCTTATTCTAAACTCAGCAACAACAACAAAAAAAAAAAAATTCAGGACCCTGTCTTTCAAAGATAATTCTTAAAAATCCAAATAACTAAACACATCTTCAATGTAAAGGGTTTAAACACTGTTTCCCATGCTTGTTCAATGAAACATAAACAATTAATGAACATGCACCTGTGGACCGGTCGTTAAGACACTAACAGCTTACAGACGGTAGGCAATTAAGGTCACAGTTATGAAAACTTAGAACACTAAAGAGGCCTTTCTGCTGACTCTGAAAAACACCAAAAGAAAGATGCCCAGGGTCCCTGCTCATCTGCATGAACCTGCCTTAGGCATGCTGCAAGGAGGCATGAGGACTGCAGATGTGGCCAGGGCAATAAATTGCAATGTCCGTACTATGAGACGCCTAAGACAGCGCTACAGGGAGACAGAACGGACAGCTGATCATCCTCGCAGTGGCAGACCACGTGTTACAACACCTGCACAGGATCGGTACATCCGAACATCACACCTGCGGGACAGGTCCAGGATGGCAACTCCGAGTTACACCAGGAACGCACAATCCCTCCATCAGTGCTCAGACTGTCCGCAATAGGCTGAGAGAGGCTGGACTGAGGACTTGTAGGCCTGTTGTAAGGCAGGTCCTCACCAGACATCACCGGCAACAACATCACCTATGGGCACAAACCCACCGTCGCTGGACCAGACAGGACTGGCAAAAAGTGCTCTTCTCTGACGAGTCGTGGTTTTGTCTCACCAGGGGTGATGGTCGGATTCGCGTTCATTGTCGAAGGAATGAGCGTTACACCGAGGCCTGTACTCTGGAGCGGGACCAATTTGGAGGTGGAGGGTCCGTCATGGTTTGGGGCGTTGTGTCACAGCATCATCGGACTGAGCTTGTTGTCATTGTAGGCAATCTCAACGCTGTGCGTTACAGGGAAGACATCCTCCTGCCTCATGTGGTACCCTTCCTGCAGGCTCATCCTGACATGACCCTCCAGCATGACAATGCCACCAGCCATACTGCTCGTTCTGTGCGTGATTTCCTGCAAGACAGGAGTTTCAATGAGTTGTAAAATTCCCTAAATTGAAGGTCAGCTAAGTTAACCTAGGCTACTTAACATTACTAGCTAGGTATTTGAAGTTGTTATATTATCATTAGTAGTCTATTATCAGGTAAAAGCATATGCTTATTATTCATAATTTCTCAAATATTTATTAGCTAATCATTCAGTCGAATACGCTATGCTACTGTCACGCCCTGACCTTAGAGAGCCTTTTATTCTCAAATTGGGTTAGGTCGGGGTGTGACTAGGGTGGGTACTCTAGTTTTGTTATTTCTATGTTGGCCTGGTATGGTTCCCAATCAGAGGCAGCTGTCTATCGTTGTCTCTGATTGGGGATTATATTTAGACAGCCTTTTCCCACTGGGTTTTTGTGGGATCTTGTTTGTTTGCGTGTTGTTGCCTGTGAGCACTGCATTTGACTTCACATTTTGTTTGTTCTGTATTGTTTTGGTGAGTTTCATTAATTAAACATGTTGAACTCTACGCACGCTGCGCCTTGGTCCGTTAATTCTACAAACGATCGTGACAGCTACAGCCATTGAATCTGTCTTTGAGTGTTAACGAACATTAATGGCTAGCTCGGTAAAAGACATTGTCATTATATTTTTCAATCTTGAAATACCAGGGCAAATGTTATTAATCAGTGACTGAAATTTCACTCTACGTGATATTCACTTCCGGACTTGCAGACGTGAAGAGCACTTAAAGCGCTGTAGAATGCCCCTCTGAATAACGGGGCGTGGTTTTGACTTAACTGCGTTGGGAAAAAGAAAGACGCGGTATGGAGAGTGAACATTTAATTAGCACAGACATGGAACAGGACAGGAACAGCATCAGAACAGGTGATTGAGTCCAGGTGAGTCCAATGAATCACTGTTGCGTGTGATGAGGGAAGCAGGTGTGCGTAATGATGGTGGCAGGAGTGCGTTTAACTCAAGCTGAGCTCAAAACCATTTGAGGGCAGAGATGTTGATTTCTTAAATTATTTAAGAAAACACGGCATGCCTCAGAAATGTATGAAATTATCCAACTTAGCACATTGTGTTTCTTGGAAAGGGAAAGAAATTAAAGGCTTGAGTGTGGAAGCTGCTCTTGCGTGTGTTTTGCCAGGTTCTCCCTCAGTATGTCATTAAAGCTGTCTGGAGGACCCACTCCCCTGGTGTCAACTCCATGTCAAGTGCCTAAGATTTCTTGAAATGTGTTTACATTCAGCCGCAGTGTTAACCAGAGCCTCTGTCTGATGGGTCCCATTCAGGAATGGAAAAAGTTTAACGAGTTCCGAATATCCTAGAATTATTAATGACAACAATTTGGGTGAGGTAATAATGTAACAGGTAGTGCCTGTTCTTTATTTTATAACAGGGGAATACTGAGCATGAGTTAAATTGAAAGGACTACGCGTTAAGCACATTGCCTCATGTCCTTGTCATCTTAAACATGCCATGGAAATAAAAGAGGCTCCGGTTTGTTCAGCTGGATGGGGTTCATTTATTAAAAGCAAATGGTCTATGGAATGGCTCTGTTGCCACTGCTTAACTTGCTCCATGAAAAGACCTGCTCCATGAAAAACCATCAACACATCCCCTTTCAGGACTTGACAAGAGGAAATACCTCTGCAGTATTTATGATAACCTTCTTTCAAAGGTGTGGAGGTCACAGAGTACATCTAGTCTCGCCCCATATCCTTAGTGAAACAGTGAAAAGCTACTTATTTTTATCATTAACCCTATTTTGTAACAAACCATCATTCAAGAAACACACAAATAAGTATAAGGGTTACTCACTCTGGATGAGTACATAGGGAAACTAACTGTATGCTTGAACTCCGTCCACAAACCACCAGAGGGATATTTCTGTCATCTTCCATTAAAAATGGCCTCTCAGTTGTTGCTCACGCCATCTTTGGTAAAAACAGAGGTGCTGATGTGAATTGAAGTGTGACAGAATGTCAGAGAGAGAGAGAGCGATGGTGCTGGTTGTTTGCCCAGGGAGCCCAATGTGCTAAGCCCCAGTAATGTGCTACAGTTTAGGGTGCTCCAGCCTGCCCTTTGGGTAATGGCGAGGAGCAGAGAAATTTCACGGCTACAGTGTCAGCCAGGAAACAGGCCAGATAACTGCTGAGATCAGCAGCAGGACTGATCCATCCTTCACGTACTTTCCTGTACACAGCCATCCCAGAGCAGACCAGACCTGGGGGAGACATTGGTCAAACGTACAGTAGTGGTTACTATACTGTCAATGTACAGACAACATCCTCAAAGATAAATAATCAATATTTGCGCTTGGGCTAAATGGTTATACCTATATGATAGGCTTGGGCTTTCAATAGGCTATTACTCGTTGTATCAGTAAGAATATAAAAATAAAATAATTGCACCTTTTTGTAGAATATCTAGAAAACATGGAACATTGGGAACTCATGGTGTTTTTAAATGTAATAAATGTCTTATTTGTTTCTTTAGAGTTAAACAGCTGAGTGTCTGATGCCTCAAAGAGAGTGTTTACTTGGGCAGAACAAGGGATTCTATTGGTTAAACCCATTTGCACATCAATATAGTTTAACAAGTAGCCTGTTTGAAATAGAAAAATGTGCACTTATTAATGTCCCTGTACTTTTCCTTCAGAGCCCCTGTGCAAATACCAAACAGTCAATACGCCATCAGGGTCATTTATAGTCATTTTTACCGTGGTGAAATCCTGTTATTCTATTATTTTTGGGCAGGGAAGAGGACATGGGTGGGGAGACCAGCAGGATGAGGCTGGGGGTGGTGGGGAATTCTTCAAACTGAACTGAAACGAATGATCCTGTTATTTTTTGTTTATATACAGTTCTAAATACTAGTGTTGTTCCACATTTATAGCATACAAATGAGCGTCTGCCAAGAAGTCTCCCACCTGTCTAATACGCTCAATGAAGAGGGCCATAGAGTCAGGTGAGTGCTGCGCTTGTGTCTGGCTCAGACTCTTGCTCTCTCTCAGACATAGCAGGGTAGTGCTGAAGAAGTGAAGACACGCAGGTTTGTTATTGAGCTTGGACAGGAATACACTTGTTTAGAAATACCGTAATTGTTAGCTTTTGGAAGCAATAAGAAAGTGTGACTCTTCTTCTACACACTTAAGCACAGTGTGCATTGTATTCTTGGCATTCATTCTGTCACATCCTATGGCCCTCGCCATACGTCATCACCACATGAATCATGGACAAGATCACAGTGAAGTATCCCTGAATTAGCAGTGCAGTTTCAGCCAGTGCACGGGAAGAACCTGAAACGGGCTGGCCTTCTATAGAGTGGAGGGAGAGGGGCTTGTAGGGGTGAGTGTATGAAAGTCTCAGACAAGACTTAATTAAACAGAGACGCTGGCCAGTGCAGATCCAGAAATACATACAGAGTCAACTGCTATACCACTGTTATTTCCTATTACTGTAGAACCAGGGCAGATGGGTTCATAACGTTGAATAGTCTACTTTCACAATACTTGTTTTAACATTTTCTTTACATTAATACTTATTTTATATTAAAAGTGGTAGAATTCTTGCAAAGACAGTTGAACTATTCATAATTGAGCTGTGGACTGTTTTTTCTCTCGATGATTTGTAAACAATAAAATACAATAATGTTTTATCTCAATGAGATCAAATAACAAACAATCAAGTAAAATAGAGGCTAAATAACCATAAACAAAACGGTTGAAACGTGTGGGTTCTCCTGTAGATGAACTTCAGAACAATCAGCTTAGTCACCAGTGCAAGATGAGACAAGAACACAGCCTCAGTATTCTTAGAAAATGGCGCCCTCGTGTGGTGAAAATGATCTATCGCAGAGAGATACTGATTGGATATTTAGATTTATGCAGGGTGAAAAAGAACAATACATTAAACTGTTTAACCACATATGTGTTTGTATATGAAAATATCAGGAAGTTTCGCGTATTTGAGAGCAAACGCGTGTTTTTCACGAATTCCCTCATCACTTGAATTATTTAGAGTTCCTGTGACAACACTCGGCAGAGCACTCGCACGAGTTGTCGATCAGTAGCAGCAGACCAAAATGGCGCAAAATAACTTTGCATTTCTTGCTTTGTTGGTTGTAACGTCAACAGTTACATTGGCTAGTGCCGATGAGCGAACGCAAACTGTGGAATTCAACGTAAAACCCGGCGGAATGGTGCACACGTTCTCTGAGAAAATGGTAAGCAATATAGCTAGCAACATCCAGCCAACAAACAGTACTGTACTACTAGACAGCTAGTGAAGTCGTGTATGTTGCATTGTAATGTTGTAAGTGGCACAAATATGCATACGAATTTCCGAGTAACGTTATAGTTCCCTGCAAACTATCTTGCTGTTGGTTCACATATGGTAGCTAATTCAAATAACAACCAAGAACATGATGGCACCGCTCACAAATTACATATAATTGAAACTATGTAGATAAAACATTTTTTTCTTAAGTCTCTGGTCGTCGCATGATGATGAGGAAACGACCTCTGATATGCTGACACGTCAGTACCGGAGTACCACAAGGAGGCTATTCATTGGTCTAGAATAGATCTACATTTTCCGACAGACGCAATCCATGTTGTCTTTTTGTTAAATCACAAATATACAATAGTAGCCTATGCATGTGAAAATAAAGTGTCCCGTTTTATTACAAATTGCAGATGTTTGAAATAATAATGAGCTATAAATTGTTTGACTCCCAAACATCCGATTTGACTTCCAAACACTTAGGCCTACAAATAAATAATGTGTTTTGTCTTTTAATGATCATTCCAGGCTCAATTTAATCAAGAGAAATGTAGATGTCTTAAATTCCTCCTACTTTCACAGAGAGAATATGAATGTTCATTCACGTATGCATCACAAGGGGGAACCAACGAGGTAGGTTGTATCCTGATCTAAGTTTAGGTTGTTTCAACCTAATAAATAGGACACTTCATTCTAGTCTAGAGTTGAAACATATGCTACCTGCGGTAAACTGATTCATAGGTTTTAGTGTGCAGTTTAAAAGTACATTCCAAAGTAGATCAACAGAAAGTACATTTCAACCTGTGCCATACTACTCACATACCTAAAGAATACATGATCAAAATAATAATATTATAATAACAGGTTTTCATGTTATGTTGTTTTAACAGCAATGGCTGATGAGTGTGGGCCTGAGCGAGGACGACAGTCTGTTCTCCTGCTCTTTGTGGAGGTAAACTGTAATCCCTGGTGTGAGGTCACACTGAACAATAGAAGTTAGACTGCAGAGATTTCCATGTACACTGAATGACTTATTCAACTGTCGCTTGGTGGTCATTCACCTGAGATATCTCAGGTCAATCAGTTCCAGTGTTTCATCTTGGCTTTGCCTAGTGAATAACTAATAGCAGAGTCAACAATCGTGCTTTATCTTGGCCAGGTCGCAGTTGTAAATGAGAACTTGTTCTCAACTGGCCCACCTGGTTAAATAAAGGTGAAATTGAAAAAATCAAATAAAACATCAGTAGTGATTTAATCCCTATCTTCATTTGTGTTGATTTCTCTGTTCCTCTATGTTGATAGACCCCAAGGGAAGTCCTACCTGTTTTTCACACAGTTCAAGGCTGAGCTGAAAGGAGCCAAGATTGAGTATGCCAGTGCATATGTAAGTATCCACCATATACAGATGGGTCATGTAATTTGCTCACCTGTCAGCATTTCTACATAATAATGCATTGGAGCACAATCTTTGCTAACATGTTTTGTGGTGTAAAGTAGATAAGGTCCAATGTCAGCATATTGTCGCAGCAGCATTGACCCGTCTTCTCCTCTGGTCTCCTGGTTCAAGTGCTCTTCTGTCTGTCTCAGTGATAATGATGTAGAACTGCATATCCCAATGGAAACATGTCTTCTACATTGACTGTATGTACCTACCTACACATTTTTAGACTTCGGTATGTTTTTATCCTGATTTACTGGCAAGCTACAGTTGAAGACGGAAGTTTACATACACTTAGGTTGGAGTCATTAAACTAGTTTTTCAACCTCTCCACACATTTCTTTTTAACAAACTAAAGGTTTGGCAAGTCGGTTAGGACATCTACTTTGTGCATGACACAAGTAATTTTTCCAACAATTGTTTACAGACAGATTATTTCACTTATAATTCACTGTATCACAATTCCAGTGGGTCAGAAGTTTACATACACCAAGTTGACTGTGCCTTTAAACAGCTTGGAAAATTCCAGAAAATTATGTCATGGCTTTAGAAGCTTCTGATAGGCTAATTGACATCATTTGAGTCAATTGGAGGTGTACCTGTGGATGTATTTCAAGGCCTACCTTCAAACTCAGTGCCTCTTTGCTTGACATCATGTGAAAAAAGAAATCAGCCAAGACCTCAGATAAAAAATTGTAGACCTCCACAAGTCTGGTTCATCCTTGGGAGCAATTTCCAAACGCCTGAAGGTACCACGTTCATCTGTACAAACAATAGTACGCAAGTATAAACACCATGGGACCACGCAGCCGTCACACGGCTCAGGAAGGAGACGCGTTCTGTCTCCTAGAGATGAACGTACTTTGGTGCAAAAAGTGCAAATCAATCCCAGAACAACAGCAAAGGACCTTGTGAAGATGCTGGAGGAAACAGGTACAAAAGTATCTATATCCACAGTAAAACGAGTCCTATATCGACATAACCAGAAAGGCCGCTCAGCAAGGAAGCCACTGCTCCAAAACCGCCATGGAAAAGACAGACTACGGTTTGCAAATGCACATGGGCACAAAGATCGTACTTTTTGGAGAAATGTCCTCTGGTCTGATGAAACAAAAATAGAACTGTTTGGCCATAATGACCATCGTTATGTTTGGAGGAAAAAGGGGGAGGCTTGCAAGCTGAAGAACACCATCCCAACCGGGAAGCACGGGGATGGCAGCATCATGTTGTGGGGGTGCTTTGCTGCAGGAGGGACTGGTGCACTTCACAAAATAGATGGCATCATGAGGAAAGAAAATTCTGTGGATATATTGAAGCAACATCTCAAGACATCAGTCAGGAAGTTAAAGCGTGGTCGCAAATGGGTCTTCCAAACGAACAATGACCCCAAGCATACTTCCAAAGTTGTGGCAAAATGGCTTAAGGACAACAGTCAAGGTATTGGAGTGGCCATCACAAAGCCCTGACCTCAATCCCATATAACATTTGTGGGCAGAACTGAAAAACCATGTGTGCGCAAGGAGGCCTACAAACCTGACTCAGTTACACCAGCTCTGTCAGGAGCAATGGGCCAAAATTCACCCAACTTATTGTGGGAAGCTTGTGGAAGGCTACCCAAAACATTTGATCCAAGTTAAACAATTTAAAGGCAATGCTACCAAATACTAATTGAGTGTATGTAAACTTCTGACCCACTGGTAATGTGATGAAAGAAAGAAAAGCTGAAATAAATAATTCTCTCTGCTTTTATTCTGACATTTCACATTCTTAAAATAAAGTGGTGATCCTACCTGACCTAAAGACAGGGAATACTAGGTTACTAGGATTAAATGTCAGGAATTGTGATAAACTGAGTTTAAATGTATTTGGCTACGGTGTATGTAAACCTCCAACTTCAACTGTAAATCAAAGCTAATATAGGGCTTTATATGGGTAGAGATGATAAAATAGATTGTCATGGCAACACACAGTACCAGTCAAAAGTTTGGACACAGCTACTCATTCAAAGGTTTTTCTTTATTTTAACTATTTTCTACATTGTAGAATAATAGTGAAGATATTACAACTATGAAATAACACATCTGGAATCATGTAGAAGAAAAAAAGTGTTAAACAAATCAAAATATATTTTATATTCTTTGAAGCAGCCATCCCTTGCCTTGATGACAGCTTTTCACACTTGGCATTCTGTCAACCAGCTTCACCTGGAATGCTTTTCCAATTGTCTTGAAGGAGCTCCCACATAGGCTGAGCACTTGTTGGCTGCTTTTCCTTCACTCTGCGGTCCAACTCATCCCGAACCATCTCAATTGGGTTGAGATTGGGTGATTGTGGAGGCCAGGTCATCTGATGCAGCACTCCATCACTCTCCTTCTTGTTTGAATAGCCCTTACATAGCCTGGAGTTGTGTTGGGTCATTGTCCTCTTTTAAAAACAAATTATAGTCCCACTAAGCGCAAACCAGATGGGATGGCGTATCGCTGCAGAATGCTGTGGTAGCAATGCTGGTTAAGTGTGCCTTGAATTCTAAATAAATCACAGACCGTGTCACCAGCAAAGCACCCCCACACCATCAGACCTCCTCCATGCTTCACTGTGGGAACCACACATGCGGTGATCATCCGTTCACCCACTCTGCGTCTCACAAAGACACAGCGGTTGGAACCAAAAATCTCAAATTTTCAGACCAAAAGAGAGATTTCCACCAGTCTAATGTCCATTGCTCATGTTTCTTGGCCCAAGCAAGTCTTCTTCTTATTGGTGTCCTTTAGTAGTGGTTTCTTTGCAGCAATTTGACCATGAAGGCCTGATTCACACAGTCTCCTCTGAACAGTTGATGTAGAGATGTTTCTGTTACATGAACTCTGAAGCATTTATTTGGGCTGCAATTTCTGAGGCTGGTAACTCTGATGAACTTATCCTCTGCAGCAGAGGTAACCCTGGGTCTTACTTTCCTGTGGCGTTCCTCATGAGAGCCAGTTTCATCATAGCGCTTGATGGTTTTTGTAACTGCATTTGAAGAAACTTTCAAAGTTCTTTTAAATTTTCCGAATTGACTGACCTTCATGTCTTAAAGTAATGATGGACTGTTTTTTGTCTTTGCTTATTTGAGCTGTTCTTGCCATAATATTAACTTGGTCTTCTACCAAATAGGGCTATTCTGTATACCACCCCTACCTTGTCACAACACAACTATTTAGCTCAAACTCAGTAAGAAGGAAAGAAATTCCACAAATTAACTTAACAAGGCACACGGGTTAATTGAAATGCATTCCAGGTGACTACCTCATGAAGCTGGTTGAGAGAATGCCAAGAGTGCGCAAAAGCTGTCAAGGCAAAGGGTGGCTACTTTGAAGAATCTCAAATATAAAATATATTTTGATTTTTTAAACACTTTTTTGGTTACTACATGATTCCATATGTGTTAATTCATAATTCTTATGGCTTCACTATTATTCTACTATTCTACAATGTAGAAAATAGTAAAAAATAAAGAAAAACCCTTGAATGAGTAGGTGTGTCCAAACTTTTGACTGGTACTGTAGGTATTTGAGAGAACATTATATTGCAGTCAGAGAGTACATTGTTACCATGTTGCATTCAGATCTAACCATGTATTCTTCTCCCAAGTGAATGCTGCTGTGTTCAGAGTACAAACAACTCTCAGACTAGTGTCACATCACATGTAAGTTGCACACAGAGTTCTAAGGCAGTGGTTCTTAAACCAGTCTGTGCTGTGTCCGTCCCACCATAAGTTTTTTATATCTCCCTCTGATCTACTATGTAAACTAGACTGATGTTTGTAGTCATGACGCAGTTTATTGCCACATCTTCACACAAATCAATGTCAACCCACCAGTGTTTACCGAAACACCATACAGGGAAACACTGTTCTGAGGAGTCTGTCAGGCGAGGAGGCTTTGTACATCGCCGCACATACACTGCTCTCCCACAGGCCTCTTCTTGACCATCCTCCCTCGCAAGGACAAAGCCTCAGACAGACGCTGTCGTCAGAACATAACCGTTCAACTTTTCCTCCTGACGGCACTGTCCCCTGTGAAAAGACAGAGAAAAAAACAACACTCACTAAACATTGGGATAAAAATAACCAGCACTCCTGAGAAGCAGAGCGTCTCCTCGACCTTGTCACTCCACTGTAACTCTCCTTGCCTCTGTCGTGATGAGTTTCTCTCTTTTCCATTCACACTTACATCCCCTTGTTTGTTATCCCTTTTCTCGTCAATCCCCTGCTCCCATCTCTCCCCGTCAACGTCTCCACAGTCCCAGACTGCGGCGGGAGGACAGAGGGATGTGACTTTGAAGGAAGATGAATTCACTGTGGGGGATTCTACAGGTGAGATGACTAGTCTGCTTGCTGCTGAGCTACTGCATTCCCGTATATCTGTCACAACAGATCAAAACTCTTCTTGTTTTTTACCTATTTGTCTGGAATGAAGCGTTTGCGACAAAAGTAGATAGAATTGATGATGGATCTATACTTTGGCACAATGTCAACAACAGCAATCTGAAGATTATAACAACCTACTACCACTGGCTTAGCATATACCTCCGTGGGGGGTGGGGCCATGGGTAATAATATCTTTGGAGGAGGGAGTTGGGCCCCCCCCCCCCTCCCCCTCCCCCCCATAGCATATGAACACGTTATAAGCCATGGCCAAAAATATAGAATTACAGGAAATTTGCTGTCAAACTGCAAACATTTCAGGGGGGGCCCTGCTAAATTGTGGTATGCCACAACTGAATGTTGTTTTTTCATTGAATGTTGTACTTGTGTTATGATGTTGTAGTAACTCGTTTCCTCTCCCATCACCCTTCCAGTGACCCACAAAGATGGGAAGTTCCGCGCTGAGCTCTCCAAACTGACTATTATTGGCCGGACACGACGCGATGAGCTTTGATTGGCTGGAAATCCGAATGACTGTTGTAATATCATCAAATGGTGACATCCAGGCGTGCTCTCAAGGCAGGCCATTGTGCTCTAATGTCGACAACAGTGGCAATTGAAGGACGATATTCAAGCACGAAGGACGATACAGTAATGAGTGACAGCTATGCTGTTGAATAAATCTATTGTTTTTTATGTTGAGGATTATGGCTTTATATGGAAAATTCATTATGTTCCATACTGTATGAGAATGCATCTTGGGATGTCTGATCTTAAAGGGTGTAGAGAGATATAGGATTTATCGGTCTTATGCTAAGCCAGGGAAATGTGAGTAATCTTTTGTCTTCATCGTGCGCACGTTAACAGATATACATTTTTCCAATCTGCTTCTTCTCTAAGCAAGTGAATGGTTAGTACAGACACTGTAGAGCATGGAGCCCCAGTTTATCTGTTCTTTTGATCTAGATAGAGCACCTGATTCAACCAACCAATCATCATTCAATGCAGTTGATTTAGTTTTTCTCCCTCTCTCACTCCTACCAACAGTCTTAATGAAGCTAGGTGGAGCTTTAGAACAGATGCTTATTTGGCCCACCAGGATTAGAGACATATTGCCTTGATGTAGAGGATAGTTAGCTTGCCAGCACATACCAGGTTCATCCCTGTCTGTCTAGAGGAGGCCCTCACTCAGCGTTGATTGTGGAGTCCCTTGGCTCCCAAAAGGAAATACCACCGGGCACTTATTTTTTAAATATTTTATTTTCTACCCCTTGGCTTTCTAAATCACAATGTGCTCCAATAAAAGTAATGTTGTCTGGGAATGTGAAATGTGTGTTCTCATGTTTTGTTTTGACACAGCTAATTGATCAGAATGTCCTTGCTAAGATTTCACACTGCTGTCCATGCTCAGGTTTGATGGTTTTCAGCTTGGATTACTTTCAGAGTTCTGAGTGCTGATTTCATGCTCTTGTTTTATATTATTAGGGCACACATTTTCAGTTCAGCAGATTCCATATGAAAATATAGCTATTACACAAAGACGAAATTTGATGTGCATAACGTTTTTGGACAGTTTGCAAACAATGTAAAACATTTTTTGGGGGGGATCGTTGAGTTAATAAAGCATAACACAAACATGGTCTCTTTTTTGCTTTCTTGAGTAAGGTAGCTCCAAAATGCAGGTGTTTCAGCCTAGCTCAGTGCTTTCTGTGGTGGTGGGGCATTCAGCGGAAAATAAACTCCCCTTTTCAGGACCCTGTCTTTCAAAGATAATTCGTATAAATCCAAATAACTTCACAGATCTTCATTGTAAAGGGTTAAAACACTGTTTCCCATGCTTGTTCAATGAACCATAAACAACTAATTAACTTGCACCTATGGAACGGTCATTAAGACACTAACAGCTTACAGACGGTAGGCAATTAAGGTCACAGTTATGAAAACTTAGGACACTAAAGAGGTCTTTCTGCTGACTGAAAAACACCAAAGAAAGATGCCCAGGGTCCCTGCTCATCTGCGTGAACCTGCTTTAAGCATGCTGCAAGGAGGCATGAGGTCTGCAGATGGGGCCAGGGCAATAAATTGCAATGGCCGTACTGTGAGACGCCTAAGACATCGCTACAGGGAGACAGGACGGACAGCTGATCGTCCTCGCAGTGGCAGACCACGTGTTACAACACCTGCACAGGATCGGTACATCCGAACATCACACCTGCGGGACAGGTTCAGGATGGCAACAACAACTGCCTGAGTTACACCAGGAACGCACAATCCCTCCATCAGTGCTCAGACTGTCCGCAATAGGCTGAGAGAGGCTGGACTGAGGGCTTGTAGGCCTGTTGTAAGGCAGGTCTTCACCAGACATCACTGGAAACAACGTCGCCTATGGGCACAAACCCACCGTCACTAGACCAGACAGGACTGGCAAAAAGTGCTCTTCACTGACTAGTCGCAGTTTTGTCTCACCAGGGGTGATGGTCGGATTCGCGTTTATCGTCGAAGGAATGAGCGTTACACCGAGGCCTGTACTCTGGAGCAGGATCGATTTGGAGGTGGAGGGTCCGTCATGGTCTGGGGCGGTGCGTCACAGCATCATCGGACTGAGCTTGTTGTCATTGCAGGCAATCTCAACGCTGTGCGTTACAGGGAAGACATCCTCCTCCCTCATGTGGTACCCTTCCTGCAGGCTCATCCTGACATGACCCTCCAGCATGACAATGCCACCAGCCATACTGCTCGTTCTGTGCGTGATTTCCTGTAAGACAGGAATGTCAGTATTCTGCCATGTCCAGCAAAGAGCCCAGATCTCAATCCCATTGAGCACGTCTGGGATCTGTTGGATCGGAGGGTGAGGGCTAGGGCCATTCCCCCCAGAAATGTCCGGGAACTTGCAGGTGCCTTGGTGGAAGAGTGGGGTAACATCTCACAGCAAGAACTGGCAAATCTGGTGCAGTCCATGAGGAGGAGATGCACTGCAGTACTTAATGCAGCTGGTGGCCACACCAGATACTGACTGTTATTTTTTATTTTGACCACCCCTTTGTTCAGGGACACATTATTCAATTTCTGTTAGTCACATGTCTGTGGAACTTGTTCAGTTTATGTCTCAGTTGTTGAATCTTGTTATGTTCATACAAATATTTACACATGTTAAGTTTGCTGAAAATAAACACAGTTGACAGTGAGAGGACGTTTCTTTTTTTGCTGAGTTTACGTAGCGTAGGGGTTGGTAATGTTCTCTACTTGCGCCGTGATTGGCTCAGTGTTCTGTCAGCTTGAAAATTCAAGCCCCTTGTGTGCTGCCATAGAGTTACATTAGAAGTGCCCATCCAAGAAGGCTCAAGGTCATTGGCCACAGATAAAATTACGTCAAATCATGTTATATCTACAGTACCTTTGATTGGACTGATCATGTCAACATCATACTTTCGAAATCTTTGCTCGCAGTCATCATCATGAATCAAGTCGACAATCTACTGGCAAATCTTTTTTAAGCCTTGTCATATGAAGAGAAATAATGAAGAGAATTTATAGATAAAACATATCGGTGCTCATCGACCATTGGACATCAACATTACACAACAAGTCGGACGTTGCAAATTCAACAATGAGTGGTTTGGAAGGAATCAGTGGCTAACTGCAAGCATTGCAAAGCAATCACTAGCCTGCTATTCAGTGGAGTGATTGTGTGGTCCCAAGTCTGGGTTTCAGGGTCTCTTTTCCAAGCTTAAAATGATAAACATTCAACATTGGCCATGCTGTCAATGAAGCATGATTTGTGCCGCGCTCAAAACAACTTAACTCGGACTGGGAAATCTGACTACAATGAGTTCAAGACATCTGGGAACTCGGGAAAAAATTAGCTCCGACTGGGAAAATACATTTTGAACGGTCATCCATCTCGGAATTGTAAGTCGGGAACTCAGGCCTCTTTCTAGAGCTACGACCTGAAGATCACTGATATCATCATGATTCAACCTTGTTTTTTCCCCCGAGTTCCCAGTTGTCTTGAAAGCACCATAAATCCAGAGAATAGCAGATTTTGATGACAAAGTTTGATGCAAAAATTTGCCCACGAAGGACCTTCCTGTTCAAAAATGTATTGTATGCTGCTGCATAAATTATGTAATATGCCAGGGAGATATGTATACTGAAGCTAAGAAAGTAATATTAAGTGTATGTTGTGTAGTAAGCTGTTAGTAGCCTATGTGCATCACCCTAATCATTTGGTCTATTTTTCCCTCTTAATTTTGCCTACTGTTCTGACTTGGTTGTGTATAACCTATTTTAGAGAAATGTAATCATCGAATATTGTAAGCGCTTTCATTGTCTGCTTATATGCCCCCTTTATTTATCCTACGGTTCTGACTTGGTGAACAGGGAGAACAGCCCAAGTTCTGAATTCTATCGCTGTACATTTCAAAAGTGCTGAACAAATAGTTATATTGACTACGTCCGTCATAGCTCTCTCATTAATGTCTTAATCGAAATTATGGATTGCCTCTTAGCCGCTTGTCGTCCCCTTATGCGATAGTTTGTACATCTCAATTGTCAATAGAAACCACGTTTGTTTCAGAAAGTCAGCCATATCAGCTATGTTTTTTTAAAAGGCAGTAAATGAGACTGAATGAACTTTTCCGCTGCCAGACAAGGCTCCGCTGATAGCCAGGTGTAGCAGTGGTAAGGTGTTGGGACTGCTTTTGGGACTCTGCTGTTGGGACAGCTTTATGTAGGCCCTAACAGTTTGTGGGCACCGTTTGTCACCGTTATAGTGCGATTAATGTATTGTTTAGTGTTGTGTTGTGTAGTGTAGTGGCTTTGCTGGCATGCATCCTCATTTTTGTTTTGTTTTTGTTTTCCCAATCAAGATGTACATGCTGAAATCGCCACTGCTTAAGTGTATTTAAAATCAAATACTTTTAGACTTTTACTCAAGTAGAATTTACTAGGTGACTTCCACTTTTACTTGAGTAATGTTTTATTAAGTTATCTTTACCTTTACTCAAGTATGACAATTGGGTATTTTTTCCACAACTGGCTGAAATAAAAGATCCCAGAAATGTTCCATATGCATAAAAAGCTTATTTCTCTCAAATGTTGTGCACAAATTTGTTTTCATCCCTATTAGTGAGCATGTATCCTTTGCCAATATAATCCATCCACCTGACAGATGTGGCATATCAAGAAGCTGATTAAACAGCATGATCATTACACAGGTGCACTTTGTGCTGGGTACAGTTAAAGACCACTCTAAAATGCAATTGGCCAGCTGAATCTAGGAATGGCCACCAAGCTGTTGCCAGAGAATTGAATGTTAATTTCTCTACCATAAGCTGCCTCCAACATCGTTTTAGAGAATTTGGCAGTATGTCCAACATGGCCTCACAACCGCAGACCACATGTAACCACGTCATTGGCAGTAGAATGGCAGTAGAGCACAGTGACTTTGAACGTGGAACCGTCATAGGATGCCACCTTTCCAACAAGTCAGTTGTCAGATTTCTACCCTGCTAGAGCTTCCCCGGTCAACTGTAAGTGCTGTGAAGTGTAAACATCTAGGAGCAACAACGACTCAGCCGCGAAGAAGTAGACCACATAAGCTCACAGAACGGGACAACCAAGTGCTAAAGCGCATAGCGCATTCAAATCGTCTGTCCTTGGTCACTACAGAGTTCCAAACTGCCTCTGGAAGCAACGCCAGCACAATAACTGTTTGTCGGGAGCTTCATGAAATGGGTTTCCATGGCAGAGCAGCCGCACTCAAGCCTAAGATCACTATACACAATGCCAAGTATCAGCTAGAGTGGTGTAAAGCTCGCCGCCATTGGACTATGGAGCAGTGGAAACGTGTTCTCCAGAGTGATGAATCCCGCTTCACAATCTGGCAGTCCGACGGACGAATCTGGGTTTGGCGGATGCCAGGAGAACACTACTTGCCCCAATGGATAGTGCCAACTGTAAAGTTTGGTGGAGGAGGAATAATGGTCTGGGCTGTTTTTCATGGTTTGGGCTAGGCCCCTTAGTTCCAGTGAAGTGAAATCTTAACACTACAGCATACAATGACATTCTAGATGATTCTGTGCTTCCAACTTTGTAGCAACAGTTTGAGAAAGGCCCTTTCCTGTTTCAGCATGACAATGCCCCCGTGCACAAAGCGAGGTCAATACAAAAATGGTTTGTCGAGATTGGTGTGGAAGAACTTGACTGGCCTGCACAGAGCCCTGACCACAACCCCATCGAACACCTTTGGGATGAATTGGAACGCAGACTGCGAGCCAGGCCTAATCGCCCAACATCAGTGCCCGACCTCACTAATGCTCTTGTGGCTGAATGGAAGCAAGCCCACGCAGCAATGTTCCAACATCTAGTGGAAAGCCTTCCCAGAAGAGTGGAGGCTGTTGTAGCAGCAAAGGGGGGACCAACTTCATATTAATGCCCATGATTTTGGAATGACACGTTCGACGAACAGGTGTCCACATACTTTTGTTCATGTTGTGTATCTGTGACCAATAGATGCATATCTGTATTCCCAGTAATGTGAAATCAATAGATGAGGGCCTAATGAATTAATTTCAATCGACTGAATTCCTTATATGAACTGTAACTCAGTAAAATCTTTGAAATTGTTGCATGTTGCATTTATATTTTTGTTCAGTTTATGAACAGGTCGTTACTATTGGCCATCTGTTACTACTATAACTGTTGACTTTTAACTTCCCATCAGAAAACATAGCCAACATTGTCTAAAAATTGCATTGGAAGGTATTCCTAAGATCCCTGATTAGAACAATGTTTCCAGTCCAAATGTATCTGCTGAAGTACATGTCAAGTCCACAAGATGGCATCAAATGAACTACAAATACAAATGATCTACAACATGCAATGGCCCGTTACAACCACTGTGATACAGGCAGATTGATTCTGAACTACGGGCACCATGATACGACCCGATGAGTGCGTCATCATTTCTCTCTTGTAAATGCTCTCGGACAGTTTGGACTGCGTTCCCCCATCTCTCTCTCTCTCTTCCTCTGTATTTCCTGATTGACATTTACAGGGAACAGATGGAGCTTGTGGATGAGGAGGATTGGGTTAGGCATCACCACCAAGGGCCCTTTGAAGGGTAGGACTAATGGCCAGCTGCCCCGCTGTCTCTGTCCCCCTCTCCCCCATCTCCCCCATACACACTTCCAAGCACTGGGTGACCAAGTCAGCCAAGAGACATGGTACGCCAAAGAGATGCTCTCACTTCCTATTTGGTTGTCATCATTCTGCTAAGTGGGCATCTACATCGGGCCCTAGTAGTTACAAGTGCGCCGAGCCAGGTGTTGCTGTTTCTTATCCTGTCTCTTATCCTTGGTCAGAGCCAAGCCAGAAAAGTGGACAGGGTGTCAGCACAAATGCAGCAGAACTCTGCTGACATATACCTACCCTGAGACACCTCTCATCACCTTGGAAACGTGGACTCTGCTCAAGTTGGTGAGCCTTAAATCACCCTCTGCTCCCTCAGCTCTGTGGCAGTTGCTCCATTGATCCAATCACCTCCCTCTCACACCGTGGTCGAGAGCAGTCTTCTCTTCACAGGATACGGGGGAGCCTTCCTGGGGTCCTTGCCTTTACTTGCCCCCCGATCAAAGTGCCCATCGTGCGGGTAAGGAGGCGGCTTGCGGCCCTTGGGCCCTGGAACTCTCCCTGGGCCATGTGGGACTGTCTGGCCCTGGGTTAGCCTCAGTGATTTAGCAGATGTTGTCCTCACTCCCTCCACCATGGTCTGGGTCTTAAGGGCTCTGGGTGGGCTGACAGGGAGAGGTGACCTCATGGGTGACCCTGTTTGGGTTTCTAAGGTGACAGAAGGACCGAGAGCAGAGGGGTGAGGAAGGGGACTTATTTCATGGGGGGAAAGTCCAAGGATGTGAAAGAGAGCAGAGTTAGAGGCAGGGTTGAGGGGGTAATGTAAACTCTTGCTCTTGACTGAGGGATCATGGGTGTTGGGGTGAGGTGGGTTGGTACTGATGGGGGACAGACCAGGGGTGGGAGGGCGAACAGGGCTACTCCTGTGAGGCCTGGGAGCAAGTTGGTGGGGGAGGCGGACCGGGCTGGAGGCAGGGTTGTGACGCTGGGGTGAGTTAGTCCTGATGAGGGAGGACAGAGCTGCGTCCCCCTGCCTGGTCTCCTCACCCCCTGGGCCTCTGGGCCTCTGATGGCTACTGCCCATCGCGACTCCACTGGAGGTGGAGCTACTGTCGCTGGGCAGGCTGGGGCTGGCTTCCCCTTCACTCAGGTCAATGGACGAGGTCAGCAGCTCAATCTGCTGCACCACCTGTGAAAGAGATTAAGATACATGTTAGAGATGGGGCTGGAGAGATGCGAGAAAATTAGATGGAGAAAATGTTTGATCTGCCTCAACCTTTGCTGTGTGTGGTCGTGCTGTTGCTAGGCTAATTGTTTTTCTCACTTAACTACTCAAGTTCTCTGGTGTCTTCCTTCAGGTCCCTGACCATCTGGTCCAGTAAGAGATTTTCCTTGCACCACACTATAAGAGCAGCATCGCTGGATGTTACTCCATACATTTATTTAACGTTCTACTATCATTTGCAATACCCCCGTGGAATACCCTTGGTCTCGGACTGCACTTATGCGGAACTTTCCACCTGGCACAGCAGGAGTGCCATATACAGTACAGTAATGCAGCAAGATAACGTGAGAGGGACCGATTTACATGTCACTTTTATGGGATGAGAATATGAGCCAGGGCTCAGGCGTTTCCATAAATGGATTAAAAGCATGGTTCCAGCTGCTCCCCTGTCAGCATCTGGTGGTGGAAGGACTGGAGAGGAGAGGGTACCGCTGCTGAGCATCACTTTAAAACATTGCATACATTAGGTAAATGGAGCATAGCAGGGTCGTTCCACGAAAAGAGCGCCTTTTGCGTATCTTTGATATTTTAAGCAGAAATTGTGCACCAATAGAAATTGTGCCCTTTAATATTGACCACATGGTACATTTAATACGTCAGATTTTTTTTTAAATGAATAAAGACTTGCTAAAGTACCCAAATTCAGTATTTTAACATGTTCCTCTGTTCACCCCTTCTAAGAAGATTTCAACCCACTTAACCCTAAAACGTTTTCACCATCATTGTAAAGCCCTAGTTATTTTGTTGATTTTACAAAGTCATTTCTGAAGATTATTATTTATTTAATGTGATTAGTGATTAATAAAATAAAATACAAAAACCACCCTGTTACGTGAACTGAACTTTTGCTTTAATATTTATTTCAAAATAAACATTGAACATTTAATAGTCAAATCATAGTGTAAAAGCAGTGAGCTGGTTCTACTCTTTTTGGCCATTTTTTGGCGTTTTGATGATGGGAAACTGAGCGTGTCAAGCATAACACATTAACCCTGTTACCAATAGATAGACAGGCTAGAAATGTCTCAACAATTTCATTTAGTAAAGTTTGCATTCAATTACCCCTCCCTGTTGCACACAGCAAGCTTCCATTCCCCTTGTCACAAAGGGATTTATGGCTGATTTAAGAGGAAATCAACAACCCTGTAACTTTATTTGGAACTTAATTTTTGTATTTAATTAACTTCTTGAGATGGGAAAGTTGTTTTTCATTAAGTTTAACATGTGCTCTTTATAACAGAATGTTAAAATGAGATGGGGGAAAAAATTTACGAAGTTACACTACCCAGAAGGTTTTCTCATTTGATGGAACCATAGAGAATGATAGAGGCCTCTACTAGCCAAAAGCCTGTATTAGCATGGGCAGCACGATTGAGGACTTTCACCATTTTGAAGTAGTCAAGTGGGTGGGACGTCTATTGGGTTAAGGAAGGATCATATGATTCCATCTGGGTCATCAGGAGGGATCAGCCAATGAATATACTCGTGAGAAGAAACTCCATAACTGCAGGTGGCAGTAAATCGGCAATCTTGGCTTTATACCTGTTCAAACAACACACTACAAGTGGCAGAATGTATTCCTTTCAGTTTGTTTACCAACAAAAGAGAATGGTGTTGGAATGTATAAAGGCCGTTTTACGGGCTCCTGACCAACTCTGCTATTTTGTATGTTTTTTTGCGCTGATCGGAACTTTTTACGCCATCATTTGCTATGACCGAAAATAACTTCTGTACATCAGAACAGCGATCACTAACCTCGATTTGGATGAAGATTTCTACTTCAATCAGTTGGCGGCAGAGGGCGTACTGCTAACCCCAGACCAGGCCATAATCCCGACACTCGGAAGAGAAAGAGACGACAATATAAAGGCTGATTTGCGGGGAACCCTGATGAAACTACAGACAAGTCAATAATCCGCCTCTACCCTCTGTTCTATTGGCGAATGTATAATCACTGGAGAAGATACTGGACAAGCTCCGTTCGAGACTATCCTATCAACGGGACCTGAAGAACTGGAATATCCTAAGTTTCTCGGAAACTTGGCTGAACAAGGACATGGATAATATTCTCTGGTTTTCTATGTATCGACAGGACAGAACGGTAGTGAAAGGTAAGCTCAAGGGGGGTGGTGTGTCTCTTTGTTAATTAGTAGTTGGTGGTCAATCTCTAATATTAGGTTTCAAGGTTCTGCTTGCCTGAGTTAGAACACCTCATGATAAGCTGTATACCATACTATTTACCAAATATTTACCATATTTTTCGTAGCTGTTTATTTACCACCACAAACTGAGGCTGGCACTAAGACTGCACTCAACGAGCTGCAGGGGGCCATAAGCAAACAATCAAATGTTCATCCAGAGGCGGCGCTCCTGGTGGTCGGTGATTTTAATGCAGGAAAACTGAAATCCGTCTTACCTCATTTCTACCAGCATGTCACCTGTGCAACTAGAGACAAAATAACTCTAGGTCACCTTTACTCCACACTCTGACCCTCAATGGATGTGGCAGTGTTGCAAACTATCACGGATTACGAAGGGAAACTCCGCTGCGAGCTGCCCAGTGACGCGAGCCTACCAGACAAGTTAAATGCTTTCTATGCTCGCTTCGAGGCACGCAACACTGAACCATGCGTAAGAGCACAAGCTGTTCCCGGATGACTGTGTGATCACGCTCTCCGTAGCCGATGTAAGAACTTTAAACAGGTTAACATTCACAAGGCCGCAGGGCCAAATGGATTACCAGGACGCATACTCAGATTATGCACCGACCAGCTGGCAAGTGTCTTCATTGATATTTTCAGCATCTCCCTAACCCAGTCTGTAATACATACATGTTTCAAGCAGACCACCATAGTCCCTGTGCTCAAGAACGCCAAGGTAACCTGTCTAAATGACTATCACACCATAGCACTCACATCTGTAATCATGAAGTGCTTTGAAAGGCTGGTCAAGGCTCACATCAACACCGTCATCCCAGACACCATGGACCCACTCCAATTCGTATACTGCCCCAACAGATCCACAGATGATGCAATATGTATGGCACTCCACACTGCCATTTCCCACTTGAACAAAAGGAAGACCTACGTCTTCAGGCACTTGTCATCTCCCGTCTGGATTACTGCAACTCGCTGTTGGCTGGGCTCCCTGCCTGTGCCATTAAACCCCTACAACTCATCCAGAACGCCACAGCCCGTCTGGTGTTCAACCTTCCCAAGTTCTCTCACGTCACCCCGCTCCTCCGCTCTCTCCACTGGCTTCCAGTTGAAGCTCGCATCCGCTACAAGACCATGGTGCTTGCCTACGGAGCTGTGAGGGGAACGGCACCTCCGTACCTTCAGGCTCTGATCAGGCCCTACACCCAAACAAGGGCACTGCGTTCATCCACCTCTGGCCTGCTCGCCTCCCTACCTCTGAGGAAGTACAGTTCCCGCTCAGCCCAGTCAAAACTGTTCGCTGCTCTGGCACCCCAATGGTGGAACAAACTCCCTCACGACGCCAGGTCAGCGGAGTCAATCACCACCTTCCGGAGACACCTGAAACCCCACCTCTTTAAGGAATACCTAGGATAGGATAAAGTAATCCTTCTAACCCCCCCCCCCTTAAAAGAGTTAGATGCACTATTGTAAAGTGGTTGTTCCACTGGATATCATAAGGTGAATGCACCAATTTGTAAGTCGCTCTGGATAAGAGCGTCTGCTAAATGACTTAAATGTAAATGTAAATGTACGTGAGAATGCTGTTCATTGACTATAGCTCAGCATTCAACACCATAGTGCCCTACAAGCTCATCACTAAGAGAAAGACCCTGGGACTGAACACCTCCCTCTGTAACTGGATCCTGGACTTCCTGATGGGATTCCCCCAGGCGGTGAGGGTAGGCAACAACCCATCCGCCACAATGACACTCAACACGGGGCCCCTCAGGGGTGCGTGCTTAGTCCCCTCCTGTACTCCCTGTTCATCCCCGACCGCATGACTACGCATGACTCCAACACCATTATTAAGTTTGCTGACAACACAACGGTGGTAGGTCTGATCACCGACGACGATGAGACAGTGTGCCAGGACAACAACCTTTCCCTCAACGTCAGAAAGTCAAAGGAGCTGATCGTGGACTACAGGAAACGGATGGCCAAGTACGCCCCCATCCACATCACTATGGATCTATCATGGTCCAAATATGCCAACACAGTCGTGAAGAGGGCACAACAACGCCTCTTCCCTCTTAGTAGGCTGAAAAGATTTGGCATGGGCCCTCAGATCCTCAAAAAGTTATACAGCTGCACCATTGAGAGCATATTGACTAGCTACATCACCGCTTGGTATGGCAACTGATTCGTCATCCGACCGCAAGGCTTTACAGAGGATAGTGTGGGCAGCCCAGTACATCATTGTTGAGCTCCCTGTCATCCAGGACCTCTATACCAGGCGATGTCAGAGGAAAGCCATAAGAATTGTCACAGACTCCAGCCACCCAAGTCATAGACTGTTCTCTCTGCTATCACACGGCGACGGTACCGATGCACCAAGTCTGGAACCAACAGGAACCTGAACAGCCTCTACCCCCAAGCTATAAGACTGCTAAATAGTTAGTTAAATAGTTAACCAAATAGCTACCTGGACTATCTGCATTGACCCTTTTTGCACTAACTTTTTTGAATCATCACATCCGTGCTCCTACCGTTTACTATCTAGCACTTTATTCCTAGTCATACAGTGGGTATAGAAAGTCACCACCCCCTTTCAAAATGTTCACCTTTTGTTGCCTTACAGCCTGAAATGAAAATACATAAAATTATACTTTTCCCAGCTTTATTTACACACAGTAACCCACAATATCCATTAAAAAAAATTATACCCAAAACAGTAAAATGCCCTATTTGGATAAGTGAACCCCCCCTTAGAATTTAAATTGCAAACTTGCTGAGGTATAACCAACCACAAATCAAGCTAATTGGCTTCCATCTGTGATCAGTTGTAGTGACTTTGATTAGTTCAGAATAAAAGCAGTTGTTCATAGAGGACTCCACTGCTTAGTAGTGCAATTCAAAACAAATAATCCATTATGGGTGGTACTTTCAAAAGATCTATGAGATAAAGTTGTGGAAATGACAAGTCAGGGGATGGATATGAAAAGATTTAAAATGCTTTGTCTATCCCTCGGAGCACAGTTATGACCATTATTACAAAGTGGAAGGCGTATGGCACCACCCAGACCCTGCATAGATCAGGCCGTACCTCCAAACTGGATGACCTGGCAAGGAGGAGACTGATCAGAGAGGCTACCAAGAAGCCAATGGTGACTTTGAAGGAGCTTCAGGCCTTTATGGCAAATATTGGTCAATGTGTGCATGTGACCACAATACCACAAGCGCTCCACAAATCTGGCCTCTATGGGAGGGTGGCAAGAAAAAACACTCCTCAAAAAAAGCCACATCAAGTCTGGTTTGAGCTTTGCCAAAACGCACATTGTAGATTCCGAGGCCAAATCAAATCAAATTTTATTTGTCACATACACATGGTTAGCAGATGTTAATGCGAGTGTAGCGAAATGCTTGTGCTTCTAGTTCCCGACAATGCAGTAATAACCAACGAGTAATCTAACCTAACAATTTCACAACAACTACCTTATACACACACGTGTAAAGGGATGAAGAATATGTACATAAAAATATATGAATGAGTGATGGTACAGAACGGCATAGGCAAGATGCAGTAGATGGTATAGAGTACAGTATATACATATGAGATGAGTAATGTAGGGTATGTAAACATTATATTAAGTGGCATTGTTTAAAGTGGCTAGTGATACATTTTTTACATGCATTTTTCCATTATTAAAGTGGCTGGAGTTGAGTCAGTATATTGGCAGCAGCAACTCAATGTTTGTGGAAAAAGATGCTGTGGTCAGATGAGACCAAAATTGAACTTTTTGGCCTGAATGCAAAACGATATATCTGGCGAAAACCCAATACATCTTTCCACCCAAGGAACACAAAGTCTATAGTAAAGCACGGTGGTGGCAGTTGTAACGATGTGCGCTGAGAGTCGGGAAGCAAGTTCAGGGAGTATGTGTTTTAATAAATAAACGCAACATAATACCAAATAAGAAACATGGGCAACGCACAGACATGACACAGAAACAATGGCGCCTGGGGAAGGAACCAAAGGAGTGACATATAAAGGGCAGGTAATCAAGGAGGTGATGGAGTCCAGGTGAGTGTCATAATGCGCGTAACGATGTTGACAGGGGTGCGCCATGATGAGCAGCCTGATGACCTAGAGGCCGGAGAGGGAGCGCATGTGACAGCAGCATCCTGTTGAGGGGTTGTTTCTCTTCAGCAGGGAGCACTTGTCGGGATAGAAGGGAAAATGGACAGTGCAAAATACCGACAGATTTATGAGAACATGCAGCCCTCTGCCAGGAAGTTGAAAATGGGAAGATGGTTCACGTTTCAACATGACAATGACCCAAAGCACACTGCCAAAGTAATTGTACAGTGGCTGAAGGACAAGAAGGTGAATGTCCTTGAGTGGCCTAGTCAGAGCCCCGACCTAAATCCCATCCAGAATCTGTGGAATGACTTAAAGAGAGCGGTCCATGAGCGGTCACTATGCAATTTGACTGAGCTTGAACAATTTTGCAAGGAAGAATGGGCAAATATTGCACAGTCTAGGTGTGCAAAGTTAGTAGAGACGTATTCAAAGAGACTTATGGCTGTAATTCAAGCAAAAGGTGGTTCCACCAAGTATTAACTCAGGGGGGTGTTCACTTATCCAAATATGGTATTTTACTGTTTTAATTGTGGGTTAATTTTTCTCACTTGGATATTGTGGGTTACTGTGTGTAAATAAAAAGTCTGATTTTATGTGTTTTAATTTCAGGCTGTAAGGCAACAAAAGGTGAACATAGAATTACCTCGTACACCTGCACATCGACTTGGTACTGATGCTCCTTGTATATAGCCAAGTTATCGTTACTCATTATGTATCTATTACTACTTTTCTATTATTTCTCTATTTTCTTTCTCTCTGCATTGTTGGGAAGGGCCCGTAAGCATTTCACTGTTAGTCCACACCTGTTGTTTCGAAGCAAGTGACAAATAGCATTTGTCCAGCTGTTCCATGGACACAATATGCGAACTGATTGCCCCCATCTATCTTCAGAGCTCGTGCTGTTAGGTGACCTAAACTAGAACATGCTTAACACCCCGGCCATCCTACAATCTAAGCTTGATGCTCTCAATCTCACACAAATTATCAATGAACCTACCAGGTACAACACCAAATCCGTAAACACGGGCACCCTCATAGATATCATCCTAACCAACCTGCCCTCCAAATACACCTCTGCTGTCTTCAACCAGGATCTCAGCGATCACTGCCTCATTGCCTGCGTCTGTAATGGGTCCGCGGTTAAACAACCACCCCTCATCACTGTCAAACGCTCCCTAAAGCACTTCAGCGAGCAGGCCTTTCTAATCGACCTGGTCTGGGTATCCTGGAAGGATAATGACCTCATTCCGTCAGTAGAGGATGCCTGGTTATTCTTTAAAGGTGCTTTCTTCACCATCTTAAATAAGCATGCCCCATTCAAAAATTTAGAACCAGGAACAGATATAGCCCTTGGTTCACTCCAGACCTCACTGCCCTCGACCAGCACAAAAACATCCTGTGGCGTTCTGCATTAGCATCGAATAGCCCCTGCGACATGCAACTTTTCAGGGAAGTTAGGAACCAATATACACAGGCAGTTAGGAAAGCAAAGGCTAGCTTTTTTCAAACAGAAATTTGCATCCTGTAGCACTAACTCCAAAAAGTTCTGGGACACTGTAAAGTCCATGGAGAACAAGAGCACCTCCTCCCAGCTGCCCACTGCACTGAGGCTTGGAAATACTGTCACCACCGATAAATCTGCGATAATTGAGAATTTCAATAAGCATTTTTCTACGGCTGGCCATGCTTTCCACCTGGCTACCCTTACCCCGGTCAACAGCCCTGCACCCCTCACTGCAACTTGCCCAAGCCTCCCCCATTTCTCCTTCACCCAAATCCAGATAGCTGATGTTCTGAAAGGGCTGCAAAATCTGGAACCCTAAAAATCAGCAGGGCTAGACAATCTGGACCCTCTCTTCCTAAAACTATCCGCCGAAATTGTTGCAACCCCTATTACTAGCTTGTTCAACCTCTCTTTCGTATCGTTTGAGATCCCCAAAGATTGGAAAGCTGCCGCGGTCATCCCCCTCTTCAAAGGGGGAGACACTCTAGACCCAAATTGCTACAGACCTATATCTATCCTACCCTGCCTTTCTACGGTCTTCGAAACCCAAGTCAACAAACAGATCACCAACCATTTTTTAATCCCACCGTACCTTCTCTGCTATGCAATCTGGTTTCAGAGCTGATCAGGGGTGCACCTTAACCACGCTCAAGGTCCTAAACGATATCATAACTGCCATCAATAAGAGACATTACTGTGCAGCCGTATTTATCGACCTGGCCAAGGCTTTCGACTCTGTCAATCACCACATTCTTATTGGCAGACTCAACAGCCTTGGTTTCTCAAATGATTGCCTCGCCTGGTTCACCAACTACTTCTCTGATAGAGTTCAGTGTGTCAAATCGGAAGGCCTGTTGTCCGGACCTCTGGCAGTCTCTATGGGGGTGCCACAGGGTTCAATTCTCGGGCCGACTCTCTTCTCTGTATACATCAATGATGTTGCTTTTGCTGCTGGTGATTCTCTGATCCACCTCTACGCAGACGACACCATTCTGTATACTTCTAGCCCTTCTTTGGACACTGTGTTAACTAACCTTCAGATGAGCTTCAATGCCATACAACTCTCCTTCCGTGGCCTCCAACTGCTCTTAAATACAAGTAAAACTAAATGCATGCTCTTCAATCGATCACTGCCCGCACCTGCCCGCCCATCCAGCATCACTACTCTGGACGGTTCTGACTTAGAATATGTAGACAACTACAAATACCTAGGCGTCTAGTTAGACTGTAAACTCTCCTTCCAGACTCACATTAAGCATCTCCAATCCAAAATTAAATCTAGAACCGGCTTCCTATTTTGCAACAAAGCAACTGACCATCCTACCGATCCTCGACTTCGGCGATGTAATTTATAAAATAACCTCCAACACCCTACTCAACAAATTGGATGCAGTCTATCACAGTGCCATCTGTTTTTTCACCAAAGCCCCATATACTACCCACCACTGCGACCTGTACGCTCTCATTGGCTGGCCCTCGCTTCATACTCGTCGCCAAACCCACTGGCTCCAGGTCATCTACAAGTCTCTGCTAGGTAAAGCCCCACCTTATCTCAGCTCACTGGTCACCATAGCAGCACCCACTCGTAGCACGCGCTCCAGCAGGTATATCTCTCTGGTCACCCCCAAAGCCAATTCCTCCTTTGGCCGCCTTTCCTTCCAGTTCTCTGCTGCCAATGACTGGAACGAACTGCAAAAATCACTGAAACTGGAGACTCCTATCTCCCTCACTAGCTTTAAGCACCAGCTATCAGAGCAGCTCACAGATCACTGCACCTGTACATAGCCCGTCTGTAAACAGCCCATCCAACTACCTCATCCACATACTGTACTTATTTATTTATTTATCTTGCTCCTTTGCACCCCAGTATCTCTGTTTGCACATTCATCTTCTGCACATCTACCATTCCAGTGTTCAATTGGTATATTGTAATTACTTCGCCATTGTGGCCTATTTATTGCCTTACCTCCCTTATTGCCTTACCTCCCTCATTTGCACAAACTGTATATAGACTTTTTGTACTGTATTATTGACTGTATGATTGTTTATCCATGTGTAACTCTGTGTTGTTTGTGTTGATCTGCTGTGCTTTATCTTGGCCAGGTCGCAGTTGTAAATGAGAACTCGTTCTCAACTAGCCTACCTGGTTAAATAAAGGTGAAATAAAATAAACAGACGTCATATTGGAAACGATATAGGGATGCTATCTCTATCATTCTCTATGGGTGGAACGACCCAGCAAACACCACTTCCTCCCTTTAAAAATGCAGTGAATTCTTCACTTCTATGCTGTTTCATTGATAAGACTGTAACACTGTGGTGGAGAGACGCTTTGCAAGCAGTATAACAGTGTATATCAATTCAGACGCCTCTTTAATGCATGTTAAATTATCAAACGTATGAACTGGTATTATACTCTTTCTGGGGAGTGCAAAAGTAACACACTGTACAACTGCTCTTCACAGTCCCTTCAGGACCTGAAATAGCATGATAATATGTTTATACAAATATCAAAAGAACATCAAAGAAAGCAGCTGAAATATTTTTAAGGCTATATGACAATACCAGGGTATTGCTCACTATCCCCTCCCAAAACAACTTTTTTTTTCAAGTATTTGACACTTATTGAGACAGTTTGGAAATCAGAACAGTGGGATGCGGGGATTGAACCCCAATCTCCGTTGTACATGTGACTTGTGCCGGGGAGTGTTACCACTATACCACAGTTCTGCACGAGAAACAGCTTTAAATCCTCCCATCAAAGATAGACCCTATCTGTAACTTATAGGCAAACAGAAACGTCTTTACCTCCTTCATCTCCTGATGGATGTCCTTCAGGCCTCCTAGAACCTCCTCCAGGTTCTCCACCACTCTCCGGATCTGATCCCGGACCACCTTCCGGTGGCTCCTCTTCGACCCAGTCAGCCCTGGCCCTCTCCTGGAGCCATGGTGCCCGCTGGCGGGCCTGGTCTGGACATCCTCTGGGGTGGGACAGGGCTTACTGGGACTCTGCTGGGGTCGGAGAGTGGGACCTCCCATATTTCTCTGAGGAACCTCTGTAGAGAATATGACCTCATGCAGAGAGCTGGGTCCATTGTAACCCTCCACAGGTTTAGTGAAGTATTTCTGTTCTCTTCTGGTCTCTGGTCCGCCTACTGGTCTAGTCAAGTCTCTCTGGATGTTTCTGACTTTTTTGGGGGTGGAACTCAAGGTAGAACCAAAACTCTGGTGTCTGGGTAAGCCCTGTTTGGCTGTGGCTGAATCCACCCAGCTGGATTTATGAAGGTTTCTCTGACAGGTCTGTCTGGGGTAACCCCAAAGCTGGTCCTCCAAACAAACAGGCACTTTACAGCTGTCTTGACCTTTGAACTGTGTTGGTGGAGCGGGGGCAGTCACGTAGTTCCTGACTGAGGGGTGTGGTAACGTCTGGCGGTGGTTCCAAACAAAGGAGCGTTCTGTGTAGTGGTTCCTGACAGATGCGCTGTGTCTCAGGCCTGGCTCTGGAGACGGGACCTGGCTCCACCTGGAAGGACTGCCAACTTGGCTTCTTAAATCTAGCTCCTCCAGTCCCAGTCCATTCAAATGGGGACCCATCCTTTCCTTCCCATGTATATTGTTGATTACCTCTTGTGATTTATAGCCTACCTCTTTGGTCCTGTTGGGATAGGTAAGGTTGGCATCAGTCCGCCTGCGCTGCCCATTGAGTCCCATGTCGCTGTGATGGGCCCTGAATCTATTGTGGAGCCAGAGGTTGAGATGAGGGTTGCTGTGCTGAAAGCCTCTGTGCTCCCCAGGTGCTCTGATGTCTGAGAACATGATGGAAGCAGTCCAGCAGCCACAGAGGAAGACTCCTTAAAGAATTAGCTTTTTTCCCTCCAGCTTCCTGCCCTTGACATTCACATGGAATGTTTTTCTCATTGACTTCTACTTCTCCCGTTCTTTTCCTCTCTTTCGAAAACTTTCTTCCGCTTAATTCTCCTCAGACCCCCACCCACTCGCTCCCCTTTCCTGTCCAAGCCTGTTTCTGATTGTATCCCTTTGTTTTTTCTCTCTTTCTCTTCCTGGTCCTCCCCCCTCACTCTCCGTCTTAGCGCGCTGTGATCCTTACTGCTTCCCCCTGTTGCCCTCTCTGCTGCTCATGGCCTCTCTGTCTTCCTCTCCCTGCGTCTCTGGCTCAGTGGCTGTGGCACGCTTCCTGTCTTCCCCCCTCTCTCTCTCTCCCTCACACTAATTCCTCCTGCCGCCCAGCACTGCGCTATCTCCCTTTCTCGCTCTTTATTCCTCCCACTCCTTCTCACTGCTGTACCTCCCTCTGTACCTTTCTCCCTCTTCCCCTCTCTCTCTCTGTATCTGTCTCTCTCTCTCCCATTTAACCCGCTTGTAGAGTGAGACTAGTGGAACTTCAATCAAGATTCTTGTTTTTTAATCCCTGGTAGACGCTGTGTCCCCACGTGAGCCTCCCCACTCCGCCTCTCATCTGATTACTCCTGTTCGGCTTGGGATACCAGAAGGGGCGAGAAGGGGATAAGGAGGGGGTGGGGTGGGTGCACAACACTGCACCCGTAGCATACAGCAGTTAGCTACACAGACATAAAAGCCCTGAGCAGATACAAGCTGTAACACACCTGTCCCGGCCCGTTAACTACAGTATTGTCACCTATGGAGCTGAGGCACCTCTTGTTGTTTCATGTTATGTTCTGCTTCTCTGACTTCTATTTGTTCCAGTTATGCAGTGGCAGCTGCTATTTGAAGCTTGATTCAAATCCCATCTTGGCTTGGCAACTGTCTGGATTAGTTGTGATGTGTCTGACAAACCCAGAGATGCCTCCTAGGGGTCTTTTTACTCACTGTGCGACTCCCTCCTTGGATGCACCCTAAACGAGACAATGACAGTCACTGAGAACACTGACAGTGTCTGTCATTCAGGAAGAACAGTTTCAGCATTTGCCATGAGCCTACTCAGCACAACAAACTACCTCTGTGAAATCCTCTTTAGTGACAATAGGAAAATGAATGGAGAAATACTGCAGAAAGACCATGACATATTCTAATAGATACATGTACTCAAAGTGATGGGAGGGGGGGGGGGGTAATCCCCATTCCAGGGTAAGAAGATTCCTTCTCAAACTCGAGCGCCTGTGCTTAGCTGACCACTGCTGTGTGGATAACTACTAACCCTGGAAGTAATAGAGGAGGCTGTATTAATCCATCCAAAGCTCTACTTGAACATGGCTTACGCTCTCCAATACCCCAGCTGTTTCCAATGACTGTTTCCTTTGTTTCAGTAAACACTTCTGCTGCACAATCACTCCATTCCCTATTGTTCCCAAGGTCACTCATGTGAATGTAAACAGATCCGCAAAAATATGTTTTGTCCTCAGATGTTGACCACCCCACTCCCACAGACGAGCACGCACACACACACACACACACACACACACACACACACAGACCTGAATTGTAGGGCTCTCGTGTGCTGGACTTTACTCATCATGTAGCTACCTCTGGCTAAAACTCTCGGCTTTCAACCAATCACCCACCCACTGTGTGTGGATCATAAATAACGTCCAGGCTGCGAAAATGCACAATGGTAGCTCATTTGAAAGTCAATGTGGAATAATAAGTACCTGTCGCTGTTGCTCGTCTAACAGCAGTCGACGTACGGTGGAGCCCAGTTGGAGACCTTCACTCCATCCATTACATTATGGTAATGTCTGTCCTTATAGAACCACCACAACTTTACAGGCACTACACAGTAACAGAGCCACAGTAGACTAGCTATATATCCTGGTGGAGCTTCTGTCTCTGTCTACACAGCACAGCGCCAGAGAGAAGCAGAAGCAGCGTTATGTAAGCGTGTGGCGGAGATTGTCGTCTGGACAGACCCCATATGTTGTCAAAGCTCTGTGAAAAAAGTATTGTCACAGTCTGAAGCCCCTAAGGGCATTTTGGTAACTTTAGAACTATAGCCTTTTAAACAGCAGAGATGCTTCAAGTGCAATACACTATAGGAACTATTGAAATATATATATTTTTTTGCTGTCTTAGAGAATGACTGACTACATTGCAGGAAAAAACCATAGTGAGTCAACTCCCTCAGTTCTCATTAAAGCACTGGCATTCCTGAGTCCAGCATGAGGTCTTACCACCGTGTAAAAGAACAGCATGCTTCAGTCTGTTCTTGTGTATTTTTTACATTGTTTTCCCTTTTGATGTCTTTCGGCTTTCATCTTTGAAATAACACGTCAGTCAGGTGCACTCAGAGGATTCACCAGAACAAGAGAAAAGAGGGTTTGAAAGACTTCAAGTCCCAGGTAACTGTCATAGCTCCACTTGCCAGAGGGGAGAGCCTCTTTAAGCATACAGGATGAGGCAAAGCGTTCTGGATGTGAAGGGAATACAAATGAATGACAAATATAGCAGTTTTCTAACCCTGTATCTACTGACAAAAGAAACTCAAGCATGTATGAAACTCAGTGTTGGGGAAGCTACTCTAAAAAATATATAGTTTACCGAGCTACCAATTACTTTACACTGGAAGAAGTTAAGCTACCCTTTAGAGAAATATACTTTGAAAAAGTAGATCACTACTACCAAACTACTTAATATGTAAATCTGAAATGTCAGAATACAAATTGCAAGACAGATAACGTTGGGGTCATATGTTAACAGAATGTGTAATTTAGCCGATTAAACACAAAAACAAATGTTGTAAATGAGAATTAGGCAGGTCTGATTCTGAAAAAGGAAATTATTACGTACTTATATATTTCATTTTATTTGTGCAAAAACAGATGAAACTCAAGAACAATTCAGCAAAGGAACGTTGCCATACAGTGTATTGTGCCATTTACCTCATACATAGGATAAAGTAATCCTTCTGACCCCCCCCCCCCCTTAAAAGATTTAGATGCACTATTGTAAAGTGGTTGTTCCACTGGATGTCATAAGGTGAATGCACCAATTTGTAAGTCGCTCTGGATAAGAGCGTCTGCTAAATGACTTAAATGTAAATGTAAATGATACATTAAAATCAAGTAAAGTGCTTTGTGGATTTCTGAGATTCGCCTGTATACTGTATGAGACAATACTGCTGGTGCATAACCATTTTTTGGATTAATGATACCACATTCTGATCCATAAATGGAAACGATAAGCACTGAATAAATCTGTAAAATTAGACGCTGCCCATCTTTCCCATTCATTTGATATTGAGGCATAGCTGGATCTACACCACGGATATGTGGGACATGATCACAACATTGAACCACTTTTGAGATCTGAAAACATTATTTGGAGTGATGTGGACCTTTAAAACCCTATCTTTATGGATGCAGTTCATTAGGATGTCAACCTGTGGTGTGTCTGGTAATTGGGACAGGGTTGGGGTAGATAGACTCTTTCCATACATACAGTATAGTTAACACATGGATTGAGTGAATGTGAGTGGACTGACTAATGTCTTCACAGGCCTGCACTGTTCAGCAGGGGCTGCTGAGGGGAGGATGGCTCATGATAATCTCTGGAACAGAGTAAATGGAATGGCCATTCCACATATTCCGCTCCAGCCATTTCCACAAGCCCATCCTCCCCAATTAAGGTGCCACCAACCTCCTGTGTTCAGCTTGCCTCCTTTTTAAGATGCAGCACTTCTCCTTCATAGTTGGCTCATTATGTAAACATTATAGTCATGCCCCAATGGAAGGCGGCTTCATACAAAAATGTATTAAAGAACACATTAATATCCACTTTGATAAACAAGTCAGGGACTGGCAGTTCCAAAGTTAACATTTTAGCCTGACCATTGAAGCAAGCCACACTGGACTAATCAACTGGACTGACCAAAATAAATAAGTATTACAGAAACCTTTAGAAATGTGTGCCACCCATTTTCTGTGAGGCTTCGATGTCTCCTCTGTCCACCCTGAAAAGAGACCATTATGTTTCTTATCATGATAATGATTCAGAAAATGATTGGCCACTTACCAGTACACTTAAGTCTTTACAATCATTTCTTTGTCAAAAATAGCTAGACCGGATAATCTATCCTGACACTGTCTTTCGGAAATGATCAAAACCAATAGGTACAAATGAATTCACACAGCTGGCATTTGAGCTTGATTTGAGCTTTGACCTTTCCATTCACAAGCTGATAGAACATTTCCTGAATCCTGACCAATGTAAAGAATTACTGTAGCCATGTCAATTCTGAGTGGAAACGCTTCATTTCCACGCTATTGGCCTCCACCTTCACCTTTGACCTGGGCATGTCCGTTTGGAAATTAAGTTCAAGAAAAAAAATGCACAAAAACAAAATTGTTTGTCAGATAGGAAGTTAGCCATGTTCCTAAAGTAAACACAAGCCTAACAATGTCCTGACCAGGCGGAAGGGATTTGGCTGACCCAATCCAGGTCAGACGCACACAGATTACATTCTGATCTAGCTGCTGAAATTTAGCATCGAGCTGGAAAGAGACTGGTGCTTTAATCAAGAAAAGACAAAGAATTTATTGATAAAAAAAAAAAAAGGAGTATTCATTTATATTTATCATATCTAGTAAAGGAGAAGGGACACTAAAACAATATGTACATCACAATCCAATTTCACAATCCAACGGTAAAAATACAACATGACTTAAGACTCGTGAGCTTATCTGAAATGTATGAAGCCAAATTGGCCAAATTGTTTCATGAAGTTTTTCATGAGTACAAGCTCTCTAAGACTTAACCCTGAGAAGTGTTGATATTGGGAAGAATGGAATCTTTTACATTTAAGTTCTAAGCTAGCTCAAATATTATGGGACTTCAATGTTCTAGTCCTGTGAGCATTCACTTACTACATCTCCCCCAGACGTAGGAGGATTAAGTCAAAATGGAGACAACACAAAAGTTACGGGAAAAAACGTAATGTAAAATTTGAAAACACGACATTCATCATCTTGTGCATACTGTTTTCCTTAGTAATGTTCCTTTAGAAAATATCATTTTCACAATTGTGAGATTGCTTTCCTCTTTGGCAAAGCTGCTACAGTACAGAAGAGGGAGGTTTCCGTGACAGAGTAGATCCTGGAGGACACAGTGCTCATTACAACTCTGCTGCTGCTCCTCACAGGTATACACGGTCACTGAGAATACTAAATGAGGCCACAGCACAAACAGTCTCCTAGACAGGCTCAGCCATACAAACACGCAGAGATAGGTCTAGATAAAGAAAAAGAACATACATTATGTGCAGGATAGTAGTATATAACTCTAAATAACAATTTAAATTGTTCATAAAGAATACAAAAAACTTCACCCCAAATAGGACTTGCATCAAGCAGAGATGGGGATCTCAATCACATTAAATGGGGATGGGGTGTTGGAGCGAATTATTGGCACAGAGTAGGGGATTAATTATATGGAATCATGGAAGGTACAATCAGGTATTGTTTTGGTCTCTGCTCTAATCTATAATACCCGGTCTCTCCCTATGCTATGTGATGAAACAGCCTAGATCTCACCAACAAAGAGAACCTAATCTAGGAAGCTACTTCCCTTTCCCATATCCTCCATTCATTAACATGACTGTACATGGAGTCTCTCGCCTGTGCAGAGACATAATTTACAGAAATCAAAGTATTTGCTGGGCGGTGGGTTCAGTACAGCTCAGATGAGGTTAAAGAGCTGATGAGTCAGCAGCTCAGTGACAATAAGGACTCACAGCACAAATCAACTCCCTCCATGTTTATATCCCCATGACCCACACTTTGGTGTGGCTGCAATAAAAAAAAACACAGGTTATTGGGGCCAAAGCAGGCAATACAGGTATTTTGATCCAAACACAGTACAGACTTCCTTAGGATATGGAGGCTATGTGGATGGTGGTATGAGTGTTAAAGTGATGCTGAATCTGGATTATTGGTCTGTTATGTTAACTGTGACATAAAAATAAGTAACACCTCTGCAAATCTACAAATATTTTTGGGTGTGCGTCAGCTCATGATTTTTACTAGACTGTTTATTATTACAAACAAACTACAGTGCTTGTTTAACCTCAAGTAGCACTCCTGTTTCTAAATACAGAGTCCCTTATAGTTGTCCTGAAGAAGTTTAAAATCTATAATTGTCCTCTTTCTTTTGCTCTAAAAGCATTTCAGCCCATTCAATTCACCACTCACACATACGACCTTTACGCTGTGGTTGGATGCCTTGTTGCCAGGGGGAACAGACACCCCTTGGTCTATATAGGAAAAAAAGACATTGCCAAGGCACTGGTGAAGTCCTCAGTGCAGAAATGATTGACAAGAGCTTGTGTTCTACATTCACTGGAGAGGTCCATGTTTTTCCTTTAAATAAAGAAGCTAGAAGAAACTTCGGACTAACGACAGCATCCTTCAGTGTTGTACAGTAATGTCGGAAGGACACACAAGAAAACACAAAGTACAGTTGAAGTCGGAAGTTTACATACATCTTAGCCAAATACATTTAAACTCACTTTTTCACAATTCCTGACATTTAATCCTAGTAAAAAATCCCTGTCTTAGGTCAGGTAGGATCACCACTTTATTTTAAGAATGTTAAATGTCAGACTAATAGTAGAGAGAATTATTTATTTCAGCTTCTATTTCTTTCATCACATTCCCAGTGGGTCAGAAGTTTACATGCACTCAATTAGTATTTGGTAGCATTGCCTTTAAATTGTTTAACTTGGGTCAAACGTTACGGGGTAGCCTTCCACAAGCTTCCCACAATAAGTTGTGTGAATTTTGGCCCATTCCTCCTGACAGAGCTGGTGCAATTGAGTCAGGTTTGTAGGCCTCTTTGCTCGCACACGCTTTTTCAGTTCTGCCCACAATTTTTCTATAGGATTAAGGTCAGGGCTTTGTGATGGCCCCTTCAATACCTTGACTTTGTTGTCCTTAAGCCATTTTGCCACAACTTTGGAAGTATGCTTGGGGTCATTGTCCATTTGGAAGACCCATTTGCAACCACGCTTTAACTTCCTGACTGATGTCTTGAGATGTTCCTTCAATATATCCACATAATTGTCCTTCCTCATGACGCCATCTATTTTGTGAAGTGCACCAGTCCCTCCTGCAGCAAAGCACCCCCACAACATGATGCTGCCACACCCGTGCTTCCCGGTTGGGAGGGTGTTCTTCGGCTTGCAAGCCTCCCCCTTTATTCTCCAAACAAAACAACGGTCATTATGGCCAAACAGTTCTATTTTTGTTTCATCAGACCAAAGGACATTTCTCCAAAAAGTACAATCTTTGTGCCCATGTGCAGTTGCAAACCGTAGTCTGGCTTTTTTATGGCGGTGTTATGGCGGTTTTGGAGCAGTGGCTTCTTCCTTGCTGAGCGGCCTTTTAGGTTATGTCTATATAGGACTCGTTTTACTGTGGATATAGATACTTTGTACCAGTTTCCTCCAGCATCTTCACATGGTCCTTTGCTGTTGTTCTAGGAATGATTTGCACTTTTCACACCAAAGTACGTTCATCTCTAGGAGACAGAACGCGTCTCCTTCCTGAGCTGTTTGACAGCTGTGTGGTCCCATGGTGTTTATACTTGCGTACTGTTGTTTGTACAGATGAACGTGGTACCTTAAGGCGGTTGGAAATTGCTCCCAAGGATGAACCAGACTTGTGGAGGTCTAACTTGTTTCTGAGGTCTTGGCTGATTTCTTTTGATTTTCCCATAATGTCAAACAAAGCGGCACCGAGTTTCCAGGTAGGCCTTGAAATACATCCACAGGTGCACCTCCAATTGACTCAAATGATGTCAATTAGCCATTCAGAAGCTTCTAAAGCCATAACATAATTTTCTGGAATTTCCCAAGCTGTTTAAAGGCACAGTCAACATAGTGTATGTAAACTTCTCACCCACAGAAATTGTGATACAGTGAATTAAGTGAAATAATCTGTCAGTAAACAATTGTTGGAAAAATTACTTTGATGTCCTAACCGACTTGCCAAAACTATAATTTGTTAACAAGAAATTTGTGGAGTGGTTGAAAAACAAGTTTTAATGACTCCAACCTAAGTGTATGTAAACTTCCGACATCAACTGTAAATGTCCACATACAATATGCATAACGTCAGTCTCTTAAAAAAAACAAACAATGCAAGCCAATAAGGCAACCCCGTGGTGGATTTCACACCACCAGGTAATGCCTCAAAAGGTTAAAGGGGGAGGGGTCAAAGGGTCCTGGGGAGAGGTCAAAGGTTGCCCTCGTCCAGCATCTTGTTGACGCCGTCACAGATCCTCTGCAGGTGGCCGCGGAACACCTCAGACGGCCCATAGAGCGCCGCGAGGAAGTCACAGTCGGCAAAGTGGTTGAACACGTGGTTGACCCGCGAGTGGCTCTTGGCCGTCAGGTGGCGGTTGATGGCCTGGTGCAGCAGCTCGCGGCACTCGTTCAGGATGGCGCTCATCACGCGCCGGTCGAACGTGAACTCGATCTGGTGAAAGCTGACAGCCGTCATAGCCAGTGTGTGGACCTTCTTCCTGGAAAGGGGACGCAGTAGAGTTGTTATGCATGATGACTTAACTACAGTAGCTGGCAAACCACATGCCATTTCTCTGAGGGCCACAGCTTTTGTTCAAGCCCAAAACAATGATTATTTTTATCAGGGCTGGAATAAAAACCTGTGCTAATTAGCCCTCAACACCCATGGCTGGCAACCCTTAATCAAAGACCATTATAACCCTGTTAATGCTCTCTATTGCCATAATATAATCATATAGCATAATCTACCTGAAGCTCTCAACCAGCACCAGCTCCTCCCCGCTGAACTGGTTGTTGCGGTAGAGGACTCCCAGCTTCACCACCATCTTGATAAGGTTCTTGATGATCTTCTGAGCCTCCTTGCGGTTGCGCGTGTACTCCTTCGTGACGCGGTAGAGCTCGTCCAGCACCTCGCTGCTGGTGTCGTCGATGAAGAGGTTAGCCATGCTCTTGGTGGCCATCTTGCTCATCAGCTTCTTCTGGGCCTGAAGGGCCAGGCTCTTAGTACTGAAGGAGTCCATAATGACGTCTGGAGGGCGAGAGAGAGAGAGGGAGAAAAGAGATTTGGGTCATACAGATGCACACTCACTGAAACCCGATGGTGGATTTTCTTCTTAATTATATACTGTACAGAGAGGAAATAACAGATGTTTATTTGGATGCATTCCTGACAACATATGGGAAACCCATATTTGCCTTTCTAGCACCAGCAGATCATGCAGAATTAATAATTTTTGAGGAAACATACTGCAGACAGTCAATTAACTGTTTATGCAAATTATCACATTTAATTATTTCATTTTCTCATCTGAATGAAGGCATTGAAGAGTCTTGCTACCGGTGTGCAATCCCTTAGTATAACTACGTCATGGGACATAAAGACCCAGTCACCAATTAAAATAGAATCTAAGATACAAGAATGACATCATGTAGGAGTGATGAGACTCACTGCAGTTCTGCAAAGCAGCCAAGGATAGGACTGTCTCTGCAGCTACTGGCTGAATCCACATTTAGAAAAAAAGAGGTTTATGTGTGAGGATGGGCTATAGCGTACGTGTGCACATTTGAGGAGGCTAGCTCCGAGCTGTGGGTGTTGCCTGCCAAAGCACAATGACTCAGAGGAAGCCTCAACACATTGTGTCAGCTCATAAACAATGGGTCAGGGGGACACAGGCTTTCATATCTTCTGCATTTCCTCAGCCAGATGAGCCCGGTCCCGGGCCCGACAGTACTGCAGTAGCTCCGCAACAAGAACCCAGGAATGACAGGTTCAGGTTCAGCCTGTCTTAATCCCTAAGGAAGTAGGATGAGGTTACCTCTAGAGACGGAGCCAAGGTCAGCGGCTCATTTTACCCCCCAAAGGCTAAAGTTAGGGAAGGTAAGCTGAGCCTAGATCTGTACCCATCTCTAGCATATCCTAGCAATCATTACTCCCTCCAAGATTAAAACATAAAACCTTTATTAAAATCCTAAATGTGACTGGATGCTAATCCAAATGCTCATATTTACCAACAGTAATATCTGCTAAGTATTATTACTGTAAAGCAGCTGACCGACTGCAGAATGAAAATGTGCCTGCTATGTGACTCATGTGATTCCACTCCAATCCGCATGGTCTCTCCAAGAATACCAATTGGTCTCCTTCGAGTGTCAGCGGGACGCTTTTTCTTCCAAGGGAGTACCCACGTCAGAAACCAAAGACAAGCTTTCCCTACAACATTGTCAGAGGGATGTAAAGAAAAACACCACTTTGGCTGCTACATTCAATCACCTCCTCTCCACCCTCTCCGAGTTGGGCATCTCCGGCGCGGCCCACGCTTGGATTGCGTCCTACCTGACAGGTCGCTCCTACCAGGTGGCGTGGCGAGAATCTGTCTCCTCACCACGTGCTCTCACCACTGGTGTCCCCCAGGGCTCTGTTCTAGGCCCTCTCCTATTCTCGCTATACACCAAGTCACTTGGCGCTGTCATAACCTCACATGGTCTCTCCTATCATTGCTATGCAGACGACACACAACTAATCTTCTCCTTTCCCCCTTCTGATGACCAGGTGGCGAATCGCATCTCTGCATGTCTGGCAGACATATCAGTGTGGATGACGGATCACCACCTCAAGCTGAACCTCGGCAAGACGGAGCTGCTCTTCCTCCCGGGGAAGGACTGCCCGTTCCATGATCTCGCCATCACGGTTGACAACTCCATTGTGTCCTCCTCCCAGAGCGCTAAGAACCTTGGCGTGATCCTGGACAACACCCTGTCGTTCTCAACTAACATCAAGGCGGTGGCCCGTTCCTGTAGGTTCATGCTCTACAACATCCGCAGAGTACGATCCTGCCTCACACAGGAAGCGGCGCAGGTCCTAATCCAGGCACTTGTCATCTCCCGTCTGGATTACTGCAACTCGCTGTTGGCTGGGCTCCCTGCCTGTGCCATTAAACCCCTACAACTCATCCAGAACGCCGCAGCCCGTCTGGTGTTCAACCTTCCCAAGTTCTCTCACGTCACCCCGCTCCTCCGCTCTCTCCACTGGCTTCCAGTTGAAGCTCGCATCCGCTACAAGACCATGGTGCTTGCCTACGGAGCTGTGAGGGGAACGGCACCTCAGTACCTCCAGGCTCTGATCAGGCCCTACACCCAAACAAGGGCACTGCGTTCATCCACCTCTGGCCTGCTCGCCTCCCTACCACTGAGGAAGTACAGTTCCCGCTCAGCCCAGTCAAAACTGTTCGCTGCTCTGGCCCCCCAATGGTGGAACAAACTCCCTCACGACGCCAGGACAGCGGAGTCAATCACCACCTTCCGGAGACACCTGAAACCCCACCTCTTTAAGGAATACCTAGGATAGGATAAAGTAATCCTTCTCACCCCCCCCCCCCCTTAAAAGATTTAGATGCACTATTGTAAAGTGGCTGTTCCACTGGATGTCATAAGGTGAATGCACCAATTTGTAAGTCGCTCTGGATAAGAGCGTCTGCTAAATGACTTAAATGTAAAATGTAAATCACAATGTGTCAATGAGAATCTGAACAGAGATGCTTTGAGGATAGAGACAAGTACAGCTTGCGACACTGCGCAAAGAAATCAAAGTTCACAAGCCTCTCTCTGCTGGAAGTATGAAAAAACTGATTCAGTGGATTAAAAAGAAACCTTTCAGAGCCTGGAGAGTGAAGTGATTTTCAGGGGGTTCATTAGATTTCTCTCCTGTCAAAGAGAATAACTTTAATGGAGTCAGTGGCTGTGATGACTAATACTGCTGTGAAGAAGTAAAAAGAAAAAAGCCTGTATTTGTCTTTCACCACAGTGAATCCAAACACTTAACTTCAGATGTGATGGATACTCAGGAGCGTCTGTAGTTTTCCTCAAAGCCAAAGAAAGACAACAAATTCTTCCTGGAGCTGGCAATCACAAATGTAGGGAGATCCTCTCTCTCCCTACGCCCTACTGTCTTACTGTCTCTCTCACGAGATGGGAGGCGTCATGAAAGGACAAGCGCTTAGAATGATGAAACACTTTTCTATCAAGTACTCCTGCCTTGTAACTGTGCAGTGGGAGTTATGGCCAAATATAAGCTGCTGTGTGAACTGGGCCCAGGCAGGGAAAGCTTGGCCAAGCTTGGATCCCATCTCAGCACTATTTATATTGGCGCTGCTGGAATGGATTGAAAACAGAACGAGACATGACAGTGACAACATTACTGTGTGTTCAGCCAATATATATATATATATCCCACATACAACAGAGCAATTAATACTGGTTTTCTTTGAGCTGGGCAGGCACTCTGGAATGAGAGAAAGTGCTGGCATATCAACTGGATTTACTTAAACCAACATCAGTGCAGTGTAATCCAGAGAGTGCTTAAACTATATAGTTTAAAAAAACAAGACCTCAGTCAAAGTAGAACAGGTAGGTAAACATGACTCGTGGAAATGAAACACGACCCTGGGCCTCTTTGGCAGCCAGGGACTCGGACTGGCCGGCGTCCCCAGAAGCACTTACCCTCCTGCAGGTGAAAAGTGGCCTCCAGAGGCTCAATGCTGGGTGTGCAGAGTGGCTCAGAAAGGGACTGTGGAGGTTTGATGGCCAAACATGTGTCTGAAAGTCTGTCAGGCTAGTATGATTGGGTCAGGTGAGAGAGGACCAATGATTGGATACACCTGGAGCTCCCTTTCCTGTCCACTCTGCCTCAGGCCCCACCCCTCTCCTAAGCCTCAGGGAAGATGATATGAATCCCCACCCAGTCTCAATACTGCTCCCCCAACTCAAAACTAGACTGGCTGGCAGAAACCTGTATAGACATTTCTGTGAAACTACTTCAAAAGATCAAGGTGGAGTAGCTAAGCAAGCATGTCTGGAAATACTGTAACTATATAACTTTGAACAAGAGTTTATATTATTCAAGAGTGAATAATATGTTTTAGGCTGTGTGGCTTGCTTATAATTCCGATTGCATAGCCTACCCTACATGTATAACATTAATTCAAAATAGGGGGAAATCCCCACACACTTCTTTAGTATTGTAACATGTCTCAGGAACTTAGATTTACAGAAATGTATGACATCACCCTTATCTACAATAAGAGACAATGCACAATGGTTATGTAAAATGTAGCCGTGCTTTGTGTTGGGTCTGAACTGATCACCTCACAATCAGCTCTTCACATGAAACATTTATTCTTTCTGGTAATGAACAGGATCAATTAGGATTACTGCCTGCTACAATTTCATCTAGTGTAGTTTTTACTCCTCTCTCTTACTCTCCTACTGTCCTCTAATCTCTCCTACTCTTGAGCTGTTGCATAACAGTGGAGGCGCTGATGAGTGCTGGGAACTTAGTTTTGTATGGCTGTGATGTGTGTATCAGTGTGTGTGTGTGTCGCTCCATCATCCTCCCACACAGTATCAGGGGTTGTGCACAGTGCCTAAGGGGGAGACAGTCCCTTTTTTATAGTCTTCTCAGATCTGAAAGAGCCTGCTGCGGGATTAATAATTAACGTGGCAGCATTAAATGGATCACAGATTAATAATTAATATGACCAATTTGAAAAAATAGACCAAGGTAAGAGAAGTCTGCCTTGATGCCACAGGTGAACCAGGAAATGTGGGACCTGGCTGAGGGGTCAAACAACATCAGGGACAAATGGTGGAAAATATTATGACAAATGTGAATGGATAGGGTACTGTATGTGCAACTATAAAATAATATGTGCAGGTGTGATGCAACAATGGTATCCTTGTCATAGACATGACATCGCATTAACATTATATTGAGTAGGTTGAAAGTAAATACAAGCCGAAACCAGTTTAAAACAATAGACCCATAGATAAAGGTAGATGACTAACTCGCCTGTTATCAGTTTTTGACAATGGCACCACCACATGGACTTTGAGGAAACATGGCATGCCTACAAAGGAGTTTTACATCAAAAAAGTGTTTTATTGACCGACTGATAAGCGATCAAAGACACACATCTCTCTCTCACACACACACGAGTGTGGGCTCAAATCAGAATTGAAAATGCCTCAAATTCCAATAAAATTCAAATTTAAGTACTAAACAGAATCCAGAATTGCAATTCGAATTAAAAAGGAAATGGAATATAGTGAAATGCCTCTTATAGTCTATATTAGGTGCAGTCTATACAAATATATTGTACATAAAACACGTTATATACATGCATAGAAAATATTGTTGAAACTTAAAATAAATGATCAAGGAAAACAAAACCTTATGCGAATATTCTAAGTTATTATTATATTTCATTAAATATGGGAAAAATACTACATCTCAGAATGCATTAGTTTAACCCTCAAGTTGACCTTGAAGCCTTCAAAAAGAAGCCAAACAAATCAAATGGACAGTGAAAATCTAATTGGCTATTCTAAGCATTAAGGTTAAAAGTATATGAACATTGCTTCCTGAGAAAAGTTATATATTCTTTGGAAGTGTGACCTGTTAGATTCAATGAAACTCATGTTCTATAGACGGGCTGGTTGTTTAGCAACAAAACCGACGCGTGTGCAACAATGGGGCAAAACAGACAGGGTTGGCTTAGACTTAAGAACATGTAAATTATATTTTGTCTCCAATGTATATTGAAATAATAAATACATTTTCAAAATGAGCACTTGTTGTCTCTCAAATACATTGTTCGTTACAGTTGTTGGTTAGCTAGCAAATTTTAGCATTGACATGAAATCAGTCAAAACAGGACATAGTATCAAGAACAAGATAAAACTAGCTGAAACGAGCAACTTATGATTCCCCACATGGCAGTTTGTCATTGTTGTTAGCCATCTGGCCATCCAGAATCACAACTAATGGACTTCTGCCCCATGGAAGCATTGCTTTGGTGACGTTGACAGCCAACCCATCTATGATTGAGTGGAATTTCTTTGAATAGCACTACATTTTATTTCCTACCACACAAAATCCTGTGGGTGTGGTCAATTCAAATTTTAACTTTTAAATTTTAACAAAATTTGGAATAGAGACACATGGCGAGGTGTGGATTAACATGACCACACCCCCGAGTAGGGTACAGAGTAGGGTCCTCCCATTACTCCCATGTAATTAGCCTAAATATGGCATCATCCTAAACAAATGGACACTTTTTTTGTCGATTCAATAAACGTTTTCACGTGTTGTTATTAACATACTTGGCTGTCACAACAACAAATTATTTGCATGATATGTATTCTGCCACTAATGCGTTACTCGACCTGCTAACACGGACAGTAAAGCTAGTAAAGCTGTCGCATTATACTTACAGTACCAGTCAAAAGTTAACACCTTCTCATTCAAGGGTTTTTCTTTATTTTTTCTATTTTCTAAATTGTAAAATAATAGTGAAGATATCAAAACTATGAAATAACACATATGGAATCATGTAGTAACCCCAAAAATGTTAAACAAATCAAAATATTTTAGATTTCAAAATTAGGCACCTTTGCCTTGATGACAGCTTTGCACAATCTTGGCATTCTCTCAACCAGCTTCACCTGGAAAGCTTTCCAACAGTCTTGAAGGAGTTCCCACATGAACTGAGCACTTGCTGGCTGCTTTTCCTTCACTCTGCGGTCCAACTCATCCCAAACCATCTCAATGGGTTGAGGTTGGGTGATTGTGGAGGCCAGGTCATCTGATGCAGCACTCCATCACTCTCCTTCTTGGTCAAATAGCCTTTAACACACCTCCAGACTGTGTGGATCATTGTCCTGTTGATAAACAAATGATAGTGGGACTAAGGCCAAACCAGATGGGATGGCGTATCACTGCAGAATGCTGTGTTGGCCATGCTGGTTAAGTGTGCCTTGAATTCTAAATAAATCACATACAGTGTCACCAGCCCCACGCCTCTTCCTCCATGCTTCACGGTGGGAACTACACATGCAAAGATCATCCATTCACCTACTCTGTGTTTCAAAGACACAGCGGTTGGAACCAAAAATCTTAAAATTTGGACTAATCAGACCAAAGGACAGATTTCCACCAGTCTAATGTCTATTGCTCGTGTTTCTTGGCCCAAGCAAATCTTCTTATTATTGGTGTCCTTCAACCATGAAGGCCTGATTCACGCAGTCTCCTTTGAACAGTTAAGCATTTATTTGGGCTGCAATATCTGAGGCTGGTAACTCTAATGAACTTTTCTTCTGCAGCAGAGGTAACTCTGGGTCTTCCTTCCCCGTGGCAGTCCTCATGAGAGCCAGTTTCATCATAGCGCTTGATGGTTTTTGCAACTGCACTTGAAGAAACTTTCAAAGTTCTTGGCTTAAAGTAATGATGGACTGTCGTTTCTCTTTGCTTATTTGAGCGGTTTTTGCCATAATATGGACTTGGTCTTTTACCAAATAGGGCCATCTTCTGTATACCACCCCTACCTTGTCACAACACAACTGCTTGGCTCAAACGCATTAAGAAAGAAAGAAATTCCCCAAATTAAGGCACACCTGTTAATTTAAATGCATTTCAGGTAACTACCTCCTGAAGCTGGTTGAGAGAATGCCAAGAGTGTGCAAAGCTGTCATCAAGGCAAAGGGTGGCTATTTGAAAAATCTCAAATATTTTTTGATTTGTTTAACACTTTGTTGGTTACTACATGATTCTGTGTGTTATTTCATAGTTTTGATGTCTTCACTATTATTCTACAATAGTAAAAATAAAGAAAAACCCTTGAATGAGTAGGTGTGTCCAAACCTTTTGACTGGTACTGTACATCTCCATTTGTTTAAATCTAGCTTTTTCTCAGGTTAATTGACGTTAACTGGCTGGCGTGTGAAAGAAGTTAATCTCGATCTAAATCGCTAGACTTACATATGCCGTGTAACTACTTCCCGTCTTTGCCTGCCCTTGAACGGTTTAGGTATTTAGGACTTCCTATATGTACTTTCCACTTGCCTGAGACCAGCTGTGCAGACAACCCTACCAAATGGCCCAAAATAGCCTATGGCAAAATCTACACCTACTTGGTGGAATTTCCAGGTTTACACAGGCAATACACATAGCTACAAAGAAGCATTAGCTGGCGATTTACCATGAATTAAGTGCTTTGAACACACAAATGTATTGCGTAACCAGAGCCCACATATTTCCATCATCATCATCGCGGCATATAGCCTGAAACCAAGAAGTTCGTTTATCCTAGTCCTTGGGCAGTTGAAACTTTTCTTACGAAAAAAGATTGCAGCCAGAGTGCAGTATTTTTTACTGCAGTAATTTTGCACTTAACTGCAGTTAGAGTGCAGTATAACTGCAGTTATTCTGCAATTACTGCATCCAAAATACCCCAGTCGACTGCAGTTACAAAAAGGCTATCTTTTTTGTAAGGGTTGATTTGGTGGTCTTTTCTCCTACTATTGTTCAAACAAAACGGTATGCAAGAACTTTTCGGCATCCAAGTTATAAAATCAGGGTAAGTTAGCTAGTTGAAGAAAGTCAATTGGAATCGGCTCTTTGGCTGATAATGGTGACATACAGTCAACGCTACAGTTTCTGTTAATGCTAACATTTTTACATTTGCTTCAAAGTGGGTTCAGGTTCAGGTATGATGGTAAGATGACATGGAAGTACGTTAAAAAAACAACCAACCAAGCATATCCAAAACTCAGCAAAAAAAGAAAACGTCCCTTTTTCAGGACCAGGTCTTTCAAAGATAATTCGTAAAAATCCAAATAACTTCTCAGATCTTCATTGTAAAGGGTTTAAACGCTGTTACCCATGCTTGTTCAATGAACCATAAACAATTAATGAACATGCACCTGTGGAACGGTCGTTAAGACACTAACAGCTTAGACAGTAGGCAATTAAGGTCACAGTTATGAAAACTAAGGACACTAAAGAGGCCTTTCTACTGACTCTGAAAAACACCAAAGAAAGATGCCCAGGGTCCCTGCGTGACCCTGCCCTAGGCATGCTGCAAGGAGGCACGAGGACTACAGATATGGCCAGGGCAATAAATTGCAAAGTCCGTACTATGAGACGCCTAAGACAGGACGGACAGCTGATCATCCTCACAGTGGCAGACCACGTGTAACAACACCTGCACAGGATCGGTACATTCGAACATCACACCTGCGGGACAGGATGGCAACCACAACTGCCTGAGTTACATCAGGAACGCACAATCCCTCCATCAGTGCTCAGACTGTCCACAATAGGCTGAGGGAGGCTGGACTGAGGGCTTGTAGGCCTGTTGAAAGGCAGGTCCTCACCAGACATCACCGGCAACATCACCTAAGGGCACAAACCCACCATCGCTGAACCAGACAGGACTGGCAAAAAGTGCTCTTCACTGACAAGTCGCGGTTTTGTCTCACCAGGGGTGATGGTTGGATTCGCATTTATCGTCAAAGGAATGAGCGTTACACCGAGGCCTGTACTCTGGAGCGGGATCGATTTGGAGGTGGAGGGACCGTCATGGTCTGGGGCGGTGTGGCACAGCATCATCGGACTGAGCTTGTTGTCATTGCAGGCAATCTCACCGCTGTGCATTACAGAGAAGACATCCTCCTTCCTCATGTGGTACCCTTCCTGCAGGCTCATCCTGACATGACCCTCCAGCATAACAATGCCACCAGCCATACTGCTTGTTCTGTGCATGATTTCCTGCAAGACAGGAATGTCAGTGTTCTGCCATGGCCAGCGAAGAGCCCGGATCTCAATCCCATTGAGCACGTCTGGGACCTGTTGGATCAGAGGGTAAGGGCTAGGGAGGGCCATTCCCCCTAGAAATGTCCAGGAACTTGCAGGTGCCTTGGTGGAAGAGTGGGGTAACATCTCACAGCAAGAACTGGCACAGTCCAAGAGGAGGAGATGAACTGCAGTACTTAATGCAGCTGGTGGCCACACCAGCTACTGACTGTTATTTTTTATTTTGACCTCCCCTTTGTTCAGGGACACATTATTCAATTTTTGTTAGTGACATGTCTGTGGAACTTGCTCAGTTTGTGTATCAGTTGTTGAATCTTATGTTCATACAAATATTTGCACTTTAAGTTTGCTGAAAATAACCGCAGTTGACAGTGAGAGGACGTTTCTTTTTTAGTTGAGATTGTAATGATAAAAAAAATAATACAGCCAGTCAGGTTCTGAGTAAAGTAGACAATTAAACATTGGAGTAAAGGGAGTACCCCACGTCTGTACCCTACTCGGGGGCGTGGTCATGTTAAGCTATGCCTCGCCATGTTTATCTATTGAGCCCAACCCTGGCACACACACGTTTTGTTCTTCAATCCTTGTGGGGACCTACAATTCACACACACACAGAGAAACAAATGTCCCAAAGGCATACTCTGTCATTTGTCTCTAGTCTGTCACATATAGTCTTCTTTCTAGGAAGGTTTCACTGCCCTTCCATGCACAGACTGTTTCATATTTCCTAGGTAACAACTGAGGCTGCTGGCCAACTGAACTTTGCAGTCTTGTAAATCAGGTAAAACATCTCTGTACTGCTCTTGTCAATGAGTTACCTTTCATCTCCACAGGGATAATCATACATTTCCAGCAGTGCTTGAGTGTCAGAAATCATGACAAATAGGTTTGACATCAATTAATGTTTGGGATTTTGGAGCTGGCTTCCTGGCCAAAGTGGACCTTGGTTCTCAGTTAGCCGAGCAACCAAACGGTAGTTGTAACTGACCCACTTGTTTGTCAGCCATAGCCATAGCCAAATCAAATCAAATCTTATTGGTCACATACACATGGTTAGCAGATGTTATTGCGAGTGTAGCGAAATTCTTGTGCTTCTAGTTCCGATAGATTACTTGTTAGATATTACTGCACTAACAATTTCACAACAACTACCTTATACACACACAAGTGTAAAGGGATGAATAAGAATATGTACATATAAATATATGGATGAGTGATGGCCGTGCGGCATAGGCAAGATGCAGTAGATTGTAGAGTACAGTATATGAGATGAGTAATGTAGGGTATGTAATCATTATATAAAGTGGCATTGTTTAAAGTGACTAGTGATACATTTATTACATCCAATTATTAAAGTGGCTAGAGATTTGAGTCAGTATGTTGGCAGCAGCCACTCAATGTTAGTGATGGCTGTTTAACAGTCTGATGGCCTTGAGATAGAAGCTGTTTTTTAGTCTCTCGGTCCCAGCTTTGGTGCACCTGTACTGACCTCGCCTTCTGGGTGATAGCGGGGTGAACAGGCAGTGGCTCAGATGGTTGTTGTTCTTCATTATTATTATTTTGGCCTTCCTGTGACACCGGATGTTGTAGGTGTCCTGGAGGACAGGTAGTTTGCCCCCGGTGATGCGTTGTGCAGACCGCACTACCCTCTGGAGAGTCTTACGGTTGTGGGCGGAGCAGTTGCCGTACCAGGCGGTGATACAGCCCATCAGGATGCTCTCGATTGTGCATCTTAAAGTTTGTGAGTGTTTTCAGTGACATGCCAAATTTCTTCAGCCTCCTGAGGTTGAAGAGGCGCTGTTGCGACTTCTTCACCAAGTTGTCTGTGTGGGTGGACCATTTAAGTTTGTCCGTGATGTGTACGCCGAGGAACTTAACTTTCCACCTTCTCCACTGCCGTCCCATCGATGTGGATAGGGGGGTGCTCTCTTTGCTTTTTCCTAAAGTCCACGATCACCTCTTTTGTTTTGCTGACATTGAGTGTGAGGTTATTTTCCTGACGCCACACTCCGAGGGCCCTCACCTCCTCCCTGTAGGCAGTCTCGTCGTTGTTGGTAATCAAGCCTACCACTGTAGTGTCGTCCGCAAACTTGATGATTGAGTTGGAGGCGTGCATGGACACGCAGTCATGGGTGAACAGGGAGTACAGGAGAGTGCTGAGAATGGGCCCCAGTGTTGAGGATCAGTGGGGTGGAGATGTTGTTTCCTACCCCAACCACCTGGGGTTGGCCCGTCAGAAAGTCCATGACCCAGTTGCACAGGGTGGGGTCGAGACCCAGGATCTCAAGCTTAATGACGAGTTTGGAGGGTACTATGGTGTTAAATGCTGAGCTGTAGTCAATGAACAGCATTCTTATAGGTATTCCCCTTGTCCGGATGGGTTAGGGCAGTGTTCAGTGTGATTGCCTCGTCTGTGGACCTATTGGGGCAGTAGGCAAATTGGAGTGGGTCTAGGGTATCAGGTAGGGTGGAGGTGATATGAGCAAGGGTAGCAACATAGATGCACATACACAGTGGGGTAGCAACAATTGTTTAGAAAAACAAAATCCATAAATAAAACAATATAAATAAATATCACAACTATTTCACTACACCCGCAATAACATCTGCTAAATATGTGTATGCAACCAATACAATTGGATAAATAATTTCTTCAGACACAGCTGGTTACAGCTGGTTAAAGCTGCAAGAGGCAACTCATTCAAGACCGCAATTCATGCAAACTGAAAACGTTCTGATTCTCCTTTTACTAGTGACATAAACAGTTAGTGCTGTATAATAAAGTGTACTACCTGCCAGAATACACAGAGGGTATTCATACACATACTAGTAGAAAAGCTTTCATCTCGATTATCTCCATAATAACAAAGTCACATATAAAAAACTACTTTTCTGTTGCTACATTTTGTATGTTATATGGGGTAAGATGCGGAGTAGGCCTCAAGCAGGCACATCTTCAACAAATCGCTTGATATACACTTCATACAGAGATGAAATAAATGGCTTGTGGAGGAAAGAAGGCTTGCAATCCGACAGTGGCGTTTGAAACGCAAGAAAGGAACATGATAACACTAGGCTTCACCTTTTGTGGGGAATTCCATTGAAAACTATTGATTTGTAAACCTTTTTTTTTTTAAATTAACTTCGATTTGTAAGGATTAAATCATTCACATCATAAATGTATTCGTTTTGAATGACAACTGTCAAACCAAAATACTGACCAAACACAAGGAAATAAAAATATAATGATCTTATGTTGGCAAACTAGGTTTATATACAATATACAATATCGTGGATTTATTATTGCATTTAAGGTCGAATGACATTACACTGCCTATTCTAGTTATGACTAATGTAAATGTTGTGGGAAAATTGGGCTTCAGCCTTCCTTTATCCAATTCTGCCACCTCCCATCCTCCATTGTATAGTTTCAAACGACTATGTAACCTATTATTTGTTAAATGTTTCTCAAAGACTGGTCAAGCATAGGCTAAAATACCATCTAAATTGAATTTACCTTTCGTTCAAATCAAACCGGATACGGAGGGTGAGTAAAGGGACCGTGGATTACGCTGCTACAATTTGACAATTTAATCTAGGCAAAATCTCGAGTCTTCATTATGGCAACCCATAGCAAATCCATGTACATCACCATGAGTCGGGTCTTCGTCTTTACTTGCGGTTCTTTGTCTTCCATGTAACTGTATTTTGTATCAGGTACTGGTGTGTAAATAATTGAAAGACTGTTTCTTCTCTCCCTGCTGAGCTCGGTTACAGGAGTGTGTAACCTGACTCCTCCTCACAAAAAGTTTCAAATTTGAGGGATTTCGAAAATTCGAGATTGATGTTACTCTGGACCAATGGAGGAGCCCAGTAAAAATGTATCAAACCAATCATACTGTGGGAAATTCCTTATAACTTCCAACATTCCCTGCCCCCATTTGGTTTCCAGTAATTAGCCTCATCTAGCTCCCAAATCCAAGGTTGAAAATTTCCCAAAGGAAATGGCATTATGTGAACAATGATCGGGAACAATGAGTTGTTTGTCATAAACAAAAAGGCTAGTAGACGGCACAATTATTTAATCATAAATCATAAAGATTAATTATTTGACCTAATTAATGGAAAATATTGCCTCAGTAGATGATTTCGGCAACGTTATTGATCAAAACTGATTTATATAGGACACACAACAGCGAGAGAACGAGATATAGTAAACCAGACATCTAGGTGTTTTACAGCGGATGTTTTCTGGACCGGACAGCACCGTTTTCCCCGGTCTATGAATGAATGGGTTTAGCAGGAATTCCGGAGGGTTATGGTGTTCATTGTGAATCACATGTGTTAAACAATCAACAAACTATTTTTCTCTTATGGTCTGGATGTAAATGGATATAAATAGGCCTAAATCAAGACAGATTTGACAGGGCTATTTTAAACATATATTGTAAATTAAAATACATAATATTATAGAATAGCACCATATTTACATAGCCTAGTTAGTTCATAGTACTCTGCAATCCAGTCGTCAATATTATTGCATTTTATGCTTAGCCTACTGTCATCCTTATCACAAGGTAGTTTACCTTCACCCGCAACCTGCAAATAGTAGGCCATTTAGTGAGAAAGCTTGTTAAGAAGCGCTGTTCAGTGGAGCATTTGGATATTGCAATTTTGTAACCAATGAGAGATACTGTAGCAAGCAGTGATACATTAGCTAATCTCCGAGCCACACACTCTATTTAGCTTGAATATACACGATCATTTTTCTAATAAGTATGCTATATAAAACATTTTAACAACCATAGAAAGGTGACCGAATAACGATTTACTTTCCATATTATCTGTGATTAGTAGGCAAGACAAACAAATATTTTCGTGTAAACAGAAACCAATGGACACACATGAGCATAAATTATGTAATGTTGTGTATTAACTGGATTTTTGATATAAATAAACGAATGTAATCAAACATGGTAACAAGACAACATTTCAAAAACATAGCCCATAGGGGATCGAATGGACGAGTGAGAGGTCGAGGCGACCGGACGACGAACGAAAGATGGCGGAATGAGATGATGGAGTGGATTCTGAATACAATAGTGGTAGAATCAAGGATAATTTGAGTATTGTCCAAAATAACGGAAAACGGAGCAAAGTGGTATACAGTGATGAGAATGACCCTTCGTATCTAGTAGGAGTACGGTTTGTTAATGAGGAGCAGCTGAGCAGAGAACCAGTCTTTAAGAAACCATTTCAGTTATCCAAACTGGTGGAGAGAGTGCTGGGTAAAGGCAAGGCTGTGCGGATCCCGAGAGGTGGGTTTGTTTAGATTTTTTATGTGCTTCTGTGGATCAGAAGGAACGTGCGTTGTTGTCTTAACCGATTTGATAAGTATGAAGTGTCGTGTGTGTGTCTCTTCGAAACAGGGCACGCCTCAAGGTTTTTTTTATCTGGCGTCTCGTGGAAAGTCGATTTTGAAGAAATAAAAAAATATTCCTGGAGTGATTGAAGCACGTCGGTTGAATCGTGTTGTGAATGGTGAAAACGTGAAGTGTATCTGTTATTTTTTTCTTTTCTTATATGTTTCTCCCTACTCAAGTGCAGTTAGGGTATATTAACTACAGAATCAGAACATTTATCCCAAGACCAATGCACTGCGATCATTGTAAAGCTTTTGGTCATGTAGCAAGTGTTTGCAGAAGGGAGAAGCTGATATGTCCAAGATGTGGAAAGGATCATATTATGTGTTATAAAAGTGATAAATATGACATGTTGCTATTTTTATTTTAACTAGGCAAGACAGTTAAGAACAAATTCTTATTTACAACGACGGCCTACCCGGCCTACCCATTGAAGCCACGTCTCCCGAATGCCCCACAAGGGTGAAAGAGAATGAGGTGGTCAAAGTCAGGGTTTTACAGAGCATTTCACATGCAGCAGGGAAAAGGGTTGAGGGTTTGAATGGTGCCCCAGAAGAGTCCGTGGTAGTGGATAGGCCTACGATGCAGGGGTTGCCTTTCACCAGCAGGATCCTGACATTTTAAAGGTTAAATAGGTGGACTTTGTGGCATGTATAGCTATGGTAATTACTGAGGCATGCATGAGAGCATCTGCTGTTCCGAACGACTGTGTGATCATGCTCTCCGTAGCCAACGCGAGTAAGACCTTTAAACAGGTCAACATACACAAGGCTGCGGGGCCAGACGGATTACCAGGACGTGTGCTCCGGGCATGTGCTGACCAACTGGCAGGTGTCTACACTGACATTTTCAACATGTCCCTATTGAGTCTGTAATACCAACATGTTTCAAGCAGACCACCATAGTCCCTGTGCCCAAGAACACAAAGGCAACCTGCCTAAATGACTACAGACCTGTAGCACTCACGTCCGTAGCCATGAAGTGCTTTGAAAGGCTGGTAATTGCTCACATCAACACCATTATCCCAGAAACCCTAGACCCACTCCAATTTGCATACTTCCCAAACAGATCCACAGATGATGCAATCTCTATTGCACTCCATACTGCCCTTTCCCACCTGGACAAAAGGAACACTTATGTGAGAATGCTATTCATTGACTACAGCTCAGTGTTCAACACCATAGTACCCTCAAAGCTCATCACTAAGCTAAGGATCCTGGGACTAAACACCTCCCTCTGCAACTGGATCCTGGACTTCCTGACGGGCTGCCCCCAGGTGGTGAGGGAAGATAGCAACACAAATGCCACGCTGATCCTGAACACTGGAGCCCCCCAGGGGTGCGTGCTCAGTCCCCTCCTGTACTCCCTTTTCACCCACGACTGCATGGCCAGGCACAACTCCAACACCATCATTAAGTTTGCAGACAACACAACATTGGTAGGCCTGATTACCAACAACAACGAAACAGCCTATAGGGAGGAGGTTAGAGACCTGGCCGGGTGGTGCCAGAATAACAACCTTTCCCTCAACGTAACCAAGACTAAGGAGATGATTGTGGACTACAGGAAAAGGAGGACTGAGCACGCCCCTATTCTCATCGACGGGGCTGTAGTGGAGCAGGTTGAGAGCTTCAAGTTCCTTGGCGTCCACATCAACAAACTAGAATGGTCCAAACACACCAAGACAGTCGTGAAGAGGGCACGACAAAGTCTATTCCCCCTCAGGAAACTAAAAAGATTTGGCATGGTTCCTGAGATCCTCAAAAGGTTCTACAGCTGCAATATCGAGAGCATCCTGACTGGTTGCATCACTGCCTGGTACGGCAATTGCTCGTCCTCTGACCGCAAGGCACTACAGAGGGTAGTGCGTACGGCCCAGTACATCACTGGGGCTAAGCTGCCTGCCATCCAGGACCTTTACACCAGGCAGTGTCAGAGGAAGGCCCTAAAAATTGTCAAAGACCCCAGTCATAGACTGTTCTCTCTACCACCGCATGGCAAGCGGTACCGGACTGCCAAGTCTTGGACAAAAAGGCTTCTCAACAGTTTTTACCCCCAAGCCATAAGACTCCTGAACATGTAATCAAATGGCTACCTGGACTATTTGCATTGTGTGCCCCCCCCAAACCCTCTTTTACTCTGCTGCTACTCTCTGTTTATCATATATGCACAGTCACTTTAACTATGCATTCATGTACATATGTACATACTACCTCAATTGGCCCAACCAACCAGTGCTCCCGCACATTGGCTAACTGGGCTATCTGCATTGTGTCAGTGCTAGAGGCATCACTACGGACCCTGGCTCGATTCCAGGCTGTATCACAACCGGCCGTGAATGGGAGTCCCATAGGGCGGCGCATAATTGGCCCAGCGTCGTTAGGGTTTGGCCGGGGTAGGCCGTCCGTTGTAAATAAGAATTTGTTCTTAACTGGGCAAGTGCCTAGTTAAATCAAAACGAAACTGACAGGAGAAGAAGAACATCGCCCATGCACCTTAGTAAATACGTTGTGTGATGACGCGTCGGCACTACGTGTCCAGGAAGTCATCCAGTCAACATGGCGGCGCAACAAGGAGATTTTGATGAGCTCTTCGATGTGAAAAATGCTTATTATATCAGCAGTTATCAACAATGTATAAATGAAGCCCAGAAAGTTAAGGTAATTATCTGATGGTAAACCGTTTGTACAATGTGGCTAAGCCTATATCTTTTTCAAGTGTCGCTGTATGACACTGAACTGTATAGCTAACAAATCAACTAGCTAACATCTCTATAGTAATGAACTAGCTAACGTTAAAACGAAAAAGAGTCAACTACTTATTTTCCCCTTTGCAGCCATCAACACCTGAGAAGGAGGTTGAGAGAGACATGTTTCTGTACAGAGCCTACATTGCACAGGTAACATAGCCGGGACAGTCAGTTTATAGGAGTGTACATTTTTGTTCCACCACCTATCAGCATGTGCAATTAGCGAACACGCCTCATTCTGTCTTGTTTCAGAGGAAGTATGCTGTGGTGATGGATGACATCAAGGCCAGTTCCTCGCCAAAGCTCCAGGCTGTCAAGATGTTTGCTGAGTATTGCTCCAACGAGGGCAAAAGGTCTGAACCCATTAGTTTTCAGAATTGTTATTGTAAACTGTCAATACACAACTCAAGATGAAATGCTCTTTGTTGACTCCTTAGCTGGCGTTACATTATTGTTGTTTTTTTGTGCAGGGATGCCGTTGTGGCTGAACTTGACAAGAAGATGGCCAAGAGTGTAGATGCGGCCAACACAACCTTCCTGGTCATGGCTGCGTCCATTTACTAGATGAACTCTGACGCTGCCCTGCGTTCCCTGCACCAGGGAGAAAGTCTGGAATGGTAAAGACAATCACAGGATACTATTAATGTTTGTAGCCCCTGTTATGGGTGATTCAGTACGTTTACGTCCCTCTTTTTCTTTTCAGCATGGCAATGACCATTCAGGTGCTGCTGAGTTTAGAACGTGTTGATATGGCAAGGTATGTCCGCTCAACACGGCATCTGATTTAAATTCCTTTTAAATACTTTTAAATAAATTGAGCTAAAAGGATTCAGCAAATTTAAGTGTTGATCATATATGGCATTGTTTACTTATTTTAACACCTGCCATTCAAAGGAAAGAGCTGAAGAAAATGCAGGAGCAGGACGAGGATGCCACACTGACCTAACTATCCACGGCTTGGGTCAACATCGCTGTTGTGAGTGTCAGCCCATAGTGAAGACCAGGCCATAAAATGAACACCAGCCAACTGCCAAATGCTGGTATATTTAGGTATTGGCAGGCAAGAATGTCTATTTCACAGGCCACGTAGGCGGGTGGTCAATTTGCAGGGTGGTCATCCCATTCGCATATGCAAATAAAAAGTGAGCACATGTGCGAGTTGTGATTTATAGCAGACAAATGCTGCAGTAGCTGTTTTCAAAATATTTATGCCATTTTGTTTCATAGCTGCTAATCGCATAAAGAAATACAAATCTATATCCCACCTCGCACAGCAACACTGCCTGGCTTTGTGCACTGTGGTGATAGATTAATTTTTGGAGGTGCTGCGCACAGGCATAAGTTTGTCTAATTTACTTGAAAGTGTACAAAGTGAGACTTTGTCCTTGTGTTTCTTGTATATTTACATTGTTTTGTTCACAAGCTTGGTTGTTTTTTTAATGTTAGTTTGAGTCTGCTGCTTCAACTGATAGCGAAGAGATGCCGTCTACTACTAGTGCGATTTTAAATCTCACACACACACACACACACACACAGACGCACCTGACACGACTCGAGTGGCCCCGTTACCACGGTAACCTCCCACCCTGGAATTTAGCAATATATCACATTACTTCTTACTAATAATTGTTTTAGCAAGATTACAAAGAATGGTCATCTATTTTTTGTTTTTGTATGGTGGAAAACGTTTTTTGGCTGGTATTTAAAAAAATCAGAGTGGCAGGTAGATTTTTCAATCTACCTGCCACAGTGGCTGGTGGACCAAAAAGGTCATTTTAGGCCCTGGTGAAGCCCCCTACATGCGAGAATACTTTAGTGCAGCGGGCCCTATTTGCCTTCCACCTGAAATAAATTGACTTTTATTGACAGATCACCACTCTCACTCTAAAAGTAGTCATCACTTTAGGATTGAATTCAGCTTTTTGTGCAGTCATTAAGAATAAAACTCAATTTCAGTTTTTCATCTGAACAGAAAAGAAAACTGGACTCATGCTTTTTTCCTTTTTTAAAGGGAGGAGAGAAGCTGCAGGATGCTTACTACATCTTCCAGGAGATGTCGGATAAGTACTCCCCAACTCTGCTTCTGCTTAATGGCCAGGCTGCCTGCCATATGGCCCACAACAAGTGGGAGGAGGCAGAGGGAGTTCTCCAGGAGGCACTAGACAAGGTCATTACTTGCCTCAAATGCACTCTAATATCTTATTCTACAGAGGAATCTGTAGAGATGTGTAAAGGGTTGTTTTTAAATAAAGATTAACACTAACTGATAGCATAACATTATAGGATGTTACAGTGACTTGAATAATACCATTTGAATTAGTTTAACCAATTGGTGATGTCTGTTGTCTCATCCAACCACAGAGCAATACAAGTTTAGTGTCATTTTAAGGGAAATACTTGCAACTTTTTCAATTGAACAGTAGGTGGTGCCAAATGCTATATTTTTGTCCCCGTGGCCTGCAGTTAATCTGAGATGAGAAAAAATTAATTGGCCAGAGCATAACCATTCCCTTTTTGTGGTGTCATGGAAGACTGATCCTTGGTTAAATACTTACACAAAAAGATCATCTCCCACATTTTACGCTCTTGTTTAGACTCTGACCAGTAATTGATGTGAATACACTAGTATTAAAGTTGTCATATACACATTTCAAAACGTGTGATTGAACATGTGTGAAGGAAGCAGGGTAGTGAGTAAGGTCATACAGTGCATTGAGACACTGCTGTGAGAAACTGGGTGTTTTCCAAACTCTGATTTCCCCCATAACAGGACAGCAGCCGCCCTGAGACTCTGATCAACCTGATTGTGCTGACCCAGCACTTGGTCAAAGCTCCTGAGGTGAGACTTTGGACCTATATCGGTTTATGGGGATTCCTCAGGTTTCGTCACAGATACAGAGAAATGTTTGTCTCAATCTAGGTTTGTTTTTGATTTGTTTGGCTGAAAGGTTTGCTGATATATTGTGCTCTTTTTAAACCGCAAGTAAAACTCAAGAACACTATTGTAGCGATAAAGCTTTTAAAAAATCTTCTCTGTGCCAGATTGAGGTGATAGTGAGTAAATGATCAATAGAATTGTTATTGTCTACAGAATGCTGTCTTCAATGGGTTCAATCTAATTACTGATAATTACCCAATCAAGGATATCTACAACTGGTGTATAAAGAGTAGACCTTGTTCTAATGATTTATGATAAATTATTTTTGGCATTAACTTCCTTAAAAGGATTCTCTGGTACTTTTCTATACTTTTTAGCCAGTAGTTCTGAAAGTAGCAATCACGAGTCAAAAGTGGTCCCCAAAAATTGCATCACATACAGTGCATTCAGGAAGTATTCAGAGCCCTTGACTTTTTCCACATTTTGTTGCGTTACAGCCTTATTCTAAAATATATTAAATAGTTTTTCATCAATCTACACTTTTTGTGTGTGTGTGCAAATGCATAAAAAATATAAAACAATCACATTTACATAAGTATTCAGACCCTTTACTCAGTGCTTTGTTGAAGCAACTTTGGCAGTGATTACAGCCTTGAGTCTTGGGTATGACGCTACGAGCTTGGGACACCTGTATTTGGGGAGTTTCTCCCATTCTTCTCTGCAGATCCCCTCAAGCTCTGTCAGGTTGGATGGGGAGCGTCGCTGCGCAGCTATTTTCAGGTCTCTTCAGAGATGTTTAATCGGGTTCAAGTCCGGGCTCTGTGTGGGCCACTCACAGACATTCAGAGACTTGTCCCAAAGCCACTCCTGTGTTGTTTTGGCTGTGTGCTTAGGGTTGTTGTCCTGTTGGAAGGTGAACCTTTTCCCTAGTCTGAGGTCCTGAGTGCTCTGGAGCAGGTTTTCATCAAGGATCTCTATGTACTTTGCTCCGTTCATCTTTCCCTCGATCCTGACTAGTCTCCCAGTCCCTGCCCCTGAAAAACATCACCACAGCATGATGCTGCCACCACCATGCTTCACCGTAGGGATGGTGCCAAGTTTCCTCCATATGTGACGCTTGGCATTCAGGCCAAAGAGTTAAATCTTGGTTTCATCAGACCAGAGAATCTTTTTTCTCATGGTCTGAGTCCTTAGGTGCCTTTTGGCAAACTCCTGTCTTTGAGCTCTATGGACAATTCCTTCGACCCCATGGCTTGGTTTTTGCTCTGTCATGCACTGTCAACTGTGGGACCTTATATAGACAGGTGTGTGCCTTTCCAAATCATGTACAATCAATTGATTTTACTACAGATGTACTCCAATCAAGTTGTAGAAACATCTCAAGGATGATCAGTAGAAACAGGATGCACCTGAGCTCAATTACGAGTCTCATAGCTTATGTAAATAAGGTATCTGTTTTTTAAAATTTTATACAACTGCAAACATTTCTAAAAAACTGTTTTCGCTTTGTCATTATGGGGTATTGTGTATAAAAAAAATAAAGTTTAATCCATTTTAGAATAACGCTGTAATGTGGGAAAAGGGAAGGGGTCTGAATACTTTCCGATTACACTATGTGCACCACGTCATTGTTCTCACTCTGCTGTGGGTGCATCTTGTTAGCTGCTAGGGGGCTGGCCCACGTTTGGGAAAATGTAGCACAACTTCCAGAAAAATAATTGCCTTCAAACTAGGGATTTCCTGGCTAATTGAGGTAAAACAGTAATTCTGCTCTTAGATTATGCATGTATGAACTACACAGTGACTGTTTACATGTACACTAATAATTCAATGTTAAACGGATTCATGGCAGTAGGCAGATTATGCAATAGTCATGTAAACAATTATCTTAACTGGCGTAAGGTCCACATTTTAAGTAAGCATACGCCGATTAAAACATCTGGTTTTCTGAGCAGTCTTTCAAATTATTAGGACATATAAACACCTTAATTGGCATTCCAGCTGTGTATTTGATTTGCGAATATGCCAGCGCCATCTGAGCGAGCCTCCCCTTTTAGCGCGAGTGAAGTGAGTTCGAAACAACAATGTATGTCTTAAAGTAGTTTTCGCATACAAACTCAGAATCAAATAGGCTTCCCAAAAATAAGATGTTCGCTGTGGTAGAACGTTTATTTTGATAGGTGATTTTCTACATTTATCAGTCCCATTAGGTAGCCTGATTTCAGAAGTGTTCATGTAAACAGGGTTATTAGGGAAATCGTTCTTCTTGCAAAGCATGTAAACGTTTTATTGGAATATTATATTAATCTGACTTCTCAATAATCACATGATTGTGTGCATGTAACCGTACTCATTGACACATCCAGCCCAAAGCGGAAGGTATAAAAAAAATAGTAAGTAGTTGCCGAAGTTCAGGAGCATGTCTTTAACATCAATCTGTTATGCATCTGTTCACAGGTAACCAACCGGTATCTCTCTCAACTGAAAGACGCCCATAGAGCTCACTGCTTCCTTAAAGATTACCTGGCCACGGTATGTTGATTACATTTGCTCGTACACAGTTCTGCTACATCTTGAATCAATGCATTCTACAGCTGTTGGTCAGTCTTTGCTCTCTTGGAACTAAATCAAATTATTTGATTGGTAGCACTGCAGGATATCTAGTCCAATGAGATCATTTAAAAACTGTCTGATTTTGACTCAGACTTCACTACACATAATTACCCAATAAAGAAGTGTAAATAAACATTAAAATGTCAGTTCGTTTCACTCAACGGACCAGGTTATTGCAGTGCACAACAGTTTTACAAGTTAAACATGTTCTACTGTGTGTTAAATGTAATTTTTTTTTTTGCCTCAGGAGAATGAATTTGACAGACTGGCGATGCAGTACGCTCCCACTGCGACTGTTTGACACAATGGAGGAATCTGCTTGGACCGCAAAACATTATGAATACTGGACACACAACTGATTTCTCCATATCTTTTTTGTCTATCAATATGGCAAACTCTAAATTGTATGGATTAAAATTGACATGCACATTTAGACATTTTTATATATTTTTTTTTAAACTATTTTTTTGCAGAACTTTATCATAATAATATGACCTTTTATGTGGTGGACACAGATTTTATTTATACTCTGAAGTAGTTGTAGTACATAAAATGTCCCTTTTGATAATGTCTCTGTTTGTAACATTTGCATTTCTCTAAATTGTAAAATGCCTCCTGTGTAACTGTTTTCTATAAACATTCCTCTGAATTGACAATACATGTTTTATGACCCTGTTTACACTCAGTGTGTGTCAGTGTGAAACTTTCTATTGAAATTCTTGTAATGCGGCCCGTTGATACTTGCTGGAGGTAGACCATCTTTTCCCCCTTATGTCTCATTCAAATCAAATTCATTTATATAGCCCTTCTTACATCAGCTGATATATCAAAGTGCTGTACAGAAACCCAGCCTAAAACCCCAAACAGCAAGCAATGCAGGTGTAGAAGCACGGTGGCTAGGAAAAACTCCCTAGAAAGGCCAAAACCTAGGAAGAAACCTAGAGAGGAACCAGTCTATGAGGGGTGGCCAGTCCTCCTGGCTGTGCCGGGTGGAGATTATAACAGAACATGGCCAAGATGTTCAAATGTTCATAAATGACCAGCATGGTCAAATAAGAATAATCACAGTAGTTGTTGAGGGTGCAACAAGTCAGCACCTCAGGAGTAAATGTCAGTTGGCTTTTCATAGCCTATCATTGAGAGTATCTCTACTGCTCCTACTGTCTCTAGAGAGTTGACAACAGCAGGTCTGGGACAGGTAACACGTCCAGTGAACAGGTCAGGGTTCCATAGCCGCAGGCAGAACAGTTGAAACTGGAGCAGCAGCACAGCCAGGTGGACTGGGGACAGCAAGGAGTCATCATGCCAGGTAGTCCTGAGGCATGGTCATAGGGCTCAGGTCCTCCAAGAGAGAGAAAGAAAGAATTAGAGAGAGCATAACTTAAATTCACACAGGACACCGGATAAGACAGGAGAAATACTCCAGATATAACAAACTGACCCTAGCCCCCCGACACATAAACTACTGCAGCATAAATACTGGAGGCTGAGACAGGAGGGGTCAGGAGACACTGTGGCCCCATCCGATGATACCCCCGGACAGGGCCAAACAGGAAGGATATAACCTCACCCACTTTGCCAAAGCACAGCCCCCGCACCACTAGAGGGATATATTCAACCACCAATTTACCATCCTGAGACAAGGCCGAGTATAGCCCACAAAGATCTCCGCCACGGCACAACCCAAGGGGGGTGCCAGCCCAGACAGGAAGACCATGTCAGCGACTCAACCAACTCAAGTGACGCACCCCTCTTAGGGACGGCATGGAAGAGCATCAGTAAACCAGTGACTCAGCCCCTGTAATAGGGTTATAGACAGAGAATCCCAGTGGAGAGAGGGGAACCGGCCAGGCAGAGACAGCAAGGGCGGTTCGTTAAAGGTTGAGATCGAGTCTGCGTCTCTCACATGGGTACGCAGACCATTCCATAAAAATGGAGCTCTATAGGAGAAAACCCTGCCTCCAGCTGTTCACAGATTAACTTTTATTTTGCATGTGAAATTATCTATTTTGTAAATGAGTGGGCCATTCAATTCATGTAGAAATTCCTCTACAGTATTAACGTGTTTTTTTGGAGAAGTCGGCATCCTGTACTTGTTGTGCATCGTGCTGCTGTTACATGTTGCATTGTCGCTTTAAATTATCTCCGGTATTAATCCCAGCAGTTGAAGAAGATAGCCGCACATAATTACGTCACGGCAACGCTGCTTTTTCTACATTAAACTCGAATTTTAAATTAAAGTGGCATTCGGAGCGGGTGGTGAACACCCGCTAGTCGCGCCGGTAAAAACGTTTACTATACTTGTATTATTATATTCAAGTGACTGCCATATGGAATTATGTTCTACATTGATTCCCATTAAAACAGCGCGCATTTTTCTGTCACTTGTCAAGAGGCAGAGAGCGCAGACACAGCCAGGACACGACGTTGATCACCAGCAGTGGCACGGCACAGGAAACCGAACATTGAGGATATATATTCTAGATTTTTGTCGGCGTTAATTTAAAAAACAGTATTAGAAAGGTTTCAATTCCACTGGTTTGGTGTCTGGTATGACTAGGTTATTCTAGTTGATGAAATGACGGCGAGATGTTATATAAAGCGAATAACGGAGATGAGATTATACAGAATATAACGTTAGGTTCACTAGAATCACATGTGATACTTCGACTGTACCGATATTTATGGCACATTAGGTAGCCAGATAATACTTGCTGGATTTTTTTATTGTAATTTAAAGGTGATTTGACAGCTATATCTAATCTCAGAAAGATTCAGCTAGCTAGTTTGGTAGCTGTTGTAAATGCTGGTCTATCCAGTAGTGTGCATTTAATTTAGCTAACCGTAGACGGCTGACAAGCTAGCTAAAATGATGAGGTAGTAGGCGTAAAATAATCCCCACCATTCTGAACAATGTTTACTGGATCATAGAATATATGTAATATTACAATATAGATAGCTAATTACGTTGGCTAATAAATAAAACGACCCGGCTATTACCCTTGGTTTTTGTGGGCCTATATTCCAATCTGACATTAATTGTTACCTATGCGAAATGGGCCCACATTTTAAATTAGAAAACAAAGAATTAGGCAGGCTACTTGAGAGGTTAAACTGATTACAGTTTTTCCGCGTTTTTAGGATAGCTGCTGGCTAGCTAGTTTGGAAGTGTAGGAGCTTGCCGCTCTGTGTTCCTAAACCAGGGTCAGTTTTCTAAATCGACGTTTTCAGTGCCGCCACAATGGACAGTCATACCGGCGACGACATGAGTGTCGGGGAGGTGGAACCCATGCCTGGCTATGCGGATCTCATAACGAGAGCATCAACAGTGATGCCCAGTGCCTTGAGAGGCTGTAGCACTTGCGGTCTAGAGCTCTCCAAAAGGACGCTCCTGGATAACGCTTATATTACCTGGACCGAAATCGGCCTTTTCTTCATCTGCGCGATTATGTGGACGCAGATACGACGGGGACTAACAGAATGTCTGTTCCAGGTAGATACAGAAGCATTCTCAGCCTTCCACTCATTTTTGAATACTATACATCCACATATACACATTTCCCCACAAATGCATACATTCCTTCTTCAAGCACCATGAGCCGTATTCTCGTTCCCTAACTATAGGGGCCTTCTTTCAGAGTGCAGCCTTCATGGCTCACTATAAGGGTGTTGTTAATGTCCCATGTTTCATGTACCTTGCAGTATTAGTGGAATAAGAATAATTTGATTTCAATAATGATTAATCACATTTGACTTGTGAAGCCCACCACAGGATATGAAACACTGGTCCCTTTCTCTGGTATAATAACATTAATTATTCTCTTGCTGAATTCAACAATTGTTACTGGGACTTGTCCTCTTGACAAGTTCATCATGATACCCATCAAATTGAAGCATATTAGGAAGACCTTCATTCTGAGGAAGGCTATGCGTAAGGCCTATATACTACGTTCAGATACCTTGAGTCTCTGTGTGTGTCATGTGGCCAAGATGAAGATCAGATACCAGGTTTAAGGTAACTGATTCAGTCAGATTACAAAAACCCTTTACCACAGCTAACGAGGCTGCTATAGAATAACAACTCCCAGGTTACAAAGACCAGAGCAGAGATGGAGAAAGCAAGCTTTGCAGAGGGGATTAAGGACCCATACACGGAAACCACAGACCTCCCTCATCACTGGGGATTGACTTAAGACAGTAGACTGGTTAGGAAATCAATGCATGTGAGATCTAGTCTACTACAATATTGTCTCACAAACTGCTGTCACAGCACTAACACACGCGGGCTGTTTCTTAATTCCATTATTTACTTTTGAGATTTGTGTGTATTGTTGTGAATTGTTAGATATTACTGCACAGTTGGAGCTCGGAACACAATCATTTCGCTACACCCGCAATAACATCTGCTATCTATGTAACAGTTTAACTTTACGGCGTCCCCTCGCCCCGACACGGGCGCGAACCAGGGACCCTCTGCACACATCAACAACAGTCGCCCACGAAGCATCGTTACCCATCGCTCCACAAAGGCCACGGCCCTTGCAGCTCAAGGGGAAACACTACTTCTAGGTTTCAGAGCAAGTGACGTAACTGATTGAAACGCTATTAGCACGTACCCGCTAACTAGCTAGCCATTTCACATCCGTTACATCTACACTACCGGTCAAAAGTTTTAGAACACCTACTCATTCAAGGGTTTTTCTTTATTTTTTTTTACAATTTTCTACATTGAAGAATAATAGTGAAATAACACATATGGAATCATGTAGTAACCAAAAAAGTGTTAAACAAATCAAAATATATGTATGTTGATGACAGCTTTGCACACTCTTGGCATTCTCTCAACCAGCTTCACCTGGAATGCTTTTCCAACAGTCTTGAAGGAGTTCCCACATATGCTGAGCACTTGTTGGCTGCTTTTCCTTCACTCTGCGGTCCGACTCATCCCAAACCATCTCAATTTGGTTGAGGTTGGGGGATTGTGGAGGCCAGGTCATCTGATGCAGCACTCCATCACTCTCCTTCTTGGTAAAATATCCCTTACACAGCCTGGAGGTGTGTTGGGTCATTGTCCTGTTGAAAAATAAATGATAGTCCCACTAAGCCCAAACCAGATAGGATGGCACAGAATGCTGTGTTGGCCATGCTAGTTAAGTGTGCCTTGAATTCTAAATAAATCACTGACAGTGTCACCAGCAAAGCACCCCTACACCATGCTTTACAGTGGGAAATACACATGCAGAGATCATCCGTTCACGCACACTGCGTCTCACAAAGACACGGCGGTAGGAACTAAAAATCTAATAGGAACTAAAAATCATAATAACATGGTCTAGAATGGTCCACCACCCTAAGGACATCTAGCCAACTTGACACAACTGTGGGAAGCATTGGAGTCAACATTGGCCAGCATTCCTGTGGAACTTTTTCGAAATTTTGTAGAGTCCATGCCCCGATAAATCGAGGCTGTTCTGAAGGGAAAAGGGGTGCAACTCAATATTAGGAAGGTGTTCCTAATTTTCTGTATACTCATTGTAGACGGATTGTCTGACAAGGTCACAAAAATGATGCACGCGTATCGATGTGGCCAGAAGCTGTGCGTTGTTGCCGTGTGTTGCGTCATTGTAAATAAGAATTTGTTCATAATTGGCTTGCCTGGATAAATAAAGGTAAAGAACAAATTGTGATTTTGAACATGCAGATAGCTAGCAACAATGACAAAAATCTGCCATGTTGGGAATCGGAAGGGGCTCGTTTCAGCTAGTTTAATCTTGTTCTTGATGCAATGTCTTGATTTTAGGTGTTTTGACTGATTTCATGACAATGCTAATATGGCAAAAAAAAATGCTATCTAGCTAACCAACAACTGTAAAGATGTATTTGAGAGACAAGTGCTTATTGTGCAAATGTATTTATGTTTTCAATAAACATTTGGAGACAAAATATAGTTACATCGTGTCAACAATATAAGCCAAACGCATCTGTTTTGCCCCATAGTTGCACACGTACAGGTTTTGTTGGCACAGATGTGGTCAGAGAATACAGGGAATGGGCTGTTTTTCCTCTTAGTCACCATTACTATGGATGAGAAATGGCTTGAGGATTGAAAGTTAAAATGATTCCCACTCATGAGTCACTAAACTATTACAAATTGATGCAATGCTATGGGGGTATTTCTCCAATTCCGTGTTTTGTGTGTATTGCGTAAAATGCACCATACAATGATCGAGAAGTGGGTTCAGTGTCAGGTAAACCATGTTAATGAAAAAGAGCATCCAGTGATGCATTGAGGTTAACCTGCCGCCTTAGCTAGCTTTCATCTGAGAGGAATGGGTCACTGTGGACTTCAATATATCAGAACAACTACAACCTCTTGTAGAATTAAGGTACGCCATAAATAAAACACAAGGCATATTCTTGCCACTAGGGGGGTGCCATTTCGACATAGTCCAGATTCGTCTCCAAATTAAACTGCCTCGTACTCAATTCTTGCTCGTACAATATGCATATTATTATTACTATTGGATAGAAAACACTCTCTAGTTTCTAAAACCGTTTGAATTATGTCTGTGGGTGAAACAGAACTCGACTTAGAGCGATTTTCCTATGTGTATGTCAGAATTCAGAATTGTACTGGCTGTTCTGAGATCTGTGTATTAATTTGCCTGTCCTCTATTGGTTGAGATGCACTGCATACGCCTTCCCCTGGGTGTCAGCGAATAGGGAGACTTGAAATGGAGTCTCTGTGTAATTCCCAAAGTTTATAAATTGATTGGAATCACGGTGGCCATTCTTTTGGATCTGCGCTCGGGCGCGAAGAGGAGCTTTGCATATCGTTGTGGAAGCTCTGGTTTTAGCTCCTTAGATAATTCCGGTCATGTTTTTATTCGATATAAGCTTTAAAGACATCATAATCTTGTTATTTTGAACCGAATTATTTCAGTTTTTATCAGTTTATTGCGATTTTCTGGCATTTCTTTGTGACGCACTTTCAAGAGTTGGACACTTTCCCTGTACATGCCGAACGTTAGTGGCCATTTCGACAGGACAAGAGGACATCTTTCGACCAAAAGACGATTAGACCGGAGAAAGGACACATTGCCCAAGATTCTGATGGAAGCTCAGCTAATAGTAAGAACTATTTATGCTGATAAATCGTTGTTCTGTTGAAAAATGGTAAACGCATAAGCTGCCATTTTTTTTTGGGTAGCTTCGCTTTGGCGCAACTTGTATTGCGCAGTAAGGTTAATTTTAAAAATGTAATTCAGCGATTGCATTAAGAACTAATTTGTCTTTCAAATGCTGTCCACGCTGTATTTTTTAGTCAAGTTTATGATTATTTAATGATTAGACTAAGTCACTCTCCAAGATGGCGCCCGACATTTTCTGCCCAGTTTAGCTACTTTTCTCATTGTATAACCACGATTTTTGTGGCTAAATATGCACATTTTCGAACAAACTCTATATGCATTGTGTAATATGATGTTACAGGACTGTCATCTGAAGAATTCTGAGAATGTTAGTGAAAGAATTAATATATTTTGGTGGCGATAACGTTATCACCCCTTTTGCATTGATTCAATGCTGGGGTGATGTTAGCTCATGTGGTATGCTAATATAACGATATATTGTGTTTTCGCTGTAAAACACTTAGAAAATCTGAAATATTGTCTGGATTCACAAGATCTGTGTCTTTCGATTGCTGTAGGCTGTGTATTTTTCTGAAATGTTTTAGGATGAGTATTTTGGTAATTGACGTCGGTCTCTGTAATTATTCCGGCTGCTTCCAACGCTATTTCAGATTGCAGCTGCAATGTACAACTGTGATTTATACCTGAAAAATGCACATTTTTCTAAAAAAACATATCCTATACCATAAATATGTTATCAGACTGTCATCTTATGAAGTTGTTTCTTGGTTAGTGGCTATATATATCTTTATTTAGTCGAATTAGTGATAGCTACTGATGCAGGAAAAAAATGGTGGACAAAAAAAAGTTGTGTGTTTTGCTATGGTGGTTAGCTAATAGAAATACATATTTTGTCTTCCCTGCAAAACATTTAAAAAATCGGAAATGATGGCTGGATTCACAAGATCTGTATCTTTCATTTGGTGTCTTGGACTTGTGATTTCATGAACATTTGATTATATGATATCCCTGTGGCTTTAGGCTAGGCTATGCTAGTCAGCTTTTTTGATGGGGGGGATCCCGGATCCGGGTTTGTGACTCTATAAAGGTTAAAGCTCCTGGGTGCTCCTGCTCCACTACTCCTTAAATATTTGAAGCTGTCAGCAAACAATGCCCACAACCTCTGTCTCTGTGGCAGCATGGGCTTATAAAGGAGCATCTGAGATGGAAATGGAGAAGAGAGAGAGATGGTGTTACAGCGATAGGACCCACAGTGAACCTACTGACTGACTGACTGACTCATGCAGTTACAGTAGTCTCTCTGTACCCCTACAAACACCCCGACCACGCAGGAAAAACTCTTGGCACTAGTGAGCTATAACTAGAACACATACTTCTATCCCTGAAAATCTGATATTGAGTCTGACATTGTGGCTCATGTCTTCACATAAGATGGCCTTTGACTTTACTGTCAAAAACTCCTTTTAAGGACTTTCTATTTAGAGGATAGATACGCACATTGGTTGGGTGTCTCATATTGGTTGGGTGTCTCATATTATTATTGTTTATTATAGTGAACTGAGTTAGATCGGAAGCTTGTGTGGTAGAGCTTTGTAAACAAAAAGGGAGTAATGAGGTGATCTACGGGACTTTAATGAGGACCGGCCAACATTTTGATAGAGGATGCAGTGGTGCGTATTTAAACTGGGCGCTATTTTACATTTTTTCATTTGATTTATTTTACCTTTGTTTAACCAGGTAGGCAAGTTGAGAACAAGTTCTCATTTACAACTGCGACCTGGCCAAGATAAAGCAAAGCAGTTCGACACATACAACAACACAGAGTTACACATGGAGTAAAACAAACATACAGTCAATAATACAGTACAAAAATAAGTCGATATACAATGTGAGCAAATGTGGTTGAGATAAGGGAGGTAAAGGCAAAAAAAAGCCCACGGTGGCGAAGTAAATACAATATAGCAATTAAAAACACTGGAATTGTAGATTTGCAGTAGGTGAATGTGCAAAGTAGAAATACTGGGGTGCAAGGGAGCAAAATAAATAAATACAGTAGGGGATGAGGTAATTGTTTGGGCTATTTATCGATGGGCTATGTACAGGTGCAGTGATCTGTGAGATCTGTGAGCTGCTCTGACAGCTGGTGTTTAAAGCTGGTGAGGGAGATAAGAGTTTCCAGTTTCAGAGATTTTTGCGCCACCCAGAATCCCGGGTGGCGCAGTGGTCTAGGGCACTGCATCGCAGTGCTAGCTGCGCCACCAGAGTCTCTGGGTTCGCGCCCAGGCTCTGTCGCAGCCGGCCGCAACCGGGAGATCCGTGGGGCGACGCACAATTGGCATAGCGTCGTCCGGGTTAGGGAGGGTTTGGCCGGTAGGGAGGGTTTGGCCGGTAGGGATATCCTTGTCTCAGTATGTAAAAATGTAATAGAAATGTATGCACTCTCCTGTAAGTCGCTCTGGATAAGAGCGTCTGCTAAATGACTAAAATGTAAATGTAAATGTAGTTCGTTCCAGTCATTGGCAGCAGAGAACTGGAAGGAGAGGCGGCCAAAGGAGGAATTGGCCCCGGGGGTGACCAGTGAAATACACCTGCTGGAGCGCGTGCTACGGGTGGGTGCTACTATGGTGACCAGCGAGCTGAGATAAGGTGGGACTTTACCTAGCAGGGTCTTGTAGATGACCTGGAACCAGTGGGTTTGGCGACGAGTATGAAGCGAGGGCCAGCCAACGGGATCATACAGATCACAGTGGTGGGTAGTATATGGGGCTTTGGTGACAAAACGGATGGCACTGTGATAGACTGCATCCAATTTGTTGAGTAGGGTGTTGGAGGCTATTTTGTAAATGACATCGCCGAAGTCGAGGATCGGTAGGATGGTCAGTTTTATGAGGGTATGTCTGGCAGCATGAATGAAGAATGCTTTGTTGCGAAATAGGAAGCCAATTCTAGATTTAACTTTGGATTGGAGATGTTTGATGTGAGTCTGGAAGGAGAGTTTACAGTCTAAGCAGACACCTAGGTATTTGTAGTTGTCCACATATTCTAAGTCAGAACCGTCCAGAGTAGTGATGCTGGGCGGGCGGGCAGGTGTAGGCAGCGATCGGTTGAAGAGCATGCATTTAGTTTTACTTGTATTTAAGAGCAGTTGGAGGCTACGGAAGGAGAGTTGTATGGCATTGAAGCTCTTCTGGAGGGTAGTTAACACAGTGTCCAAAGAAGGGCCAGAAGAATACAGAATGGTGTCGTCTGCGTCATTTGAGAAACCGAGGCTGTTGAGTCTGCTGAGGAGGATGTGGTGATTGACAGAGTCGAAAGCCTTGGCCAGGTCAATGAATACGGCTCCACAGTATTGTTTCTTATCGATGGAGGTTAAGATATCGTTTAGGACCTTGAGCGTGGCTCTGAAACCAGATTGCATAGCGGAGAAGGTACGGTGGGATTCGAAATGGTCGGTGATCTGTTTGTTAACTTGGCTTTCGAAGACCTTAGAAAGGCAGGGTAGGATAGATATAGGTCTGTAGCAGTTTGGGTCAAGAGTGTCCCCCCTTTGAAGAGGGGGATGACCGCAGCTGCTTTCCAATCTTTGGGAATCTCAGATGACACGAAAGAGAGGTTGAACAGGCTCGTAATAGGGGTTGCAACAATTTCGGCAGATAATTTTTCGAAAGAAAGGGTCCAGATATTCTAGCCCGGCTGATTTGAAGGGGTCCAGATTTTGCAGCTCTTTCAGAGCATCAGCTGACTGGATTTGGGAGAAGGAGAAATGGGGAAGGCTTGGGCGAGTTGCTGTGGGGGGTGCAGTGCTGTTGACCGGGGTAGGGGTAGCCAGGTGGAAAGCATGGCCAGCCGTAGAAAAATGCTTATTGAAATTCTCAATTATAGTGGATTTATCGGTGGTGACAGAGTTTCCTATCCTCAGTGCAGTGGGCAGCTGGGAGGAGGTGCTCTTATTCTCCATGGACTTTACAGTGTCCCAGAACTTTTTTGAGTTTGTGTTGCAGGAAGCAAATTTCTGCTTGAAAAAGCTAGCCTTGGCTTTTCTAAGTGCCTGTGTATATTTGTTCCTAACTTCCCTGAAAAGTTGCATATCTCGGGGGCTGTTCGATGCTAATGCAGGATGCCACAGGATGTTTTTGTGCTGGTTAAGGGCAGACAGGTCTGGAGAGAACCAAGGGTTATATCTGTTCCTGGTTCTAAATTTTTTGAATGGGGCATGCTTATTTAAGATGGTGAGGAAGGCATTTTTAAAGAATAACCAGGCATCCTCTACTGACGGGATGAGGTCAATATCCTTCCAGGATACCCGGGCCAGGTTGATTAGAAAGGCCTGCTCACTGAAGTGTTTCAGGGAGCGTTTGACAGTGATGAGTGGAGGTCGTTTGACCGCTGACCCATTACGGATACAGGCAATGAGGCAGTGATCGCTGAGATCTTGGTTGAAAACAGCTGAGGTGTATTTAGAGGGCAAGTTGGTTAGGATGATATCTATGAGGGTGCCCGTGTTTACAGATTTGGAGTTGTACCTGGTAGTAATACAGAACTCTGCAATCTATCTTTGCAGTAGATTGCAACACCGCCCCCTTTGGCCGTTCTATCTTGTCTGAAAATGTTGTAGTTAGGGATGGAGATTTCAGAGTTTTTGTGGTCTTCCTAAACCAGGATTCAGACACGGCTAGGACATCCGGGTTGGCAGAGTGTGCTAAAGCAGTGAATACAACAAACTTAGGGAGGAGGCTTCTAATGTTAACATGCATGAAACCAAGGCTTTTACGGGTACAGAAGTCAACAAAAGAGAGCGCCTGGGGAATAGGAGTGGAGCTAGGAACTGCAGGGCCTGGATTAACCTATACATCGCCAGAGGAACAGAGGAGGAGTAGGATAAGTCATCTAGGACGTCCGGAACAGAGAGTAAAAGGAGCAGGTTTCTGGGGGCGATAAAATAGATTCAAGGTATAATGTACAGACAAAGGTATGGTAGGATGTGAATACAGTGGAGGTAAACCTAGGCATTGAGTGATGATGAGAGACAGCATCCACAGTTTTAAGAGTAGTGGCTGCTGCATTCCCATAAACTGTGTCACCAAAGTCAAGAACTGGCAGGAAAGTTGACTGTACTATCTGCTTCCTGCTGTTTAGGGAGAGGCATCTATTTCCATAAAAGAAGCCTACTTTAAATCTCAGCTTCTTAACTACAGTAGCTCATACATATGTTTTTTAAACGTCAAATTATTGTCAATCTAAAAGCCTAGATATTTATAGGCAGGAACCTGCTAGATGAAATAACCATCCAATGCATAAATGTTTAATCCATCTGAAATATTGATACGAGAATTAAAAAACTGCATACATTTAGTTTTTCCCGCATGAAGTTCCAATTTTTAATCAACAAGGACTTTCTGCAAGGTGACAAAATCAGATTGCAGCTCTAACTTAGCCTGTTCAGCCGTAGGGGCAATAGTGTACATAACAGTGTCAGCTGCATACAAATACATGTTACAGGTTTTTGCAGATAGACCAATATTATTCACACTGAGTATACAAACATTAGGAACACCTGCTCTTTCCATGACAGACTGACAAGGTGAATCCGGGTGAAAGCTATGATCCCTTATTGATGTCACTTGTTAAATCCACTTCAATCAGTGAAGACAGGTTAAAGAATGATTTTTAAGCCTTGAGACAATTGAGACATTGATTGTGTGTGTGCAATTCAGAGGGTGAATGGGCAAGACAAAATATGTAAGTGCCTTTGAACGGGGTATGGTAAGAGGTGTGTCAAGAATTGCAACATTGTTGGGTTTTTCATGCTCAACATTTTCCCATATGTATCAAGAATGGTCTACCACCCAAAGGACATCAAGCCAACTATGGAAGGCATTGGAGTCAACATGGGCCAGCATGGGGGAGGGGGGTTAAATAGTGGACAGGTCCCAAAATCGATCCCTGCGAGACACCTTTAGTAATAAATATTGAGGTAACTTGACCTGACACAATCAGAAAGCACACATCGTGTCCCATCTGACAGATAGTTCCCAAACCACTTGTAGGCTAACGGTTGGCCATGCTGTGTTTTGGTTACACAACAGAAAGGAACCAGCCTGTGCATGGTACTAAGGTTCTGTCATGTCTCACTGAACACCGTCCGACGACGACGCATCTTTGGCAGCTGCAACTGGCCTGTCCTACGACGACTCAACTTCGGCAGCTGCAACTGTCACTGACCGACCCGCACCGTGTCCCTGTGTGTGTGTGTGTGTGTGTGGGGGGGTACTGTCACGGATCCCTCCGATACTGTTGCTCATTCCGTGAACCAGTTCCGGAGGTCTACGTCACCGGCCTCTAGGCATCACTGAACTGTTTCATTACACACACCTGGTTCCCATTTTCCCTGATTAGTAATTGTTTAATTCTGCCCTCTGTTCACCATTGTCTTGGTCAGTTATTGTTCCCTTGTCCGTTGGTCTTGTGAGTACCTGTGCTTTGTTGTTTCGGCTTTGGTGCTGCGTGTATTGTGCACTTGTGATTACGGGTCTCGTCCCGGGTATTGTTGTGCACTTGTTATTATGGGTCTCATCCCTTGTATTTATTAGAGGTTTTACCTCGCTCTTTTGTGTGGGTTAAATCCCCTTGTGTTTTTGTATACGTGTTTGTTTTGGGCTTCATCCACGTGCCTTTCATGGCATGTTGTATTTTTGGGTGTAGTATTAAAACCCCCTATTATGTATTCCTGTCTATAATAATTTATACAACGTGACAGTATGAGTGTGTTACTGTGTGTGTGCGTGACTTTCACGTTCACTTCCTGCTGCTGTGCGGTGCCTCAGTTGCCGCTCAGGAGGAGAAGACTTGGGCTGCAACTGGGGACAAGGCTCAGCCATGCTGGCTCAGCACACCCAGCTCCTATTATTGCGGTCAATAGGGCCCTGATACATGGCCTGCCTGCTTCTCAACAGCCACAGCGCCTCAGGGCCCAGCCAAATGCGCCAGACCAAAGTGAAATGCACTCAGCAGCAGTTTATAACCCCTATTATGAATTCCTCACTCCCTTCCCTCCCACTGCCACACACAGCTAATACATGTAGGTGAAGCATTAACCTGGTTTGAGGGCTTATCAGCGTCAGGCTGTCTCAAAATCACTTGAGAAGGTGCCCTCAACCGCAGGTCTAGAATCAGATTACCCTACCCCATGATCCTAATCTTAAGGTGCTGTCACGCCCTGACCGTAGATATCTTGTTATTTTCTATGTTTGGTTGGTCAGGGTGTGACTCAGGTGGGAAACTCTATGTTCTTTATTTCTATGTTTTGGCCGGGTATGGTTCTCAACCAGGGACAGCTGTCTATCGTTGTCTCTGATTGGGAATCATACTTTGGCAGCCTGTTTTGCCACCTTAGTTTTGTGGGATGTTGTTTTTTTGTTAGCTCTGTGAAGCCTACAGAACGTGACGTTCGTTATTCTTTTGTTGTTTTGTTTGGTGTTCTGAGTAAATAAAGTATCATGAACACGTACCACGCTGCACCTTGGTCCACTTCTTCCGACGAGCATGACAGAACTACCCACCACAAACGGACCAAAAAGCGTGGTAAGGAGGAATGGACATGGGAGGACTTCCTGAATGGGAAAGGATCCTGGACGTGGGAGGAGATCCTGGCGGGAAAGTATCGCCTGCCCTGGGAGCAGGTGGAAGCAGCGAGGAAAGCGGAGGCAGCAAGTAAAAGGGCCCAGAATTAACCAGGGTCACGGCTGGCACGAAAGACCGGGAGGCCACTCCCCAATTTTTTTGGGGGGGACACACGAGGAGATTGGCTGAGTCAGGTTGGAGACCTGAGCCAACTCCTCGTGCTTACTGTAGGGAGCGTGGTACTGGTCAGAAACCGTGTTATGCGGTGGAGCGCATGGTGTCTCCAGTGCGCGTTCACAACCCGGTGCGCTACATTCCAGCTGTCCGCATCGGCCGGGCTAGAGTAGGCATCCAGCCAGGACGGATGGTGCCGGCTCAGCGCATCTGGCCGCCAGTGCGTCTCTACGGCCCAGGATATCCTGCGCCGGCTCTGCCCACTTGTGTCTCCGGTGCGTCTGCACAGCCCCAGTGCGTCCTGTGCCAGCGCCCCGCCTTAGCCGGGCGAAGGTAACCATCCAGCCAGGACAGGTTGTGCAGGCTCTACGCTCGAGACCTCCAGTGCGCCTCCACGGCCCAGTGTATCCGGTGTCTACTCCAAGAAGCAAGCCTCCTGTATGTCTCCCTAGCCTGGTAAGCCCTGTGGCAGCTCCACGCACCAGGCTGCCTATACGTCTCCTCACTCCAGGGATGATCCATGGCACGAAGCCTCCAGTGATGATCCAAGGCACGAAGCCTCCAGTGATGATCCATGGCACGAAGCCTCCAGTGATGATCCATGGCACGAAGCCTCCAGTGATGATCCATGGCACGAAGCCTCCAGTGATGATCCATGGCACGAAGCCTCCAGTGATGATCCATGGCACGAAGCCTCCAGTGATGATCCATGGCACGAAGCCTCCAGTGATGATCCATGGCACGAAGCCTCCAGTGATGATCCATGGCACGAAGCTTCCAGTGAAGATCCATGGTACGAAGCCTCCAGGGACAATCCATGGCACGAAGCCTCCGCCGACGGTCCCCGGTCCGGAGCCTCCGGCGACGCTCCCCTGTCCGGAGCCTTAGGCGACGGTCCCCGGGCCGGAGCCTTAGGCGACGGTCCCCGGGCCGGAGCCTCCGGCGACGGTCTCCGGCCCGGAGCTTCAAGCGACGGTCTCCGGTCCGGGGCCTCCAGCGACGGTCTCCGGTCCGGGGCCTCCGGCGAGGGTCCCCAATCCGGGTCTTGCAACGAGGGTCCCCAGTCCGGGGCCTGCAGCAAGGGTCCCCAGTCCGGGGCCTGCAACGATGGTCCCCAGTCCGGGGCCTGCTACGAGGGTCCCCAGTCCGGGGCCTGCAACGAGGGTCTCCAGTCCGGGGCTTGCAACGAGGGTCCCCAGTCCGGGGTCGGCGACGAGGGTCTCCGCACCAGAGGCGCCACCAAAGTGGGGGTGCCAGAGGTGGAGCGGGGTCTGCGTCCCACACCGGAGCTGCCACCAGGATAGATGCCCACCCGGACCCTCCCCTATAGTGTCAGGTTTGCGGCCAGAGTCCGCACCTTTGGGGGGGGGGGGGGTACTGTCACGCCCTGACCGTAGAGATCTTGTTATTCTCTATGTTTGATGGTCAGGCTGTGACTCGGGTGGGAAACTCTATGTTCTGTATTTCTATGTTTTGGCCGGGTATGGTTCTCAATCAGGGACAGCTGTCTATCGTTGTCTCTGATTGGTAATCATACTTCGGCAGCCTGTTTTGCCACCTTAGTTTTGTGGGATGTTGTTTTTTTGTTAGCTCTGTGAAGCCTACAGAACGTGACGTTCGTTATTCTTTTGTTGTTTTGTTTGGTGTTCTGAGTAAATAAAGTATCATGAACACGTACCACGCTGCACCTTGGTCCACTTCTTCCGACGAACGTTACAGGTGCAGCTACTTTTGAAGCACATGTTGTGCCCTATAAACTAATATGTAACACTGTAAAGACATTAGGTCTCTACATCGTGCCTCATCCCGATGATGACAAAGATGATTCTGGCCCAGTGGGAGTGAGATTTTTGGAGAATGTATCCTTGACTTGCAGATCCATATATGGTGTCAGGTTGGTGGAGATGAGGTTGGGGACTGTTGAGTCTGTGAAAGTAACTCAAAGTGAACTTGTGGTTATTTTTTGCATTTCTTCCATCCACAGGGAGATGGACAAGAACTGTGACTTCATTTGCTCTCTGGGGCAGGGTGCCGCTGAAAGGACTGATAACTGGGTTGGCTTTAACTGTTGAGGAGGGTCAACTGAAATTGATTATTCCCGTTGTCTGTGACGCCCACCGTTTGGTGCGATGCAGACCTAGTGAAGACCTGGTGAAACAGAAAACACTGTCTGTCCTGTTGAATTTTGATGCAGAGTCTTTACCCGACAAAGTTCAAGTTAGGATATGTCAGTTATCCCGTGAGAGCTTTTGTCCCGAACCCATTATGGTGTTTTAGGTGCCAAGCTTATGGTCATGTTGCAGCAGTGTGCAGGAGGGAGATTCCGAGATGTGAGAAGTATGCAGGAGGGCATGAGACAAAGGAATGTGTAGTATTGGTGGAAAAAGTTGTGTGTTTACTGTAGGGGCACCTATGGTGCTGGAGATCAGAAGTGTCCGGTGAGAGGAAGGCAGGTTGAGGTTGCCAGGATCAGAGTAGTACAGGTATGCTGAGGCAGTGAAGATATTAGTAGAGGAAGGTCCAGGGTGAGGGATGCTAAGAGGATCCCTGTGAGTAGTAGGCTGAGAGCAATAGAGAGTGATAGGAATAACGTGCTTCAGTGAGGTTGGTTTCTTAGCGTTCATAGCCATGGTTATCAACTATACCGCAGACATGGAACGTAAATTACTGAAAACAGATGTTGTGGCAGCTGCAGAGAAGTACTTGGGTGTAACAGATTTTACTGCAGAAGTGTTACAAGGTATTGAACGATAGCGCCCCGTCCTCCCAGGCTGCCGACCTGGTTTAGGGTCAGATAGGACCAAGTAGTGTAAAGGTGGTGAGGTGTAGGGTTAGTTGGTAAGGCAATTTTATTTCCTTTTTTCCCCTTCCTTTTTATGTTACAAAGAATAGGGAGGCCGTGACCAGCATCACACTTTAGTACAGTAGGTGGTGGTGTATGCACCTTTCAGTTGGTTGTGGTCCGGCAAAGCAAGTTTGAAGAAGAAGAAGCTATCCCTTTTCTTTCTGTGCCACCAAATGTTTGCATATATTGGTATAGTTAGCTAGCTAGCCAAGATCGTTTGACTTGTTTGTGCTAGAAGCAAGACGTTTTTGCTGTATAGTCATGCACCCATGATGCTATTGAATCTGAACTCTTGTTTTCTCCAGGGCACTCGGAAACAATGGTACAGCGAAGCCTTATCGTTACATGAATTATTATCTGGGAGATGTTTTTTCCTAGTCGCACAGTGCTCCCAAATAGTCGCACAGTGCTCCCAAATAGTCGCACAGCAAAATGTTTTGTCGCATATGCAACCAAATTGGTTGCACTTTAGATCCCTGTTAACAGGTAAATGTAGTAGTGAGCTGTATTAGTATAGTATAACTAACTTTGTCTAAATTCAAAGTCCCAACAGCCCTGAATTTAAGAGATGATCCTTACATGTTCTCATATAAAGCTTGATTAAGTGTTGATATATAACTGGCTTCAACCAAATAGCATATGAAGAAGCAGCTCCAAGACCTCTTTAGACAACACTCAAATCATTACCAAAGCAGACAGGCAGTCCTTTATAATGATTCACTAACCAAATCCTATAAATCACTTGTGTTTGCATCCTGTCTTTCCCCTGGCAAGCGGGAATGCACAGCCTTGACCACAACAGCGTTTTTTCCTTCTCTCTTTTCTTCTCATGGCAACCACTTGGTACGTAGACAAAAACACATTGTGGCTGTTCAACTTGGCAGAGCTCTGTAACCCCAACAACAAAGCTACTCTATGACAATACGATTGAGAGGGCAAAGGAAATGTGAGCTCATTGTCTCCTCAGGACACTGTAGCTCTGCAAAGGCCAGAGTCTGAAAGAGTCGTGGTGGGAGTGAACCTTCATTAGTAGTAGGCAAGAAACACATGGCTAAGCGCTTTAATCACCACTTCATTAAGTCAGGATTCCTATTTGACTCAGCCATGCCTCCTTGCCCATCCAACATTTCCTCATCTCCCACCCCTTCTAATGCAACTAGCCCCAATGTTCCCAGTGCTTGGAAGGCAGCAACGGTTTGTCCTTTATTTAAAGGGGGAGATCAAGCTGATCCTAACTGTTATAGGCCTATTTCCATTTTGCCCTGTTAATCAAAAGTGTTGGAAAAACTTGTCAATAATCAACTGACTGGCTTTCTTGATGCCTATAGTATTCTCTCTGGTATGCAATCTGGTTTCCGCTCAGGTTACGGATGTGTCACTGCAACCTTAAAGGTCCTCAATGATGTCACCATTGCCCTTGATTCTAAGCAATGTTGTGCTGCTATTTTGTTTGACTTGGCCAAAACGTTTGATACGGTAGACCATTCCATTCTAAGGGGTATTGGTGTCTCTGAGGGGTCTTTGGCCTGGTTTGCTAACTACCTCTCTCAAAGAGTGCAGTGTATAAAGTCAGAACATCTGCTGTCTCAGCCACTGCCTATCACCAAGGGAGTACTCCAAGGCTCAATCCTAGGCCCCACACTCTTCTCAATTTACATCAACAACATAGCTCAGGCAGTAGGAAGCTCTCTAATCCATGTATATGCAGATGATACAGTCTTATACTCAGCTGGCCCCTCCCCGGATTTTGTGTTAAACACTATACAACAAAGCTTTCTTAGTGTCCAACAAGCTTTCTCTACCCTGAACACCTCCAAAACAAAGGTTATGTGGTTTGGTAAGAAGAATGCCCCTCTTCCGACAGGTGTGATTACTACCTCTGAGGGTTTAGAGCTTGAGGTAGTCAACTCATACAAGTACTTGGGAGTATGGCTAGACGGTACACTGTCCTTCTCTCAGCACATATCAAAGCTGCAGGCTAAAGTTAAATCTAGACTTGGTTTCCTCTATCGTAATCGCTTCTCTTTCACCCCAGCTGCCAAACTAACCCTGATTCAGATGACCATCCTACCCATGCTAGATTACGGAGAAGTAATTTATAGATTGGCAGGTAAGGGTGCTCACGAGCGGCTAGGTGTTCTTTACCATTTGGCCACAGATTTGTCACCAATGCTCCTTATAGGACACATCACTGCACTCTATACTTCTCTGTAAACTGGTCATCTCTGTATACCCGTCGGAAAACCCTCTGAGGTCTCAGTCCCCCCTTTCTGAGATATCTACTGCATCCTTCACATACAACACCCATTCTGCCAGTCACATTCTGTTAAAGGTCCCCAAAGCACACACATCCCTCGTCTTTTCAGTTCGCTGCAGCTAGCGACTGGAACGAGCTGCAACACACACTCAAACTGGACAGTTTTTTCTCAATCTCTTCATTCAAAGACTCAATCATCGACATTCTTACTGACAGTTGTGGCTGCTTTGCGTGATGTATTGTTGTCTCTACCTTCTTTCACTTTGTTCTGTTGTCTGTGCCCAATAATGTTTGTACCATGTTTTGTGCTGCTACCATGTTGTTGTCATGTTGTGTTGCTACTGTACCATGCTGTGTTGTCATGTGTTGCTGCCATGCTATGTTGTTGTTTTAGGTCTCTCTTTATGTAGTGTTGTGTTGTCTCTCTTGTCGTGATGTGTGTTTTGTCCTATATTTTTATTGAATTTATTTTTATTTCTAATCCCAGCCTCCGTCCTCGCTGGATGCCTTTTGCCTCTTGGTAGGCCGTCATTGTAAATAAGAATTTGTTCTTAACTGACTTGCCTGTTAAATAAAGGTTAAATAAAATAAAATGAAGAATATATATCAAGCCTGTTGACAAGGAGTTCCCCACTTTCCATGGTTCAAAGGTAGGACCGTAGTTGAATACATTTCAGTGTTTTTATAACAGGATTTAGGCCTACATGGAAGTCTCTTGTTAGGCAGTTGAAGGGCTGGTGTACATCAACCCATTTAGAATCATAGGAAAATAGCAAATGTTTCTGTAATTGCCATCCAGTGTTGTTGTTTGTCTCCTCCTCCATCTCTCGCTCCGCTGTCAGACCAGCCTCAGCCAGAATCTGTCGGTTAGCATAGCAACAGGCTAGTTAGCCCTACATGAGCTACACATCTGACAGCTATTAGAGTGTCTGTTTTACAACGACAGCCTAGGTATTACTCTGTTAGCACAAACACAAGGGCAGCTGAGCAGACGCTACCAGGTTTGTTTGAGCTGAACCCACTGCCCCCCACCCCCAGTGTCATGTGGTCTAAGCGTCGCTAATAGAATCAACACTAATCAGCTAGCCTCTCCTTTAGATCCTACTACATGACCGCCTGGCTCGGCCCGGCAGGCAGCAACATTGTTATCACAGTGACCTCATAAACCACAGGCTCCTGGCTTTATGTACAACCCCTCTTAGTGTTGCAAATTTCTTGCCTGTTGAATTATGGATAACGCCCATATGCCTACATACACACCGGGAGAACAGAACAGCTTGTGAAAAATAAATACAAAATATCAGAACAATGCACTCTTAGAAAAGAAAGTGCTATCTAGAACCAAAAATGGTTCCTCGGCTGTTCCCATACTGCAGGAGAACCCTGGTCTTGATGTCACAGTCGTAGTAAGTACATTTTCCCTCAATAAAGTAGTCAGTGCTAGCAGGAAAATACTGATATTTTGTATTTATTTTTCACAAGCTGTTCTGTTCTCCCGGTGTGTATGTAGGCATATGGGCGTTATCCATAATTCAACAGGCAAGAAATGTGGGTTATTCTATGGGGAAACCACAGTTGTACAACTGAATGCATCTTCTGCATTTAACCAAACCTCTCTGACTCAGAGAGGTGCGGCGGGCTACCATAATCAACATCCACAGCACCCAGGATTAACTGCCTTTCTCAGGGGAAGATCAACCGATTTTTACCTTGTCAGCCCAGGGAATCGATCCAGAAACCTTTCGGTTACTGGCCCAACGCTCTAACCACTAGGCTACCTGCCTCCTTTAGCAGATGCTATTATCCAGACAGCCAAAGAACCCTTTTGGAGTCCTTTTTTCTAAGCATGTGGTTAATTTTTGTCTTGCTGCTAAGTAGCAGGAGATGACAAACCGCTTTCTCTCTGTCACTCCCTGACGGTTAACCTTTGAACTGGGCTCATGACACCAGCACTTCCTGCTCGGGGCTGTACAGCGTTCACCTATTACAGGACTGAATGAGCTGGTGGGTACGACAAGAGACTCTGAGAACTACAGCAGCAGAAGAGATCAACAGCTATAAGATAACCTAGCTAGCGCCTCAGTGTTACTGTTTCGTTTAATGGTAGGTCATATGACCACAGATCACAAGCTGGCTGTAAACAAAAGTCAATTTTGTCAACATTAGAAATGGTCATGAATAAAGCTGTTATGTGACTGAATAAGTCAGAGCCTGGGAGTTAAGGGTGGTCAGTTGACAATATATAGTACATACACTATCCTCCACAAACAACGACAAATATAGGCCCAGTAGTTGGCCCATTTAGGGCTAGCTGTTATCGTTCGTCGTAAGGAGGAGACCAAGGCGCAGCGTGATGTGAATACATTCTTCTTTAATTAACGAAGAACACTAAACAAACTAACAAAATGAACGTGAAGCTACTCAAACGAGTGCTGACATGCAACTACACATAGACAATAACCCACAAAACCTAAATGGAAAATGGCAACCTAAATAGGATCCCCAATCAGAGACAACGATAAACAGCTGCCTCTGATTGGGAACCAATTCAGGCCACCATAGACCTACAATAACCTAGACTTACAAAAAAAACCTAGACAACACAAAACACGCATACCCACCCACGTCACACCCTGACCTGACCAAAATAATACAGAAAACATATATAACTAAGGTCAGGGCGTGACAGTAAGAAACCAAATTTACCTCTTGAATGCCCTTCCACTAAAAATATTCAGTGGGAGAAACATTTCCCATGAAAAGAAGACATTAGAAAAAACAACAGTGATGAATTGAATTGGTGCAACGAGGAAGTGGTCTGTTAAAATGCCGTCAGCATGACACTGAGTGGACCGACTTCTCTCCAGAGGAGCAAAGCATTAGTGTGAGATGCATTTGTGTCTTCAATCATTAAGAGTGAGTGAGTGTGAGTGTGAGTGTGAGTGTGTGTGTGTGTGTGTGTAATCCTCCAATTAGCAGGCGGATGTTGGGGGGGTTAATGTCTCCTCCGAGACCAGGTGGAGAGCTGGGGTTGCCTACTCAGCACTCGTCACACGCAACCCTAACACACACACACCACAGAACAAAAGAGAGAGCAGCTCCAGGAGTGTAGGCTAGTGTGTGTGTGTTCTCGTGTGGGTATGGTTTGTTTGTGTTGTATCATGTGTGTTATGTGATTATGGTGTGTTGTCTATGGAGTGTGAGTAGGCCTATTTCTCTTTTCCAGCATGGTGTTGGTGTATCATGTTTTTCCTTTTTCCTTTCCTTAAATTTTTGTGTGCAGTGTGAACACTCCAAAGGAACTCAGACCCCTCAAAAGAGCCCCTGAAGCGAACCGAACTGAGACCACCTCGAGAGGTTGTGTCACGATAGTTTGTAGAATTAACGGACCAAGGCGTAGCGTGCGTAGAAATCCACATGTTTATTCAGATGAAACTCACAAAAAAAACAATAAACAGCTAAACAAAACGTGAAGCAAATGCAGTACTCACAGGCAGCTACACACAAACAAGATCCCACAAAAACCCAGTGGGAAAAGGCTGCCTAAATATGATCCCCAATCAGAGAAAACGATAGACAGCTGCCTCTGATTGGGAACCATACCAGGCCAACATAGAAATAACAAAACTAGAGTACCCACCCTAGTCACACCCCGACCTAACCCAATTTGAGAATAAAATGATCTCTAAGGTCAGGGCGTGACAGGTTGTCTGAGTTCAGTTTGAATTCGGAAGTCCGGTTCCATTTTTTAGGGCAACGTGACACAAAGCTCCCGAGGTTCGCTTGTCATTATTCCCGCACCACACACTTGACTACTGAAACACCGTTTCCCCTGCCATAAACCCTCACATTGACTGCTGCAACACTGTTTCCCCTGCCATAAACCCTCACATTGACTACTGCAACACCGTTTCCCCTGCCATAAACCCTCACATTGACTGCTGCAACACCGTTTCCCCTGCCATAAACCCTCACATTGACTACTGCAACACTGTTTCCCCTGCCATAAACCCTCACATTGACTACTGCAACACTGTTTCCCCTGCCATAAACCCTCACATTGACTGCTGCAACACCGTTTCCCCTGCCATAAACCCTCACATTGACTGCTGCAACACTGTTTCCCCTGCCATAAACCCTCACATTGACTGCTGCAACACCGTTTCCCCTGCCATAAACCCTCACATTGACTACTGCAACACTGTTTCCCCTGCCATAAACCCTCACATTGACTACTGCAACACTGTTTCCCCTGCCATAAACTCTCACATTGACTACTGCAACACTGTTTCCCCTGCCATAAACCCTCACATTGACTGCTGCAACACTGTTTCCCCTGCCATAAACCCTCACATTGACTGCTGCAACACCGTTTCCCCTGACATAAACCCTCACATTGACTACTGCAACACTGTTTCCCCTGCCATAAACCCTCACATTGACTACTGCAACACTGTTTCCCCTGCCATAAACCCTCACATTGACTGCTGCAACACTGTTTCCCCTGCCATAAACCCTCACATTGACTACTGCAACACTGTTTCCCCTCCCATAAACCCTCACATTGACTACTGCAACACTGTTTCCCCTGCCATAAACCCTCACATTGACTGCTGCAACACTGTTTCCCCTGCCATAAACCCTCACATTGACTACTGCAACACTGTTTCCCCTGCCATAAACCCTCACATTGACTGCTGCAACACCGTTTCCCCTGCCATAAACCCTCACATTGACTGCTGCAACACTGTTTCCCCTGCCATAAACCCTCACATTGACTACTGCAACACTGTTTCCCCTGCCATAAACCCTCACATTGACTACTGCAATACTGTTTCCCCTGCCATAAACCCTCACATTGACTACTGCAACACTGTTTCCCCTGCCATAAACCCTCACATTGACTACTGCAACACAGTAGTGTTTCTCCTCATCATGATATTTCCTGCTGTGTTGGCCCGTCTGATCTGGTCGACTCTGGTACCTCTGTACTGAGACAAATTCAGGATCACAGGCCAGATGCAGAATGGCTTTCATTCATCAAATCATAAACACCAGATTAGCCTTAAAACACTACATTTCTCAGGGTGCTTTGCAGTTGTTAGGCAGAGGGGTCGCAGTGAAATGACCTGAGAAGTGTGAGATGACAAAATTATGGAAGGGCGGTAGCTTTGTGGTGGGATGGAGATGGTGTGGTACAATGCCTTGCAAAAGTATTCATCCCCTGTCACGCTCTGACCTTAGAGAGCCTTTTTATGTTTGATAGAAGTGTCTGATAGAACTCAGTGCGCTCAATTTGATGGGCTTATGTCTGTTAAATTGTCTGTCCTTAATGGTGTGCCCCAAGGCTCTGTACTCGGTCCTCTCTTATTCACAATTTATATAAATGATTTAGACAACAATGTCCAAAATGCACAACTTCATTTTTATGCTGATGATACTGTTATTTACTGTTGTGCCTCGTCTCTTACAAAAGCTTTCCAGAACTTGCAAACTGCTTTTTATACTGTTCAACATACCTTGTGTCAATTGAAGCTTATCCTCAATACTGACAAAACTAAACTAATGGTGTTTTCTAATGCAAGAAATAGACCTCTGAACCTTTCACCTATTACTACCTGTCAGGGCAAGGAGATTGAGGTTGTAACCTCATATAAATATCTTGGAATTCTAATTGATGACGGCCTCTCTTTTAAATTGCATATTCAGCAACTTACAAAAAAAATTAAGCTGAAATTGGGATTTTTTTTTAGGAATAAGGCCTGTTTTTCTTTTGAAGCCAGAAGGAGGCTAGTATCAGCTACATTTATGCCTTTACTAGACTATGGGTATATTTTATATATGAATGCTTCCGCTCAGTGTTTGAGATCAATTGACACTCTTTACCATGGAGCATTGAGATTTATTTTAAACTGCAAAACCCTTATGCACCACTGCACTTTGTATACCAGGGTTGGCTGGCCTTCTCTAGTCACTCGTAGGCTCAGTCACTGGTATACTTTTATTTACAAAGCCATTTTGGGTTTACTACCTTTTTATTTGGGCATTTTTATTGTTCAGAAATGTGGTGGGTACTCTCTTCGTTCGCTGGACTTTATCCTGATAACTGTTCCAAATGTCCGAACTGAATTTGGTAAAAGGGCTTTTATGTACTCTGCGCCATCGTCTTGGAACACCTTACAAAATAATTTTCGACTGGAAGAACTTGTCCCGATTGGTGTTTTTAAATCACTGATGAAGGATTTTGAGGCTGATTCCCTGACCTGTCAATGTTTTTAATTTGCTGTTTTTGATTTTGTTATACTCTTGTGAATTCAATGGTTTTTACTAGATTACTTGTAGTTTTTCATGTTGTCTGTCTGTAATTTTTGTAATGACTTGGTGCTGCTTATCTTGGCCAGGACGCTCTTGAAAAAGAGATTTTAAATCTCAATGAGCCCTTCCTGGTTAAATAAAGGTTAAATAAAATATGTCTCTATTTGGTTTGGTCAGGGTGTGATTTGGGGTGGGCATTCTATGTTTTGTTTTCTATGTTTCTTTATTTTTATGTTTTGGACGGGAATGGTTCTCAATCAGGGACAGCTGTCTATCGTTGTCTCTGATTGGGAACCATACTTAGGTAGCCCTTTTTCCCTCCTTTCAGTGTGGGTAGTTGACTTTTGTTTGTGGCACTTAGCCCTGTAAGCTTCACGGTTGTTTTCTTCGTTTGTTGTTTTGTTGGTGTAATTTTTTCTAAATAAAAGGAATATGTACACTCACCACGCTGCACTTTGGTCCACTTCCTTTGACGGGCGTGACAGAACTACCCACCACCAAGGGACCAAGCAGCGTACGCCAACCTGGAGGACGAGCTGGACCGGGGAGGAGAGAATGGCAGGGGACAAGACCCGGTCACGGAAGCCCGAGAGGCAGCTCCAAAACAATGTTGGGAGGGGGCACACGGGGGGATTGGCGAAGTCGGAGTTTAGACCTGAGCCAACTCCCCGTGCTTACGGTGGGGAGCATGTGACTGGTCAGGCACCGTGTTATGGGGTGATGCGCACGGTGTCTCGAGTGAGCATTCACAGGCCGGTGTGCTCTGTGCCAGCGTCCCGCATTTGCCTGGTGGAAGTGGGCATCCAGCCAGAACGGGTTGTGCCAGCTCTGCGCTCGAGACCTCCAGTGCGCCTCCACGGCCCAGTGTATCCGGTGCCAGCGCCAAGAACCAAGCCTCCAGTATGTCTCCCCAGCCTGGTGAGTCCTGTGCCTGCTGCCAGAACTAGGCCTCCTGTATGTCTCCCCAGCCTGGTGAGCCCTGTGGCAGCTCCACGTACCAGACTGCCCATACGTCTCCTCACTCCAGTGATGATCCATGGCAAGAAGCCTCCAGTGATGATCCATGGCAAGAAGCCTCCAGTGATGATTCATGGCAAGAAGCCTCCAGTGATGATCCATGGCAAGAAGCCTCCAGTGATGATCCATGGCACGAAACCTCCAGTGATGATCCATGGTAAGAAGCCTCCAGTGATGATCCATGGCACGAAGCCTCCAGTGATGATCCATGGCACGAAGCCTCCAGTGATGATCCATGGCAAGAAGCCTCCAGTGATGATCCATGGCACGAAGCCTCCAGCGATGATCCATGGCAAGAAGCCTCCAGTGATGATCCATGGTAAGAAGCCTCCAGTGATGATCCATGGCACGAAGCCTCCAGTGATGATCCATGGCACGAAGCCTCCAGTGATGATTCATGGCAAGAAGCCTCCAGTGATGATCCATGGCACAAAGCCTCCGGTGATGATCCATGGCAAGAAGCCTCCAGTGATGATCCATGGCAAGAAGCCTCCAGTGATGATCCATGGCAAGAAGCCTCCAGTGATGATCCATGGCATGAAGCCTCCAGTGATGATCCATGGCAAGAAGCCTCCAGTGATGATCCATGGCACGAAGCCTCCAGTGAGGAGTCATGGCACGAAGCCTCCCACGACAGCCTCCAGTCCGGAGCCTTCAGCGACGGCCTCTAGTCCGGAGCCTCCAGCGACATTCTCCAGTCCGGAGCCTCCAGCGACGGTCTCCAGTCCGGAGCCTCCAGCGACAGTCCCCAGTCCGGGGCCCGCAACAAGGGTCCCCAGTCCGGGGCCCGCAACGAGGGTCCCCAGTCCGGGGTCGGCGACGAGAGTCCCCGCACCAGAGGTGCCACCAAAGTGGGGGGAGCCAGAGGTGGAGCGGGGTCTGCGTCCCGCACTTGAGCCGCCACCACGGATAGATGCCCACCCAGACCCTCCCCTATAGGTTAAGGTTTTGTGGCCGGAGTCCGCACCTTTGGGGGGGGGGGTACTGTCACGGTACTGAGCCTTTTTATGTCTCTATTTGGTTTGGTCAGGGTGTGATTTGGGGTGGGCATTCTATGTTTTGTTTTCTATGTTTCTTTATTTCTATGTTTTGGCCGGGTATGGTTCTCAATCAGGGACAGCTGTCTATCGTTGTCTCTGATTGGGAACCAACCACTTAGGTAGCCCTTTTTCCCTCCTTTCAGTGTGGGTAGTTGACTTTTGTTTGTGGCACTTAGCCCTGTAAGCTTCACGGTTGTTTTCTTCGTTTGTTGTTTTGTTGGCGTAATTTTTTCTAAATAAAAGGAATATGTACGCTCACCACGCTGCACTTTGGTCCACTTCCTTTGGTGGCCGTGACATCCCCTTGGTGTTTTTATAATTTTTTTGCATTACAACCTGTAATTTAAATGTATTTTTATTTGGATTTAATGTAAAGCAACACTTGAGTGGTTTAAAGGGAAACATTTAAATGTCTTGGAATTGCCTAATCAAAGCCCAGACGTCAATTCAATTGAGAATCTGTGATATGATTGCTGTACACCAGCAGAACCCATCCAACTTGAAGGAGCTGGAGCAGTTTTGCCTTGAAGAATGGGCAAAAATCCCAGTGGCTAGATGTGCCAAGCTTATAGAGACATACCCCAAGAGACTTGCAGCTGTAATTGCTGCAAAAGGTGGCTCTACAAAGTATTGACTTTGGGGGTCCTAGGCGATGGGTTAAGGAGTAGGGGGTCTTAGGGGAGGGGTTAAGGAGTAGGGGGTCTTAGGGGAGGGGTTAAGGACTAGGGGGTCCTAGGGTAGGGGTTGAGGAGTAGAAGGTCCTAAGGGGAGGGGTAAAGGAGTAGGGGTTCTTAGGGGAGGGGTTAAGGAGTAGGGGGTCCTTTGGGAGGGGTTGAGGATTATGGAATCTTAGGGGAGGGGTTATGGTGTAGGGGGTCCTAGGGAAAGGGTTAAGGAGTAGGGGGTCCTAGGGGAGGGGTTAAGGAGTAGGGGGTCTTAGGGGAGGGGTTAAGGAGTAGGGGGTCCTAGAGGAGGGGTTAAGGAGTAGGGGGTCCTAGGGGAGGGGTTAAGGAGTAGGGGGTCCTAGGGGAGGGGTTAAGGAGTAGGGGGTCCTAGCGGAGGGGTTGAGGCTTACGGAATCTTCGGGGAGGGGTTATGGTGTAGGGGGTCCTAGAGGAGGGGTTAAGGAGTAGAGGGTTCTAGGGGAGAGGTTGAGGAGTACGGAATCTTAGGGGAGGAGTTATGGTGTAGGGGTCCTAAGGGAAGGGTGAAGGGGGGGTCTTAGGGGCTTGGGGATATGACTGGAGGAGCTCTGGTTCCTTCTGTCCCCGTCTGGGGTGCAAGCTGTGCCCACCGCTGACAGCTGTACCTCCCCTCCCAGCCCCACAAAGAGGGAGGAGAGAGAGAAATAGATGGAGAGGAGGGGAGGAGGGGAGAAAAAGAGGGAGGAGGTGGAGAGGGAAAGAAGGGGAGCCTTATTAAATAGACCCCTACATCAGCACCTTGACTCACTGGCTCTGTTCATGCCCCGTTATATAACACTTCACGGTGGCACTTTCTCATTCACTCACTCCCTTTCCTCCCTCGATTTTAAGCGAGGGAGGAAAGAGGGTTTTAGTTAATGGATGCAAATTCAGTTGAGTGTGGTGTACCACATGGCAACCAGCTAGGGCCATTATTGTTTTCTGTTTTTTCAAATGACCTTCCACTGACCTTGAATAAAGCCTGTGTGTCTATGTATGCTAACGACTCAACAGTATACACGTCGGCTGCAACGTCAAAATATACGAGACATTTAACATAGAGCTCCAGTCAGCTTCAGAATGGGTAACTAAATATCTAAAAACCGAAAGCATAATTTTTGGGACACATGATTCGCTCAACGCTAAACTTCGTTTAGATTTATTATTGAATAATGTGGCTATTGTGCAAGTTTAGGAGACTAAACTGCTGGGTGTAACCCTAGATAGCAAGCTGTCATGGTCAAAGCATATAGACTCAATGGTTGCTAAAATGGGAAGAGGTCTATCCATGACAGGGCGTTGCTCTGCCTTCTTCACATCTTACAAAGGGGCTTGTGAATAGACACAGCCATTTTATATATCTTGTATTGTAATTTGCACTGTACTATGTATTATACCTATATATTGTGTGGATGTACTGATTAGCCGTGAGGTCAGGGCAGAGGAACGAGTGCCTGAAGAGAAATCACTTGTTCGGCAGCATCAGCTGAAAGGCCAGAGGAAACCATTATTTTAGAGTCCAGTTCGGAAATTACTGAAGTGTGGGCTGATATGAAAGGACAACCAGGACTGATGGGTATTCGTTTATGGGAGAGATACTGTCCTCGCCAAATATGTCTGCCATGCAGAGCATGACTTATGTATTACATGGGCATTACAACTCATATGTTGTCAGATCTATACATGCCTTTATTGTATGGTGGGGGGGGACATTGCGCTGACAGCTGGCTTCTATAAATAAACGTTGTAGGCAGGGGGGTCCGAGAGGAAGGACATGGAGGTCTGAGGCATGCAGTGGATATCCTATCTGAGGCGTGTTCGGTGTGGGCCGGCCGGTCGCAATGAGAGGTACAGCTCCTCTGTCATGAGGAAAGATAAGGAGTCAGGGTTTGGTTTCTCATCTGGCACGCCAGCCGACGGATCGTCTGAGCCCAGCAGCTAGTGCTCCTCTGGCCTTGTGGAGGGCCTGGTTTATCACTAGTTACCACAGTGACAAAGTCATAAGGCCCACATTCTCGACCAGTCAGATGAGGGAGTGTGATAACACGTATGCCAGCTTGCAGTTCGTGTGAAACGACCAATCAGACGAGGGAGTGTGATGACACGTATGCCCACCGGCATGCAGGGGAAGACGAGAGACATGCATTTATTTTATCTAGTGATCTGTCAATGATTTGGTTATTTATTAGCTGTAATAAAACCAAACGTTCTACATGCAAAGTGGAAATTTGATGCCTTATTCAAACTCTGCTTGCAAGCTTATCATGGTTTTTGCCCTTAGTTACTTGTCTTAACCCAAAATAGGTTTACTCCAAAGCTGCATTGCGTTTAAGATGGCTTGTAGACAAACAAATTGACACATCTTGATTTTAGATTTTTATTTTGAAAATCCACAAGCAAAATGTACACAGTTTCATAGAAATGTAACAGAAATTTCTCATTTTGAAATTGGCTTTCTGTCTGATTTAAGATAAAATTCAACTTTATTTGGCACTTACTTTACTTTATTTATTTCACTTATTTAACATTTTGAGATGAGATAACATGTTAACAAGTTGAACTCTTTTTGACAGAATGTTAAAATTAAGTGAAATAAAAGTGACTGCTCAAAAGGTACTCAATTGGTGGAACGACCCGCACACTGTCCTCCTCCCTTCCACCCTAGACTCCCTGCCAACAAGGTATCTCACGCCATACTCAGTTTGGCTCTCCGTTACCCTGCCTGTGAAAGGGTGTGATGCTCTCTTGGTTGGTAGGGTGTCCATGGCCTTCTCAGCTTTTCTCTTCCTTGGAGAAAATGCCAGTGTGAGGCCTTTATCCTGTGGAACATGTGCCTTTTTCTGCAGTAGGCTTTGGAGAGATGAAGACAGGTTAAATCAAATCAAATGTATTTATATAGCCCTTCTTACATCAGCTGATATCTCAAAGTGCTGTACAGAAACCCAGCCTAAAACCCCAAACAGCAAGCAATGCAGGTGTAGAAGCACGGTGGCTAGGGAAAAACTCCCTAGAAAGGCCAAAACCTAGGAAGAAACCTAGAGAGGAACCAGGCTATGAGGGGTGGCCAGTCCTCTTCTGGCTGTGCCAGGTGGAGATAACAGAACGTGGCCAATATGTTCAAATGTTCATAAATGACCAGCATGGTCAAATAATAATAATCACAGTAGTTGTCGAGGGTGCAGCAAGTCAGCACCTCAGAAGTAAATGTCAGTTGGCTTTTCCTAGCCGATCATTAAGAGTATCTCTGCCGCTCCTGCTGTCTCTAGAGAGTTGACAACAGCAGGTCTGGGACAGGTAACACGTCCAGTGAACAGGTCAGGGTTCCATAGCCGCAGGCAGAACAGTTGAAACTGGAGCAGCAGCACAGCCAGGTGGACTGGGGACAGCAAGGAGTCATCATGCCAGGTAGTCCTGAGGCATGGTCATAGGGCTCAGGTCCTCCAAGAGAGAGAAAGAAAGAGAGAGAATTAGAGAGAGCATACTTAAATTCACACAGGACACCGGATAAGACAGGAGAAGTACTCCAGATATAACAAACTGACCCTAGCCCCCCGACACATAAACTACTGCAGCATAAATACTGGACGCTGAGACAGGAGGGGTCAGGAGACACTGTGGCCCCATCCGATGATACCCCCGGACAGGGCCAAACAGGAAGGATATAACCCCACCCACTTTGCCAAAGCACAGCCCCCACACCACTAGAGGGATATCATCAACCACCAACTTACCATCCTGAGACAAGGCCGAGTATAGCCCACAAAGATCTCCGCCACGGCACAACCCAAGGGGGGGGCGCCAACCCAGACAGGAAGATCACGTCAGTGACTCAACCCACTCAAGTGACGCACCCCTCCTAGGGACGGCATGAAAGAGCACCAGTAAGCCAGTGACTCATCCCCTGTAATAGGGTTAGAGGCAGAGAATCCCAGTGGAGAGAGGGGAACCGGCTAGGCAGAGACAGCAAGGGGTGTTCGTTGCTCCAGAGCCTTTCCGTTCACCTTCACACTCCTGGGCCAGACTACACTCAATCATATGACCCACTGAAGAGATGAGTCTTCAGTAAAGACTTAAAAGGTTGAGACCGAGTCTGCGTCTCTCACATGGGTAGGCAGACCATTCCATAAAAATGGAGCTCTATAGGAGAAAGCCCTGCCTCCAGCTGTTTGCTTAGAAATTAGGAGGCCTGCGTCTTGTGACCGTAGCGTACGTGTAGGTATGTACGGCAGGACCAAATCGGAAAGATAGGTAGGAGCAAGCCCATGTAATGCTTTGTAGGTTAGCAGTAAAACCTTGAAATCAGCCCTTGCCTTAACAGGAAGCCAGTGTAGGGAGGCTAGCACTGGAGTAATATGTTTTTTTTTTTTGGTTCTAGTCAGGATTCTAGCAGCCGTATTTAGCACTAACTGAAGTTTATTTAGTGCTTTATCCAGGTAGCCGGAAAGTAGAGCATTGCAGTAGTCCAACCTAGAAGTGAAAAAGCATGGAATAATTTTTCTGCATCATTTTTGGACAGAAAGTTTCAGATTTTTGCAATGTTACGTAGATGGAAAAAAGCTGTCCTTGAAACAGTCTTGATATGTTCGTCAAAAGAGAGATCAGGGTCCAGAGTAACGCCGAGGTCCTTCACAGTTTTATTTGAGATGACTTTACAACCATCATGATTAATTGTCAGATTCAACAGAAGATCTCTTTGTTTCTTGGGACCTAGAACAAGCATCTCTGTTTTGTCCGAGTTTAAAAGTAGAAAGTTTGCAGCCATCCACTTCCTTATGTCTGAAACACAGGCTTCTAGCGAGGGCAATTTTGGGGCTTCACCATGTTTCATTGGAATGTACAGCTGTGTCATCCGCATAGCAGTGAAAGTTAACATTATGTTTTCGAATGACATCCCCAAGAGGTAAAATATATAGTGAAAACAGTAGCGATCCTAAAACGGAACCTTGAGGACAAACCATTCACAGAGACAAACTGATATCTTTCCGACAGATAAGATCTAAACCAGGCCAGAACTTGTCCGTGTAGACCAATTTGGGTTTCCAATCTCTCCAAAAGAAAGTGGTGATCGATGGTATCAAAAGCAGCACTAAGCTTTAGGAGCACGAGGACAGATGCAGAGCCTCGGTCTGACGCCATTAAAAGGTAATTTACCACCTTCACAAGTGCAGTCTCAGTGCTATGATGGGGTCTAAAACCAGACTGAAGCATTTCATGTACATTGTTTGTCTTCAGGAAGGCAGTGAGTTGCTGCGCTAAAGCTTTTTTTTTTTTTTTTGAGAGGAATGGAAGATTCGATATAGGCTGATAGTTTTTAATATTTTCTGGGTCAAAGTTTGGCTTTTTCAAGAGGCTTTATTACTGCCACTTTTAGTGAGTTTAGTACACATCCGGCAGATAGAGAGCCGTTTATTATGTTCAACATAGGAGGGTCAAGCACAGGAAGTAGCTCTTTCAGTAGTTCAGTTGGAATAGGGTCCAGTATACAGCTTGAAGGTTTAGAGGCCATGATTATTTTCATCATTGTGTCAAGAGATATAGTACTAAAACACTTATTTGTCTCTCTTGATCCTAGGTCCTGGCAGAGTTGTGCAGACTCAGGACAGCTGAGCTTTGGAGGAATACGCAGATTGTTCTTTTTTTCCTCAATTAAGTTGGAAAAATAGGATGATCGAGCAGCAGTGAGGGCTCTTCGATACTGCACGGTACCATCTTTCCAAGCTAGTCGGAAGACTTCCAGTTTGGTGTTGCGCCATTTCTGTTCCATTTTTCTGGAAGCTTGCTTCAGAGCTCGGGTATTTTCTGTATAGTTTGGGAGCTAGTTTCTTATGACAAATGATTTTACTTTTTAGGGGTGGAACTGCATCTAGGGTATTGTGCAAGGTTAAATTGAGTTCCTCAGTTAGGTGGTTAACTGATTTTTGTCCTCTGACGTCCTTGGGTAGGCAGAGGGAGTCTGGAAGGGCATCAAGGAATCTTTGTGTTGTCTGAGAATTTATAGCACGACTTTTGATGCTCCTTGGTTGGGGTCTGAGCAGATTATTTGTTGCGATTGCAAACGTAATAAAATGGTGGTCCGATAGTCCAGGATTATGAGGAAAAACATTAAGATCTACAACATTTATTCCATGGGACAAAACTAGGTCCAGAGTATGACTGTGACAGTGAGTAGGTTCAGCGACATGTTGGACAAAACCCACTGAGTCGATGATGGCTCCGAAAGCCTTTTGGAGTGGGTCTGTGGACTTTTCCATGTGAATATTAAAATCACCCAAAATTGGAATATTATCTGCTATGACTACAAGGTCCGATAGGAACTCAGTGAGGAACGCTGTATATGGCCCAGGAGGCCTGTAAACAGTAGCTATAAAAAGTGATTGCGTAGGCTGCATAGATTTCATGACTAGAAGCTCAAAAGACGAAAGCGTCATTTTTCTTTTGTAAATTGAAATTTGCTATCGTAAATGTTAGCAACACCTCCGCCTTTGCGGGATGCACGGGGGATATGGTCACTAGTGTAACCAGGAGGTGAAGCCTAATTTAACACAGTAAATTCATCAGGCTTTTGCCATGTTTCAGTCAGGCCAATCACATCAAGATTATGATCAGTGATTAGTTCATTGACTATAACTGCCTTTGAAGTGAGGGATCTAACATTAAGTAGCTCTATTTTGAGATGTGAGGTATCACGATCTCTTTTAATAATGGCAGGAATGGAGGAGGTCTTTATCCTAGTGAGATTGCTAAGGTGAACACCGCCATGTTTAGTTTCTGGCTAACAGCCTGCTGCCTGGCCTGCACCCTATTTCATTGTGGAGCTAGAGGAGTTAGAGCCCTGTCTATGTTGGTAGATAAGATGAGAGCACCCCTCCAGCTAGGATGGAGTCCGTCACTCCTCAGCAGGCCAGGCTTTGTCCTGTTTGTGGGTGAGTCCCAGAAAGAGGGCCAATTAGGGCCAATTAGGGCCAATTAGTGAGTTGACGAGCACTTCACGTTCAGCTCTGTGTTCCTTGGTGTAGAGATGAAATTTAAATGATTCATTCAAATCCACATTTTAAAGCAGAACATTCATGAGAATAGACTAAATCAGGGATGGGCAACTCCAGTCCTCGGATGCCTGATTGGTGTCACACTTTTGCACCAGCCCCAGCTAACACACCTGACTCCAATAATCAACTAAATCAGGATCTTCAGTTTAGAATGCAATTTAATCAGCTGTGCGATACCAGCCCCCAAGGACTGGAGTTGCCCATCCCTGCACTAAATACAAGCAAAGAAAAATAAAAACATTTAATTAATAAATTGTACCTACATTCGTATGGCTGTTGGGAAGAAGTGCATTGGCAGGACAGAACAGCTACGTCCGGTAAGACGAGGGGTGGTGGTGTGTGTCTATTTGTCAATAATGACTGGTGCGCAATGTCTAATATTAAGGAAGTCTCAAGGTATTGCTCGCCTGAGGTAGAGTACCTCATGATAAGCTGTAGACCACACTATTTACCAAGAGAGTTTTCATCTATATTTTTCGTAGCTGTCTATTTACCACCATAAACCGATGCTGGCACTAAGACCGCACTCAACGAGCTGTATAAGGCCATAAGCAAACAGGAAAATGCTCATCCAGAAGCGGCGCTCCTGGTGGCCGGGGACTTTAATAGAGGCAAACTTAAATCCGTTTTACCTCATTTCTACCAGCATGTCACGTGCAACCAGAGGCGAAAAAAACTCTAGACCAACTTTACTCCACACAGAGACACATACAAAGCACTCCCTCGCCCTCCATTTGGCAAATCTGACCATAATTCTATCCTCCTGATTCCTGCATACAAGCAAAAACTAAAGCAGGAAGTACCAGTGACACGCTCAATACGGAAGTGGCCAGATGACGCAGATGTTACGCAACAGAACTGTTTTGCTAGCACAGACTGGAAACTGGAATATGTTCCGGGATTCATCCAATGGTATTGAGGAGAGTACCACCTCAGTCACCGGCTTCATCAATAAGTGCATCGACGACGTCGTCCCCACAGTGACTTTACATACATATCCCAACCAGAAGCCATGGATTACAGGCAACATCCGCACCGAGCTAAAGGCTAGAGCTGCCGCTTTCAAGGAGCGGGACACTAATCCGGACGCTAATAAGAAATCCCGCTATGCCCTCAGACAAACCATCAAACATGTAAAGTGTCAATACAGGACTAAGATTGAATCCTACTACACCGGCTTTGACGCTCGTTGGATGTGGCAGGGCTTTCAAACTATTACGGACTATAAAGGGAAACCCAGCCGTAAGCTGCCCAGTGACGCAAGCCTACCAGACGGGCTAAATGCCTTTTATGCTCGCTTCGAGGCAAGCAACACTGAAGCATGCATGAGAGCACCAGCTGTTCCAGACGACTGTGTGATCATGCTCTCCGTAGACGATGTGAGCAAGACCTTTAAACAGATCAACATTCACAAGGTCGCAGGGCCAGATGGATTACCAGGACGTGTACTCAAAGCATGCGCAGACCAACTGGCAAGTGTCTTCACTGACATTTTCAACCTCTCCCTGACTGAGTCTGTAATAACTACATGTTTCAAGCAGACCACCATAGTCCCTGTGCCCAAGGAAGCGAAGGAAACCTGCCGAAATGACTACCGCCCTGTAGCACTCCCGTCGGTAGCCATGAAGCGCTTTGAAAGGCTGGTCATGGCTCACATCAACACCATCATCCCGGAAACCCTAGACCCACTCCAATTCGCATACCGTCCCAACAGATCCACAGATGACGCAATCTCAATCGCTCTCCACACTGCCCTTTCCCACCTGGACAAATGGAACACCTATGTGAGAGTACTGTTTATTGACTACAGCTCAATGTTCAACACCATAAGGCCCACAAAGCTCATCACTAAGCTAAGGACCCTGGGACTAAACACCTCCCTCTGCAACTGGATCCTGGACTTACCACCGCCCCCAGGTGGTAAGGGTAGGCATTAACACATCTGCCATGCTGATTCTCAACACAGGGGCCTCTCAGGGGTCCGTGCTTACTCCCCTCCTGTACTCCCTGTTCACACACGACTTTGTGACCAAGCGCGACTCCAACACCATCATTAAGTTTGCTGACAACACAACAGTGGTAGGCCTGATCACTGACAAAGAATACTACAATTTAATGAGACAACCATTATGTTTAAGTGGATACTATTGTTTACCTGGGAACTCCCCCTCACTGTGGCACTTTCTCATTCATTCACTCCCTTTCCTCCCTCGATTTTCAGCAAGGCCGAGGGGTGACAGAGATACGGTGAGAAATTTGAACTTCAGAGAAGTCCACCATAAAGTGTCTGGGATCCCAGTCCAGGTTCCAGTCCTTGAACCCACAGATGGCCTCTCTTGCGACTGATGTCATCTCTGTCTGTGTGACAAAGGCCCCGGCAACTGCATAACAAACATTGATTCGGACACACAGAAAAACAGTGGCACAGAGTACCAGGAGGTCTTGTAGGTTGAATCTAGAAGACACATCTGTTGGTCATATAGGTTTAGTAGTTTCTTTTGCCAGGCACAGCAGAAACTTTGTTTCTTGGTCCTTGTTGACCTGGTAGGGCCTTTAGTGGACCGAGAAGCCCATTTATCAACCAGGGCCTGTGGAAGAGGTAATGACCCGTTACATACACTTAGAAAAAAGGGTTCAAAAGGGTTCTTCGGCTGTACCATAGGAGAACCATTTTTGGTTCCAGGTAGAACCCTCTGTGGAAAGGGTTTTACATGGAACCCAAAATGGTTATACCTGGAACCAAAAAGGGTTCTTCAAAGGGTTCTCCTATGGGACAGCTGAAGAACCCTTTTAGGTTCTAGATTTCACATTTTTCTAGATATCACATAGATATCACGTACTACTCCCTTCACAGAACAGAGCAAACTGGCTCTAACCAGAATAGAAAGAGGAGTGGGAGGCCCCGGTGCACAACTGAGCAAGAGGACAAGTACATTAGAGTGTCTAGTTTGAGGAACAGACGCCTCACAAGTCCTCAACTGGCAGCTTCATTAAATAGTACCCGCATAACACCAGTTTCAATGTCAACAATGAAGAGGCGACTCTGGGATGCTGGCCTAAAACTGTTGTTCTGACCTGGTCAATGACCTGAAGAGAGCTGGGACCACAGTCTCAAAGAAAACCATTAGTAACACACTACGCCGTCATGGATTAAAATCCTGCAGCGCACGCAGGGTCCCCCTGCTCAAGCCAGCGCATGTCCAGGCCCGTCTGAAGTTTGCCAATGACCATCTGGATGATCCAGAGGAGGAATGGGAGAAGGTCAAGTGGTCTGATGAGACAAAAATAGCTTTTTGGTCTGAACTCCACTCGCCGTGTTTGGAGGAAGAAGAAGGATGAGTACAACCCCAAGAACACCATCCCAACCGTGAAGCATGGAGGTGGAAACATCATTCTTTGGGATGCTTTTCTGCAAAGGGGACAGGACGACTGCACCGTATTGAGGGGAGGATGGAAGGAGGTTGTTGGCCATGTATTGCAAGATCTTGGCCAACAACCTCCTTCCCTCAGTAAGAGCATTGAAGATGGGTCGTGGCTGGGTCTTCCAGCATGACAACGACCCGAAACACACAGCCAGGGCAACTAAGGAGTGGCTCCGTAACAAGCATCTCAAGGTCCTGGAGTGGCCTAGCCAGTCTCCAGACCTGAACCCAATAGAACATCTTTGGAGGGAGCTGAAAGTCCGTATTACCCAGCGACAGCCCCGAAACCTGAAGAATCTGGAGAAGGTCTGTATGGAGGAGTGGGCCAAAATCGCTGCTGCAGTGTGTGCAAACCTGGTCAAGAACTACAGGAAACGTATGATCTCTGTAATTGCAAACAAAGGTTTCTGTACCAAATATTAAGTTCTGCTTTTCTGATGTGTCAAATACTTATGTCATGCAATAAAATGCAAATTATTTACTTAAAAATCATACAATGTGATTTTCTGGATTTTTTTAAAAGATTCTGTCTCTCACAGTTGAAGTGTACCTATGATAAAAATTACAGACCTCTACATGCTTTGTAAGTAGGAAAACCTGCTAAATTGGCAGTGTATCAAATACTTGTTCTCCCCACTGTATGTGCTTTGAACTACCCCCCTGTGATTAGTAAAATCACTGAAGGTCTCGACCGTTGGATGCCCCTCCCTATATCTCTAGCAGGTCGGGTTGCTTCAGTGAAAATGAATATCTTACCAAGACTGCTCTGTCTGTTTTCAATGCTTCCTATTAAAATCCCTGCTAAAACCTTTACTCACCTAAATGCAGCCTTAGGCACATTTTTATTGCAAAATAAAAAAGGCTCGTATTAGTTATAAAAACTGCAGCTGTTCAAAGAATTGGGTGGGCTTGGCCTCCCTAACCTTTAATCATGCCCCACAGCAATTCGCTCAAGCCTTCCCCATTTCTCCTTCTCCCAAAACCAGTCAGCTGATGTTCTGAAAGAGCTGCAAAATCTGGGCCCCTACAAATCACCCGGGCTAGACAATCTGGACCCTTTCTTTCTAAAATGATCTGCCGAAATTGTTGCAACCCCTATTACTAGCCTGTTCAACCTTTGGTGTCGTCTGAGATTCCCAAAGATTGGAAAGCAGCTGCGGTCATCCCCCTCTTCAAAGGGGGAGACACTCTTGACCCAAACTGCTACAGACCTATATCTATCCTACCCTGCCTTTCTAAGGTCTTCGAAAACCAAGTCAACAAACAGTTTCCCGACCATTTCGAATCCCACCGCACCTTCTCTGCTATGCAATCTGGTTTCAGAGTTGGTCATGGGTGCATCTTAGCCACGCTCAAGGTCCTAAACGATATCTTAACCGTCATCGTTAAGAAACAATACTGTGCAGCTGTATTCATTGACCTGGTCAATCACCACATCCTCATCGGCAGACTCAATAGCCTTGGTTTCTCAAATGATTGCCTCGCCTGGTTCACCAACTACTTCTCTGATAGAGTTCAGTGTGTCAAATCAGAGGGCCTGTTGTCCGGGCCTCTGGCAGTCTCTATGGGGGTGCCACAGGGTTCAATTCTTGGGCCGACTCTCTTCTCTGTATACATCAATGATGTCGCTGTTGCTGATGGTGAGTCTCTGATCCACCTCTACGCAGATGACACCATTCTGTATACTTCTGGCCCTTCTTTGGACACTGCGTTAACAGCCCTCCAGACGAGCTTCAATGCCATACAACTCTCCTTCCGTGGCCTCCAACTGCTCTTAAATACAAGTAAAACTAAATGCATGCTCTTCAACTGATCGCTGCCTGCACCTGCCCGCCCGTCCAGCATCACTACTCTGGACGGTTCTGACTTAGAATATGTGGACAACTACAAATACCTAGGTGTCTGATTAGACTGTAAACTCTCCTTCCAGACTCACATCAAACATCTCCAATCCAAAGTTAAATCTAGAATTGGCTTCCTATTTCGCAACAAAGCATCCTTCACTCATGCTGCCAAACATACCCTCGTAAAACTGACCATCCTACCGATACTCGACTTCGGCAATGTCATTTACAAAATAGCCTCCAATGCCCTACTCAACAAATTGGATGCAGTCCATCACAGTGCCATCCGTTTTGTCACCAAAGCCCCATATACTACCCACCACTGCGACCTGTACGCTCTCGTTGGCTGGCCCTTGCTTCATACTCGTCGCCAAACCCACTGGCTCCAGGTCATCTACAAGACCCTGCTAGGTAAAGTGCCCCCTCATCTCAGCTCGCTGGTCACCATAGCAGCACCCACCTGTAGCACGCGCTCCAGCAGGTATATCTCTCTGGTCACCCCCAAAGCCAATTCCTCCTTTGGCCGCCTCTCCTTCCAGTTCTCTGCTGCCAATGACTGGAACGAACTACAAAAATCTCTGAAACTGGAAATACATCTCCCTCACTAGCTTTAAGCACCAGCTGTCAGAGCAGCTCACAGATTACTGCACCTGTACATAGCCCATCTATAATTTAGCCCAAACAACTACCTCTTCCCCTACTGTATTTATTTATTTTGCCCCTTTGCTCCCCATTATTTCTACTTTGCACATTCTCCCACCGCAAATCTACAATTCCAGTGTTTTACTTGCTATATTGTATTTACTTCGCCACCATGGCCTTTTTTTGCCTTTACCTCCCTTATCTCACCTCATTTACTCACATTGTATATAGACTTATTTTTCTACTGTATTATTGACTATATGTTTGTTTTACTACATGTGTAACTCTTTGTTGTATGTGTCGAACTGCTTTGCTTTATCTTGGTGTAACGCTCGTCGGAAGAAGTGGACCAAGGTGCAGCGTGGTACGTGTTCATGATTCTTTATTTAAATCAGAACACCAAACAAAACAACAAAAGAATAACGAACGTCACGTTCTGTAGGCTTCACAGAGCTAACAAAAACCAACATCCCACAAAACTAAGGTGGCAAAACAGGCTGCCTAAGTATGATTCCCAATCAGAGACAACAATAGACAGCTGTCCCTGATTGAGAACCATACCCGGCCAAAACATAGAAATAAAGAACCTAGAGTTTCCCACCCGAGTCACACCCTGACCAACCAAACATAGAGAATAACAAGATCTCTACGGTCAGGGTGTGACACTTGGCCAGGTCGCAATTGTAAATGAGAACTTGTTCTCAACTTACTTACCTGGTTAAATAAAGGTGTCACGATCGTTATATGGTGGAAGAGATGGAAGGACCAAAGAGCAGCGTGGTTTGAATACATCTTCTATTTTTAATGAAGACGAAAACGAAGAACACTTTACAAACTACAAAAAACAACAAACGAACGAACGTGACGCTATAATCCAAAATAGTGCTGACACTAAACACTACACATAGACATAGACAATAACCCACGAACTACCCAATGAATATGGCTGCCTAAATATGGTTCCCAATCAGAGACAACGATAGACAGCTGTCTCTAATTGAGAACCAATCTAGGCAACCATAGACATACATACACCTAGACTAGACAGTGCCCCATAAACATAAAAAACCCCTAGACAATACAAAACACATACATCCCCCATGTCACACCCTGACCTAACTAAAATAATAAAGAAAACTAAGATAACTAAGGCCAGGGCGTGACAGTACCCCCCCCCCCCCCCCCCAAAGGTGCGGACCCCGGCCGCAAAACCTGACACAGAAGGGGAGGGTCCGGGTGGGCCTTCTTACGGCGGCGGCTCGGGTGTGGGACGTGGACCCCACTCCACCATAGTCAATACCCGCTTTGGTGGCACCTCTGGAGCGAGGACCCTTACAGCGAGTCCCGGACTGAAGACCATCCTAGAGGGCGCCACTGGACGGAGGGGCGGCTCCGGACTGAGGGGCGGCTCCGGACTGAGGGGCGGCTCCGGACTGAGGGGCGGCTCCGGACTGAGGGGCGGCTCCGGACTGAGGGGCGGCTCCGGACTGAGGGGCGGCTCCGGACTGAGGGGCGGCTCCGGACTGAGGGGCGGCTCCGGACTGAGGGGCGGCTCCGGACTGGCGGGCGGCTCCGGACTGGCGGGCGGCGCCGGACTGGCGGGCGGCTCCGGACTGGCGGGTGGCTCCGGCAGCTCCTGACTGGCGGGCGGCTCCGGCGGCTCCTGACTGGCGGGCGGCTCCGGCGGCTCCTGACTGGCGGGCGGCTCCGGCGGCTCCTGACTGGCGGGCGGCTCCGGCGGCTCCTGACTGGCGGGCGGCTCTGATGGCTCAGGACAGACGGGCGGCGCAGGCGGCGCTGGGCAGACGGGACAGCTCAGGTGGCGCTGGGCAGACGGGACAGCTCAGGCGGCGCTGGGCAGACGGGCAGCGCAGGCGGCTCTGGGCAGACGGGCAGCGCAGGCGGCTCTGGGCAGACGGGCAGCGCAGGCGGCGCTGGGCAGATGGGCAGCGCTGGGCAGACGGCAGACTCTGGCCTGCTGAGGCGCACAGTAGGCCTGGTGCATGGTGCCGGAACTGGTGGTACCGGGCTAAGGACACGCACCTCAAGGCTAGTGCGGGGAGGAGGAACAGGGCATACTGGACCCTGGAGGCGCACTGTAGGCCTGGTGCGTGGTGCCGGAACTGGTGGTACCGGGCTGGGAACACGCACCTCAGGGCGAGTGCGGGGAGGAGGAACAGGGCATACTGGACTCTGGAGACGCACAGGAGGCCTGGTGCGTGGTGTTGGCACTGGTGGTACTGGGCTGGGGAGACACACCTCAGGGCGAGTGCGGGGAGCAGGCACAGGACGTACTGGGCTGTGGAGGCGTACTGGAGGTCTGGAGTGTAGCGCTGACACAACCCTTCCTGGCTGGATGTTTCTACTTGCCCTGCAAATGCAGGGCGCTGGCACAGGACGCACAGGGCTGTGCAGACTCACAGTACGCAGAGCCGGCGCAGGATATCCTGGTCCAAGGAGGTACACTGGAGACCAGGAGCGCTGAGCCGGCACTCTCCTACCTGGCTGGATGCCCATTCTAGCCCGGCCAATGCGAGGAGCTGGAATAGAGCGCACCGGGCTAGAATAGCGTACTGAAGACACCGTGCGCATCTCTGCATAACACGGTGCCTGACCAGTTACACGCTCCCCACGGTAAGCACGAGGAGTTGGCTTAGGTCTCCTACCTGACTCAGCCAATCTCCTCGTGGTCCCCCCCCCAAAAAAATCTTGGGGCTGCCTCTCGGGCTTCCGTGCTAGCCGCGCACCTTTATATCGTCTCCGTTCCTCCATTCTCCTGTATCCCTCCTCGCACTGTTCCATTGAATCCCAGGTGGGCTCCGGCACTCTCCCAACTCTCTATTTCCTCCCAGGTTGTTTTCCACTCATCCTTCTCCCGGGTCCATTTTTCCACCAAATGCTGTTCCTCCCTTTCACGCTGCTTGGTCCTTGTTTGGTGGGTTATTCTGTCACGATCGTCGTATGGTGGAAGAGAGGAGGACCAAGGCGCAGCGTGAAGTGAATACATACTACGTTTAATGACACGAAACGAAGAACACTTGACAAACTAAACAAAACAACAAACCGACGAACGTGACGCTAAAGCTACACAGTGCAGACACAGGCAACTGACATAGACAATAACCCACGAACTACCCAATGAATATGGCTGCCTAAATATGGTTCCCAATCAGAGACAACGATAGACAACTGTCTCTAATTGAGAACCAATCTAGGCAACCATAGACATACATACACCTAGACTAGACACTGCCCCATAAACATACAAAACCCCTAGACAATACAAAACACATACATCCCCCATGTCACACCCTGACCTAACTAAAATAATAAAGAAAACAAAGATAACTAAGGCCAGGGCGTGTCAAAAGGTGAAATAAATAAATAAATATATATATATATAAATAACTGGGCAAAGCAACTTAATCACATAGCATCATGGATTCAACAACCGAAAGATTTGTCATAGCTTGAAATTGAGAGTCAATATTGTGATATGCCTTTACATTGTCTTGTCTTTATAGCAGGCCCTATTTCTATTGACAGGATTTAACAAAACACAATTATTACTCTTACATTGAAGACATGGAGTGAGGTTCAACGCCAATATAAGCTGAGAAATTACATTTCTAGACACTCGCCTATATTTCACAACCCAGCATTTCTCCCTGCTACTGTGTCCCAAGGATTTAGGGAATGGGAAGAGAAGGGCTTTGTAGAGTCTCAACTATTCAAAGGCTCAATTTTTTTATAATTTCAAGAAATCCAGAAGGAATTCATTATATCCCAAACACATTTTTATAGGTACCTTCAAGTATGGCAATTCACTGTTAAAAAAGGGATTGTTACAAAAAAATGAGCCTCTCTGCCTATTGACGAGATGATTGAATCACTTTATCAAAGGGAAAACATTAGAAATATTTATCATGGTATCCTTAACATGCAAATATTATCTTTAGATAATCTTAGGAACTCGTGGCAGGTTGAATTACAGGTGCAGATATCAGAGGAGAGCTGGGGGAACATATTGAAAACACTATATAAAGCCACTACATGTAACCGAACAAGGGAGTTTCAGTTCAAAGTACAACATAATTTTTTTTATAAGCCCTAATGAACTTAATACATTGAAAAAAAGGAATATCTGCTACGTGTTGGAGGCAGTGTGGACAAATAGGTACTTTATCATATATTTTGGCAATGTTGCAAATCCATTTTTTTTTGGTCTGAAATTCTCCATTTTATTCAGGACATCACAGGTATTATTATTCAACCAGACCCATGTCATGTCCTTTTAGGTATTATTCCTGTGGATCCTCTCCAATCCTCTCCACTTAAATTGATAGTCTTCAGACTTACATTTCCCTCACTAACTTTAAACATCAGCTATCTGAGCAGCTAACCGATCGCTGAAGCTGTACATAGTCCATCTGTAAATAGCACACACAATCTACCTACCTCATCCCCATATTGCTTTTTTAAAACTTTTCTGCTTTTTTGCACACCAGTATCACTACTTGCACATCATCATCATCTATCACTCCAGTGTTAATCTGCTAAATTGTAATTACTTCGCTACTATGGCCTATTTATTGCCTTACCTCCTCACGCCATTTGCACACACTGTATATAGACTTTCTTTTTTTCTTTTTTTCCTATTGTTATTGACTATGCTTTATTCCATGTGTAACTCTGTGTTTGTGTCGCACTGCTTTGCTTTATCTTGGTCAGGTCGCAGTTGTAAATGGGAACTTGTTCTCAACTAGCTTACCTGGTTAAATAAAGGTGAAATAAAAAAAATGATTATCTTTTAGCAGCAGCAAGGAAATGTGTAACAAAATGCTGGGAAAATGAACATGCACCTTCAAAAGATATGCGGTTAGGTCTATGCGGGGAACTTGCTGACGTGGAGCGAATTACATCAGTCTTGCAACATAGACAGCATAGGTATGAAGGTGTCTGGTCAGAGTTCCTAACATATCGTACAGGTCTTATTCTGTCATTTATGGGCTTTTTGTTTGTTTCGGTTGTTTTCGTGTGGCTTAATCCAAATTGTATACTTATTCAGACTCTTGAAATATTTGCTCTATACAGCCAAAATGTACCCTTAACATGTGAATGTAATTTTGCTCTTTAGTAAAGACAGCAAAGATAAGTTCTGTATGGTACATGTAAAAAATAGGACTTTCATGGCACTAGACACCCAAAGTTCTTTACATTGTAAGGGGAAACTCACTACCCTAACCCCACTTACAATAAGTACCATGGAATCTTTAGTGACCACAGAGTTGGGACACATCTTTAAAATTACATCTTGTTAAATTTTTATTAAGGAACATTCCATTGTTAGTTACTACTTCAACATTATTCAAATTCAATTAATGTTTTAAAAGTGTATGTTATAAATTACAGTGATCTATTTTTGAAGTTACTTTCTCGTTCATTTCAGCAGGATACTGTGCATTCTGAAAGTATTCAGACCCCTTGACTTTTTCCACATTGTTACGTTACAGCCTTATTCTAAAATTAATTTCAATGGTTTTTTTCCATCATCAATCAGCACACAATACCCCATAATCACGAAACAAAAAGTTTGACATTTTTGCAAATGTATAAAAAAAAAAACTGAAATATCACATTTAAATAAGTATTCAGATCCTTTACTCAGTACATTATTGAAGCACCTTTGACATCGATTACAGGGTCGAGTCTTCTTGGGTATGATGCTACATGCTTGGTACACCTGTATTTGGGGAGTTTCTCCCATTCTTCGATGCAGAGCCTCTCAAGCTCTGTCAGGTTTGATGGGGAGCATTGCTGCACAGCTATTTTCTGCACAGCGTCTCCAGAGATGTTTGATCGGGTTCAAGTCCCGGCTCTGGCTGGGCCACTCAAGGACATTCAGAGACTTGTCCCGTTCAATCTTGGTTTCATCAGAACAGAGAATCTTGTTTCTCATGGTCTGAGAGTTCTTTAGGTGCCTTTTGGCAAACTTCAAGTGGGCTGTCATGTGCCTTTTACTGAGGAGTGGCTTCCGTCTGGCCACTCTACCATAAAGGCCTGATTGGTGGAGTGCTGCAGAGATGTTTGTCCTTCTGGAAGGTTCTTCCATCTCCACAGAGGAATTCTGGAGCTCTCATAGTGATCATCAGGTTCTTGGTCACCTTCCTGACCAAGGCCCTTCTCCCCCGATTACTCAGTTTGCCGGGCGGCCAGCTCTAGGGAGAGTCTTGGTGGTTCCAAACTTCTTCCATTTTTGATTTTTAAAAGAAATGTATGAACGATGGAGGCCACTGTGTTCTTCGGGACCTTCAATGATGCAGAAATGTTTTGGTACCCTTCGCCAGATCTGTGCCTCAACACAATCCTGTCTTGGAGCTCTACAGACAATTCCTACGACCTCATGACTTGGTTTTTGCTCTGACATACACTGTCAACTGTGGGATCTTTTATATAGACAGGTGTGTGCCTTTCCAAATCATGTCCAATCAATTGAATTCACCACAGGTGGATTCCAATCAAGTTATAGAAACGTCTCAATGATGATCAATGGAAACAAGATGTACCTGAGCTCAATTTTGAGTGTCATAGCAAAGGGACTGAATACTTATGTAAATAATGTATTTTTTTAAATTATCAAATTTGCAAAAATGATGGGGTGTTGTGTGTAGATAGATAAGGAACTTTCATGTAATCCATTTTAGAATAAGGCTGTAACGTAACAAAATGTGAAAAACATTCAAGGGGTCTGAACACTTTCTGAATGCACTGTATTTCTCTTTGGCTTATCTGTCATATCTCTTCGTGCCGACAACTTGAAAGGGAACACCACTGAATGGGAGACTTATACTCTCCCAACTGAGTTTTTTTCTTGTCAAATGTTGTGCATCTGTTGAATGTCAAGAATATGATATATTAGTATTAGAATGAAAGGCTTAAGGAAACTGCACATTAATCTAGCTAATATAATTACTCCTCTAACAGGAGGCTGCTGAGGGGAGGACGGCTATACTAATGGTTGGAATGGAGTGATTGAAATGGTATCAAACACATGGAAACCGTGTGTTTGATGTGTTCGACACCATTCCATTAATTCCGTTCCAGCCATTAGTATGAGCCTGTTCTCCCCAATTAAGGTGCCACCGACCGCCTGTGACTCTGTGCTTGGAATGGAATCCCTTATGCTAGCTAGCTAGCAAATTTTTTATGAGTGTAGCAAAAGTTAGCTACTAGTTATGTAAGAAAGAAAATAGCCAACTTACCCTTTTACCCAAAACTTTTGTCCTTTCTCAATGTAATGAATTTGAGTGACGTTGCCAATTCTTGTTCCCAAATGTACTTTGCTATTTGGTCCTCAAAGTTGAACTCGAGATATGCCATTTTGAGAATGTGGCGCTTCCAGCGAACACTCCCTCATCTGATTGGTTCGGGTACGCGGGCCTTCTGAGCCAGTGTACATATCATCACACTCCCTCATCTGATTGGTCGAGTAGGCAGGCCTTCTGACTTTGTGGCTATGGTAACTAGTGACTACCTTGGACATGGGGAGATTTGCATGAGAAGACACGTTTCCGCTAAACATGAAAAGGTGGTATCTGGATCCCAATATGGCGACCGGAGTATGGGCGAGTGGGTGTGTCGAAAGGAAAGTAGTGGGCGTGTGGAAAGGAGTGTGTGTGTTGAAAGCAATGCAGTCGACGTGTGTGTGGTGTGGTGTCAAAAGCGCTCTGCTATAGGTTAGACAGTTTTGATTGAGCTGTGTTTTTTTCTTCTGTTTCTTAACACACAACTACCATACATTGAGCTCCCGTACCTCAAGAGTCTGTACTTCTGTTGAAGCCAGAGGATGAGTGTGAGTTGTATTTCACTCTTAGTTTAAAACAAATAATTCTACATTTTCAGTTATAAAACTGACGATTGTTTATTTTTTATTAAAAGTTGGCCCACTCATTATGGGTGTACTGTTGCTTCATGCCTTATATGGGTGTGCTTACTGTGACTGTCACCCTGATATTGGCAGCGATGCACTGGTCGCCGGCTTATCGACTCGTGCAGCCCAACCAGCGGATTCGCTTTCCATACACCCACTCCTTTCGACACCTGCTTGCCCATACTCCGGTCGCCATTTTTGGCTGCAGCTACCCATACAAGAGATAGAACAATGACCTAGATGTTTTACCGGATGTATAAATCTGAAGCATCCGATTGGCATTTCCACTCACCACCAAATATGGTGATGAGAGGAAGTCCAGTGGCAGAAGATGGGGCGAGATGGATTTTGGCCAACATTCTGCTAAATTTGATCTCCATACAGTTTTGTTCCCAAAACTAAAATCTGGACTAAACAGACTAAGTTTTGAAGACTTTACCCTTTTCCAAAGTTTACATTATTTTTTTTGTTTAGAAGGAGCGCGAAGGCAAATGTATTTATTGCACACGCGTACTTCACAGAGTAGGCTTTGCCTAACGCAACCTACAGGGTAGAATGCTCCAATAAGATCATGCTAACTCGTGCTTGGCTCTGCCCACCTCCTTGCTTGTGCTGCCCACTATGATTAATTTGCTTCCATTGGAAACAACATGCTGTGGTCTATCTTGAGTTAGTTATACAAATATTTTCCCATACTTGCCAGACGTTTGAAATCACGTGTTTGTAGTAGTGCACCCACCATGTGTTTCACGTCAGCTAAGCAGCCCCATTACTTATCAATGTGCAACACGAATGCATTTTTTTATTTAACCTGGTAAGCTAGTTGAGAACAAGTTCTCATTTGCAACTGCGACCTGGCCAAGACAAAGCAAAGCAGTTCGACACATACAACACAGTTACACATGGAATAAACAAACAAACAAACAATAATACAGTAGGAAAATCTATATACAGCATGTACAAATGAGGTAGGATAAGAGAGATAAGGCAATAAATAGGCCATGGTGGCAAAGTAATTACAATATAGCAATTAAACACTGGAATGGTAGGATAAATGTGCAAGTTGAGATACTGGGGTGCATAGGAGCAAGATAAATAAATACAGTATGGGGATGAGGTAGATTGGATGGGCTATTTACAGATGAGCTATGTACAGGTGCAGTGATCTATGAGCTGCTCTGACAGCTGGTGCTTAAAGCTAGTGAGGGAGGTAAGAGTTTCCAGCTTCAGGGATTTTTGCAGTTCGTTCCAGTCATTGGCAACAGAGAACTGGAAGGAGAGGCAGCCAAAGAAAGAATTGGCTTTGAGGGTGACCAGTGAGATATACCTGCTGGAGCGCGTGCTACGGGTGGGTGCTGCTATGGTGACCAGTGAGCTGAGATAAAGCCCCGCCTTACCTAGCAGAGACTTGTAGATGACCTGGAGCCGGTAGGTTTGGCGACGAGTATGAAGCGAGGGCCAGCCAACGAGAGCATACAGGTCGCAGTGGTGGGTAGTATATGGGGCTTTGGTGACAAAACGGATGGCACTGTGATGGACTGCATCCAATTTGTTGAGTAGGGTGTTGGAGGCTATTTTGTAAATGACATTGCCGAAGTCGAGTATCGGTAGGATGGTCAGTTTTATGAGGGTATGTCTGGCAGCATGAGTGAAGGATGCTTTGTTGCGAAATAGGAAGCCAATTCTAGATTTAACTTTGGATTGGAGATGTTTGATGTGAGTCTGGAAGGAGAGTTTACAGTCTAACCAGACACCTAGGTATTTGGAGTTGTCCACATATTCTAAGTCAGAACCGTCCAGAGTAGTGATGCTGGACGGGCGGGCAGGTGCAGGCAGCGATCGGTTGAAGAGCATGCATTTAGTTTTACTTGTATTTAAGAGCAGTTGGAGGCCACGGAAGGAGAGTTGTATGGCATTGAAGCTCTTCTGGAGGGCTGTTAACAGTGTCCGAAGAAGGGCCAGAGGTATACAGAATGGTGTCGTCTGTGTTGAGGTGGATCAAATAATCACCAGTAGCGAGAGCGACATCATTGATGTATACAGAGAAGAGAGTCGGCCCGAGAATTGAACCCTGTGGCACCCCCATAGAGACTGCCAGAGGTCCGGACAACAGGCCCTCCGATTTGACATACTGAACTCTATCAGAGAAGTAGTTGGTGAACCAAGCGAGGCAATCATTTGAGAAACCAAGGCTGTTGAGTCTGCCAATAAGAATGTTGTGATTGACAGAGTCGAAAGCCTTGGCCAGGTCGATGCATAGTAATGTCTCTTATCGATGGCGGTTATGATATCATTTAGGACCTTGAGCGTGGCTAAGGTGCACCCATGACCAGCTCTGAAACCAGATTGCATAGCGGAGAAGGTGCGGTGAGATTCAAAATTGTCGGTAATCTGTTTGTTAACTTGGCTTTCAAAGACCTTAGAAAGGCAGGGTAGAATAGATATAGGTCTGTAGCAATTTGGGTCTAGAGTGTCTCCCCCTTTGAAGAGGGGGATGACTACGGCAGCTTTCTAATCTATAGGAATCTCAGACGATACGAAAGAGAGGTTGAACAGGCTAGTAATAGGGGTTGCAACAATTTCGGCAGATCATTTTAGAAAGAGAGGGTCCAGATTGTCTAGCCCGGCTAATTTGTAGGGGTCCAGATTTTGCAGCTCTTTCAGAACATCAGCTATCTGGATTTGGGTGAAGGAGAAGTGGGGGAGGTTTGGGCGAGTTGCTGTGGGGAGCGCAGGGCTGTTGACCGGGGTAGGGGTAGCCAGGTGGAAAGCATGGCCAGCCGTAGAAAAATGAAATTGAAATGATCAATTAATCAAATCAAATTTTATTTGTCACATACACATGGTTAGCAGATGTTAATGCGAGTGTAGCGAAATGCTTGTGCTTCTAGTTCCGACAATGCAGTAATAACCAACAAGTAATCTAACCTAACAAGTCCACAACTACTACCTTATACACACAAGTGTAAAGGGATAAAAAATATGTACATAAAGATATATGAATGAGTGATGGTACAGAACGGCATAGGCAAGATGCAGTAGATGGTATAGTGTACAGTCTATACATATGAGATGAGTAATGTAGGGTATGTAAACATAAAGTGGCATAGTTTAAAGTGGCTAGTGATACATGTATTACATAAGATGGCAAGATGCAGTGGATGATATACAGTACAGTATATACATATGAGATGAGTAATGTAGGGTATGTAAACATTATATTAAGTGGCATTGTTTAAAGTGGCTAGTGATACATTTTTACATAATTTCCATCAATTCCCATTATTAAAGTGGCTGGAGTTGAGTCAGTATGTTGGCAGCGGCCACTAAATGTTAGTGGTGGCTGTTTAACAGTCTGATGGCCTTGAGATAGAAGCTGTATTTCAGTCTCTCGGTCCCTGCTTTGATGCACCTGTACTGACCTCGCCTTCTGGATGATAGCGGGGTGAACAGGCAGTGGCTCGGGTGGTTGTTGTCCTTGATGATCTTTATGGCCTTCCTGTGACATCGGGTGGTGTAGGTGTACTGGAGGGCAGGTAGTTTGCCCCCGGTGATGCGTTGTGCAGACCTCACTACCCTCTGGAGAGCCCTACGGTTGTGGGCGGAGCAGTTGCCGTACCAGGCGGTGATACAGCCCGACAGGATGCTCTCGATTGTGCATCTGTAGAAGTTTGTGAGTGCTTTTGGTGACAAGCCGAATTTCTTCAGCCTCCTGAGGTTGAAGAGGCGCTGCTATTGTGGATTTATCGGTGGTGACAGTATTTCCTAGCCTCAGTGCAGTGGGCAGCTGGGACGAGGTGCTCTTATTCTCCATGGACTTTTTGAGTTTGTACTACAGGATGCACATTTCTGTTTGAAAAAGCTAGCCTTAGCTTTCCTAACTGCCTGTGTATATTGGTTCCTAACTTCCCTGAAAAGTTGCATATCACGGGGGCTATTCGATGCTAATGCAGAACGCCACAGGATGTTTTTGTGCTGGTCAAGGGCAGACAGGTCTGGAGTGAACCAAGGGCTTTATATATTCCTGGTTCTAAATTCTTTGAATAGAGCATGCTTATTTAAGATGGTGAGGAAGGCACTTTTAAAGAATAACCAGGCATCCTCTACTGACAGGATGAGGTCAATGTCATTCCAGGATACCCCAGCCAGGTCGATTAGAAAGGCCTGTTCGCTGAAGTGTTTTAGGGAGCTTTTGACAGTGATGAGGGGTGGTCGTTTGACCGCAGACCCATTACGGATGCAGGCAATGATCGCTGAGATCTTGATTGAAAACAGCAGAGGTGTATTTGGAGGGCGAGTTAGTTAGGATTATATCTATAAGGGTGCCCGTGTTTACGGATTTGGGGTTGTACCTGGTAGGTTCATAGATAATTTGTGTCAGATTGAGGGCATCAAGCTTAGATTGTAGGATGGCCGGGGTGTTAACCTTTACTTAACACCCATCCCGGATCCGGGAGCATCCTCATCAGTAAAAGCTGACTAGCATAGCCTAGCGCCACAAGTAAATAATAGCATATAAATATCATGAAATCACAAGTCCAATACAGCAAATGAAAGATAAACATCTTGTGAATCCAGCCATCATTTCCGATTTTAAGTGTTTCAGCGAAAACACAATATAGCATTATATTAGCTTACCACAATAGCCAAACACACAACCGCATTTATTCACCGCATAGATACCATTCGCAAAAACCAGCAAAAGATATCAAATTAATCACTAACCTTGACCAACTTCATCAGATGACAGTCTTATAACATCAGGTTATACAATACACTTATGTTTTGTTCGAAAATGTGCATATTTAGAGCTGCAAACCGTGGTTATACATTGTGAATATGTAGCATCGATTCCCCAGAATGTCCGGAGCTATTTTGGACACTCACCTAATCTGACCAAAGAACTCATCATAAACTTTACATAAAAATACTTGTTGTATGGCAAATGAAAGATACACTGGTTCTTAATGCAACCGCCGTGTTAGATTTTTTTAAATAACTTTACCATAACAAACAGCTTGCGTTATTGCGAGACAGCGCCCGCCAAAATGGCAGAGAATAGGAATCAACATTTTCCACAGAAATACGAAATAACATCATAAATTGTTCTTACTTTTGTTGAGCTTCCATCAGAATCTTGTACAAGGAGTCCTAGGTCCAGAATAAATCGTTGTTTGGTTTTAGAATGTCCTTTTCTCCTGTCGAATTAGCAACCTTAGCTAGCCATGTGGCGCGAACATGCCCATCTTCTCTTGACGCAAAGAACGGAAAATTCCAAAAGTCCCAATAAACGTTGAATAAACTGATACAACTCTGTTGAAAAAAAACTACTTTATGATGTTATTATCACATGTATCAAATAAAATCAGAGCCGGAGATATCCGCCGTGTATACCGAACGCTTTTCAGAAGCCAATGTCGACGTACTTCGCGCGCCAGAGAAGACAAAGAAATTTCCAGACCTGTCACTCCAAAAGCTCTTGTTCGGCCTCAGATCAAGCTAGACACCCCATTCCACCTTCCACTGCCTGTTGACATCTAGTGGAAGGCGTATGAAGTGCATGCATAGCGATAAATATTAGGCAATTGAATAGGCAGGCCCTGGAACAGAGCATCGTTTTCAGATTTTTCACTTCCTATATGGAAGTTTGCTGCAAAATCAAATCAAGTTTATTTTATATAGCCCTTCGTACATCAGCTAATATCTCGAAGTGCTGTACAGAAACCCAGCCTAAAACCCCAAACAGCAAGCAATGCAGGTGTAGAAGCACGGTGGCTAGGAAAAACTCCCTAGAAAGGCCAAAACCTAGGAAGAAACCTAGAGAGGAACCAGGCTATGAGGGGTGGCCAGTCCTCTTCTGGCTGTGCCGGGTGGAGATTATAACAGAACTATGCCAAGATGTTCAAAATATTCATAAGTGACAAGCATGGTCAAATAATAATCATGAATAATTTTCAGTTGGCTTTTCATAGCCGATCATTAAGAGTTGAAAACAGCAGGTCTGGGACAGGTAGGGGTTCCATAACCGCAGGCAGAACAGCTGAAACTGGAATAGCAGCAAGGCCAGGCGGACTGGGGACAGCAAGGAGTCATCATGCCCGGTTTGCCGTGACGTATGGTCCTAGGGCTCAGGTTCTCCGAGAGAAAGAAAGAGAGAACGAGAGAATTAGAGAGAGCATACTTAAATTCACACAGGACACTGGATAAGATAGGAGAAGTACTCCAGGTATAACCAACTGACCCTAGCCCCCCGACACAAACTACTGCAGCATAAATACTGGAGGCTGGGACAGGAGGGGTCAGGAGACACTGTGGCCCCATCAGAAGAAACCCCCGGACAGGGCCAAACAGGAAGGATATAACCCCACCCACTTTGCCAAAGCACAGCCCCCACACCACTAGAGGGATATCTTCAACCACCAACTTACAATCCTGAGACAAGGCCGAGTATAGCCCACAAAGATCTCCACCACAGCACAAACTGAAAATTAGTTCTGTTTTACTCACAGCTATAATTCAAACAGTTTTAGAAACTTGAGAGTGTTTTCTATCCAATAGTAATATGCATATTGTACGATCTAGAATAGAGTACGAGGCAGTTTAATTTGGGCACGATTTTTCCCAAAGTGAAAACAGCGCCCCCCTATTGACAAGAATTAAGCATGTCCCAGTTTAGGTCACCTAGCAGCACGAGCTCAGAAGATAGATGGGTGGCAATCAATTCACATATGGTGTCCAGGGCACAGCTGGGGGCAGAGGGTGGTCTATAGCAAGCGGCAACGGTGAGAGACTTGTTTCTGGAAAGGTGAATTTTTAGAAGTAGAAGCTCGAATTGTTTTGGTACAGACCTGGATAGTAAGATAGAACTCTGCAATCAATCTTTGCAGTAGATTGCAACCCTGCCCCATTTGGCAGTTCTATCTTGGCGAAAATTTTTATAGTTAGGGATGGACATTTCAGGGTTTTTGGTGGTTTTCCTAAGCCAGGATTCAGACACGGCTAAGACATCTGGGTTGGCAGAATGTGCTAAAGCAGTGAATAAAGCAAACTTAGGGAGTAAGCTTCTAATGTTAACTTGCATGAAACCAAGGCTTTTACGGTTACAGAAGTCAACAAATGAGAGCACCTGGGGATTGGGAGTGGGGCTAGGCACTGCAGGACCTGGATTAACCTCTACATCACCAGAGGAAAAGTAGGATAAGGGTACGGCTAAAGGCTATAAGAACTGGCCGTCTAGCACGTTCGGAACAGCGAGTAAAGGGAGCAGGTTTCTGGGCACGATAGCATAGATTCAAGGCATAATGTACAGACAAAGGTATGGTAGGAAGAGAGTACATTGGAGGTAAACCTAGGCATTGAGTAATGAGAGAGATATACTCTAGAGACGTTTAAACCAGGTGATGTCATCGCATATGTGGGAGGTGGAACAACATGGTTGGTTAAGGCATATTGAGCAGGACTAGAGACTCTACAGTGAAATAAGACAGTAATCACGACAGTAATGAACAAGGCATATTGATATTAGGGAGAGGCATGCGTAGCCAAGTGATCGTATGGGTCCAGTGGGTGGTTGGGCTGGCTGGGTACACAGCGATTGACAGTTAGCAGGCCGGGGATAGCAAGCTAGCAGTTAGCAGGCCGGGGCTAGCAAGCTAGCATAAGGGCCTTAGATGGACGTTGCGATGGGGGAAAGTCTGTTTTTGCCTCCTCGTACGGTGACGTCGATAGACCAGTCATGGAATTAGTAGGGTTCCAAGTAGCAGAGGGGTCCAAGTCCAATTGGCAAAATGGGTATAGTGGTTCAAGAAACTGGCTGATGGATCCGCTAACAGTCCAATATGCTCTAGATAGCTAGCAGGCCGCGGTTAGCATAATGGGCCTTCAGGGGACGTCGCGCCTGAGGGGCCTGTTGGGATCCTCGGATAGATTATGTCAGTATTCCGGTCGTGAAGAATCGGCGGGGTTCCGTGCCCGTAACGGCAGTAGAAGGGGTCCGGATATTGTAGCCGAGGAGTGGGCTTCAGGAGTAGCCCAGGAGCCCTAGCCAGGAGATGGGTCTAGCATGGGTTAGCTCCAGGCTAGTTGGTGCTAGCTCCGGGACAGAAACTTTAGCCAGGAGTAGTCAACCCGGGTTGCTGTTAGCTAGCTGTGAATGTCCAGATGAAAAGGTTCAGAGTTTGCGGTAGGAATCCGGGGATATGGAGAGAAAAATAGGTCCGGTATGCTCTGGTTTGAAACGCATTGTACGAACTGGTGAGAGCTTTCCGAGCTAAAGGTTAGCTGATGACCGCTAGCAGTGGTTAGCTGACTGATAGCTGGTAGATAGATAGCTCGCAGCTAGATAGCTTCAGTTGAGGTATTCCAGTTGAGGTAAATAGAAATACTTCAGAAAAAAAACTGATCCACACCGCATTGGGTGAGGCAGGTTGCAGGAGAGTATTTTGAAGTTGAGGTTTAGGAGAAATATTAAAGAATGCGAAGAAAAAGATATAAAAAAAGATATATACATGGGACGAGACAAGACGTCTGACTGCTACGCCATCTTGGATCATTGCATACTTAACATTCCATTGAGTTTTGAAACAATCTGAAAGCAGAGTTTCCCCAGCTGAGTTTTGAACAATAAACAGTATCCTGTGATTTGTGTTGCAGCCGTTTGCACAATGGTGTAGTCTCCAGCCCAAAGATTCTGCCAAGATGCCAGAGAGCTCGTGGAAGCTGGTCTTCTACACCATGTCCTGGTCGTACAGCACCTACCTGCTCTTCTTCACCAACTACACCTTCTTCCACGACCCGCCCTCCGTATTCTATGGTAAGCCATACAAATAAAAAAAAGCTGCACAATTATTGTCAAGTGATACGTAGACCTAAAATAGTCAGCAGTGGAACTCAGTCGGGCATTCAACTGCTGTTGAGAGTTGTCATCGAATAATGCACAAGGTGCAATTTTCAAAATGTGGTAGTAAATGGGCAGTTTCTCTTGTTATGTCATTCAACGACAGACCTTAGAGTGCTACACTACATGACCAAAAGTATGTGGACACCTGCTCGTCAAACATTTCATTCCAAAATCATGGGCATTAATATGGATTTGATCCCCCTTTGCTGCTATAACAGCCTCCACTCTTCTGGGAAGACTTTCCACTGTTGGAACATTGCTGCGGATACTTTCTTCCATTCAGCCACAAGAGCGTTAGTGAGGTCTGGCACTGATGTTGGGCGATTAGGCCTGGCTCGCAGTCCGTGTTCCATTGAACACCTTTGGGATGAAATAGGGTTGAGGTCAGGGCTCTGTGCAGGCCAGTCAAGTTCTTCCACACCGATCTCGACAAACCATTTCTGTATGGACCTAGCTTTGTGCACGGGGGTATTGTCATGCTGAACAGGAAAGGGCCTTCCCCAAACTGTTGCCACAAAGTTGGAAGTACAAATCTAGAATGTCATTGTATGCTGTAGCATTAAGATTTCCCTTCACTGGAACTAAGGGGCCTAGCCCAAACCATGAAAAACAGCCCCAGACCATATTCCTCCTCCACCACTTTACAGTTGGCACTATGCATTGGGACAGGTAGCGTTCTCCTGGCATCCGCCAAACCCAGATTTTTCCGTCGGATTACCAGATGGTGAAGCATGATTCATCACTCCAGAGAACGTGCTTCCACTGCTCCAGAGTCCAATGGAGGCAAGCTTTACACCACTCCAGCCAAAGCTTGGCATTGCGCATGGTGATCTCAGGCTTGTCTACCATGGAAACCCATACATATTTAGCAGATTTTATTGCTGGTGTAGCGAAATGCTTGTGTTCCTAGCTCCAACAGTGCAGTAGTATCTAACAATTCACAACAATACACACAAATCTAATATTAAAGAATGAAATTAAGAAATGTATAAATATTAGGACCAGCAATGTCGGAGTGGCATTGACTAAAATACAGTAGAATACAGTATATACATATTATTTTTTTATTGTTTTTAATTTAATCTTTATTTAACTAGGCAAATCAGTTAAGAACAAATTCTTACTTAAAATGACGGCCTAGGAACAGTGGGTTAATTGCCTTGCATAGACTTCAGGAAGTGTACAACACCTACCTCTGCAACATCTATCAGAGGTCAGAATATAGAGATTGTAGAGGAATACAAATACCTGGGTGTCCTCTTGGACAATAAGCTTCAGTGGAGTAAATGTACAGACCTGATCTACAAAAAGAGCCAACAGAGACTGTACTTTCTCAAATCTGGGATATTTTAATGTAGACTGTACTGTACTGACTCTGTTTTACAAATCTTTCATTGAGAGTATTTGAACTTTTTGTATTGTTTGTTGGTTTGGCAATGCCACTGTCAGCTAGAGAAATATGCTGAGAAGGATTATCACCACAGCAAGCAAGGTACTTGGAGTCAAACAGACAGGCCTGGATGATATCTTTAAGGTCAGGGCCCTCCGCAAGGCTCACAAAATCATTTTAGACCCAAGCCACCCCCTGTACCTTGACTTTGAACTACTCCTCTCTGGGCGCAGGTATAGGGCATCCCTCAGCAGGAAAAACAGAACTAGACAATCATTTGTGCCAGGTGTGATATCCCTCCTAAATAGCTCGGGCTAGTCTTTAATTTAAAAAAAATGTTTTATTGGTATGTAACTGTTATGAAAAGTTGTATTGTCAATTTTGTTTTGTATTTAAACGTGTACATGACACTGCAACAAAACTTCCCCATGGGGACAATAAAGTCAGTAAATTGTTCAGGGTCAGAACGACAGATTTTTACCTTGTCAGTTTGGGGATTTAATCTAGCAACCTTTCGGTTACTGGCCCAACGCTCTAACCACTAGGCTACCTGCCACCCCGAAATGAATATGAAATGAGTAAAGCAGTATGTAAATACTATTAAAGTAACTTGTTCCATTATTAAAGTGACCAGTGATACCATAAATATGTACATTGGGCAGCAGCCTCTAAGGTGCAGGATTGAGTAACCAGGTGGTAGCTGGCTAGTGATAGCTATTTAACAATATAAATGGCCTTGAGATCGAGAGACTGAAAAACAGCTTCTGTCTCAGCTTTGATGCACCTGTACTGACCTTGCCTTCTGGATGATAGCGGTGTGAACAGGCCGTGGCTGGGGTGGTTGATGTTCTTGATGATCTTTTTGGCCTTCCTGTGACATCGGTTCTTGTAGGTGTCCTGAAGGGCAGGCAGTGTGCCCACGGTGATGCCTTGGGCAGACCGCACCACTCTGGAGAGCCCTGCGGTTGCGGGCGGTGCAGTTGCTGTACCAAGCGGTGATACAACCTCACAGGATGCTCTCAATTGTGCTTTTGTAAAGTTTGTGAGGGTCTTAGGGGCCAAGACAAATTTCTTCAGCCCCCTGAGGTTGAAGAGGCGCTGTTGCGCCTTCTTCACCACACTGTCTGTGTGGGTGGACCATTTCAGATTTTCCGTCATGTGTACTCCAAAGAACTTGAAGCTTTTCACCTTCTCCACTGCTGTCCCGTTGATGTGGATAAGGGCGTGCTCCCTCTGCTGTCTCCTGAAGTCCATTATCAGCTACTTCATTTTGTTGAGGTTGAGGGAGAGGTTATTTTCCTGGCACCTCTCCGCCAGGGCCCTCACCTCCTCCCTGTAGGCTGTCTCGTCATTGTTGGTATCAGGCCTACTGCTGTTGTGTCGTCTGCAAACTTGATGATTGAGTTGAAGGCATGCATGGGCACGGGTGAACAGGGAGTACAGGAGAGGGCTGAGCACGCACCCCTGTGGGGCCCCAGTGTTGAGGATCAGTGAAGTGGAGGTTTTGTTTCCTGCCTTCACCACCTGGGGACGGCCTGTCAGGAAGTCCAGGACCCAGTTGCAGAGGGCGGGGTTCAGATGTTGGGCCCCAAGCTTAATGATGAGCTTACTATGGTGTTGAACGCTGAGCTATAGGCAATGAACAGCATTCTTACATAGGTATTCCTCTTGTCCAGATGGGATAGGGCAGTGCAATGGCGATTGCCTCGCCTGTGGATCTATTGGGGCGGTATACACATTTAAGTAGGTCTAGGGTGTCAGGGAAGGTGGAGGAGATATGATCCTTAACTAGCCTCTCAAAGCACTTCATGATGACAGAAGTGAGTGCTATGTGGCGATAATCATTTAGTTCAGTTACCTTTGGCTTTCTTGGGTACAGGAGCAATGGTGGACATCTTGAAGCAAGTGGGGACTATAGACTGGGATATAGAGAGATTGAATAAATCCGTAAGCACTCCAGCCAGCTGGTCTGTGCATGCTCAGGACCGAGGGAAAGATGAAGGGAGCAAAGTACAGAAAGATCTTTGATGAAAACCTGCTCCAGAGCGCTCAGGACCTCAGGCTGGGGCGAAGGTTAAACTTTGAACAGGACAACAACCCTCAGCACACAGCCAAGACAATGCAGAAGTGGCTTCTGGAAAAGTCTCTGAATGTTCTTGAGTGGCCCAGCCGGAGCCCGGACCTGAACCCGATCGAACATCTCTGGAGAGATCTTTAAATAGCTGTGTAGCGACACTCCCCATCCAACCTGATTGAAAGGATCTGAAAGGATCTGCAGAGAAGAATGGGATAAACTCCCCAAATACAGGTGTGCCAGGCTTGTAGTGTCATACCCAAGAAGACTTAAGGCTGTAATCGCTGCCAAAGGTGCTTCAACAAAGTACTGAATACTTATGTAAATGTGATATTGTAACGGATCTCCTCTTCGTCGGATGAGGAGTAGCAAGGATCGGACCAATGTGCAGCGTGGTAAGTGTTCGTCATATTTAACTAAAACTGAACACTACACAAACCAACAACGAGGGAAAATTAAACAGTTCTGCCAGATGACCATACACTAAACAGAAAACAATCACCCACAACACACAATGAAAAACAGGCTACCTAAATATGGCTCCCAATCAGAGACAACGATAGACAGCTGCCTCTGATTGGGAACCACACCAGGCTAAACATAGAAAACCAACAACCTAGAAAAAAGAACATAGACTGCCCACCCCAACTCACGCCCTGACCAAACTAAAATAGAGACACAAAAAAGGAACTAAGGTCAGGACGTGACAGATATTTCTGTTTTTTTCTCTCGTTTTTTTGCAAAAATGTCTAAAAACCAGTTTTTGCTTTGTCGTTATGGGGTATTGTGTGTTGATTTAATTTAACCCATTTTAGAATAAGGCTGTAGTGTAACAATATGTGGAAAAAGTCAAGGGGTCTTGCGCTGTAATACTAATTCATAGGCCAACACTACAATTTAAACACAATTTTACACACCTGATTAGTAGGCTATATAATCAGTTCAATTTCATTAACATATCCTAATCTGATTTCACTGATAAAATCACCAATGTCTCTATTAATTCGTTTTTTAATATTTGTTTGTGCGTTGATTTTGAAAAACAGCTTGCAATAAAGAGAAAATGTTGCTCTGAAAAAGTTTCAAAAGAAAGGTGAATAATGAAAATATACATTTCAGGGAAGAATGGACAGAGAAATAGGCATTCTTACCATATTTCTCCAATGGCAAACCAGTGTCTTGTTTGCAACGAAACGTTTGCTGTTTGCAAATAATTCAATATAAGACATCTTCATGAATCGAAGCATGGCACTTTGAAAAGTTACACTATACTGTATATACAAAAGTATGTGGACACCTCTTAAAATTTGTGGATTTGGCTATTTCAGCCACACCTGTGCTGACAGGTGTATAAAATTGAACACACAGCCATGCTATCTCCATAGACAAACTTTGGGAGTAGAATGACCTTACTGAAGACTTTCAACGTGGCCCTTTCCTAAGATGCCCGCTTTCCAACAAGTCAGTTCGTTAAGTTTCTGACCTGCTAGAGCTGCCATGGTCAACTGTAAGTGTTGTTATTGTTAATTAAGTGGAAATGTCTAGGAGCAAAGTGGTAGGCCACACAAGCTCACAGAACGGAACCGCTGAGTGCTGAAGTGCGTAGTGCATAAAAATACTCTGTCCTCGGTTGCAACACTCACTACCGAGTTCCAAACTGCCTCTGGAAGCAACGTCAGCACAATAACTGTTCGTCGGGAGCTTCATGAAATGGGTTTCCATAGCCGAGCAGCCGTACACAAGCCTAAGATCACCATGCGCAATGCCAAGCGTCGGCTGGAGTGGTGTAAAGCTCACCGCATTGGACTCTGGAGCAGTGGAAACACGTTCTCTGGAGTGATGAATCACACTTCATCTGGCAGTCCGACGGACTAATCTGGGTTTGGCCAGGCGAACGCTACCTGCCCCAATCCATAGTGCCAACTGTAAAGTTTGGAGGAGGAGGAATAAAGGTCTGGGGCTGTTTTGCATTGGTTTGGGCTAGGCCCCTTGGTTCCAGTGAAGGTAAATCTTAACGCTACAGCATAAAATAACATTCTAGACGATTCTGTGCTTCCAACTTTGTGGCAACAGTTTGGGGAAGGCCCTTTCCTGTTTCAGCATGACAATGCCCCCGTGCACAAAGCGAGGTCCATGCAGAAATGGTTTGTCAAGATCGGTGTGTAAGAACTTGACTGGCCTGCACAGAGCCCTGACCTCAACCCTATCGAACACCTTTGGGATGAATTGGAATGTCGACTGCGAGCCAGGCCTAATCGCCCAACATCAGTGCCCGACCTCACTAATGCTCTTGTGGCTGAATGGAAGCAAGACCCTGCAGCAATGTTCCAACATCTAGTGGAAAGCCTTCCCAGAAGAGTAGAGGCTGTTATAGCAGCAAAGGGGGGACCAACTCCATATTAATGGCCATGATTTTGGAATGAGATGTTCGAAGGGCAGGTGTCCACATACTTTTGGTAATTTAGTGTACGCTTCCACCCAGACAGAGGCATAAAATTTTAAGCTTCAACTGCTGGCTACTCGTCTGTTGCTTAACCCAACAACAGAAGCTGCTTGGGTTGAAAGATATTCTGTGAAAGGCTCAATTAATAAGGACAGAATAGCAAAGTCCATTTTTTGTCTCCTCAAATATTGAAGGATGCAGCTCAGCTTCAGAATGTCATATAGACTAATCAATACATACCAATATGCATCAGATGCGTCTTTTGTGTCCATTTTAAAGCTTGTTTCTAGCATAGCATGGAGTTAAGCATTGTTATAGAACGCTTTATATTATCTGGATACTTTTTGTTTTTATTTATTAAAAAAATATAAAATAACAATAGTTATTCTTTTTGGCATTTTCTTTAAGAAAGGTAACGGCATACCCTCACTCAATTTGTAATGCTTTTGCAACAGTCTTGAATGAGTTCCCACATATGCTGAGCACTTGTTGGCTGCTTTTCCTTCACTCTGCGGTCAAACTCATCCCAAACCATCTCAATTGGGTTGAGGTTGGGTGATTGTGGAGGACAGGTCATCTGATGCAGCACTCCATCACTGGCCTTCTTGGTCAAATAGCCCTTACACAGCCTGGAAGTGTGTTGGGTCATTGTCCTGTTGAAAAACAAATGATAGTCCAACTAAGCGCAAACCACATGGGATGGTGTATCTCTGCAGAATGCTGTGGTAGCCATGCTGGTCAAGTGTGCCTTGAATTCTAAATAAATCACTGACAGTGTCACCAGCAATGCACCATCACACCACCTCCTCCATGCTTCACGGTGGGAACCACACATGTGGAGATCATCAGTTCACCTACTCTGCGTCTCACAAAGACACAGCGGTTGGAACCCAAAATTTCAGATTTCCACCGGTCTAATGTCCATTGCTCGTGTTTCTTGGCCCAATCAAGTTCCTTCTTCTTATTGGTGTCTTTTAGTAGTGGTTTCTTTGCAGCAATTCGACCATGAAGGCCTGATTCACGCATTCTCCTTTGAACAGTTGTTGTTGAGATGTGTCTGTTACTTGAACTCTGTGAGGTGCAATCTGAGGTGCAGTTAATTGCCGATTTCTGAGGCTGGTAACTCTAATGAACTTATCTTCTGCAGCAGAGGTAACTCTCGGTCTGTGGCGGTCCTCATGAGAGCCAGTTTCATCATAGCGCTTGATGGCTTTTGCGACTGCACAAGAAGAAACATTCAAAGGATTGACTGACCTTCATGTCTTAAAGTAACGATGGACTGTCATTTCTCTTTGCTTATTTGAGCTGTTCTTGCCAAATAGGGCTATCTTCTGTATACCACCCCTACCTTGTCACAACACAACTGATTGGCCCAAATGCATTAAGAAGGAAAGAAATTCTACAAATTAACTTTTAACAAGGCACACCTTAGTTGAAATGCATTCCAGGTGACTACCTCATGAAGCTGGTTGAGAGAATGTCAAGAGTGTGCAAAGCTGTCATCAAGGCAAAGGTGGCAACTTTGAAGAATCTCAAATTTTAAATATATTTTGATTTGTTTAACACCTTTTTGGTTACTACATGATTCCAAATGTGTTATTTCATAGTTTTGATGTCTTCACTATTATTCTACAATGTAAAAAATAGTAAAAAGTAAAGAAAAACCCTTGAATGAGTATGTGTGTCCAAATTTTTGACTGATACTGTATGTGCGTGTGTATGTGTGTGTCAGCCAGCATGTTTGTTCTGTCTATGCCAGTGTGCGTCTGTGTTTGCATGTGTGTATGTTCCAGTAGGCATGTTTGTGTGTACGTGCGTGCGTGTGTATGTGCCAGCATGTGTTTGCCTTTCTCCTGTGGAGTTCCCCCAGGCCACTCTTCTAACCCTTAGCCTCTCTCTCTGTCTTCTCCCTCTCCCAGAATGGAAGCGTGGCATGACGGTGCCCACGGACATCGCCATCGCCTACCTGATCCAGGGCAGCTTCTACGGACACTCCATCTATGCCACGGTCTACATGGATGCCTGGAGGAAGGATTCTACCGTCATGGTGGTGCACCACGTCATCACCCTGGCCCTCATCACCTTCTCCTACGCTTTCAGGTAGCTGACCACTGCCTGCCTGCCTGGTGGCCCCAGGTTTCGGAAACACTACCGAAATGTGATGCTTTGTAATCTACTGCCTTTCAGGGACATTGATGAAATATTGGCAACATATCCTCTTAGCAATAGTTGTAAACGATAGTTGTAGATGTTTTTGTCGAGTTGTCGAATCACACTCTTAGAAAACAATATTGGGCCCCATAGGAGAACCCTTTGAAGAACCCTTGTTGGTTCCAGGTATAACCCTTTTGGTTACAAGAGGAACCGTTTTGGGTTCCATGTAGAACCCTTTCCACAGAGGAAAATGGTTCTACCTAGAACAAAACGTTTTTTTTAAATGGAACCAAAAAGGGTTCTCCTATGGGGACAGATGAAAAGCTTTTTTTTAACCCTTTTTTCTAAGAATGCAGAATGCTGATTTGTCATAGTGTAAAAAGGATCTAGGTTATTTGATGTTGAAAAAAACCCGGTGTTATTTGATGACTGTAAGACTATTCCCTTGCTTTAAACAATATTTGTTTCAAAGTCAATCCGTGTCATTGACTAAGACTAACCCCTTGGCTTTCACATTGCACCATCCAGATAACAGCACAGCTATGTCCTCGGCTAATATTGTTTGTGTACTGACACTGTGCTCCCCACTGCTCTCTCCTCTCAGATTCCACAACATTGGGTTGCTGGTGTTATTCCTCCACGACATCAATGACATCCAGCTGGAGTTCACCAAGCTCAACGTATACTTCAAGACCCGTGGAGGGGGCTACTACCTCATCAACGACATCCTGTCCAACATGGGCTCTGTCAGCTTCAGCATCACCTGGTGAGGAGAGAGAAGACACACACAGACAAGCACCAGTGTTGGGGAGTAGTGAACTACATGTAGTTCAACTAGTGATTTAACTACATGTTTCAGTAGCTTGGTGGTAGTTGAACTAAATTCAAATCTAAGTAGTGTTTCAGTAGTTAATTACTTGTTTTGCCATTTAGTGGTGTAGCTAACTACTGGAACTACACAACTTTCTTTGCAAATAGAAAATAAAATATGGGTCAAGTAGGAAAGAATATCCTTTCTTTTTCAGCATAACCCCTTTCTAATTTAAACTTGAAACATAGTTTTTGTGTTTAATATGCTAAACTACACATTCTGTTAACATTTTACTCCAGAGTGATCTGACCTTGCAATTTGTAGTCTAGGACATTTTAGATTTAGATATGATAAATTATCACAAAGTAGTTAGAATGTAGTGAACTGTTGTGAAAATTCTTACACAGGGACAGTCGAAGTCGATCTTAAATTAATCATTGTTTATTTTCAGTTAACTGGAGAGATTCCAACAAACTTGATGCACCATAGTGAACGTCTGTCAGGAGCTCTAACGGGGTAGTCCCGTTTAGTTCCCTTATATACTGGTTACAGACAGGTTACATAGGCGTTCGTTCCGGGATGTGTCTGGCACCGTCTCCTACCTTAACTTAAAGAACATATTCTGGGTGTTCTGCCAAATAGTCTAAAGGAGGAGGTCATGACGCCCCCCCCCCCTCATATCTTTACCAGGCACAGGCAGGAAACAAGGATGTTTATGACACCAAAGACAAGATGTACAAAGTAAAATTTCGTTCACAGAATTACTTTTTCAAAATAGTTTAGTATAGTAAACTATATTTTTCTTAAGGGTAACTTTAGTGTAACATAACTTCTTCCAGTGTGAATTAATTGGTAGATTGCAGGGCTCTACTCTGACGTTTTTTGACGAGGAACACAAATTTAGGAGCACAATGAAAAATATTTGCAGTAACAAGACGTTTTCTTTGTAGTAATGGTACAAGCATGAAATCATTAATCTGCGCTCGGTGTATTCTCCATGACACTCAGGGGCTGTTGTACAGTGAAGTAATCATTGCAATAATTATCATCTGGGTAATTTTTTTCTAGGTGCACTGCTACTCCTAAATAAAGAAATCCAGGTCGCACAGCAAAATATTTAGGTGCATATGCGAGTAAAATGGTTGCACTATAGAGCCCTTGCTTGGTAACTATATGTTTAGAGTAGCTTCCCCAATACTAACAAGCACACACGCCTGCATGCCTGGATACACACACACACACACACACACACACACACACACACACACACACACACACACACACACACACACACACACACACACACACACACACACACACACACACACACACACACACACACACACACACACACACACACACACCTGTCCTGACAGATAACAAGGGTGTTTGAAACCCTAGACAATGGTAATCTTTCTACCCTAAAGCGTCTGAATAACACTGTTCCTCTGTGCAGGTTTTGGTTTCGTCTCTACTGGTTTCCTCTGAAGGTTCTGTACGCCACCTGTGTGTCCAGCCTCCAGTCCGTCCCAAACATACCCTTCTACTTCTTCTTCAACTCACTCCTCTTGACACTCCTCTGCATGAATATCTACTGGTTTTTGGTGAGTGTTGGACCTCCGTCTGCAGCAGGTCACAAATCTCACAGTGGTGTGCACACATACTGTAGCTACCTCATTAGTCAGACTCTAGGTAAAACAAGACTAATCTAATTCAGAGAGGGCAACCACTCACAGATATGTGTTCCCAAGAAGTAAATAACATGTCTTGACAGTTTTATGACTATTACCTGGTCTTCTACATTCGTATTAGCCTAATATGTCTAATGCCTCTGTCAGGGGTTGATACATTCAAAATAAACTGGACTGAATATGTGACATCAAACCTCTCTCCCCTCTAACCCCTGATCCCCATCCCCCCTCTCTCTCCCTACAGTATATAGTGGCATTTGTGGCAAAAGTCCTGACGGGGCAGATGAAGGATGTAAAAGACCTGAGGGAGTACGAGGGTGAGGAGGGAGCCATGAGGGCCGCAACCCTGCTTAAGGTCCAGCAGCAGAGTAAAGATGCAGGACATCTCAACAATTCTGCTGAAACTCAACTCAACAACTCTACTGAAGGGTGAGGAAACACAGTCACAAACACACTACTTTACCATGCTGATTCAACATGTGTATATGAATCACCAAATCATATGTATGTATTAGGTCTGCTAAATTACTAAAATAGAAATTCACAAATATAACTTTTAACATTTATTTAATTTTTTATTATTAACCCCCACTCTTCTGAGGGGGAAAAAATTGTAGTTTTTTTTACAGCTTTTTTGCAAAATATACATACATGTTATGTATACATTTTACATACACATTTTACATACATGGTACTTTTATATAAAGCAGTCTTATAACAATAATACATTACCAAACATCAGCTCTTTAATCCCAACCCTCAGCCACTCTCAGCCCATCCCACTTATCACCATAGACCACCCTCATTTGGTTTCCATGTGCCATATATTTTTCAATTGTGCTGTGATGTTTGACAAAAAATGTTAACCTTTCTAATCGTACATTATCCACAGATTGTGAGCTAAAGATGATAACCTTTCCTACGAGTATTATTATATTATTTATTGACTGACTATGGCTTTCCAAATCGCCCAACACTGCTATTTTAAGTGCATGTTGTGATTTTTTTTAACCATTCCTGAACCTGTGACCAGAAACAAGCTACATAGGGGCAATACCAGAATAATTGATCTGTTGATTCTGTCTCTTCGCAGCAAAATCTACAGAGCTGAGATTGTCGCATGCCCCATATATATATATAGCATTCTGTTGGTGGCAAAAAATTTCTATAATAATTTAAATTGAAAAAGTTAGTGTTAAATCAAGTGTAGTTTTTTTGTACCAGTTCATAAACCATATGCCACGAATATTACCTTGAATGTTTTACTGTACTGAAGTATACACTATACAGACACTGCATCTCCAAAACATCCAGAGAGAAGGTTTTTGTCAGGCAAACCTTAAGAGAGAGAATGACCCCTTGGCCCCAGATGACTCAGTAAACTCTGGTAAACCTGATTCTCATCCTGGGGTATCTTAGCTGGATGGGTCTCAATTCATTGAACTTATGTCCCTGTCCACTCGACCCAAGTTGTGTCCAAGTTATTCTCTTCCGTCGACCCTGTCCCTTCATATCTGGATTCTACAACATAGAAGAGCTAGAGGCTAGGCTAGGGGAAGGATAGACTTTGCATTGTTATTATTAGCGGCTTGGGTCTTTTTTAATATCGAGGAATATTTCCCTTTCTCAGATCATAGGAGTAACAACATGAATTTGTGTGTGAGGCAGAAATAATGCGGTGCCATCAGCTGCCATCAGCTGAAAGAAGGTGTCCTTTTTTGGTCAGTGTCAGTGAAGGAAAGGGAGAGGGGAGGGACGCTGAGACTGACCATCAGATGCAAGCACCATCAGCCCAGTAAAATAAATAATTTAAATGTCACTCAGCTGTGCCTCACAAGTAATACAACAACGGATCTATTACTGATGTGATCATATAGTGTGTCCAAGATGGCACAGCAGTAAGACATGTTTGTTTTCGTCCCATGTAAATATTGTCTTTTTCGTTTTTTCGTTTTTTGTTGTTGTGTACATCTCAATCTCTTTTTTCCATTTTCAAAATAAATATACATTCCTGCAACCCGCCTCACTCAGTGTGGTACTGATCAGCTATTTTTTTTAGACCTTAAAACTGGTTACTAGTTATTTAGTCATTGTTAGCCTCTGCTAGCGGTTTTTACCTTTAGCTCGGACTCCTGCCGCTTTAGCCTGGATATCCCGGATAATACCTGCCAGACTGCACAGCGCGATACCAGCCCTGAGCATATCGGATTGCTTTTTTCCACTACATCTCTGGATTCCTGCCGCAAGCTCTGGACCATTACACCGGATCTTCGCAGCTAGCTAGTTGCTACCGAGGAGCTATTATGGCTAACGCCCTTGTCCAGAAGCATGCACCAGTTAGCCCCGAGCTAGGCCCATCTCCCGGCTAGCAAACGAAGTACACCAACTACAACATTTCCCTTGCCAATTGGACTGAACCCTTTGTCAACATGGAGCACCATCCGATCCATCACGACTGGTCTGCTGACGTAACTGTGCTCTCAACCGGCCTCTGCGTCGTGGATGTTTGGTGATGATCCATCTGCTAGCCCCAGCCTGCTAGCTCTCTGAACGCCGTGTTTCCCGCTCACACAACGTAGTAATCGACTACTAAACAGTTCCCTGTTTCATCTAGTGCTGCTCTTCGGACCCTATGATCACTCGGCTACACAGCCGACTCCTGCTGGACTGTCCATTAACATGAACCGGAACTCCCAACAGAAGCTAGCCAGCTAACTAGCTACTAGCTAGTAGTCAGTTAGCCACTGCTAGCGGTCATCAGCTAACCTTAGTCCAGTCCAAGTCCTGCCACTCTGCACAGCGCGATTCAACCCAGAGCATACCGGACTGCTTTTTCTCCACCAAATCTCCATATCTCCGGATTCCTACCGCAAGCTCTGAACCTTTTCACCTGGATCAGCACAGCTAGCTAGCTGCTATCCGAGTGGCTACTCCTGGCTAATGTCTCTGTCCCGAAGCAAGCACCAGTTAGCCTGGAACTAGCCTTGTGCTAGGCCCATCTCCCGGCTAGCTGAAGAGGTCCATCAACCACTCCTTGGGCTACAATACCTATTTTGCCAATTGGCCTGGACCCCTTTTACTGCCGACACAGAGCCCCGCTGATCCATCACGACTGGTCTACCGACGTAATCCGCCTGAGGGGGTTTCAACAGGCTCCTCCGCTGCGACGTCCCCTGAAGGCCCATCCGCTAGCCTGCTAGCCGCGGCCCGCTAGATGTCTAGAGCATATCGGACTGTTAGCTGAAGAGATCCATCAGCCAATTTCTTGGGATACAATACCTATTTTGCTAATTGGCCTGGACCCTTTTACTGCCTACACGGAGCCCTGCCGATCCATCACGACTGGTCTGCCAACGTAACCGTCCGAGGGGGCTACAACAGACTCTTTCTTAGTTAGCCCTTTTGTTCCACCTCCCACACATGCGGTGACCTCACCTGGTTTAAATGGTGTCTCTAGAGACAAAACCTCTCTCATCGTCACTCAATGCCTAGGTTTAGCCCTTGGTTCACTCCAGACCTGACTGCCCTTGACCAGCACAAAAATATCCTGTGGCGTACCGCATTAGCATCGAATAGCCCCCGCGATATGCAACTTTTCAGGGAAGTTAGGAACCACTATACACAGGCAGTTAGGAAAGCAAAGGCTAGCTTTTTCAAACAGAAATTTGCATCCTGTAGCACAACGTCCAAAACGTTCTGGGACACTGTAAAGTCCATGGAGAATAAGAGCACCTCCTCCCAGCTGCCCACTGCACTGAGGCTAGGAAACACTGTCACCACCGATAAATCCACGATAATTGAGGATTTCAATAAGTATTTTTCTACGGCTGGCCATGCTTTCCACCCTGCACCCCCCACAGCATCTTGCCCAAGCCTCCTCCACTTCTCATTCACCCAAATCCAGACAGCTGACTTTCTAAAAGAGTTGCAAAATCTGGACCCCTACAAATCAGTTGGGCTAGACAATCTGGACCCTCTCTTTCTAAAATTATCCGCCGCAATTGTTGCAACCCCTATTACTAGCCTGTTCAACCTCTCTTTCGTATCATCTGAGATCCCCAAAGACCGGAAAGCAGCCGCGTTCATCCCCCTCTTCAAAGGGGGAGACACTCTAGACCCAAACTGTTACAGATCTGTATCTATCCTACCCTGCCTTTCTAAGGTCTTCGAAAGCCAAGTTAACAAACAGATCACCGACCATTTTTTAATCCCACCGTACCTTCTCCGCAATGCAATCTGGTTTCCGAGCTGGTCATGGGTGCACCTCAGCCACGCCTAAGGTCCTAAACGATATCACAACCGCCATCGATAAAAGACAATACTGTGCAGCCGTATTCATTGACCTGGCCAAGGCTTTTCACTCTGTCAATCACCACATTCTTATCGGCAGACACAACAGCCTTGGTTTCTCAAATGACTGCCTCGCCTGGTTCACCAACTACTTCTCAGACAGAGTTCAGTTTGTCAAATCGGAGGGCCTGTTGTCCGAACCTCTGGCAGTCTCTATGGGGGCACCACAGGGTTCAATTCTCGGGCCGACTCTCTTCTCTGTATACATTATAAATGTCGCTCTTGCTGCTGGTGATTCTTTGATCCACCTCTACGCAGACGACACCATTCTGTATACTTCTGGCCCTTCTTTGGACACTGTGTAAACTAACCTCCAGACGAACTTCAATGCCATACAACTCTCCTTCCGTAGCCTCCAACTGCTCTTAAATGCAAGTAAAACTAAATGCATGCTCTTCAACTGATCGCTTCCCGCACACTCTGGACGGTTCTGACTTAGAATATGTGGACAACTACAAATACCTAGGTGTCTGGTTAGACTGTAAACTCTCCTTCCAGACTCACATTAAGCATCTCCAATCCAAAATTAAATCTAGAATCGGCTTTCTATTTCACAACAAAGCATCCTTCACTCATGCTGCCAAACATACCCTCGTAAACTGAATATCCTACCGATCCTCGACTTTGGCGATGTCATTTACAAAATAGCCTCCAACACTGTCCTCAACAAATTGGATGCAGTCTATCGCAGTGCCATCCGTTTTGTCACCAAAGCCCTATATACTACCCACCACTGCGACCTGTATGCTCTCGTTGACCCTCACTTCATATTTGTCACCAAACCCACTGGCTCAAGGTCATCTATAAGTCTTTGCTAGGTAAAGCCCCACCTTATCTCAGCTCACTGGTCACCATAGCAGCACCCACCCGTCAATTCCTACTTTGGCCGCCTTTCCTTCCAGTTCTCTGCTGCCAATAACTGGAACGAATTGCAAAAATTACTGAAGCTGGATACTCATACCTCCCTCACTAACTTTAAGCATCAGCTGTCAGAGCAGCTCACAGATAATTGCACCTGTACATAGCCCATCTGTAAATAGCCCATCCCACTACCTCATCCCCATATTGTTATTTATTTATTTATTGCTCCTTTGCACCCCAGTATCTCTACTTGCACATTCATCTTCTGCACATCTATCACTTCAGTGTTTAATTGCTAAATTGTAATTACTTCGCCCCCATGGCCTATTTATTGCCTTACCTCCCTAATCTTACCTCATTTACACACACTGTATACAGATTTTTTCTATTGTGTTATTGACTGTACGTTTGTTTATTCCATGTGCAACTCTGTGTTGTTGTTTGTGTCTCATTGCTTTCCTTTATCTTGGCCAGGTCGCAGTTGTAAATGAGAACTTGTTCTCAACTGGCCTACCTGGTTAAATTAAGGTGAAATAAAAAATGTTTAATAAAATAGCCTACCTCAAATTTTGAAATATAATTTTAGAATATGGATCTAACAACAATGCATATGCAGGGATATTCAAGCAAAGCCAATATGCGTTGATAATGTATTGGGCCTATAGCTTATTGCACAAACGTCATTGTTACAGTATACAGTTTTTAATAGGTTAATGTTGCATAGGCTTACGTAAAAAATATATAATTATCATCTGAGCAGTAGATCTCGGGTTGCAATTTGACTCAGTGATCTTGACTCAAAAAAGGTTGGTGACCACTGCTGTAGAGGCAGGCACTACTCATGTACACAAATCTTCTCTAGCTTCATCCCTTTTGGTTAATGACAATAGAGGAAGGTGAGTTAAGACGTTATTGCTTGGTTACAGCTCCGACAGAGACCTACATACAGTATAACTGGCTAGAAGGTAAGAATAAGTGTTTGGTTTTGGTTGACTACTTGGCTAGAGGCTAGGGCAGGGACGGGCTACAGGCTAGGGCAGGGACGGGCTAGAGGCTAGGGCAAACACAGGCTAGAGGCTAGAGCAAACACAGGCTACAGGCTAGGGCAAACACGGGCTACAGGCTAGGGCAAACACGGGCTACAGGCTAGGGGAAGGACGGGCTACAGGCTAGGGAAAGGACGGGCTACAGGCTAGGGAAAGGACGGGCTGCAATCTAGGAGAAGGAAAGGCTACAGGCTAGGCCAAAGAAGGGCTAGAGGCTATTGGAAACACTGGCTACAGGCTAGGGGAAGGATGGGCTTGAGGCTAGGGGAAGGATGGGCTACAGGCTAGGGGAAGGATGGGCTTGAGGCTAGGGGAAGGATGGGCTACAGGCTAGGAGAAGGATGGGCTACAGGCTAGGGGAAGGATGGGCTTGAGGCTAGGGGTAGGACGGGCTACAGGCTTGGGGAAGGATGGGCTTGAGGCTTGGGAAAGGAAGGGCTATAAGCTAGGAAAAGGAAGGGCTAGGGGAAGGAAGGGCTACAGGCTAAGAGAAGGATGGGCTAGAAGCTAGGGGAAGGAAGGGCAACAGGCTAGGAGAAGGCAGGCTTGATGCTAGGGGAAGGAAGGGCTACAGGCTAGGGGAAGGATGGGCTTGAGGCTAGGGGAAGGATGGACTTGAGGCTAGGGGAAGGATGGGTTACAGGCTAGGGGAAACACTGGCTTGAGGCTAGTGGAAGGATGTGCTACAGGCTAGGGGTAGGACGGGCTACAGGCTAGGGGAAGGACAGGCATGAGGCTAGGGAAAGGAAGGGCTAGAAGCTAGTGGAAGGAAGGGCAACAGGCTAGGAGAAGGAAGGCTTGAGGCTAGGGGAAGGATGGGCTACAGGCTAGAGGAGGATGGGCTACAGGCTAGGGGAAAGATGGGCTTGAGGCTAGGGGAAGGATAGGCTTGAGGCTAGGGGAATGATGGGTTACAGGCTAGGGGAAACACTGGCTTGAGGCTAGCGGAAGGATGTGCTACAGGCTAAGGGAAGGATGGGCTTCAGGCAAGGGGAAAGACTGCTTGAGGCTAGGGGAAGCACGGGCTACAGTCTAGGGGAAGGACGGGCTTGAGTCTAGGGAGGGGAAGGACTCGATTGAGTCTAGGGAGGGGAAGAGCTGGCTTGAGGCTACGGAGGGGAAGGACGGTCTACTGGATAGGGGAACGATGTGCTAGAGGCTATGGGAAATACGGGCTACAGGCTATGGGAAACACAGGCTACAAGCTAGCATGGTTCTTGAGGCTAGGGGAAGGATGGGCTTGAGGCTAGGGGAAGGATGGGCTTGAGGCTAGGGGAAGGATGGGCTTGAGGCTAGCGGAAGGATGTGCTACGGGCTAGGGGTAGGACGGGCTACAGGCTAGGGGAAGGACAGGCATGAGGCTAGGGAAAGGAAGGGCTAGAAGCTAGTGGAAGGAAGGGCAACAGGCGATGGAGAAGGCAGGCTTGAGGCTAGGGGAAGGAAGGGCTACAGGCTAGGGGAAGGATGGGCTACAGGCTAGGGGAAGGATGGGCTTGGGGCTAGGGGAAGGATGGGCTTGAGGCTAGGGGAAGGATGGGTTACAGGCTAGGGGTAGGAAGGGCAACAGGCTAGGAGAAGGCAGGCTTGAGGCTAGGGGAAGGATGGGCTACAGGCTAAGGGAAGGATGGACTTGAGGCTAGGGGAAGGATGGGTTACAGGCTAGGGGAAACACTGGCTTGAGGCTAGTGGAAGGATGTGCTACAGGCTAGGGGTAGGACAGGCTACAGGCTGGGGGAAGGACAGGCATGAGGCTAGGGAAAGGAAGGGCTAGACGCTAGTGGAAGGAAGGGCAACAGGCGATGGAGAAGGCAGGCTTGAGGCTAGGGGAAGGAAGGGCTACAGGCTAGGGGAAGGATGGGCTTGAGGCTAGGGGAAGGATGGGTTACAGGCCAGGTGAAACACTGGCTTGAGGCTAGCGGAAGGATGTGCTACAGGCTAGGGGTAGGAAGGGCAACAGGCTAGGAGAAGGCAGGCTTGAGGCTAGGGGAAGGATGGGCTACAGGCTAGAGGAAGGATGGGCTACAGGCTAGGGGAAAGATGGGCTTGAGGCTAGGGGAACGATGGGCTTGAGCCTAGGGGAACGATGGGCTTGAGGCTAGGGGAAGGATGGGCTACAGGCAAGGGGAAAGACTGCTTGAGGCTAGGGGAAGGATGGGCTACAGTCTAGGGGAATGATGGGCTACAGGCTAGGGGAAGGACGGGCTTGAGGCTAGGGACAGGAAGGGCTAGAAGCTAGTGGAAGGAAGGGCAACAGGCTAGGAGAAGGCAGGCTTGAGGCTAGGGGAAGGAAGGGCTACAGGCTAGGGGAAGGATGGGATTGGTGCTAGGGGAAAGATGGGCTTGAGGCTAGGGGAAGGATGGGCTTGAGGCTAGGGGAATGATGGGTTACAGGCTAGGGGAAACACTGGCTTGAGGCTAGTGGAAGGATGTGCTACAGGCTAGGGGTAGGACGGGCTACAGGCTAAGGGAAGGACGGGCTTGAGGCTAAGGGAAGGATGGGCTTCAGGCAAGGGGAAAGACTGCTTGAGGCTAGGGGAAGCATGGGCTACAGTCTAGGGAAAGGACAGGCTTGAGGCTAGGGAGGGGAAGGACTGGCTTGAGGCTACGGAGGGGAAGGACGGTCTACTGGATAGGGGAACGACGTGCTAGAGGCTATGGGAAATACGGGCTACAGGCTATGGGAAACACGGTCTACAGGTTATGGGAAACACAGGCTACAAGCTAGGGGAAGCACGGTTCTTGAGGCTAGGGGAAACACGGTCTTGAGGCTAGGGGAAATGATGGGCTTGAGGCTTGGGGAAGCATGGGCTACAGGCTAGGTGAAGGATGGGCTACAGGCAAGGGGAAAGACTGCTTGATGCTAGGGGAAGGATGGGCTACAGTCTAGGTGAAGTACGGGCTTGAAGCTAGGGAGGGGAAAGACGGGCTTGAGGCTAAGGAGGAGAAGTACATGCTTGAGGCTTGGGAGGAGAAGGACGGGCTTGAGGTTATGGAGGGGAAGAACGGACGTGAGGCTAGGGAGGGGAAGTACGGGCTTGAGGCTAGGTAGGGGAAGTACAGGCTTGAGGCTCGGGACGGGAAAGATGGGTCTTGAGGCTAGGGAGGGGAAGGTCGGGATTAAGGCTAGGGAGGGGAAGTTCGTGCTTGAGGCTAGGGAGGGGAAGGTCGGGATTGAGGCTAGGGAGGGGAAAGATGGGCTTGAGGCTAGGGAGGGAAAGGACGGGCTACAGGCTAGGGAGGGAAGGATTGGCTACAGGCTAGGGAAAGTATGGGCTACAGTCTAGGGGAAGGCAGGCTTGAGGCTAGGGGAAGGATGGGCTACAGTCTAGGGTGAAGGAAGTGCTACAGTCTAGGGGAAGGAAGAGCTACAGGCTAGGGGAAGGATGTGCTACAGGCTAGGGGAATGATGGGCTTGAGACTAGGGGAAGGATTACCTTGAGGCTAGGGTAAGGATGGGCTACAGGCTAGGGAAAACACTGGCTTGAGGCTAGAGGAAGGATGGGCTCCAGGCTAGGGGAAGGTTAGGCTTGAGGCTAGGGGAAGGATGGGTTACAGGCTAGGGGAATCACTGGCTTGAGGCTTGCACAAGTATGGGCAATAGGCTAGGGGTAGGATGGGATCCAGGCTAGGGGAAGGACGGGCTTGAGGCTAGGGAAAGGAAGGGCTAGAAGCTAGGGGAAGGAAGGGCTAGAAGCTAGGGGAAGGATGGGCTTGAGGCTAGGGGAAGCACAGGCTTGAGGCTAGGGGACGGATGGGTTACAGGCTAGGGGAAACACTGGCTTGAGGCTAGCGGAAAGATGGGTTACAGGCTAGGGGTAGGACGGGCTACAGGCTAGGGGAAGGACGGGCTTGAGGCTAGGGAATGGAAGGGCTAGAAGATAGGGGAAGGAAGGGCTACATGCTAAGAGAAGGACGGGCTACAGGCAAGGGGAAAGACTGCTTGAGGCTAGGGGAAAGATGGGCTACAGGCTAGGGGAAGGACGAGCTACAGGCTAGGGAAAGGACGGGCTTGTTGCTTGGGAAAGGAAGGGTTAGAAGCTAGGGGAAGGAGGGGCTAGACGCTAGGGGAAGGAAGGGCTACAGGCTAGGAGAAGGCAGGGCTACAGGCTAGGAGAAGGCAGGCTTGAGTCTGGGGGAAGGATGGGCTACAGTCTAGAGTGAAGGAAGTGCTACAGGCTAGGGGAAGGATGTGCTACAGACTAGGGGAAGGATGGGCTTCAGGCAAGGGGAAAGACTGCTTGAGGCTAGGCGAAGGCCAGGCTACAGTCTAGGGGAAGGACGAACTTGAGGCTAGGGAGGGGAAGGACGGGCTTGAGGCTAGCGAGGGGAAGGGGAGGGCGGGTTTGAGGCTAGGGAGGGGAAGGACTGGCTTGAGTTAAGGGGATGGACGGTCTACTGGCTAGGGGAACGACGTGCTACAGGCTAGGGGAAACTCTGGCTTGAGGCTAAGGGAAGGATGGGCTTAAGGCTAGGGAAAGGAAGGGCTAGAAGCTAGGGGAAGGGCTACAGGCTTAGAGAAGGATGGGCTTGAGGCTAGGGGAAGAATGGGCTACAGGCTAGGGGAAACACTGGCTTGAGGCTAGGGAAAGGAAGGGCTATAAGCTAGGGGAAGGATGGGTTACAGGCTAAGAGATGGCAGGCTTGAGACTAGGGGAAGGAAGGGCTACAGGCAAGTGGACAGACTGCTTGAAGCTAGGAGAAGGATGGGCTACAGTCTAGGGGAAGGACGGGCTTGAGGTTAGGGAGGGGAAGGACCGGCTTGAGGCTAGTGAGGGGAAGGACAGGCTTAAGGCCAGTGAGGGGAAGGACGGCCTTGAGGCTAGGGAGGGGAAGGGTGATCTTGAGGCTAGGGAGGGAAGGACAGGCTACAGGCTAGGGGAAGGACTGGCTAGGGGAAGGACTGGCTTGAGGCTAGGGGAAACTGGCTTGAGGCTAGAGGAAGGAGGGGCTAAAAGCTAGGGGAAGGACGGGCTACAGGCTAGGGGAATGACGGGCTATAGGCTAGGGGAACGACGGTCTACAGGCTAGGAGAATGACGGTCTACAGGCTAGGAGAATGACGGTCTACAGGCTAGGGGAACGACGGTCTACAGGCTCGGGGAAGCACAGGCTTGAGTCTAGGGGATGTAAGGTCTACAGGCTAGTGAAGTAATGGCTACAGGCTAGGGCATGTAAGGGCTTGAGTCTAGGGGATGGACGGGCTTGAGGCTAGGGGAAGAACGGGCTAGAGGCTAGGGGAAGGACGGGCTTAAGGCTAGACGAATGAACAGGCTTGAGGCTAGGGAAAGAACGGGCTTGAGGCTAGGGCAAGGACGGGCTTGAGGCTAGGCAAGGACGGGCTTGAGGCTAGGGCAAGGACGGGCTTGAGGCTAGGGCATGGACGGGCTTGAGGCTAGGGCAAGGACGGCTTGAGTCGAGGGGAAGGATGTGCTACAGGCTAGGGCATGGAAGGGCTACAACAAGGGTCTCCGACCCTGTTCTTGGAGAGCTACTGTCCTGTAGGTTTTCACTCCAATCCCAATCTAGCACAACTGATTCTAAGGTTAGTTACATCTGTGGTTGTAGTGAAAACCTACAGGAGGGTAACTTTCCAAGATCAGGGTTGGAGAGCCCCGGGCTAGAGTCTAAGGGCAGGAAGGGCTAGAGGCTAGGTAAAGGAAGTAGGGTTTGTTTTTGAACCAGGCCGACCTGTAGACAACCATTCATCACAACGTAAACCTCATGCCTATAACGAGCGCTTTCCAAACAATCCCTACGCACTTCAGTGTGTGCAGATCTGAAATAACCAAATACAGTAGGTGTGATAAATATGGCGGACTACAGTCGGGAAAAACATCCACTTTTTAAGTGAAAGACCACCCTACATTGATGAATAGCGTTGTTCCAGTCCATCCTTGGGTGTAGCTGTCCTCCTCAATCTTCTTGGAATTCTGCGTAGTATTCCTTTGAGCCGGTGGTGGTGCCATCATTATGTCATTATATTGCTATCTGGTCGTATTGCTATCTGAAGATTGCCGTCCACACACCCTGTTAAACCTCCAGTGAGCTCTCCCCTGGAGGAAGTGCCTCTGCTTTAGCGTGACACACATGGATTTGTTCACTGTCCCCTCTTGTAACCCCAGTAACCTGTGCTCTGTCAGTCCATTCAGTACGACCTCAGACCAGCAGACCTCCTGTGTGTTGACCTTGTCTTGTGTAGCAAAGATAGAGAGGAACCAAGAGCTGCGCTTATTGAGGTGTGCTTACGCGGTACGGCCTGACACTGCCCTTATCTGGTGCCCTTGAACACCAGTGATATATTTTTGATATTACCATGTGTGCATAGCTGATCACCTTTTCTCTGGCTGACGATTGGTCATTTTTCTTCTCTCCTCTCCCCACAGGAAGCACTTGCAGAACGGGATCACCAAGGAGAAGCATCTATAATGGCCTCTCTAGCTCTATCTCCTGGCACTTAACTCTGAATGCAAGCAACCTACATTTAGGTCTAAGTGAATCGCAAAAAGGTCGAAAAACATCAAATTAGAAAAGTGATAATTTTTCATTCAGTTTTGGCATTGTTTTATTATATCACTGTGAATGTTATTTCAGGTGACCTTTGTCTTATATTAACATTAGATTTGAAGAAAAAGAAAGATGTGAGTTATGTGAATGTCCTCTCGTGTAGTCTACAGGGGCATTTAGCAGTTGTGTCAGCTCTAACAAACATAAGACAAGGTTGAGCTATTGATTTTGAAATGTCTAGACCTATAAAAAAAAAAAATTATAACGTGCACACGTTGGAGGACAGGGCTCTATTCAGTCTGCGTCGCTGAAGCGCTACAGATTGCGATATAAAAATGTAAAGGTAATTTTTAATTGAGCCGACATGCAGAGTTTACCGTGAATGCACTCTGCTAACGTGGAAACGTTGCCTTTAAATTTAATCACAATGTAATGCTGAACCGCAATACGGATAGATTAGGGCCTTAAAGCACTCACACAGTCACCATGTGAAAACTCCTCTCTAGTATAGTATCGGGTTTCAGGTAAAACCCAAGTGCAGACTGTGTAGAAGTAACAATGTTTAGTGTAACAGGGGCAGGCAAACGACAGGTCAAGGCAGGCAGGGGTTGATAATCCAGAGTAGTGGGGCCAAGGTACAGGACAGCAGGCAGGCTCAGACAGAAGGTCGGTAATCCAGAGTGAGGCAAAGGTATAGGACAGCAGGCAGGCAGAGTGGTCAGGCAGTTAGGCTCGGAGTAAGGACAGTCATGGGTCAAAACCAGGAGAGCGAGAAAAGAGCGACTGGAAACAGCAGGAGCTGAGCCCCAAACCACTGGTAGGCTTGCACAAATAAGACAAACTGGCAAAGACAGACAGAAAACACAGGGAAGATGGGTGACACCTGGAGGGGGGTGGCGACAACCACAAGGACAGGTGAAACAGATCAGTGTGTGACATATGGAGAGAACTGGATCTGCATTTTTAAAGATCCTTCCTCTAAAAGCCTAGTAGCTTTTAGAGGAAGTGAAGGCTAAAAGGAGTGAAGGCTAAAATACTAAAGGGAACTATTGCATCATGTCACCATTGTGGGTGAGAGGTTGCATGTAAAGGGGCTGGTTTTGTTTTCCAAACATGTATTAATTTTCTTATCATCGCACAGGTCGATAGTGACCACATATACATTTCCTCAGCCTGATTGGCAATATTTGAAGAGCCACATCGGTGTAGTATAGATGGCTTTTAAATGTGAATGACTTGTGAACCAATTACATTTTTTCATTTTTTTTGCTGTCGTTTGATAGGCATTAGAAATATTGCTTGCATTCCTGTATGGAAAATGCATTGTTGAGTATCATCCTTATGATTTTGGTAAAGATATGGATTTGAATAATACTTGTGTAAAAGAAGATACAAATCAAATATGAAAAACATATGCAGATATGGTATTCAGGAATGCATGACATTGCAATGGTTTTGGAATATGCTATGAAGTCATAAGCAAAAAACACAAATTAAGAAAACTACAAACTACGTAATCTTAACCTTTATCAATGTGCAGAACTGACCTTAAAAAAGTTAAGTAATTAGAGCAGACCGTCACACAGTCCAAATGGTTCTGTCCTTACATTTGAATGTGCCACTGGTTGTGTGTGCCTGTGTTCCGCAACTCTCCAGTTTTTCTCTTTGCTGTGCCTGTGACGTAAGGGGTGCTGTCCTTTTCGATCAAATTCAACCTCTTTCGTTTTGATGAACTGTATGCTTGTGCTGGAACAGGCCACAGATGTCGGCAGGTAGAGGTGTCCATAGTTGTGGATGTGTCTTCCAGTCCCCAGCACTAGCTACCACTAGTGCCAGTGCCTGGGATTACCTAGATTTTGATATTACATGCAATTATCATTATAGATTTTTATAAATTGCTGCTGTTTCTGAAAACACTGTAATCCAGTCGTGTGTCCCTTTTCCTGTGTATGCGTCAGTTAATGGTTTGTACAGATGTGCCCAGCCATCTACCATGGTACTGTCCACAAAGGTGTGCGCACTTTTCCTCCATCTCTGTCCAGCTCTCTCCTGGTCTGTCTGTCCTCTCCACCACAGACAACCACCAACAACCAGATTGGCTTTGTGAGGTGAAACTACTCACAGCAAATTCCCTCTGTTCAAGAAACAGTATACTCCCCTTTCCCCCCCAAAGAAAATACATTTGTGTCAGAAAGACTAAGGTTATAGAGTAGGAATCATTTTTGTAAGTTTTATTTTGAGGCAGATCTGGCAGTTTTTTGTGACTAGCATTAAATATATAGAAGTCCATCCACAGTTCAAAATGAAAATGTGGAAGAATAATGATTCTATGCGTTGCATTAATGAGTTAAGAATGTGCCAAAAATGTTGATCTTCATCACAAGAAGTATTCCGAGAGGCCTGGCCTGGACCTGGGTGGCTAGAAAGAGCTGTTATAATGGATATGAAGTGTGTATGCCTCACAGGTGTTTCTTACAAATTGCACTGTCATTTATTGCTGTTTTTTTGATTGTCAGAAAATAGGAATGCAGGTAGATTTGGGATTTTTTACAAATTTCTGGACGTTAAGAATCAAATGAGGTATGAAGTGAAATAGTTAATTGGTTTTAGGTAAATATTTATTGGACCACTGCAAGGTCTCTACCATCAGCCCCAAGTTTCAATTTGACCACTTGGGTATGACAGGTACTGACTTGTACCTTGTATAAAACGATGTTAATAATTCCATTCAACCAGTGTTATTGTATCATGTTTTCCCATAAAATAAAATGTGTTCATTTGAAAAAGAAACAGACTTATTTCAACAAATTCATTTATTTTTGATGTCATTGTTGCAAGAATCAAGTTGTCGTCGATCAGGTAAAACACAGTTAAGAAAGGTAAAACAAAGGTGTTGGACAAAGAGTCTCAGAAATGGGAGAGTTCAATTCAGTGCACAGTTAAGCATAGTCTGCTTCAATAAATACAAATTCTAAGATATGTCCCACACAGCTTTTTCCATTGTGTAGATAGGTGAATCTCGCCAGTCCATTTGCCCTCACTGACTGCAGGAGTGACATGGCATGCAGTATGTAATTATACCAAATACAGCACTCAAGCACCGTCTCCTCATCTCAACATCAAAGACTGTCAGGAATATAAACGAAGACACAGATCAACACATTGACATTACCACACTCCCTTCGAAGGTCCAATTCGATCTACCAACACGTCTTGCCTTTCTTAACACTTTAGTTGTTGATAAGCAGAGCAAGGGGAGATTTGCACATCGATGTGGAGCTAACCATGTTGCAATAGACATGTCCAGTTAGATGAGGCAGAATCGTGTTGGTAGACCAACACTGCATACATCTCATTAACATTTGTGTGAGGGGTGGGCCTCATTTTTTTCACATTTTAAAATCAAAACTGTCACATAGTAACACTAGTAAACAAATGTGTCTCAAAGGGGTGAAACCCAAAAATGATGCATTTCCATTCTATAACCGTACTTACTCTTATGGCAATAGGAAGTATGGGGGACACTATCATTCTTATTCATACATTTATTTCATTAGTTCAGTCAAGGCCATGAATCATGTTATGACACACTATTCAACATTTAATTTAAACAAGAAAACTAATTTGGGTTAGAGAAAAAAACTAAAAGAAATCTAGTCATGATGACCAAATACATTGAACATCCAAACAAATATTACCAAGTCTCACTGCTGCTACTCCATAGCTGCCCAAGAAGATGACGTTTGGCAAAATTCACAATATAGGGCACTGAGTGAGCCGTGGATTTAGAAATGCCCAATCCCACATCAACCCCTAGTCCCTCCCTACTTCTTATGCATTTGTGTAGAACGGAGAGGATTGGTTGAGTGTAAGCAAACTGGTGAAAATCGCACTTAGCCGATCAGAGAGCCAGGTGACGTTATTACCATATTGCTGACACCTATCGAATTATCTCAGAACATGGGGGAAATAGGGGTTAATGTGGGACTGGGCTTACGAGGTGGTAACGTTTGACATCTGTTTTCAGGAGGACAGGAAGACTAAAGGAACTGACTAAATGGCTAAACTTGGCAGAGAGAAATGATTCAACATGTTTCATTTCCAAAGAGGGAAAAAGGCGATATAAAAACATTTTACCACCCAATATATCATAAGAGCTGCTTGGTCCGCCCCCGTTTTGTTATTGGCTAGAGCTCGTCGCTGTGAGGAGAGGAGGATAGTAAGGGGATGGGCTTAATGCTGCTTGGTCTTGGGTGCTGTGATTCTGCGCACCACACCGTAGAGAACTCCAAAGTGCTGAAGAGAGAGAAAAGCGAGAAGCATTATTAACCCCTAAATAACAAGGTAAGCCGGCTGAGAAGACAGCAGTCGTCTGATTTACAGCAATGACCTGGGTAGGAGTTACAGGGGTGAGGCTAGGTCAATAAACGAATGACCATACATCAAAATAACATTAGTGACCCTCAGAATGGCAATGTTGGATCAATACATACCTGAATGGCCAGATATATCACTCCGAGGTAAGCTGCGATGCAGACCGCCAGAAGCAGGTCAAAGATGGCTGGTTTCACCCTGTTAGGAAAGCAAAATGTGACACAAAAGCAAGCTGAAGGTTTGAAGTGAAAAATCAATAAGCTATCGCTCTATTGCACTAAAGCCCAGCACTGTGAGGGCTAAATAGAGTGGGCAGCTATCACCTACCTGTAAGCATTCATGGTCTGTTTGAGCTGATCATAGAAGACAAACTCTGGGTCTCTGAGAGGGCGAAAACAGATGACACCTGTCACTGAAACTTCAACCATTAACTTTCATAAGGTCATTGGATCAATAAACAACAGTAAATAGAAAGTGTACAACTCTCATTAAAATCCCATCCGCCCCAGACAATTTGATCCATACAAATCATCTTCTACAACACAAGTAAAGGAGTGGTTCTGTCACAGTTTTGACCACTACGAGCGGTCTTAGTGGCTTTGTGATTCCTCACAAGGCAAACACGGCAGAATCACTAGCGGTGACCAGTCTAGAGGACCAGCGACACCTTGTATTAGCAGTAGCACTGTGGTCAGTGACTGGTCACCTCTTGTCAGCCTTGACGTAGTGCCTGCGGACGTCCTTCAGGTAGTGTCCCAGGTGGTACTCCAGGGTGCTGACAACGCTGCTGTCTTTGTCCACCAGCTGGGCAGCCCGCGGCTGGGCTGTCAGCCAGTCCACCATTGACGACAGCTGCTCCTCCTGCACCTGCTGGACACACATGGACACAAACACACAGTCGCACAATCATCAGTGGTCTTATAGTACACACCTTGATACACACTTGTCTTGTTAAGACACACACATTGTGACCCTGACTTTAACGGTCCATGCTATGACAAAACTAACCGCACAAACACACACTAGCCTAAGAGTCCTGGTGTGTAGAGAAGCCTTCAAAGAGGCTTGGTAAAGGTCACGTCAGAGACAGCCTGAGAGGGAGGAGACAGCAGGGTACAGTCACATTCAACCACTCACCATTTGCTCAGTGAAGATCTGCAGGTCTCCTGGAGCACCCTGGACACACACACGAGAGAGAGAAAAGTCAAACCTGCTGTACAGTTCAAAAAGGTCAACTTAAATATCAAAAGCAACATGAAAAATATTGACTTTCATTATATGGCTTTGAATAATGAAACGTCCTATGGTGACGACACATTGTACATATCTTTACCTTCTCTGTGAGGTTGTAGATTACTCTCGCCAGTGACTCTGCAATCAGCTTTGTGTTCCTGCTGAGCTTTCTCAGATCCACATAAGGTCTGTAACAGTAATTCACAGTTAAATTAACCAGCAATCAGGAGCAGCTCAACTAAGAAAAAAAAACTAATGGAGGAGAATGGAAGGGGAGCAGACAGTCCACTGGGCTGGGAGGAGGGGAGGTGACAGTGATGAGGTTGGGAGGACAGACGGTGCCCTACAGCAGGATGAAGGTGTCCAATCCAAAATCAACCCAGTAGCCCAGTGTTTCTTAACCTTTTCTATTCCAGACTGACAAGCTATGTTCCATCCTCCTGGAGGTACCGCTAACAGTAAAACTACTACAGTATTCGTGTCAGTTAAGCATCTCAGAGACCAGCCAGAAACAGCCCTTCATCAGATTGAAGCAACATGGTAATAGCTCCACCTTGCTGTGAAATCAGATCTCTACAAGTCCCACATCTACGGTCCCAAAGGCAGGGGTGTGGGCAATACGGTCCTGGAGGGCAGCAATGTGTGCAGGCTAGTGTGCAGGCTTTTGTTCTAGCCCAGCACTTACACACCTGATTCAATTGATCCTATTGAGCAGTTGATTATTATTTGAATAAGGTGTGTTAGGTGAGCTGGGCCTAGGCAGGGGTTGGGGCTTGTGGTGTGGTTTGGGATCGGCAGGGCAGAATGGGGGGGGTGTAGCTAGACAGTTGCGGGCGACGGGCGGTTGGTTGGATGCTTGGTCGGACTGCAGTAATAAACCCACCCAGCAGGGGGCTCTCCCACTCCGTGACGGGAAGAGGGGGACACTGACCGCACGTCCATGATGCTGGAGCGCTGCGCCTCACGGTGGCTGTTGAGGTGGGACAGGGTGAAGGCCGGCAACCGGCGGATCCCGAAGCGCTCGTGCTCCCACGCCAGCGTGTCGTCTGCCAGGTTGATCTTCTTGTGCACCATGGAGAACTTGACCTCTGGGTACTGGCTGGATATCACCTGGGAAGAACACAGAGGAGGTTAGAGGTCAGGAGAACTTGACCTAATGAGAACAGTAGGGATCTTTCAGTGTAATGTGTTATATGTGGTCAATACATGTTAGTTTGTATCAGTGGTGTGTATCATATGAACTTCAATACTAAAAAACTGTGGTCCTTACAGTCTCCAGCTCTTTGAGCAGGGCGTACTGGGTGGTGCCTTCTTTAGGGGGTTTGGACACATGGAGGTGCAGACTGTCCCCGTTCCCCAGGGTGTCCAGACACAGCACAAATGCCACGTTGTCCTGAAGCAGACTGGAGTCTGCAGATAGAGAGGGAAGAAAGGATAGAGGAAAAGAGAAACTGTTTAAACTGCAATATGAATTTCCATGACTCATGTATGCCCATTGTTTTGCATGCAGGACCACAATTTCACAATGTTGCCGGTATCACGTTTCATTCCCATTAATTTGCAGTGTGTACTCTACAGGTGTTCTCTACAGTGTCCCACTGTGGCAATCATAATACCTGTCCAGTAACTGAGTCTACAGCCTTCTGAGCTTAGTGTACCTGTATGATCCAGGTTGTCCTCCAGCCATCTCTTGGTGCCTTGGTAGTTGAACTTCCCTCCTCCAGAGACAAAAAACAGGAGGTTGTATCTAAGAAGACAGCAGGTGTGTTAGAAATGACAAGAGAGTACATTCTTATCAATGTGGATGTTCACTGGCCTCCATTAGATCAACAGACTTGTACAGTCTGGTAGCTACATGTTGGGAATTCCAAACATAGAATATCAGAGGAGAAAAGGCTAGTCAGTTGCAATAGTGTTTCTGAATTCAGAGGTCATGAAATCTGCAACACGTAGCTGACTTGTCTTTACCTTGCTTTACCTGTCCCGTACTTTTGCTTCCTGACGACAGCACCCTTTCCCTACCCGCTCTATGGTAGGGTGGGGCTTCTTGCTCTCTCGTTCCTTTTTACTAGTGATATGCAAACAGCCCTTATTCAAAGTTAGCGGTGGTTGCTGGTTAGCATTTTGATTGATTCCGTCTGATTCTGTCTGTATGGAGAATAAGTTGATACCAGAATTCTGCCCAAATCTGCCCACAGATTTACATTAATTTCAAATCAAATTGTATGTCACATGTGACCTTATAGTGAAATGCTTACTTACACGCCCTTAACCAATAATGGAGCTTAGAAAAATAATTGTTAAGTAAAGTATTTACCAAAATAAACTGAAGTAAAAAAGAAATAGATAAAAAAGAAAATAGAAAAATAATTAAAAAACAACAAAATAACAGTAGCGAGGCTATATACAGGGGGTACCGGTACAGAGTCAATGTGCCGAGGGCACAGGTTAGTCGAGGTAATATGTACATGTAGGTAGACGTGACTATGCATAGATAATAAACAAAGAGTAGCAGCAGCATAAAAATGGGGGTGGGGGGAGACTGTAAATAGTCCAGGTGGCCATTTGATTAATTGTTCAGCAGTCTTATGGCTTGGGCTGTTAAGGAGCCTTTTGGTCCTAGACTTGGCGCTTTGGTACCGCTTGCCGTGAGATAGAGAGAACAGTCTATGATTTGGGTGACTGGAGTCTGACAATTTTTTTAGCGTATTTTGGTGATGTGGACACCGAGGAACTTGAAGCTCTCAACCTGCTTTACTACAGCCTAGTCAATGAGAATGGGGGTGTGCTCGGTCCTCCTTTTCCTGTAGTTCACAATCATCTCCTTTGTCTTGATCACGTTGAGGGAGAGGTTGTTATCCTGGCACCACACTGCAAGGGCTCTGACCTTCTCCTTATAGGCTGTCTCATCAGGCATACCACTGTTGTGTCTTCGGCAAACTTAATGATGGTATTGGAGTCGTGCTTGGCCATGCAGTCGTGGGTGAACAGGGAGTACAGGAGGGGACTAAGTACACACCCCTCAGGGTCCCCAGTGTTGAGGATCAGCGTGGCAGATGTGTTGTTGCCTACCCTTACCAGCTGGGGGCGGCCCGTCAGGAAGTTCAGGATCCAGTTGCAGAGAGGTGTTTAGTCCCAGGGTCCTTAGCTTAGTGATGAGCGTCGTGGACACTATGGTGTTGAACGCTGAGCTGTAGTCAATGAATAGCATTCTCACATACAGTTGAAGTCGGAAGTTTACATACACCTTAGCCAAATACATTTAAACTCAGTTTTTCACAATTCCTGACATTTAATCCTAGTAAAGATTCCCCGTCTTAGGTCAGTTAGGATCACCACTATATTTTAAGAATGTGAAATGTCAGAATAATAGTAGAATGATTTATTTCAGCATTTATTTCTTTCATCACATTCCCAGTGGGTCAGAAGTTTACATACACTCAATTAGTATTTGGTAGCATTGCCTTTAAATTGTTTAACTTGGGTCAAACCTTACGGCTGGCCTTCCACAAGCTTACCACAATAAGTTGTGAATTTTGGCCCATTCATCCTGACAAAGCTGGGTTAAAACTGAGTCAGGTTTGTAGGCCTCTTTGCTCGCACACGCTTTTTCAGTTCTGCCCACAATTTTTCTATAAGATTGAGGTCAGGGCTTTCTGATGGCCCCTTCAATACCTTGACTTTGTTGTCCTTAAGCCATTTTGCCACAACTTTGGAAGTATGCTTGGGGTCATTGTCCATTTGGAAGACCCATTTGCAACCAAGCTTTAACTTCCTGACTGATGTCTTGAGATGTTTCTTCAATATATCCACATAATTGTCCTCCCTCATGATGCCATCTATTTTGTGAAGTGCACCAGTCCCTCCTGCAGCAAAGCACCCCCACAACATGATGCTGCCACCCCCGTGCTTCCCGGTTGGGAGGGTGTTCTTCGGCTTGCAAGCCTCCCCCCCTTTATTCTCCAAACAAAACAACAGTCATTATGGCCAAACAGTTCTATTTTTGTTTCATCAGACCAAAGGACATTTCTCCAAAAAGTACGATCTTTGTCCCCATGTGCAGTTGCAAACCGTAGTCTGGCTTTTTTATGGCGGTTTTGGAGCAGTGGCTTCTTCCTTGCTGAGCGGCCTTTCAGGTTATGTTGATATAGGACTCGTTTTACTGTGGATATAGATACTTTGTACCAGTTTCCTCCAGCATCTTCACATGGTCCTTTGCTGTTGATCTGGGACTGATTTGCACCAAAGTACGTTCATCTCTAGGAGACAGAACGCGTCTCCTTCCTGAGCCGTTTGACGGCTGTGTGGTCCCATGGTGTTTATACTTGTGTACTGTTGTTTGTACAGATGAACGTGGGACCTTAAGGCGTTTGGAAATTGCTCCCAAGGATGAACCAGACTTGTGGAGGTCTAACTTGTTTCTGAGGTCTTGGCTGATTTCTTTTGATTTTCCCATGATGTCAAGCAAAGAGGCACTGAGTTTGAAGGTAGGCCTTGAAATACATCCACAGGTACACCTCCAATTGACACAAATTATGTCAATTAGCCTATCAGAAGCTTCTAAAGCCATGACATGACTTGTGCCATGCACAAAGTAGATGTCTTAACCGATTTGCCAAAACAATAGTTTGTTCACAAATTTGTGAAGTGGTTGAAAAACTAGTTTTAATGACTCCAACCTAAGTGTATGTAAACTTCCGACTTCAACTGTAGGTGTTCCTTTTTTCCATTTGGGAAAGAGCAGTATGGAGTGCAATAGAAATCGCATCATCTGTGGTCCTGTTGGGACGGTATGCAAATTGGAGTGGGTCTAGGGTTTCTGGGATAATGGTGTTGATGTGATCCACGACCAGCCTTTCAAAGCACTTCATTGCTACACACGTGAGTGCTACGGATCGGTAGTCATTTAGCCTGGTTGCCTTGGTGTTCTTTGGCACAGGGACTATGGTGGTCTGCTTGAAACATGTTGGTATTACAGACCCGGTCAGGGACAGTTTAAACATGACAGTGAAGACACTTGCCAGTTGATCAGCGCATGCTCGGAGTACACGTCCTGGTAATCCATCTGCCCCTTCGGCCTTGTGAATGTTGACCTATTTAAAGGTCTTACTCACGTCGGCTACGGAGAGCGTGATCACACAGTCATCTGGAACAGCTGATACTCTCATACATGCTTCAGTGTTGGTTGTCTCGAAGCGAGCATAGAAGTATATTAGCCCGTCTGGTAGGCTCGTGCCACTGGGCAGCTCGCGGCTGTGTTTCCCTTTGTAGTCCGTAATAGTTTGCAAGCCCTGCCACATCCGACGAGCATCCAAGCCGGTGTAGCAGTATTCAATCTTAATCCTGTATTGACGCTTTGCCTGTTTGATGGTTCATCGAAGGGCATTGCGTGATTTCTTATAAGCGTCCGGGTTAGAGTCCCGCTCCTTGAAAGCGGCAGCTCTACCTTTTTAGCTCAGCGTGGATGTTGCCTGTAACCCATGGCTTCTGGTTGGGGTATGTACGTACGGTCACACTGTGGGGATGTCATTGATGCACTTATTGATGAAGCCAGTGACTGATGTGGTGTACTCCTCAATGCCATCGGAAGAATCCCCGAACATCTTCCAGTCTGTGCTAGCAAAACAGTCCTGCAGCTTAGCATCTGCGTCATCTGACCACTTCCATATTGAGCGAGTCACTTGTACTTCTTGCTTTAGTTTTTGCTTGTAAGCAGGAATCAGGAGGATAGAGTTATGGCCAGATTTGCCAAATGGAGGGCGAGCTTTGTACGAGTCTATGTGTGGAGTAAAGGTGGTCTAGAGTTTTTCCCCCCCTCTGTTTGCACATGTAACATGCTGATAGAAATGAGGTAAAACGGATTTAAGTTTCCCTGCATTAAAGTCCCCGGCTACTAGGAGCGCCGCTTCTCGATGAGCATTTTCTTATTTGCTATGGCCTTATACAGCTCTTTGAGTGCGGTCTTAGTGCCAGCATCGGGTTTGTGGTGGTAAATAGACAGCTACGAGAAATACAGATGAAAACTCTTGGTAAATATGTGGTCTACAGTTTATCATGAGATACTCTACCTCAGTTGAGCAAAACGTCAAGACTTCCTTAATATTAGATTTCATGCACCAGCTGTTATTTACAAATAGAAACAGACCACCACCCCTCGTCTTACCGGAGGCAGCAGTTTTATCTTGCCGATGCACCGAAAACCCAGTCAGCTGTCAGCCTCGACTCAGTGAAACATAAGATATTACAGTTGAATGTCCAGTTGGTAGGATAGTCTTGATCGGAGCTCATCCATTTTATTATCCAATGAATGCACGTTGGCTAATAGGACTGAAGGTAGAGGCGGATTACTCACTCGGCGGTGGATCCTTACAAGGCACCCCGACCTACGTCCCCGATATCTCCGTCTCTTCTTCATGCGAATGACGGGGATTTGGGCCTTGTCGGGTGTCTGAAGTAAATCCTTCACATCCGACTCATTAAAGAAAAAATCTTCGTCCAGTACGAGGTGAGTAATCGCTGTCCTGATATCCAGAAACTCTTTTCAGTCATAAGAGACAATGGCAGAAACATTATGTACAAAATAAGTTACAAAAAACGCGAAAACACACAGACAATAGCACAATTGGTTAGGAGCCTGTAAAAACGGCAGCCATCTCTTCCAGCGCCATCTGGAGATATGATTCCTCATCTCAAACAGCTCTCACTCCTGGGTGTTTAGAGTACACTTCTTCTAGAAATCGACAAATACCTTCTAAGAACCACATCCGTTCTACTTTATTATTACTAGTACTACTGAAAAGCGATTTAAACACAAGGTCTCCATCTTCTGAATATTGTAAGAAGTTTATTCTTACATTTGTACGTTTTACACATTTTCCTCGGCTGTGGGTGCCTAGATGCCGGAAGGAAAGGTGTGGATGGTTATAACCTTGTAAGAAGCGTGATTTCTCAGAGTGGCTGGGGATGTGTGTTGCTCACCCAGCGTGTGTCCTCTTGTAGGTGTAGAGTCTGGAGAAGAGCCTGGCTAACTCCAGCAGCATAGACACCCCACTGCCGTTAGAGTCTGCTCCATAGGACAGCCACTGGACAGGACAACACCACAATCATACAGAGAACACATTTACTTAGCATCTTCACTTCTAGTGGATTATTATAAGAATATTTTAAGACTAATACACAATGCAGAAGACTAAAAGGTCAAGAGGACTAAAAGTCAATAGAGTACATTGAGCCTGAAATAGGATACTTGTTATTTGACTATTGACCCAGTTTTATTGCAAGGAATTCTAATTGGTCAACCACTCTGCTAGGGTTGGGTTATAAAACTACACCCTGTCCCTTTGTTCTGTGGAAAGAATCACTGAGGACAGGGGAGAATGAACATCTACCTCTCAGCATAACATCTATGATCTGTCCTCTTTGAATAAAACTATTTTTCTCCCGATTTGCTTTGGGGGTTGAGTTATTGAAGAGTAAAATCAACTGCTAACACCACAATGCCGCTATGTAAATCAATCAATAAATAAATAAATAAATACAGTGCCTTCAGAAGCACCCCTTGACGTTTTCCATATTTTGTTATGTTACAGCCTGAATTTGAAATGGACTACATATAGATGTTTTGTTACTGGCCTACACACAATACCCCATAATATCAAAGTGGAATTATGTTTTAAAAAATGTTAAATTAATTAAAAATGAAAAGCAGAGATGTCTTGAGTCAATAAGTATTCAACCCCTTTGCTATGGCAAGGCTAAATAAATTGAGGGAAAAATTTAATTAGCAAGTCACATAATAAGTTGCATGGACTCAGTGTGTGCAATAACAGTGTTGAACATGATTTTTGGATTACTTACAGTTGAAGTCGGAAGTTTACATACACCTTAGCCAAATACATTTAAACTCAGTTTTTCACAATTCCTGACATTTAAACCTAGTAAAGATTCCCTGTCTTAGGTCAGTTAGGATCACCACTTTATTTTAAGAATGTGAAATGTCAGAATAATAGTAGAGAGAATGATTGATTTCAGCTTTTATTTCTTTCATCACATTCCCAGTGGGTCAGAAGTTTACATACACTCAATTAGTATTTGGTAGCATTGCCTTTAAATTGTTTAACTTGGGTCAAACTTTTCGTGTAGCCTTCCACAAGCTTCCCACAATAAGTTGGGTGAATTTTAGCCCATTCCTCCTGACAGAGCTGGTGTAACAGTCAGGGTTGTAGGCCTCTTTGCAAGCTTTTTCAGTTCTGCCCACACATTTTCTATAGGTTTGAGGTCAGGGCTTTGTGATGGCCACTCCAATACTTGGACTTTGTTGTCCTTAAGCCATTTTGCCACAACTTTGGAAGTATGCTTGGGGTCATTGTCCATTTGGAAGACCCATTTGCGACCAAGCTGTAACTTCCTGACTGATGTCTTGAGATGTTTCTTCAATATATCCACATCATTTTCCTTCCTTATGATGCCACCTATTTGGTGAAGTGTACCAGTCCCTCCTGCAGCAAAGCACCCCCACAACATGATGCTGCCACACCCGGGCTTCACGGTTGGGATGGTGTTCTTTGGCTTGCAAGCCTCCCCCTTTTTCCTCCAAACATAACGATGGTCATTATAGCCAAACAGTTCTATTTTTGTTTCATCAGACCAGAGGACATTTCGCCAAAAAGTACAATCATTGTCCCCATGTCCAGTTGCAAACGGCTGCGTGGTCCCATGGTGTTTATACTTGCGTACTGTTGTTTGTACAGATGAACGTGGTACCTTCAGGCGTTTGGAATTTGCTCCCAAGGATGAACCAGACTTGTGGAGGTCTACAATTTTTTTCTGAGGTCTTGGCTGATTTCACCATGATGTCAAGCAAAGAGGCACTGAGTTTGAAGGTAGGCCTTGAAATACATCCACAGGTACACCTCCAATTGACTCAAATGATGTCAATTAGCCTATCAGAAGCTTCTAAAGTCATGCCATCATTTTATGGAATTTCCCAAGCTGTTTAAAGGCACAGTCAACTTTGTGTATGTAAACTTCTGACCCACTGGAATTGTGATACAGTGAATTATAAGTGAAATAATCTAGTCTGCAAACAATTGTTGGAAAAATTACTTGTGTCATGCGCGAAGTAGATGTCCTAACAGACTTGCCAAAACTATAGTTTGTTAACAAGAAATGTGTGGAGTGGTTGAAAAACAAGTTTTAATGACTCCAACCTAAGTGTATGTAAACTTCCGACTTCAACTGTATCTGTCGAGAAATGAATTTCAAACACAGATTTAACCACCACGACTAAGGAAGTTTTCCAATGCCTTGCAAAGGTGGTCACCTATTGGTTGATGGATAAAAAAACAAAGCAGACATTGAATATCCCTTTGAGCAAGGTGAAGTTCTTAAAATTTGGAGTGTGTATCAATAAACCCAGTAACAACATAGGTACAGGTGTCCTTCCTAACTCAGTTGCCGAAGAGGAAGGGAACCGCTCAGGGATTTCACCTTCAAATCAAACTTTAGTCACATGCGCAGAATACAACAAGTGTAGACCTTACCGTGAAATGCTTACTTACAAGCCCTTAACCAACAGTGCAGTTCAAGAAGAGTTAAGAAAATATTTACCAAATAAACTGAAGTAAAAAACTATAAAAAGTATCAAAATAACGAGGCTATATATAGGGGGTACCGGTACTGAGTCAGTGTGCGGGGGTAACGGTTTGTTGAGGTAATTTGTACATGTAGGTAGGGGTGAAGTGACTATGCATAGATATTAAAACAGCGAGTAGCAACAGTGTACAAAACAAATAGAGGTGGAGGGAGGGGAGGTGTCAATGTAAATAGTCCGGTGGCCATTTGATTAATTGTTCAGCAGTCTTATGGCTTGTGGTAGAAGCTGTTAAGGAGCCTTTTGGTCCTAGACTTGGCGCTACGGTACCGCTTGCCATGCGGTAGCAGAGAGAACAGTCTATGACTTGAGTCTGACAATTTTATGGGCTTTCCTCTGACCTATTATATAGGTCCTGGATGGCAGGAAGCTTGCCCCCAGTGATGTACTGGGCCGTACGCATTATCCTCTGTAGCGTCAGATTCTGAGCAATTGCCATACCAGGTGGTGATGCAACCGATCAAGATGCTCTCGATGGTGCAGTTGTAGAACTTTTTTAGGATCTGGCGACCCATGACAAATCTTTTCAGTCTCCTGAGGGAGAAAAGGTTTTGTTGTGCCCTCTTCATGACTGTCTTTGTGCGTTTGGACCATGATAGTTCGTTGGTGATGTGGACACCAAGGAACTTGAAACTCTCGACCCACTCCTTTAGCTCGATGCGGATGTTGCCTGTAATCCATGGCTTCTGGTTGGGATATGTACGTACAGTCACTGTGGGGACGACATCGTCAATGCACTTATTGATGAAGCTGATGACTGAGGTGGTATACTCCTCAATGCCATTGGATGAATCACGGAATATATTCCAGTCTGTGCTAGCAAAACAGTCCTGTAGCGTAGCATCTGCGTCATCTGACCACTTCCGTATTGAGCGAGTCACTGGTACTGCCTGCTTTAGTTTTTGCAGGAATCAGGAGGATATAACTATGGTCAGATTTGCCAAATGGAGGGTGGGGGAGAGCTTTGTATGCATCTCTGTGTGTGGAGTAAAGGTGGTCTAGAGTTTTTTCCCCTCTGGTTGCACATGTGACATGCTGGTAAAAATTTGGTAAAACTGATTTAAGTTTGCCTGCATTAAAGTCCCCGGCCACTAGGAGCGCCGTTTCTGGATGAGCATTATCTTGTTTGCTTATGGCCTTATAGAGTTGGTTGAGTGCGGTCTTAGTGCCAGCATCGGTCTGTGGTGGTAAATAGATATCCTCGAATAATAAAGATGAGAACTCTCTTGGTAGATAGTGTGGTCTACAGCTTATTATAAGATACTCTACCTCAGGCGAGCAATACCTTGAAACGTCTTTAGTATTAGACATTGCGCACCAGCTGTTATTGACAAATAGACACACACCACCACCCCTAGTCTTACCAGACGTAGCTTCTCTGTTCTGCCGGTGCATGGAAAATCCCTGCCAGCTCTATATTATCCGTGTCGTCCTTCAGCCACGACTCAGTGAAATATAAGATATTACAGTTTTTAATGTCCCGTTGGTAGGATAATCGTAGGTCATCAATTTTATTTTCCAATGATTGCATGTTAGCCAGTAGAACGGATGGCAGTGGGAGTTTACTCACTCGTCTAAGGATTTTCAGAAGGGAGCCCGACCTGCGCCCCCTTTTCCTCTGTCTTTTCTTCACGCAAATGACGGGGATTTGGGCCTGTTCCCGGGAAAGCAGTATATCCTTCTCGTCGGACTCGTTAAAGGAAAAAGCTTCTTCCAGTTCGTGGTGAGTAATCGCTGTTCTGATGTCCAGAAGTTATTTTCGGTCATAAGAGACAGTAGCAGCAACATTATGTACAAAATAAGATTTAAAAAATAAGTTACAAACAACGCAACAGTAGGTTAGGAGCATGTAAAACGTCAGTCATCCTCTTCGGCACCATCTTATAGCCAATGGCCAACCTTGAGGCCAATGGTGACTTTAAAACAGTTACAGAGTTTAATGGCTGTTATAGGAGAAAACTGAGGATGGATCAACAATATTGTAGTTACTCCACAATACTAACCTAATGAAAAGAAGGAAGCCTGTACAGAATAAAACAAATCAAAAACATGCATCCGGTTTGAAACAAGGCATTAAAGTATTACTGCAAAAAAAAAAAAAAAAGGCTTTTGTGCTGAATACAAAGTGTTGTTTGGGGCAAATCCAATACAACAAATTAGTGAATACCACTCTCCATATTCTCAAGCATAGCGGTGGCTGTATCATGTTATGGGTATGCTTGTAATCGTTAAGGACAGGGAAGTTTTCCAGGATAAAAAAGAAACGGAATGGAGCTAAGCACAGGCAAAATCCTAAAGGAAACCCAGGTTCAGTCTGCTTTCCACCAGACACTGGGAGATGAATACACCTTTCAGCAGGACAATAACCCAAAACACAAGGCCAAATCCATACTGGAGTTGGTACCAAGAAGACAGTGAATGTTCCTGAGTGGCAGAGTTACAGTTTGAGTTAAATCTACTTGAAATATAATGGGAAGACCTGAAAAGGTTGTCTAGCAATGATCACCAACCAATTTGACAGAGCTTGAAGAATTTTGAAAAGTATAATGGGCAAATGTTGCACAATCAAGGTGTGGAAAGTCCTTTGATTCTTTCTGAATAAGTCTGAGGTGATTCTACAAAGTATTGACTAAGGGGTGTGAATACATATATAAATATGATATTTCTGTATTTCATTTTGAAAACATTTGCAAAAATGTCTAAAACCATATTTTCACTTTGTCATTATAGGGCATTGTGTATAGATAGGTGAGAAGAAAATAAGATAAATCCATTTTGAATTCAGGCTAACAAAATTTGGAATAAGTCCAGGGGTATGAATACTTTACGAAGGCACTGTAATAAAGAGTATATTGAGGTGCATGAAGGGAGAGCTGGGCGTACCGGAGCCACACCAAAAGAGTCATAGTGAGCCACCAGGACAATGGTGGGCAGGTCCTCTCCTCCAGTTCCAGCCAGTCGCCCCTAGGAGAGGATGGGGCTACAATGATTAGACAACAGTATATTGTATTAGGATTTACATTTTATACATCAGTTCTAAAACATCTCAAAACATACTAGTACATTCGCTGTCATCTTGTATGAAAATAAAGAATGTACCTAAGGGTATGTCGAAACTTTAGACATATCAATGAAGTCAGGCACGGGAGGCCTCTCACAATGACTTCAACTAAAAACCATTATACAGTGCCAGTCGAAAGTTTGGACAAACCTACTCATTCAAGGGTTTTTCCTATATTTGTACATTGTAGAATAATAGTGAAGACATCTAAACTATGAAATAACACACGGAATCATGTAGTAACCAAAATATATTTTAGATTTCTTCAACATAGCCACCCTTTGCATTGACGACAGCTTTGCACACTCTTGGCATAGTACATGATACCATGTGTTATTTCATAGTTTCTACAATGTAGAAAATATAAAAAATTAAGAAAAACCTTTGAATGAGTAAGTGTCCAAACTTTTGACTGGTACTGTATGTGAAACAAGGCCATTGACTGGTAGTGGCCGTATGCATTAAGGTTGTGCTCAATTTGAATGTAACGCTTTCAGGAAGTGATTTGAATTTAACATTCAGAAATATAAAAACTTTTCAAATAAATTTCTTCTACTTTTCAGTTTATTGAGAAGACATGAAAAATAAAATGTAATTCTTTATTGAATTGCAACTTTAGTTTACTTCCTAAATGGACTGTCTTAATTTAGAATTGAGCCCAACCCTGGTGTGCATTATGTAGAGCTGAACACTTGATCCATCTCAGAGTCAGGAGTCTCCTGATCCCCTACTGCATGGCTAAGCCCATTATTCCCCTGGGTTTGACACCTAGCTTAGTTCAAAACACACATGCACACGCAAACACTTTCTATCTAGAATATCATACAGTGCATTCGGAAAGTATTCAGACCCCTTCCCCTTTTCCACATGTTGTTACGTTACAGCCTTATTCTAAAATTGATTAAATAAATGTTTTCAAAAAATCTAATCTACACACAATACCCAATATTGTCAAAGTGAATACAGATTTTTTTTATTTTTATGTTTGCAATGTATTAAAAACAAAAATACCTAATTTATATAAGTATTCAGACTGCTATGAGACCCGAAATTGAGCTCAGGTGCATCCTGTTTCCATTGATCTTCCTTGAGATGTTTCTACTACTTGATTGGAGTCCACCTGTGGTTAATTCAATTGATTTGATATGATTTGGAAAGGCACACACCTGTCTATATAAGATCCCACAGTTGACAGTGCATGTCACAGCAAAAACCAAGCCGTGAGGTCGAAGGAAATGTCCGTAGTGCTCCGAGACAGGATTGTGTCAAGGCACAGATCTGGGGAAGGGTACCAAAACATTCCTGCAGCATTGAAGGTCCCCAAGAACACAGTGGCCTCCATCATTCCTAAATGGAAGAAGTTTGGAACCACCAAGATTCTTTCTAGATGGCCGTCCGGCCAAACTGAACAATCGGGGGGAGAAGGGTCTTGGTCAGGGAGGTGACCAAGAAACCGATGGTCACTCTGACAGAGCTCCAGAGTTCCTGTGGAGATGGGAGAACCTTCCAAAAGGACAACCATCTCTCCAGCACTCCACCAATCAGGCCTTTATGGTAGTGTGGCCAGACGGAACCCACTCCTCAGTAAAAGGCACATGACAGCCTGCTTGGAGTTTGCCAAAATGCACCTAAAGGACTCTCAGACCATGAGAAACAATATTCTCTGGTCTGATGAAACCAAGATTGAACTCTTTGGCCTGAATGCCAAGTGTCACGTCTGGAGGAAACCTGGCATCATCCCTACGGTGAAGCATGGTGGTGGCAGCATCATGCTGTGGGGATGTTTTTCAGTAGCAGGAACTGGGAGACTAGTCAGGATCGAGGGAAAGATGAACGGAGCAAAGTACAGAGAGATCTTTGATGAAAACCTGCTCCAGAGTGCTCAGGACCTCAGACTGGGGCGAAGGTTCACCTTCCAACAGGACAATGACCCTAAGCACACAGCCAGGACAACACAGGAGTGGCTTCGGGACAAGTCTCTGAATGTCCTTGAGTGGCTCAGCCAGAGTCCGGACTTGAACCCGATCGAATCTCTCTGGAGAGACCTAAAAAAAGCTGTGCAGCGACGCTCCCCATCCAACCCGAGAGTTGAGAGGACCTGCTGAGAAGAATGGGAGAAACTCCCCAAATACAGGTGTGCCAAGCTTGTTGCGTCATACCCAAGAAGACTTGAGACTGTAATCGCTGCCAAAAGTGCTTCAACAAAGTACTGTTGGATTTAGGGTAAACCTTGAACATTGAGATACTAAAGACATGATAGATCCGAAGCAGTATATAAAGGAGTGAGAGAGACTGGGTTTTATGTCAGAAGTTAATGCTTCTCTGTAGAAAGACAGAGTGGCTGTGAAATGTGCTGGGAGTCACGTGAGTGTGATATGTGATACGGGAGGACATCTGTGGATTAGGCGAAAGAGGGGTTGAGGTCAGGTCAGATCCCCTGAGTAATAAGGGTTTAGTATCCAGTCACGCTCTTCCTGTGGAACCATAAGATGTAAGGATTGGAGAGAAGGAGGAGTGTCCGAAGTGCTTCCAGGAACAGGAACATGTTTTGGTCTGAATACAGCCGTGCCGACCCTTTAGGGAGAACTAAACTTGGTTAAGCTTCTCTAGTGTCCGTGAGTTATTTACTCTGAAAAATAAGAACCTAACAGTACTTAGTAAAGGGTCTGAATACTTATGTAAATGTGATATGTTCTTTATTTTTAATACATTTGCAAAAGTTTCTAAAAACCTGTTTTTGCTTTGTCATAATGTAGATGAGGAAATTGTATACATTTTAGAATAAGGCTGTAACGTAACAAAATTAGGAAAAAGTCAAGGGGTCTGAATACTTTCCGAATGTACTATAGAGTCGAGAATTACTTAAGGTTAAGAAAACGAACAAGTTATCTGCTTATTAATACCTTTACACCCAAAGTGTGAGGCAGTGTGCTAATTAGAGTACTGGTCTACTGGTGGCCTAATTGGTTGTTTAGCAACAAAACTGGATGCTTGAGCAAGTATGTGGCAAAACAGATGGGGTTGGCTTAGATTGTTGATAACATTTACACTATTTATTTGCCAATGTTTATTGAAAACATAAATAAAGTTGCACAATAAGCACTTGTCTCTCAAATCCATTGTTACAGTTAGTCAATTTTTGCCATATTAGCATAGACGTGACAGTCAAAACAAGACATGGTATCAAGAACAAGATCAAACAAGCTGAAACGTGCACTTAAGATTCACCACATGGCAGTTTGTCATTGTTGCTAGCTATCTGGCCATCTAGAATCACAACAACACACAGCCTTCTGCCCTTTTGAAGCGTGCGCATCATTTTGGTGAAGTTGTCAGTTAACCTATGATAACTCTTGGTAAATAGTATGCTCTACAGTTTTTAATCTATATTTTTCGTAGCTGTCTATTTACCACCACTAACCGATGCTGGCACTAAGACTGACTTACAACAAACTGTATAGGGCAATGAGCTAACAACAAAAATGCACATCCAGAGCCAGCGTTTCTCATGGTTTGTGATTTTAATGCTCAAACTGAAAAAACTAGAGGCGACAAAACTCTAGATCTCCTTTACTCTACACACAGAAACGCATACAAGGCAAATTAGACCAAAACTTTATCCCCCTGGTTACAAACAAAAACTCAAACAGGAAGTGGTTTGATAAAGCAGATGCTAAGCTACAGGACTGTTTCGCTAGCACAAACTGGAATTTGTTTCGGGATTCATCCAATAACACTGAAGAGATCACCACATCAGTCACCGGCTTCATTAATAAGTGCATTGACACTAATCCAGGACACATACTCAGAGCATGTGCTGACAAGCTGGAAAGTGTCTTCACTGACATTTTTCAACCTATCCCTAACCCGGTCTGTAATACCAACTTGTTTCAAGCAGAGCACCATAGTCATTGCGCCCAGGAATGCCAAGGTAACCTGCCCAAATGACTATTGCCCCGTAGAACTCACATCTATAGCCATGAAATGCTTTGAAAGTCTGGTCATTGTTGCCATATTAGCATAGACGTGACATTCAAAACACCTCAAAACAAGACATGGTATCAAGAACCTCAGTCGAGCTGAAACCATCATCCCAGGCACCCTGGACCCAAACCAATTTGCATACCGCCCCAAAAGATCCACAGATGACGCAATCTCTATTGCACTCCACACTCCTGTACTCCCTGATCACCCACGACTGCGTGGCCTCGCACGACTCCAACACCATTATCAAGTTTGTTGACGATGGTAGGACTGATCACCGACGACAAGGCAGCCTGGGGGCAAACTACCTGCCCTCCAGGACACCTACACCACCCGATGTCACAGGAAGGCCATAAAGATTATCAAGGACAACAACCACCCGAGCCACTGCCTGTTCACCCCGCTATCATCCAGAAGGTGAGGTCAGTACAGGTGCATCAAAGCAGGGACCAAGAGACTGAAAAACAGCTTCTATCTCAAGGCCATCAGACTGTTAAACAGCCACCACTAACATTGAGTGGCTGCTGCGAACATACTGACTCAACTCCAGCTCACTTTAATAATAGAAATTGATGGAAATTGATAAAAAATGTATCACTAGCCACTTTAAACAATGCCACTTAATATAATGTATATGTATATACTGTACTCTATATCATCTACTGCATCTTGCCATCTTTATGTAATACATGTATCACTAGCCACTTTAAACTATGCACTTTTATGTTTACATACCCTACATTACACTCATATCATATGTATATACTGTACTCGATACCATCTACCTCATCTTGCCTATGCCGTTCTGTACCATCACTCATTCATATATCTTTATGTACATATTCTTTATCCCTTTACACTTGTGTGAATAAGGTAGTAGTTATGGAATTGTTAGGTTAGATTACTCGTTGGTTATTACTGCATTGTTGGAACTAGAAGCACAAGCATTTCGCTACACTCGCATTAACATCTGCTAACCATGTGTATGTGACAAATAAAATTTGATTTGATTTGAGCCGTATAGGGAGGAGGTCAGAGACATGGCAGTGTGGTGCCAAGACAACAATCTCTCCCTCAACGTCAGCAAAACAAAGGAGCTGATCGTGGACTACAGGAAACGGAGGGGGCGAGAACGTCCCCATTCACACCGATGGGGCTGTAGTTGAGCGGGTCGAGAGCTTCGAGTTCCACATCACTAAGGCATTAACATGGTCCACACACACCCACACAGTTGTGAAGATTGCACGACAACGCCTCTTCCCCCTCTGGAGGCTAAAAAGATGTGGCATGGGGCCTCAGATCCTCAAAAATTCCTACAGCAAAATCACCGCTTGATACAGCAACTGCAAGGCACCCGACTGCAAGGCGCTACAGAGGGTGATGAGTACAGCGCCCTGCATTCCAGGATCTCTATTCCAAGCAGTGTTAGAGGAAGGCCCCAAAAAATGTCAAAGCCTCCAGCCACCCAAGCCATAGACTGTTCTCTCTGCTACCGCACAGCAAGTGGTACCAGAGTACCAAGTCTAGAACCAACAGGACACTGAACAGGTTCTATCCCCAAGCCATAAGACTGCTAAATAGCTAATTAAATGGCTACCCGGACTACCTGCATTTAGCCTTTTTTTGCACTAACTCTCCTGGACTGAATATGCACACACTGGACTCTACCCACACACACTACATACACCCACACACACATAACACGCCCACACATGCATACTGACTCCACACAAACTTTCACACTCACCACATACGCTGCTGCTACTGTCTATTATCTATCCTGTAGCCTAGTCACTTTACCCCTACCTATAAGTACATAGCTACCTCAATTACCTCGTACCCCTGCACAGACTCAGTACTGGTACTCCCTGTATATAAGCCATGCTATTTGTACTCGTTATTGTTATTCACGGTGTATTTATTCCTTGTGTCACTATTTTAAGAGATGTATACAATTCATTCTGTATTGACCCGTAAGTAAGCATTTCACTGTTATTCTACACCTGTTGTTTACGAAGCATGAGACAAATACAATTTAATTTAATCCGTCTATATTTTAAAATGTCACCAATTAACAGAAACTTGGATTAAATGTCACAATGCTACATAATCATTAAACGGCTACAGAACAGTAGTTTAACCATAAGGATTCTCACCTCTAGACTGGTGATGGCCCAGTCACTCACTGCCTTGCTCTGAGCCCCACTCGTCACCATCTGAAAGCCATTGGCCGTGGCTGTGTGTATCAGCACTGAAAAGACATGAGGAAAATGCATTAGAGCGCTAAAAAGAAATTCACTAGAAATAATTATATTTATCATGGTTTACACCAGGGCTATTCAACTATATTCTTATGGGTGCCAGATGTGAAAAATACATTTTCTACATGGGATAAACACAATAATAATCCTATGAAGCCCTTTTATTAAAATGAAATGTCGCTAAAAGTATATGTTAAGTGGTTTAAGATTAGCAAAATTATTTATTTTATAATGGAACATATTTGTACTTAACAGTTGACCTGCATAACATACATTTTTACTTTTCTGTCCGTTTTATATAGCCTCATCTTTTGTTTTCATTTACATCTCACTTGACTAGTTTTTGCAGAGAAGTCTCTCGCTCCCCCAGCATTAGTAGAGAACGGGTCCCTATAACAAACTGCACTACCTCTGTTAGATTTCAGTTTATCTAAACACTTGTGGGGGTGATCTGTACTGATGATTATTGAATATAGTTGCACAATGTAGGCCGATGGAACGTTTAGTTTGGGCTCAAATCAGAGGAGAAAATACATTTATTTTGAAAATATTTTTTAATCATGTCAACAACTGCTTTATTTATCCATCCCCTGTAGTCCCAAATTAAGTTCATTCAATTGATTGAAAAACAAACATCTGATACAAACTCCTTATCAAGCATTTTCGCTAGATATGTGTTGGCTTTCTTGTGGTGGCAATCGTGGCGAAAAGCAACTATTTCCTCCCTATGCTCACATAGGCTGCTCTCTCTCAAGAGAGCATTATTACCCTTGCTTAGCCACCGAAAATCATTGTGGTAGATGATGCTCAGCAGCCTACGAAACAAGCCATGTATGTCGATCGGATTAAGTTTATGATAGCCAGAAGCGAGTCCATGGTATTTTTTTAACTCACCGCAAAGCACGCTCTGCTGTATCAGGCAGGGTAGTGATGTCATCTGCAGTGAAAGAGCCGATAGGTGGGCAGAAACACCCTGTACCCCTCTTAGCAGCTCTGATTGGCTGTAACTGGTATGTTGGATGATATTGATTGACATCACTTAATGGGCGGGACTACAGGAAAACAGATTCTCCCATTGGAGAATATTGAACGAGGGCTCCTTTTGGCACTATATATCGGATTTTTGAATGGATTTTTTAAACAATTCTTTTCTTTTTTTAATGTTCAGAATTTATCAAAGGGACATTCTAAATTGACAAATGGGCCGGATCTGGCCCGTGGGCTTCAAGTTTTCAAGTTGAATAACCGTGCTTTACACAATGTAAATAAAAAATCTCCTGTACCTTCGGCTGCAGAGGAGGACCCCTGGGAGGAGGAGGTGGTGAGGGTCTGTGTGTAGATGGAGAGCAGCTCATCATCCTCCAGTGCAAAGTACACTGGAACGATGGTCTCTGTGGCCAGCATCTCTGGCTCCAGCTCCATGAACTGCTACAATGTGGAGGAATACTGAATGACTGGTTATCATTCACAAGACTATTACACCATCAGAATGTGAACGTGAAACAGCATAACATTTTCATCTTTCGCCTACTTCACTCCAACAAGTCTGGTTTTTCAAGTTTTTCTTTGAGTGGGTCACAACTGATAAGGAGGGAGTGTTGTGACCGCCGTTTTCTCTAAGTGTAATATAAACATACCTTACATGGACACAAACAGCTCTGGCTTTCAAGGAAACACAGGGCCTTGCATCTTGATTTGACTTCCAGGGTTGTTAGCTGTACAGTTATAAACCCACTCATAAGGCATTATAATGCTTATTACCTGTACTATGTCCTGTGGCATGGTGGACATATTCTTGGGGAGAATTATGACCACAGCCCCAGCGGACTGGCGCAGGGCTTTCTGATATCTCTCATATGAGAAGTCCACCAGCCGCATGATGACACAGCGGCGGCTTAGCACCTCCGCCTCCACTGTGCGGGCCTCTGTGTTCAATATGGCATTCCTGGTACCTGGGAATCACAAGTGGGATCAGATCAGTCGGGGAGAGATAAATGGAAACACCGTTCAGTGACTAGCTAGCTGACATGATTGATGCAATGCTATAGTCTACTAACGTTAGCTATCACACAGCACATCGTATTCGAATTGTATGGTTTGAACTAAATACGACATGGTTATAGCCTGATGGGTGTCGCGTGTTTATGGTTGTGGTGAGTGGCACTCCCTAGGGCTCTGAGGGTTTGTAGCTGCTCGCGTTAGCTTTTAGGACAACTTATCATTGAAATGGTAACGATTGGTAGTTAAGATTAGCTAAGATAACGTGGTATTGCCAGTGAATAACAACCATAACACTAACTAGTCCAGAGTATATACATATGAATAGGAGGAATGAGAGAGAGCTCTGCCGCATGAATGAAGGAGGACCTGGGTTGACAGCTAACTTAGCTAGCTAACAGCCGTTATAGCTAGCTTTTGAGATTGCTAACAGTCCCTGGCTAGCACGCTAACGTTGGCTAGCTAGAATTTTGCAGTGACAGACAGCGTTTACTTGACGAAATATATGCCTTATATCAGGATCGCAAACCACAGAACAGCATTACAATTTAATACTTGCACAACATACATAGTTAGCTAGCTATTTTAAATGCTTACCGTACGGTTGTCCCTGCAGGTCATACTGCTGCATGCGGTACACGGTGAATTCATGTGCCGCTTCGGTTGGAAGGGGTGAGACGAGAATCAGCACCGCAGGGATAAACACAATGAAAGTCAAGGGGAAAGAGGACTTAAACACGTTATCGAACACCTCACTAGCCTCCTCAAACATCTTGACCTTGGTATTGAGGTCTAAACAAGAGACAATTGTAATCTGGGCAGTTTCTGGAACGATTCTAGTCTATGCACAAAGCGCAGCAGCAACCGACACAACTTAATTTTAATATGGCAAAAAGCTTGGCCACCTAAAGTAAGCACGCACGTGCTTACATTTTGATTGGCTTGTACACATTATTGTAAAATGTTTCATAACTGTAATTTATATTATTTATTATAAAATAATTCTGTCATTCATTGATTTATTTAACGACAATATTATCTGCCTCTGAGGGTCCTACAGGGACTCTCAGAGACAGCTTCATGAATTTCAGGGTAGGCTGTGCAGTTGATTAATTCAACGACAGGGGTCAGTGTAGACCGATGTTAAACCCAGAAAAAGTAACGAGAGAGGATCGTCAACGTGTGCTTCTACTAGTGACAGAGATTGTTTCTGACAGGTGAAGTATGTGCTAAGACAAGTTTGACTTTTTAGGATCTTTTTGACTGGCAGTAATGCTATTGTTGTATGATTAGCCCTTGACTTGTAGCCTACATCTAACTCATGCATTATAATATACAACATGTCCCTAGGATGACATTAGCCTACACAGGGGGGTGAAGGCATATCCTTGATGTGCAAGTCAGCAAAAAAAGGCACCCAAGAGCATGATAGAATAATTAATTATATATTCTGTAGACTATAAAATACCAATTTTCTTTCAATATCCTATACATCACTGTAGCATTCTCCTCTGTCTTGTGGCCCACCACACTAATCCTCATATGTATCTGATTTGTAGCATAACATGAAAATAAACCAAATAATCTGATTTAAAAGTGTATATCCATCATCAAACAAACCACTTGTCATTCCTTAATACATTAATACAAACATCACCATTAAGAAGGAATCAAAAAGAGGTTTTAATGTCTGACAGTGCTGAAAGCCAAGGAAGGAGGAGGAGATGTAATTACAGTGGGGAGAACAAGTATTTGATACACTGCCGATTTTGCAGGTTTTCCTACTTACAAAGCATGTAGAGGTCTGTAATTTTTATCATAGGTACACTTCAACTGTGAGAGACGGAATCTAAAACAAAAATCCAGAAAATCACATTGTATGATTTTTAAGTAATTAATTTGCATTTTATTGCATGACATAAGTATTTGATCACCTACCAACCAGTAAGAATTCCGGCTCTCACAGACCTGTTAGTTTTTCTTTAAGAAGCCCTCCTGTTCTCCACTCATTACCTGTATTAACTGCACCTGTTTGAACTCGTTACCTGTATAAAAGACACCTGTCCACAACCTCAATCAAACAGACTCCAACCTCTCCACAATGGCCAAGACCAGAGAGCTGTGTAAGGATATCAGGGTTAAATTGTAGACCTGCACAAGGCTGGGATGGGCTACAGGACAATAGGCAAGCAGCTTGGTGAGAAGGCAACAACTGTTGGCGCAATTATTAGAACATGGAAGAAGTTCAAGATGATGGTCAATCACCCTCGGTCTGGGGCTCCATGCAAGATCTCACCTCGTAGGGCATCAATGATCATGAGGAAGGTGAGGGATCAGCCCAGAACTACACGGCAGGACCTGGTCAATGACCTGAAGAGAGCTGGGACCACAGTCTCAAAGAAAACCATTAGTAACACACCATGCCGTCATGGATTAAAATCCTGCAGCGCACGCAAGGTCCCCCTGCTCAAGCCAGCGCATGTCCAGGCCCGTCTGAAGTTTGCCAATGACCATCTGGATGATCCAGAGGAGGAATGGGAGAAGGTCATGTGGTCTGATGAGACAAAAATAGAGCTTTTTGGTCTAAACTCCACTCGCCGTGTTTGGAGGAAGAAGAAGGATGAGTACAACCCCAAGAACACCATCCCAACCGTGAAGCATGGAGGTGGAAACATCATTCTTTGGGGATGCTTTTCTGCAAAGGGGACAGGACGACTGCACCGTATTGAGGGGAGGATGGATGGGGCCATGTATCGCGAGATCTTGGCCAACAACCTCCTTCCCTCAGTAAGAGCATTGAAGATGGGTCGTGGCTGGTTCTTCCAGCATGACAACGACCCGAAACACACAGCCAGGGCAACTAAGGAGTGGCTCCGTAAGAAGCATCTCAAGGTCCTGGAGTGGCCTAGCCAGTCTCCAGACCTGAACCCAATAGAAAATCTTTGGAGGGAGCTGAAAGTCCGTATTGCCCAGCGACAGCCCCGAAACCTGAAGGATCTGGAGAAGGTCTGTATGGAGGAGTGGGCCAAAATCCCTGCTGCAGTGTGTGCAAACCTGGTCAAGAACTACAGGAAACGTATGATCTCTGTAATTGCACACAAAGGTTTCTGTACCAAATATTAAGTTCTGCTTTTCTGATGTATCAAATACTTATGTCATGCAATAAAATGCAAATTATTTACTTAAAAATCATACAATGTGATTTTCTGGATTTTTGTTTTAGATTCCGTCTCTCACAGTTGAAGTGTACCTATGATAAAAATTACAGACCTCTACATGCTTTGTAAGTAGGAAAACTTGCAAAATCGGCAGTGTATCAAATACTTGTTCTCCCCACTGTATGTCATGTCATCTCTCTCTCTCAATTCAATTCAATTCCTGGGGCTTTATTGGCATGGGAAACATATGTTAACATTGCCAAAGCAAGTGAAGTAGATAATATACAAAAGTGAAAAATAAACAATAAAAATGAAAAATTAACATTACACTCACAGAAGTTCCAAGATAATAAAGACATGACAAATGTCATATTATGTATACATACAGTGTTGTAACGATGTGCAAATGGTTAAAGTACAAAAGGGAAAATAAATTAACATAACTATGGGTTGTATTTACAATTGTGTTTGTTCTTCACTGGTTGCCCTTTTCTTGTGGCAACAGGTCACAAATCTTGCTGCTGTGATGGCACACTGTGGTATTTCACCCAGTAGATATGGGAGTTTATCAAAATCGGGTTTGTTTTCAAATTATTTGTGGATCTGTGTAATCTGAGGGAACTAAACTCAGCAAAAAAAGAAACGTCCCTTTTTCAGGACAATCTCTTTCAAAGATAATTCGTAAAAATCCGAATAACTTCACAGATCTTCATTGTAACGGGTTCAAACACTGTTTCCCATGCTTGTTCAATGTACCATAAACAATTCATGAACATGCACATGTGGAACGGTAGTTAAGACACTAACAGCTTACAGACGGTAGGCAATTAAGGTCACAGTTATTACAACTTAGGACACTAAAGAGCCCTTTCTACTGACTCTGAAAAACACCAAAAGAAAGATGCCCAGGGTCCCTGCTCATCTGCGTGAACATGCCTTAGGCATGCTGCAAGGAGAAATGATGTGGCCAGGGCAATAAATTACAATGTCCGTACTGTGAGACGCCCAAGACAGCGCTACAGGGAGACAGGATGGACAGCTGATCGTCCTCGCAGTGGCAGACCATGTGTAACAACACCTGCACAGGATCGGTACATCCGAACATCACACCTGCGGGACAGGTACAGGATGGCAACAACAACTGCCTGAGTTACACCAGGAACGCACAATCCCTCCATCAGTGCTCAGACTGTCCGCAATAGGCTGAGAGAGGCTGGACTGAGGGTTTGTAGGCCTGTTGTAAGGCAGGTCCACACCAGACATCACCGGCAACAACGTCGCCTATGTGCACAAACCCACTGTCGCTGGACCGGTGAAGTGAAGAGCAAAAAGTGCTCTTCACTGACGAGTCGCGGTTTTGTCTCACCAGGGGTGATGGTCGGATTCGCGTTTATCATCGAAGGAATGAGCGTTACACTGAGGCCTGTACTCTGGAGCGGGATCAATTTGGAGGTGGAGCGTCCGTCATGGTATGGGGCGGTGTGTCACAGCATCATCAGACTGAGCTTGTTGTCATTGCAGGCAATCTCAACGCTGTGCGTTACATGGAAGACATCCTCCTCCCTCATGTGGTACCCTTCCTGCAGGCTCATCCTGACATGACCCTCCAGCATGACAATGCCACCAGCCATACTGCTCGTTCTGTGCGTTATTTCCTGCAAGACAGGAATGTCAGTGTCCTGCCATGGCCAGCGAAGAGCCCAGATCTCAGTCCCATTGAGCACGTCTGGGACCTGTTGGATTGAAGGGTGAGGGCCATTCCCCCCAGAAATGTCCGGGAACTTGCAGGTGCCTTGGTGGAGGAGTGGGGAAACATCTCACAGCAAGAACTGGCAAATCTTGTGAAGTGCATGAGGAGGAGATGCACTGCAGTACTTAATGCAGCTGGTGGCCACACCAGATACTGACTGTTACTTTTGATTTTGACCCCCCCTTTGTTCAGGGACACATTATTCAATTTCTGTTAGTCACATGTCTGTGGAACTTGTTCAGTTTATGTCTCAGTTGTTGAATCTTGTTATGTTCATACAAATATTTACACATGTTAAGTTTGCTGAAAATAAACACAGTTGACAGTGAGAGGAAGTTTCTTTTTTTGCTGAGTTTATGCGTCTCTAATATGGTCATACATTTGGCAGGATGTTAGGAAGTGCAGCTCAGTTTCCACCTCATTTTGTTGGCAGTGGGCACATAGCCTGTCTTCTCTTGAGAGCCAGGTCTGCCTACGGCAGCCTTTCTCAATAGCAAGGCTATGCTCACGGAGTCTGTACATAGTCAAAGCTTTCCTTAAGTTTGGGTCAGTCACTATGGTCAGGTATTCTGCCACTGTGTACTCTCTAGGGCCAAATAGCATTCTAGTTTGTTCTGTTTTTTTGTGAATTCTTTCCATTGTATCAAGTAATCATCTTTTTGTTTTCTCATGATTTGGTTGGGTCTAAGTGTGTTGCTGTCCTGGGGCTGTGTGGGGTCTGTTTGTGTTTGTGAACAGAGCCCCAGGACCAGCTTGCTTAGGGGACTCTTCTCCAGGTTAATCTCTCTGTAGGTGATGGCTTTGTTATGGAAGGTTTGGGAATCGCTTCCTTTTCGGTGGTTGTAGAATTTAATTGCTCTTTTCCGGATTTTGATAATTAGTGGGTATCGGCCTAATTCTGCTCTGCATGCATTATTTGGTGTTTTACGTTGTACACAGAGGATATTTTTGCAGAATTCTGCATGCAGAGTCTCAATTTGGTGTTTGTCCCATTCTGTGAATTCTTGGTTGGTGAGCGGACCCCAGACCTCACAACCATAAAGGGCAATAGGTTATATAACTAACTGATTCAAGTATTTTTAGCCAGATCCTAATTGGTATGTCAACTTTTATGTTCCTTTTGATGGCATAGAATGCCCTTGTCTCTCAGATCATTCATAGCTTTGTGGAAGTTACCTGTGGCGCTGATGTTTAGGCCAAGGTATGTATCGTTTTTTGTGTGCTCTAGGGCAACAGTGTTTAGATGGAATTTGTTTTTTTGGTCCTGGTGACTGGACCTTTTTTGGAACACCATTATTTTATTGAGATTAACTGTCAGAGCCCAGGTCTGGCAGAATCTGTGCAGAAGATCTAGGTGCTGCTGTAGGCCCTCCTTGGTTGGTGACAGAAGCACCAGATCATCAGCAAACAGTAGACATTTGACTTCAGAGTTTAGTAGGGTGAGGCTGGGTGCTGCAGACTTTTCTAATGCCCTCGCCAATTCGTTGATATATATGTTGAAGAGGGTGCGGCTTAAGCTGCATTCCTGTCTTACCCCACGTCCCTGTGGGAAGAAATGTGTGTGTTTTTTGCCTATTTTAACCGCACACTTGTTGTTTGTGTACAGTACAAGGATTTTATAATGTCGTATGTTTTTCCACCAACACCACTTTCCATAAATTTGTACAGCAGACCCTCATGCCAAATTGAGTCGAAGGCTTTTTTGAAACCAACAAAGCATGAGAAGACTTTGCCTTTGCTTTGGTTTGGTTTGTTTGTTTGTCAAATAGGGTGTGCAGGGTGAATACGTGGTCTGTCGTACGATAATTTGGTAAAAAGCCAATTTGACATTTGCTCAGTACATTGTTTTCACTGAGGAAATTTACAACTCTGCTGTTAATGATAATTCAGAGGATTTCCCCAAGATTGCTGTTGATGCATATCCCACGGTAGTTATTGGGGTCAAATTTGTCTCCACTTTTGTGGATTGGGGTGATCAGTCCTTGGTTCAAATATTGGGGAAGATGCCAGAGCTAAGGATGATGTTAAAGAGCTTTAGTATAGCCAATTGGAATTTGTTGTCTGTATATTTTATCATTTCATTGAGGATACCATCAACAACACAGGCCTTTTTGGGTTGGAGGGTTTTTGTTTTGTCCTGTAGTTCATTCAAGGTAATTGGAGAATCCAGTGGGTTCTGGTAGTCTTTAGTAGTTTATTCTAAGATGTGTATTTGATCATGTATATGTTTTTGCTGTTTGTTCTTTGTTATAGAGCCAAAAAGATTAGATAAGTGGTTTACCCATACATCTCCATTTTGGATAGATAATTATTTGTGTTGTTGTTTGTTTAGTGTTTTCCAATTATCCCAGAAGTGGTTAGAGTCTATGGATTCTTTAATTACTGTACATTGAGCTGATTTCTGATGTGCTGTTCCTTCGTTTTCTGTAGTGTATTTCTGTATTGTTTTAGTGATTCACCATAGTGAAGGCGTAGACTCAGGTTTCCTGGGTCTCTATGTTTTTGGTTGGACAGGTTTTTCAATTTCTTTCTTAGGTTTTTGCATTCTTCATCAAACCATTTGTCATTGTTGTTCATTTTCTTCGGTTTTCTGTTTGACATGTTTAGATTTGATAGGGAAGCTGAGAGGTCAAATATACTGTTAAGATTTTCTACTGCCAAGTTTACACCTTCACTATTACAGTGGAACATTTTGTCCAGGAAGTTGTCTAGAAGGGATTGAATTTGTTGTTGCCTAATTGTTTTTTTGGTAGATTTCCACACTACATTCCTTCCATCTATAGCATTTCTTAATATTACTCAGTTCCTTTGACTTTGATGCCTCATGATTGAGTATTGCTCTGTTCAAGTAGACTGATTCAAGTAGACTGACTGATTTTACTGTGGTCTAAAAGGAGTGTTAGTGGGCTGACTCTGAATGCTCTGAGAGACTCTGAGTTGAGGTCAGTGATAAAGTAGTCTACAGTATTACTCTCTGTCTTTCTCTCTCTCTATATATCACTCTCTCTGTCTCTCTCTCTTTCTGTCTCTCTCTCTGGCGAGTTGCTCTGCTAAGTGGAAGATTAATGGCGAGATGATGTCCTGCCATCCCACTTAATGGACCTTGGAGTCATTATTTCCGTTGTGTGAGAAATTCTGCCCAGGCTTATGCGAGGGCAAGAAGCAAACAAAGCATAAAAACCAATTAGGTGTGGGCATATCAATTCTTTGTCGTGATTTCACATCTACTCTGGCAATTATTGATCGGAGTTCAGCTTAATAAGAGGGCCTGTTTCTGATAATTGGAAAAGGGATTTTTCAAGCAAACAAGCAATAGCTTAAAGACAAGAAATGTAGATATGAAATAACTAGCAGAGTTTAATATTTTATTGTAGGGCAAAAACATGTTTATATTCTCTTCTTAAATATGATTGCTCACAAACAAAAGCATGCCATTGTGGTGGAATCATCAGACCCAGTTATCCAATAAAAGTGGATGTAGTCAAATTGTTAATAGATTTTCCAGTTGACAATAAGGGCACTCACTCTACTGTAACGTTACATTGTGGACCCAATGCCTGCTCAATGGGAATGTGAGTGTATGTGCTTTGAACACATGCAGTGGACATGAATGTGGGTGCTGTTCTGTCCCCGACTCTCTCCACTGGTCCCTGGGAATGTTCTGAACTGCTCCAGCTTTCACCCTGCCGAAAAACACTTTTTTGTGACTAAACAAAAGATGCAGTCAGTGTGTGAGTAAGTACCATGATGGATTAGTGAGAGATTAGCTAGCCAGCAGTAAGTAAGCAATTTCTGAGCATTTTGTCTCCACGTCCCCCTACTACTCTCAGGAGATGCTCTCTCCTTCTCAGCAGTGGCAAGTTGAGCTGCACACTGGAGCATTTAGGAAACAAAGCGTTGTTTGAATCATAGAATACCAAAGAGATATAGTAATATGAGTGTTCTTCTTCCCAAGTTTATTTTGTCAGCTTCTCTCTCACTGGAACCTTGTAGATTTCCTAGATTCTCAAGAGAAGTATGATACCATATTTCCAACACATATCCATGTATCTCCATTCTGATTTGGACTTATCAGGACTGACATATACCTGTTTGTCTGATTCTTCAATATACTCTTAGTGAGGGAATTAGATGACTTCTACCACCTGTTAATAAACAAATCAAAATCAAATCAAATTGTATTGGTCACATGCACATATTTAGCAGATGTCATTGCGGGTGTAACGAAATGCTTGTGTTCCTAGCTCCAACAGTACACTAGTATCTAACAATACACAACAATACACACTAATCTAAAAGTAAAAGAATGGAATTAAGAAATGTACAAATATTAGATCGAGCAATGTCGGAGTGGAATTGACTAAAATATAGTAGAATAAAATACAGTATATACATATGAGATCAGTAAAGCAGTATGTAAACATTATTTTGACATTATTAAACTGGCTAGTGTTCCATTATTAAAGTGGCCAGTGATTCCAAGTCCATGTATATAGGGTAGCAGCCTCTAAGGTGCAAGATTGCGTAACTGGGTGGAAGCCGGCTGGTGATGGCTATTTAACAGTCTGATGGCCTTGAGATAGAAGCTGTTTTTAGTGTCTCAGTCACAGCTTTGATGCACCTGTACTGACCTCACCTTCTGGATGATAGTGGGGTGAACAGACCGTGGCTCGGCTGGTTGATGTCCTTGATGATCTTTTTGGCCTTCCTGTGACATCGGGTGGTGTAGGTGTCCTGGAGTGTTGGGCAGACCGCATCACCCTCTGGAGAGCTCTGCGGTTGCGGGCGGTGCAGTTGCCGTACTAGGCAGTGATACAGCCCGACAGGATGCTCTCAATTGTGCATCTGTAAAAGTTTGTGAAGGTTTTAGGGGCCAAGCCAAATTTGTTCTTTCTTCACCAGACTGTCTGTGTGGGTGGGCCATTTCGATTGTAGGTATGTGTACGCCGAGGAACTTGAAGCTTTCCACCTTCTCCACTGCGGTCCCATCGATGTGGATAGGGGCGTGCTTCCTCTGCTGTTTGAGGTAGTCAAACATGGAACACCATCTAGTTTAAACAGACAGGTAAGAGGAAAAAATGTCTCTGTGGTGGATGAGCTGTAGGAGTAAGTGAGAGGGACTGGGATGGGCCCTCTGGTGAGGAGAGGCAGCCGTCTGAAAGGTCAGTGTATTAAGACAATACAGTGTGCCTGTCTGTGCCTGCCCTAGCTCTGCGGAAAGGTCTAAACGGGATCCTTGGGACGTCCCAACTCTGATGTCACCCCGTTGAAGTTCACATTTAAAACGGTTAAGGTTAGGTTTAGGGTAGGGGTTAGAGTTAGAGTTAAGGGTATGGATGTCCTAAGGATTTGAGATTGCAATTACCCTAGCTCTGCTGAGCCACAGAGTTAATGGATGGGGAGGCCTCATGGAGCCAGCCATTCTATTGAGTTGCATTAATGTGGTCAGGGGAGACTCAAATCAAATCAAATGTATTGGTCACACACATATTTAGCAGATGCTATTGCTGGTGTAGCAAAATTCTTGTGTTCCTACTGTAGCTCCAACAGTCGCATGGCACATCCCTTCATATCCACTTTCAGAGCTGCTCAGCCTTCAGAGTGCTGGGCGAGCTGAACCCCCCTCCTCATCTCTCTCTCTCTCTCTCTCTCTCTCTCTCTATATATATATATATATATATATATATATATATATATTTATATATATCCCTCTCTCTCTACCATCCACAGGATCAGATTTTAGCATCAGAGCAATAACTTGGTTCATCTTTGTTTTGTTGTTCTACCTCAGCTTTAGGCAGTGGTTTTAGTACCATCACGCTATCTGTCGTGAGAACAGGTTGGTCTTCTCTGTATTACAAGGGATTTTATAGCTTCACATGTTTGCAATACAATGTGTTGTTACCCAATCAAATTAATCTGTCCATGTGTAGCATGTTGAAGACAGTTCCCACAGTGCACAGTCATTGTTGAAAGGTGTTGAAACATCTTTAAAACAAGATAAGGGTGTGTAAGTTGTTGTATGTGGTTTCACTGATTTCCTGCTATGCTGACTTGACTACCTCAAGTTAGAGTACATTCAAGGATACTACTTGAGTTCAGAGATTTTGAAATGGCATGTTCCTAATGTGTTCTGAGAACTCTGATTGTGAAACAGAGTTGCGTTGGACGGCCATGTCTTCATATAGATTGAATGAGAGGTACATAGTTTATGAATGGAGCACAGTGGCTTCAGGGCCAGTCAGACTGGCAATCTGCTCAGCATAATGACAGGAAAGGATGTTGTTTAACGCTTCCCTCCAACCCACAGGAACCACTTCCACTCTCTGACACTTCTCCACTCCCCCAGATATCACTCTATCAAAATGCCTCAAGAGGCATGACCAATCCATCACAGACCCATATTGTAAGATGGCCTCTTACACTGCCTAATGCTCTCCTATGTTTAATATGGCTGTTGTGGTTGACTGACCTGTAATTGGGGTAACAAGTGCAGTCAGGTTCACCTCCACATTCTTGACATTCAAGTTTGTCTCAGTCGGGTATTAACAAGGCCTTCAAAGATGTTACGTTTAGATTATTTTTTTGTTTTAGAGTCACACCACAAAACACTGTTTATTTATAGTAACACATTAACACATTTATAGTACACATAAAACATTCATAAAACCTTAATTAATCCCCCTAATATTGTGTTTACACCTAGTTTGAATGAAGGTTGCATCCAACATTCCCCTCAACATTCCCCTCTGCCCCCTTGCATTCCATGTCTGTTCCTCTTGTCATGTTTTCATTCGCCTACGGATCACTGACTCTGTGTTTGTTTTGGTTGTTTGATTGCGCAGATTGCTAATGGCTGGTCAGTCAGAGGGTAGAAGATGGATGTACAGACTTTTGTTCTGATTTCAAAAGTATACCTACTTGTGGTTCCATGATGTTGTTAGTGCAAATATAGATGAATTATGTGAGGGTGAGTGTTATTTAAATTTCATTCAATTACCTTTTTCCAATTGTTATTTGGGATCGGCAGTACTTGGCTACTAAATGTGTACCTAAAGCAGTGTTAGCGAGTAGGCTGTCCATATAGCTAGATCCACATAGCCATCTGTATTACCATGCAGTGTACAAAACATTAGGAACACCTGCTCTTTCCATGACATAGACTGACCAGGTGAATCCAGGTGAAAGCTATGATCCCTTATTGATGTCACCTGTTAAATCACATGATAAGTGTATGTGTGCCATTCAGCGGGTGAATGAGTAAGAAAAAATATTTAAGTGCCTTTGAATGGGGTATGGTAGTAGGTGCCAGGCGCGCCGGTTTAAATGTGTCAAGAACTGCAACACAAAATATTATAGTGCCTTTGAACGGGGTATGGTAGTAGGTGCCAGGCACACAGGTTTAAATGTGTCAAGAAGGTGTTCGTCATGTTTTGTACACTCAGTGTATAACCCCACAATATGATTCATTGATAGATTCCAAGCAGGTTACCACCTGCAGTAGTGCTTGTAGTGTATCCAAATCAAACTGGAGTCAAAATCAAACATTTGACACTGAGCTGCTCCAATCAATGAGGCCTAATCCCGGACTTTAACCATACATCTGTTTGGTAATTGGTTGGGCTACTAGAGGGATGAACCATGGCTGGGGGAGACTGTGGTGGAGTGTTCCATTCTGCAAATAACCCATTCCTGTTCTCAGATTCAAAGAGAAGCAATTCTGGCAGCCTCCTGGGCCACATTGTCTGTGATATTCTCTCCCCCTGTGTGTATTTTCCTCATGGATACATTATTTGTTCTGAATATAAATAACAGTCATGGGCCAGATGCAGGAGGGAGACACAATTTAAATTCTAGTAAACTTCCAGGGAGTAATCGGGAGCAGAGGGGACGGTTTCCTCCCAGTTCACTTTATACTCACGTAGAGATTTTTATGGAATGGGACTTACTTTCACGACCTCACCTCATCTACATTGTGACCGGCAGCTTATCCATATAGCCTTCTTTTTTTTGGGGGGGGGGGGGGGGGGGGGGTAGTGGATAGATCAGCTATGAAACTAGCAGACAGATCAAATAACATTACATGCATTATTTCTGATCCCCTTTTTATTTTCATTTTTTTTCCCCCTGCCATCCTCTCCTCCGGTTGGAGGACCTGGTGGAAAACATAAAAATGCAATATATATACATATATTGAGAGAGCTCTTGAGTTGAACCAGTAAATCTCAGAGCTTTGAGGTTCCAGTAGCCTACCAGGAAGTGTTCTCACAGTGCTGATGACATGCAGGCCGAAGCCCAGACTCAAATCTGCAAGCTGTGCAGTCAGGAAATGAAGGAATCAAGCTGCCACGAGTGAGGAAAGTGGTGTGAACTTCACAGGGCATAACTACAGCATTTGCTATTGTGTAAATCTGATGCATGTGTGTAATGACAGAGTAACATTGCATCTCATTGACCAACATTTAGATACAGTGCATTCGGAAAGTATTCAGACCACTTGACTTCTTCCACATTTGGTAGGTTACAGCCTTATTCTAAAATGGATTAAATCGTTTTCCCGCCTCATCAATCTACACACAATACCCCATGATGACAAAGCAAAAACAGGTTTTTAGAATTTACATGAGTATTCAGACCATTTACTAAGTACTTTGTTGAAGCACCTTTGGCAGCGATTACAGCCGTCGAGGCTTTTTGGGTATGACGCTACAAGCTTGGCACAACTGTATTTGGTGATTTTCTCCCATTCTTCTCTGCAGATCCTCTCAAGCTCTGTCAGGTTGGATGGAGAGCATTGCTACACAGCTATTTTCAGGTCTCTCCAGAGATGTTAGATCGGGTTCAAGTCCGGGCTCTGGCTGGGCCACTCAAGAACATTCAGAGACTTGTCCCGAAGCTACTCCTGCGTTGTCTTGGCTGTATGCTTAGGGTTGTTGTCCTGTTGGAAGGTGAACCTTCGCCCTAGTCTGAGGTCCTGAGCGCTCTGGAGCAGGTTTTCATCAAGGATCTCTCTGTACCTTGCTCCGTTCATCTTTGCTTCGATCCTGACTAGTCTCCCAGTCCCCACAGCATGATGCTGCCACCACCATGCTTCACCGTAGGGATGGTGCCAGGTTTCCTCCAGACGTGACACTTGGCATTCAGGCCAAAGAGTTCAATCTTGGTTCCATCAGACAAGAGAATCTTGTTTCTCATGTTTTAGGTGCCCTTTTGGCAAACTCCAAGCGGGCTGTCATGTGCCTTTTACCGAGGAGTGGCTTCCGTCTGGTCACTCTACCATAATGGCCTGATTGGTGGAGTGCTGCAGAGACGGTTGTTTTTCTGGAAGTTTCGCCTATCTCCACAGAGGGATTCTAGAGCTCTGTTAGAGTGACCATTGGGTTCTTGGTCACCTCCCTGACCAAGACCCTTCTCCACCGATTGCTCAGTTTGGCCGGGTGGCCAGCTCTAGCAAGAATCTTGGTGCTTCCAAACTTCTTCCATTTAAGAATGATGGAGGCCACTGTGTTCTTAGGGATCTTTAATTGTCACGCCCTGATCTGTTTCACCTGTTCCTGTGCTTATCTCCACCCCCTCCAGGTGTCGCTTATTTTCCCCAGTGTATTTTTCCCTGTGTTTCCTGTCTCTCTGTGCCAGTTCGTCTTGTATGTTTAGTCAAGTCGACGAGCGTGTTTTTCCCGTTCTCCTTTTTCTAGTCCTCCCGGTTTTGACTATTGCCTGTTTCTGGACTCTGTACCCGCCTGCCTGACCATTCTGCCTGCCTTGACTACGAGCCTGTCTGCTACGCTGTACCTCCTGGACTCAGATCTGGTTTTGACCTTTTTGCTTGTCCACGACCATTCTCTTGCCTACCCCTTTGGATTATTAAACATTGTAAGACTCAAACCATCTGTCTCCTGTGTCTGCATCTGGGTCTCGCCTTGTGCCTCGATATCAATGCTGCAGATAGTTTTTTGTACCCTTCCCCAGGTCTGTTCCTCAGCACAATCCTGTCTTGGCGCTTTACGGACAATTCCTTCAACCTCATGGCTTGGTTTTTGCTCTGACATGTACTGTGCGCCTTTCCAAATCACATCCAATCAATTGAATTTACTACGGGTGGACTCCAATCAAGTTGTAGAAACATCTCAAGGATGATCAATGAAAACAGGATGCACCTGAGCTCAATTTTCAGTCTCATAGCAAAAGGGTCTGAGTACTTATGTAAATAAGGTATTTAAAATAAATAAAAATTAAATTTGCAAACAATTCAAAAAAACGTTTTCTGCTTTGTCATAATGGGATATTGTGTGTAGATTGCGAAGCATTTTTTATTTATTTAATACATTTTAGAATAAGGCTATAAACATAACAAAATGTGGAAAAAGTCAAGGGGTCTGAATACTTTCCGAATGCACTGTACGTACAGAAGCAATGATTGAATTGATTAGGCACATTGTGTTGATGTTAAATTAGGTTGTTTATTCATCATAAATAAGCAAATGTATTTATCCACCATAAAAACAAGAATCCACAATGTTTCCGTGGAATCATTAGGCTAAATGTAAGTCTGATGTTTGAGTTAAATGGTTTGAAGACTGATTTGCAGCTTTGCCTATTTCTGGGACTCTGCGGCCCATGCATTTTTAAAAGCTTTTCCATTGGCGATCATCATCCATCCTCTTTGTTCAACAGTTCAGCAAACTCCTCCCTGGAAACACACTCACCATTTTCCCATTACTTTCTTGATAAAGGGCCAACGGTTGTAATGATCTCCTTATTTTACAGCAGTACATCTGCACGCTACATGGCATGAGCATGACCCTCTCCTATCACTTTGTGTGTGTGTGTTGGTGTGTGATTCTGCCCAGCGCAGTGCCACAGCCTGCTGATGGTGATGAATGAGCTGGAGGGGATGATGAAGTGGCTGGAGTCAGGCCCTTATCTGATGCAGCCTTGGGAAGAACACCACAAGGCCGGCCCCACACTATGCTAAACATCCTGGTTCATTTGCACTGAAGCCGCAGGAAGCACCTCCCTCAGGGCCAGGGTCCAAGGTTTGAATTATGAAGACACCCAGGGATGGTGGGTGGGTGGGTGCGTACTCCAATAGCAAATAATTAACAATATTGATCCAGAGAGGCATATTTTTAGGGGGCCTGTCACCCCTAAGAGTTAGTGTGTAATTTTAACCCTACCAGGGTTCCCATCTCAGGGCAAGGTGCACTCCCCCAGAGTTACATCCAGTCAGGATGGCCTTGGTCTGGCCCAGGGGTTAGGAGTCAGAGTTATTGGATGGGGGTCTCTTTGGGGTGGGAAAGGTGGGTGTTAGGAGCAAGAGGTACTGTGGGTGGCCAGGGCTGTGGGGATTTGGGGAGTGTGAGGTGCGGTGAGGGGCTAGAGGTACTGGGGGTTGGAGGCTGAGGGACTTTGCCAAGGCCATGGTGGAGGTGCTCCAATCAAGTGGGATTACCATGCCACCTGTCTGCACGTTGCTGCCCAGCCTTGATATACTGTGGCGGGGTGGCAGCCAGATGTGGAGGTGCAGCTGTGGTTCAGACCTGGAGAGTTTATGTAGTCCCTCTGGATTTCCCCCTAAGCCTCTCCACAGGACAGACGGCCATTCAGCTAGGAACCACATGTTTCTTCCTCCTTCCCTCCCTCTCTCCACCCTCCTCAATACCAGGATGCAACAGATCCTGAGAGGAATCTATTACCCCCTCTTCATCCCCACTGGTCTTGGTTATCCGATTCATTACGTGGGAAGGAATAACTCTGGCCACTCAACATCTACCCACCTATTGTAACGACCTGGGTGTCGGGGAGGTGCGAAGTCAGACGCAGGAACAGCGGAGCTTCAATATGTTGAGTCTTTAATACCCAACTGGCAAACAAAATGTCCAACACGGACGTACTGGGTGTCACACAACGGTCCAACGACACGATAAACAAACCCAGTCCACAATAATAATCTCCACTCCCGAAATCCAAAAAGCTACAATGTAACAATCCCGCACAAAGAAGCGTACGGGCTGGCTGACTAATAAAGCCACACTAATAAACAATTAACTAAACACAGGTGATACAAATCAACACATAAGGAGGGGGAGGAAAAAGAGTCAGTGGCAGCTAGTAGGCCGGTGACGACGACCGCCGAGCGCCACCCGAACGGGAAGGAGAGCCTGCCTCGGTTGAAGTCGTGACACCTATTGTCATGGGCTATCTCATTAGGGTGTACTGTATGTGTTTCCATAGATGTTCTCCACTAAATGTAAGATCTGTGAATAGGTAGTGCAGGTATATTGAATCAGAAAGACCACATTGACTTGACGTGTTTATTTTTTTCCATGTCTCTGACAGTTGTGACTGGGGTGAACATGACCTTATTACAAAGCCTTCAAAGAAAAAGCCCTTGAAAGAACACACAGAGCTCCGAGCTCACAAGGCAATATGCACCATGCTCCCCCTCTTTAACGGCTTACCGTAAAATTCTCAAAGCTTTAGGAAACATATGTGTCTATTTTTATTGGCAAAAGCAATTGAGCAGCTCTCTGCGTGTGTTGGCATAGATCAGACAGGGTTTCTGCCATGGATAATTCCATCTAACATTTCAGAACCGATGACTAAAAAGGGTTTTCTAGAGGTCATTATATTTGGGATTCTTTTTTAAAATCAATTTGTGCCTATTTATTTTTATTTTCTAATGTCAACCACAATATGGGCACTTATGGTAATTTCAACAACACCCACTTTTGTAGCGATTGAAAAGGAAATTAAATAAAAGATCTAAACACATGCAGATATCAGGACAGACAGACATCCTTCGACATTGTGATCTGCCGTTCCTCCATGCCCTCCCTGGTCGCCCAACAAAGAGGCAGGCTCTTGTCGGGAAACCGAGCGTGGGCAGGAGAGAGCTGGGTATCTGCCACATGCTGTGTAACCACTCCCTGCGGGTTGAGAATGGTGCCCATATGCGTAGGCTGTGTGTGTAGGTGTGGCTTTATGTGCCCTTTGTGTGTGCCCTTTCCCTGTGTGCCTTGAGTGGTGCCGGTTACGTAGGCATCCCTTCCCAGCACAGGCAGCACCGTGTATGGCATCCCCCATTGGCACTGCCCACAGCCCACCCTGACAAAGCCAGCCCTGGCCTGCCCTGCCTGCCCAGACCCTCCTGCCCTGGCACCGGACCCTGGAAAGTTAAAATGCTCCAACTCAGGATAAATAAACAAATCCCCCATAAACAGAAAACCCAGGGTTTTCTGTTCATTAATAGACTACCACCTTTTGAAAGCCGGATTGTGTGCACTGTCTATCTGAGAGGACAACAACACAATGATTTAGGGATAAAGAGGAACAATACAGCTCTGTGTGACAGATAGTCACATTGAGATGCTCTTTTGTTTGAAATTAACTCAAACGGATCAATGCCTCAGTGTCTTCTGTTTAATGAACAAAATCACTCCATAATGCATCAGAAAACTAAACTTAGGAAGTAGTGGTTCTTAGGACGAACACATCATCTAATTTGTGTAGTTTGATTCATTATGACACTGAGAAGTCATTTCTCAGTATAATTATTCTGACACTGCTTTTCTCCCACCCACCGCTTTTGTGAAGCATTATGTAACTTAAAGGAGTCTTTCATGAGCAGAACCTGTGTCTTGACAATCTGCACAGTTAGAAATGCAGTTGTTTCTTTTGATAAGTGTGGGGTCATTGCAGGAGAAAACGGAAACGGCTGATTTTTAATGGAATATCTACATAGGCGTACAGAGGCCCATTATCAGCAACCATCACTCCTGTGTTCCAATGGCACGTTGTGTTAGCTAATCCAAGTTTATAATTTTAAAAGGCTAATTGATCATTAGAAAACCCTTTTGTAATTATGTTAGCACAGCTGAAAACTGGTGTTCTGATTAAAAAAGCAATACAACTTGTCACGTTCCTGACCTGTTTTCTGTTAGTTTGTGTATGTGTTAGCTGGTCAGGACGTGAGTTTGGGTGGGCAGTCTATGTTTTCTGTTTCTATGTTGGTTTAAGGGTGACCTGATATGGCTCTCAATTAGAGGCAGGTGGTTTTCATTTCCTCTGATTGAGAGCCATATTAAGGTAGGTGTTTTCACACTGTTTGTTTGTGGGTGGTTGTCTTCCGTGTCTGTATGTTATTTCGTACCACACGGGACTGTTTCGGTTTGTATGTAGTCTGTTCCTGTTCGTGCGTTCTTCGTGTCTATGTAAGTTCTCATGTTTAGGTCAGTCTACGTCGTTTGTTATTTTGTTTCATTTCAAGTGTAGTTCGTGTTCGTTTTTTCGTCTTGTCAATAAATTCATTATGTATTCACAACCCGCTGCATATTGGTCCACCGATCCTTCTCTCCTCTCCTCTTCCGAGGAAGAGGAGGACGACACCCTACAGAACCACCCACCAAATTACCAGAACCAAGCAGCGGGGAAAAGGACAGCAACCGCAGAAATCCCAGGACTTGTGGACTTGGGAGGACGAGTTGAACGGAGAAGGACCCTGGGCACAGGCTGGGGAGTATCGCCGCCCCAAAGCTGAGCTGGAGGAAGCGAAAGCTGAGCGGCGGCGATATGAGGCAGCACGGCAGCGGGACAGGTACGAGAGGCAACCCCAGAAATTTTTTTGGGGGGGGCTAGAGAGGAGTGTGGCTAAGCCAGGTAGCAGACCTGAGCGCACTCCTCGTGCTTATTATAAGCATCGCGTCACTGGTCAGGCACCGTGTTATGCGGTTAAGCGCACGGTGTCGCCAGTGCGTGCCCATAGCCCGGTGCGCTATAGAGCAGCCCCCCGAAAGTGTCATGTGAGTGTGGGCATCCAGCCGGGGCATATTGTGCCTGCTCAGCGCGTCTGGTCTCCGGTACGCAGTTTCGGTACAGGGTATCCTGCGCCGGCTCTGCGTGCTGTGTCTCCGGAGCGCTGGGAGGGTGCAGTGCGTCCTATGCCTATGCTCCGCTCGTACCGGGCAAATGTGGTAGTGGAGCCTAAGAGAGAAGTGCGCGTAGTAGGCACTAGATCTCCAGTGCTCATCCACAGCCCGGTTCAACCTGTGCCTGCACTCTGGAGGGTACGGGCTGGTGTAGTATTCCAGCCTGGGGGAGTGGTGCCAAGGCTGCGCACCAGAGTTCCAGTACTCCCCCACAGCCCGGTCCTTCAGGTGCCTCTTAACATCAAGCCTCCTGTAGGTCTCTCCAGCCTGGTGGGTCCTGTGGCAGCCCCACGCACCAGGCTGTCTCTCCGTCTCCTCCCTACAGGTGTGCCCGTCTGCCCAGCGGCGTCTGAACTGCCCGTCTGCCCAACGGCGCCTGAACTGCCCGTCTGCCCAACGGCGCCTGAACTGCCCGTCTGCCCAACGGCGCCTGAACTGCCCGTCTGCCCAACGGCGCCTGAACTGCCCGTCTGCCCAACGGCGCCTGAACTGCCCGTCTGCCCAACGGCGCCTGAACTGCCCGTCTGCCCAACGGCGCCTGAACTGCCCGTCTGCCCAACGGCGCCTGAACTGCCCGTCTGCCATGAGCCTGCAAAGCCGCCCGTCTGCCATGAGCCTGCAAAGCCGCCCGTCTGCCATGAGCCTACAGAGCCGTCCGCCAGACAGGAGCCGCTAGAGCCGTCCGCCAGACAGGAGCCGCTAGAGCCTTCCGCCAGACCGGATCAGCCAGAGCCTTCCGCCAGACCGGATCAGCCAGAGCCTTCCGCCAGACCGGATCAGCCAGAGCCTTCCGCCAGACCGGATCAGCCAGAGCCTTCCGCCAGACCGGATCAGCCAGAGCCTTCCGCCAGACCGGATCAGCCAGAGCCTTCCGCCAGACCGGATCAGCCAGAGCCTTCCGCCAGACCGGATCAGCCAGAGCCTTCCGCCAGACCGGATCAGCCAGAGCCTTCCGCCAGACCGGATCAGCCTTCAGAGCCGTCCAGCCAGGACCAGCCTTCAGAGCCGTCCAGCCAGGACCAGCCTTCAGAGCCGTCCAGCCAGGACCAGCCTTCAGAGCCGTCCAGCCAGGACCAGCCTTCAGAGCCGTCCAGCCAGGACCAGCCTTCAGAGCCGTCCAGCCAGGACCAGCCAGAGCCGTCCAGCCAGGACCAGCCAGAGCCGTCCAGCCAGGACCAGCCAGAGCCGTCAGCGAGCCATGACCAGCCAGAGCCGTCATCCAGCCAGGATCCGCCAGAGCCAGCCAGCCAGGATCCGCCAGCCAGTCCGGTGTTGTCCCTCAGTCCGGAGCTGCCGTCCCTCAGTCCGGGGCGGTCCCTAAATCCAGCGGGACCCATGTCTAGGGTTCCCAGTCCAAGGTCGGTGGCGAGGGTCGCCACCTTGAGGAAGACACAGAAGCGGGGATTTATTATGGTGGGATGGGGACAGCGTCCGGAGCCGGAGCCACCACCGTGGTCAGATGCCCACCCAGACCCTCCCCTAGACTTGTGGTGGTGCGTTCGGAGTACTCACCTTGAGGGGGGGGGTTATGTCACGTTCCTGACCTGTTTTCTGTTAGTTTGTGTATGTGTTAGCTGGTCAGGACGTGAGTTTGGGTGGGCAGTCTATGTTTTCTGTTTCTATGTTGGTTTAAGGGTGACCTGATATGGCTCTCAATTAGAGGCAGGTGGTTTTCATTTCCTCTGATTGAGAGCCATATTAAGGTAGGTGTTTTCACACTGTTTGTTTGTGGGTGGTTGTCTTCCGTGTCTGTATGTTATTTCGTACCACACGGGACTGTTTCGGTTTGTATGTAGTCTGTTCCTGTTCGTGCGTTCTTCGTGTCTATGTAAGTTCTCATGTTTAGGTCAGTCTACGTCGTTTGTTATTTTGTTTCATTTCAAGTGTAGTTCGTGTTCGTTTTTTCTTCTTGTCAATAAATTCATTATGTATTCACAACCCGCTGCACCTTGGTTCAATCCCTGCTCCTCCTCTTCGGATGAAGAGGAGGAGGACAGCCGTTACACAACTGGTCTTCTTTAGACTAGTTGAGTATCTGGCGCATCAGCATTTGTGGGTTTGATTACAGGCTCAAAATGGCAAGAAACAAAAACCTTTCTTCTGAAACTCATCAGTCTATTCTTGTTCTGAGAAATGAAGGCTATTCCATGCGAGAAATTGCCAAGAAACCGAAGATCTCGTACAACGCTGTGTACTACTCCCTTCACAGAACAGCGCAAACTGTTTCTAACCAGAATAGAAAGAGGATTGGGAGGCCCTGGTGCACAACTGAGCAAGAGGACAAGTACATTAGAATGTCTAGTTTGAGAAACAGACGCCTCACAAGTCCTCAACTGGCAGCTTCATTAAATAGTACTCGCAAAACACCAGTCTCAATGTCAACAGTGAAGAGGCGACTCCGGGATGCTGGCCTTCTAGGCAGAAGGCCAGCATCAAACTAGACACTGCATATGTGTATCTTTCTACCAAGAAGTGACAGGCCTTTCAGCGAATGAAATAGTTAGGGGATATGCAGGTCATTCCAGATTTCAGTGCGGTGGCTATGTCATGTAATTCGACAACAGAGTCACTTGTTACCTCAACTCATAAACTCACTTGCTGGGCTGAGACTGAGATTCAGAAGTGAATATACACAGACAGTCCCCGAATTGACCTTTATTGTAATGATGACTTGTGTTTAGTAAAAAGCACCGTATAAATGTCTAGTAGATAGCTTTTGCCTTACCTATGTGTTATCCAATCTAACAACTTGTTCGGCTATATTGCAAGTAGCCTAGTGTGTAAATGTTCCCCTGAATCGCCCTTCCCTTATTAGCCTACTATAGTAGGTATGAAATATATGCGAGTGTGTCTTTCTCTGTTTTCTTCCTACATCGACTGCACCACAGCAGATGATCTGCCATTTCTCACAGACACAGACACAGCACTCGGACCAGCAGAACCAGAACCTTTAGCAAATAAGTCAGATAATTTCAAACATTTAGCAGTAACTCATTAACCTCATTAACTCTTTTTTGGTCTCTCTAACTGTTTTGGCTCCACCCTTCCATGTTTCTGTTTTGACTGAGTGACTGACAGAGTCAGAGTGGGTCTCACTCTCTTTGATGATGCGCGTTTGACTTTGAATGTGAATTTGCCCCACCTCAGCTCAGCCAATCAGAAAACCAGACTGTCCCATCTTAGTAAGGGGGCCGGCTGTTCCCCACTGGTCAGCCAAATGCTCAATATAGATGATTATGACAACAGAGAAATAGAACAAAAGTCATTTAAAAAACAGGCACAATATCGACCAGCCCTTCTGGCATTTACTAGAATTGCCAGACTGCCAATCAAACCATGGATCAGGAAGTGTTTGAAGTCAGAGTTGAATTATTGATTTGGGGTATAGCCGGAAGATAGACCTATTATAAACCCAATGGTTTCACACCATTAACATTAAGGGAACGGGCTATTTTGATGTAGCATTGATCATACATACGCTTCCATGGCACACCTCTGGTGCACTAGTGTGTTAGAAGTGAGGCAATGACACAGTGCACACACACACAGTCAATGAGTTTCTCTGGTAGTAATAGGATACTGCACCTGGACTCTTTAATAGCACCTCAGAAAATCAGAGTCCTTGCCCCTTTAAGGGAAGAAAAGTCGGAAAAACAGGAGTGAGAGATATGTGTGTATGTCTGTGTGTACGTGTATAAGTCAGACTGATAGACACATACACTTGTGTGAGAGAGAGAGAGAGAGAGAGAGAGAGAGAGAGAGAGAGAGAGAGAGAGAGAGAGAGAATTCATTAGGCACTAAGAGCTATTCCTCTCTGGCGAAAGGCTAATGCAATTGCCACAATAAGAGAGTCTCAACGGAGCCTGGAAAAACACTGAGGGGGATGAAAGAAGAGGAGGGAGGGAAGAAAGGAGGGAGGAGAACTGACAGCACTACTTCCAGACCCTCAGATAGACAGTGGATCTCTTGGGACGAACAGTTGAAAATCTTTCTCTCACTCTCCTTTTCTCTTTCTTTCTTTCTTTCTTTCTTTCTTTCTTTCTTTCTTTCACTCTCTCTCTCTCTCTCTCTCTCTCTCTCTCTCCCTCTCTCTCCTGTTACTCTGCTGTAAGTGGACGAGGTGGGGCTATGCATCTCCAGAGTGATTCATTCGGTTGAAGAAAGGAGACAAAACTACGCTAGCTGCCAGTCACCAGCCAGAGGGGTGTGTTAACTAGCTCCAAGTCTGACCTCTCCTCTGCTCTCCTCTTCTCTCCTCTTCTCTGTGGGAAACCGAACACAGGATAGGACAACCCTTCTCTCTCTCTCTCTCATCTCCTCTCCTCTCCACCACTCCACCACTGTGGGAACTGGGAACAAGACCGGTATAGCCCCCTCTCTACGCCCTCAAAAGAGACCTCGGCACAGGACAGACTGAGCTTCTGCTGCTGGATCTGAAATAGCACATTCCTTAGAGCAGTCTTCCCAGAAGGAACTCCTCCACTGACTGCTCCACTCCTCAGCTGAACTCAGTCCGCTCCACGCGGCACTGCTGGATCTGGGAGCATGGTGAGTGGCAGTTCTGTTCACTTTTTCAGATTATCTCTCTCTCTCACTATCTCACTCTCTCTCACTCTCTTATTAGGCTAAGGCAACTCCCTTGTCAGTCACTTAGATCAGACAACCATAGATCAGACAACCAGAAACAGCATCAGACCTGTCTAAAGTTACCCAAGTACACTGAGCATCAGAGTAACTTCACATTGTCTACATCTCATCAGCCAGGCTCTGTTCTATTGACGGCGGTGCTATCAGGAAGAATGAAGCAAAAACGATTTACTGTACCGTGACTGTTTTTTCATCTGTTTATAGATTTTTGGTATTTGTCTGCTTATGTCATAAAAGGATTGAGGATATTCACATGTTGATAGGTTAGTGTTGGCCTGTTCACATATTTTATTTAGAACTTACATTTTCGTACTGTCCAAGAAGAAACCTAATCCATGTCAGATTTCCATTTGAGACAGTGTTGAGACATACCAGCTGTGCACAAAGGATCAATCCTCTATCTTGTTAAATTGAGTGAAAAGAAAAATATACTACCAGCTAGAATTTCACACACCTGGTGCTGAATATTTACATGTCTTTGTGCCTCCACGCCCTCCTGTGAGCTTGTGAGCACTACTGTGTACTAAGGCTCTTCAAATGCCTCGTCTTTATTTGGACATGGAATACTTTGATTCTATAAACTCAAATTCCTCTATTTCGAGACAAACAGTACAAATATTTGAATATGTTCCAAGATTTCTGGATTTACTCATCTAATAGTTCCAGACAGACCAGGACTAAGGTTTTACAAGGTCTGATATTTGTATTTCTTTAGGTGCATTTTCAGATACATGTCTATGTCCTGCTGGAGATGCATCTTTGGGCGTTGCCTGGAAGATGGGGAATAATGAACAGATGTGTCAATGATAGGGACATTTTGTTTATGTGTGTGTGTGTGTGTGTGTGTGTGTGTGTGTGTGTGTGTGTGTGTGTGTGTGTGTGTGTGTGTGTGTGTGTGTGTGTGTGTGTGTGTGTGTGTGTGTGTGTGTGTGTGTGTGTGTGTGTGTGTGTGTGTGTGTGTGTGTGTGTGTGTGTGCACATCCATGCATATGCGTGTGCACATTTGATTGTGAGTGCATGTGTTTTCTGTGCCTTTGTGTATTTATCTGTCTTTTGTTGTGTCGGTGTGTGTGTTCCTTCCTGCACAGATGAGTTGCCACCACACAGTGAAACAGGAATGGTGGTCTGAACCCTGGCAATTACCAAACACATCCAAGCCATGGATGAAGGAGCCTTTGATAGGCCAGACTGACGCATAGAATTTACTTTTACGACCCTCCAAGTAGTAAACAGCTTCCCTTGTTGGAGCTTAAACACATGCCTGCACACACAGGCACACACACACACACACACACACACACACACACACACACACACACACACACACACACACACACACACACACACAGACACACACAGACAGACAGCACACGCACTCATAAACACCTACTGTGCAGTACAAAGTACCCAGTGGCGTCATGCACCCAATCATTTTAATAAGGCATTGTTTGATGATCAAATTCAATATCTTTTGCATTAATCCTGTGAATGTTTTTTTTGGGGGGGGATCTTACATTTATCAAATTCAATGGACATGATGCCTCGGAGTAAACACAAACACTCACACCATCCCTTCAACACCAAGTGTGTGAAATTGCTGCAGTATCGTTGGCCAGGTCAATATGTTGTTCACCAGTCATTGAATAATCAGGTTATGAAAACGATGCTGTGCTTCATGGCGCAGTAGACTTACAGCAGCAACAACAGCCTACAATTGGACACATCTGTCATGGAAAAACAGGCCTCAGTGTGGAGAGAAGAGATTGCATGCTTGGAATGGGGAGGGAGGGAGCCTCCCTGTGTCAACTCCTCCTGTCTTCTCACATGTATTGTTTTTTATGGTTGATGTTGCGTTATCGTTGGCATGGCTTCAGATAAACCAGCTGATATGGTTTTGTCTGGATCAGTATAGTTTGACCTTCTGACTGACATATACGCCATTGATGTAGTCAGTCTGATATTGTATCTATGTGCCAGGCCCAGGAATTTTGCCACTCCACTGTGACTTCACTCACAAACTAATTATCTCTCTCTCTCTCTCTCTCTCTCTCTCTCTCTCTCTCTCTCTCTCTCTCTCTCTCTCTCTCTCTCTCTCTCTCTCTCTCTCTCTCTCTCTCACTCTCTCTCCCTCTCTCTCATCAACTTTGAAGAAAATCTGTTTTTCAGAATAGTTCAAACACATTTATTACACTTGATAAGCCTACATTGTAACAGATTGCATTAACACAATGCAAAGTGAATTATAGCTAATGGAACACCAGAAGCTTCACTCCCAGTCCCTCCAGGTTGTAAATTCTGATTGAGGGACTCAATGGGGTGAATAATGGAATCCAGACTTAATGAACAGCTATAATGACGTTGTAATGCTGTGAAGCATCTCACTACCTGCAGGAACAAAGGTGTGATATGACCTTTTGGGTTCAGCATGGATATCCTCTCATCTCCCAAACCTCAGCTTCTCAATCAAGATTACCGCACCAGTCACCACTAAAGCAAAATACTTTAAGACTAAGACAACCAGCAGTGAAGGTCAAAGTGATGTAAATACTGCACTTAGAACAATGCATGTCTTACAATTCAGACTTTTAGGCCTGCGCATATCTATTTCATCTTCACACTAATCACCCATGGAATAGAATAGAACAGAATAGAACTAGCTTAATGGAAAATAATAGAATACAATAGAATAAAATAGAATGAAGTAGACTAATGAGAATTTATAAGTGGTTTATAAGCAGGAAGCTCTAAGTCCTCTCTCTAGCTGTCTCATTCTCTCCTGTGCAGGTTATGTTTTGCAAGAGCAGAGATTCGTGGAGACAAATCATTGTAGTGCCAGTGTGTGAGATGCTGGGTGACTTAAACAGTGCGTCACTGTGGTCAGATGCTAAACTTCCACCTGCAGTCACAACCATCAGATACACGCCATGTCTCCTATGTAAACACATGCGCTGTGGCTGAACATAAGGAGATGTTTTTTTACTTCCATTATGTCTGGGAAACATCGTAACCTTGTGCAAAATAAGCAGAAAAAGCAATCCATCACATTTTGAATGAGCTCATTTGTGGTTGTCTACTCGGGACATATCAGATCAGATCAAATCAAATGTTATTGGTCGCATACACGTTTAGCAGATGTTATTGTGGGTGTAGCAAAACGCTTGTGTTCCTAGCTTCAACAGTGCAGTAATATCTAACAATACACAACAATACACACTAATCTAAAAGTAAAAGAATGGAATTAAGAAATATTGAAATATTAAGACGAGCAATGTCGGAATCCGGAGTTTTAAAGCGAAATGAACACTATGTAAAGAATATTCCAATTAAAAGCTGATTAGCATATTACATGTGTAGAATGTCTCCAAATTATATTATATTCCATTCTATTGTATTCTATTCTATTGCAAGTTGTCATTCCAAATACAATTCCAATACATCAATGCATTTCCTATGCTGCATGGTCTTGGCTAATCCTTTGTTTGCTTACTAGAGCTGAACTGATATGACACAGAGTTTTGTCATTGTGCCTCTGTCACTTTCAACAGTCACTCTGTATACATTGATTTGTGGAAAATGTTATCAGCAAAGAAACATTTCCTATAGCACACCTATCAAACAAACACACTGACTCACAGGTCACAAAGAGAGAAAGACAACTCCCTTTCTCTCCATCTCTCTCTCTCTCCCTCCCTCTCTCTCTCTCTCTACAGGCAATGAAGCACAACTTGCCTTTCACATCTATAAACTAGACAAACATATTTATTCATGATACCAGAGAAGGGAGGGAGTGGCCAAGTGTTAACACCGGGCTAGACAGATAGGACATACATATTTCCCTCGCCTGAAAAAATTCTGCACCACGGTGTTGTTAAAGGTACACTGCTATATACACTGTGCAGGATTGTAGCAATTTCCTGCTGAATGCCAAGTAGGATACGCAATTCCCTGGCTGCTACAGAATGACAATGTATGGATGCAGGAAATAATGTATGGATGCAGGAAAGAATGTATGGATGCAGGAAAGAATGTATGGCTGTAGGAGCAGAAACAGGAAATGGTGTTGTCGACACAGCTTAAAGCTCAGGGATAATAAACCTAATCTGGGAAAGGTCAGTGATATGAATAATTATATGAGTTGTGCATTGAATCAACTGTAATTTATTTGATTAATATAATATGAGGTATCTGATCAATTATTGCTAACTCTGAAATGTGAGTGCACTGATGGTCCTTATGTAGTGCACTACACTAGTTAGTGTGTACACTACACAATATAACAAGCATAGGGACTAATTTGAGCTGAAATCGGCCATTTAAATCTAGCTCTCTATGATCATTCTTTAATACCACCCTATATTTGAGCCCTGTGTAGTGCAAACCAGGCCTCCACCCCACACTACTGCACACTTGACCTCCTCACAACTCAACAATCCTGTCATTATGTAGTCCCCACAAGGGGACTCAGGAATTGGCCCAGGAATTTTCCTCTGGAGGAAAACAACAATAATAGTTATAATACATGACATTCCTCATACAGCATGAAAATGAAGTTGTTAAAAGAGAGGAGTTTGTTTGTGGTTTTATTTTCCCGCCAAGTTCCGCCCACAAACTTGAACGTTCTAGAACAGGGTTCCCCAACTAGCGGCCCGCGGGACAAATTTGGCACGCTGGTGGTTTTATTTGGTCCCACAAGTTTTCTTAGCAAAAAGACAAATATATATATATAATGAAAATCATTATTTTTATTGTTGAACTTAAAAGCCTGTAGAAACACCAAGAAATCAGCTCCAAGTGATTTTAATTGAAGAAATCTGTTCCCAAGTATTCTCACACATAATAGAGAGACACCTGATTGTATACAAATGTAAGCAAGGTTTGAAATTATTATGTTTTAGTCAAACATTATATCTGTTCGGGCTTCTTGCAGTCAATTTGCAGTCTACAAATGATTTGTAATTATGTTCCAGCCCCCCGACCATCCGCTCCAGAAATAATCGATCCCTGTTCTAGAACATTTTAGAACTTGAAGCTTATTGAACGTTCTGCTCTGCTCTGTTCCATGACCAAGGGTGAAAACTTTTAATTGGGGTGGTCTCTCTGTGTCAAATTCGGCTATGCTTATTTGAAGTGGGGCTCCCGAGTGCCTCAGTGCTCTAAGACAATGCATCTCAGTGCTAGAGGTGTCACTACAGACCCTGGTTAGATTTCAGGCTGTATCACAACTGGCCGTGTGTCACGCCCTGACCTTAGTTCCTTGTTTATGTTTCTATTTTGGTTTGGTCAGGGCGTGAGTTGGTGCGGGCATTCTATGTTTTGTTCTATGTTTTGTATTTCTAGGTGTTTGGCCTGGTATGGTTCCCAATCAGAGGCAGCTGTCAATCGTTCTCTCTGATTGAGAACCATACTTAGGTAGCCTGTTCCCACCTGTGTTTGTGGGTAGTTGTTTTCTGTTTTGTGTATTGCACCTTGCAGAACTGTTCGTTTGTCGTTTTGTTGTTTTTGTTCAAGTGTTCGTATTTATTAAATGTATTATGAATACTTACCACGCTGCACCTTGGTCCTCTTCTCCTTCTCCCGACAACGTTCGTTACACCGTGATTGGGAGTCCCATAGGGCGGTGCACAATTAGCCCAGCGTCGTCCGGGTTAGGGTTTGGCCAGGGTAGGCCGTCATTGTAAATAAGAATTTGTTCTTAACTGACTAGCCTAGTTAAATAAAGATTAAATAAATAAAATATAAAAGTGGTCTATACTGTATGTTTGTCCATTTTTCCTCTAGTGCTGGTGTTATTGGGAGCATTGATGTCCAGTAGCAATAGCAGTGCTCTCTGCTCCAGCCATTCCAAACAAGAACAATGTTTTACCTCTGAGTCACTCCAAACAATGAGCTTTGACTGAGCAGCTGTGTCTGCATATTTCAACCAACCTCCACATCTGCTGCTTGCCTCCTTCCCTCTGACACAAACAGCATGCAACCAAAGTCTGCACAGCCATTCCTCATGTCCACCTACTTTATCAAAACCGCCTCTCGTTACGGAGATCAGACTATTGTCTTGCATTCCAGTGCAATCTGTATTGCATGGTAAACAGTGGGTCATCTCTCCCCCGGTAAGTGATGAGGTGGTGACGGCTGCTCTCTCCTTTCTTCTCTCCCTGCAGGGTGGGTCTGACTGGGAGCAGCCTGAGGACACAGGTGGACCACAGTTGGGGAGACATCTGGAGGCCGCGCAGCCACTGGCCAGGTACGGGCAACCGGCACAGCTTGCTACCAGTCTGGCTGTGGTGGGGAGGGTTCCTGGTACCGTGATTTGGTGCACAAACATAAATGAAAATCACATTGCCAGGGATTTCCACCCTTTCACATGTAGTTCTCCAGGTGGGGTCTGTATGTTCTGCCCGTCAGGAGGACTTTCATGTCTGTCTTCTGTCTTGGCCCTATGTGGTCTATGGAAACAATAACATGTAAAATATTAGAGCGAGTGGATAGGAAGGTTGAATGTCAGGAAGTTCAACTCCAGATATAAGCTGTTCTTAGCTCTCACAGTGATTTACAGATTACCTCCTGGTATTAGCTCCTTACAAACAAAACCCCAAACAACAAACAACTTTCCCCTGTGGAAAGTGTTTTTATTCCTCTAAAGCTGCAGATGAGAGTACAACCTGAAATCCAAACTGTTCTTTACAAATGGCCAGGAAGTAAATCCAATGCATTTGAAAGCAGGCCAGGTTTACACAATGTATCATATTTTGGGTAAAGATCATGTATCACCGTTAGAAATGCACAATGACATACAGCTTTAGAACTAAGGAGATTGTCTGCAGACTCTCTGTTTGAACTGTAGGAAACTGATTCTACTTAGGCAGCCTTTGCTTATAGACTTAAGGAGTGGTTAGATTTAAAGAACAAAGAGTGTTTTACCATCTATAGAAGTCTACAAAGTACCTATAGATTTAGAGCAGCCATACTCAACAGGCGGATTTGGACCCAGAACGGGGTCAATACACGGGGTCCCAACAATTAGTTTTTTATAAAAGGGGCGCTAGAGTGGTTGTCTACTATGGACATATGGAAATTATCTAGAGAATATTAAAATTGAAAGCTGACCCCTGGTAACATTCGGGATTTGCTATTTTTCATGGTTCTAGGTCTATTTTCAAGCATTTTGAACAATGAGCTTTTTGGGAGCCAAATAATGCTGCTCTTTTACGTGAATGGAGTCAAAAGATGCGGCTCCCGGAAAAGACTCAGAAGGCCCATAACTAATATGAACACACATAAGACATGGTAAAATGTGTAGAATTGCAGAACATTGGTTTAAAACTCACGCCAACAAGAGGAGCATGTACAGTTTGAACAGTTTGGGGTCGCATGGGTTGCGAGGTGGCGATTTCTTACGACACCGATAACTCACAATATCCATCAAGACCTTTGCAACCTAGGAAATGTGTGTGATCGGTCCTTCTCAAATAGAACCCCTGCTATAGACCAATCAATTAAAGTTTCTCCCAACTGTCTGCCAGTGAAAGTCTCTATTCTTTTCCTCATTTGCATCCTGTCATGAGCAGCCAATTGCTAAAGGCACAGAGCTTAGCTAATTGGTGAGCATTGATCCCTCTTATATGTTGTTCACAGTGGCTAAGTTCAGTGCCTGAGGTGAAATAGTTGATGTGGCGGGATGTGTTCCAAACGATGGCGATGAATGCAAAGAGCACTGGCTGATATCTGAGATGTGAAGATGAAGGAAGAGGGTGGAAAGAGAGGGACAGAGGAGTGCGGCAGTGGAACGCAGCACGATCCCCGATTAAAGAGCGGAGGAAGGAAGAAATGCTACTGAGAGAATGTCTGGCCAGCCCAGGCATGCCTAGTTCCACTCCACCTCAGTCAGTCAGTCAGTCAGAGCACCCCACCTTTGTCACTCAGCACGGGCACTAGTTTATGAGGCATGCCTCACCTCACCTCCTTCCCAGAGCTGTATGTGTGGGCTAGGCTGCCTGCCCAACATTCACACTCTGAGCTGTGGAGGACTGTGGGTGTTTGGTACTTGGCCAAGTAACTCTGAGGCCACTTTACGAGTGTGTGAAATTAACTTTATGAGTTAAGATACAGTGGGGTCCAAAATTATTGACACCCTTGATAAAGATGAGCAGTAATGACTGTATAAAATAAATAATTCAAATACTGAGCTATATTGTACGCTCAACTTTTTCGGGGGAATTATATTATTCGATACTAGTACAATTGCTCAGAGAAAGAGATTTTGCTTAACAAGTAACATTTTTTTTCTCAAAAAGTTAGGGTTCAAAATTATTGACACCCCTAAAGATTCTTATAAATAAAGTAGTGAAAAGTGTCCCATATTCCTAGCACACAATGACTACGTCAATTTCTGTTAGTTATGGTTGTTTTTCTGATTATTTTCTGCCCAATATTATACACTTTATTATAATTAAGAATATGATATGTTTCTAAACGTATATTAATGTGGTTGCTACCATGATTACTGATAATCCTGAATGAATTGTGAATAATGATGAGTGAGAAAGTTACAGAGGACAATATTGTTGGGAAAGAGCAAGCAAGAAAGACATGTCATTGTACTAGTGCACGTGTCACGATCGTCATATGGAATGGACCAAGGTGCAGCGTGGTGAGCGTACATTTTTCTTTATTTTGCAAATGTCGCCAACAAAACAATAATACACCAAAAACTAACGTGAAGCTCCGTAAGGCTATACATGCACAAACGAAGACAATTACCCACAACTACCAAAAGGAAAAAAGGCTGCCTAAGTATGATTCCCAATCAGAGACAGCTGTCTATTGTTGTCTATACCCACCACCAAAGGACCAAGCAGCGTGGAGAAAGGGACTCATGGACATGGGAGGAGATCCTGGACGGTAAGGGACCCTGGAGGCAGGCTGGAGAATATCGCTGTCCAAAGGAGGAGATAAAGGCAGCGAAGGAGGAGCGGCGACAATATGATTCAAGTCATCGACGGAAGCCCGAGAAGCCACTCCCCCAAAACATTTTTTGGTGGCACACGGGGAGGTTGGCAGAGCTAACTCCCCGTGCTCACTGCAAGGAGCGTGGTACTGGTCAGGCACCGTGTGATGCGGTGAAGCGCACGGTGTCTCCAGTGCGTGTGCACAGCCCGGTGCGCTCTGAGCCAGCTCTCCGCAAGTGCCACGCTAGAGTGGGCATCCAGCCAGGGCAGATTGTGCCAGCTCAGCGCTCTTGGTCTCCGATGCGCCGAGTCGGCCCAGGGTATCCTGCGCCGGCTCTGCGCACTGTGTCTCCGGTGCGCTGTGACAGTTCAGTGCGTCCTGTGCTTGCGCTCCGCACATGCCGGGCTAAAGTGGGAATTCAGCCACGAGGAGCGGTGCAAGTGTTAAGCACCAGATCTCCAGTGCTCCCCCACAGCCCGGTTCGACCTGTGCCTGCGCTCTGGAGGTGCCGGGCTAAAGTGGGCATTCAGCCTGGAGGAGTGGTGCCAAGGATAAGCACCAGATCTCCAGTGCTCCCCCACAGCCCGGTTCATCCTGTGCCTGCTCCACAGGTCAGTCCGGAGCCTTCAGCGACGGTCTCCAGTCCGGAGCCTTCAGCGACGGTCCCCAGTCCGGAGCCTCCGGCAACAGACCCCAGTCCGGAGCCTCCGGCGACGGTCCCCAGTCCGGGGCCTGCGGCGAGGGTCCCCAGTCCGGGGCCTCCGGCGAGGGTCCCCAGTCCGGGGCCTGCGGCGAGGTTCCCCAGTCCGGAGCCTGCGGCGAGGGTCCCCAGTCCGGAGCCTGCGGCGAGGGTCCCCAGTCCGGGGCCTGCGGCGAGGGTCCCCAGTCCGGGTCCTGCAACGAGGTTCCCCGCACCAGAGGCGCCACCAAAGTGGGGGGAGCCAGAGGTGGAGCGGGGGCTACGTCCCGAGCCGGAGCCGCCACCGAGGGTAGATGCCCACCCGGACCCTCCCCTATAGGTTCAGGTTTGCGGCCGGGAATCCGCACCTTTGGGGGGGGGGGGGGGGGTACTGTCACGCCCTGACCTTAGAGAGACGTTTATTTCTCTAGTTGGTTAGGTCAGGGTGTGATTTGGGGTGGGCATTCTATGTTGTTTGTTTCTATGTTTTGGCCGGATATTTTTTCTCAATCAGGGACAGCTGTCTATCGTTGTCTCTGATTGGGAATCATACATAGGCAGCCTTTTTTCCTTTTGGTAGTTGCGGGTAGTTATCTTCGTTTGTTTATGTATAGCCTTACGGAGCTTCACGTTCGGTTTTGTTGTATTATTCTTTTGTTGGCGACATTTGCAAATAAAGAAAAATGTACCTTGGTCCATTCCATATGACGATCGTGACAGCACGTGACAATAAAAACTTGAAACTTGTCTTGGGGGTATGATCTTTGACCCTCTGTAACTTTCTCACTCATCGTTATTCACAATTCATTCAGGATTGTCTGTAGTAATGGTAGCATTCACATTAATGTACAAGTCTTTAAAAACATATTCTATTCTTGTTTACAATAAAAGTGACTCCAAAATGACACAATAAATTACTTACCATTAATTTCTATTGGGCCCAAAATAATCTGTAATACAACTAAAACAAACTGCAAATGCATCCAACAAGCTTGATCTAGTCATTGTTTGCTAGGAATATGGAACCAAATACTAAACTTTATTTATAACATTTAGGGGTGCCAACAATTTTATTTCACCTTTATTTAACCAGGTAGGCAAGTTCTCATTTACAACTGCGACCTGGCCAAGATAAAGCACAGCAGTTCGGCACATACAACAACACAGAGTTACACATGAAATAAACAAACATACAGTCAATAATACAGTAGAAAAAATTTAAATCTATATACAGTGAGTGCAGATGAGGTAAGATAGGGGAGGTAAGGCAATAAATAGGCCATGGTGGCGAAGTAATTACAATATAGCAATTAGACACTGGAATGGTAGATGTGCAGAAGATGAATGTGCAAGTAGAGATACTGGGGTGCAAAGGAGCAAGATAAATAAATAAATACAGTATGGTGATGAGGTAGTTGGATGGGCTGTTTACAGATGGACTATGTACAAGTGCAGTGATCTGTGAGCTGCTCTGACAGCAGGTGCTTAAAGCTAGTGAGGGAGATATGGGAGATGTGATACCTGTTTGAGAAAGAAAAGTTTTACTTGTAAAAAAAAATCTCTTTATCTGACTAATTGTATTAGTATAAAATAATATAATAATATAATATATTCCCTTTTTTTTGCTAACAACATAGCTCAGTATTTGAAATTGTTTATTTTATACAGTCATTATTGCTCTACTTTATCAAGGGTGTCAATAATTTCTGGCCCCACTGTATATGCAAAACATCTTGTGGAACAGTGCTGGACCCATGTAGGCATTTTTTAAAGCATGTTTTTTATGCTTTAATTTGTGTTGTTGTAGTTATTTCTGTCCCCTTGTCCATTGGCCAGCTGGTGAGTCTGTCTTCTGGATAATTGTGATGCAGTCCCTGTGGCCAGTTGTTAGAGTGCATTCGGAAAGTAGTCAGACCCCTTCGCTTTTCCCACATTTTGTTACGGTACTGCCTTGTTCTAAAATGTATTCAATTAAAAACTTTCCTCATCAATCTACATACAATACCCCATGATGACAAAGGAAAAACAAGTTTTTATACATTTTTGAAAAAATAAATAAACAGAAATACCTTATTTACATAACTATTCAGACCCTTTGCAATGAGACTCGAAATTGAGCTCGGGTGCATCCTGTTTCCATTGATCATCCTTCAGATTTTTCTACAACTTGATTGGAGTCCACCTGTGGTCAATTTAATTGACTGGACATGATTTGGAAAGGCAAACACCTGTCTATATAAGGTCCCACAGCTGACAGTGCATGTCAGGGCAAAAACCAAGCCATGAGGTCAAAGGAATTGTCCGTAGAGCTCCGAGACAGGATTGTGTCGAGGCAAACATTTTCTGCAACATTGAAAGTCCCCAAGAACACAGTGGCTTCCATCATTCTTAAATGGAAGAAGTTTGGAACCTCCAAGACTCTTCCGAGAGTTGGCCATCCGGCCAAACTGAGCAATTGGGGGAGAAGGGCCTTGGTCAGGGAGGTGACCAAAAACCTGATAGTCACTCTGACAGAGCTCCAGAGTTCCTCTGTGGAGACGGGAGAACCTTCCAGAAGGACAACCATCTCTGCAGCACTCCACCAATCAGGCCTTTATGGTAGAGTGGCCAGACGGAACGCCACTCCTCATTAAAAGGCACAAGACAGCCTGCTTGGAGTTTGCCAAAAGGCCCGTAAGGACTCTCAGACTACGAGAAACAAGATTCTCTGGTCTGATGAAACTAAGATTGAACTCTTTGGCCTGAATGCCAGGCATCACGTCTGGAGGAAACCTGGTACCATCTTTACAGTGAAGCATGGTGGTGGCAGCATCATGCTGTTGGGATGTTTTTCAGTGGCAGAGACTGGTAGACTAGTCAGGATAGAGGGAAAGATGAACAGAGCAAAGTACAGAGAGATCTTTGATGAAAACCTGCTCCAGAGCGCTCAGGATTTCAGACTGGGGCGAAGGTTCACCTTCCAACAGAACAACGACCCTAAGCAAACAGCCAAGACAATGCAGGAGTAGCCTCGGGACAAGCCTCTGAATGTCCTTGAGTGACCCAGCCAGAGCTCGGAGTTGAACCCGATCGAACATCTCCGGACAGACCTGAAAATAGCTGTGCAGCTACTCTCCTCATCAAATCTGACAGTGCTTGAGAGGATCTGCTGAGAAGAATGGGAGAAACTCCCCAAATACAGGTATACCAAGATTGTAGCGTCATACCTAAGAAGACTCGAGGCTGTAATCGCTGCCAAAGGTGCTTCAACAAAGTAGTGAGTAAAGGGTCTGAATACTTATGTAAATCTAATATTTCTGGGGGGTTTTCAAATACATTTGCAAACATGCTTTGTCATTATGGGGTGTTCTGTATTGATGAGGAAAAACCCAATTAAATCAATTTTAGAATAAGGCCTAAAATGTGGAAAAAGTGAAGGGGCCTGAATTCTTTCCGAATGCACTGCATGTCGTCTCATCAAGATGTTTAGACCTCTTGTGGTAATTGCTTAGTAAGGCATTGGACTGACAGTTGCGGGTTGAAGTCCTGCTCAGGGCTACCCATCAAATTGGCTGCAGTATCTTTTTTTTTCTCCATTCGGTCTCAATGCAGAGTGTTGGAGTGTTTCTAAAGGGATGGACGTGGAGGGTTAAATACCCTATGGTTGGGGCTGTGCCCTCCTGTGCCTACTGAACTGGTATCAGTGTGAACTCTGAGTACTGGCTCAGTTCAGCAGGAACAGGAGTGAAGCCCATTGTGTGCCATTACATCATGATCGCCTTCCAATCAGCATGCAGCAAGATGCCCAGTACCTCATTGAACCCTAAAATATCAGACAGAGGCATTGCAGCCTGTAAGAATTGAATATATCTGCTTCATGTATGAATCTTTCACAACCAGATTTATCACTTTGGCTAGTCTTGGTGGCAGGCAGGGCGGAGAGGGTACATAGAATTTTCTGCATACTAATGCAGTCATTCTCCACAGACTTCATGTTTATTTCAATATCGCATTCCTCCCTTGACAAGGCCGCAGACACGCACACATGCACTCTTTATTTCTCTGAGCCATCAGAGAGCAAACGGAGATACGCACAGTTATGACTATAACTACTGTTCCCTGAAGGAGTGAATTAGCTATAACACACTATGAAGAGTCAACGACCAATCCTATTCACCTGAAGAAAACTGAAATCACACCCAACGGACCAATGGATGCCGAGCCCGCCCTCGGAAGCCCCGCCTTCCTGGCTATAATACCGGGGCTCGCAATCATTTCCTCGTTCCCTCCTTTAGGGTTATATTCATAACTGTACATTGCCTTTCAGTTGGTCACTCTGTATAACATACTATGGGTTACATACAATCACGCCCAAAGCCAGCTCAGAGGGTACCAAACTAGGAGGCTCACCGTAGCCCAAGCACACACAGGTTCCACCGGCTCCAAAAAGAGGTTACAGAAGACACCTTTTTCCCTACTACTTACTGTAACTGTGAAGCATGAACTGTTAGAGCCTCATTAGGCCTGAACTGTCAGATCCCCATATAGGGAACCGGAACCTGCTGCAACTTGGCTATAAGCACAGAATCGCTGCCACTGCAGCCCAAGTCCATAGACCCAAGCCCAAGTCCATAGATGAGAGAGACTATATCTCTCTCATCATTACTCAATGCCTAGGTTCACCTCCAATGTACTCACATCCTACCTTACCTTTGTCTGTACACTATGCCTCGAATCTATGATATTGAGCCCAGAAACCTGCTCCTTTTACTCCATGTTCCGAACGTGCTAGACGGCCAGTTCATATAGCATTTAGCCGTACCCTTATCCTACTTCTCCTCTGTTCCTCTGGTGATGTAGAGGTTAATCCAGGTCCTGCAGTGCCTAGCCTCACTCCCACTCCCCAGGTGCTCTCATTTGTTGACTTCTGTAACCGTAAAAGCCTTGATTTCATGCATGTTAACATTAGAAGCCTACTCCCTAAGTTTGTTTTACTCACTGCTTTAGCACACTCTGCCAACTCGGATGTCTTAGCCGTGTCTGAATCCTGGCTTAGGAAAACCACCAAAAACCCTGAAATCTCCATCCCTAACTATAACATTTTCCACCAAGATAGAACTGCCAAAGGGGGCAGTGTTGCAATCTACTGCAAAGATAGATTGCAGAGTTCTGTATTACTATCCAAGTCTGTTCCCAAACAATTCGAGCTTCTACTTCTAAAAATTCACCTTTCCAGAAACAAGTCTCTCACTGTTGCCGCTTGCTATAAACCTCCCTCTGCCCCCAGCTGTGCCCTCGATACCATATGTGAATTGATTGCCCCCCATCTATCTCTGAGCTCGTGCTACTAGGTGACCTAAACTGGGACATGCTTAACACCCCGGCCATCCAACAATCTAAGCTTGATGCCCTCAATCTCACACAAATTATCAATGAACCTACCAGGTACAACTCCAAATTCGTAAACACGGGCACCCTCATAGATGTCATCCTAACTAACTCGCCCTCCAAATACACCTCTGCTGTTTTCAATCAAGATCTCAGCGATCATTGCCTGCATCCGTAATGGGTCTGCGACCAAACGACCACCCCTCATCACTGTCAAACGCTCCCTAAAACACTTCTGCGAGCAGGCCTTTCTAATCGACCTGGCCGGGGTATCCTGGAATGACATTGACCTCATGATGATGCCTGGCTATTCTTTAAAAGTGCCTTCCTCACCATCTTAAATAAGCATGCCCCATTCAAAAAATGTAGAACTAGGAATAGATATAGTCCTTGGTTCACTCCAGACCTGTCTGCCCTTGACCAGCACAAAAACATCCTGTGGCGTTCTGCATTAGCATCGAATAGCCCCCGTGATATGCAACTTTTCAGGGAAGTTAGGAACCAATATACACAGGTAGTTAGGAAAGCTAAGGCTAGCTTTTTCAAACAGAAATTTGCATCCTGTGGTACAACCTCAAAAAAGTTCTGGGACACTGTAAAGTCCATGGAGAATAAGAGCACCTCCTCCCAGCTGCCCACTGCTCTGAGGCTAGGAAACACTGTCACCACCGATAAATCCACTATAATTGAGAATTTCAATAAGCATTTCTCTACGGCTGGCCATGCTTTCCACCTGGCTACCCCTACCCCGGTCAACTGCCCGGCACCCTCCACAGCAACCCGCCAAAGCTCCCACCATTTCTCCTTCACCCAAATCCAGATAGCTGATGTTCTGAAAGAGCTGCAAAATCTGGACCCCTACAAATTAGCGGGGCTAGACAATCTGGACCCTCTCTTTCTAAAATTATCTGCCGAAATTGTTGCAACCCCTATTACTAGCCTGTTCAACCTCTCTTTCGTATCGTCTGAGATTCCCAAAGATTGAAAAGCTGCCGCGGTCATCCCCCTCTTCAAAGGGGGTGACACTCTAGACCCAAACTGCTACAGACCTATATCTATCCTACCCTGTCTTTCTAAGGTCTTCGAAAGCCAAGTTAACAGATCACCGACCATTTCGAATCCCACCGTACCTTCTCCGCTATGCAATCTGGTTTCAGAGCTGGTCATGGGTGCACCTCAGCCACGCTCAAGGTCCTAAACGACATCACAACCGTCATCGATAAGAGACATTACTGCGCAGCCGTATTCATCGACCTGGCCAAGGCTTTCGACTCTGTCAATCACCACATTCTTATTGGCAGACTCGACAGCCTTGACTTCTCAAATGATTGCCTCGCCTGGTTTACCAACTACGTCTCTGATAGAGTTCAGTGTGTCAAATCGGAGGGCCTATTGTCCGGACCTCTGGCAGTCTCTATGGTGGTACCACAGGGTTCAATTCTCGGGCCGACTCTCTTCTCTGTATACATCAATGATGTTGCTCTTGCTGCTGGTGATTCTCTGATACACCTCTACGCAGATGACACCATTCTGTATACTTCTGGCCCCTCTTTGGACACTGTGTTAACTAACCTCCAGACGAGTTTCAATGCCATACAACTCTCCTTCCGTGGCCTCCAACTGCTCTTAAATACAAGTAAAACTAAATGCATGCTCTTCAACCGATCACTGCCCGCACCTGCTCGCCCGTCCAGCAGGTGTCTGGTTAGACTGTAAACTCTCCTTCCAGACTCACATTAAGCATCTCCAATCCAAAATTAAATCTAGAATCGGCTTCCTATATCGCAACAAAGCATCCTTCACTCATGCTGCCAAACATACCCTCTTAAAACTGACCATCCTACCGATCCTCGACTTCAGTGATGTCATCTATAAAATAGCCTCCAACACTCTACTCAACAAACTGGATGCAGTCTATGACAGTGCCATCCGTTTTGTCACCAAAGCCCCATACACTACACACCATTGCGAACTGTACACTCTCGTTGGTTGGCCCTCGCTTCATACTCGTCGCCAAACCCACTGGCTACAGGTTATCTACAAGTCTCTGCTAGGTAAAGCCCCGCCTTATCTCAGCTCACTGGTCACCATAGCAGCACCCACTCGTAGCACGTGCTCCAGCAGGTATATCTCACTGGTCACCCCCAAAGCCAATTCCTCCTTTGGTCGTCTTTCCTTCCAGTTCTCTGCTGCCAATGACTGGAACAAACTGCAAAAATCTCTGAAGCTGGAAACATTTATCTCCCTTACTTGCTTTAAGCACCAGCTGTCAGAGCAGCTCACAGATTACTGCACCTGTACATAGCCTATCTATAATTTAGCCCTAACAACTACCTATTCCCCTACTGTATTCATTTATTTATTTTGCTCCTTTGCACGCCATTATTTCTATTTCTACTTTGCACATTCTTCCACTGCAAATCTACCATTCCAGTGTTTTACTTGCTATATTGTATTTACCTCGCCACCATGGCCTTTTTTTTTTCCTTTTTTTTTGCCATTACCTCCCTTATCTTACCTCATTTGCTCACATTGTATATAGACTTATTTTTCTACTGTATTATTGACTGTATGTTTTGTTTATTCCATGTGTAACATATTCCATGTGTTGTTGTATGTGTCGAATTGCTATGCTTTATCTTGGCCAGGTCGCAGTTGTAAATGAGAACTTGTTCTCAACTAGCCTACCTGGTTAAATAAAAGTGAGAAAAAAAAAGAAAAGAAAAAAAAGACCCAACTATTCCAAGAACAATACTTACCATACGAGCCTGAAATGTCAGAACTACAAAACAACAGAACACCTGTCGGGACTTGGTAAAGCGTACACACGTTCTGCATAGCAGAACCCACAGGAAACCTGCAGTAACCTGGAAACGGTGTACTCGCACGCTGCCACGGCAGCCCAAAGCTCAAACTCACAGGGGAACTGTGGTAATACGGATACATGTGAAATCTGCACGCTGACTAACACGCACTCCCAGACCCAGTGATACAGTGTTGCTTCCGTCTCTCTCCTTGCCCCAACCTGGGCTCAAACCAGGGACCCTCTGAACACATCAACAACTGCCTCCCATGAAGCATTGTTACCTATCGTTCCACAAAGCCTCGGCCCTTGCAGAGCGAGGGAAACAACTACTTCAAGGTCTCAGAGCTAGTGACGTCACTGATTGAAAAGCTATTAGCGCGCACCCCGCTAACTAGCTAGCCATTTCACAAACACTACATCAGCCATAAGAACAACATGAGCCACAGGGAGCAGTTACATCCAAGCAATAAAACCTCACAAAGGTATGTGGGGAACCCCAACTCGCTACACCACAGACATCACCAATCATCATACACCTAAACACTACCCAAGAAGCCGCCACACCCCTAGTAGAGTGAGCTTGCACACCACTAGGCAACCCTTGTCCTTTGTTGTCACAGGCCAGGGAGCCTCCACAATCCAATGAGAAAGACGCTGTTTAAAAAGCGCCCTACCCAGAGTTGGATTAGCGAAACAGACAAAAAGCTGGTCACAACGCGCATATCCTTGGTCCTATACATATACGTGCGTAAAGCGCACACCAGACATAGGCCATGCAACCTGCGTTGTTCACTGGAAGCAAATGGAGGAGGTGAGAAAGGGAAAGTTCGAATGCCAGAACCTGTAAGATATAGGCATAACCTTGGGAGCAAACTGCATTAGGACGTAACCTCACTTTGGAGTCAATACTGTAGAAGATACTTGCGGAAGATCCCCAATGCCCTTGGCTGAGACATAGGCCATGAGCAGGGCAGTCTTGTAGGAAAGGACCTCCACGTCCACAGACTCCAATGGTTCAAACAGAGGCTTATACAGAGTATCCAGGACCAACGCCAAATCCCAGGTCTTTGCCATAGGCTTAGACCCCGATCCAAGCCTACACACGTCTTTCAGGAACCGCATCACCAGAGGATGAGACCCCAGGGTAGAGCCATCCATCGCTACCTGACACGTTGAAATGGCTGACATATAGACCTGCTCAAATAGCTCTTGCAAGAACATCAAAATGTCCACCAAAGAGCTCTGAAAAGGAGAAACTCTCTCACCTTGACATCCACCCTCAAACCATAAATATGGGATCTGAGGGTTTGGCCCCTGAAAGGTGGAATTTGATGGCTAGGGGTTTATCCTCAAACCTGATTACGACTATACAGTCGACGCGTGCACCCTCTACAAGAGGTTTGTGTACATATAAGTGGCACGCGTCGACTGTATAGTCGTAAGATGAATCCCAGCTACTGAATATGGGAAACCAGCATGGAAGTGTGGAGCTCCAAGTTTTCCCTCGACGCCACTACGACCAGCCAAATGTCCAGATAAGCCAATACTCTTATCCCCTGGCACCGCACCGGTGCCAAAGCCACCTGAACCACCATAAAAAAGGTGTGGGCGATAGTGAGATGGGGAGGATGTATAACACATGAAAATATGCATCCTTAAGATCTATGGACGTGAACCAATCGCTGGGACACGCAATGACTGCAATAGCCGGCGAAGTGTGAGTATTTTGAACTTGCAACCTTGAGGTGCATGTTTAAAACATGCAAGTTCAGGATGGGACACAACGTTCCATCGCTCTTGGGAACTAAGAAGTACCGGCTATACCAACCGCTCTGTACTTCTGACACAGGGACCACCCGAATAACCTGCTTTTGAAGGAGATCTCCTCTCTCCAGGCAGGTGCTAGGACCTCGGGGACCGACGACGTAATGACGCCACGAAAAGGAGGAGGATTCACAGCGAACTGCTGACCGTACGCCCTCGTTTCCGTCCTCATCACCCATGGTGACTGCACATGCCCGCCACTGGATGGAGCACGCTGCCAGTCTTCCATACATTATCTCAAGGGGCAGAGTGCCACCCTGAGAACTGGGATAATTTTGATTTTCTGTCAAGCTGTTTTCATATCCATCACTCTTGACAATCGTGTGTCTGAACGTGGGGTAGGAACTATGCGTTCTGATACCTGGCCCACAACGCGTTTGGGGACACCCATGCTTGGATTAGCCACCTTGCTAGACTCTGGAGCCAAATAACGTGCCACTCATCAGCAAAATATTTAAACATGAGTAAGCGACATTTCACCGCTGCCGGCACAGGAGGTAAATACCTTAAGCACCATCAAGGGCACATTCACCACCAATGGTTCACTCTCCCTCGCCAAATCCAAAGCCGGTACTTTAGGCTGCCCCGGTCTGATGTCATCCAATTTACACTCTGAAAACCCTCCAGAACCAATCAGGGATAGTATATCATTCCATGGAATCCAGACTCTGAACATTGTCAGAGAAACCGAAATGAGCCTAACTCAGCTGAGATGACACCCATATCAACTCCAATCACCAATCTTCCTCACAAAGTCAGCCCAACTCCGAATGGAAGTTGAACTTAGCCAGAGCCGTGGTCACACGAACTGGTCCGAGCCAAGGCCTCCTGAGCGTGATTCCACCCCAGGCAATAGGACAGCACTCGTGAGTATCTTTCATTTTCATTGTGAAACCACATGCGGTGGAGGTTCAAACTCGGCTGGTTAGCTTTTTTGAACTGACTCGTACCACTGGCCATCTTACTCAAGCAAGGAAGCATTAGCTACACAAGCAGAACAGAACGTAGGTCACTGTTCCCAAACACAAAAACTGATACCAAGACCCAAAAATCGAAACATCTAGGGGTACGAGTACTCTCTCCACACTAACAGACACCTAAGTCGGATCCGAATCTCCTAGCCATCATGTGCTTAAAAAGTGTGTAAATTGCGTGACACGTTCTTCCTTCAGGTGAGCTGAAGAGCCCCGGTGTTATAGCCAGGGAGGCGGGGCTTCCGAGGGTGGGATCGACATCCACTGGCCCTTTGGGCATCATTTCAGTTTGCTTCAGGTGAATAGGATTGGTCTTTGACTCCCCATAATATATTATACAGAGTGATCGACTGAAAGGGAACTGAATTTCATTGTGAGGTAATCCAAGTGAAATTTCTGCTATGTCTATGTAATTGATGTTACCCTAGAAAGCCTCATTTTCAGCTGATTGGGAATGTCTGCTATGTTACTTTATGTTCCCCTGCCACAGAGCTTCTACCTCCAGCTTATACATACTATATACATTTTACAGCTCAGCATTCAACACCATAGTACCCTCCAAGCTCATCATCAAGCTGGAGGCCCTGGGTCTCAACCCCGCCCTGTGCAATTGGGTCCTGGACATTCTGACGGGCCGCCCCCAGGTGGTGAAGGTAGGAAACAACATCTCCACTTTGCTGACCCTCAACACTGGGGCCCCACAAGGGTGCGTGCTCAGCCCCCTCCTGTACTCCCTGTTCACCCACAACAGTGTGGCCTTGCACGGCTCCAACTCAATCATCAAATTTGCAGACGATTACCAACAACGACGAGACAGCCTACAGAGAGGAGGTGAGGGCACTCGGAGAGTGGTGTCAGGAAAACAACCTCTCACTCAACATCAACAAAACAAAGGAGATAATCGTGGACTTGAGGAAACAGCAGAGGGAGCACCCCCCATCCACATCGAAGGGACAGCAGTGGAGATGGTTGGAAAGTTTTAAGTTCCTCGGCGTACACATCACAGACAAACTTAAATGGTCCACACCATACAGATAGTGTGGTGAAGAAGGCACAACAGCGCCTCTTCAACCTCAGGAGGCTGAAGAAATGTGTCTTGTCACTTAAAACCCTGACAAACTTTTACAGATGCACAATCGAAAGCATCCTGTCAGGCTGTATCACAGGTACGGCAACTGCACCGTCCTCAACCGCAAGGCTCTCCAGAGGGTGGTCCGGTCTGCACATCACCGGGGGCAAACTACCTAGCCTCCATGAGACCTACAGCACCCGATGTCACAGGAAGGCCAAAAAGATAATCAAGGACAACAACCATCCGAGCCACTGCCTGTTCACACCGCTACCATCCAGAAGGCGAGGTCAGTACAGGTGCATCAAAGCTGGGACTGAGAGACTGAAAAACAGCTTCTATTTCAAGGCCATCAGACTGCTAAACAGCAATCACTAACTCAGAAAGGCTGCTGCCTACATTGAGACCCAATCACTGGACACTTTAATAAATGGATCACTAGTCACTTTAAATAATGCCACTTTAATAATGTTTACATATCTTACATTACTCATATCACATGTATATACTGTATTTTATACCATCTATTGCACCTTGCCTATGTCGCTCGGCCATCGCTCGTCCATATATTTACATGTACATATTCTCATTTACCTCTTTAGATTTGTGTGTATTAGGTAGTTGTTGGGATATTGTTAGATTACTTGTAAGATATTACTGCACTGTCGGAACTAGAAGCACAAGCATTTCGCTACACTCGCATTAATGTCTGCTAACCATGTGTATGTGACCAATAAAATGTGATTTACAGACACAGTATATTTTACATTAGTTATCTTTTGTTTGTTTTTAGTCCCATCCTTCAGCTCCACTAAACCCCTCCCACCTATCTCTGAACACCATTCAGTTTTGATTTCTATTTAACATATATTTTTCCACTGTGCTGTGATGTTTTACAAAAGTTCTGAACCTTTCTATTCTCATAGTTTCTACAGATTGTAAATTTAAAGAACATTTATTTGCTAAGAGTATTATTATATTATTGATCAATTGACTATGACTTTTCAAATCACCCAGCAGTGCTATTTGCAGAGTTATGGCTAGGTAAATGTTGCAATTCTTCAGCCATTCCTGAACCTGCAACCAAAAACAAGCTACAAATGGACAGTACCAAAACAAATGATCTAATGTTTATGTCTCTTCATAGCAACATCTGCACCGCTGGGATGGTTGTCTCCCCCATATATATAACATTCTCTTAGTTGCAAGAATTTTGTATAATAATTAAAATTGAAAAACTCTTTTTTGAATCCGGCGTCATTTTGTGTATCAGTTCATAAATCATGTGCCGTGGAATCGGTACATCGAAAATCTCTTCGCAAACCATTTCCTTATATGAATTGTAACTCTGTAAAATAATTGAAATTGTTGCATGCTGCGTTCATATTTGCTCAGTGTATATTTCCACACTATGAGGTTGGAATAATACTGTGAAATTGTGAAAATGGTGATAATGTCCTTTTAGTGTAAGAGCTTTTGGAAAAGACCGCCTAAAATTTCAGCCTATTTTGATGGGATGGAGTTTTGGCCTGCCTGGTAACATCACTGGGCTAGGCGGGACAGTTGTAAATCATGCAGCGCCGTGTGTCACGATGGCAGATTTTAGAGAAACAACAAATGTCGGTACATATAAGTGTCTTATATCGTCTGAAAGCTTAAATTCTTGTTAATAGAACTACACTGTCCAATTTACAGTAGCTATTACTGTGAAAAAATGCCATGCTATTGTTTGAGGAGAGCTCCTAACAACAAAACACTTTTTTCACCGCAATATGTTTGATAAATTCACCTCTGAAGGTGAAATGTGTACTTACATTCTGAAATCTTGCTCTGATTTATCATCCAAAGGGTCCCAGAGATAAAATGAATTGTTGTTTTGTTAGATAAAATCCTTTTTCATATCCTAAAAAGGTCCAGCATGCACGATCGATTGCATGCACGATCGATTTTGTATTTCCACTCGTTCAATTTGCAAAGAAAGGAATCTGTGAAAATCTAAACCTAAACGTTGTTTCAACCAGTAAAATCACGTTCGTATTTATTCCTCAGAGATCCTAGAACGTAACCAGACTTCACTATATCATGGGGAGTGTAGTATATCCTATAGGACACCAAATTTGGTCAGAGAAAGACGCCTTCATGGCGAGCCGATGACGCAGGCGGTCTTCACTTGATTGACTGTAACTTTGTCAAATAAGCACCAATTGGGGTCAAACAAAGCTAGCTAGATAGCCAATGAGCTGGGCTTTACGGGAGTATGCGGCAGATACTCTGTATCAGTCGCAAAACTTTGCTGCTAACCTTGTGCAACAGCAAGCCTTTTCCTTTTGGACAAAAATTACAAGAATATGGAGAGTTATGAAGTTATGAAAACTGGGTGTTTTGTAAATGTTGAACTTACAATATGGCTACTAATACTGGAAAAGCTGAATCAAAGTTGAAGTATACAGATTTGACAATATTCTTGCAGAAAAATGTAATGTAAATATCTCCTTCACGATTTGCCCAAATGTACCTGGGTGACTTCACACTAAATGTCATGTAGTTTGCTCATACTTCAAGTTATCCCTCTGGAACTTTGCACATACATTGCTGCCATCTTGTGGACACCATCTGAATTACAACCAGAGTGATGGATAGTACTGGGACCTTTCTGTTGCATTTCAAAGATGGTGGTAGAAAAAAGAAGAAAGTGGTTGGTTATTTCTTTGTATTTTCTTCTACCAGATCTATTGTGTTATATTCTTCTACATTCAATTCACATTTTCACAGTCTTCAAAGTGTTTCCTTTCAAAATGTACCAAGAATATGCATATCCTTGCCTCATGGCCTGAGCTACAGGCAGTTAGATTTGGGTATGTCATTTTAGGCGAAAATTGAAAAAAAGGGCGCTATCCCTAAGAAGTTTCAATAGACCAATAAGAAAGAGTTCCAAACCTCTTTGCCAATAACAGCTAATTGTCCGTTTTCCCTCCCCATTCAGACATCTCCCAGTTAACTTGCATGCCTTATCCAACAGTGCAGTATTTAATATAAAAAATGAGAGGAAGCTAAATACAGGGTAAATTTACAATGTGCAGGGATACTGGAGTATTTGAGGTAGAAAACAATTACTGTAAGGTACTTTATTGTTACCCAGAAATGAGTTGATATTCAGATAAAAACGGCTGCATTGGAACTTTAAAAGGAACCCAAAGGCTTTTCCAGGTAATTACAGAAGGTCACAGGTTCAAATACCCACCAGGATTACACTTGTTCCATCCAGTGGGCTGCCTACAACCCACACTAGAATCATAAATATGACAATACATACTCTCCAGCCCTCCTATACACGCACAGTCCTAAATGGCTTATTCAGACCAAAGACTCAGCTCTCCCCACATCTCCTATTTTAGTTTCCATAGCAATGCCAAAGTCCGTTTATCGTTCTCCTCAAAGGCTGACCAGATTTGTGATGTGGCTGCTTTATTTGGCTTGATTCGTTTTTGTTGCCCCCTCCACTATTTAATCAGTGTCCTTGTGATCCTGGCCGTGGCAGCGTGCGGGCTGGGTAATTGGCTTAGGCTGAGCAGTACCAGCTGTGCAACAAATTCAAGCCCCAGTCCACTCTGCCTCATAGCGTGTAAATGACAAGCTGGGAGAAAAAACACGGAATTGGGGCTACTGCCTGCCGGTCCTCCCAGCCTCAGGTCACGGCCTTGCTGAAATCCAACTCTCAGTGCATAAAAGACCACTCTTTGAAAAAGTATTTGGTATGAAGTCATGCAGAAATTATACTTTGACCGAATTTCCTAGACATTTTTTTATTGAGTTCATATACGCATATGAAGGGAGCAGCTGTTGGAATTTCATCAGATTGTGTCATATCCGTGTCCTTATACTGTATATCATCTAATATAGATGTACACGTCATGATAGAGATGTACACATCATGATAGAGATGTACACGTCACAAAATTCCTGGTCCTACATAACCTCTGTCTTGTCCTCCCTCCCTTCATCTTCTGATCTGCAAGCCAGACTGGAGCGATGACAGATCTGAAACTGGTAAAGAAGAAGGAAACAGCTGAGTTGAAGGCTTCAGTACATCTCCTTTGTGCTCTCATGGTCTCTTGTCTTCTCCAGATGTTTTTTTCTTCCTCAGCTTCTCAGAGGCCAGCTCGTATGTGTGTGTGTGTTACAACACAATTACACCTGAGTATAATTAACCAAAATTACTCAAAATCCGCAAGCTAAGATCCCATGGTCAGCTGCAACAGACAAATTCAAGAAATTGTGTAATTAAGCAATAAGGCCCGAGGGGGTGTGGTGTATGGCCAATATAACACAGCTAAGGGCTGTTCATTCACATGACGCAACGCGGAGTACCTGGATACAGCCCCTAGCCATGGTATATTGGCAATATACCACAAACACCTGAGGTGCCTTTTTCTTTTTTACTTTTACCCCTTTGGTCAGGGCCAGCTGTGACACAGCCTGGGATCAAACTCGGGTCTGTAGTGTCTCAACTACTGTGATACACCTGAGGTGCCTTATTGCTATTATAAACTGGTAACCAACGTAATTAGAGCAGTGAAAATAAATGTTTTGTCATACCTATGGTATAAGGTCTGATATACCACAACTTTCAGCCAATCAGCATTCAGAGCTTGAACCACCCAGTTTATAAAATGCAAATAATGCACTGTGTGGACAAGCTGTGACTACACAGCTATGCCCTTCCCTTGCTTTGTTCTCTGTGCTGGCAGGAGCATGATGTCAATGATATCAATGACCCATTGTCAATTGGAAAGTAAATGATTGTGTTGTGATTGATTGGGTGTGATAGTATCCACAACACTCACTATTTACATAGCCTTTAGTAATGGATAAATACGTGAGCCTGAAGTATGAACGCTAAACGCCAAATTCATGACATTCGTTCTCTGAACCACTTTGAGGACTTTGGAGGCACCTACAATATTGTCAGCTCGCTAGTTTATGAAATCATCCATCCGAAACACTGGAAAAAGAACAGATACTCAGGGCTCCCGAGTGGCGCAGCAGTCTAAGGCACTGCATCTCAGTGCAAGAGGCATCACTACAGTCCCTGGTTTGAATCCAGGCTGAATCGCATCCGGCCGTGATTAGGAGTTCCATAGGGCGGCGCACAATTGACCCAGCGTCATCCGGGTTTGGCCGGGGTTGGCCGTCATTGTAAATAAGAATTTGTTCTTAACTGACTTGCCTAGTAAAATAAAGGTAAAAAAAAAAAAAAAAAAGATAACCAGTGACCTCCGTGACACCTTCAAGCTTCTCTTCTCAGTGCTTCTGTTTGGTTCCCTCCCTGTTTCACCACAGTCAAATACCATTTACCCACTTAAGATGGCTGCCAGAGCCAGGGAGAAAAATACAAATATTCCCACATCCACCTCCTGTAATGGCATGTTTACATGTTGTCCTCGTTCCTCATTTACAGTCTAGAAAATAAGCCATTGTATATCTCACTAAGGTAGCTAGCAGAACGACAGGTTCGTGAACTGTGAGCAGGAAAAGAGAGAAGGAGGAGAGGAAAGGAAAGAGAAGCCAGCTGGAGTGGACTACTGGAGTGTTTCAGGGCCTGTCGTAATGTCATTAGCACACCTGGAGGCAAATCGCTGGGTAATTAAAGAGCGTACGGCCACGTCTGCACGCAACCACATTAACCCAACACACCTCAATTAGAGCAGAGAAAGGGTCTGTTGTGGGCGAGAGAGAGCGGCGGTCTGCGTATCAGCCCTCGACGTGTCAAATATGATACAACAAACGGCTAAGCCCTCTGCTAATAAAGCCTGGAATTTGTTGTTTCTTTTTCATCAGGCACTGAAGCTGGAGACACGCCAGGACTCGAAATGAAAGGCTTATCTTACCTTTACTGCAAAAGTGCAGGACTTTGTGTGAAGACGTATAGCAACACTTGCAACCACTTGTTTACTTCAACAATATAACAACAACAAAAACAGTAAAGAGACAAAAGGCCACAATGCAGTGTATTTTACTGCACTGACTTCTGCTAGAGGCCTCTGTAGTCACTTTTGACTCGCAACTGACAGACTTATGCAAGCCATTTTACAGCAAAATACTATACCTTAAAATTAAAAAATATATATATTCTTTGGATAACCCATTTCGCAATCAATATTCAACCATGATGGTTACGCATGGTTTATTTCTACAATTTTATTATTCCTCCACTTCCTGTGTGTGTGTGTGTGTGTGTGTGTGTGTGTGTGTGTGTGTGTGTGTGTGTGTGTGTGTAGCACATCAATCACCTGCATGGTAGACAAAGGGCAAGTTTTTTTCCTCTCTCACCTCACCTCACACCACATTTCCCTCCCAGTTCCCACAGCCACGGGCGAGCCCGAGCAGCTCAGCGACGTCACAAACAGGCATGCCTGTGTGGTCGCCAAACCCTCTCAATACTCTAAACTGGTTTCCTTTCTTAAGCACCCTTCCCCTTACTTCATTAGCACTGGTGTAAAATAACTTGTCAGGTAAAAGCAATTTTCCAGATCTAGCATACCTGATTCAACTTGTCAACTAATCATCAAGCTTTTGACTAGGTCAATCAGGTGAGCTAGTTCAGGGCTAGAACAAAATGGTAAACGTCTGGGGGTCCCCAAGGAGATGTTTGAGAAACACTGGTTTAGACTATTGAGATGCACCCCTGCATCACAGTTCCCATAGCCATTCTTTTCAGAACCTCTGACCGGCGAACCTCTGTAACTCTGTCAGCCGAGTGATCCGTCAGCTATGATTTATGACGACTATCCTCCATCCCCCACCATTTCCTGAGCTCAGCTAAAATCACCTCACCTCCATCTTCCTTCCCCACTGTCTTCTGGAATGTTCTCATAGAGCCCGAGTACTGTTGCTAATTCCTGATATTTAATTTGCATTTCACTGTGATTGTTAGATGTGAGGAGGTTCACCACCTGCATAGGAACTGTACAGTATGGTTAGTTCATCTGTAAATACAAGCAGCACTGATGAAACCTGCTGTTGGATATGAAGCAACATCTTCACAGTTCACACAAGCCCCTGATAACATGTCTCCACCCTGAGGTAGATGGTGGTAATTGCTTATGGGAGTGAAGTGTTTATTTAAATTGACCATGTAGTAATACAGTACAACAACAAGACAGATATTATATTATTTAAAAACATTTATTTATACATTTTACATTTTCAAGATAACAGCAATATCATCCTCCTACACAGTAACAGCAATAGTAAAGCCTTCAACAAATGTATATTCTTACAATGAAAAACTTTTTTGAAATAAAATGTACTGTGACCATCAAAAAAATGAATAAAACTCTACAGTTTTGTACAATACATACACTATATATACAAAAGTATGTGGACACGCCTTCAAATGAGTGGATTTGGCTATTTCAGCCACACCCGTTCCTGACAGGTGTATAAAATCGAGCACACAGCCATGCAATCTCCATAGACAAACATTGACAGTAGCATGGCCTTACTGAAGAGCTCAGTGACTTTCAATGTGGTACTGTCAAAGGATGCCACCTTTCCAACAAGTCAATTCACCAAATTTCTGCCCTGTTGGAGCTGCCCCGGTCAACTATAAAGTGCTGTTATTGTGAAGTGGAAATTTCTAAGAGCAACAACGGCTCAGCCGCTAAGTGGTAGGCCACACAAGTCCACAGAATAGGGCCGTAGAGTGTTGAAGCGCGTAGCGTTTAAAAATCGTCTGTCCTTGGTTGCAATACCTCACTACGAGTTCCAAACTGCCTCTGAAAGCAATGTCAGCACAATAACTGTTTATCGGGAGCTTCATGAAATGGGTTTCCATGGTCGAGCAGCTGCAGAAAAGCCTAAGATCACCACGCGCAATGCCAAGCGTCGGCATTGCGAGCAGGTGTCCACATACTTTTGGTCATTTAGTGTATGTCTTTGTATCTATGTATAAATCTTATTGTATTCTCAAAAAGATCTAAAAACAAAAATTGATTTTTAAATCTCAGTTCTAGTAGTAGAATGAAAGCACTGAAAAAGTGCACACAGCATATAGACCTCAATGACAGAAACAGGTAATCTGTTTTGAGTCTCAAACAGTGAAACAAAATAAAGCTTCTATAATGCTTCTTCTTTAAGAAATCTTGAACAACTCTTTAAAGTTTTTTTTGTAATGCATAACATGAAATAAACTTTAATCAGCATGTGCCAGGTCCTGATCTGATGACAAGGCAAAAAAATGAACAAAACTAATAACAGAGAAAACCGTTAGCCTTGTATCAAAGCTGTATCATGGTTGTATTGTGGCTGTATCAAGGCTGTATCTTCATAGTTGTATCAAGGCTGTATCATGGTTGTATCATGGCTGTATCTTTAAAGTTGTATCATGGCTGTATCATGGCTGTATCATGTTGCATCATGGTTGTATCATGGTTGTATTGTGGCTGTATCAAGGCTGTATCTTCATAGTTGTATCAAGGCTGTATCATGGTTGTATCATGGCTGTATCTTTAAAGTTGTATCATGGCTGTATCATGGCTGTATCATGTTGCATCATGGTTGTATCATGGTTGTATGTAGGCTGTATCTTCATAGTTGTATCATGCTTGTATCTAGGCTCTTTCTTCATGGCTGTATCATGCTTGTATCTAGGCTGTAACAAGGCTGTATCTTCATAGTTGTGCCAATGAGATACATGTTCTACTACCCTGTTTCTACTACCCTTGTGCTAGCGGGCTTTCTCTAAATTCCAACACCCGCACACAGACCCACACAGACCCACACAGACCCACACAGACACACACAGACACACACACACACACACACACAAAGAGAGCTCTCTTTCACATCTACGTCTGCCCCAGGCAGCCCTTTGTGGTCTAACCGCTCGACACAGACAGGCAGCTGGTGGTGGAGCTGAGGCGGCTCTTCTTGGGGGCCTTGGGTGCAGGCGGGGGGCTGATACTGAAACTCCTGACCTTATTGAAACTGTTCCTCAGGCTACTATGCCTGGTGCTCCCCGTGCTGCTGGTCTCCTTGGACACGAAGGCATCAGGGTGACAGAGGCCTGCCCTAAGGCAGCAGCAGCACAGCAGCCCTGCGATGGCCTTCCTCAGCTCTGTGCTACCCAGGGCGTAGATGACAGGGTTCAGAGCAGAGTTGAGCACGGCCAGAGCAATGACCCAGTCGGCACTGAAGAGGGGCGCGCACTGCCGCGACACACAGAAAAAGTCCAGGAGCAGCAGGGCGAACAGAGGGCCCCAGCACATGATGAACACACCCACGATGGAGATTACCGTCTTCAGGAGCCCCAGGGATCGCTTGCGGCTGCGCTGGGATCCCACCTTGGCGCTGCTGCGCACGTGGCAGTAGATGGCGCCGTAGAGCACGCCGATGGCCAGCAGGATGAGGGAGAAGATGAGCAGAGAGAAGAAGATGTAGCTCTTGGAGTAGAGCGGCAGCAGGGTGGAGCAGCTCTCCAGGCTGCACACGCAGTTCCATCCCAGCAGGGGGAGGAAGCCGATGGCGAAGGCCAGGATCCAGCACAGCGCCACCAGGCCGTAGATACGACATGTCTTCCTGGCTGACTTCTGGTGCAGCGGCTTCATCATAGTGGTGTAGCGCTCCACTGCTATCAGCAGCAGGCTGAAGATAGAGGCAGCCAAGGTCACAAACATCACCCCTTCCCTGAACAGCCACAGAGCTGCGCTCAGTCTGAACGTCTGGCTGCCAGACATGCAGATGTTGACCACGTAGGCCGCCCCGGCCAGCAAGTCGCTGAGGGTGATGTTGGCGATGCACACGTAGACCCAGCGGTGGCTGTTGCGGATCCTTGAGAGCACGGCCACCAGGACCAGCAGGTTCTCCAGGATGATGAGGATGCTGATGAAGAGGGAAAGGAACGCGCCCAAGCTCAGGCCACCTTGGCGGGGCCCGCGGTGCTGCAGGCGCCCTGTGTGGTTATAGTGCTCCAGGATCACATTGTTGCTAATACTGCTTCTACTGCTGTTGTTGGTGATGTTGCTACTCCAGAGGTACAGGTAGGGGCAGGAGGTTGAGGAGCTCAGGGAGGACAGGGCATCCATGGCTGAGCTGTGCTGGGTTCGGCTGGGCTTGGCAGGTCAGAAAATGGCTGGATTGGGCTGGATAAGGCAAGACTTGGATGCGTGTAGAACTCCTGCAGTAGGCTCAGGGCTCCGACTCAGGCTAACACACTCTCTCCACTGGAGCTCTGCTGTCTCACAACCCACCTAGCAAACACAGGGAGATATTTGATATGAAAAGATGTGTGATAAGCGATAATAATGAGGTACAAGCTGTTTGTAGCGCATGAACTGAAGATAATGATCCCGTGTGGCTCAGTGTGGCTCAGTTGGTAGAGCATGGCGCTTGCAACGCCAGGGTTGTGGGTTCATTCCCCACGGGGGGACCAGGATGAATATGTATGAACTTTCCAATTTGTAAGTCGCTCTGGATAAGAGCGTCTGCTAAATGACTTAAATGTAAATGTAATGAAAATAATATATTTTGTTGGTATATTGCATAGTTTATAAATTCATTGTGAAAAGCTGGGGGGAAACTATTTTCAGAAAATTAGATAAGAATTTGTCAGTTGACCCGACCTCGCAAAACTGCATGCCTCCACTAGCATGCGTTAGGGCCATTTAAACCTCTCTGTACCATTTAAACCACACTGTGGTTAGCTGGGAGGAGCAGCCAGCTGCAGCCAGGAAGGGGATTTAAGTTCAATCTGCACGTGAAGTCAACATCTTTGAAAGTCGTAAAACTGCTATATCAAAATTCCTATTATTAGCGATAATTGACAAACTGTGTTCCACTCTGGAGTGAAATAAAGAGTACCACATTATATTTATTTATTTTCTTCATTTTTAGATTTTATCAAACAATTTCCCTTTAAATTCCAAGATTTTTCCTTTTTTGCTAAATTTGTGTTAGAATTTGTTGCATGTGAGCAAAAGCTTACATGGCCACAAATGCCTTGCAAATGTATTGCTACAGTTATATGTAATATATGTAACCATACACCTGGCTCTCCATTCCAAGTTTTTTTTCTCGTCTAAAATCACTATCTAATTGTATAATTTCATATGAATAACACATGAAGTGAAGAGAAGTTGTGTATAATTTTGATTTTAACAAAATAAACAGTTGTTACTTAATGTGTTACTTACATGTGCAGAGATACTGTTGGTAGTGATGCTGTGTGGAAGGCCATCCCCTGTGTGGGCTGATAGAACACATCTGCACTACTCTATTGAAGAGACGAGGAAGGAACTTATGGTACCACACCCATAAGGACCAACACACACACACACACACACGCACACACACACGATGCAAGAGGTTATTGACACTGATGAGCTGTTTCATCACTGCTCAAGAGAAAACACACTAATTGTGAAATGCTTTAGAATGTGACCATTCAGATGGATGCCATCAATCAATGTGTGAATTGATCATTTGATATGGGCTAATCCACTCTTCCATGAGGCCATCACAATACAGTTTTGTTGTTTGTTTGCTGTAATTTTCCACATACTTAATCTCAATGACGTGAACACTTTTCCCAACACTTGAGCCATGTTTTGACCCCTGCAATACTTTAATCCTACTGCCCAAGTTACTCCATGATGATTACGGGAAGTGCCGTTCATAGTGTTTTCCTAATACATGTAATGTTGAAGTGATTGGAGCAGGATGTTTTTAAGGATATGTTGCAAGATACTTTTTCTACTAGAAAGGCATCAACCCAGTGTTTTTACTCAATATTTCTCAGAAAGAAAAAAATTTATCCTGACACGAAGAAAACAGGAACCTTCTGATCAGATGTGTAAAGGGGCCCCTCCCTTTGGTTCCCCTACTATAGATGTACAGCTATGGTTTCACACCTCACTTCACCCAGCTGTGACAGACCACAGTCCTGCCAATAATGGCCTACTTACCACCCGGTGAGCCCCAACCACTTACCATAACTGACCAAAGTCAACATCACACACGCAGTAAAGAAAAATATCACTACTGATTAAAAAAAGGTGCTGTCAGTGATAAACGTTAAAGCACACTTCTTCCTTCAGATCAACTACTTGTTCCAGCTGAAGCGCATCTGCAATCTCATGCTTAACTTGACTCATGGTGAGTCATTTAAGGAAAGTGAGGCCACAAGTTTAAAGTTTGTATTGTCACATGCACAAGTACAGTGAAAGGCCTTTCGTGCTTGCTCTTTCCCAACAATAAAGTAATCAATATCTGTAGTACTATAAAACATTATAAAACAAAAACGCACAAGAAATAGAAAGAAGAACACAAGAAAGTAAGTAAATAAGCTATATTGAGGGTCAGTTCAAATACCATGTTTACAATGTGCAGGGATACTGGAGTGGGAGGGTTATATACTGTATGTACAGTATACTGTAGGTGCATCAGGATATACACAAGAAAAACACCAAAAAACACAACATGCAACAATTTCAAAGATTTTACTGAGTTACATTTCAAAAAAGGAAATTAGCCATTAAAATCATTCTAAATTCTCTGGCACCAGCTCTGGTGGACAATCCTGCAGTCAGCATGCCAACTGCACACTCACTCACAACTTGTGTTGTGTGACAAAACTGCACATTTTATAGTGGCCAATTGTTGTTCACAGTACAAGGTGCACATGTGTAATGATCATGCTGTTTAATCAGCTTCTTGATATAACACACCTGTCAGGGGGATGGATTATCTTTGTACGTTTTTGAGAAATAAGCTTTTTGTGTGTACAGTATAGAGAATTTCTGGGATCTTTTATTTCAGCTTATTTCAACACTTTACATGTTGCATTTATTTGCTCAGTATATTATAAACAAAGTAGCAGCAGCGTATATGATGATTGTATGTGACTGTGTGTGAAAATGTGTGTACAGTCAGTATGAAAGTGTGTGCGTGTTATGTGCGTGTGAGAAAATTAAGTGAGTGTGTGTTGGAGTGTCAGTGTGAGTAAGTGAGTGTGCATAGAGTGAGTGTTTGAGTGTGCAAAAATTAGATAGAAAGGTCAATGCAGATACTGTTGCTTCGATTCCGCTTGCCGTACGGAAGCAGAGAGAACAGATTATATCTATGGTTTAGATGGCTGGAGGCTTTAACAATTTTCCGGGCCTTCCTTTCACACAGCCTGATATACCGTGCATTCGGAAAGTATTCAGACCCATTGACTTCATCCACACTTTGGTACTTGACAGCCTTATTCTGAAATGTATTAAATTGTTATTTTTCCCTCATCAATCTACACACAATACCCCATAATGACAAAGCAAAAACAAGTTTTTAGAAAAAATTAATATTCAGACCCTTTACTCAGTACTTTGTTGAAGCAACTTTGGCATCGAGTACAATCTCAAGTCTTCTTGGGTATGATGCTACAAGCTTGGCACACCTGTATTTGAGGAGTTTCTCACATTATTCTCTGCAGATCCTCTCAAGCTCTGTCAGGTTGGATGGGGAGCGTTTGCTGCACAGCTATTTTCAGGTCTCTCCAGAGATGTTCAATCGGGTTAACGTCCGGGCTCTGGCTTGGCCACTCAAGGACATTCAGAGACTTTTCTCGAAGCCACTCCTGTGTTGTCTTGGCTGTGTGCTTAGGGTCGTTGTCCTGTTGGAAGATGAATGTTTGCCCCAGTCTGAGGTCCTGAGCACTCTGGAGCATGTTTTAATCAAAGATCTCTCTGTACTTTGCTCTGTTCATCTTTCCCTCGATCCTGACTAGTCTCCCAGTCCCTGCCGCAGAACGCCCCCCCCGCCACCCACAGCATGGTTCACCATAGAGATGGTGCCAGGTTTCCTCCAGATGTGATGCTTAGCATTCAGGCCAAAGAGTTCAATCTTAGTTTCATCAGACCAGAGAATCTTGTGTCTCATGGTAAGAGAACTTTAGGTGCCTTTTGGCAAACACCAATCTGGATGTCATGTGCCTTTTACTGAGGAGTGGCTTCCGTCTGGCCACTCTACCATAAAGGCCTGATTAGTGGGGTGCTGCAGAGATGGTTGTCCTTCTGAAAGGTTCTCCCATCTGGAGCTCTGTCAGAGTGACCATCGGGTTCTTGGTCACCTCCCTGACCAAGGCCCTTCTCAGTTTGGCCAGGAGGCCAGCTCTAGGAAGAGTTTTGGTGGTTCCAAACTTCTTCCATTTAAGAATGATGGAGGCCACTGTGTTCTTGGGGACCTTCAATGCTGCATAATTTTTTTTGTACCCTTCCCCAGATCTGTGCCTCGACACAATCCTGTCTCGGAGCTCTACGGACAATTCCTTTGACCTCATGCCTTGGTTTTTGTTCTGACATGCACTGTCAACTGTGGGACCTTAAATAGACAGTTGTGTTCCTTTCCAAATCATGTCCAATCTATTGAACTTCCACAGGTGGACTCCAATCAAGTTGTAGAAACATCTCAAGGATGATGTATGGAAACAGAATGCACCTGAGCTCAATTTCAGATATCATAGCAAAGGGTCTGAATACTATTGTAAAGAAGATGTTTTTGTTTCTAGTTTTTAATAAATTTGCAAAAATGTCAAAAAACCAATTTTCGCTTTATCATTATGGGCTATTGTGTGTAGATTGATGAGGGGGGAAAAATATTGAATCAATTTTAGAATAAGGCTGTAACGCAACAAAATGTGGAAAACGTCAAGGGTTCTGAATACTTTCCAAATGCACTGTAGAGGTACTAGATGGCAGGGAGCTCTGCCCCAGTGATGTACTGGGCTGTTTGCATCATCCTCTGTAGCGTCATACGATCGAGGGCAGTGCAATTGCCATACCAAGCAGTGATGCAGCCAGTCAAGATGCTCTCGATGGTGCAGCTGTAGAACCTTTAGAGGATTTGAAGGCCCATGCCAAAGTGGTTTGATTTAGATCTACACATTCTCGTTTAATGAATAACCTCTCATTGAAATGACCTTTCTGCCACTGAATAATGCAAATAACAAACCCAATGGCCAATTAGCTGAATAAATATTTAGATCTCACCTGTCTTTGGGGCAGCCACGCAAACAATGAAAACACTGTCATAGTAAAGTTAGTTTTAATCTTCCTAGTTTTACCTACATTTCAGGGTAATAAGGCATTTACTCCCTGACGGAGTAAAAAAAATCACAACATCTAATTTTTCAATAAGGCTGTAGTGAAATCTTGCATGCTTCAATAATCTTCTAGTAAAATAGGTGATACATATGAACCTTTTCTCAATCAAGTGATGCTACAGAGGCAGTATCGGTTTGTGGGCCTGAAAAAAACTGTCCAGAAAAGGTAACAGAAACAACCGCATCCTTGGCTGTCAACACCCATAACTGTTGAAAACGCCCTTTCTCTGAAAATACAACTAAAACCACAATGTGCATAGCGTAGACTACAAGGAAATGGAAACTATGAACTTGTTTACATTCCTTCCCCCAACATTCAGCAAGTTATGAAACCTTTTTATATTTAAGTATGCACAATATGCCAAATAGAGTGGAAAAGTTGCCCTTAACCATAGATAGGCTACAGCAGAATAATTATATTTTCCCCTCTCCATAATGATTAAGGTTAGGATTAGAGGTAGGGTAATCTGATACTAGATATTTTATGGTCTATGCTAGAACATATTCTGCCTTAATTGAGCATGTATGTGAGTCACAGGTACATATCAGTTGCTGACCTACTAATTGGGGCATTCAAGGTCAATACTGCGTTAAATTATCAATGTGATTTTATAGCTTTACTTACAGTATATGCTTTTCCTCAAGAAATAAATCACATAACAGTTAGAATCATCTGCACATACACCTACAGTAAGTCAATTACTGATGACAACGGGCAAGTAGTCTATCCCACAGACTTCTAAACTCAGCAAAAAAAGAAACTCACTGTCAACTGCATTTATTTTCAGCAAAGTTAACATGTGTAAATATTTGTATGAACATAAGATTCAACAACTGAGACCTAAACTGAACAAGTTCCACAGACATGTGACTGACAGAAATGGAATAATGTGTCCCTGAACAAAGGGGGGGGGTCAAAATCAAAAGTAACAGTATCTGGTGTGGCCACCAGCTGCATTAAGTAATGCAGTGCATCTCCTCATGGACTGCACCAGATTTGCCAGTTCTTGCTGTGAGATGTTACCCCACTCTTCCACCAAGGCACCTGCAAGTTCCCGGACATTTCTGGGGGGAATGACACTAGCCCCCACCTTCAGATCCAACATGTCCCAGACATGCTCAATGGGATTGAGATCTGGGCTCTTCGCTGGCCATGGCAGAACAATGATATTGCTGTCTTGCAGGATATCACGCACAGAACAAGCAGTATGGTTGGTGGCATTGTCATGCTGGAGGGTCATGTCAGGATGAGCCTGCAGGAAGGGTACCACATGAGGGAGGAGGATGTCTTCCCTGTAACGCACAGCGTTGAGATTGCCTGCAATGACAACAAGCTCAGTCCGATGATGCTGTGACACACCGCCCCAGACCATGACGGACCCTCCACCTCTATGGGTTTGTGCCCATAGGCGACGTTGTTTCCAGTGATGTCTGGTGAGGACCTGCCTTACAACAGGCCTACAAGCCCTCAGTCCAGCCTCTCTCAGCCTATTGAGGACAGTCTGAGCACTGATGGAGGGATTGTGCGTTCCTGGTGTAACTCGGGCAGTTGTTGTTACCATCCTGTACCTGTCCCGCAGGTGTGATGTTCGGATGTACCGATCCTGTGCAGGTGTTATTACACGTGATCTGCCACTGCGAGAACGATCAGCTGTCCATCCTGTCTCCCTGTAGCGCTGTCTCAGTACGGACATTGCAATTTATTGCCCTGGCCACATCTGCAGTCCTCATGCCTCCTTGCTGCATGCCTAAGGCACGTTCACGCAGATGAGCAGGAATCCTGGGCATCTTTTTTTTGGTGTCAGTAGAAAGGCCTCCTTGGTGTCCTAAGTTTTCATAACTGTGACCTTAATTGCCTACCGTCTGTAAGCTGTTAGTGTATTTACGACTGTTCCACAGGTGCATGTTAATGAATTGTTTATGGTTCATTGAACAAGCATGGGAAACAGTGTTTAAACCCTTTACAATGAAGTTTCTTTTTTTGCTGAGTTTATAAAGATCATCATAACATACAAACCTCACTGGCCACATTGTGTGCACCAGCATTGCAAAATAAAATGTACTCATACATGTTATTCAATATTTTACCAACATCGTTTGTGCGCGTGAACATGCGTCTGCATAGCAAAGCACTAAAATAGAAATCTTAACACCTCGATCACACCTTCAGAAACATTGCATTTTGGTACACCAGAAGTACATCAATTTCCAATGGAAGACTGTACTTGCCTTGCAGCATTGCATTGTAGCATTGCATTGCAGAGGCAGTTGCAGTGCGTTCTGTATGGTGCATACATTGGATTTACCAAACATAAGTAATGCTACAGTGCTGCACGGCAAACACAGCTTTCCATTGGAAATTAATGTACTTCTGGTGTACCAAAACACAATAAAGCTGCAGGTGTTATCAAGGAGTTATTGGATATCATGAAGCTACAAACCCACTTGATGCTTGAAATACAAATTAGGAGAGATTCACTAAAGATATCTAGAAACTAACCAGGTTTCCCTTTTTATCAGCTAAAATGAGGACCATATGAATGTCAGGTAAAATAAGAACCCAATGTTAATCCCCCATCTCCCAGGACAAAGCTAGCTAAATGTCCATGAATGTTGTTTGTGTGTTCTGACCTGCCCCCAAATGAATATACAGTGCATTTGGAAAGTATTCAGACCCCTTGCCATTTTCCACATTTTGTTACGTTACAGCCTTATTCTAAAATGGATGCAATCGTTTTACAATCTACACGCAATACCCCATAATGACAAAGCAAAACCAGGTTGGTAGAAATTTTAGCAAATGTACAAAAAAACAACAACTGAAATATCACATTTACATAAGTATTCAGACCCTTTCTCAGTACTTTGTTGAAGCATTCCCATTCTTCTCTGCAGATCCTCTCAAGCTCTGCCAGGTTGTATGGGGAGCGTCGCTGCACAGCTATTTTCAGGTTTCTCCAGAGATGTTCAATCGGGTTCAAATCCGGGCTCTGGCTGGGCCACTCAAGGATATTCAGAGACTTGTCCCGAAGCCACTCCTGCGTTGTCTTGGCTTTGTGCTTAGGGTCGTTGTCCTGTTGGAAGGTGAACCTTCGCTCCAGTCTGAGATCTTGACCACTCTGGAGCAGGTTTTCATCAAGGATCTCTCTGTACTTTCCCTCGATCCTGACCAGTCTCCCAGTCCCTGCCACAGAAAAACACCCCCACAACATGAAGCTGCCCCGTAGAGATGGTGCCAGGTTTCCTCCAGATGGGAGTTCATTCTTGGTTTCATCAGACCAGAGAATCTTTTTTCTCATGGTCAGAGTCCTTTAGGTGCCTTTTGGCAAACTCCAAGCGAGCTGTCATGTGTCTTTTACTGAGGAGTGGCTTCCGTCTGGCCACTCTACCATTACTGCCTGATTGGTGGAGTGCTGCAGAGATGGTTGCCCTTCTGGAAGATTCTCCCATCTCCACAGAGGAACTCTGGAGCTCTGTCAGAGTGACCATCGGGTTCTTGGTCACCTCCCTGACCAAGACCCTTCTCCCCCGATTGCTCAGTTTGGTAGGGAGACCAGCTCTAGGAATAGTCTTGGTGGTTCCAAACATCTTCCATTTAAGAATGATGGAGGCCACTGTGTTCTTGGGGACCTTCAATGCTGCCGAAATGTTTTGGTACCCTTCCCCAGATCTGTGCCTCGACACAATCCTGTCTCGGAGCTCTACGAACAATTCTTTCGACCTCAAGGCTTGGTTTTTGCTCTGAAATGCACCGTCAACTGTGGGACCTTACATAGACAGGTGTGTGCCTTCCCAAATCATGTCCAATCAATTGAATGTAACACAGGTGGACCGCAATTCATTTGTAGAAACATCTCAAGGATAATCAATGCAAACAGCATGGATCTGAGCTCAATTTCGAGTCTCATAGCAAAGGGTCTGAATACTTATGTAAATAAGATATTTCGGTTTTTTAATTTAATCTAAAAGCCTGTTTTCATCTATTTATATATATATATATATATTTTGAATAAGGCTGTAACGTAACAAAATATGGAAAAAGGGAAGGGGTCTGAATACTTTCCGAATGCACTGAACAAAAATATGAACTTGGGAGCCAGGCCGACCCACTGGGGAGCCAGGCCCAGCCAATCAGAATGCGTTTTTCCCCACAAAAGGGCTTTATTACAGACCAAAATTCTCCTAATTTTCATCAGCTGTCTGGGTGGCTGGTCTCAGACGATCCCACAGGTGAAGAAGCTGGATGTGGAGGTCCTGGGCTGGCGTGATTGATTACACGTGGTCTGCGGTTGTGAGGCAGGTTGGATGTATTGCCAAATTCTCTAAAACAATGTTGGGTGTGGCTTATGGTAGAGAAATTAACATTAAATTCTCTGGCAACAGCTCTGGTGTACAGTCCTGCAGTGAGCATGCCAATTACACACTCACTCACAACTTGTGTTGTGTGATAAAACTGCACATTTTAGAGTGGCTCTTTTATTGTCCACAGCACAAGGTGCATCTGTGTAATGATCATGCTGTTTAATTAGCTCCTTGATATGCCACACCTGTCAGGGGATGGATTATCTTGGCAAAGGAGAAATGCTCACTAACAGGGAGGTAAACAAATTTGTGCACAACATTTTTGATAAATAAGCTTTATGTGAGTATGAAACATTTCACCATCTTTTATTTCAACTCATGAAACATGGGTCCAACACTTTACATATTGAATGTATATTTTTGTTCAGTTTAGTTGGTTCACATTTTGTTGTCATTTTTTAGGCTGTGTGTCATGATCGTGTCTGGTGTGGATGGACAAAATCACCCTTTCGTCAAAAAATATTCTGGGAAGAGCTGTATCAACACCTGTTGGTCATTTAATGAAATTGCATGTACTATTCACAGACAAAGTTACCACATGGTGCTGATTTTGGCTCATTTATACTAGCAGAAGCCACTTTCAACTTGCTTTGTACTTTGTAAATCACATGAGCCTTGGTGTGGACCGATTTAGTTATAAAGCCAAACTAAGCACTGCAATCAGGCCAAGTGGATGATATTTACAAATTGACACGGAATCATTCATTATCAGTAGGAAGCACTGTCTTCTGACAATCCTGGAATTTGGAGGTAAAATCGGGCATTTCTAGGTTTTATCAAACATCAGTATACTATACTCAACAAAAATAAAAACACAACATGTAAAGTGTTGGTCCCATGTTTCGTGAGCTGAAAAAAAAGATCCCAGATAATTTCCCATACACACAAAAAGGGTATTTCTCTCAAATTTTGTGCACACATTTGATTACATCGTTGTTAGTGAACATTTTGCCAAGATAATTAATCCACCTGACAGGTGTGGAATATCAACAAGCTGATTAAACAGCATGATCATTACACAGGTGCACTTGTGCTGGGGATAATAATAAAATGCCACTCTAAAATGTGCAGTTTTGTCACACAACACAATGGCACAGATGTCTCAAATTTTGAGGGAGCGTGCAATTGGCATGCTGACTGCAGGAATATACACCAGGGCTGTTGCCAGAGAATGTAATGTTAATTTCTCGACCATAACGTCATTTTAGAGAATTTGGCAGTACGTCCAACCAGCCTCACAACCGCAGACCACGAGTAACCACGCCAGCCCAGGACCTCCACATCCAGCTTCTTCACCTGTGGGATTGTCTGAGACCAGCTACCCAGACGGCTGATGAAACTGAGGAGTATTTCTGTCTGTAATGAAGCCCTTTTGTGGGGAAAACGCATTCTGATTGACTGGGCCTGTCTCCCCAGTGGGAACAAAAATATAAACGCAACATGCAACAATTTCTAACATTTTACTGAGTTAGTAAAATCAGTCAATTGAAATAAATAAATTAGGCCCTAATGGAGTTCATATGACTGGGCAGGGGTGAAGCTTTGGGTGGGCATAGGCCCACCCATGGCTTCACCCCTATTTCAATTGACTGATTTTACTATCTTAGTAAAATCTTAGAAATTGTTGTATGTTGCGTTTATATTTTTGTTCAGTATAGTTGCTAGGCTAATGAATCAGACTATGATACCAGTTTCTACCAAACATACCCGGACATGTCAACAACAAATGTAAATGTATAACTTGTCAAATACTTACCATGGTTCTTTACCGGTAGTAAAATGCCTTTATTGCATGATGCTTTTCCGTTGCAGGTCTAAATGTTACCACAGGTTACCAAAGATACTTTTAACTAAGTTTTACCCTGTGATGTCACTGCACTCAACGTTTAAAGTGCATCACTAATCTAATATCTGTAGATGGCGCTGAGCAATTACATGTTTGGTGGAACAGTGAGTTAGTTGCATTGTATGGAATATCCAGATAGGCTAAAAGTATTTCTCCAATAGAAATCCCCGATCACACTTGTGGGCGATGTCATGGCGACGTTGACTAGCAAAGCTCATGCGTAGAAGCAGCACGTTGGGTCTAATGAGCCTCACGCGCCAAACTGCGCATGTGCAGGCTGTCAACTCAAAGGCACTCCTTCGCTATAAAGTTGTTTTTGACGAAAATAAAAAACGTGTCAGTTTGTCACTTTCCCGAGGTTGGAATAATAACATGTTCATCTACTTAAGACACTGGCTAGAATCTAGGTTGTGCCTTTAGATTTAGAGAAAGGTAACAACTAATAAATTATTTTTCACTCCTCTTATTGACTTCTCAAACACCAAACCCCGGCCTGGTCTGTTTGGTCGGTTTCGCAAGCGTTCCAGGAAGTCTTGCGTTGAAGCGCCTCTGGGTTTAGAAACTCTTTGGAATATCACTTGCGTTTTTTTCTCAACTTTTTTTTCACCGCGCGGAGCCTCGAGCTTGCGAGAGAAAGGAAGTAGCTAGCAGCAAACCATATAATCATTGTAGTCAACTCGCGAAGCCAGGCAGTAGACTTGAAATTATGTACGATTAAATTTATTTGACCACATCAAGGTTACAGTATTTGGGTAAGATAGCCATTGAAAATAGGTATACTACATTGTAGAAAAATAACTTTGCGGCATGCTTCTAAACCGTTTTGTAATTAGCTACTATAAGCATATGTTTAGTGCTCGATTCTGAACGGCAACGTCCTTAGCTATGCTAACGTTAGCTGGAAGTATTTGGTTGGTTATCCAGTTTTGATTTCATCAAAAAGGGAACTACAAAATATTATTTCTGAATTGTCTATCAGTTGTATGCGGGAAATACAATAAGGAGTCAACTCAGACAATGAGAAAAACAACTGAACAAGGTAAGATACATTTTTAGAGTGCTTGTTTTGAACAAAAGTTTGTAAAGGAACAGATCATGAAGCTGGGCAGCCGATATTAGCCAGAATTGTTGTACAGTATCCAAATAATATGTTGTAGGAGTTTTAGTGCGCGAAGTATCTTGACAGTCATCATTTTTTCATAATATTAACTAACAGATATTTCACTGTTTACAGTTCATTGATGTCTGATAATTCAAGTTACCTTATTGTCTACGTCCTCTCCCAAATAGATACAAACGTATCATGTCACTCATTCAGAAATTAAAACGGCCTAATTTTCTTTCTGTCCTGACGAATTGTGTTGCAGCAGTTAGATATATATCCACTGACTGTATGGTTGACTTTGGAACGAGCAACATCACACTTAGAATGCTGAATAGTTATTCCATTGTTATTCCATCAGCCAGACAAGTTGGTTTTAAACTAAACAACAATACCCACATGTCACTTATGCATTCTGATAACCAGTGGGGTGGGCATCATTTGTGGAACGTTCCAACAGGAATCTGTTCCAAAAACGTTGTAAAGCACAAGGTTGCCAACAAACAACGCATACAAAGTAGCATGATCAATTCACCTAGCTAACTAGCTGACAAATAGGTATCAACTCACCACGCAGATTATTCTTAATGTTTGTAAAAAAAAATTTAAAAAAAGGGTACCAGAGTGAGGACAGACTTTTGGAATAAACGTGGTGAGTGAAAAACTTTAAATAAATAGCCCACTCCCTACTCAGTATCTTATTCTGACGCTATACAATGTGTTGTTTGTTGACAACCTTGTTATTTACAAAGTTTTTGGAACAGATTCCTGTTGGAATGTTCCACAAACTATACCCACACTAACCAGTGCTCGTGCTCATTGTCTGAGTGCAGACTTTTTATTGCACAAATGACACATTTTGGAGCAAAAAAGAGTAGGTGAGCCAAACTTCATAGTTAAATTTAGTCCCATGTCCTTTCACCTCCACCCAACCACATGTTGCCAAAATGCTCCACAGCACTGTAAGCACATGAATATAATGTAGGAGCTGTGGAAAAACCTGTAACTGAAAAGACCAAATAAGAACAGTACATTTTAGGTGTAGGTTTTGCTGAAAAGTCTTGTCTTTCTTGGTGTTGTTTCCAGTGTCAAATGTGGCAAGTCATTTCCTCCTGATGAAATAATGTATCTACACTTCCCTCTCTTGAGCTGCTCTGTTTGCCATATGTGTCTGCATTAGTAGACCTAACCAATTCAACTACTTTGTTGAGAGATTCCTGTGCTGAACAAGATACAGCGGCCATTTCAGCCCCTAACTCTATCATAGTAAACGTGATTGCGGAACAGGAAACAAACTAATAAATATAGACTTCCGTAGCTGACTCAAATGCCTTAGAATGCTAGTTACAGACATGACATACACTACCATTCAAAAGTTTAGGGTCACTCAGAAATGTCCTTGTTTTTGAAATAAAAGCACATTTATTTGTCCATTAAAATAACATCAGGCAGTGTTCCTCTGTCCAGTGTCTGTTCTTTTATCCATCTTAATCTTTTCATTGGCCAGTCTGAGATATGGCTTTTTCTTTGCAACTCTGCCTAGAAGACCAGCATCACAGAGTCGCCTCTTCACTGTTGACGTTGAGGCTAGTGTTTTGAGGGTACTATTTAAAGAAGCTGCCAGTTGAGGACTTGTGAGGTGTCTGTTTCTCAAACTAGACACTCTAATGTACTTGTCCTCTTGCTCAGTTGTGCACCGGGGACTCCCACTCCTCTTTCTATTCAAATCAAAGTTTATTTGTCCCGTGCGCTGAATACAACAGTGAAATGCTTACTTACAGGCTCTAACCAATAGTGTAAAAAAGGTATTCGGTGAACAATAGGTAAGTAAAGAAATTAAAAGACAGTGAAAAACAGTAGCGCGGCTATATACAGACACGGGTTAGTCAGGTTGATTGAGGTAGTATGTACATGTAGATATGGTTAAAGTGACTATGCATATATGATGAACAGAGAGTAGCAGTAGCGTAAAGAGGGGTTGGTGGGTGGCAGGACACAATGCAGATAGCCCGGTTAGCCAATGTGGGGGAGCACTGGTTGGTCGGGCCAATTGAGGTGGTATGTACATGAATGTCTAGTTAAAGTGACTGTGCATATATGATAAACCGAGAGTAGCAGCAGCGTAAAAGAGGGGTGGGGGGGGGGGGGCACACAATGCAAATAGTCTGGGTAGCCACTTGATTACCTGTTCAGGAGTCTTATAGCTTGGGGGTAAAATGGCGCCGGAAGAAATGGCAGCAGTTTTACGGGCGCCCAACCAATTGTGCTATTGTTTTTTTTCGCGTTATTTGTAACTTATTTTGTACATAGTGTTTCTGCAACCGTATCTTACGGCAAAAAAAGAGCTTCTAGATATCAGGACAGCGATCACTCACCTCGGATGAGACACAGATTTTTTTCTTCAACAAGCAAGACGCACAGGACATTCTCCAAACACCTGACAGGGCCAACATCCCCGTTATTTGCACGAGGAAGAAACGCAGGTACAGGGGACACAGAGCGGGATGCCTCGTGAGGACCCGCAGAAGGTGAGTGGGAAAGCTGCCGGTACCGTTACTCGCCAACGTGCAATCATTGGACAATAAATTAGACGAGGTACGATCCACGAATATCCTACCGACGGGACATCAAAAACTGTAATATCCTATGTTAAACGGAATCGTGGCTGAATGACAACATGGATATTCAGCTAGTGGGATATACGCTGCACCGGCAAGATAGAACAGCACACTCCGGTAAGACGGGGGGTGGGGGGCGGTCTGTGCATATTTGTAAACAGCTGGTGCACGAAATCTGAGGAAGTCTCTAGATTTTGCTCGCCTGAAGTAGAGTATATTGTGATTAATTGCAGGCCACACTACTTGCCTAGAGAGTTTTCAGCTATACTTTGTGGCTGTTTATTTACCACCACAGACAAATTCTAGATCACCTGTGCTCAACACACAGAGATGCGTACAAAGCTCTCCCTCGCCCTCCATTTGGTAAATCCGACCACAACTCTATTCTCCTGATTCCTGCTTACAAGCAAAAAGTAAAGCAGGAAGCACCAGTGACTCGGTCTATAAAAAAGTGGTCAGGTGAAGCAGATGCTAAACTACAGGACTGTTTTGCTAGCACAGACTGGAACATGTTCCCGGGATTCTTCCGATGGCATTGAGGAGTACACCACATCAGTCACTGGCTTTATCAATAAGTGCATCGAGGACGTCGTCCCCACAGTGACTGTACGTACATACCCCAACCAGAAGCACTGGATTACAGGCAACATTCACACTGAGTTAAAGGGTAGAGCTGCCTCTTTCAAGGTGCAGGACTCTAACCCGGAAGCTTATAAGAAATCCTGCTATGCCCTGCGACGAACCATCAAACAGGCAAAGCGTCAATACAGGATTAAGATTGAATCATACTACACCGGCTCCGATGCTCGTCTTATGTGGCAGGGCTTGAAAACTATTACAGACTACAAAGGGAAGCACAGCCGCGAGCTGCCCAGTGACACTAACCTACCAGACGAGCTAAATCACTTCTATGCTCGCTTCGAGGCAAGCAACACTGAGGCATACATGAGAGCATCAGCTGTTCCGGATGACTGTGTGATCACGCTCTCCGTAGTCGACGTGCGTAGGACCCTAAAACAGGTCAACATTCATAAGGCTGCGGGGCCAGACGGATTACCAGGACGTGTGCTCCGGGCATGTGCTGACCAACTGGCAGGTGTCTTCACTGACATTTTCAACATGTCCCTATTGAGTCTGTAATACCAACATGCTTCAAGCAGACCACCATAGTCCCTGTGCCCAAGAACACAAAGGAATCCTGCCTAAATGACTACAGACCCGTAGCACTCACGTCCGTAGCCATGAAGTGCTTTGAAAGGCTGGTTATGGCTCACATCAACACCATTATCCCAGAAACCCTAGACCAACTCCAATTTGCATACCGCACAAACAGATCCACAGATGATGCAATCTCTATTGCACTCCACGCTGCCCTTTCCCACCTGGACAAAAGGAACACTTATGTGAGAATGGTATTCATTGACTACAGCTCAGCGTTCAACACCATAGTACCCTTAAAGCTCATCACTAAGCTAAGGATCCTGGGACTAAACACCTCCCCCTGCAACTGGATCCTAGACTTCCTGACGGGCTGCCCCCAGGTGGTGAGGGTAGGTCTGCCACGCTGATCCTCAACACTGGAGCTCCACAGGGGTGCGTGCTCAGTCCCCTCCTTTACTCCCTGTTCACCCACTACTGCATGGCCAGGCACGACTCCAACACCATCATTAAGTTTGCAGACTACACAACAGTAGTAGGCCTGATCACCGACAATGATGAGACAGCCTATAGGGAGAAGGTCAGAGACCAAGTGAGCTTGCCCCATTCTCATCGACGGGGCTGTAGTGGAGCAGGTTGAGAGCTTCAAGTTCCTTGGTGTCCACATCACCAACAATCTAGAATGGTCCAAACACACCAAGACAGTCATGAAGAGGGCACGACAAAGCCTGTTCCTCCTCAGGAAACTAAAAAGATTTGGCATGGTTCCTGAGATCCTCAAAAGGTTTTACAGCTGCAACATCGAGAGCATCCTGACTGGTTGCATCACTGCCTGGTACGGCAATTGCTCGGCCTCCGATCGCAAGGCACTACAGAGAGTATTGTGTACTGCCCAGTACATCACTGGGGCTAAGCTGCCTGCCATCCAGGACCTCCACACCAGGCGGTGTCAGAGGAAGGCCCTAAAAATGACCACCCTGGTCATAGACTGTTCTCTCTACTACCGCATGGCAAGCGGTACCGGAGTGCCAAGTCTAGGACAAAAAGGCTTCTCAACAGTTTATTCTGGTTAGAGCCAGTTTGCGCTGTTCTGTGAAGGGAGTAGTACACAGCATTGTATGAGATCTTCAGTTTCTTGGCAATTACTCACATGGAATAGCCATCATTTCTCAGAACAAGAATAAACTGACGAGTGCTTTGTTTCTGGCCATTTTGAGGCTGTAATCGAACCATCAAATGCTGATGCTCCAGATCCCCAACTAGTCTAAAGAAAGCCAGTTTAATTGCTTCTTTAATCAGAACAACAGTTTTCAGCTGTGCTAACATAATTGCAAAAAGGTTTTCTAATGATCAATTAGCCTTTTAAAATTATAAACTTGGATTAGCTAACACAACGTGCCATTGGAACACAGGAGTGATGGTTGCTGATAATGGGCCTCTGTACGCCTATTTTGATATTCCATTAAAAATCAGCCGTTTCCAGCTACAATAGTCATTTACAACATTAACAATGTCTACACTGTATTTCTGATCAATTTGATGTTATTTTAATGGTCAAAAAAAGTGTTTCTTTCAAAACCAAGGACATTTCTAAGTGACCCCAAACTTTTGAAAGGTAGTGTAGGTTCATATTTGCTCCTTACCTCAGTACATATCTCAGCAGATATGGTCCAATTATACTTGCGTTGGTTTCATAAGCAACCCTTTTTCCTTTTCACAGAGGCAAACCCCTCTATACATTGCTTTTGCATAAGCAACTCAGCAGATGGAGAACCTCTTTTCAGAGAAGTCTCATCAGTTTGATTAATTCACCATAACTTAACCATGTTGCCTAGCCAATATCTAATACAGGAACCGTTCTGTCTTATCAAGCACACCATGTATTTCGAATTACACAATAGCACATACTTTTTTTTTCATGCTGTTTTATTGTAGGTTAGTTCCTAGGCCCTACATTTTTTTCTTCTCAAACTATAGCCTCAATGATGTTCATTTAGTATAGCCTACTTCATGGGATTGGGCTGCTTTATCTCACAACCTTGAATGTAGACTTGTTGTGGTTTCATGTTTTTAATCATGCAGAAATACTTGTTAATTTTTGGGATAATGACCTTCAGAAGAGGTTTTAAGCGAAGTGATGTAGATGCTTGGGTAAGTCTAGTGAAGAGATGAGTGTGAAATCTGCCTGTGAACCATCTCTGGTTATCTTATCTCCCAAGCCCATTCCTGAAGGTGTCTGTCTGAGTTTCTGATGATGACTCACGGCCTCACACGGCTACTTTGTGAAATTAGGTCAGAGAAAGTTTATTAAAGTAGGCCTTTTGAGCTTGGCTTAGTAGATTGAAACCATTCCGAATAATAGGCATCCATAGTAACACTTGGAATGTGGAGTAGGATTTGTAGCCCAGTGCTGGCAGTGCAGTGTGCTCTGTTACAAATCCTAATGAGTCACTCTGCTCATCCAGGGTCAGATTTTCGAAATCCCCCAAATGGTTAAGGATAGGATTTGGGGTTGGGTTATCTGATCCTTAGTCTGTGGTTCGAGAACTTCTATCTCTAGCTAGTGTGGCGCAGGTTTGTAGCTCAGTGTTCTCTAGAAACCCTAACGAGTCCCTCAGCTCCCTGGTCTGTTTATATGCTGCCTAGTCTACCTGTGGAAAGTTGTCAAAGCCACCTGCTGTCCCATGATACTGTAAAACAGAGGCTCGATAGTTATTCAGTGGCATGGAAACTCTATTGTAGAGATTTAAGGACTTGTGCTCACTGTAAGAGAAATAAGCTAGGCCAAGTTGTAACTTTATTTTGGCTGCTTTGAAAACGCGTCTAATAGAAACTTGTTAAATCAGTAGAGAAATGAGAATGAATTAGCCAAAATGTACTATTTGATAACATTGCTGAGGACATTTCTTGGCATGAAGGTTGTGGAGGCCTGTCTGTGTTTTTCGTGGAAGCGGTTTTCTGCCTTTGTGTCTCCAGTTGAAAAAAACTGGGATGGGAAGGGAGCATAGAATTTTCAAAAAAATATAGACGAAGCCATCGACGACGTCACCCCGTTGTTTCCTATGAGAATGTTCAGTGGCGCATTTGATGATCAGGAAGTGTCATTTCACCATGTCACCATTTGGCTACATGGAGGAGTTTTTGAAAACATTGCATGCGCAGTTTGAGCTACTCTAGGATGTGACATTGCAGGTTAGCTCAGTGCTGCCCCCTCTCATGGAGTACCTTAAGTGGAAGGCCGACCGAGCTAGTGCAGACTGCCATTAGCAACTCAATTATCTTTATAACCTTTTTTGTCTGTGTGTGGTTTTAAAGTAATCGGTTCAAGGACATACAGTACCAGTCAAAAGTTTGAACACACCTACTCATTCCAGGGTATTAATACATTTTTACTATTTTCTTAATTGTAGAATAATAGTGAAGACATCAAAACTATTAAATAACACATGGAATCATGTAGTAACCCAAAAAGTGTTGAACAAATCAAAATAAATTTCATATTTGAGATTCTTCAAAGTAGCCACCCTTTGCCTTGTTGACAGCTTTGCACACTTTTGGCATTCTCTCAACCAGCTTCATGAGGTAGTCACCTGGAATGCCTTTCAATTAACAGGTGTACCTTAAGTTAATTTGTGGAATTTCTTTCCTTAATGCGTTTGAGTCCATATTATGGCAAGAACAGCTCAAATAAGCGAAGAGAAACAACAGTCCATTACTTTAAGACATGAAGGTCAGTCCATACCTTCAAAAGTTTCTTCAAGTGCAGTTACAAAAACCATCAAGCGCTATGATGAAACTGGCTCTCATGAGGAGGCTCTCACAGGAAAGGAAGACCCAGAGTTACCTGCTTCAGAGGATAAGTTCATTAGAGTTACCAGCCTCAGAAATTGCAGCCCAAATATATGTTTCACAGAGTTCAAGTAACCACTACTAAAGGACACCAATAATAAGAAGAGACTTGCTTGGGCCAAGAAACATAAGCAATGGACATTAGACCGGTGTAAATCTTTCCTTTGGTCTGATGAATCCAAATTTGAGGTTTTTGGTTCCAACTGCCGTGTCTGTGAGATGCCGAGTAGGTGAACGAATGATCTCCGCATGTGTGGTTCCCACCGTGAAGCATGGAGGAGGTGTGATGGTGTGTGTGTGCTTTGCTGGTGATACTGTCAGTGATATATTTAGAATTCAAGGCACACTTAACCAGCATGGCTACCACAGCATTCTGCAGCGATACGCCATCCCTTCTGGTTTGAGCTTAGTGGGACTATCATTTGTTTTTCAACAGGACAATGAACAAAAACACACCTCCGGGCTGTGTAAAAGCTATTTGACCAAGGACAGTGATGGAGTGCTGCATCAGATGACCTGGCCTCAACCCAATTGAGATGAGTTGGACCGCAGAGTGAAGGAAAAGCAACCAACAAGTGCTCAGCATATGTGGGAACTCCTTCAAGACTGTTGGAAAAGCATTCCTCATGAATCTGGTTGAGAGAATTCCAAGAGTGTGCAAAGGGTGGCTACTTTGAAGAATCTCAAATATAAAATATATTTTGATTTGCTGAAGACCATTTTTTGGTTACTATATGATACCATATGTGTTATTTCATAGTTTTGATGTCTTCACTATTATTCTACAATGTGTAAAAAATAAAGAAAAACCCTTGAATTGGTAGGTGTCCAAACTTTTGACTGGTAGTGTACATCTGGCGAAATAATAATTTATTGGTTCCATGTTTGTGTACAAAAAAATATCCACGAATATTGACCATGAAGTTCGCCATTTCCCCATTCACTATAATCGGGGATCCTGGAAACAATGCCTGCAGTACCGTGGTCGGCCTTCAACTTAAAATCTTCTATGTGAGGGGGCAGTCGTTCTCCCCTGGCTGGGAGGGAGGAGTGTTCCTTTGTTAGTGTAGTTTACCTTTCTGCTGCTTTTCGACAGTAACAGCAGTGTTACACTTGTGTACACACCCTGATGTTATACTAGGGAAATTGTCTTTCCATAGCTAGGGCTGACAGTGAGGCCTTGGCAAGTGCATAATCAACAACCTCTGCATAATGAAAACAGTTGCTTTGTGAGAAGGTGTTAAAGTTCACAGTTAGCCATTGTTATGACAAAAATGTAAATGTAAGCTGAAAAGTACCAGTGGCCTGGCTTTGACCCCAAGTGAGAGCAGATCTGCCGGTGCCATGGCCCAGTGAGACGCCGGTGCCAGCCTACGTAGATTGTAACGCTCAAGTCTGAGCCTTTTGGATCACACTGGGGTAAATCCTGTATGGAAATGCTTTGTCAGTTTACTCACCAAGCTACTCATTCACTGTCTCTAGTTTTCAAAAGGATGACGACAAGTTGTCATTATGTAGGCGTATTACAGTTGTGCACTCCGATAAGAATAACATCTGTCTCGATTTTAGATTTTCATTCATGCCAATGACAGAATGAGTTATTCTGTACCACTGTAACAATTTTTGTACCACTGTAATGAGTAATGAGTTATTTTGTACCACTGTAATGAGTTATTTTTAACACTGTAACAATTGGTTCTTTCTTATAAGCTCATCAGGGTTCCCTGAACTGATATTTTCTGAAAGCTTGTCCAATGTAGGCTAGGAGATGGTGTTGCAGGTTTTGGGCCCAGGTCCTCTGTGTGTCTGTCTGTGATTGACTGGGGCTTTGATCAGAGCAAGCCTTTAATCCAAAGGAGCCCTGCCTACAGAAAATTGACAGGAATGCTCCTGGGTGTGTCATCTTGTGGGGAGAGGGAAGAAAAAGAGCTTTGCATTCTGCAGCGAGCAGCTAACCGAGCTATGCGGTACGATTTGTGATGTGCGTTTGGTACAAACGTATGGCAAACACTTAGGATAGAGGGAAACTGATTGCTTGGAAGGCACTCCACATTCTTTCTGGCAACTCTGATCTCTCAATGTGGGCAATCCTGAGTTTATTGTAACTTTATAAATAGCTGTAATTACAGTGTATAGTGAAAAAGGCAGACAGTCAATTTGAAGATGGCCTAAATTTGTTTGGTGCTGTTGTGCTTAGCCTTCATTCAGCTCACCACAGCCATCATAAAATAACATACTCAAAGTGAAACATAATGAAATCATGATGATGATCAAAGACTAAACAATATGTTTTAGCTGGAGATTTGGTGTAATGTTCACCCACACACGCAACAACCTTCTAGCACAGGATCACATGAAAAGTGTGTGCTGTCAGAGTCATGGACAGATGACTGTGACATTTTTAAAAGCCACTTGTTGCATCATGCACGTCAAACGACCTATCCCGCAAGATAGCATAGGCTTAGACAAGGTCATAATATGCACTTTCAAAGACCACAGGTTTACAGGCATCCCCTGTAGATGTGTTCCCTGGTTGTTTGTTCCAGACAGTGAGGTAGGTATACAGATACCCTTTAACTTCTTTGGGCTGCAGAGCAGTATTGAGAAGCTTGGATGAAAGTGCCCATTTCAAACGGCCTCGTACTCAATTCTTGCTCGTACAATATGCATATTATTATTACTATTGGATAGAAAACACTCTCTAGTTTCTAAAACCGTTTGAATTATATCTGTGAGTAAAACAGAACTCATTTTGCAGCAAACTTCCTGACAGGAAGTGTCCAACATGTATTTTTTAGTAACGTTTATGAATAGTTATTTGATTAGATTAGGTGCCTCCAAGATTTCTCCGGACATTGTTATTGCATTTTGCCTAGTATTCACATTGTATAACCACGATTTGTGCCGCTAAATATGCACATTTTCGAACAAACAATATATGTATTGTGTAATATGATGTTATAGGACTGTCATCTGATGAATTTTGAGAAGGTTAGTGAAAAAATTAATATCTTTTGCTGGTTTATTCGTTATCGCTACTGTTGGCTTGAATCAATGCTGTTGTGTTTTTGGCTATTGTGGTAAGCTAATATAATGCTATATTGTGTTTTCGCTGTAAAACACTTAAAGAATCGGAAATATTGGCTGGATTCACAAGATGTTTCTCTTTAATTTGCTCTACACCATGTATTTTTCATAAATGTTTTATGAGTATTTAGGTATTTCAATTTGGTCTCTGTAATTGTTCTAGCTGCTTCGGTGATATTTCCGATTGTAGCTGCAATGTAAAACTATGATTTATACCTCAAATATTCACACTTTTCGAACAAAACATAGATTTATTGTATAACTTGTTATAAGACTGTCATCTGATGAAGTTGTTTCTTGGTTAGTTTGGTTGGTTCTTGGTTAGTTAGGCTGGTTTTGTGCAAGCTACCTGTGCTGTGAAAAATGTCTGTGCTTTTTTGTATTTGGTGGTGAGCTAACATAAATATACGTGGTGTTTTCGCTGTAAAATATTTTAAAAATCGGACATGTTGGCTGGATTCACAAGATGTGTATCTTTCATTTGCTGTATTGGACTTGTTAATGTGTGAAAGTTAAATATTTCTAAAAAATATCTTTTGAATTTCGCGCCCTGCACTTGGACGGGCTGTTGTCATAAGTGTACCGGCACCGCCCTGCAGCCATAAGAAGTTAAAAGCACTACAGTATCTCTCAACCACAATTTAAGCCTTTGCCCAAAATGCATTCAGGTGAGAGGTTGTAGGTGGAGGGAATTGCTCATAAATATTCATTTTGGAGGTGGGTAAAAGTAGTTTCACCTGATCCCAACACTTTTTCACTAAAGCATATTTACCAGACGTCCACTGGCACACTCTGATAATAAAAGTATATGCATTGCGAGCAGACATGGCTCTGGACTAGAGGTTGACCGATTAATCAGAATGGACGATTTAATTAGGGCCAATTTCAAGTTTTCATAACAATCGGAAATCGGTAATTTTGGACGCCGAATTTTTTTTTTTTTTAAACCTTTATTTAACTGGGCAAGTCAGTTAAGAACACATTCTTATTTTCAATGACGGCCTAGGAACGGTGGGTTAACTGCCTTGTTCAGGGGCAGAACGACATATTTTTACCTTGTCAGCTCAGTGATTCAATCTTGCAACCTTACGGTTAACTAGTCCAACGCTCTAACCACCTGCCTCACGAGGAGCCCGCCTGTTACGCGAATGCAGTAAGAAGCCAAGGTAAGTTGCTAGCTAGCATTAAACTTATCTTGTAAAAAACAATCAATCATAATCACTAGTTATAACTACACATGGTTGATGATATTACTAGTTTATCTAGCGTGTCCTGCGTTACATATAATCGATGCGGTGCGTATTCGCGAAAAAGGACTGTCGTTGCTCCAATGTGTACCTAAACATCAATGCCTTTCTTAAAATCAATACACAGAACTATATATTTTTAAACCTACATATTTAGCTAAAAGAAATCCAGGTTAGCAGGCAATATTAACCAGGTGAAATTGTGTCACTTCTCTTGCGTTCATTGCACGCAGTCAGGGTATATGCAACAGTTTGGGCCGCCTGGCTCATTGCGAACTAATTTGCCAGAATTGTACGTAATTATGACATACATTGCACAACCTTCAATGTTAACAGGAATATTTAGACTTATGGATGCCACCTATTAGATAAAATACGGAACGGTTCCCTATTTCACTGAAAGAATAAATGTTTTGTTTTCGAGATGATAGTTTCCGGATTCGACCATATTAATGACCTAAGGCTCGTGTTTCTGTTTATTATAATGTTATAATTAAGTCTATGATTTGATAGAGCAGTCTGACTGAGCGATGGTAGGCACCAGCTCGCTCGTAAGCATTCATTCAAACAGCACTTTCGTGCGTTTTGCCAGCAGCTCTTCGCAATGCTTCAATAATTGCGCTGTTTATGACTTCAAGCCTATCAACACCCGAGATTAGGCTGGTGTAACCGATGTGAAATGGCTAGCTAGTTAGCGGGGTGCGCGCTAATAGCGTTTCAAACGTCACTCGCTCTGAGACTTGGAGTAGTTGTTCCCCTTGCTCTGCATGGGTAACGCTGCTTCGAGGGTGGCTGTTGTCGATGTGTTCCTGGCTCGAGCCCAGGTAGCGGCGAGGAGAGGGATGGAAGCTATACTGTTACACTGGCATTACTAAAGTGCCTATAAGAACATCCAATAGTCAAAGGTATATGAAATACAAATCATATAGAGAGAAATAGTCCTATAATTCCTATAATAACTACAACCTAAAACTTCTTACCTTGGAATATTGAAGACTCATGTTAAAAGGAACCACCAGCTTTCATATGTTCTCATGTTCTGAGCAAGGAACTTAAACGTTAGCGTTCTTACATGGCACATATTGCACTTTTACTTTCTTCTCCACTTTGTTTTTGCATTATTTAAACCAAATTGAACATGTTTCATTATTTATTTGAGGCTAAATTGATTTTATTGATGTATTATATTAAGTTAAAATAAGTGTTCATTCAGTATTGTTGTAATTGTCATTATTACAAATACATTTTTTTATTTTTTATAAATCGTCCGATAATCGGTATCGGCTTTTTTTGGTCCTCCAATAATCGGTATCAGTGTTGAAAAATCATAATCGGTCTACTCTGGACAGTTATGGTTCCAGATGTCTATTGCCACTTGCGGAGTAAGTTTGAATGCCCCATAGGGCGTAATAACAAATGATTGAAATGTGGCCTCACATTTATTGTGGAAGAAAAGTGCAATCATCACCTTGACATTTAGGATTAGGGGCTCAATTCAATCCAACTCGCAAAGCAGTATTTACTCAGTAGCTCTTTTTCAAATGGTTAAATTACTAACAGATTGGTCTTGGGTACTGTATAAAAACCTACAACTACTATCAGGGCGACCCCTCTCACAGGTATGCTTTCACTTTTCAGAATTAGACGTGTGTGGGCACAGGATTAATATTATAAAGGATTTGAAGAAAATAAAAAAATAATCTCTGTCCCATGTGGGATTAGAACTCATAACCATTGAACAATGAGCCAACTATTTTAGCAGACTGCTCCACCAATCAAATATTTTTTTTCTCACATGCACCGAATACAACAGGTGTAGACCCTGCAGTGAAATGCATACTTACAAGCCCATAACTAACAATGCAGTTAAGAAAATACCTATAAAAAAAAGAAGTAAGAAAAAAAAAATGCAAATAGTCTGGGTAGCCATTTGATTAGCTGTTCAGGAGTCTTACGGCTTGGGGGTGAAAGCTGTTTAGAAGCCTCTTGGACCGCTTGCCATGCAGTAGCAGCGAGAACATTCTGTGACTAGGGTGGCTGGAGTCTTTGACAATTTTTAGGGCCTTTGACACCGCCTGGTATATAGGTCCTGGAAGGCAGGAAGCTTGGACCCGATGATGTACTAGGCCGTACGCACTACCCACTGTAGTGCCTTGAGGTTGGAGGCTGAACAGTTGCCATACCAGGCAGTGATGCAACCAGTCAGGATGCTCTCGATGGTGCAGCTGTTAAACCTTTTTGAGGATATGAGGACCATTGCCAAATCTTTTCAGTTTCCTGAGGGGGAATAGGTTTTGTCGTGCCCTCTTCACAACTGTCTTGGTGTGCTTGGACCATGCTAGTTTGTTGGTGATGTGGATGCCAAGGAACCTGAAGCTCTCAACCTGCTCCACTACAACCCTGTCAATGAGAATGGGGGCGTGCTCGGTCCTCCTTTTCCTCTAGTCCACAATCATCTCCTTTGTCTAAATCACGTTGAGGGAGAGGTTGTTATCCTGGCACCTCCTCCCTATAGGCTGCCTTGTCGTTGATCAGGCCTACCGCTGTTGTGTCATCAGCAAATTTAATGATGGTGTTGGAGTCATGCCTGGCTGTACAGTCATGAGTGAACAGGGAGTACAGGAGGGGACTGAGCACGCACCCCTGAGGGGCCCACGTGTTGAGGATCATCGTGGCGGATGTGTTGTTACCTACCCTTACCACCTGGGGGCGGCCCTTCAGGAAGTCCAGGATCCAGTTCCAGAGGGACGTGTTTAGTTTCCGGGTCGTTAGCTTAGTGATGAGCTTTGAGGGCACTATGGTGTTGAATGCTGAGCCGTAGTCAACGAATAGCATTCTCACATAGGTGTTCCTTTTTTCCAGGTGGGAAAGGCCAGTGTGGAGTGCAATAGCGATTGCATCATCGGTGGATCTGTTGGTGCGGTATGCAAATTGGAGTGGTTTTAGGGTTTCTGGGATAATGGTGTTGTGAGCCATGACCAGCCTTTCAAAGCATTTCATGGCTACAGATGTGAGTGCTATGGGTCAGTAGTCATTTAGGCAGGTTACCTTTAGTGTTCTTGGGTACAGGGATTATGGTGGTCTTCATGAAACATGTTGGTATTACAGACTCGGACAGGGAGAGGTTGAAAATGTCAGTGAAGACACTCGCATGCTCAGAGTATGTGTCCTGGTAATCCATCTGGCTCTGCGGCCTTGTGAATGTTGACTTGTTTAAAGGTCTTACTTACACGGGCTGCGGAGAGCATGATCACACAGTTGTCCGGAACAGCTGGTGCTCTCATGCATGTTTCAGTGTTACTTGCCTTGAAGTGAGCATAGAAGTTATTTAGCTCGTCTGGTAGGCTCGTGTCACTGGGCAGCTCGGCTGTGCTTCCCTTTGTAGTCTGTAATAGTTTGCAAGCCCTGCCACATCCGACGTGCATCGGAGCCAGTGTAGTCCAATTCGATCTTAGTCCTGTATTGAAGCTTTGCCTGTTTGTCGGAGAGCAAAGCGGGATTTCTTATAAGCTTCCGGATTAGTGTCCCGCTCCTTGAAGTGGCAGCTCTACCCTTTAGCTCAGTGCGAATGTTGCCTGTAATCCAGGGCTTATGGTTGGGGAATGAACGTACAGTCACTGTGGGGATGACGTCCTCAATGCACTTATTGATAAAGCCAGTGACTGATGTAGTGTACTCCTCAATGCCATCGGAAGAATCCCGGAACATATTTTAGTCTGTGCTAGCAAAACAGTCCTGTAGTTTAGCATCTGCTTCATCTGACCACTTTTTTATTGACCAAGTCACTGGTGCTTCCTGCTTTAATTTTTGCTTGTAAGCAGGAATAGGGAGAGTAGAATTATGGTCAGATTTGCCAAATGTAGGGCGAGGGAGAGCTTTGTACGCGTCTCTGTGTGTGGAGTAAAGGTGGTCTAGAATATTTTTCCCCTTTGGTTGCACATTTAACATGCTGATAGAAATAAGGTAAAACTTAATTAAATTACCCTGCATTAAAGTCCCCGGCCACTAGGAGCGCCACCTCTGGATGAGCGTTTTCCTGTTCGCTTATGGTGGTATACAGCTCATTGAGTGCGGTTTTAGTGCCAGCATTGGTCTTTGGTGGTGTGTAGACAGCTACGAAAAATACAGATAAACTCTCTAGGTTGATAGTGTGGTCTACAGCTTATCATGAGATACTCTACCTCAGGTGTGCAAAACCTTGAGACTTCCTTAGATATTGTCCACCAGCTGTTGTTTACAAATATGCATAGGCCCCCACCCCATGTCTTACCAGAGGCTGCTGTTCTATCATGCCGATAGTGTATAACCCGCCAGCTGTATGTTCTTAATGTCGTCGTTCAGTCCCGACGTGGTGAAACATAAGATATTACAGTTTTTAATGTCCCGTTTGTAGGATATACGTGCTTTCAGTTTTAAAAATGTATTTTCCAGCGATTTGAACGTTAGCTAGCAGGACCTAAAGCAAAGGCAGATTAGCCACTCGTCGTCTGATCCTCACAAGGCACCCTGATCTTTTTCAGCGAAATCTCAGTTTCCTTCTCCAGCGAATGACAGGGATCTGTGCCTGGTCGGGTGTCTGTAGTATATCCCTCCTGTCCGACTCATTGAAGAACAACTCTTCGTCTAATCTGAGGTGAGTAATCGCAGTTCTGATGTCCAGAAGCTCTTTTCGGTCGTAAGAGACGGTAGCAGCAACATTATAGCGGTGGTATAAAAACTACAATTTCTTGACATGACCTCCATTGTCATCTATTTCTTGTTACGATGGATGTAGTTACGAATATAAACGTATAATCCTCAGACCCTACATGTTTTTTTTTTTTTAAAGCACATGTGTATTTAACAGTAAGCAACAACATTGATTTTGGTCATGTGCAGAAATATGCCTTACTGCCTTTTGAAATGTTGTGTAACGACAGACTAGTCAAGGAAGCATCATGCTAAATATATTGGCACACCACTTACCAAGACCAAATAAGGCGCTCTGTCACCTTTTTATAGTAAGCCTTGAGGTGGTACCACCCAGCACATCTAGAAGGGAGTGTGTTTCATACCGAACCCCTCCTTTTTAGCTGACGTAGAGGAACCTTCTCAAGGTGCCTCTACTTCACGATTTCAAGTGTAATCATCGGAGGCAAAAAGAGCTAGATGTATTTATAAAATACCAACATGTATCACCTTTGCAATGAACTGTCAAAATGAAAACCAAAATTGACGTGTTTCACTATAACAGCCTAAAACATCTGTTCAATGGATTTTTTTTTCTTTCATGAAAGTTACTCTAATATATTTTTTTCGGTACAGTCGTGGCCAAAAGTTTTGAGAATGACACAAATATTAATTTCCACAAAGTTTGCTGCTTCAGTGTCTTTAGATATTTTTGTCAGATGTTATACTGAAGTATAATTACAAGCGTTTCATAATTGTCAAAGGCTTTTATTGACAATTACATGAAATTGATGCAAAGAGTCAATATTTGCCGTGTTGACCCTTTTTTTTCATGACCTCTGAAATCCGCCCTGGCATGCTGTCAATTAACTTCTGGGCCACATCCTGACTGATGGCAGCCCATTCTTGCATAATCAATGCTTGGAGTTTGTCAGAATTTGTGGGTTTTTGTTTGTCCACCTGCCTCTTGAGGATTGTCCACAAGTTTTCAATGGGATTAAGGTCTGGGGAGTTTCCTGGCCATGGATTCAAAATATCGATGTTTTGTTCCCCAAGCCACTTATCAATTTTGCCTTATGGCAAGGTGCGCCATCATGCTGGAAAAGGCATTGTTCGTCACCAAACTGTTCCTGGATGGTTGGGAGAAGTTGCTCTCGGAGGATGTGTTGGTACCATTCTTTATTCATGGCTGTGTTCTTAGGCAAAATTGTGAGTGAGCCCACTCCCTTGGCTGAGAAGCAACCCACACACATGAATGGTCTCAGGATGCTTTACTGTTGGCATGACACAGGACTGATGGTAGCGCTCACCTTGTCTTCTCCGGACAAGCTTTTTTCCGGATGCCCCAAACAATCGGAAAGGGGATTCATCAGAGAAAATGACTTTACCCCAGTCCTCAGCAGTCCAAACCCTGTACCTTTTGCAGAATATCAGTCTGTCCCTGATGTTTTTCCTGGAGAGAAGTGGCTTCTTTGCTGCCCTTCTTGACACCAGACCATCCTCCAAAAGTCTCTGCCTCACTGTGCGTGCAGATGCACTCACACCTGCCTGCTGCCATTCCTGAGCAAGCTCTGTACTGGTGGTGGCCCGATCCCGCAGCTGAATCAACTTTAGGAGCCGGTCCTGTCGCTTGCTGGACTTTCTTGGGTGCCCTGAAGCCTTCTTCACAACAATTGAACCGCTCTCATTGAAGTTCTTGATGATCCGATAAATGGTTGATTTAGGTGCAATCTTACTGGCAGCAATATCCTTGCCTGTGAAGCCCTTTTTGTGCAAAGCAATGATGATGGCACGTGTTTCCTTGCAGGTAACCATGGTTGACAGAGGAAGAACAATGATTCCAAGCACCAACCCTCCTTTTGAAGCTTCCTATCTGTTATTCGAACTCAATCAGCATGACAGAGTGATCTCCAGCCTTGTCCTCGTCAACACTCACACCTGTGTTAACGAGAGATTCACTGACATGATGTCAGCTGGTCCTTTTGTGGCAGGGCTGAAATGCAGTGGAATTTTTTTGGCGGGATTCAGTTCATTTGCATGGCAAGGAGGGACTTTGCAATTAATTGCAATTCATCTGATCACTCTTCATAACATTCTGGAGTATATGCAAATTACCATCCAAACTGAAGCAGCAGACTTTATGAAAATTTATATTTGTGTCATTCTCAAAACTTTTGGCCATGACTGTACATTCATAAATAATGACCAGTACTGTCCCTGAAGTTAGCTCTCTCAGGAAGGGGGCTGTATGGACCTGTGTGTGTGTGCGGACAGGATGACGGGTTGTTTGCCCGGTTGAGGATTGATAAGCTCCCCCTCTATATGTGGTTAGTGAACCAGGCCCAGAGACATGACAGGCACTCCCCTGCATCAGACTAAACCTGGCTGCACCAGACACAGTCCCAGCATCCACCCTAAACATGGCTGCACCAGACCCAGTCCCAGCATCCACCCTAAACCCGTCTGCTCCAGAATCACTGCCATCAGTCAAGGCCACCATGCTTTCTCACTTTCCTCTGACCAGCAGTAGCGGTCCTGGGTGTGCTTTGATTTCCTGTTTGGACCTTTAGCCTACTTTCTGATCTGATACTGAAGCTTTATGAACTTCATAATTTATAGAGCTACTGTAATAGGCACTTTTTCATAGCTGAGTTACTTGAGTCAGTGTTTATGTGAAAAGTAATGTTTATAATAGAAGCAGTGAAGTGCTGCTCTTGAAGAAGATGAGTATCAGTGGCCAGTTTCAGTGTGACGGTGTCCTCTGGAGACCAAGGCCCAGTAAACACACTCTTATGAATAAACACTGCCTTCGTAAGAGAGGAGGACAGGGTGAGAGAACACAACACAGGACTGAAGAGAACTGCTCTTAATGGAGCTCCCACCCACTATTTCTCGAAGTTTAACAGCCCCAGGGATGGGCGCAAAGGAGGGAGAATGGAGGGAAAACAAGAGAAATCAGCCAGACGAGGCAGTAACGGTGACAAACGATTCCCATTGAATGTGCCAGCTAGTCCAGCAGCACCAACGGCAGCCAGTTTGACTGAACTGAACTCTGTCTGGCTACAGAGTGAGGGGAGGTAAAGAACAGAAGGCCTTGGCGCAGTGTTGTTCGGCATCACCTCGTTGTGTTTGCTTTTGGTCTATTTTTACCTTTTCAAGTCTGTCTGTTCACAGTTGAATGTCTCCATATGTATGTTTTTGAGTAATACTTCTGATGTGTCTGGCTGTATAGTAATATAACAGACATTCCAGTGTCCATATGGAAATAATTTTTATGGTATGTTTGGGTGTTCCACTGAATTGGATAGGGGCAAAGTTGGGGTTTTGGATGGAGTTCGGTTCAGAAAGTTTTCCCTTTGGTGTCAGTCATCAAAACAATTTGCCAAAAGCCATTCAGATCATAGTGTCAGTAAAATGACAGTCTGTGGATTTTCAAGGTTAGAAAGGAGTTATCCTCCCTAAGGTGCTTAGTCACACCTTAATGCATGAATCCCCACCCCAAACATCACCAGGGAGTACGCCACAGTGAAGACTGCTCCAGTGCCCTATTGGAGGAGATTACTCAAGACCTCCTTAGTAACAGACAATATCTACATGCTGTTATATGTCCCTGTTTTTTATGGCAATCCCAGTTGAACATATGATTTAGTCTAACGAGATGTAGTCAGGGTCTAATTGTCTGCTTGGAGTAGGAGGGAGCAGAGCGGGAGGGCTTAGCTAAGCATGGACTTGGTGCATCAGCAGGGTTGATGGTTATTCTGGTGCCACAATGGAGTCATGTGTTTGGGAAGTGTTTTTAGAGCAGTGGCCCACATGAGTGCTCACGCACAATATCCCTTCTGTCTGCCTCCTTGACTCAACTGAATTCTGCCCCTCGACGCACACAGCTGCCCCCACCCCCCTCAGGCTTATCCAGAAGAAATGCAACATTACTGAATGTACAAATATGCTCCTCTGTGATGTAGAATGAACAGTTGTCAGCTCTAGTGTTAATAGTAAGGTTTACATTTTTCTATGCAAAATTCCATACAGTGTACATTGCAGCCCACTGACTAAACCCCTGGGTCTGAGCAGTTTTCCAGGGCAGAAAGCATTGGGACTCACCACCCGCCAGGATGTCCCGAGCCATGGAACACTCTGGATTTCATTATTGGAAACATGCCTCGGTCTGTGTTTCATGTTGACACTGCATAGTTTTTTTCTTCATTTCGGCTCATCAGCCTGATTGACGGCACATTTACCACCACCATTACTGCCCATGCAAGCAACCTTCTGGATGAACGAATCGTTTGCTGGGAAACTCATCTATTTTCTGCATGCTGGTCAAGGATGTAAACAAATTTGTGAACAACATTTTAGAGAAATAAGCTTTTTGTGCATATGGAATATTTCTGTGAGGCTCTCACTTTGGGCCAAAGTCAGGCCACTGGTACTGCTCAGCTGGCATTTACATAACAAAGGCTAAACTGTAAACTTAAACACCTACTCACAAAGCAACGGTCTTGATGATGCAGAGGTTGATTCTGCTCACCCCAAGTCTTTTATGTCACACTCCTGATGGAATTAACTTAACACTAGAGCTTACATTAAGATGAATCGCTGGCGACACACTGGTGTGGTGGAAGTCTTAGGTGAAACTGCAGCATATGGGCTGGGGCCTGATCTAGCACTCTCCACTCATCTCGTCTCCTGGCACTGACACCATGTGCAGGGGAAACAAACTGACTTGGCATCTGGACTTCGTTACTGGAGCATTGCCACATGTGAGGCTATGGGGGCGCATAGCTGGGGAGCTGTGGCCAGGCTTGTTGGATTACCAACCCGCTGTGTAAATTACAAAGAAGGCTTTTATTGAGCATGGGTAAAATTGGTGTTGAATTCCCTGAAGAAGAGAGGGAGAGGTTCGATACAGTTTCATCCCGGGGTCATGGTCCAGTTATATATTTTGCAAATGTACGCCCTGCTGCATACTTGCCAAACAGCCCTCTGTGCGGTCTGGAAAGCCCTTTATGAACACAGGGTTAGGTTATACCTGCCTTCAAGAGATGTGAGATGGTGGCGGCAGCCGGCTACTGGCTATTTGTTTATCTATTGATCAGTTGTGCATGTTTTTGCTGTACCTAATCAATACAGTGCAGTCAGCTGAGCATAATCACAGTCATCCCATCATTAGTGCTCTTTCGTTTGGTTTTGGTATATTCCACTGGTTATGGAGCGGATGTCTGGCTGGTTCATTGTTCTTCTTTCCTTTCTTGTCCGTCAGCTTAGTTTTATATCAAATTTATCAAATCAAATGCAGTTGGGGATCCCTGTATTTTTTTTCCCCTGAAGAAAGAAGAAGCAGATGTTCTTGAGCTCATGTTTTATTGTTCATGGCTGGCCAGGCTTAGGAAGCCGAGTGGCGTTGGTGGTGAGGGGGGCTGCCTTCCTCGCTCTGCTGGGGAAGGAGGGGGCTTGCCTGCCTCGCTCTTTTCTGCTGGCCTTTGAGTTTCTCTCGGCCCTGGCCGTCTGCTAGAAGAGTTAAGTCTCCGATTGAGGTGATTCTGAAACAAAGGCAGCTTTTCTGTTTCAGCCGCATGCTCCAGTGAGAGACTCTCTTTCATTCAGGCTTACTGGTTGCATCTGCTCTCTATAAAAGGTCCTCTAGCTGATTTACCACTGCATGCCCTTCTCTTTGTTCCTGGGGAACAATTGCAGCTTTTCGACTGTTACACTAGTGTATGTATACCACCTATGTTATACTAGGGAAATTGTGTTTGCATAGCTACAGTGAGGACTTGTGAAGAGCAGAATCAACAACCTCTGCATAACCAAAACAGTTGCTTTGTGAGAAGGTGCTTATGCTCAGTTATTTAAATGACAGCTGAAAAGTATCAGCGGCCTGGCTTTAGCCCTAAGTGTGAGCAGGTCCGCCGTAGCCATGGCCCAATGAGACATGGGTGCCGGCCCACTTAGATGGAAACAGAAAAGCCTTTTGGGTAAAACACTGAGGTAAATCCTGTATGAAAATGCATCAATTGTGTTTGGCCCCGGGCCAGCTCTGCTGCTCATCCCCATCAGGCTAGCTGCTAGCAGCTGATGGATGCCTCAATCAAATCAATCAAATGTATTTATAAAGCCCTTCTTACATCAGCTGATGTCACGAAGTGCTGTACAGAAACCCAGCCTAAAACCCCAAACAGCAAACAATGCAGGTGTAGAAGCACGGTGGCTAGGAAAAACTCCCTAGAAAGGCCAGAACCTAGGAAGAATCCTAGAGGAACCAGACTGAGGGGTGGCCAGTCCTCTTCTAGCCTCAATGGCCCTCATCTCCTCTTACTGCAAAGGAGAAGTAGGTGGTCTGCAGGACGATATCCACTGAGTGGACAACACATTAGGAACACCTTCCTAATATTGAGTTGCACCCCCCCCTCCCCTTTGCCCTCAGAACAGCCTCCAATTTGTCAGGGCATGGAGTCTACAAGGTGTCGAAGCGTTCCACAGAGATACTGGCCGATGTTCACGCCAATGCTTCCCACAGTTGTCAAGTTGGCTGGATGTCCTTTGGGTGGTGGACCATTCTTGATACACATGGGAAGCTGTTGAGCGTGAAAAAAAACAGAAGAGTTGCGGTTCTTGACACACTCAAACCGGTGCGCCTGGCACCTACTACCATACCCTCTTCAAAGGCACTTAAATCTTTTGTCTTGCCCATTCACCCTCTGAATGGCACACACACAATCCTTGTCTCAAGGCTTAAATCCTTCTTTAACCTGTCTCCTCCCCTTTATCTACACTCATTGAAGTAGATTTAACATGTGACATCACTAAGGGATCATAGCTTTTGTACTGGTCAGTCTGTCATGGAAAGAGTAAGTTTTGTGTACTCTTCCTCTGACTGATAGAGTTGCCTCTTAGCTAATCCTGACATCACACAAATGGGAAACCTAACCCTGACAGTCATCACAGCATGGGAATCTTTTGTATTATTTCCTCTGCCCCTCCCACTTGCCTGGTTCAAAGGGAATGTCTGCTAGCTCAGGTCTTAGGAGACCAGGCGACTCAGAATCCACTTCCTGTGGGTGGATCCCCATAGAGCTGTGATGTGTGTGGGTTAATGGCCAAATGCCTTCATTGGTCTGTCTGTGAGTCTCCGTAATGGCTCATTCACTTCCTGCCAGTCACCAAGTGGTGGCTCAGCTCTGAGCTCTGTGTTGGCAGCAACCTGACAGGCGTCTGGAGTTCACTGACTATCACAGTGATGTGCTCGTAATCTCATGGTTGTCAGCTCATTGAGGTCATAAACCCGGAAAACAACTGGTCATAAATCTATAGCTAGACCCATTCATTATGGGATGGGATCCTCTGTCTCAACGGTATGGCACTTCACCTGTTTCCCCTATATATTTTTTTCAGCAGCGGCGGCAAAGTTAGCGGGGTAGGGCCGTGGTTTTGGAGTAGAGGTCGACCGATTATGATTTTTCAACACCGATACCGATTTATTGGAGGACCAAAAAATCCCGTAACGATTAATCGGCCGATTTTTATAATAAAAAAATAAAAAATAAAAAAATAAATATATATTTGTTTTTAGTTATTTGTAATAATGACAATTACAACAATACTGAATGAACACTTATTTTAACTTAATATAATACATCAATTAAAATCTATTTAGCTTCAAATAATGAAACATGTTCAATTTGGTTTAAATAATGCAAAAACAAAGTGTTGGAGAAGAAAGTAGAAGTGCAATATGTGCCATGTAAAAAAGCTAACATTTAAGTTCTTTGCTCAGAACATGAGAACATATGAAAGCTGGTGGTTCCTTTTAACATGAGACTTCAATATTCCAAGGTAAGAGGTTTTAGGTTGTAGTTAATATAGTATTTATAGGACTATTTCTCTCTCTACCATTTGTATTCCATATACCTTTGACTATTGGATGTTCTTATAGGCACTTTAGTATTGCCAGTGTAACCGTATAGCTTCCGTCCCTCTCCTCGCTCCTACCTGGGCTCGAACGAGGAACACATCGACAACAGCCACCCTCGAAGCAGTGTTACCCATGCAGAGCAAGGGGAACAACTACTCCAAGTCTCAGAGCGAGTGACGTTTGAAAAGCTATTAGCGCGCACCCTGCTAACTAGCTAGCCATTTCACATCGGTTACACCAGCCTAATCTTGGGAGTTGATAGGCTTGAAGTCATAAACAGCGCAATGCTTGAAGCACAGCGACGAGCTGCTGGCAAAACGCACAAAAGTGCTGTTTGAATGAATGCTTACGAGCCTGCTGCTGCCTACCATCGCTCAGTCAGACTGCTCTATGAAATATCAAATCATAGACTTAATTATAACATAACACACAGAAATACGAGCCTTTGGTCATTAATATGGTCGAATCCGGAAACTATAATTTAGAAAACAAAATGTTTATTATTATTGCATATACCCTGACTGCGTGCAATGAACGCAAGAGAATTGACACAATTTCACCTGGTTAATATTGCCTGCTAACCTGGATTTCTTTTAGCTAAATATGCAGGTTTAAAAATATATACTTCTGTGTATTGATTTTAAGAAAGGCATTGATGTTTATGGTTATGTACACGTTGGAGCAACGACAGTCCTTTTTCCGCGAATACGCACCGCATCGATTATATGCAACGCAGGACACGCTAGATAAACTAGTAATATCATCAACCGTGTGTAGTTAACTAGTGATTATGATTGATTGATTGATTTTTTTATAAGATAAGTTTAATGCTAGCTAGCAACTTACGCGAATGCAGTAAGAAGCCAAGGCAACAGGCAGGCTCCTCGTGGAGTGCAATGAGAGGCAGGTGGTTAGAGCGTTGGACTAGTTAACTGTAAGGTTCCAAGATTGAATACCCGAGCTGACAAGGTAAAAATCTGTTGTTCTGCCCCTGAACAAGGCAGTTAACCCACCGTTCCTAGGCCGTCATTGAAAATAAGAACGTGTTCTTAACTGACTTGCATAGTTAAATAAAGGTGTAAAAAAAAACGGTCAAATCGGTGTCCAAAAATACCGTTAACCGATTGTTATGAAAACTTGAAATCGGCCCTAATTAATCGGCCATTCCGATTAATCGATCGACCTCTATTTTGGAGGCCCTATTAGCCGCAGAGACAATGTTTTAAAATTAGTTTCCTGCAATTCTACACATTTTGCTTTGGGATAGAGGGACTATTTTACAGTTTCAAAGCTAGTTTCCTGCAATTCTACACATTTGTCATTGGGCTGAGAAAGAAATTGTAGTTTCAACACTAATTTCCTGCTATATTTATATTGGTGATTGTTAGTTGTCAAAGATGATCTCGTTTTAAATATATAGTGAGCCATTATCTTTACTTCGTACTTTATATCTTGTTTTAGTCGTTTAAGTTTACACAAATATTTGTTTGTTTTAATTATTTTTTTAAATAGAGTTTTTGCAGTGGCAGCCACGATTTTAGCATATAGGGGAAACACTGACCTTGAGTGGGGTTTATAGCTCTACATGGAGTGGAAGAGTGAGTAGCATGGCATAGTTGGTATTCCCTATCTCTCCGTGGATCAGTTATGTTGATAAAGGCTGTGTATGTTACGTGTTTGCTGATTGTTGTGCATTGCTCCATTTTGAAGCCGGCACCACAATGTTTTACTCATGTTTCCAGAAATGCATTCCTGATTTCCATTACACAAAGTTGGTTTGGCACTCACATTTTGATGTACTTCCAATTAAGTAGTTATGCCATTTGTGTGCATTTATGTCTGTCTTCCTGATGATGTCCTTAGAATTCAATAAAACCTAACTCGAGGGGTGTTACTGAGTGTTGAGTATGAAGCTAATTGAAATATTGGTCATATCACAAGTGATACAGTGTTCATTACAGTCCTTAGGATTGAAAAGCCACAGCAAATTACCCAGTGATAGAAATGTGTGGTCTTACACAAACTGGCCTAATTTACATTGCTCGAAGGGTGCTTTCATGGGACATCATGAGATCGTAGGCCTAATCATCATTGTTGGTTTAATTGTTAGAAAATTATCTTATATTCTGATTTAGGCTAGACCTAGTCCCATTGACGATTGAGGGCATAGGGGTACCTTCACCAATAACCTAAGGATATAAGGAGCTTGTTTTTAAAAATTCCTGCCTGCCGTAAGCAGCTGAAACCTGAGCTTAGCCCCAACCATGGATCCATTCTCTTTGTCTCTGGAATTCTGGGCATCCTCCACACTTCCCAGAAGGTTCTGAGATAAGCTAAAGCATTCGCAATAACCCATTTTGATTGCGTTCTGAAGCCCCTCGTACAGCTTTTGCGTCTCTGCTTTGAAGCCATTCTGGGTATCAGTGGAAAGAGTTAAACTGACAGATTTAAACCAGACCAGCTCATAATGCAGGATAATGATAATGCAGTTTTTTGTGGTTCAATTTTACATGCCTTGGCATTTTTTGGCTTGGATTTCTGGGGTTGTGGTAAACATTCGAGTCACTGTCTGCTGTTTTGAAGCTCTCTTTCCCTTCTGAAATGGGACCTAAATGATTCCAGAGTTTGTCTCACTATTGATGCAATTCTCTTGACATGGTCTCTTTACTTTGTTACTGTTCTGTCCGGGAGCACTTCATAGTGAATGTGGAGTAGATGCCTACGTTGGTAATTTGTGCTTTTTGCATGTTTACCAAGAGGAAACAATGGATTTTAAGATAAGATAATGTTATGATAACAAAACAAACCTATTCCTTGGTTGGGAGTGGGACTGTTTTTTTTGGGGGCATGTAGGTCAGCATTTTTGTATTTTTGCACATTGTAAAACCTAACTCTTGCCTGGTGACAGCAGGGATAAATGATGGGTGTATGCGACTATGTGCCTACAGTAATAGTTCTGGATCTTGTTACTAAAGCATTGCCTCCTGCCTGCCATACAGTTATTTAGGTCAGTTTCTTGACTCTCTGTGTCTGTCTGGTCACTTAGTAGAGCTACCAATGCCAAGTAATAGTAGGTTACATTATACTGGGCTATACTGATGGTGAAGACCGAAATGAAAACATAATAACTGTCAACCTTTTAAATAGGTCTACATTCATTTTTTTAAATGAAATACATTTTATTTTCATGTAGATAAACTTGACCTAATAGCCATATTGTTTACTAACTATTATAAGCAATTTTTTTTAAAGTTAGTCTGTCTATTAAATTGTCAATACCACCTTTTCTTTCCAACTGGCGTTTGATGCTCCAGCAGTTAAACCGCTAGATGCGCAGGGGTGTAGAAGCTCTAGGCTATGGCACTTCAGTAATAAAATCGTTATTTTATTTGATACAATTCACGTTTTTACTGCTTGCTAGTAAATAAATCGGCCTCCTTTTAGAATAAACTCAGCAAAAAAAAGTCCTCACTGTCAACTGCGTTTATTTTCAGCAAACTTAACGTGTGTAAATATTTGTATGAACATAAGATTCAACAACTGAGACAAACTGAACAAGATCCACAGACATGTGACTGACAGAAATGGAATGTGTCCCTGAATAAGGGGGGGGGGGGGTCAAAATTAAAAGTAACAGTATCTGGTGTGGCCACCAGCTGCATTAAGTACTGCAGTGCATCTCCTCCTCATGGACTGCACCAGATTTTCCAGTTCTTGCTGTGCACCACTCTTCCAACAAGGCACATGCAAGTTCCCAGACATTTCTGAGCAGAATGGCCCTAGCCCTCAACCTCCGATCCAACAGGTCCCAGACGTGCTCTTCGCTGGCCATGGCAGAACACTGACATTCCTGTCTTGCAGGAAATCACGCACAGAACGAGCAGTATGGCTGGTGGCATTGTCATGCTGGAGGGTCATGTCAGGATGAGCCTGCAGGAAGGGTACCACATGAGGGAGGAGGATGTCTTCCCTGTAATGCACAGTGTTGAGATTGCCTACAATGACAATAAGCTCAGTCTGATGATGCTGTGACACACCGCCCCAGACCATGACGGAGCCTCCACCTCCAAATCGATCCCGCTCCAGTGTACAGGCCTCGGTGTAACGCTCATTCCTTTGACGATAAATGCGAATCCGACCATCTCCCCTGGTGAGACAAAACCGCGACTCGTCAGTGAAGAGCACTTTTTGCCAGTCCTGTCTGGTCCAGCGACGGTGGGTTTGTGCCCATAGGCGACGTTGTTTCCAGTGATGTCTGGTGGGGACCTGCCTTACAACAGGCCTACAGGCCCTCAGTCCAGCCTCTCTCAGCCTATTGCGGACAGTCTGAGCACTGATGGAGGGATTGTGCGTTCCTGGTGTAACTCGGGCAGTTGTTGTTGCCATCCTGTACCTGTCCCGCAGGGGTGATGTTCGAATGTACCGATCCTGTGCAGGTGTTATTACACGTGATCTGCCACTGCGAGGACGATCAGCTGTCCGTCCTGTCTCCCTGTAGCGCTGTCTTAGGGATCTCACAGTACGGACATTGCAATTTATTGCCCTGGCCATATCTGCAGTCCTCATGCCTCCTTGCAGCATGCCTAAGGCACGTTCACGCAGATGAGCAGGGACCCTGGGCATCTTTCTTTTGGTGTTTTTCAGAGTCAGGACACTAAAGAGGCCTTTCTACTAAGTTTTCATATCTGTGACCTTAATTGCCTACCGTCTGTATGCTGTTAGTGTCTTAACGACCGTTACGCAGGTACCTTGCATGGTATATATTTCCATACCAATTTTTTTTCTTAATTTATAGACTAATCAACGCTGATAAATAGGCTATGGACATGTTGTGTATATTTGTTTCTATTTTAATGATTGTCAATTTAATCTTCATTCTTTCACATAGCTGTCGCTCTCCCCTTCATACTTTCCTTGTCTATTCATTATCATTTAATGTTCTGTTGGTTTTTCAAGTTGTTTAAAGGTAAGGGCAAATATTTGCTCTTGTGTTTGGTGGCTTTGATTTGGGGGGGTCCTTTTATTGGGGTGTGTGAGTTCGCTATTTCTCTCTATAGGCCTATATGTCCGTTCAAAAAGTTTCAGAAATTAGCCTGTCTGGACTCCATCTCTTTAATATGAGTCATACACTCCTGTCATGATTTAATCTTGTGAAATACCTATTTTCAGTAAATGTCCTTTCTCACCAAGTCCGTTATTTTGGTCCAAATAATTATATATATTTTGTTTATTACACCGTTCACACCAATTGAGAAATATTGTCCTGTTACAATCTATCAATTATTTATTCGAAACAGGTTAGATATTTGTGTCTTTTTGCATGTGAAATTAAGCTGTTAACCAATAGAAATTGTTGTCTGGGACATTGCCACTGACAGGCCGAGCACTGCCACTGACAGGTTGGTGGGTTCATTGTTTGAATTAATTAATTTCTCTCTGACTTTTTTTAAAACGTTTGCAGTGCAGCAAGGTATCAATTTAGCCAATGTGATTATATAATTCCCGAGCTTGGCTACACGTCACTCCCTCCTTTTAAACATTGCCAACTCCAGCCGACGCTTGGCATTGCACATGGTCATCTTAGGCTTGTGTGCGGCTGCTCGGCCATGGACGAACAGTTTTGTGTTGACGTTGCTTCCAGAGGCAGTTTGGAACTCAGTAGTGACTGTTGCAACTGAAGACAGATGATTTTTACGGGCTAGGAGCTTCGGCGGCCCCATTCTGTGAGCTTGTGTAGCTTACTTCTTCGCGGCTGAGCTGTTGCTCCTAGACGTTTCCACTTCACAATGACAGCACTTACAGTTGACCGGGGCAGCTTTAGCAGGGCAGAAATTCCAACTGACTTGTTGGAAAGGTGGCATCCTATGGCGGTGCCACTTTGAAAGTCACTGAGCTCTTCAAGAAGGCCATTCTACTGCCAATGTTTGTCTATGGAGATTGCATGACTGTGCTCGATTTTATACACCTGTCAGCAACGGGTGTGGCTGAAATAGCCAAATCCACAAATTTGAAGTGTGTATGTGTGCGTATAAATATATTTGTGTGTGTGCACACACACACACACACACGTACACATTCATGTGTGTATTAGAGGACAACCGATTATGATTTTTCAACGCCGATACCGATCATTGGAGGACCAAAAAAAGTCGATACCGATTAATCGGCAGATTTTTTTTACATTTTATTTTATATATATATATATATATATATATATATTTGTAATAATGACAATTACAACAATACTGAATGAACAATGAACACTTTTATTTTAACTTAATTTAATACATCAATAAAATCAATTTAGACTCAAATAAATAATGAAACATGTTCAATTTGGTTTAAATAATGCAAAAACAAAATGTTGGAGAAGAAAGAAAAAGTGCAATATGTGCCATGTAAAAAAGCTAACATTTAAGTTCCTTGCTCAGAACATGAGAACATATGAAAGCTTGGTGGTTCCTTTTTTCATGAGTCTTCAATATTCCCAGGTAAAAAGTTTTAGGTTGTAGTTATTATAGGACTATTTCTCTCTATACCGTTTGTATTTCATATACCTTTTGACTATGGGATGTTCTTATAGGCACTTTAGTATTGCCAGTGTAACAGTATAGCTTCTGTCCCTCTCCTCGCTCCTACCTGGGCTCGAACCAGGAACACAACGACAACAGTCACCCTCGAAGCAGCGTTACCCATGCAGAGCAAGGGGAACAACTACTCCAAGTCTCAGAGCGAGTGACGTTTGAAACGCTATTAACGCGCACCCCGCTAACTAGCTAGCCATTTCACATCGGTTACACCAGCCTAATCTCGGGAGTTGACAGGCTTGAAGCACAGCGAAGAGCTTCTGGCAAAACGCAGGAAAGTGCTGTTTGAATGAATGCTTATGAGCCTGCTGCTGCCTACCACCGCTCAGTCGGACTGCTCTATCAAATCATAGACTTAGTTATAACATAAACACACAGAAATACGAGCCTTAGGTCATTAATATGGTCGAATCCGGAAACTATCATCTCGAAAACAAGACGTTTATTTTTTTCAATATTGCCTGCTAACCTGGATTTCTTTTAGCTAAATATGCAGGTTTAAAAATATATACTTCTGTGTATTCATTTTAAGAAAGGCATTGATGTTTATGGTTAGGTACACATTAGAGCCACGATAGGCACCGCATCGATTATATGCAACGCAGGACACGCTAGATAAACTAGTAATATCATCAACCATGTGTCGTTAACTAGTGATTATGATTGATTGATTGATTTAGTTTTTTATAAGATAAGTCCTCACCGCTACCTGGGCTCGAACCAGGAACACATCGACAACAGCCACCCTCGAAGCAGCGTTACCCATGCAGAGCAGGGGGAACAACTACTCCAAGTCTCAGAGCGAGTGACGTTTGAAACGCTATTAGCGCGCACCCCGCTAACTAGCTAGCCATTTCACATCGGTTACACCAGCCTAATCTCGGGAGTTGATAGGCTTGAATTCATAAACAGCAGAGCTGCTGGCAAAACGCACGAAAGTGCTGTTTGAATGAATGCTTACGAGCGAGCTGGTGCCCACCATCGCTCAGACAGACTGCTCTATCAAATCATAGACTTAATTATAACATAATAACACACAGAAATACAAGACTTAGTTTCCGGATTCGACCATATTAATGACCTATCATCTCGAAAACAAAACATTTATTCTTTCAGTGAAATACGGAACTGTTACGTATTTTATCTAACGGTGGCATCCATCGGTCTAAATATTCCTGTTACATTGCACAACCTTCAATGTTATGTCATAATTACGTAGAATTCTGGCAAATTAGTTCGCAACGAGCCAGGCGGCCCAAACTGTTGCATATACCCTAACTCTGCGTGCAATGAACGCAAGAGAAGTGACACAATTTCACCTGGTTAATATTGCCTGCTAACCTGGATTTCTTTCAGCTAAATATGCAGGTTTAAAAATACATACTTCTGTGTATTGATTTTAAGAAAGGCATTGATGTTTATGGTTAGGTACACGTTGGAGCAACGACAGTCCTTTTTCGCGAATGCGCACTGCATCGATTATATGTAACGCAGGACACGCTAGATAAACTAGTAATATCATCAACCATGTGTAGTTATAACTAGTGATTATGATTGTTTTTTACAAGATAAGTTTAATGCTAGCTAGCAACTTATCTTGGCTTCTTACTGCATTCGCGTAACAGGCGGGCTCCTCGTGAGGCAGGTGGTTAGAGCGTTGGACTAGTTAACCGTAAGGTTGCAAGATTGAATCCCTTAGCTGACAAGGTAAAAATGTGTCGTTCTGCCCCTGAACAAGGCAGTTAACCCACCGTTCCTAGGCCGACATTGAAAATAAGAATGTGTTCTTAACTGACTTGCCTAGTTAAATAAAGGTGTAAAAAAAAAAAAAAAAAAAATATCGGCAAAATCGGCGTCCAAAATTACAGATTTCCAATTGTTATGAAAACTTGAAATCGGCCATAATTAATCGGCCATTCCTATTAATCGGTCGACCTCTAGTTTGGAGTTCACACACTGTGGTCTGTGAGTCTTTGTTTAAAAACCAACCCATTTGTTAGCATTTTGAAACGCAGGCGTAATGCCGTTGTGGCAAACTGTTTAGACCTTTGCGAGACGGCAATGCCCAAATGGGAAACCTCCACTATCTGGAATAGTTTAATGTCTTTCGTTTAGCCTATATGAAACTATTTTCTTAATTGAATACTTGATCCAATACAGGGTCGTTTGGCACAGGCACTTTCAGAGTGCATGTGGCTAACAGTTAGCCTCACAGCTCTTGTTGCTTTCAGTCAGCTCCCTGCAACTAAGCTCTGCTGTGACTTTTTTTTTTTCAGCTTTTGAGCTTTAATGTATAACTGTCTCAGAAAACAATTGTTCTCCTTTGATCCCCAGGTGCTGGGTGGTGAGAGAACAGCAGGCAGTGCAGACGGCATGCTTAGGCAACTCCACCTGGCCCAGAATGAGTGTCAAAGATGGCGAAGGCGGAGCACCTAGCCAAGATGGACGGGCCTACAACCTGCAGGTCTACCCACGGCTCTCAGCGGACTGCCCATCTTGCTGCACTCTCAAGGTGCCCAAGGAGGCCACAGCCGCCTCCGTCATCCAGGATGCAACCTTGGCCCTGGGCCTAGACCCCAAGCGGCTCTACGTGCTTGCTGAGGTGAAGGAGTGTGGCGGGGAGGAGTGGGTGCTGGAGTACTGTGACCTCCCCGTCCAGAGGGTCCTGCTGTGGCCACGGAAGGCCCAGGAGCAGCACCTTCAGAGCGAAGGTTTCTACTTCCTCCTCCAGGAGAGGAACCGTGACGGCACCATCCACTACGTCCACCTCCCCGCTCTCTGCAAGGAGCAGGAGGCCCAGAAGCTAGCAGCCAGAGGCTTTCTCCCCCCACGCCATGATGACTTTGACGACCTGTGTAACCTCCCGGCACTCAACGAGAGCAGCATCCTGGATAACTTGCGCAACCGCTTCCACAAGAAAAAGATATACACCTACGCCGGGTCTATCCTTATTGCTATCAATCCCTTCAAGTTCCTATCCATCTACAACCCCAAGTACGTCAAGATGTACGAGAACCACCAGCTGGGGAAACTGGAGCCGCACATCTTTGCCATTGCGGACGTGGCATACTACGCCATGCTAAGAAAGAGGGTAAACCAGTGCATTGTTATCTCTGGGGAGAGCGGCTCGGGGAAGACCCAGAGCACCAACTTCCTCATCCACTGTCTGACGGCCCTCAGCCAGAAGGGCTACGCCAGCGGGGTGGAGAGGACTATTCTAGGGGCTGGGCCTGTGCTGGAGGTAAGGCTATTTGTATTCGTGTGAAATTAAGTTGTGGCTCCTACCTGAGGCTGTGGCAGTCATGAAATGTCAGCTAGTTATTTTCATGCAAAAGACTACCGGTCTCATGGTAATTGACCGTTAATGAACATAAACACGTTTAGCATCTCTAGGCCACCACACATACAAGCCGCTGATGCGTCCCTTTGGAACATCTACATTTAAGAGGTTCTAAGTCAATTTAATTTACACCATCACAATAAATCTATGATTTATTTTAGGCAGGTCTAATGAAACATTATGATATGAAGAACAGAATATGAGTTGGCCTAGGCCCAACTGTATGTTATCTGGCTATGCCATAGGCTGTAGGCTTGTTCATTTAGCAGACAAGATATGCTTTAGTCCCATGCCATTATTTTATATGATATGATTTTAAAGTAGGAAGAATATACTGTAGGCCTAATTGAACTTAGCTGAATTAAATAAAGGATATTTTTCCCATTCCACAGCTAGTGCGCATATGAAGTGGCTATGTTGAGCATAAAAGTAATCATTTGAATCAGTTCTTATAAAGTTATTTGGCAAATTTAGCTGTGAATGATACGAACCTTAGATTGTTTTGGAAATCAAAACATACAGTATATGGGCTCCGTGGTGCGACTACAGGCTATTTATGATTTGAGAAAGTCGCAAAAAAAAGAAGCTTGTGCTCTGTTTCTTGCCTCAGGCTGAACATGCTGTTTTCTCATCAAGTGATCGTATTTCCACCCATCAGACTATTCTCAATTTAATCTGGTCTTTACTAATATGTAAATTGAGTTTTGATTTAGAATTGCCCATCAAATGGGCAGGAACAGGGGCAGGTGGAAAAAGACATTGTCCGTATGCGCTTGAATAGCGAATGGAGGCCACTTTCCTGCTGGTTTGTTTTTCTGTGATGTGTGGTAGGCTACTCCGGTTATTTCACTCCATGCATCAACCACTGTTTAAGGAGCATGCAGCCTCTCGCTGCTCCATAGGCTCTCTAACCCTGTTCCTGCAGGTATCCAGTGCTTCATTTGAGAAACCAAGTGAAATCTGTTCGGGGACAATGATAGTAACATGTTATCACAAAGAAAAATATTTAAGAAAACTGTTGACAGGCCCTCTCTCTGCACACTCGATAAAGAATGAAGGCGAGAGAGGAGATGGAAATGCATGATGGTGAGATATTCTGTAGCTAAAGGTAGTGTCAGCCTATTCATTATGAAAATATAAAAAATGCCCTGTTACTAGCCCTATTCAAAATTAAATTCACTATAAGTGTAGGCTAACTTTGTAAGCCGCACTGCACAACCAACAGCATTGCCTAGGCCTATAGGTTCTTTCCCAGACGCGTGGATGGAAAGTTTGGAGGGTATAACAAGGTAACCAGTCCGTCCAGTATGCATAATACTACAGTCCAGAGTATATGCTAGACCAATTATGTACCAATGTTTATTTAATGTTTACGGTAGACTTATGTATAACGGCACAATCATTTTAATTCACTTTTTTTTTCAGGCTTAGGCTCATATATAGGCCTATGCATAAGCTCTATGTGTATGGGTGTTTTTGAATGAATAAACACCTTAGAAAGTGCTGTCCATTTCGTTGTTAGGCTTTGAAACAACATCCGCAACGACCTTGTTTTCCACTCAGTTTCAACCTGTTATTGAACTCCTTTCTTCAAATTGATCAATCCCACTGAGGTGAGTTTTAAAAGCACGTTACTGTTTTGATGGGTTTGATGTAATTTTTCCATTGCATTTCCATTGATGTCAGAGTGGTTAGAGGGACAATAGAGCCCTGAGAACCAGGCCATTAGGACCTGATGGAGGGACAATAGAGCCCTGAGAACCAGGCCATTAGGACCTGATGGAGGGACAATAGAGCCCTGAGAACCAGGCTGTTAGGACCTGATGGAGTTGACAATAGAGCCCTGAGAACCAGGCCATTAGTGACCTGATGGAGGGACAATAGAGCCCTGAGAACCAGGCCATTAGGACCTGATGGACGAACAATAGTGCCCTTAGAACCAGGCCATTAGGACCGGATGGAGGGACAATAGAGCCCTGAGGACCAGGCCATTAGTGACCTGATGGAGGGACAATAGAGCCCTGAGAACCAGGCTGTTAGGACCTGATGGAGTTGACAATAGAGCCCTGAGAACCAGGCCATTAGTGACCTGATGGAGGGACAATAGAGCCCTGAGAACCAGGCCATTAGGACCTGATGGACGAACAATAGTGCCCTTAGAACCAGGCCATTAGGACCGGATGGAGGGACAATAGAGCCCTGAGGACCAGGCCATTAGTGACCTGATGGAGGGACAATAGATCCCTGAGAACCAGGCCATTAGGACGTGATGGAGGGACAACAGAGCCCTGAGAACCAGGCTGTTAGGACCTGATGGAATGACAATAGAGCCCTGAGAACCAGGCCATTAGGACCTGATGGACGGACAATAGTGCCCTTAGAACCAGGCCATTAGGACCGGATGGAGGGACAATAGAGCCCTGAGGACCAGGCCATTAGTGACCTGATGGAGGGACAATAGATCCCTGAGAACCAGGCCATTAGGACGTGATGGAGGGACAATAGAGCCCTGAGAACCAGGCTGTTAGGACCTGATGGTCATTATCAAGTTGGGTACTACCAACGCATGTCCGGGGTGCATAAGAGGATATTATCGTGACTCAACGGTCACGTGGAATTTTACTGCGGTCTCCGCAACAGCCCTACTCCTACCTCATAATAAACCTTGCCTAGCAGGGTTAGGGTTTAATATTTTCCTGGTATTTTACAAACGTTCCATCCCTAGAATAAATCACTTATTTCCCACCAAAACTGGATGTGTCATTCAAAAGCATTATAAAGTGCATAAATATGTCTGGATTTGATTAGAGCTTGGGTCAGCACGAAAATTCAAACCTGATGCTACCTGAGCCTGATGAGCCATATATTAAATACATTTTATGAGGCCTACATTAACGGAATTTATGACCCCAAGCCCAAAAAAGCCCAGATTGTGCAATTATCCAATTCATGCTGTATATGATATAGGCTACTGCACATTACGCATGACAGAAAAACATGAAAGCCCATAGATTTAGCTAGCTATAGCCTATGTTCTCTTGGGTAAATAAATGAAACTAGCTCCAGTTAGCTAATCTTTTTTGAGTGTGAACTGTGTTATTGTATTTATTTGGACTGGAATTACGCACATTGTGCAAACCATGATAAAACAGAGAACATGCGATTCTGGTGCAGCACATGCAGCCTATAAAGTTACAAGTATTGGCTAGCGAATTTGATTTACATGAAATGTAGCAGGGCCTGTTTGTATATTTAGTAGACTGACACGCATACCTTTCATAATATTTCCCCTAATGTTATTAGCCTACCTCCTCTTTCTCTCTCTCTATTGTTGCTTCATTCCTTCCTTACGTTCAACAGTTAAATGAAATGTTTTGGTTGTCCTTCCTCATTCTTATGACATCCTTGAATAATATAGGACTAGAATTATATTATCGGTTTTGGATGGGTTGATGGAGAGAGAAAGACTGTGAGAGTGCTCATGCATGCACTGATTTTAAAGCAATTATGTTCAAGTGATAATCAAGTATTTTAAAACTCTGCAGCTGCAATTATCAAAAACAAGGTGACCCCGAAAGCCAAATGGTGATGGGTAAATTAGACGCACATTCAGTCTGTATATTACTGTAGCATGGGCTGAGCTGCAGCAAATGTAGGCCTACCGGTCACAAGAAAAAAAGTTACCTACATGCGTTGTGAATTGCGCTCCATACTGAGATGGGCTGTCTGTCCCCACCTTGAGCGTTGATTTATCATGCAGAGGCCGTAGAGAAGCCAGATTTGGACATCACATATAATTTAACAGTTCCATTTCACGCCATGCCGTTCATATTAATACTTTATTATTTACTGGTTTTTCAGTTATTTATCCTTGGAAAATGTGGTTTTGGGCGGTAAATCCCGGTAACTCTCGGTAACCTGGTTCCCCGTCATTCAACCCTAAGCAGGATGTGTGTGGTTGCAATGGGGCTAAGGATGTGTTTGTGTGTCACCTTATGCCTGTCATGGGTGTCTGTAAACACTCATTCCCCGCGATTAGTACCACATTCTCACACAGTCGAGGTTGGCATAGAAGCAGGGATTTAAACCGGATGTGAAATGTGTTTTTTGCTGATGGCTCATTCCCAAGGGAGATGATTCCTCTACATAGGTGACTAATGTTGTCATGACAAAGAATAAATATGAGTCTGTACTCTGTCCACATGAATACTATTGAAGAAGTTCAGGAAGCATGAAGAGATCGTCAAACCTAGTTCTTCCAGAGAAGAGGAATGGAAGTCACTTCTGTCTTTTGAGATGTGCCCCGAGTCAAATGTATTTTTAACTTGAGCCAGGAGTTGGAGATCTCAGTTATAGTCATCAGGCATGTGACCGGAGGGGGTGAAAGATGATCTCCAAGCATGTAGAGACAGTTGTAAAAGCTGTTTTCCCCAAAAAGAAGAAATGAAAGAGAAGATGGGGAAGCCAAGGCCTCAGTTTAACCCTTTACAAAGCTCCTTCTCAAACAACTCAACATTTACTAGATCCTGAACAAAGGTTGGCTTAAATGATATGGTGTTGATGCAAACTGCTCCAACTGCTCTTAAACGCTAGTAAAACCAAATGCATGCTTTTCAACCGTTCGCTGCCTGCACCCGCACGCCCGACTAGCATCACCACCCTGGACGGTTCCGACCTAGAATATGTGGACATCTATAAGTACCTAGGTGTCTGGCTAGACTGCAAACTCTCCTTCCAGACTCATATCAAACATCTCCAATCCAAAATCAAAGCAAGAATCGGCTTTCTATTCCGCAACAAAGCCTCCTTCACTCACGCCGCCAAACTTACCCTAGTAAAACTGACTATCCTACCGATCCTCGACTTCGGCGATGTCATCTACAAAATAGCTTCCAATACTCTACTCAGCAAACTGGATGCAGTTTATCACAGTGCCATTCGTTTTGTTACTAAAGCACCTTATACGACCCACCACTGCGACCTGTATGCCCTAGTCGGCTGGCCCTCGCTACATGTTCGTCGTCAGACCCACTGGCTCCAGGTCATCTACAAGGCTATGCTAGGTAAAGTGCCGCCTTATCTCAGTTCACTGGTCACGATGGCTACACCCACCCGCAACACGCGCTCCAGCAGGTGTATCTCACTGATCATCCCTAAAGCCAAAACCTCATTTGGACGCCTTTCCTTCCAGTTCTCTGCTGCCTGCGACTGGAACGAATTGCAAAAATCTCTGAAGTTGGAGACTTTTATCTCCCTCAACAACTTTAAAAATCTGCTATCCGAGCAGCTAACCGATCGCTGCAGCTGTACATAGTCCATCTGTAAACTACCCACCCAATTTACCTACCTCACCCCCCATACTGCTTTTATTTATTTACTTTTCTGCTCTTTTGCACACCAGTATCTCTTCTTGCACATGATCATCTGATGATTTATCACTCCAGTGTTAATCTGCTAAATTGTAATTATTCGATTTATTGCCTACCTCATGCCTTTTGCACACATTGTATATAGATTCTCTTTTTTTTCTACCATGTTATTGACTTGTTTATTGTTTACTCCATGTGTAACTCTGTGTTGTCTGTTCACACTGCTATGCTTTATCTTGGCCAGGTCGCAGTTGCAAATGAGAACTTGTTCTCAACTAGCCTACCTGGTTAAATAAAGGTGAAAAAAAAAAAAAAAAAAAAAAAAATATCATGCTTTGAGCTCAATAGCAAATTAAACTTTGGCTTTCTGGAAGATAACCAGTTATCTGAATGTTTTTACAGAAAGTGATCCTGCTTTGTGATATACCCCCATTGTTCTATATCAGTGTCTCATGAGTAATATCATATGAGAATAGAGTGAAAATCAGGCCCTTGACCAGAAGTCAGTGTCTTATCTTGAACAGCTGTGCAAACTGAAGGAAACCTCATGGAAATACTTTCTAGACACCAGCTTTTGAATAACTCTGAAAAGCTCTAGACCTCCCATGTAGCTCAATATAATGTTCCGTCTTCTATTTGTGGTCTGGAGCTAAACCTAACCGTCAATTCGAAATGGATCATACACATTGTTGCAATATATTATATGTTGAACAATTGCTACCATTCATTACCCTTAATTGGAAAAACTCAAGTTCTAGGAACGAGCCAGCCATGGTAGTGAGAATCAATCAACCCGTTTAGGCCTAGTACGATACGAGTTACTACAACAAGGGGATAACAATCAGCATACAGCAAAACTGTGTGAATCATTTTTGTTTTGGGTCAGGTGAGTTGCACTTCCTCCCTTCTTTGTGAGTAGATGAGGCTATATGACCCTGGCGCCTGTCAGCTTCTGACTGATGACAGCCTGACTGATTCCCAGGCTCGTGCTGAACCACAGCTGTCTTTTGTTTGGACTTGACGTTAGAGGAACAAACACACCTATCTGTAGGCTTTCTCTCCCACGTTTTGAAAGCTCAAGGTTGTTTCATACACATAGTGGTCTTTTCCATCACAAATGGTATAGTACAATAGTTGTGATACACTCCACAGTGATGAGGCTGTTTTGAGCTGCTTTCTGAGTCCTGGTTGGCTCTGACTCATATGTTGTCAGTGACCTCTGGGCCCATGGTCATGTGACATTATGAAGCGCTTCCTGTTAGAGATGGTTGAGTCAGTCACTGAAGGAGGAAAGGCCTGCTCTGGGCCCCAGGCACCATGCCGCCTCCGAGTCAGCCTGGTAATTCCAACACAGAAACCTGCACAGGACACACACACCAGCAAGCAGAATTCCCAGCCCTGCAAAGAATACATGCATTCTCACACCAGTAACACACTCATTCTCACCCCAACCCCCCACTCCTCCAAACACAGAATGCAGAAAACTTACCTCAGCAGATTTGCCAAATTTGGAACACAGATATCACACGCGCGCGCACACACACACACACACATGAGCAGTATAAATCAACACTCGCCATTGGTTGTTAATTTGTGTGTGGAGCTGGCTGCTTTAATTGGTGTTTGGAACTAATGCGCCCCAGCTCTAATATGGCAGCAAATCCCTCTTACAGTCTTCATTTATTTCCTCAGTAATGTGGCAAAAAAATTGGTAATAAACTAGAAAAGGCCTCGAGGAATGCAGTTTATTGGAAGTAAATCCAGCATTGTAACTTAACTGTATGCATTTCTCAGACCTCCTTGGATTCGAACGCAAAGTGTTCAGTCTGGTTTTTCACACTTGAATGACAGCATTTACCCCTAAATTTAAACTGGTCTGGTCCATTTCCTGAACTGCAGAGTGGGCAGAATAGAAGAGAATACCGTAGCTGGCATGCTATCCATCAAAATGTCTCAAAATCCATGACCCTTTTACAAGAGAGACTAGTCTTTGTGCAGCGTTCAAAGGCAGCAGGAGGATTAATAGATGGTCCCTTGATGCATGCCTGTCTCAGGTCTTTTGGTTGGAGAACTGAAGAAGTGATTTTCCCCTCAGTCAGCAGAGTCTGTGTCCCCTTGGCAGGCTGGTTGAGGCTGATTCTCCCTCTGCTCCAGACTGCTCTGCTGCTTCCTCAGGCCTGTCGTCTGATGGGCAGACTGAGAGACTGGCCCGTGAAACAACCGAGACCCAGCCAGGACCAGAGGCTCCATCCTGACTCCCCTGTAACAGCCTTACCAACCCCTCCGCACCACACACACAGACTCTTCTCGATCTTCTGCAACAACCCCACAAGATGGCTGACATGAAATGGCATTTTACAGAAGAAGCTACAGAGGAAGCAAAATCTTCTTAGAAGTTATCTGCCGCATTTCTTGTTCCTGTCTTGCGGTTTCCTCTTCCATCGAGTCCAGTTCCAACTGTCGTGACTTTACTTTCATTCATCTGATGACTGTTCTCGAATGAACTAACTATGTTTAATTGTTACCCAATCTTATTTTAATAATAAAAAAAAAGAAATCATTAATCATGTAACATTTAACTCATTAGGAATTTGGGGCATCACGAGAGCAGTTGTTTAAAGAGTTATCTCAAATCAAATCAATTTTATTTATATAGCCCTTCGCACATCAGCTAATATCTCGAAGTGCTGTACAGAAACCCAGCCTAAAACCCCAAACAGCAAGCAATGCAGGTGTAGAAGCACGGTGGCTAGGAAAAACTCCCTAGAAAGGCCAAAACCTAGGAAGAAACCTAGAGAGGAACCAGGCTATGAGGGGTGGCCAGTCCTCTTCTGACTGTGCCGGGTGGAGATTATAACAGAACATGGCCAAGATGTTCATAAATGACCAGCATGGTCAAATAATAATAATCACAGTAGTTATCGAGGGTGTAGCAAGTCAGCACCTCAGGAGTAAATGTCAGTTGGCTTTTCATAGCCGATCATTAAGAGTATCTCTACCGTTCCTGCGGTCTCTAGAGAGTTGAAAACAGCAGGTCTGGGACAGGTAGCACGTCCGGTGGACAGGTCAGCGTTCCATAGCCGCAGGCAGAACAGTTGAAACTGGAACAGCAGCAAGGCCAGGTGGACTGGGAACAGCAAGGAGTCATCATGCCCGGTAGTCCTGACGCATGGTCCTAGGGCTCAGGTCCTCCGAGAGAGAGAGAGAGAAGGAGAGAATTAGAGAGAGCATACTTAAATTTACACAGGACACCGGATAAGACAGGAGAAGTACTCCAGATATAATAAACTGACCCTAGCCCCCCGACACATAAACTACTGCCACATAAATACTGGAGGCTGAGACAGGAGGGGTCAGGAGACATTGTGGCTTTGCCAAAGCACAGCCCCCGCACCACTAGAGGGATATCTTCAACCACCAACTTACTATCCTGAGACAAGGCCGAGTATAGCCCACAAAGATCTCCACCACAGCACAAACCAAGGGGGGCGCCAACCCAGACAGGAAGATCACATCAGTGACTCAACCCACTCAACCGCACCCCTCCTAGGGAAGGCATGAAAGAGCACCAGTAAGCCAGTGACTCAGCCCCTGTAATAGGGTTAGAGGCAGAGAATCCCAGTGGAGAGAGGGGAACCGGCCAGGCAGAGACAGCAAGGGCGGTTCGTTGCTCCAGAGCCTTTCCGTTCACCTTCACACTCCTGGGCCAGACTACACTCAATCATATGACCTACTGAAATATCTCCCGAATTAACTCTAAAGGTCCTTACCTGTCACATCCATAAACAGTCAACTTATTAAATCATAACTAGAGGACGACCGATTAATCGGCATGGCCGATTAGTTAGGGCCGATTTCAAGTTTTCATAACAATCGGTAATCAGCTTTTTTGGATGCCGATTACATTGCAATCCACGAGGTGCGGTGCCTGTTAATCATCGAATCACAGCCTACTTCAACTTCGCCAAACTTGTGATGATTTAACAAAAGCGCATTCGTGAAAAAAGCACAATCGTTGCACAAATGTACCTAACCCAAAACATCAATGCCTTTCTTAACTTCTTGCCGCACGGATCCCTTTAGCGGGATCATTTTCGTAAACAACCGCTGAATTGCAGAGCGCCAAATTCAAAAAAGTATTTATCATGAAATCACAAGTGAAATATACCAAAACACAGCATAGCTTGTTGATAATCCACCTATCGGGTCAGATTTTGAAAATATGCTTTACAGCGAAAGCAATCCAAGCGTTTGTGAGTTTATCAATCACTAAACAACACAGTAAGAACAGCTAGCCCCAAATTAGCTTGGTCACGAAAGTTTTTTTTCCAAACTTCTTGACGCTAGGAGGCAGAATTTTTATGTTAACAGTGTACAAAGAAGGGCCAGAAGTTTACAGAATGGTGTCGTCTGCGTAGAGGTGGATCAGAGACTCACCAGCAGCAAGAGCGACATCATTGATGTATACAGAGAAGAGAGTCGGCCCAAGAATTGAACCCTGTGGCACCCCCATAGAGACTGCCAGAGGCCCGGACAACAGGCCCTCCGATTTGACACACTGAACTCTATCAGAGAAGTAGTTGGTGAACCAGGCGAGGCAATCATTTGAGAAACCAAGGCTATCGAGTCTGCTGATGAGGATGTGGTGATTGACAGAGTCGAAAGCGTTGGCCAGGTCAATGAATACGGCTGCACAGTATTGTTTCTTATCGATGGCGGTTAAGATATCGTTTAGGACCTTGAGCGTGGCTGAGGTGCACCCATGACCAGCTCTGATTTTATTTATTTTTTAAAGGGATACTTCGGGATTTTGGCAATGAATTTCATTTTTTATTTTTTAACCTTTATTTAACTATCATGTGAATGTTCCATAGCATCTCTGACCTACATGAAAGCCACTGCCTCTAATCAGAATTGCCTTGTTATTTAGTACCACTGGTGTTTTGCCCGTATTCTTGTAAGTACCATTGTTTGTTGTTGTGTTCCAGTTACAGTGTATACAGATAGTGCCTGATTTGTTCCTTACGATGCATTTCCAATGAATATATTGTGCATGTATCCAAGTGATTAATAGGTGTCAGAGCCTGTCAGTGAAACTGTAAAACAAATGGCAGTAATATAAACCAAAGGTCTTTCTACTGAGGTGCCTGTCTGTGCAGTAACATTTAAGGCTCTGATTAGTAAGGAGAACTGGTTAGAGTCTGAGGCAGCAAACTGAGGGACTGAATGGGGATCTGGGCCCTTGGAAATATACAGTTGGCTGCCAGGGAACACTAGAGAAAGGAGCCAGTCAAGATAGGCAAAGACGTCATGATGAAATGTAGGCACGCACTCACACAGCCTTTATTTCACTATGCAGACTCAATTCCATAGACTCTGCTTGGTTAGCCAAGACGTTAAGCCACTTCCTCATACCTGATGTGCCTCGCAACCAATCAGGAAGGGTTATGGTTAGCAACCAATCACAAAGGCTGCAGGGCGCTATGTTTCAATGTGAATGATGCTGTGAGCCTGTGACACGTTTAGCATTTCCTCCATGGCAGAGAGGCCGAGCGCAGGGGAATGTTCCCAGGGTCTGCTAGCCATTACCCTGGGACAACCGTTTGACAACACTGGGCAGTCAATGCCAGCTGACAGTGTCTTATCCTGGCCCAGAGTCAATGTTATCACCCCCCCAGTAAACAACTCGCACACACACACTAGCATGTACACATTCTCCTGAGGTGAGCCCCAGCTCTGGAAAGGAGGAGTCTAAATGTTACAGCAGGTCCATGTTAAACCACATATTTCATCCACGGATGATGCCGTTTCAGCCAGGCTTTTCGGTCTTCTCCTCAGTCAACTCCGGTCTCTCACTCGTACATTTACCTCGCATTTTGAAGTTATTTTTATCAAGTTTAACCTTTTTTCTGAGACTTCAAATATTCAGTTTACAATTCTTCAAGCAGCACTCATCCTGGAGCGTAAGTTGTTGGTTAACAGTTCACTGTAAGGAATCTTAATCAGACCCCCTCTGTGAGGCCCCCGTCCCCTTAAATCAGCTCAACCACAAATGTATCAAATTGTGACTGCAACTTGCTCCTCGTAGGATGTGGCTCCTATTTAAAATATATAGAGTCAACTTCCCCTGTGGCTGCCTGTGTGTGTGTGTGTGTGTGAGAACAGGGCTATCCATTCAGACTGGTGGCAGGGCTGGGTGTGTGCCCCTGGCTGGGGAAGACTGTAGCCTGAGGGAGACTAGTTCTCTGGACCTAACACATGCCCCCCATCAATCACACTGGCCTAGTGTCACCCCCTGGACTTCTGCAAGAGAGTAGAAAGGAGGAAGCAATGAGGGAAATAGGGGGGTGATTGAGGCAGGGAGAGAAAGAAGGGTGCTGTTTTCATCTAGTGTTAACTTCTGGACTGTGGTGTTGTTGAGAACAGCTCCAGTATTAGCACAAGTGTAGTTATTTCCATTTCTTACTTTATGGTTCACACAGTGAAGGTAATCTCTCCCCTCTCCTCTTTACTAGGCATTTGGGAATGCCAAGACGGCTCACAACAACAACTCCAGCCGCTTTGGGAAGTTCATCCAGGTCAACTACCTGGAGAGTGGGGTGGTGAGAGGGTGAGTACTGACCGCTGGCCCACACTGTGTGTTGTGATAACACTCAATCCTCCTGTCCGACTTACCCTGTAAACACACACTCCATCCCTGGTGGATGTTCCTGAGCCGCTGTTACTGCAGACACAGCCGCTGTCACTGCAGACACAGCCGCTGTCACTGCAGACACAGCCGCTGTCACTGCAGACACAGCCGCTGTCACTGCAGACACAGCCGCTGTCACTGCAGACACAGCCGCTGTCACTGCAGACACAGCCGCTGTTACTTCCATCATACCATATATGGCTAGTGAGAAGCACTGTAGTGTGTTTGTTTCTGTTGTGATACCTCTGAGGCCTGAAGCCCTAACCACGTTATAGCACAGCCTCCTTCCTCTCTCTGCCTGCAGTTTCTCTGGTTACTGCCTGCATCACATGCTCTGTCATTTCCTGTCTAACAGAGGAAGGGAGCGCTTATCGTAAAGTTTACAAAGCGCCAATATCAAATTATTAAATGGGTGGATCTAATCCTGAATGCTGATTGGTTAAAAGCGCATTCTAGCCAGTGTCTATTCCACAAGTTACCACCTGCTAAATCTATGACGTTAAAATGCCTATTTACTCTGTTCCATCTGACTGCGCAATCCACTGTCTCATCAGCCCAGGCAGGGAAGTTGTAAACTTGATCTCCACTATAAAAAGCATCTAGACATTATCTCACATTTTCTCTTAGACAAACATTTAGTTTTCCACAACGGAGATTTGTATAAACCTTGCTGTCTGTCCGACATTTGCAACATTGTTTTAATATTAAAATTCGATCTCCAACTGTCCAATAGTAATGAAAATGTAGGGGTCGGGACAGGAGAGGCAGGCAGCGTTTCTCAGTCAGTCGAAATCATGAATCAGCTGGCATAATTTTTATGAATATATACAAAGAAATGTCAATTAAAAAAAAGGTGAAACGAAGTGCAGCTAGTTTGCAGTCTTTACAGATTCCGTTTGAAGTGATTGTTAGCTGTTTTGTTGGCTAGCTCCTCTGAACACTAGTGTCCTGACGATTGAGCACATTTTCTATGCCAGGCGAAACCGCACCTCATTAGCTCATTGTTATGGATGTATCCAAATAAATGTCATTAGAAAACGGATTAAACAAATGCATCTACTGTTATTCTGTCTGCACTGTTTGACGTGACTAAGTTAGTCGTAGTTGGCTAGCTAGCAAGCAAGGAATAAGAATGTTGCCAGCCAGTATGGCAATGGAACATTTGGAGCGAACGATGTCCATAGATACAGAACAAAAAGACTGAACGACCCGGTCGCGTCTCTGGCAACCGAACCAATAGAACGAATGACCAGCCGGCTTGGATGCAACCCTAGAATTTTTATGAATAATGAAAATATGTTAATCATTATTTGGATATGTTGGTAACACGTTGTATGAAAGTGATAATGCCCTCGAAGCCGTTGTTTGGTGGATATATTGGCACAGTTTGGCGGCCTGAAAAGAACACCCGTGCCAATATATCCTTCAAACACTGGCTTCTCGGGCATTATCACTTAAATGAAACATGAGTGACTAGGGTTGCACATTTTGGGGAATATTCAGAGGTGGGAATTAACAGGAATATATGGGAATTAACGGAAATGAACGGAACGGACAGTGAAGTGGGCAGGGCAGTACGGATTTCTACTCTCACATCTGCAAAGAGTCTGAACATCAGACAGGATGACATTGTCTCCCTCAAGCCGTGCAATGTCTACTGCTGTAGGTTTCAGGCTGCTTTACCACTCTCTCCCAAAATACATCATCCAGGAGGATCCTCTTGATGGGGCTGTCTATCGGGAGACTGTGATATGACCATTCCTTGGAAATACCCCTTCCCCTCCAGGAGACTGTCAAACATTGACAGCACCACCGGGAAGCTTCAATGTGGTGCTCTTATTCTTCTCACTTTGCTTGGTGAGGTAGATTGCTGCTATAACTTGGTACTTCACATACCTAACCATTTCCTTGGGTCTCTTGTTGAGTGTATCCATTGTTTTCAGTGCCATGATATCATTGAGGAGCAGATTCAATCCATGAGCAGCACAGCCAATGGGTGTGATGTGAGGGTAGGACTCCTGCACTTTAGACCAAGCAGCCTTCATGTTCACAGCATTGTCTGTCACCAGTGCAAATACCTTCTGTGGTCCAAGGTTATTGATGACTGCCTTCAGCTCATCTGCAATAAAGAGACCAGTGTGTGTGTCCCTTGTGTCTGTGCTATTGTAGAATTCTGGTTGAGGGGTGGAGATGATGTAGTTAATTATTCCTTGCCCACAAACATTTGACCACCCATCAGAGATGATTGCAATACAGTCTGCTTTCTCTATGATTTGCTTGACCTTCACTTGAACTCTGCATCCAGGAAATGAGTAGATAAAGCATGTCTGGTTGGAGGGGTATATGCTGGGCGAAGAACATTCAGAAATCTCTTCCAATACACATTGCTTGTGAGCATCAGAGATGAACCAGTTGCATACACAGTTCGGGCAAGACATTCATCAGCATTTCTCTGACTACGTTCCTCCACTGAGTAAAAAAAAGCTTCTGATTCCAGGAGGACCATGAGCTGTCGCTATCGATAAGGTGTCTGATTACCTCTATTCGAGGTGAAAATGATGATGGACTTTTGTCAGGTTGCTTGTTGTAAACGCTGAGGGAACTTTATGCACCTGCCCAGATGATTCTGCATCTTTGTTGCATTCTTCACATATGATTTGGCACAGTATTTGAAAATGTACACAGCTTTTCCTTCTACATTAGCTGCAGTGAAATGTCTCCACACATCAGATAGTGCCCGTGGCATTTTACTGTAAAGATTAGAAAAAATGTGTAAAAAATACTAACAAGTACAATTCCATGTACAGATAAATAGTTAATTAGTTAGATTGAACAACTCCTTTGTAAGATAAATGTTTTAAAATTAAACATGTATGGAAACAGGTGAATTAACACTCCTCAGTTAGCAGGCTCAAGCAAGCTAAAACCCACATGGTAGCAAAAACTTACTAGCAGAAATTGTTACCAAGTTAGAAATTATTTAAACACACTTTGCTGTAGGCTACTATTTACTAGTTAACAAAAAATAATGTATGTCACAGAAAATATATTCACCCCACCCAGTATTGTAATCAAAACTTACCAGAAAGCATGTAGTCCTTGGCTCAGACAGTATAGTAGTGTGGGCTCAATAGCATCTCATTAGTGTGCAAGATCTTGAGAATCAGCTGTACATGTGATGGAAGAGTGCACTGTGCATGCAGAGGGTTGCAATTCCATTGACTATGGGATAGTTTAACCAAAATATGCCACAAGACCTAGAAGTAATTGCCTTACATGTATCCCACAAAAAAGGTTCACTATTATAAGCTAACTAACTTTTTTGATGAATTTAAGCATGGGAAAATTTGGGAAATTTCCCGGAAAGTTTCCGACCCTTTGCAACCCTATGAGTGACACTTTGGCCTCTGTTCGACATGAGCTTACTCTACTATACAGACACGGACAATTATTCCCAACCTGATTAGAAGGTCTTAAAACAGGGACTCATCGTTTTATATTGAATTGCTTAGCTTGAGAGGGGAGAAAGTAAATGAATATGAACTGTTAAGTTGGTGTTGAGACTTCAGTGGATGAGTTGTACTAGTGATGGTTGAGCTTGTTATGCTTGTAGCAGAGTGTCTGTCTGTCAGAAGCCATTGATTACAGCAGGACAGTGCTGACATTCTGCTGTACAAAGACTTGCTGTGGAGCAGCCAAGAGTGGAGCAGCCAAGGCTGCTCTATAGAGGAGATTACTAAGGGAAGCCCTGGGACACGCTCAGCACTGCACTGGCAGGGTGTTTTCATTCACTACATTACACTCTGCCTGGCTGGTTACAGGGTCTCACTGGGATGGGAGATGGGCTTTCTCAATGTAACAGAATAGCATGGGGATACCTGTGACATGGATCCTTTAAGACTAGACTAGCGATAAAGTTACATCCTCCTCCTATTTGTGTACCGGTCTCTCTCTTCGTGTGGCAGGAGCATTGGGCCAGTAACCGAAAGGTCACTGGTTCGAATCCCCGAGCCGACTAGGTGAAACATCTGTCTGTGACCTTGAGCAAGGCACTTAACCCTAATTTCTCCTTTAAGTCACTCTGGATCAGGGCGTCTGCTAAATGACTAAAATGTATGTGGTTGTATATGTTTCTCTCTGTGTCTCTCTGTGTGTGTGTGTCTCTGGGTGTGACGTGTGGATGGACTCCAGTATTCCCTGCCTGGCTCTGCTTTGCTTTCTGTTAGATCAGCTCTCTATAGAGACGCAAAGGGCCGGGTAGTGAAGTTTCCATTCTCAGCAAAGGCCACTGGTCTCCCTCCCTGCCTGAGCTTCCGGTGTTAAAATAAACACAACAACCATCGGCCCTCTATTCTTAGAGTTTCAACAAAAGGAAAGATTAGCTTAAATGTTGTTTTTGTTAAAGACATGCCTACGTAAAAATGCAATTGTCCCTGTTTAAACTGTTGATCGTAGTGGCTGTTGCACATTAATATGACCATGTCACTGTGTACATCAGACTGAGGCCGTCCATATCTGGACTCTTAGTTCAACTGTTTATTGTTCCACCGACCATCTGCTCATGATTCCCCTCCTCCTCAGTCACTACTACCCCACTTTCACTTATATACACACACACACACACACACACACACACACACACACACACACACACACACGAGACCCTCACCAGACACACTTCACAGCCAAGTGAAAGGACCAAACTAACTTCAGTGTCACTTGATTTATGTTCTCTCTCGTTCTCTCATTCTCGTTCTCTCTCTCGTTCTCAGAGCCATCGTGGAGAAGTATCTCCTGGAGAAGTCTCGTCTGGTCTCCAGAGAGAATAACGAGAGGTAAAGGGCAACAGCAGGGGTTACCTTTGACCCTCAATGACCTGTGGAGGCCCTTTGTAGAAACAGAGAGAGCTTCCCCCTGGTGCCTTTTGATAGTCAGAAAGAGCCAATTTCCAAGAGTGACTCTCAGAACTAACTTTTTACCCAGCCTGAATATGTGCCAAAGAGTTGTGATCAATATGGGAGATGACACTTATTTTTTTTGATGAATACATATTTAATTGACAATTTATTTAAAAGCACTGTAGTCCTACTGTTTCTACTTCAAATGCCCTGGGTGGGGTTGGCATAGCCTGTACATATCATTAACCCTATTCTTCATGTTATTACTCACTAGGTATGTGTCAGAGTTCTAGTATTATATGATAATGGACTAGTCCTGTTGTTATACCAACTTGTCTGTTGAAATTAGCTTCTGTTTTCATCATGTCTGCCTGTGATGTCAGCGAGATTCTCAGAAGTAAACATGGAAACTCATACCGCCTGTGTGGTTTTGCAACAATGCAAGCTGACCGGCCGTCTGATAGCAAGGCTGGAAAAACTGACAGCAGCATTCACGCACATTACTAAACTGGCACGTTATTTACATAGTCAATGTTGGGTTAGGATAACTAATACTGCCACAGTGTTGACTTTTGATGGTCTGTATTCCAACATTTAAAACCAAAAATCGACTTTTTAAATTAATGTATGATTTATTCTTGCCAGCTAAAAATACATAACCTTATAACAAAAACAAACAATTAACACATGCAAAAATCACACTGTATCCACTAACCAAACACACCGTTACATTGTTCTGTGTCCCTTTAGGAACTACCATGTGTTTTACTATCTGCTGGTGGGAGCGTCAGAGGAGGAGCGCAAGGAGTTCAAACTGCTGCAGCCTGAAGATTACCTCTACCTCAAGCAGGTACTGTACACACACACACACACACACTTACTGTACACTCCCCCTGCAAGAATGAACCACATCCCCATTAGCTAGTCCCTTAGGTGCCCTTGACAGATATTCTGCTGTGTTCTCTTGTGTACTTTACCTTCATTATCTTATTTTAGCAGATGCCCTTGACTACATTCATTTAGTGTACATTCCCTTGTACCCTGACTCTCATTCTATTCATGGGTTGTGTGTGTCTTAATAATCTCTGTATTTGAACTGGCTCAAGGTAACATTCCCCGTTGGATTCAGTGCTATTTCTCGCTCTCTCTCTCTCGCTGCACGTCTCCCTCTGCAGCAATATTTTAAGATAGAAGATGAGGAAGACCTGTGCCATGACTTTGAGAGGCTTCAGCAGGCCATGGAGATGGTCGGCTTCCTGTCTGCTACTAAGAAACAGTGAGTGGACATGCCCTGGTCATGGGCCGTGAATCTACACCACTGAGTTAACGTCTATCCCTTACACACCATTCGATCCCTTAAATGGATGCCTATACGTTTGTCAAATACAGTAGGTCATACATATATTTGCATACTGTAGTCAGTTTGTATCGCTTGGATCCTCTGCAAGCACTGCCATTAAACCCTTTCCTCTGGGGCAGTAGTCACAGTAGTTGGCAGTGATGTGAAACAATGGAAAATAATGTTTGTTCTATTCATTTTGATTCTATGGTAGGATGATTGTATCCCTTGTCTGTCCGCTGTAGGATCTTCTCTGTGCTGTCGGCCATCTTGTACCTGGGCAACGTGACGTACAGGAGGAAATCTACAGGCCGAGACGAGGGGCTGGACGTGGGACCCCCGGAGGTACTGGCTACCCTCTCAGACCTGCTCAAGGTAATAATGTCTGGTCTGCTGTTGTAGTCTACACCCCAATCAACCATTAGTCTTTACTCTGGGTCCTGGAGGGACCAATTTCTTTTGTCCCGACCGTGTACTAACACTTAAGCTAATGAAGGTCTTGATGATGAGCTGAATCAGGGCCTGCATTCACAAAGCATCTCAGTCAGGGTAGGAATGCTGATCTACGATCAGGTCCAAAAAAAGTGATCCTAGATCAGCACTCCTACTCTGAAACACTTTGAGAAAAACAAGCCTAGGATTGTTAGTGATCTAATTAGGTTATTTGAGGTTGAAAGCATTGTAATAACCTAAACATGTGGCTAGGTATAGGTTTCATCATGACTAACATCCCAAACAGTGAATATATTATATTATTGTCCAGTGAAGATGGTTCTTCCCTAATGATTATACAGGAAGCCTACTCTCCACTAAATCAATGTATATTTTGTCCGTCCCCGATAATGTTGAAAGTCTTGAGAATTGTGTGTGTGTGATCTCCCAGGTGAAAGAGGAGTTGCTGGTGGAGGCGCTGACGAAGAGGAAAACGGTGACAGTCAATGACAAGCTGATTCTGCCCTACAGCCACAGTGAGGTAGGCAACCAACCACCAGTCTTTAAGGCCTATCATTATCTTGATTGGTTTATTCCCCCGGCTAGTTGTGTGTTACGTGTCGGTCTCTAATATTTCCCTGTCTTCTCCGTTGGTCTTCTCCATCTGTCCGTCGGTCTTCTCCGTCGGTCTTCTCCGTCGGTCTTCTCCGTCGGTCTTCTCCGTCGGTCTTCTCCGTCGGTCCGTCGGTCTTGTCCGTCTGTCTTCTCCGTCGGTCTTCTCCGTCGGTCCGTCCAGTCCGTCGGTCTTCTCCGTCGGTCTTGTCTGTCTTGTCTTGTCCATCGGTCTTCTCTGTCCTGTCCGTCGGTCTTCTCCGTCGGTCTTCTCTGTCCTGTCCGTCTGTCTTCTCCGTTGGTCCTGTCGGTCTTCTCCGTCGGTCCTGTCGGTCTTCTCCGTCGGTCGGTCTTCTCCATCGGTCCTGTCCGTCTGTCTTCTCTGTCATTCGTTCTTCTCTGTCTGTCATTCAGTCTTCTCCGTCGGTCCTGTCCGTCTGTCTTCTCCGTCTGTCTTTCGGTCTTCTCCGTCGGTCCTGTCCGTCTGTCGGTCGGTCTTCTCCGTCTGTCGGTCGGTCTTCTCCATCGGTCCTGTCCATCTGTCTTCTGTCTTTTGGTCTTCTCTGTCGGTCCTGTCCGTCTGTCTTCTCCGTCGGTCCTGTCAGTCGGTCTTCTCCGTCGGTCCTGTTTGCCTGTCTTCTCGGTCTTCTCCGTCTGTCCGTCGGTCTTCTCCATCCGTCTGGTCCGTCTGTCTTCTCCGTCTGTCTCTCTCTTCTCCCTTCTTCGGTCTGTCTTCTCCCTTCTGTCTGTCTTCCCATTCGCTCCTAATCTCTCTGTCTCTTTGTCTGTCTCTCAGGCCATCACAGCGAGAGACTCCATGGCCAAGTCTCTGTACAGCGCCCTGTTTGACTGGATTGTCCTGCGCATCAATCACGCACTGCTCAACAAGAAAGACATGGAGGAATCTGTCCCGGTAAGAGAGCGATAACACACGCACACATGCATGCACATCGGAATGCAGCTGAGAGTTTCCCCTCTCCAATGTTTTGTCCGGTACAGACATGTCGGCAATTCCTAATGTCCCACAAATAACTTGAAGTAAAGAAATTCTTATTAAGCAATTCATTTATTAAACTATTTTGTTTTTAAATACCTTGCCAAAGCTCTAGTATGATACAAGTGATATTGTGAAGCCATTAACAATTTATCTAAATTTCTGACTGACCTACTGTATGATTTGGTCTGTGCCAGTGTTTGTCTATAGGGGTCTTAGATATATTTGGCTTTGAGGACTTTGAGACCAACAGCTTTGAGCAGTTTTGCATCAACTATGCCAACGAGCAGCTTCAGTATTACTTCAACCAGCATATCTTCAAACTAGAGCAGGTGAGTTCGCCCTGGCTGCCTCTCATAGAAATGCTTTTGTGTATATATAGTGTATGTGGACACTCCTTCAAATTAGTTGATTTGGCTATTTCAGCAACACCCGTTGCTGACAGGTATATAAAATCAAGCATACAGCCATGCATTCTCCATAGACAAACATTGACAGTAGAATGGCCTTATTGAAGAGCTTAGTGACTTTCAATGTGGCACCGCCATAGGATGTCACCTTTCCAACAAGTCAGTTTGTCAAATTTCTGCGCTGCTACAGCTGCCCCGGTCAAATGTAAGTGCTGTTATTGTGAAGTGGAAACATCTAGGAGCAACAACGGCTCAGCCGCAAAGTGTTTGGCCACACAAGCTCACTGAACGGGTGCGAGGGGGAATAATTGTCTGGGGCTGTTTTTCATGGTTCCGGCTTGGTCTATTAGTTCCACTGAAGGGAAATCTTAACAATACAGCATGCAATGACATTCTAGACGATTATGTGCTTCCAACTTTGTGGCAACCGTTTGGGGAAGCCCCTTTCCTGTTTCAGCATGACAATGCCCCGTGCACAAAGCGAGGTCCATACAGAAATGTTTTGTTGAGATCGGTGTGGAAGAACTTGACTGGCCTGCACAGAGCCCTGACCTCAACCCCGTCGAACACCTTTAGGTTGAATTGGAACGCAGACCGCGTGCCGGGACTAATTTCCCAACATCAGTGCCTGACCTCACTAATGCTCTTGTGGCTGAAGGGAAGCAAGTCCCTGCAGCAATGTTCCAACATCTAGTGGAAAGCTTTCCCAGAAGAGTATAGGCTGTTATAGCAGCAAAGGCGTACCAACTCCATATTAATTCCCATGATTTTGAATGAGATGTTCGATGAGCAGCTGTCCACATACTTTTGGTCATGTAGTGTAGATTCTATGTCATTATATTTCTATGGTGCCTCTCCATAAGGACAGTATAACAGCCCTGATGGATCCTATGTCTTCCCTAACTGTAAGCCTGTTTGTCCATTACAGGAGGAGTACCAGGCGGAGGGCATCACCTGGCACAACATAGACTACACAGACAACGTGGGCTGCATCCACCTCATCAGCAAGAAGCCCACTGGACTCCTGTACCTACTGGACGAGGAGAGCAAGTAAGGACTTCAAGTCTTTAAAAAATATATATATTCCAATAAAGAGATGGTGCACTTACAGTGGGGAGAACAAGTATTTGATACACTGCCGATTTTGCAGGTTTTCCTACTTACAAAGCATGTAGAGGTCTGTAATTTTTATCATAGGTACACTTCAACTGTGAGAGACGGAATCTAAAACAAAAATCCAGAAAATCACATTGTATGATTTTTAAGTAATTCATTTGCATTTTATTGCATGACATAAGTATTTGATCACCTACCAACCAGTAAGAATTCCGGCTCTCACAGACCTGTTAGTTTTTCTTTAAGAAGCCCTCCTGTTCTCCACTCATTACCTGTATTAACTGCACCTGTTTGAACTCGTTACCTGTATAAAAGACACCTGTCCACACACTCAATCAAACAGACTCCAACCTCTCCACAATGGCCAAGACCAGAGAGCTGTGTAAGGACATCAGGGATAAAATTGTAGACCTGCACAAGGCTGGGATGGGCTACAGGACAATAGGCAAGCAGCTTGGTGAGAAGGCAACAACTGTTGGCGCAATTATTAGAAAATAGAAGAAAATAGAAGAAGTTCAAGATGATGGTCAATCACCCTCGGTCTGGGGCTCCATGCAAGATCTCACCTCGTGGGGCATCAATGATCATGAGGAAGGTGAGGGATCAGCCCAGAACTACACGGCAGGACCTGGTCAATGACCTGAAGAGAGCTGGGACCACAGTCTCAAAGAAAACCATTAGTAACACACTACGCCGTCATGGATTAAAATCCTGCAGCGCACACAAGGTCCCCCTGCTCAAGCAGGCGCATGTCCAGGCCCGTCTGAAGTTTGCCAATGACCATCTGGATGATCCAGAGGAGGAATGGGAGAAGGTCATGTGGTCTGATGATTCAAAAATAGAGCTTTTTGGTCTAAACTCCACTCGCCGTGTTTGGAGGAAGAAGAAGGATGAGTACAACCCCAAGAACACCATCCCAACCGTGAAGCATGGAGGTGGAAACATCATTCTTTGGGGATGCTTTTCTGCAAAGGGGACAGGACGACTGCACCGTATTGAGGGGAGGATGGATGGGGCCATGTATTGCGAGATCTTAGCCAACAACCTCCTTCCCTCAGTAAGAGCATTGATGATGGGTCGTGGCTGGGTCTTCCAGCATGACAACGACCCAAAACACACAGCCAGGGCAACTAAGGAGTGGCTCCGTAAGAAGCATCTCAAGGTCCTGGAGTGGCCTAGCCAGTCTCCAGACCTGAACCCAATAGAAAATCTTTGGAGGGAGCTGAAAGTCCGTATTGCCCAGCGACAGCCCCGAAACCTGAAGGATCTGGAGAAGGTCTGTATGGAGGAGTGGGCCAAAATCCCTGCTGCAGTGTGTGCAAACCTGGTCAAGAACTACAGGAAACGTATGATCTCTGTAATTGCAAACAAAGGATTCTGTACCAAATATTAAGTTCTGCTTTTCTGATGTATCAAATACTTATGTCATGCAATAAAATGCTAATTAATTACTTAAAAATCATACAATGTGATTTTCAGGATTTTTGTTTTAGATTCCGTCTCTCACAGTTGAAGTGTACCTATGATAAAAATTACAGACCTCTACATGCTTTGTAAGTAGGAAAATCTGCAAAATCAGCAGTGTATCAAATACTTGTTCTCCCCACTGTATATTCCATATGTTTTGCTTTTTAATTACTGCAACCTAAAGATAGTGTTCATTACTTTGCTACGATTGACAGTATATTTACATGTTAGATGAGATAAAAGTTAATGTGGTGAATCTATCACTTTATTCTCTTTCCCCCTTCACTCACTTTTTCTCTCCTCCTCTTGCTCTCCAGTTTCCCCCGTGCCACTGACGAGACCCTGCTGGCCAAGTTCAAGCAGCAGCACCAAGGGAAGAAGTACTTTGTGCCCACGCCTGTCATGGAGCCTGCCTTCGTCATCCGACACTTCGCTGGGAAGGTCAAGTACCAGATCAAGGTAGGGATGAATGAACATCCACCCCCAAACACAGTCACAGGTTCCCTGTTTACTGTAATGTACAGTTGAAGTCAGAAGTTTACAAACACCTTAGCCAAATACATTTAAACTGTTTTTCACAATTCCTGACATTTAATCCTAGTAAAAAATTCCCTGTCTTAGGTCAGTTAGGATCACCACTTTATTTTAAGAATGTGAAATGTCAGAATAATAGTAGAGAATTATTTATTTCAGCTTTTATTTCTTTCATCACATTCCAGAGTGGGTCAGAAGTTTACATACACTCAATTAGTATTTGGTAGCATTGCCTTTAAATTGTTTATCTTGGGTCAAACGTCAGGTTTGTAGGCCTCGTTGCTCGCACAAGCTTTTTCAGTTCTGCCCACAGATTTTCTATAGGATTGAGGGCAGGGCTTTCTGATGGCCCCTCCAATACCTTGACTTTGTTGTCCTTAAAGCCATTTTGCCACAACTTTGGAAGTATGCTTGGGGTCATTGTCCATTTGGAAGACCCATTTGCGACCAAGCTTTAACTTCCTGACCGATGTCTTGAGATGTTGCGTCAATATATCCACATAATTGTCCTTCCTCATGATGCCAACTATTTTGTGAAGTGCACTAGTCCCTCCTGCAGCAAAGCACCCCCACAACATGATGCTGCCACCCCCGTGCTTCACGGTTGGGATGGTGTTTTTCGGCTTGTAAGCCTCCCCCTTTTTCCTCCAAACATAACGATGGTCATTATGGCCAAACAGTTCTATTTTTGCTTCATCAGACCAGAGGACATTTCTCCAAAAAGTACAATCTTTGTCCCCATGTGCAGTTGCAAACCCTAGTCTGGCTTTTTTATGGTGGTTTTGGAGCAGTGGCTTCTTCCTTGCTGAGCGGCCTTTCAGGTTATGTCGATATAGGACTCGTTTTACTGTGGATAGAAATACTTTTGTACCTGTTTTCTCCAGCATCTTCCCAAGGTCCTTTGCTGTTGTTCTGGAGTTGATTTGCACTTTTCGCACCAAAGTACGTTCATCTCTAGGAGACAGAGCCTTCTCCTTCCTGAGCGGTATGACGGCTTAGTGGTCCCGTGGTGTTTATACTTGCGTACTATTGTTTGTACAGATGAACGTGGTACCTTCAGGCGTTTGAAAATTGCTCCCAAGGATGAACCAGACTTGTGGAGTTCTACAAAAAAAAATCTGAGGTCTTGGCTAATTTCTTTTGATATTCCCATGATGTCAAGCAAAGAGGCACCGAGTTTGACGGTAGGCCTTGAAATACATCCACAGATACACCTCCAATTGACTCAAATTATGTCTTTTAGCCTATTAGAACCTTCTAAAGCCATGACATCATTTTCTGGATTTTTCTAAGCTGTTTAAAGGCACAGTCAACTTAGTGTATGTGCACTTTTGACCCACTGGATTTGTGATAGAGTGAAATAATCTGTCTGTTAACAATTGTTGGAGAAATGACTTGTGTTATGCACAAAGTAGAGGTCTTAACCGACTTGCCAAAACTAGTTTATTAACAAGAAATTTGTGGAGTGGTTGAAAAACGAGTTTTAATGACTCCAACCTAAGTGTATGTAAACTTCCGACTTCAACTGTAATGTCTAGGGGGTTGAGGGAGGTTTCTTGTATTTGTGTAGCTCTTCATTGTTATTGACAGCATTATTATTGTTGTTCAGAAAGTTATTACTCATTCATGACAAAGCTTCCACTATTCATTTTTATTTTATTTAACCTTTATTTAACTAGGTAAGTCAGTTAAGAACAAAGTCTTATTTACCATGACGGCTTACCCCAGCCAAACCCGGATGACGCTGGGCCAATTGCGGCCGGATGTGATACAGCCTGGAATTGAACCAGGGACTGTAGGGACACCTCTGCACTGAGATGCAGTGCCTTAGACCACTGCACCACTCGGCGGCCCCCTCCTGTGTCAGACTGATTACAAACAGCGTCTTAGTGGATAGTCTAAAACGACCTCGGCATGCAAACCCACTCCTATGACTCTTCTTGGCAGGACTTCCGGGAGAAGAACACGGACCACATGCGTCCAGACATCGTGGCTCTGCTGCGGAGCAGTGACCGGGCCTACGTGCGTCAGCTGATTGGGATGGACCCGGTGGCCATGTTCCGCTGGGGCATCCTGCGAGCCACCATCAGAGGCATGGCTGCCTTCAACGAGGCTGGACGCCGCTGGGCTGCCAAGAACGCAGGTCGAATATATACACCTTGCACTGTAGAAAAGTGGGAAGATGACTATATTATATATTTATATATATATATCAGATTGAGGCTTATGGGAAAAATGGAAATTCAAGGCTACCATGAGCAACTAATTTCTAAGTAGCAGACAGCTGTATCAATACTCTGTCAGCCATACACTGTGCCAGTTGTGTACTATATATATATAGTACACAACTGGCACAGTGTATGGCTGACAGAGTATTGATACAGCTGTCTGCTACTTAGAAATTAGTTGCTCATGGTAGCCTTGAATTTCCATTTTTCCCATAAGCCTCAATCTGCCAGTCTATTTGTTGTGTTGACTAGATGAGAAAAGTGTCTCGTTAAATTAAATCAAGGAAATACTAAACAGGGAGTTGGCCTCTGAAAGTACTCAACTGGATTATTTTTATTCATTTGACAAGCAGTAGTCATGGGGACCAGTCTTCTGTCCTCGTAGAGCCTTTAGGCATCTAATGTTATGTTTGTCTGTGTTCCTGTCTGTCTGGGGGTGCTTTTCTGTGTTTGTTCATTAGGTGTGCAGCGCCCTACTTCCAGGACTCCTTTGGGGGAGCTGCAGAGGTCCAACACGCCTGTAGAGAGAATGTACAGGTAAGACCCAGATCCACCACATAGCTCTCTGACTGAGGTACACACAGGGAAGAAGGTAAACTACATTTGTCCCAATATCCCCACTTCCATCCCACTTAAGAAGTGATGCATTGGCCATGCATAGGGCCCGCCTGTTTTATTTTCCTGGTCAGGTCAAGCGTGCAGCAATAACTCCTGGCCCTAGCCATGTATACTAGATAGTATGTTAGTGTGGATCTTGAAACATATTATGGGAGGGTTGGGAAACGGGCCTTCTTCCTCTCCGCCACTGTTGTTTTGGGTGTGATGTCATGTGATTGACAGATGGGTCTCTCTGTCCCCTGAGGCACACTTCAGATAGGCAGGAATTCAGTGGTTACAATCTACCAGTGCACACGTGGAGCTAAAGCCCAAGGACTATTCTTCCATCAGAAATCCACAACCCTACTAACTTGATCCAAGACCAAGTCGTCTAATTAATCTATACTATAAAAATGGAAAATTGTAATTGGGATTAACCAGAATAATTTAAATCACTTTGCCTGATTGGGGTTCCTCATGGAGAACAAGTTGAAGATTGGATAATCAGTCAATCAATCAAATTGTATTTATATAGGTCTTTAAAAAAATGTGTTTGTCTCAAAGATGACAAATGACAGGGTGAGCATCCGTACAGTGGACTTATCCAATGTCCCTGCACCTAGGATGACATGAAGAAGACTCAGACGGTAATATCATAAAAATCACAAGATTCTTCAGGAAGTGTATCCGTACTGGGAGACAAATGGAACTCTCCCTAAGCCTCTAGTAATTGGAACTGAATGAAACTATTGAAACAGTTGGCTTGTGTGCTTCCTGGTCTCTTGTATGACATCAGTTTAGTAAAATCCATAGAAATAGAATTATATGTATATCTGAAGAATCCTCCTTCATCTCATCCTGGCCTCTGTGTTGTTTCCCTTGCACCTGGGTGACCCCGAGTGCGTTTCTCTCCCTTCCACAGACAGCATAGAAGCCTATCTACTTATCTACTTTGATCACTCCAACAAGCGCCCCCTAGAGGCCATCAAAGACATCTTCACAAGCTGTTTTTTGCCATAGCACTACACAGCTGATTCAAATAATCAAAGCTCGATGATGGGTTGGTTATTTGAGCCAGCTGTGAAATGCTAGGGCAAAAACCAAAACGTGCACCCGGGGGGTGGTTACTTCATGAAGGTTTGCAGCAGGCATATATTTCTTTAGTTTGGAAAGGAAAGCAGCCAGACTACAGAAATAAACTTAATAGAAACATCGAAACACTGCAAACATTGTCCTTTCTAATCATCGACAGGCTGCATCTTGTTCATATTCTCTTCCTCCTTTCTCTCTATTTCTCTCCTCTATTTCCCCCCCTTTCTCGCTCTCTGTTTCTCTCCCTCTCTCGCCCATGGTAATCTGCCTCTTCATCCAGGTTTATTATGGTTAGTGTAGAACACAGGAAGGTGTTAGTGCTGCATGCTCTGATTATTTACTCATTACTGGGAGGAAACTGGCAAGGCTGTGCACACTAATATACACTGCTCAAAAAAATAAAGGGAACACTTAAACAACACAATGTAACTCCAAGTCAATCACACTTCTGTGAAATCAAACTGTCCACTTAGGAAGCAACACTGACAATACATTTCACATGCTGTTGTGCAAATGGAATAGACAAAAGGTGGAAATTATAGGCAATTAGCAAGACACCCCCAATAAAGGAGTGATTCTGCAGGTGGTGACCACGGACCACTTCTCAGTTCCTATGCTTCCTGGCTGATGTTTTGGTCACTTTTGAATGCTGGCGGTGCTTTCACTCTAGTGGTAGCATGAGACGGAGTCTACAACCCACACAAGTGGCTCAGGTAGTGCAGCTCATCCAGGATGGCACATCAATGCGAGCTGTGGCAAGAAGGTTTGCTGTGTCTGTCAGCGTAGTGTCCAGAGCATGGAGGCGCTACCAGGAGACAAGCCAGTACATCAGGAGACGTGGAGGAGGGCAACAACCCAGCAGCAGGACCTCTACCTCCGCCTTTGTGCAAGGAGGAGCACTGCCAGAGCCCTGCAAAATGACCTCCAGCAGGCCACAAATGTGCATGTGTCTGCTCAAACGGTCAGAAACAGACTCCATGAGGGTGGTATGAGGGCCCGACGTCCACAGGTGGGGGTTGCGCTTACAGCCCAACACCGTGCAGGACGTTTGGCATTTGCCAGAGAACATTGGCAAATTCGCCACTGGCGCCCTGTGCTCTTCACAGATGAAAGCAGGTTCACACTGAGCACATGAGCACATGTGACAGACGTGACAGAGTCTGGAGACGCCGTGGAGAACGTTCTGCTTCCTGCAACATCCTCCAGCATGATCGGTTTGGCGGTGGGTCAGTCATGGTGTGGGGTGGCATTTCTTTGTGGGGCCGCACAGCCCTCCATGTGCTCGCCAGAGGTAGCATGACTGCCATTAGGTACCGAGATGAGATCCTCAGAACCCTTGTGAGACCATATGCTGACACATGCACATTTGTGGCCTGCTGGAGGTCATTTTGCAGGGCTCTGGCAGTGCTCCTCCTTGCACAAAGGCGGAGGTAGCGGTCCTGCTGCTGGGTTGTTGCTCTCCTACGGCCTCCTCCACGTCTCCTGATGTACTGGCTTGTCTCCTGGTAGTGCCTCCATGCTCTGCACACTACGCTGACAGACACAGCAAACCTTCTTGCCACAGCTCGCATTGATGTGCCATCCTGGATGAGCTGCACTACCTGAGCCACTTGTGTGGGTTGTAGACTCCGTCTCATGCTACCACTAGAGTGAAAGCACCGCCAGCATTCAAAAGTGACCAAAACATCAGCCAGGAAGCATAGGAACTGAGAAGTGGTCTGTGGTCACCACCTGCAGAACCACTCCTTTATTGGGGGTGTCTTGCTAATTGCCTATAATTTCCACCTTTTGTCTATTCCATTTGCACAACAGCATGTGAAATTTATTGTCAATCAGTGTTGCTTCCTAAGTGAACAGTTTGATTTCACAGAAGTGTGATTGACTTGGAGTTACATTGTGTTGTTTAAGTGTTCCCTTTATTTTTTTGAGCAGTGTATGATAGTACAGCATTAAGAACATGTGCACACTAATACATAGTAGTAGTAAAGTTTGGTACATGAATCAGGTCAGGGAAAGTGCTATACATCTCATGTCCTGGAGTAGTTGTGATGAGAGAGGATATGTAATAAACAATTTCCTTTGGAGAAAGTTCGAGGATAACATAATTGTAGTGTCTAAATGGACCAAAATCCCCTGTCCTAATATGAGCATTCCCAGAGAGGAACTGAGCAGTAAGCAAAACACCACCCCTAGCACCTTCCTTAGGCCGTACCCCTTATGTGTTTCTATAGATCTGATAGGTGTAACCAATATGGGGATAGCTCCACCTAGGCTTTGGGGAGGCTCCTCCATTGTGCTTCCACCTATCTGGTTCTTTCAGACCTAAAAATACTGAAGAGGTCAGGGCTTTTAGGGGCTGGTTTTGGACTGGGCTAGTTTGTCTACGGTACCTTTTACTTACGGCCCAGCCCTTCCTGCCGGACCTCCTTTTGGTTTATTGATCAGATGTAAGTAGGATATTATAAACTGCGTTGTTCGAGCCCTGAATGCTGATTGGCTGACAGCTGTGGTATATCAGACCGTATATACCACAGGTTTGACAACATGTATTTTTATTGCTATAATTACGTTGGTAACCAGTTTATAATGTCAATAAAGTAACTCAGGGGTTTGTGATATATGGCCAATATGCCCTCTTAACAACAACAGTCTCTCCTATTCACCACTAGTATAACACCAGTCCAATGACCAATCCTAGTCCGCAGCAGTGTAACACCATTATGGATAAAATACATCAACCAGTGAAGCTTTGATTCAGGAATGCATGCTCACAGTACTTACTTACAGGTATGGTGTGAGAGAACACAACCTCTGTCTTTCTACACTTGCTTTAGCCATGGCTGGATGGTCTGAACTGAAGCAGCATTAAACACCAGTTTTACATGATCTCAACTTCAGACCTCTAACTGGTCTGTTGGTGTGTTTCTCTTGGGAAGCAGGCTCTTTGGTGGTGGGGTGTTTTCTGTCTTTTGAGGTGTCCTGACAGCAGTGTTTCTACCCCCCCCCCCCCCTGTCCTCCCCTTATGCCCCATGCCCAACACCCCTTCCCGTCTCCTCCCACTGTCTCTTACCCTCCATCCTCCTCACCCACTGTGGCCCTTGCTGGGTTGATTCAGGGACATGCATGCCCAGATAATCAGCTCCATTAAGGACTTGCAGCTGGACGGTGAGGACCCTCGCAAACTGCTGCAGTCCTGGGGTCGCCTGCGGTTCCCTCGACACCTCCTTCAGTGAGTCTGTAGCCCCTTCAGCTCAGCCCAGCTTGGCCTACCGTGGTCTAACCCAGCTTTAACAGTGCTCAACCTCAGTCCTCCTGGGGGCTGAGGCATCCCCTTAGATGCAAATCTTTGTTCCAGGCCAGTACTAGAACACCTGATTTGACTAAGATTTTTTTTATCCTAGTCCAAAACTGGAAACAGAATTATGTATTCAGCTAGAAGACATAATTCCTAATCTCTCACGCTCAACACGTGACAGACAGTTTAAGACACAGGCTGGGTAATTGGCTGTTTTGAGACGAAACCTCATGGAAAAACATGAATCCTAGTTATTTGCAGATGGCTGAAAACAACACTAGTCTGCTCGTGATAGTGGACTGCAAAGCCCATAGAGACTGGCTTCCAATGTGATGTTGATTAGCATGAGGCTGATGTTGTAATGCAGCGAGGCTGTTGCCCATATGGGCTATAATGGAGATAGAGGACTTGATGAAATCTGAGGATACAATGATGGCCTCAATAGCACAGCTGCTGCATGAACAAACATTACTCACATGAATGCATTGGCTTCTAGATTAAACTGTTTAAGAATGTGAAGTCTAAAAGAACCCAAAAGTTTGTTGGAAATCATAGCTTGTTTTAACATATATAGAACAATGGCTGTTGGGTATAAGATATACAAGTATTTAACACAGTGAAGAAACAAGTCTCCCTCGAAAAATGTGTGTGCAGTGTTGACCGCACAAATGACACACTGTAATAAACCCAAGGCTGAAATCATTTAGTTGGCACATAGCAACTGTTCCACTATAAATCCAAGGCTGATATGATGAAAACAAGATAGCTGGAGGAACAGGTATCCTACTCCTATAAGCCCTATGGGTCTCATCCAGGCTGTCTGATTGTTTGGCTGGATTCTCCCATCCGTGTGTCTGTCCGTCCGTCATCCCACCCATACTCCAGGTGCAAGCCCTCACGCCTCACTGACTGAGAATGACACACCATACTAACAACACGGCTCACCCCCCAACGCGCTCACCACTAGACCTCCTCAGCGACATCGCTGTGCTGAGCCCGTCTCACTAACCTCTCCCTCTCCCACAGGAAAAACAAGAATGCCAAGCAGAAACAGATCATACCTAAGGTAAACTTACAGTATCATACATACGCCAGCTACATCCACTCCTACATACATACATACAATCTGACACATGACCTGTAAATATGACTTCCGACCACCTGAAATTATTCGTATTTCTTCATTATCTCAGATCTTGATCACTAAATTATCTAATAGAAATGTTTCAAAATATAACATTTTAATCATCCGAGAGTATCAGCGACACTGAGGTGGTGTCTGCAGACGTTTAGAACTCTGTGATGTTGATGCTGTTCCTTAGAGCCTGTTGGACTCTCGCTCCCTGAAGTTCATTGTGGGTCGGACCCTCCACGACCGCACCGCCAAGTCTCTGCTGCACCTCAACAAGAAGAAGAAGACTCCCAGCATTAGTGCTCAGTTCCAGGTCAGCTGATCTCACCATCAAATACAGCAGCCAGACAGCCACTAACAAACAGTGCAGATGCAGGACTTTATTGAAGTTAGTCTCATTGATATGAAATCCTTTTTACATTGACAGACCTCTCTGACTAAACTGCTGGAGACTTTGGGCAGAGCAGAACCCTTCTTCATCCGCTGTATTCGCTCCAACTCTGAGAAGGTAACGCCCCTTTTTTTCTATTATGTACAACCAAGATGATGATGATAAATGATTATGATGAGTCCCTCTAATGATGTGCTGTGTGTGTGCAGAAGGAGATGTGTCTGAACGAGACCCTGGTGCTGCAGCAGCTGCACTACACGGGCATGCTAGAGACGGTTCGCATCCGGAGGTCTGGCTATGGAGCCAAGTACACATTCCAAGTACAGTGCACCTCTTTAATAACTCAGACAGCCAGAAGCAATGTCTGAAACAATATCTGTTGTTGATACTTGACATTCATTGTTTACCAATGAAAATAATTGCTTTATATCAAGGTTGTCAAACTCATTCCACGGAGGGCCGAGTGTCTGCAGGTTTTAGATTTTTCCCTTCAATTAAGCCCTAGACAACAAGGTGAGGAGAGTTCCTTACTAATTACAAGGGAGGAGCGAAAACCCGCAGACACTCGGTCCTCCGTGAAACATATTCTTTATTTCTTGCATGTTAGAAGGAACATTTTTATTGAGCAATGTCTGTCAAAACAAAATAGCTATTATAAATGTGTACCTGTAGGAATTCATTGAGCAATTCCGAGTGTTGCTGCCCAAGAATGCTACAGCCTCCAAGCCAGAGGACATCTCGGCCCTGTTCCAGAGGATGGCGCTCGACCACACCACTTACCAGATAGGAAAAACCAAGGTAAGACAAGCTCACCTCCACATTTTCCTCACAGAAATACATTTTAATTGCCTTTTAATTGTCTTGAATTAAATTGCGATCCTCAGGTTTACCTGAAGGAGCTGGAGCGTCAGCAGCTGCAGGACACGCTACACAAGGACGTGATGCGTAAGATCATCTTCCTGCAGTACTGGTTCAGGGCCCGCCTGGAGAGGAGGTACTTCCTGGAGATGAGACAGGCGGCCATGTTCCTCCAGGTAAGCTGTGTGATAACCCGTCCTGTACAGATGTCAGCTCAAAGATGCGACTTTTCCTCATACAAAATGCCTAGAAATCTAGTATTTTCAATATCTATTTCTTACAAAGAAATACATAGAAATTGTCCAATATCCATCCTTTGAGACAATCATATTCCTGCAGATGGGGAATAAATTAGTTCTGTTTGGTAATATATGTCAGGGTAATAATTTGTTCTTGCCCGTGTTCATCCCTCCCAGCATGCGTGGCGTAGACGCCGCAAGGAACGGCAGTGTCAGGCAGCCACGCTGATCCAGGCTGTGTGGAAGGGCTCCAGACAGAGGTCAGAGTACCTCCGCAGGCATACCAGCATCATGAAGATCCAGGCTCTGGCCAGAGGACACTCCGCACGGAGGAGGTACAGCACGAGGCCACACCACTGAAATACATTCATTGCTTAGTGTAGTATTTATAAAGTGTGAAATGCTTTGAGTTACCGGTAAACACTGACTTAGTTGAATTGAATTTATTTGGGTTAAAGACATATACAACAAAATGTACAATGTGGACCCAGAGGATAGCACTTAAAAGTTTTAATTAAAACACTTGTTTCCAAAGTGTTCCTCCGAGGTAAAAACAAATAACACATATAATGATTAAAAGATCGACAAGATTACAAACAACCACATTGCATTCATTTATATTGACATCCTAAAAAGTGGCACTATACATTGCACATTTTCCTAACCTTAAAGGCCCAGTGGAGTTCTGTGTTTTTATATACATTTCCACACTGTGGTTAGAATAATACTGTGAAATTGTGTAAATTATAATAATGCCCTTTTAGTGTAAGAGCTGTTTGAAAAGACCACCTGAAATTTCAGCCTGTTTTGGTGGGATGAAGTTTTGGCCTGCCTGATGACCATCACCAGGCTGTAAATTAGTTAAATGGACAAAAAGAGAGTTTCAAACCTCTGCTAATAACCGCTAGTTTTCAGTTTTCCACTCAGACCACTCCCAGACAGTCCTAGCAAAATTCTTCTTGAGAAATTGTTCTATGCTAAGAACCTATTTTTGTTTCTTTTTTACCATTTTAATTGAAAACAATCACACTAAGGTACTTGAGATAAAAGCGTCTGCGTTGGGCCTTTAAAAAACAACATATTCATCGCACATCATCTCTTACCTCGGAAACAACCTATGGCTTGTATAGAAAATGCTATACAAATGCTTGGAAATTCCCAGAGATGCCTAACATTGTCATATGAATGTTGAACCACTACTGAATCATGTTGAACTTAACAGGTGCCATTCAATACGGGAGGAGAGGAGGAAAAGGGAGGAGGAGGCCAGGAAGAAAGAAGAGGAAGCAGAGGAAGCCAGGAAGAGGGCGGAGGAAGAGGCAGCCAGGCTAGCGAGAGAGGCAGAAGAGGAGGCAGCCCGACTGGAAATGGAAGCAGAGGAAGAAGCATTTAGGAGAAAGAAAGAGGCAGTGCAGGAGGCAGCGGAATGGAGGGCGAGGGAGGAGGCAAGGCTGAGGCAGGCAGAAAGTGTCAACAAGGAACCTGAGACACAGGAGGAGCCAGAGGCACAGGTGGCAGCTGAAAGAACTCTAGATGCGAGCCAACATGAGGATAAAGTGCCTGTCCAGGACAAGGAGAAGCAGAGGGAGGAGGCAGAAGCTGCAGAGGCTGCAGCTACTTCACCTCCTGAGGAGGTGGACATGGGGGATGCTTCTACAGTCTTCCAGCCTGATGAGGGCAACGGTACACAGGCTGAGGCTGGGCCCCAGCTGGAGGAGGAGAGCCAGGCTGTGGAGGAACCGGAGGAAGCCCACTCCAAGGAGCCTGAGGAGGAGGAGGGGACCATGGAGGAAGCTGCCCCCCAGTCACCAGAAAAAGACAATGGGGCTCAGGCTGCTGTGGAGGCACACAGGTCGCAGGTCTCCAGGAGCCAGGAGAAGAGAGAACAGCGGCGCCAGCGGGGCCTGGAGCATAGCCAGCGGGAGAGTGAGCGGGTCGCCTTGGCAGCCACCAAGGAGGAGCCTGTCCCTAAGATCAAAGGTCAGGAGGCAGCCAGCCGAGCCGAGGTCAAGCCAAAAGAGCGGGCCGAGCGGGCGGACAGCAAGGAACTGGACCAGTACACCTTTGTAGCCTGGAAGAAAGAAGCCAAAGCCACCTCCCACACCCCTGCACCTGTACGCCCCAGCACCTTACGCCTGAACCCCCCCGAACCAATGGATGACAGGAACGGCCATAATGAGGTCCTGGGTCCAGGCAATCTGGTTCGCTACAGCCAACAGGGCACCATCAAGGAGAAGGCAGAGAAATGGAAGGGGAAGAAGACTGATGGACGACAACCAGAGTACACCAGTCCTGACGACCACAGCAAGGACAGGAGGAAAAATCATTCACCGTACGACATTCCATATCCTTGTGATATCTACAGTAATATTAATGAGTTATACTTGCTTTAGGATATCATTGTCTCTGCAACATGAGAAAAGACCAGAGGATTCCCCCAGTTATGATTATGAATTTTACATCTGTCTCCGTTTATTTCCAGGAGTGGTGGAAACTCTCTTGATACGGTGTCCCCTGGCTCGGACAATTCTGGTGCCACTTCCAACAGAGAGGTAACATTGCTATACTATTATAACCACCATTTCTTTGGGAAAAAAATCATATTTTTTCATTTTGCTTATATTTAACTAGGCAAGTCAATTAAGAACAAATTCTTATTTACAATGATGGCCTACTAAGAGGCAAAAGGCCTCCTATGGGGGCAAAGTAAAACACATCGACAAGAGACACCACAACATGGTAGCAGCACAAACACAGTACAAACATTGTTAGGCACAGATAACTGCACGAAGGGCAAAAAGGTAGAGACAACAATACATCACCCGAAGCAGCCACAAGTGTCAGTAAGAATGTCCATGATTGAGTCTTTGAATGTAGAGATGGCGATAAAACTGTCCAGTTTGAGTGTTTTTTTGCAGCGCTTTCCATTCGCTAGCTGCATCGAACTGAAAAGAGGAGCGACCCCGGGATGTGTGCACACTGAACAAAAATAAACGCAACATGCAACAATTAATGATTTTAATGAGTTACAGTACATGTAATGAAATCAGTCAATTTAAATAAATGCTATGGGTTTCATTTGACTGGGAATACAGATATTTATCTGTTGGTAGGGGCGTGGATCAGAAAACCAGTCAGTATCTGGTGTGACCACCATTTGCTTCGTACAGCATGACATATCTCCTTTACATAGAGTTGATCAGGCTGTGGACCTGTGGTATGTTGTCCCACTCTTCAGTGGCTGTGCGAAGTTGCTGGGTATTGGCAGGAACTGAAACACACTGTTGTACATCCTGATCCGGAGCATCACAAACATGCTTAATGGGTGACATGTCTGGTAAGTATGCAGGCCATGGAAGAACTGGGACATTTTCAGCTTCCAGGGGGTATGCATTGTCATGCTGAAACATGAGGTGATGGCGGCGGATGAATGGCACGACAGTGGATCTCATCACGGTATCTCTGTGCAGTCAAATTGCCATCGATAAAATGCAATTGTCTTTGTTTGTAGCTTATGCCTGCCCTTCCCATAATCCCACCGCCACCAAGGGGCACTCTGTTCACAACGTTGAAATCAGCAAACTGCTCTCACACGCAATGCCATACACACTGTGTGCCATCTGCCCGGTACAGTTGAAACCGGGATTCATCCGTGAAGAGCACAGTGGCCATCGAAGGTGAGCATTTACCCACTAAAGACGGTTACGACACCAAACTGCAGTAAGCTCAAGACCCTGATGAGGACGACGAGCACGCAGTTGAGCTTACCTGAGATGGTTTGACTGTTTGTGCATAAATTCTTCACTTGTGCAAACCCACAGTTTCATCGGCTGTCCAGGTGGCTGGTCTTGGAGGATCTCGCAGGTGAAGAAGCAGGATGTGGAGGTCCTGGGCTGGCATGGTTACGCATGATCTGTGGTTGTGAGGCCGGTTGGACGTACTGCCAAATCCTCTAAAACGACGTTGGAGGCGGACTATAGTAGAGAAATTAACATTCAGTTCTCTGGCAACAGCTCAGGATGACATTCCTGCAGTCAGCATGCCAGTTGCACGCTCCCTCAAAACTTGAGACATCTGTGGGATTGTGTTGTGACAAAACTGCACATTTTAGAGTCCTTTTATTGTCCCCAGCACAAGGTGCATCTGTGTAATGATCATGCTGTTTAATTAGCTTGTTGATATGCCACACCTGTCAGGTGGATGGATTATCTTGGCAAAGGAGAAATGCTCACTAACAGGGACGTAAACAAATTAATGTGAGAAATAAGCTTTTTGTGCGTATGGAACATTTCAGGGATCTTTCATTTCATCTCGTGAAAGATGGGACCAACACTTTACATGTTGCGTTTATATTTTTGTTCAGTGTATGTGGAGGATGAGGGTTGCAGTAGGTATCTCAAATAGGGGGGAGTGAGACCTAACAGGGTTTTATAAATAAGCATCAACCAGTGGGTCTTGTGCCGTGTATACAGAGATGGCCAGTTTACAGAGGAGTGTAGAGTGCAGTGATGTATCCTATAAGGAGCATTGGTGGCATATCTGATGGCCGAACACCTAGCCGCTCGAGAGCAACCTTAACTGCCGTTCTATAAATTATGTCTCTGTAATCTAGCATGGGTAGGATGGTCATCTGAATTAGGGTTAGTTTGGCAGCTGGTGTGAAAGAGGAGCGATTACGATAGAGGAAACCAAGTCTAGATTTAACCTTAGCCTGCAGCTTGGATATGTGCTCAGAGAAGGACAGTGTGCCATACTCCCAAGTACTTGTATGAGTTGACTACCTCAAGCTCTAAACCAGGGGTGGGCAACTCCAGTCCTCAAGGGCCTGATTGGTGTCACACTTTTTCTCCATCCCTAGCAAACACAGCTGATTAATAAAATTGCATTCTTAACTGAAGATCATGATTAGGTGATTATTGGAGTCAGGTGTTGGCTGGGGCAAAACGGTGACACCAATCAGGCCCTCGAGGCCTGGAATTGCCCACTCCTGCTCTAAACCCTCAGAGGTAGTAATCAAACCGAACCACATGACCTTTGTTTTGGAGATGTTCAGAACAAGGTTAAGGGTAGAGAAATCTTGTTGGAGACTAAGAAAGCTGTGTTGTACTGCGTTTAACACAAAATCCGGGGAGGGGCCAGCTGAGGTATAAGACTATCATCTGCATATAAATGGATGAGAGAGCTTCCTACTGCCTGAGCTGTGTTGTTGATGTAATTTGAGAAGATCGCGGAGCCTAGGATCGAGCATTGGGGTACTCCCATGGTGACAGGCAGTGGCTGAGACAGCAGATGTTCTGACTTTACACATTGCACTCTTTGAGAGAGGTAGTTAGCAAACTAGACCCTTCAGAGACACCAATACCAACCCACATGAATGGAACGGTCTAAAGCAGTGGTTTCCAAACTTTTTATAGTCCCGTACCCCTTCAAACATTCAACCTCCAGCTGCGTACCCCCTCTAGCACCAAGGTCAACACTCTCAAATGTTTTTTGCCATCATTGTAAGCCTGCCACACACACTATACGATAAATTAATTAAACATAAGAATGAGTGAGTTTCTCACAAACTGGCTCGTGGGAAGTCACAAAGAGCTCTTATAGTACCAGGGCACAAATAATAATAAATAATTTTGCTCTTTATTTAGCCATCTTTGTTCATCGAAAATTGTGAATAACTCACCACAGGTTAATGAGAAGGGTGTGCTTGAAAGGATGCACATAACTCTGCAATTTTGGGTTGTATTGGAGAGAGTGTCTTAAATAATTTTCCACACAGTCAGTGCCTATATTTAGTTTTCAGTTGCATCAGTGTCTTAACAGCGCAATTTGCCAAGGCTGGATACTCTGAGCGCAGCCCAGTCCAGAACACTGTCAGTGGCTTCTGATTAAATTTTCACAGAACCACTCGTTGCAATTTCGATGAGGCTCTCTTGTTCAGATATCGGTAAAATGGACTGGAGGCAGGGCATGAAAGGGATAACGAATCAAGTTGTTTGTGTCATCCGTTTTGGGAAAGTACCTGCGTTTGCGTAATTGCGCACCCAACTTACTCCGGTGCTTCGCTATATCATATTTGACATTGTCCGTAAGCCTGAGTTCATTTGCACATAAAAAATCATACAATGACGGGGAAGAGCTCCAACGTCTTAATCATAGCCTCAATTTTGTCCCACACATTGAATATAGTTGCGGAGAGTCCCTGTAATCCTAGATTCAGATCATTCAGGCGAGAAAAAACATCACCCAGATAGGCCAGTCATGTGAGAAACTCGTCATCATGCAAGCGGTCAGACAAGTGAAAATTATGGTCAGTAAAGAAAACTTTAAGCTCGTCTCTCAATTCAAAAAAACGTGTCAATACTTTGCCCCTTGATAACCAGCGCACTTCTTTCTGTATGTTGTAAAAGCATTACATGGTTGCTGTCCATATCATTGCATAATGCAGAAAATACATGAGAGTTCAGGGGCTTGCTTTAACCAAGTTAACCATTTTCACTGTAGTGTCCAAAACATTTTTCAAGTTTCAGGCATTCCCTTGGCAGCAAGAGCCTCTCAGTGGATGTTGCAGTGTACCGAAGTGGCGTCGGGAGCAACTGCACGCGCGTTACCACTCCACTATGTCTCCCTTTCATGGTTTTTGTGCCATCAGTACAGATACCAACATGAGCAGCAGCTACGTTTGGCTACATACGGACCGTTAGTGGAATTCCCGCGAGAGAGTAACGGTTAATGTGATTGGATGTTAGTTATTTGACTAGGCTACCTGTATTTGATATTGTGTTATTTCGCTGAACACTAGATGGTTTAATTATATTTTTGGCAGTGAAACGAAGCTACTCAGGCAAGAAAAAAACCTCACCCAAATGCATAGCCCCGCTGGAAAATATAACTGGACTGTTTGAAAATGTGAAGGGGGAAAAATGTAGTAAACTTTTTTTTTTATGTGAATCACACATGCCGACGGCATTGCGCGTACCCCTGGGAATACCTGGTCTAACGTATCAAAAGCTTTGGCTAAGTCAAAAATAGCTGCAGAACATTGCTTAGAATTAAGGGCAATGGTGACATCATTGAGGCCCTTTAAGGTTGCAGTGACATATCCGTAACCTGAGCTGAAACCAGATTGCATACCAGACCGAGATATTTTGACATCAAGAAAGCTCGTCAGTTGATTATTGCCAAATTTTTCCAACACTTTTGATAAATGGAAATTGGCCTTCAACAGTTCAGGATCAGCTTGATCTCCCCCTTTAAATAAAGGACTCATCGTTGCTGCCTTCTAAGCACTGGGAACCTCCTCAGATAGGAGAGACAGGTTTGGCGATGATAGGGCTGCAACCTTAAAGAAGAAAGGATCTAAACCATCTAACCCAGATTGTTTTTTGGGGTCAAGTGCATGGAGCTCCTTTAGCGCCTCAGACTCAGTGACCGCCTGCTGGGAGATGCTGTGTAGCGGGGCAGGGGGAAAAGATGGCAGAGCATCAGGGTTAGTTGCATTAGAAGGGCTGGAAGATGAGGAAGTCTTGGATGGGCAAGGACACATGGCTTAGTCAAATAGGAATCCTGACTTAATGAAGTGGTGATTTAAAGAGCTCAACCATATGCTCCTTGTCAGTAACAACCACATCATCAACCTTAACATGCAGACTACACCTGCCACCGGGCGCATGTCCAGCCACACCAGACGTGATCAGGACATGGAGGTTGAAATATCAAAATGAACTCTGAACCAAATATATTAATTTGGGGACTGGTCGAAACACACATGAAACATTCATGGACATTTAGTTAGCTAGCTTGCTGTTGCTAGCTAATTGTTCCAGAGATATAAACATTGGGTTGTTATTTTGCCTGAAATGTACAAGGTCCCTTTTTAGCTGGATCTTTTGTAGAATATCGACCCATTTTGAGTCACGTAAAATTGTGTGTCCTCTGTATCCACAGATAAAAGGGGAAACCTAGTTAGTTTCTAGTAATTCTAGCTTTTATATGGTGGTTGGGTTGGCAACCAACTTTAAGGTGCATTACTGCAACCGACTGGAGTGTGGACCTCGTTCATCTTTCAATCACCTAGGTGGGTGTATTCTCCTAATGTTGTCCGCATTTAAGGGACATGGACAGCTGCGACGAGGAGGGTTTATTCTCCAGGTCTTTCACCGTTTTCCAGAACTTCTTGAGGTTAGACCCACAGAGCGAGAACTGATCGTTAAAGTAATTTGTGTGCCGAGCCTTCCGCCAAATTTTTTTTTTGAGATGGAGTAAGTCTGCCAGATCACGGTCAAACCAGAGGCTGAACCTGCTTTTAATTCTCATTTTCTGTGTGCATGTTTGTTAATAATACCACTGAAAATATATTTTAAAAATAAGGTCCTAGTATCTTCAATAGAGGGGATCAAGCTGATTCTATACCCCTTTACAGAGGCCAGGTCATGAAGGAAAGCTTTCTCATTAAAGTTTCTCAGCAAGCGTCTATGACAAATCAGGACAGGTCATTTAACTGAGCAGCCATTACGAACACAGGCCTTAAAATAGTGATCAATAAGGTCATTACAGAAAACACCAGACTGATACCTGTGAGTATAACGTCAAGGAGAGTAGCCTTTTCTGTGTGTTTGGAATCCTACATTGTAGGATTGGTAATAATCTGAAAGATTTAGGGAGCAAATCAAATTGTTTGGTGACAGACTTGGTGGAGACAACAGAGAACTGAAGGTGTTCCTTGGTAAAGATTGCCACTCCACCACCTTTGGAAGATCTGTCTTCAGAAAAAGGTCAATGAACATCAATGTTCAGAACACTCTTTCTTAACCATGTCTCAGTAATGACCATCTGGATTGGAACTGTGAACCTACACTTTCAATTTATCAATTTTAGGTAATAAACTAGTAGTGTTAACATGCAAAAAAAACAGGCTTTTACAAGAGCAGAAATCGGTGAAGCAAAAATCATCAGAGCACAAGTCAGAATTGGCAATAGCAATAGTAGACTGACCATTTCCAGATATCATCAGCAGTAATACAATCAGGGCACGGGAGAGGACAGGGCGAGCTCTGCATTGTTGAATTATTTTAATGACTTTATCATTTGCATCAGATGGCAACAAGATCATATTTTACTGCAATTTCATCAGGTAGCATGAATACAAAGCTGGCGGGAGAAGGTTAGAGTAGGATGGGAGGCCGAGAGACAGAGTCATGAGTGTAGGAACAAACTTTGTCTGTCTTCACGGTCGGGTAAATGAGCAAACTCATAGTCAACAAAGTGAACAGGAGTCATTGAGCAAATAGCGCAAAGCACAACAAAAAAGTAAAACGGCTTGGAGCCAACCATTGTAAGTTCAAAGAGTCACTCGCCCCAACAAAACAAGGTGAGAGAGTAGCTCTTTGAGCCCAGTAGGCTATAAAAGTCTGAGATAATTAGTATAGGCCTACTATTTATTAATTTATTTTAAAGCATTTATGAGTAAAGCACAAATGAATTGGCCTACATAAAGTTCAGAGCAGTCCAAAATCTATGTGTGTGCTGAAGGCAAGCGAAAGCTTGGGAGAGAGGGGTGAGTGTGGCAGGGTTATCTGTACCAGACAGGTGGAGACAGGCCAGGGGAGATGGGGAGCAGATCGCCGGGTGGGATCCAAGCAGCAGTGCAGCAGGCAACGGGAGTAGGTGTCACACCCACTTGGGGGATGCTTTGTCGGGAGGCTGAGTAGAAGAGGAGGCGCTCGACCTTACCGAACAGGTGCGTGGTGGAGGAGATAAAAACGTCCGAAGCGAAAAGCTGAACGAAAAATGTGGGGGAAGACAAAACCAAGACACCAGTAAAAATGCTGAATTCCAATCCGAGATCAAACAGTGATTTAAAGTAAAGAGCAAAAAAGTAAGCGCTGCATATGTCCCAGCAGCATTGTGTGCCTTGCCCTTTCTTATGAACTGTTATTTTCATCAAATACGAGGGCAGCACATCAGATCTGAACAGGTTGAAGCTAGCATATCACATTCTTTATTCATGACATTTGAATGAAAGCTTAGTGTCATTGTACTTCTCTGGCTCTAATAGGTCAGAACACGTTACCGTAAACATTCCAAACACAAATGTTGACTAGCTCGTAGACGTCGCCTTTTAAGAAAAGTTAAGAAATGGAGGATGGGACATATTGGACCTGCTTCCCTTTGAGCGCAAGGGCCTGCTTGGGCCCACAAGGGACAAAGTCCATGGATAAGGTATAATCACAAAGCCAGAGCAGAGCTTGCCACCACAGAGAAACGGAGCCCTGCCCGTTAGAGACAATCTGGTGCATCCTAGCACACCTTTGGCTCTTAATCTCTGGACTCCAGTTTCAGGTCTTTTTTGCCCTAGTATTTAACCTCATCATACACTTCTTTAGATGTAATGCGGAGCATAATCAATAGGCTTGGGAGTGGTTGATCAACCCCCACAATTAAACCCTTTCTGGTCAACCATCATGATTTGGGGGTTTTATCAGAGGTGGTCCTTGGAATTTGTTTCTTCATGGGTTATTTCACACAGGAATATTATTTTATCAACATTTTATAAAACATTTAATGTCATGCCCATGGCAGCAAAAAAAATGAGTAGTAACTTGTTTACCATTTTACAAGGCTCTTACTGTAATTGTGTGCCTATAGACTTGCATCTGCATTCGGCAGTGTTTTTGGGCGATAACTTTCCTGTGGATTGCTAACACACAACCACTCTCATTTTCCAATTGAATGATTCATTTGCTATTTAAATAACAAGTGGTCACAAATGATTTTGAGGATTTGACTCAATAATGAATCAGTTTTCCTCTTAACCACCAACAACAACAATGTGCTGCTGGGAATGAACATGGGTGTATTTTTCAGGTGATAAAATTATATGAACCTCTTCCATAATTTGTGCAATGGATAATGAGTAGTGGAACTTTTGAGGTGATTGTCCCTCAGGTTGGGTGTTGATGGAAGTTGGGTAGGTTGGGTTGTCATGGAGGTCTATCGGAAGTTGGGTAGGTTGGGTTCTCATGGATGTCTATTGGAAGTTGGTTGGGTTCTCAAGGAAGTCTATTGGTTGATATAGGGGCGGCAGATAGCCTAGTGGTTAGAGCGTTGGACTAGTAACCGAAAGGATGCAAGATTGAATCCCCGAGCTGACAATCTGTAGTTCTGCCCCTGAACAAGGCAGTTAACCCACTGTTCCTAGGCCGTCATTGAAAATAAGAATTTGTTCTTAACTGACTTGCCTAGTTAAATAAAGGTAAAATAAAAAAATATTGGGTTGGGGTCATTCTTGATTGCTGGAAATGTCATGTCTTTTTCCTGTCGCAAATGAAACTATCAAGTTTTACCAAGGCCTCATCTCCTCAAACAGTTTTTTCAATCACCTGCTCAACATGATGAGAATTGTACAGTATAGTTTGATTCTTCACATTGATCTTATTGTTCGTACTTGCAGCTCCAGTCTGCTGTAGAGGATTGGTCAACGGGCAGCATGAAGAGGAGGACCCATGACACCTCAGGCCACCAGGACACTGTCCAAACTCTACCGCCCACCCCAGAGAGGTACACTGCTTCAGGGAAACTAATGTTAGATATTTTACAGCAGGATGGGGGACAGAGCAGTCCCGGCTGATTCGTTTTGGGTTGTGAAAGAGACTGGGTTGGACCTAAAAATATTGGCTTTGTTTTTAGATGAGTCATAAGAGCATTCCAAAAGCTTTTGGTAGATCATGGCATAAATAGGTTTTGGAACTAGCGGTATAGAACCTTAGTTGGCCAATATTATGGTTTGATGCCTTGGGTTTTGGATGTTAAAATGCATATGATGATGTCCTAAGGGTCTCTTCCAGATAACCCCAATGATCAATCAAATGTATTTATAAAGCCCTTTTTATATCAGCAGTTGTCACAAAGTGCTTATACAGAAACTTGGCCTAAAACCCCAAACAGCAAGCAATGCAGATATAGAAGTGCGGTGGCTAAAAAGACAGGAACCTAGGAAGATGCTTGAGTGTGATGTTAATGTAAAGAGACTGATGTAACTGTGGAGGAAAACCCTTCACTAGACGATCTCATCCACCCCGGAGGTCTGAGGCAGATAGCCCATGGGAAAACACTATTCCTTGTGTAATCAAACTGTCTAGCTCCTTCATATGGCACGTTGCACAAGCTAGAGTTTCCCATATATAGCTATAGAGGCAGTTTGTTATTGGAGGGGATAGATTCCAGAAATTCCTTAACTTAATTTACTCTGAACGGATTTACTTGTTCCCCACTTTTTGGGATGTGCTGTGCCTTACTGTTCCAATGTTTTTATCAGGCTGGACGATCAAAATATTGGGCTTTATTTTGATTTTGTTTAAAGATTGTTACCATGGCACTCATTGAGCAGAGTCGGTCTATAAACCCTGAAAATATGTGGTGTTGGACTGGACAGATGAGAACATTTATTACTGTAGGCTTACATACAAAAATCCTCTGCCCCTTGACATTCACAAAGATTCAACATTCACATCTCGCACTTCTGATCACTAAAACAAAGCATGTTTTATCCAATTCTCCTGCATGGTGGCAGATATGATCAAATGGCAGATTGTATTTCTGTGTCAAGTCCGAACAACAGGTACTCTTGTAATTATGTTGTTCATATTAGTAGGATTGGATATATTGCTCACCTGTGCCTATTTACAGTCAAACCCATTAAAAAACATAATACACATCAATAACCCACAAATGTTACAATTAGTGTTTTTGTATTGACTCCTACTGTATGAGTGTGTTGATGGTGTGGTGTAGATCCTCAGGGTTCCTGAGGAAGATCCTGAAGAAACGTTCCCATAAAGAAGCTCATACTCCTGACGATGGAGATCTGAGCGACCGAGGAGAAGGTTAGAGGCACCAGGATGCAGCCTTGGGGCACAACAAATATGTGACCTGACCAGGAAAATCTCTGGGTCCTAGTTCTACAATAGGCTATAATAACCCGAGTGTACATTTTGTTCCTGGTCAAGTCACATGGTCATTCAAAGTGAATCTCTCATATGTTGACATCACTTGATTATCCTAGATACCCGATATGGCACATTTCCATCTGAAACAACATCTCTTACTTCTCTACTGCCCTATTTAGCTTGTCTCCAGCATATCTTGTTGCTATGTAACTGTTAGGTTGCTGTCAAATGACTTGTCAGTGCCTTTAGTAGTGTATACTGTACAAGGTAGGGAGTTTCTCTGGGACTGTGAAATAAGGTGGTATTTGTGCTAAGATTCAGTCTGGCCTGGAAATGGCAGTGCTCTTACTCATGTGAAGGTGCTGGAAGAGGGCAGTGATGTAGGGGGTGATACAGGGTCAGTCACTTCCTGAACATGAGACCCAGAGAGAAAATACAGGTGTATTTCTCCAATGGATTTGTTTCTTAAATAAGTTGCTTTCTGGTAAATAATTAGTCAAGTAGGATTAAGCTCTATCATAACAACATAGTTTGGACCTTTTATCATCATGTTTTGACTGTGAAACTGGCTCTAGCCTCTTGCTATGGTAGTGCGTCACAGTTTGGCGTTAGAGAGAATTAAAAATATGTTTTATCAACAAAGTGATATGAAAATCCAAAAAACTAGTTTGGAATCAAGTGAAGTGTTTATTTCCTGGCCAAAACAATATATGTAAAAGGCTCTCAAGTCCCCAAAACTTACATTCTACAGCTTATACAGATATGGCTGTCATTAATAAATCATGTTAAACACTATTATTCCACACAGAGTGAGTCCATGAAACTTATTATGCAACTTGTTAACCAAATGTTTACTCTTGAACTTATTTAGACTTGCCATGACAAAGGGGTTGAATACTTATTGACTCAAGACTTTTCAGCTTTTAATTTTTAATTAATTTGTTAAAAATAAAAAACCTAATTCCACTTTGACATTATGGGGTATTGTGTGTAGGCCAGTAACGAAAGTGTCTAAATGTACATGTGTTTAAATGTAGGCTGTAACAATGTGGAAAAGGTAAAGTAGTGAATATTTTATATAATGATGCTTGAACATATTGACAACAATTCTGTCTGTCTCTCTCTTTGTTTCTTTGTCTCTGTCTGTTTGTCTGTCTGTCTTCGTTCCACACAGCCCTGCCTCTCTCTCTAACATCCCGCTCCCACCCAGACCCCGCTAGTGGAGGCCGGGCAGTGAGCCAGAACCCCACCATCAAGATCAGCCAGGCCACGCGTGTTTCAGAGCAATGGAACGCTTCTCTGGACAGGGAGATTACCAACGCCAATGAGCTCCGACACCTGGACGAATTCCTGGGGAATCAGGTCCAACCACATTCTGATTAATGTTACAGCTAAAAGCTAACTGAAATGAGAGTTGATCTCAGTCACACACCTCTTGTAGTTTTCAGGTGCATAGAGGAGAAATACACTTATAGTATGCTCCACAATATGTTTAAGGGGATAGTTTGGGGTTTTGGCAATGAAGCCCTTTATCTTGTGTTAGTGCTAGCTTAGCTAAGCTAGTTAGCGTTAGCTCACGAAACTACCTATAATCTCCTTCCTACTGGACACAGATATACAAATGGTATCCACAAGTTCATCTGGCTCTGGGGAAGTAGATAAAGGGCTTCATTGCCAAAAATCCCAAACTATCCCTTTAAACTATTGCTCTCTCTCTCTCTCTGTAGGTGAATGACTTCCGCTCCAGAGGGAAGCAGTTGTCTGCCACAGAAAACATCTTCATCACAGCCACCATGCAGTTCAGAGAGACCATCAAGGGCATGTACTCTCTCCCGGTGAGTGTCGGAACGCAAGGCCTATAGATATGGAAGCTGCTTTATCAATTGAGTGACTCCCGTGTATGGATGATAATTGCTTTATTCCCCTTTCTCTTTCTCTCACCCATGGTGGACAGACACACCATATTGGCTACAAGGGTCTGATGCGTGGCTACCAGAAGAGGGTGATCAGCCTGGCAGGAGAGAAGCAGAAGGGAGAGGTGCAGCTGGTGGTCAACCTGTTCCAGTCAGTCCTGGATGGCTTCATCAGGGGAGAGATCAAAAAGGAGGAGGCAGAACCAGCCAAGGTGAAGGATTACCCTGCATATTTGTCATAGGGCTATTATCGTAGTAGGCAACTCCAAGCACCCTGGTTTATGCTATAACACTTGGCACAAACAACACTTTCGTAGCATGTTATGCTGCGGAGCAGAGCAGACATTAATAAACTGAGCTCTTCAAAGTTATCCTATTATTACCTAAATATCAACGTTGAAACAATATTCTAACATCGGCTGATAAACTGTTAAGCGCTTACCTTCCCAAGGGCCATGGACCTCGATCCGAGAGGCAAGAAGGATGACCAAAACTTTGTTGAATCCCAAGATAATAACGCCACAGCTAGCAAAATAAGCATTAACCCTGATAACTCAGATGACAGTTCCACACTGTTCCTCTCAGCAGCCTCTTCCGAGACTTCAGGCATGCTTGCTACTCTCCTCCAGGAAATGTAAGATGGTAACAAAGGTCTTTCACTGAAAATGTACAACAAATAGGCTGAACTTTATTCTTCCATTGATGGCCTGAAATCCTCCCTGAATGATGATCTCCTTTTGAGAACCACTGAGGCTGAGTTTCGCATTAGCACTGCTGAAGATACTGTCACCTGACATGAACAAGTTATCAAACAGCTGCAGAAGGACAATGGCTATCTCAAAAACATGGTGGACCAGATGGAGAACCAGAGCAGACGTAGCAATATCCGTGTGGTGGGATTGAAGGAGTACAGCGAGGGCCGTGACCCTGTCCCTTTCTTCACTCAATGGATCCCTGATGTCCTGCGCATAACCAACTACACTAAGCTGAACACGCCCACAGAACCTTAACACCGAAAACCCACACCAGATGAGCCTCCACAGACCGTCCTGATCGGGTTCCTCCGTTTCCAGGACAAGGTGAAGATACTGCGACTCACAAGAGCCTAAGGGGACATCACCATCGATGGCAAGAGTGTCAGCCTCTTCCCGGATATGCGCGTGAATCTCGCCAGACGTAAGCAGTTCAAATCTGTTGCCAAAGCCCTGAAGGACAAGAACATCACCGGCTACATCATTCACCCTGCGCAGATGAAAGTTCAGAACAATGGCCGAAGCCATCTTTTCGACACTCCGGGAGAAGTGTTAACTTTTCTCAAAGAACTGAACCGCATTTGCTTCACAAAGGTCTATCTGTGGGATTTGACGCAGTTTATTGGGATTTGTCTTGTTTGTGCTCTCCTGGGACTGAACTACTGATGTCTATTTGGAATTTGGATCTGTTTACCCCGTGATTCGGTCGCTACAGTTGATTTGGACATTTTCAACTAACAGTTATTTTTCCCGTGGTGAGTTCTATTACATTTACAGGGGAGTATATTTTGGTTTTGACAATATCCACTGGGCGGAACAAATTAGTAGGCCTAGGCCCATTGCTTTTTCCCCCATTTATGATTCTCCTCTTCTCCTGAAAAGAGACTCAAGCAGCCCTTGTTGAAAGTAAAATATTCCGCCATAAATGTCTATTCACAACGTTTGTTTTCAACATAGAGAGCTCGTAGGTTTTAGTTTATGCCAAAGCTTAGCTAGTAAGAGCAAGATGGAAAGCAAGCAACAACATCTCTCTACAAGTGTTTTCATGTTTGATTGTGGTTTTAGTCCGACAATCGGTCGTTTTTAAAATATTTTTTTAATGTTGTTTCCTTCCTAAAGAGACGCATAGGTCACTTCAGTGTTCACATCAAAGTTGAAACATTACCTGAATACTTACATGTGAGTAATTACCATTCGGTTATATATTTGAAACTCAACCCATGCTTAATCCATTAAAATATGTCACATTCAACGTAAAAGATCTTAACAGCCCAGTTAAGAGGATCATTTCTTAAGGTATAGACTATTTGAGGCTGACGTTGTGTTCTTACAAGAAACACATTGTACAGCCAGTAAACACAAGAAATTAAAGAGGGAATGGGTAGGACAAATTGTTGCGGCCTCGTTTAACTCTAAAGCAAGAGGAACTGCGATTTTGATAAGTAGACACATCCCTTTTGTGTCAGCAACACCATGTCTGATCCCTCAGGCAGGTTTGTTTTGGTGCAGGGGCATATTTATTCAGTCTTGGAACCTATTGAGTATTTATGCTCCTAACTTCGATGACCATATGTTTATTCAGAATGTCTTCATTCAGGCTGCTCAAGCTCCACCAGAATGGCTGGAGATGTTTTTCCCCCAGATACAGTTCTTGATAGGTCCTCTGATAAACCCTCCCCTCTTACCAAAGCCGTCAAGCTCACCATGTCATTCATGAAGGATCTCAATTTACTAGACGTCCTGAGACAGATGCACCCACAAGGATATGAACTACTCTTTATTCACACCCACCCACCCAACACACACACACTCACGCGTAGATCACTTTTTGCTGTCAACCCAACTGTTTCATAGTGTTAGATACCAATTGTCTCACCAGATTGCTTTGTGACCATTCTCCTCTGGAATTAGCAATCTCCATTCCTACCAAGCATATATAGATGGAGACTAAATTCTACACTCCTGAAGCAACCTGCATTCATCAAAGAGCAGATCAATATTTTTACTTTGACAAATAAACCCTCTGGTCCTGACAGTTTAATTCTTTGGGACACATTGAAAGTCTCTGATGGGAAAGGCTCATTGCCTGTACTAAAGGGTTGAAAAGAAAACACTGTGCCAAACTGAATGACCTTAAATCTGAAATCTTTGAGCTAGAGAAAACCTACCAAAGGGGCCAGACTAAAGACCTATAAAGGCTTTTGGTAAATAAAAAACTGAAATATAATGCTCTGAACATGTATCAAGCTGAGAGGGGCATTACTAAATCAAAACAGCGTTACTATGAACTTGGAGAGAAAGCACACAAGGTATTGGCATGGCAACTGAAAGCAGAGGAAAGTAAGAGGACAATTAATGCTATAGAAACTCTTACTAATGAGATCTTTTGACCCTACTGAAATGAATGATACTTTTAAGAAATGCTACGAGGACCTCTATACTTCCCAATCAAGCGATGATCTATCAGAGATCAACTCTTCTCTCCTTTCTCAACCTCCCTTGCCTGTCAGAGGAAGACAGAGCGCACCTGAGCGAACAGTTCTCAGTCCCTGAATTGTTGGAGGACATTAAATCTTTACCTTCTAATAAATCTCATGGCTTCCCTCCAGAGTTCTATAAAGAACTCAAGGGGCTGTTGGTACCCTACCTTAAGGAGGTACTTTAAAAAGCCGGGGAGGACAACTGCTTTCCAGAGTCTTTCACTCAAACTGTGATTACAGTATTTCACAAGAAAGGGGAAAACCTGCGAAAGTGTGCCTCCTATAGACCAATCTCTCTCCTTAAAACAGATTGTAAACTGGTCACCAAGATGCTATCTAAGAGACTGGAGTCATGCCTCCCCCTGTTGGTCAACTCAGATCTTACTGGATCCATAATTAATAGATTGTCCTCCAATAATCTCAGAAGGTTCTTTGATATAATTCACCTTGCAAAAAAATAAATATCTAGTGTCGCAGTCTCCCTCGTCGCCAAAAAGGCCTTTAATAGGGTCGAAATTACCATATCTCATTCGCGTTTTGGAAAAGTTCAGTTTAGGCACCGTGTTTGTAAACTTGATAGAATCACTCAACAAATCTCCTAAAACTAGTATTGCTACCAATGGGATTACTTCCTTCTCTTTAGGGGGAACAGATATAGTTGCCCTTTTAGCCCCCACCTCTTCGCCATCGAACCGTTGGCGGAGGCCGTTAGAACATGTCCTGACATACATGGCTTTGAGGTGGGCCCCCATACCCATAAGTTATCACTCTTTGCGGACGACCTTATCTTATTTCTAACAAACCCAGAACATCCCCTCTCACTTACAGAACCTATTACAGTATTTTAGTTCTTTCTCTGGATATAAGGTCAATTTTGATTAAAATCTTACTGTTGTCTGTCTTTGACCATCAAGCATAAATTTCCTTTTTAGACGGTCGCCTACGGGCTTCACATATTTGGGTATAATGGTGGATGGTAACCTGAAGAACCTCAATAAACTCGATCTGGCCAGCTTGTTGCAAAAGGTGGAGGGTGACCTGTGTAAATGGATGGACTTGTCTCTCTCTCTACTGGGTAGAATTAAAATGAATATCCTACCCAGAATTCTATATTTGTTTCAATCTCTCCCCATCCCTGTATCCGCAGCATTCTTTAACTCTCTCGACAAGCTGACCAGACAGTTTGTGGTACGGCAAATCTCCTAGGGTTAGCCTGGACAAACTGACCCTTGATTACAGTCAAGGGGGCTTAAACCTCCCTAATTTCAGAATATATTACCTGGCTGGTTGAACATGGTTCCCAATCAAGCAATGTTCAAAAGTTTTACAAGAATAGTAACTTTAGTCCATGGTCTGATAAGAGGATCACTCTTCTGGAACATTGTTATGAGGGAATTCTTATGTCCTTTGAACAGCTGAAATAGAAATACCACTTGTCTAACAAGGACCTCTTTAGTTACCTACAACTATGACATTTTATTAGGGTGAATCTCAAGGACCAATGGAACCTACCTAAGATGTCACCTGTTGAACAACTTTGCCATGCAGACCAACCGCTGTTCAAGACCATTTCCTGTGTTTACGATGCTCTTATGTCATGACTACCACTGCCTGAGCTAGATAAACCCCGACTTAGATGGGAAAAATATCTGGGTATTTGTCTTGATGAGGGTCTATGGAGTGACCTATGCAGGAATGGTGTTACATCCACATTGAACTCCAGATACAGACTGATCCAGTTTAATTTCCTCCATCAGCTCTATATCACCCCATCTACATTGCACAAGTTCAACCCTGGTATCTCCCCCCTATGTTCAAAACTACACCGCTTCTGGCAAGGGGTATGCGATACCGTATCCTCAATTCAGGGGGCTGCATTCCCTTTAGACCCGGAGGTCTGTCTACTGGATAACTTCACTAATTCCAATCTTAGGCAAAGTCACACTAATAAACCTAACAGAAATGGTGCTAGCAATTGCCAAAAAATTATTGCCTTGAAATGGAATCTGGCAGGCGGATATCTGAAGTTAGTAGTTGTATCCCACTGGAGAAAATGTCTTTCTGCTTGAGGAATAAGTCGGAGACAATTTACAGAATTTGGCAACCCTTTATTGATTATATGGAGAATGTCCCCTCACATAACATTGATTGCATCTTTTTATAATCCTCATGTAATGTTTCACACTTAATGTATAAAATGTACTGTAGCCTACTGGTCCAATGTCTCATATTTAGTTTTGTTTTTCTATTGCATTTACATTTGTCTGTTGTCTTCTAAGTTTGTCACTTTGTTATATTGTTGTCTTTCTTCTTTTTGTTTTGAATGTTCTTAATTGTAAAATGCAAAAATAAAATATATCATTGTTTTTTTTTAACGCTGATTTTTGGTACTGAATACACGGATCTTGATTATTGTCCGTCTTTATGGATTCAATAAATTAAATATTGATGGTTTTGTCTGTATTTCAGCCTGCTAAAGCGCGGAAGAATAGGCGGAAAAAATACAAGAACGTAAGTACAAACTAAGGGCCGTTCCTTAAACCTGTCTACTCTTTGTTCTCTATAGAAATATGTTTATTTTTTTAAATGATTGGACACATTGATACATGCACACAATGTATGATTGTTTAGATGGAGAACCCCCTGGACCATGTGTTCAGCACGTACCAGGTTAACATCATGCAGTCGTGTGACCAGTGCAACTCCTATATCGGGGGCATGGAGAAAGTCTACATGTGCAGCTGTAAGTACCAGACAGACAGACAAACACACACACACACACACACATTCTGACAACTCTCACATTCTAGTAACAACTAATATAGGTGTATACATATATATACACTGCTCAAAAAAATAAAGGGAACACTTAAACAACACAATGTAACTCCAAGTCAACAGTCCACTTAGGAAGCAACACTGATTGACAATAAATTTCACATGCTGTTGTGCAAATGGAATAGACAAAAGGTGGAAATTATAGGCAATTAGCCAGACACCCCCAATAAAGGAGTGATTCTGCAGGTGGTGACCACAGACAACTTCTCAGTTCCTATGCTTCCTGGCTGATGTTTTGGTCACTTTTGAATGCTGGCGGTGCTCTCACTCTAGTGGTAGCACGAGACGGAGTCTACAACCCACACAAGTGGCTCAGGTAGTGCAGCTCATCCAGGATGGCACATCAATGCGAGCTGTGGCAAGAAGGTTTGCTGTGTCTGTCAGCGTAGTGTCCAGAGCATGGAGGCGCTACCAGGAGACAGGCCAGTACATCAGGAGACGTGGAGGAGGCCGTAGGAGGGCAACAACCCAGCAGCAGGACCGCTACCTCCGCCTTTGAGCAGGAGGAGCACTGCCAGAGCCCTGCAAAATGACCTCCAGCAGGCCACAAATGTGCATGTGTCAGCATATGGTCTCACAAGGGCTCTGAGGATCTCATCTCGGTACCTAATGGCAGTCAGGCTACCTCTGGCGAGCACATGGAGGGCTGTGCGGCCCCACAAAGAAATGCCACCCCACACCATGACTGACCCACCGCCAAACCGGTCATGCTGGAGGATGTTGCAGGCAGCAGAACGTTCTCCACGGCGTCTCCAGACTCTGTCATGTCTGTCACATGTGCTCATGTGCTCAGTGTGAACCTGCTTTCATCTGTGAAGAGCACAGGGCGCCAGTGGCGAATTTGCCAATCTTGGTGTTCTCTGGCAAATGCCAAACGTCCTGCACGGTGTTGGGCTGTAAGCACAACCCCCACCTGCTCCTCCTGCTCAAAGGCGGAGGTAGCGGTCCTGCTGCTGGGTTGTTGCCCTCCTACGGCCTCCTCCACGTCTCCTGGTGTACTGGCCTGTCTCCTGGTAGCGCCTCCATGCTCTGGACACTACGCTGACAGACACAGCAAACCTTCTTGCCACAGCTCGCATTGATGTGCCATCCTGGATGAGCTGCACTACCTGAGCCACTTGTGTGGGTTGTAGACTCCGTCTCGTGCTACCACTAGAGTGAGAGCACCGCCAGCATTCAAAAGTGACCAAAACATCAGCCAGGAAGCATAGGAAATGAGAAGTGGTCTGTGGTCACCACCTGCAGAATCACTCCTTTATTGGGGGTGTCTTGCTAATTGCCTATAATTTCCACCTTTTGTCTATTCCATTTGCACAACAGCATGTGAAATTTATTGTCAATCAGTGTTGCTTCCTAAGTGGACAGTTTGATTTCACAGAAGTGTGATTGACTTGGAGTTACATTGTGTTGTTTAAGTGTTCCCTTTATTTTTTTGAGCAGTGTACATATACATTTTTTTTCACCTTTATTTAACCAGGTAGGCCAGTTGAGAACAAGTTCTCATTTACAACTGCGACCTGGCCAAGATAAAGCAAAGCAGTGCGACAAAAACAACACAGAGTTACACATAACAAACGTACATTCAATAACATAATAGAAAAATCTATGTACAGTGTGTGCAAATGTAGAAGAGTATGGAGGTAAGGCAATAAATAGGCCATAGAGTGTTGTTAAAGGAATTTTGATTCCTGTTTATTAACCAATTCAATTAAAACACTCTGCCCATAAATAAGAATTTGTAAGATAATTATCAGCATAAAATGGACAGATACCAGTCTTAAAATCAATCAATCAATCAATCAATAGCGTTTATTCTCGAGAGTACTGATCATAATACATTTTACATCAGGTTATATAATAAAGATGATGTCATAGGTTTTAATGTCCAACCTCCTCTCGGATACAATGGCAATACAGTTCGAGTTCTCATTACTGTCTGCCACCTGTTAAACTATCTACAACCAACCCAAGGTCTTTCCCCTCCCTGGGTAGAGACATCATTCTAGCCTGTCTGAAGATAAACCCATTCTTTCTAACAAGGAACACATAACATTCAACATTTATGAGTTATAATTCTAAGTCAAATGTATACATATTTTAGTCATTAAACACAAAAATCCCGTAACATAGAGGCAAAATAATTACAATTTAGCATTAACACTGGAGTGATAGATGTGCAGATGATGATGCAAATAACAAGGATAACAGTCTCCAATGATTGATGTGAATGATGAGCATGCTTTAAACATACATAACGTGTAACATTATAACCATTACATTCTGGGTCGTCATGGATACAAATGTTAATAGCCTCCCATTCTGGTTTTATTCTTCCAGATTGTAAGATGGTGTGCCACAAGAAGTGCCTCTGCAAAATTGTCACAGACTGCTCCACGTTTTGTGCGAAAAAGGTGGGCATTGACCTCACATATTCGTAAACTACATTGACATATTTCCATGATTTAGGTTTGAATCTTAAATCCGTATTGGTCCCTAGGTTACTATTGACTAACATATCTCTGACTGTTGGTGTCTGTCTGTGTGCAGAGTGACGAGGAGTCGGGAGGCCTGCACTTTGGGGTGCGCTTGTGTCACCTGACCAGCGAGGACAACCCCATTCCCATAGTGCTGGAGATGATGCTGGAGCATGTCGAGATGAACGGCCTGTTAACAGAGGGAATCTACCGCAAGTCAGGCTCCGCCAACCGCATGAAGGAGCTCCACCAGCTAATGGAGACTGGTAAGGGCCAGCCCATAATATTATAAACAGTAAACCAGAGAGCTGCTAAGATCTTGATGGGTAACAGTTCATTTGAGGGGTGTACGGAAGACTTAACATTAAACACCTACACAAGCACAAGAGTAGTTGTATTTTTCAAGTTTCATTGTGCCCATGTAGATCTTATGTATGACATAAGTATACCTCTTCATGTTCCCATTCCATGACCTGTCTAATGGTTGATGTTGTGTGGCAGACCCCCACGCAGTGTGCCTGGAGGACTACCCCATCCACACAGTGACAGGGCTGATCAAACAGTGGCTGAGAAAGCTGCCTGACCCCCTCATGACATTCACTCATTACAATGACTTCCTTCGTGCCGTGGGTGAGTCCTGTTATAGCTCTGCCTCACTCTTCTCCATGATCAAGGGAGAGATGGCTACTCTTGTTCATTTTGGATTTTGTTATATAATATACGTCCACAAGGGGGAGGCCCTATATCAGCCCAGGTGGGTTATCTTCTCCTTGGTATGTTCTACTGATCTACAGGTAAATGCCAAAATAAAGGAAATACTTGAGTAAATGAGGGATACAAAGTATATTGAAATCAGGTGTGGTTCCTGAGTTAATTAAGCTATTAAAACATCCCATCATGCTTAAGGTCCAGCTGCCCATTATTTTGGCTACCATGGCTAGAGATCTCTGACTTTGAAAAAGGGGTCTCAAAGGAAGTTTAAAGGGTGTGTGTGTGTGTGTGTGTGTCTGTCACCAGATCTCAACCCAATTAAACACTTATGGGAGCGGCACCTGAGACAGCGTTTTCCACCACTTTTGACAGAATGACAAATTATGGAATTTCTCGTGGAAGAATGGTGTCGCATTACAGTTCCAGACACTTGTAGAATCAATCCTAAGGCGCATTAAAGCGGTTCTGGCGGCTTGTGGTGGCTCAACGCCGTATTAAGACCCTATGTTGGTGTTTCCTTTATTTTGTCAGTTACCTGTATTCTACTGAATGTTGAAATGTGTAATATTCTCAACTGTCAGCAATCCCTACATTGTGGCGTTGTTGTTGATCATACATTGTGTTTTCCTCATCTCTCTAGAACTTCCTGAAAAGCAAGAGCAGCTACATGCCATCTACAAAGTGTTGGAACAGCTCCCCACCGCATGTTTCAACACCTTGGAAAGACTTTTCTTCCATCTAGTCAAGTACATACTCTTCATGGCTGGGGCAATATTGCAGTGTGTATTGCTGTATAAATATTAAACTTTTTTTCCCTTCCACATGAGTAATATCTCTCTCTTCCAGAGTGTCTAAAGACGAGTCTCACAATCGCATGTCTCCCAACTCCCTGGCCATCGTGTTTGCCCCCTGCATCCTCCGCTGCCCAGACAGCGCCGACCCACTCATGAGCATGAAGGACGTGGCCAAGACCACCACGTAAGTACCTCTCTGATCACTGCATAGACAGAAACCACTATTACTTTATGTATAAAACATTGTTTTATTATTATCAATTCAGTTGAAATAAATTTAAATTAAAAAAAATCCCACAATAAGAATAGTCCACTTAGAATGGATTTTATTGATCTCAACCCTAGTCTTTGCTGTTATCAAGTGAATATTTTGTTCAGGCAACTAGGTACGACCCCCACTGTACAGAAACCAATGCAATGCCTTTACCACAATAGAGATTCTAACTAGCAGGTAATGTCTCTGTGTCCCAGGTGTGTGGAGATGTTGATCAACGAGCAGATCAGACGCTACAATGAGAAGTTGGAGGAGATAGAACAGCTGGAGCATGCTGAGGCTCTGGCTGTCAACCAGCTCAAACTCAAGAGACAGAACACGGTGAGGACAATTTTACATGGTCTGGTCTGTCTGGACACTACCAATGGTTGGGGCCAATTCAGGAAACAAACTGACATTTCTATTCCAATTTTCCTCAATGCTTCTCTGTCGCTTTCTGAATTGGAATGGAATTGATCCCAACACTGACACTTACCAGGTCCATAGACTCAGTAGACAGACCGACCATAGTCACCAAGTGTATTTACTACATACTGTAGGGCAGGGCTGTACTACTACACTCCTAGTCCAGTAAGGCTGCAGGTTTTTGAGTGTCAGTGTATTGTCCAATATCCACCATGGGTTACTGCTCATTGTTTTGTGGTTCTCCCTTTTTTTTCTTCAGCTGCACTGGCATTTGCCCCTCAGATTTTCTGCTCCTTACAAAGGAGTGGTGGTACGTATCCACGTTGCTCTGGTCTTCCTGGTAGCTAGATGCCGTTTGTCTTAACCAACCGTCTGTGCATGACTTGTAGTAGTCGATGACTCCCCCATCCCCTCTCTCCTCTTCATACTAATTGATGGTATACAGTGCTGCAGTGGTCTCCCAACTATGTTTTTGGAGAGCAACTGGGCATGCAGGCTTTTGTTCCAGTCCAACAGTTACACACCTGGATCCAGGCGAAGACAATGATCAGTTGATTCTGTGACGGAGGTGTGTCAGTGCTAGGTGTGTGTCAGTGCTAGGTGTGTGTCAGTACTGCTAGAACAAAGGCCTGCATGCCTACTACTAGTACCTCTATGCGATGTTAGACCCCTGTTATACTGCATGTTGGTTTCAGCCCTCAGTATCTGTGATGTGAAGGTTCTTCAGAGTGACGGTGTGGGTTGATGTTGGTCTTTTCTACATGTGACTTGTTTGTGGTTTGACTAGTATTTAGTGACATTAACTCTTGATCATAGCCCGCTTGTGCTGTATGGAACATATATGATTCCCCACTGTACAACCTCAGGATTGGATGGATGGTTTGTGGATTCTCCCTGTTAACCGGAACCAAGCCTTATAATTGACATGGGAATGAGTTGTCTTCTTGATGATGTCTTTTACTCCTGGAGTAAAATAACCATTGCTTTGATTCGCAGCATATAGCTTCATTCAATAGTAAAATCGTCATAAAAACCCTCACACCCGATACTAACATGTTCCTACATGTTGTGTGGTTGAATAACAGTTTCATAGTGTCTGTTAATCCCTACTCATCATGACAAAACCGCCTGCCTTCCTCTAGTTACCATAGCTCACTGGAATGACAGAGGCATGAAATAAATAAACACTATGCATGATGACGTTACACAGGCACCCCCACCCCATCCTCTAAACCAGTGTGGGAAGGACTTGCTACTCGTTGAGGTGCTATGAGTAACTGTGTGTGTGTGTGTGTGTGTGTGTGTGTGTGTGTGTGTGTGTGTGTGTGTGTGTGTGTGTGTGTGTGTGTGTGTGTGTGTGTGTGTGTGTGTGTGTGTGTGTGTGTGTGTGTGTGTGTGTTTGTTCTCTCCCAGGTGCATGAGAAGAAGTGCTCTGACTTGACGGTGGTCCCTGAGAACGATGAGCCACTAGACTCTGACACGGAGGCTGAGAAAAACCTGATGGAGCGCATCAAGTCTATAAAACAAGAGAAGTAAGAACTGAACAGAGCCCCTGATTCACCACTAAATTCAGCAGATACTTTTGGCAATGTAGTATATGTGGGCACCCCTTCAAATGATTGAATTCAGCTTTTTCATCCACACCCGTTGCTGACAGGTTTATAAAATCGAGCACACAGCTATGCAATCTCCATAGACAAACATTGGCAGTAGAATGGCCCGTACTGAAGAGCTCAGTGACTTTCAATGTGGCACCGTCATAGGATGCCACATTTCCAACAAGTCAGTTCGTCAAATTTCTGCCCTGCTAGAGCTGCCTCGGTCAACTGTAAGTGCTGTTATTGTGAAGTGGGAATGTCTAGGAGCAAAAACGTCTCAACCGCGAAGTGGTTGGCCGCACATGCTCACAGAACGGAACCGCCAAATGCTGAAGTGCGTAGCGTGTAAAAATCATCTTTCCTTGGTTGCAACCCTCTCTACTTAGTTCCAAACTGCCTCTGGAAGCATCATCAGCACAATAACTGTTCGTCGGGATTCCATGGCCTAAGATCACCATGCGCAATGCCAAGCGTTGGCAAGAGTGGTGTAAAGATCGCCCCCATTGGAATCTGGAGCAGTGGAAACGCCTTCTCTGGAGTGATGAATCACGCTTGTATCACACTCTGGCCTTAAGACGGACAGATCTGGGTTTGGCGGATGTCATGCGAACGCTACCTGCCCGAATGCATAGTGTAAAGTTTGGTGGAGGAGGAATAGTGGTCTAGGGCTGTTTTTCATGGTTCGGGCTGGGCGCCTTAGTTCCAGTGAAGGGAAATCTTAATGCTTCAGCATACAATGAGGGGTGAGTCTAGACTTCTGTGCTTCCAACTTTGTGGCAACAGTTTGGGGAAGGCCCTGTTGTGGAAATCCACCACTAAGGACTCAAAGTAAATACAGCAATCTTTATTATTACGGCTGTAGAGGTTCACAAACTCAATACAAACTTGATAAAAACTCTGAAGGGGAGGTTCCCTTTCAGTCCTTTTATACTGCTATACTAACAAGTTATAAGCATGGTTGGTTCCTGTATTTGACTGATTTATTCCACTTCTCTTGTCCCAAGATAATGTTCTGGGCGTACTGCCAATTTGCTTATGAGTGATAGTGTGGTTTCCTCCTTTGCAGTCATCCAGTTACTGGCATGAACCCAACCAAGACAGGTTATTACAAAAGCAGCATTGTGCTAAACATACGATTACATACACACAAGAACATTTCCATCACAGCCCTTTCCTGTTTCAGCATGTCAATGCCCCGTGCACAAAGTGAGGTCCATACAGAAATGGTTTGTTGAAATTGGTGTGGAAGAACTTGACTGGCCTGCACAGAGCCATGACCTCAACTCAACATTGACCACCTTTGGGATGAATTGGAATGCCTAATCGCCCAACATCAGTGCCCGGCCTCACTAATGCTCTTGGCTGAATGAAAGCAAGTCCCCGCAGCAATGTTCCAACATCTAGTGATAGCCATGAAGTGCTTTGAAAGGCTGGTCATGGCTCACATTAACACCATCATCCCGGAAACCCTAGACCCACTCCAATTCGCATACTGCCCCAACAAAAGGAACACCTATGTGAGAGTGCTATTAATTGACTACAGCTCAGCGTTGAGAGCACCAGCTGTTCCGGACGACTGTGTGATCACGCTCTCCATAGCCAATGTGAGTAAGACCTTTAAACAGGTCAGCATTCACAAGGCCAGACGGATTACCAGTACGTGTACTCCGAGCATGCGCTGACCAACTGGCAAGTGTTTTCACTGATATTTTCAACAGCTCCCTGTCTGTAATACCATCATGTTTCAAGCAGTCCACTATAATCCCAGTGCCCAAGAACACTAAGGTAACCTGCCTAAATGTCTACCGACCCATAGCACTCATATTTGTAGCCATGAAGTGCTTTGAAAGGCTGGTCATGGCTCATATCAAGATGATTATCCCAGAACATGGCTCATATCAAGATCATTATCCCAGAAACCCTAGACTCACTCCAATTTGCATACTGCCCCAACAGATCCATAGATGGTGCAATCTCTATTGCAGTCCACACTGGCCTTTCACACCTGGACAAAAGGAATGCCTATGTGAGAATGCTATTCATTGACTACAGCTCAGCATTCAACACCATAGTACCCTCAAAGCTCATCACTAAGCTAAGGATCCTGGGACTAAACACCTCGCTCTGCAACTGGATCCAGGACTTCCTGACGAGCTGCCCCCAGGTGGTAAGGGTAAGCAACAACACATCTGCCACGCTGATCCTCAACACTGGGGTCCCTCAGCGGTGCGTGCTTAGTCCTCCCCTGTACTCCGTGTTCACCCACGACTGCGTGGCCAAACAGGTGCTATGGAGGGTAGTGCGTACGGCCTAGGACATCACTGGGGCAAAGCTTCCTGCCACCCAGTACCTATATACTAGGCGGTGTCAGGAAAAAGGCCCAAAAAATTGTCAGACTCCAGCCACACAAGTCATAGACAGTTCTCTCTGCTACCGCACAGCAAGTGGTACTGGAGCGCCAAGTCTTAGTCCAAAAGGCTCATTAACACCACCTACCCCCATGCCATAAGACTGCTGAACAATTAATCAAATGGACACCCGGACTATTTACATTGACCCCTCTTTGTTTTTACACTGCTGCTACTCGTGTTTTATCTATGCATAGTAACTTTACTCCCTAACTACATGTACAAATTACCTCGACTAACCTGTACCCCCAAACATTGACTCGGTACCAGTATCCCCTGTATATAGCCTCATTATTGTTATTTTATTGTTTTGTTTTTTTACTTTAGTTTATTTAGTAAATATTTTGGTAACTCTTTCTTGAACTGCGTTGTTGGTTAAGGGCTTGTAAGTTAGAATTTCACGGTAAAGTGAATTGCTGTTATTTTCGAAAGCCTTCCCATAAGAGTGAATGCTGTTATTACAGCAAAGGAGGGACCAACTCCATATTAATGCCCATGATTTTGGATTGAGATGTTCGTCGAGCAGCTGTCCACATACTTTTGGCCGTGTAGTGTTTTTGAATGCTGTGGTTTATACACCGTGGTTATATTTATATAATATATGCCATTTAGTAGATGCTTACAGTCATGAGTGCATACATTTTACGAATGGGTGGTCCCGGGAATCAAACCCACTACCCTGCAGTTACGAGTGCCATGCTTTACCAACTAAGCTACAAAGGACCACCCATATCCAATGGTTATATTTTTTGCCTGTGATCCACCAACCAACCCTTGGTTACATTTGTGACCCCTCTGTTTTCTTTCTCTCCCTTCCCCATTTATCCCAGGGAAGACCTGGCCTGCAGACTGCCAGAGCTGGAGCAACCTGGTTCTGACCAGGACAACCTGGACTCTGAGGCGTCGCTGAGCTCTGAGAGCCTGTTGGACGAGCGCTGCAACAACTCGGAGCCCGAAGGTCAGTATTAAAGGTATAGTCCCCCCCTCCCCCCTTTCCTACCTATTCACACCTGTGGGTTTCTCATCGGCCTGCCTGGCCCCCTGTCTGCCCCTGCTGTCTCTGGTGCAGGTCTGGACATGCTGGTGGTGCTGCATTTAAAGAGGTTGGCGGAGGTGCCGTCTGCTCTCTAGCATGTTGGAGGCTCCCGGTTTACAAGCAACGTGTGTGTGTGTATTTGTGTGTGTGTGTTTTTGTGTGTTTGCATGAGTGTCTGTGTGGCATGCAGAAACTTTGACCAGACTAACTGGTGGGGGTGGAGTAACATGGTGGAGTATTATGGTGGTAGAGGTTTGCGGGGGACTGATATCTTCATACCGCTCCTGCTGCTTTTCATACCGCGCTCGCTCCCGCTGACTTCTTGTCCGACTCCCACCCACTCCTGCAAGAACTGGTCCCCAATCTGACGCAGTCCTGCAATGTTATTTTAGGTGAACTGTATGTGACACAGCTTGCTTTGCAGCCTCGGTCCCAGCAATCTTGCCACCCTAGTCAAGATCAAAATGCGCAAAAATAGCCTAAGAAATAGGTTAAAATACCAGAGATTCTCACGTGGCCCATTATATTACGTTATCGGTATTATTGGGCTGTATCAGCCAATAGGGTAGACGTAGTTTAATAGAGTTGGGCGAATTATAGGAGAGTGGACACTAGCTGCTTTAAGCAACACTAGTATTTACACACTGGGGTTGCTGGGAATTATCTTACAAAAAAAGTAATACTCAGCCATATGCCAGAAGTTAAAAACTGTTTTATCCCTGTGGATTGATGAGAAGTTGTATGGTTGAGAGGGGTGAGGGATGAGGCAAAAGGAATGGCAAATACGTCTGGCTGCACAACCGATTGGCAAACGTACTGCAAATTGAGAAATCATGTGACTAAACTGAATAAAAAGAAGACACTATACTATGAAACAAAGATAAATATATAAAGAATGGGAGTAAAAAGCTTTGGAGCACCTTGAATTACATTTTGAGCAAAAAGGCAAACTCGGCAACATTCTTTGAATCAGATGGATCATTCATCACAAAACCCACTGATATTGCCAATTACTTTAAGGATTTTTTCATTGGCAAGATTAGCAGATGGAAAATTGTGAGGATAATAGCGGACAATATTTCCACTCCTATTTGCCATATCTTCAATCTAAGCCTACTAGAAAGTGTGTGCCCTCAGGCCTGGAGGGAAGCACAAGTAATTCCGCTTCCCAAGAATAGTAAAGCTCCCTTTACTGGCTCAAATAGCCGACCAATCAGCCTGTTACCAACCCTTAGTAAACTTTTGGAAATTGTGTTTGAGCAGATACAATGCTATTTTACTGTAAACAAATTGACAACAGAATTTCAGCACGCTTATTGGGAAGGAAATTCAACAAACACAGCAATCACACAAATTACTGATTATCGGCTGAGAGAAATTGATGATAAAACGATTGTGGGAGCTTTTATTAGACTTCAGTGCGGCTTTTGACATAATCGATCATAGTCTGCTCATTTGAAAAATGTATGTGTTACGGCTTTACACCCCCTGCTATATTGTGGATAGAGAGTTAGCTGTCTAACAGAACACAGAGGATGTTCTTTAATGGAAGCCTCTCCAACAAAATCCAGGTAGAATCAGGAATTCCCCAGGGCAGCTGTCTAGGCACCTGACTTTTTTCACTCTTTACTAATGACATGCCACTGGCCTGGAGTAAAGCCAGTGTGTCTATGTATGCAAATGACTGAACACTATACACGTCAGCTACTACAGTGAGTGAAATCACTGCAACACTTAACAAAGAGCTGCAGTTGGGTTTCAGAATGGGTGGAATAAGTTAGTCCTAAATATTTCAAAAACTTAAAGCATTGTATTTGGGACAAATCATTCACTAAACCCTAAACCTTGACTTAATCTTGTAATAATGTGGAAATTGAGAAAGTTGAGGTGACTTTACTGCTTTGAGTAACCCTAGATTGTAAACTGTCATGGTCAAAACATGTTGATACAACAGTAGCTAAAATGGAGAGAAGTCTGTCCATAATAAAGCACTGCTCTGCCTTTTTAACAACACTATCAACAAGGCAAGTCCTACAGGCTCTAGTTTGTTGCACCTGGACTACTGTTCAGTTGTGTGGTCAGTTGCCATAAAGAGGGACCTCGGAAAATTACAATTGGCTCAGAACAGGGCTGCACGACTGGCCCTTCTATATACACAGAGAACTAACATTAATAATATGCATGTAAGTCTCTCATGGCTCAAAGTAGAGGAGTGATTGACTTCATCACTACCTGTTTTTGTAAAGAAGTGTTGACATGCTGAATCCACCAAGGTGTCTGTTTTTAAACTACTAACACAGCTCGGACACCCATGCATACCCCACAAGACATGCCACCGAAGGTCTCTTCACAATCCCCAAGTCAAGAACAGACTATGGGAGGTGCACAGTACTACATAGAGCCATGGCTACATGGAACTCTATTCCACCTCAGGTAACTGATGCATGCAGTAGAATCAGATTTTTTTTTTAAATGGAACAGTGAAGATTGTGAAGACAGACACACGTACACGACTGGCACGCTACACACGTACACATGTATTTGGTATTGTAGATAAGAGTGCGTTCGGGAAGTATTCAGACCCCTGGACTTTTTCCACATTTTGTTAGGTTACAGCCTTATTCTAAAATATATTTTTTTCCCCCGCTCATCAATCTACACTACAACATAATGACGAAGCAAGAACAGGTTTTTAGACATTTTTGAAAATGTAAAAAAATTTAATATCACATTTACATAAGTATTCAGACCCTTTACTCACTACTTTGTTGAAGCACCTTTGGCAGCGAATACAGCCTTGAGTCTTCTTGGGTATCATGCTACAAGCTTGGCACACCTGTATTTGGGGAGTTTCTCCCATTCTTCTCTGCAGATCCTCGCAACCTTTGTCAGGTTGGATGGGGAGCGTCGCTGCACAGCTATTTTCAGGTCTTACCAGAGATGTTCGATCGGGTTCAAGTCCGGGCTCTGGCTGTGCCACTCAAGGACATTCAGAGACTTGTCCCGAAGCCACTCCTGCGTTGTCTTGCCTACCACTGAAGAATATCCCCACAGCATGAAGCTGCCACCATGCTTCACCATAGGGATGGTGCCTGGTTTCCTCTAGACGTGGCTTTTGGCATTCAGAGTTAAATCTTGGTTTCATCAGACTAGAGAATCTTGTTTCTCATGGTCCTTTAGGTGCCTTTTGGCAAACTCCAAGCGAGCTGTCATGTGTCTTTTACTGAGGAGTGGCTTCCGTCTGGCCACTCTACCATAAAGGCCTGATTGATGGAGTGCTGCAGAGATGGTTGTCCTTCTGGAAGGTGCACCCATCTCCACAGAGGAACTCTGGAGCTCTGTCAGAGTGGCCATCGGGTTCTTGGTCACCTCCCTGACCAAGGACCTTCTCCCCCAATTGCTCACTTTGGTTGGGCGGCCAGCTCTAGGAAGAGAGCTGGGCGTGACAGTACCCCTTGGTGGTTCCAAACTTCTTCCATTTAAGAATGATGAGGCTATTGTGTTCTTGGGGACCAGCAATGCTGCAGACATTTTTTGGTACCCTTCCCCAGATCTGTGCCTCGACAAAATCCTGTCTTGGAGCTCTACGCACAGTTCCTTCGACCTCATGGCTTGGTTTCTGCTCTGACATACACTGTCAACTGTGGGACCTTGTATAGACAGGTGTGTGCCTTTCCAAATCATGACCAATCAATTGAATTTACCACACAGGTGGACTCCAATGAATTTGTAGAAACATCTGAGGGTCAATGGAAACAAGATGCACCTGAGCTCAATTTCAAGTCTCATAGCAAAGGGTCTGAATATTTATGTAAATCAGGTATTATTGTGTATAGATTGGTGAGGGGAGAAAAAAACTATTTAAAACATTTTAGAATAAGGCTGTAACGTAACAAAATGTGAACAAGTCAAGGGGTCTGTATGTGATAGAGTAGTGGCCTGAGGGAACATACTTAATATGATGTTATGTAATATTTAAAATTGTATATAACTGCCTTACACTTCCTGGGGTCCACCAACATTAATGGTGATCCTTAATAAATATTATTCCATTTTAACTTACTCTGTCGATAGTCTTGTAGGCTTGACTCTAATGTAGGGGGGAATGTGAGGAATAAAGCATCTAATGGAACATATAATTAAACAGAATTTCCAAACATGGGTCTGTTGTAGACCCATGGAGTTTCTCAGCGAGGTCAGTTCCTCTCTGCTTACTTCATGTCAAGTCCCCCCACAAGTTCTTGCTTTTTTTGTGCAAGTGTGCGCACGTGCAGGACTTGAGGTAAGCGGAGAGGAAGTGGGTGTACAACAGACCCACGTTTGGAAAGTCTGTTTAATTTATGTTCTATTAGATGTTTCTATTTCTTAATTTCTCCCTGCATAAGGACCAATCCTACGGACAATCGGCAGAGTAAGTTGAAATTGAATTTAACTTCCGGCGGACTTAAAAAAAAAAAAAGTAAAGCTAATTGTAATAGTGGACACTTGACTTGAGCTACATTTTGCATAACTTTTAGGAGCGGAACATTTTGCAGGCAGAAAAATACATGTGTTATCAATATTTATTTCCAGTCAATGTTGGAACCTTAACTAATGCCTATAATATTTAGGAAGTTGATTTTCATGGAAAGACAACTTTCTGTTTAATTGAGACCACACATAGGCGCATTTGATCTTGCACGCCAAACACGAAGAGATGAGGTTGGTCTACTGAATTTGAAGCAGAATTATCCTGAGAGTTTGTGAATAGTGCTACAAAGAGCTGCTTTAATACAATAGTTAACACATACAAAACAGAAAGACAACCGTTCAAAATAATCTGGGGGGGGGGGGGTGAATATATGAATCTCTAAATTGTCTGACTGCCCACTGGAATAGTGGCATGTTTTGGTAGTGATATGAGCCTCTTTTTCTCTCATCCGTCTCTTCCAGGGAGAGGTTTTTTCCTGTTGAGTAAGGCCAAGCCGAACTGCCCTCCCAAGCCTTCTGACCTGGCCCAGAGACCTATGTCCCCAAGAGGGTGTTCCTCTTCCCCAAACCTCATCTCCGATGTTGCCTTTGGCTCCACCTCCCGGCTCCAGCTACCACGACGCCGCCCCATCATCCCCGACACGGTGAAGCTGCCCCCGGGCATCCACTCGCACCCCCCCACTGTGGACCTCACCCCCCCTGCCAGTGGCAGCTTCAGCCTGGTGAAGAGGCGGGAGCAGCCCGCCCGACGCAAAGACAGCATCCAGTCCCTGTACATCAGCCCGGACAAGGACCTGTTCCCCTCTCCTCCCTCCATCTCCTCCCTCTCCCTTTCCACCTCCACCCCCACTCCACAGAGCCTCCAGACCGCCAGCATGGCCCTCAGACGGTTCTCAGACCCAGACGTCCTCTATGTAGACGAGGCCTGACACAGACAGGAGGCACAATAGAACTTCATTCAGAACTGGATATCTATGGTGTTCCCCACGGCCTGGAGGATACAGTCCGTTAGTGTCGCTGTTGCCATGCAAACCTATCATGGACGTGCGTTTTATACTCTTGTGACTGATGAAAACAGGATGTGTCACCAAGCACTTTGTCTACAATAAATATATTGTGGTTTTTTAAGAGACAATTTAAATCCATTTTGCGCAGACGCATGGACTACATGGATGTTTTATTTTTGAAATTCTTCCTTGATTTCACGAGGAAAAAACTGCAATTATTGCACCTTTCTTTTTTACCAGGTCTCCTTATGAGAAGACCTGAACAGTGTTCTCAGTGTAATGCAAAAGTGCCTTGATTTGTACAAATTCATTATTTCTAGTTTTAATCTTCGATGGGGGGGTGGATTTTTGTATGATACTCTTGTACTTATTCTTTGCTATTATACCGACTCAAAGACATACTGGAACGAGGAACAAAACACTTTTGATGCAGTTATGGTCCCTTGAAATGCCTTCTCGTCGGAAATGGACTCTCCCTCAATTTCCTCCCAGTATAGGAACTGCTTTCACTTGTCAAAGGGGAAATGAGAGCAGCTCTAGCCACTTTCCTCCTGGATGAAAACCACCAACACTTGTCAAGGGCTGCGTGCCATGTCTTAATTGACCTTTTAGATTCTACTTTCTGTAATGTTTCCGCAGCTACATACATACGGCTTCAGTCAACTGTACTGTACCTGCCACTCTGTCAATGGGAGGGTCAGGGTGCCTATAGACTACAGACGACCCCTTCAGAAGTTGGGTTTGATATTTAATACTAATGTCCTTCTCTCAGACTGCTGTTGGATGTCGTCTGTCTGCCTGTGTACTGAGAAAATAGCCATTTGGAATGTCTGGGATTGAATGATGTGAGCTGTAACAGGACAATACAGTGCATGCTTGTATACGCTGCTGTGGTCTTTAATTTGTAACACGCTATTTAAGTTCACAACCATAGGGACAAAGTAAAAGAGACAAACGTAGTGAATATCCATGTTCATGTGTTGAATGCTCTACTCATATAGTGAGGCCAGGGCTGGATTAAGCAATCACATTTGTTAGCGGGGTCTCCATTTTGTTGGTGCCTTTTCAAAACACATTTCATGCAATTCTACTTCATTTATATTACCTGAATAATTTTTTTATACCACACAAATTAACGAAATAGGTGGTGTTGGGGTTCGTTCCTTGTCAATCATTGGCTCATTGGTGAAATTAGCATTCAGACAATATCTTTAATTAAATAATTAAAAAACCTTTATTAATGCAATTGCAGACGGGAACATAGCAAGCATGTTTCAGAGTAAGTTCTGCAAAATAGAAAAGGGTCCGAGTTGTTTTATCTTAGTGATGTCACTGCCTACGTCATTACCTTCTACTCATGAGACCAAAACTATGCCTTCACTGCTATATAAACAAGAGTTGGAAATTGTACTGGAAATTGTATTTAGTAGCCTACTGTAGCCTCCTAATTTCAACAGTAAAAGTTCAAGGACGTCTGATGTCAAGTATGTCTAATTTGCCACTCTTTAATTACTTACAACTTTAGAGTTGAGCTGTATTTTATCTCCATTTGAGGAAATAAAACAGAAGGAACTAGAATATATTTATCTAAGCAAATGTTCTAGTGGGGATGTCTCCAGTTGTGTTTAGACCAGTGGAGGGTCTTCCCCTTCTCAGTGAATTTCATTTTGAAAAAGTTATCCTTTTAATATACAATTGTACTAAATATAATCACGCCACCAAATAATTGATTAAAACACACTATTTTGCAAAGGTCTACAGTAGCCTCAACAGCACTCAAGACAGAAATATCATCATCCCCCCTTCAGTTTCACTTACTTAGCTAGTTTATCCTACTGAAACACCCTGCTCAATCAGAGGGATGCTATATTAGCTAGCTGGCTATGTCATGGTAAGCTTTTGGTATTACTAATTTATTGCCACCTGGTCCCGCTGGTGTAACTGATTACTTGACTGTACACCGTAACATTACTGCATTATTATAACGTTAGCGGGTTTACTAACGCGTTAGTTCTATTAGCTATGCTGACTATGACGTTACTTTAGCTAATTTGGTGACAACGATGTAAGCTGTGTGTAGCGGTTTGGCTTGGAAAGGTTTTTTCGCCTGGTCACACAGCTGATGTGCATTGAAGTCCACAAGCGAAGGGAAGAAGTGGGAAGAGGAGAGTGCATAGATGCAAGATAAATAGAACATGGCTGCTATGAAAGTGAACTGTGTTTACGCGTGATATGGGGTGTATTCATTCCGCCGATTCTGTTGAAAAATGTTTCTTAAAGGGAAGCAAACGGAATAAAAACGTGGATAAACACCTGCAGTTATCCAATAGAAACTTTGCAACTGTTGGACCGATGACACCCTATATTAGCTAGATGCAGGTAAGTGTGTCACTGTCGTCTCAAATTTGTCTCTCGACCTGTGTGCACCTAAACTTTCATTCATAGGCTAGGTTGTAGCAACATCATGGTGGGTATAGGGAAAATTTGAGTATCATGTAGTAGCCTAAACCTGTTACATTGAACTGGGTGAATAGAATATGAATGAGTCATCCAACATGCTGTAATAGAAATGAGGCCAAGCTCATGAAAAAAAATATTTGTCGTCCCTAATCTTAAACGGAACTGACCGCCACTGGTTTAGACGTGTGGTTACTGATAGCGTCATCTTTCAGAATTCTCTGGAAAGGGAACAGAACAACAATGGAGCAACTGAAACAGTAGGGGAAGTGGTAGTGCAGACAGAAGGAATAAGGAAGTTACCTGACTGATGAAATATTAAAACAGAAAATTTGGCACTGTAAACGCATCTTTAGTGCATGCACACATTTAGACAGGAAATTTGACCTTTTTATTGTTAACTATTTGCCTTTCAGAATAACATCAATGCTCTACAAGTTGCTGTATTGTAGACAAATAAAAATGAGTCACCACGTTTCCATCCACAGTTTGAGAGTAAAGTCATACTGTATGAAAAATACACCACGACATCCGTGATGGAAACAGGAAGTTTCGGTACAATTTTATAAATGCCGACCGATAACTTGTTCGTTCGACATGGTGGGATATTTTTATGTAGGTAAAATGTATGGTGGTGGAAAAGCCTTCAGTTGCAAATACTTACATAATAATCATCATATCGAAGCAAACTTGGAGTCACGCGATTATATAGTGTCTAGTCCTTAGAAAAGTAAATAGTCGTTTGCACAACCTTAAAAAACATAGGTGCTGGGCTAATAAATAATACTAGTAAAGAACAAGGCAGCCCGCACACTACTTCAGCTCTCAATTCACTGCTTTATTGATTACGTCTCTATCCGAAACGGATCTTCGTCAGGTCAAGCGAACAAACAGTGCTCACTTCCCAAAATATACACATTTCACTTCACATGGCCATTACCCATATGACGCATTGTGTGTGTGGAAACAATTAAATTAACTGTTGTGCATAATCAATTACAACTAATCACAGAGGTACATATGGTCATAAAGGATTATATACAGTTTAACACTCAAATTGCCACGGTAAGTGGTTACAAAACCCTTCTATGTCTATGGCCACAATGCAACAAGCTGTATATTTGGCGAGCATGTTGTCCAATTGGAGTCACGCGATTCTATAGTGTCTAGTCCTTAGAAAAGTGTCCAAATTGAGGCCTTCCAGACTACCGGTAACTGCTAAAAGAAACAGTTGAGTAAAGGATGTGAGTCGGTGTGACACTGGAAATTGTATTTAGTAGCCTACTGTTGCTTCCTAATTTCAAAAGTAAAAATTCAAGGACGTCTGACGTCCAGTATCTATGTAATTTGCCCCTCTTTAATTACTTACAACTTTAGAGTTGATCTGTATGTTATCTCCATTTGAGGAAATAAAACAGAAGTAACTAGAATGTATTTATCTAAGCAATAAGGAAGTTACCTGACTGTTGAATTATTAAACAGAAGATGTGGCACTGTAAACACCTCTTTAGTGCATGCACACAGACTGGAATGTTGACCTTTTTATTGCAGGCTACTTTACATTGTTATTGCAGATAATGAAATATTTGACTTAGAGTGTATAGTAGACAAATAATTGACAGTAACCACATTTCCATCCACAGTTGTCATGAGTAAAGTCACGAAGGTTGTGATGGAAACAGGAAGTTTTGGTACAATTTTATAAATGCTGACAATTTGTTCATTCGTGTTGGTATCTTTTTATGTAAGTAAAATATAATATGCGAGAAATGGCAATTGGAAATGCCTTTATGTGCAAATGCTGATATAATAACCATATCGAAGCAAATTTGGAGTCATGCGATTATATTGGCATGTACTCCAACTCGGGAAACCATGCAGTTTATCAGGAACAGATTAAGTAAATGATGATGAACTTCACAGGGTGGTGAAAGTGCAAGGTGATGAGCTTGATGCTCCTTTCCAATAAATAGAGGTTTTTATTCTGGTGACATGATCATCGATGCTTGGCTGCCGTTTGACAAATAAAAATAATCTTGCTCCTTTGTTCATAATCTCATCATGTAGGCCCTTCAAACAACTCTGGACCTCGAAGCCAGTTCCACTGCATTGTTTCCTTTAATCAGGGACTGATTTAGACCTGGTACACCAGGTATGTGCAATTAATTATCAGGTAGGACAGAAAACCAGCAGTCTCCCGACCTCGTAGGGTAGCAGTTTAGTATCCTTGATGTAGGCTATACGTGTACTCTTGCCAACAGTGCACTAAATCTGCACCCTGAGTGCTGTTGGCTAGAGCGCAGTGCCAATACCAGAGTGCACACTCACAATATAATGCACATTTTTGGGTGAGAAAACCATTAAATGTAATTGAAACCCATTTAACTTGTTTTATTCAGTACGTGGGAATTTAACCGCAAAAAGTATTTTTATGTGCACTCGTCATCACGCACATCCTTATGTGCAACAAGTTAATTTGATGAAAACAACTATGGTGGGAAAATGTGCATATTGTTTTATGTGGATTTTAGAATATTTGCATGAAAATCTGTTGCCATATGGATGGAAATTTAGCTATAGTAAAACATCTAAGTATTCATGATACAGTATAAACGTGTATTGTAACCCAAACCAAAAAGAAACAATGATAAACAAGGGTTAAAGTGCATGTGTGACATACAGTATGTTACCAAATGTATAACACGTATCTACAGTATAAACCTACTGTCATAATACATGTTTTAATGTAACGACGCAAACCTCTTGCTTTACACCGTCATCATGTCTCATAAATCAAATCAAACTTTGTCACGTGCGCTGAATACAACAGGTGTAGTAAACCTTACAGTGAAATGCTTACTTACAGGCTCTAACCAATAGTAAAACATTTTTTAAAAAGGTATTAGGTGAACAATAGGAAAGTAAAGAAATAAAATCAACAGTGAAAAATAACAATAGCGAGGCTATGAAAGTAGCGAGCCTACACACAGACACCAGTTAGTCAGGCTGATTGAGGTAGTATGTACATGTAGATATGGTTAAAGTGACTATGCATAAATGATAGACAGAGAGTAGCAGTAGTGTATAAGAGGGGTTGGTGGGTGGCGGGACACAATGCAGATAGCCCGGTTAGCCAATGTGCGGGAGCACTGGTTGGTCGGGCCAATTGAGGAACTATGTACATGAATGTATAGTTAAAGTGACTATGCATATATGGTAAACAGAGAGTAGCAGCAGTGTAAAAGAGGGGTTTGGAGGCACACAATGCAAATAGTGTATATTAAGTGTATATTCCAGTGATAAGAGCCACTGTAAAACCCAATTTGCCCAGAACAAGGATAACATTGAGGATTTTTTCAAAGAGTATCTGAAAAGAAAAAAAATACAATTTTAAAAAGTGACATGAAAATGTGTTGACACATTGCATTTCAAAGCATAATTATCAAAAAACATACTTATGAGAAGCTTTTTGTGATTTCACATTGAAAATGGAGGCAACACAGTGACCTTTTTATATGGTTACCTAAAAGTTTAACAGGGTTCAGGCTTCATTGAGAGCTGAGGTTTGACACTGAGCTTACCATTCTCTTTGGCACAATCCATTTGTCACCAATTACTGAATTTCCAGCGAGGTGAACAGAAGACACAAAACCATATTAAATCGTCTTATTTAAGAAATTCCAATATCTTGAACAGTGAGATGAGATGTTAACGTTCACAGGTTAATTAACGTTTGACAGTCATGACAGTTTTCCTGGAGGCAGAACTGAGCGATTTTTCCCAAATTTGTGGAAGGAAAAAAATGCTTTTTGGTCTTCATTTAAGGTTTGGGTTAGGCATTAGAGTTATCACTATTCAGAGCTGCCTCCAGAACAAGATTCATGACAAAAAAACAGTAACCTGCTTAATATTCACAAATCTTACTTTTCCTCTGGTAACAGAGGTATATGAACATCAAGTAGAACAGAGCCACCCAGGCTGTATACCCTCCCATCACTTTCATGCGCCAGTGTATCGAGCAGCACTTCTCAATTTCCTCCAGACCCACAAATATGGCCGCCACTGTCGTTAGAGAGTGGGATGAGAAACACAGGAGAGAAAAGCACATGTACAGTTGAAGTCGGAAGTTTACATACACCTTAGCCAAATACATTTAAACTCAATTTTTCACAATTCCTGACATTTAATCCTAGTAAAAATTCCCTGTCTTAGGTCAGTTAGGATCACCACTTTATTTTAAGAATGTAAAGTGTCAGTCTGGCTTTTTTATTGCGGTTTTGGAGCAGTGGCTTCTTCCTTGCTGAGCGGCCTTTCAGGTTATGTCGATATAGGACTCGTTTTACTGTGGATAAAAATACTTTTGTACCTGTTTCCTCCAGCATCTTCACAAGGTCCTTTGCTGTTGTTCTGGGATTGATTTGCACATTTCGCACCAAAGTACGTTCACCTCGAGGAGACAGAACACGTCTCCTTCCTGAGCGGTATGATGGCTGCGTGGTCCCATGGTGTTTATACTTGCGTACTATTGTTTGTACAGATGAACGTGGTACCTTCAGGCGATTGGAAATTGCTCCCAAGGATGAACCAGACTTGTGGAGGTCTACAATTTTTTTTCTGAGGTCTTGGCTGATTTCTTTTAATGTTCCCATGATGTCAAGCAAAGAGGCACTGAGTTTGAAGGTAGGCCTTGAAATACATCCATATGTACACCTCCCAATTGACTCAAATGATGCCTATCAGAAGCTTCTAAAGCCATGACATCATTTTCTGGAATTTTCCAAGCTGTTTAAAGGTACAGTCAACTTAGTGTATGTAAACTTCTGACCCACTGGAATTGTGATACAGTGAAATAATCTGTCTGTAAACAATTGTTGGAAAAATTACTTGTCAACACACAGATGTCCTAACCGACTTGCCAAAACTATAGTTTGTTAAGAAGAAATTTGTGGAGTGGTTGAAAAATTAGTTTTAATGACTCCAACCTAAGTGTATGTAAACTTCCAACTTCAACTGTAGCTCGAGTGAGAGATGTAGGGAACCATTACATATGTACTACTAACTAGGTTGACTAGGTTAAACCTGAACATGTGATCTTATGCACTGTCAACACCACACTATAGTGTAGTGTATACTGTAGTATGCCTTCTACAGAACTAATCTATTTTTAGTATTTAAAAAAAAATAAAATAAATGTATTTAACTAGGCAAGTCAGTTAAGAACAAATTCTTATTTACAATGACGGCCTACACTGACCAAACCCGGACGACACTGGGCCAATTGTGCGCCGCCCTATGGGACTCCCAATCATGGCCGGTTGTGAAACAGCCTGGAATCGAACCAGGGTGTCTGTAGTAACGCCTCAAGCACTGAGATGCATTACCTTAGACCTCTAACCCTCAGAGATTGTTGATTTTGTTCGCAACCTTATAGGGTTCCACCAAACTAGAGAAGAAAGATTTCTTGTAAACTATAGGTTCACAGGAAGTTGGTGGCACGTTAATAAGGGAGGACGGGCTCCTGGTAATGGCTGAAGCAGAATGAATGGAATGGTATCAAACACATGGTTTCCATGTGTTTGATGCCATTGCATTTGCTCTGTTCCAGACATTATTATGAGCCATTCTCCCCTCAGCAGCCTCCACTGTATAGGTTAGATCTGACAGTCAATTATGCTTCACCATGAGCTATGACCATTTGTTTTCCTTCAGTTATAATCAAAAGGTGAAGTTCCTTACTGGTAAAAACCTCCGTTGTGAAGGCAATCACTCTGAGAACCAAATCACAGATGGACCTCCTGAAAAAATATACATAACATCTTTACTAGTGTGAGGTTCAATTCAGGTACTTTCAACACACATTTTCAGGCTTTGATCTGAGGAACTCACAGTTCATGGCTGGACCCAAAGGGTAGAAAAACAACAATCGTTTGTCCCAAGCTCAGGACCATTGCCACACCCACAACAGCCACAAGAGTTATCTATAAGACAAAAGCACACACACACACATTTCATCTCAACATGGAGTTTACCCCAACCCTGAACAGCAGAACAGTGTTCTGGCAGGAAGAAAGTCTATACACTAAAAACTGGTTAGTTTGGGTCCTGGATGCTGATTGGCTGAAAGCTATGGTATATGAGACCGTATACCATGGGTATGACAAAAACATTTTTTACTGTTCTAATTACGTTTGTTACCAGTTTATAATGGCAATAAGGCACCTCGGGACTTTGTGGTATATGGCAAATATACCACGGCTATGGTCTGTATCAAGGCACTCCGCATTGCCCCGTGCTAAAGAACCGCCCTTAGCCGAGGATATATTGGTATGGATGTTAGGCAAACTGTACCAATATATCCTCTAAACACCGGTTACCAACATAAATAGAACCGTAAACAAGTACTGGATGTTTGGGTCATACCCATGGTATATTTAAGCAATAAGGTACGAGGGGGTGTGGTATATGGCCAATATAGCATGGCTAAGGGATAGGCACGACGCAACGCAATTGGTTACCAGTGTAATTGGAGCAGTAAAAATACATGTTTCAGCGTACCGTGGTATATGGTCTGATATACCACGGCTGTCTGCCAATCAGCATTCATGGCTCGAACCACCCAGTTACCAACATATTCAAATAATGATTGACATATTTTCATGGACTTAATTTTTATGATTTCATTCATACTATTTCATCCTTCCACAAGATATAGTCCCGACACACATCTAGGGTTGCTACCCAAGCCGGCTGGTTGTTCGTTCTATTGGTTCGGTTGATAGAGACGCGACCCAGTCGTTCAGTCTTTTTGTTCTGTATCAATAGACAGTGACCCATTCGTTTGTTCTAAAATGTTCCATTGCCATACTGGCTTCCAATGTTATTTTCCCTTGCTTTTTACAGTCACCTCAAAAAAGTGTAGCCAGATTAACAGCAAAGTAGCTGTATTTGCATTTGTTTAAGCTGTTTTCTAGTGACATTTATTTGGATACATCCATAACAATAAGCTGTGATTTCGCCTGGCATAGAAAATGTGCTCCCTCATCAGGTCACTGTTGTTCAGAGGAGCTAGCCAAGAACACAGCTAACACAATCACTTCAAACTGAAGCTGGGAAGACATTTCTTTGTATATATATATATATATACAGTGGGGAGAACAAGTATTTGATACACTGCCGATTTTGCAGGTTTTCCTACTTACAAAGCATGTAGAGGTCTGTAATTTTTATCATAGGTACACTTCAACTATGAGAGACGGAATCTAAAACAAAAATCCAGAAAATCACATTGTATGATTTTTAAATAATTAATTTGCATTTTATTGCATGACATAAGTATTTGATCACCTACCAACCAGTAAGAATTCCGGCTCTCACAGACCTGTTAGTTTTTCTTTAAGAAGCCCTCCTGTTCTCCACTCATTACCTGTATTAACTGCACCTGTTTGAACTCGTTACCTGTATAAAAGACACCTGTCCACACACAATCAAACAGATTCCAACCTCTCCACAATGGCCAAGACCAGAGAGCTGTGTAAGGACATCAGGGATAAAATTGTAGACCTGCACAAGGCTGGGATGGGCTACAGGACAATAGGCAAGCAGCTTGGTGAGAAGGAAACAACTGTTGGCGCAATTATTAGAAAATGGAAGAAGTTCAAGATGACGGTCAATCACCCTCGGTCTGGGGCTCCATGCAAGATTTCACCTCGTGGGGCATCAATGATCATGAGGAAGGTGAGGGATCAGCCCAGAACTACACGGCAGGACCTGGTCAATGACCTGAAGAGAGCTGGGACCACAGTCTCAAAGAAAACCATTAGTAACACACTACGCCGTCATGGATTAAAATCCTGCAGCGCACGCAAGGTCCCCCTGCTTAAGCCAGTGCATGTCCAGGCCTGTCTGAAGTTTGCCAATGACCATCTGGATGATCCAGAGGAGGAATGGGAGAAGGTCATGTGGTCTGATGAGACAAAAATAGAGCTTTTTGGTCTAACTCCACTCGCCGTGTTTGGAGGAAGAAGAAGTATGAGTACAACCCCAAGAACACCATCCCAACCGTGAAGCATGGAGGTGGAAACATCATTCTTTGGGGATGCTTTTCTGCAAAGGGGACAGGACGACTGCACCGTATTGAGGGGAGGATGGATGGGGCCATGTATCGCGAGATCTTGGCCAACAACCTCCTTCCCTCAGTAAGAGCATTGAAGATGGGTCGTGGCTGGGTCTTCCAGCATGACAACGACACGAAGCACACAGCCATGGCAACTAAGGAGTGGCTCCGTAAGAAGCATCTCAAGGTCCTGGAGTGGCCTAGCCAGTCTCCAGACCTGAACCCAATAGAAAATCTTTGGAGGGAGCTGAAAGTCCGTATTGCCCAGCGACAGCCCCGAAACCTGAAGGATCTGGAGAAGATCTGTAGGGAGGAGTGGGCCAAAATCCCTGCTGCAGTGTGTGCAAACCTAGTCAAGAACTACAGGAAACGTATGATCTCTGTAATTGCAAACAAAGGTTTCTGTACCAAATATTAACTTCTGCTTTTCTGATGTATCAAATACTTATGTCATGCAATAAAATGCAAATTAATTACTTAAAAATCATACAATGTGATTTTCTGGATTTTTGTTTTAGATTCCGTCTCTCATCGTTGAAGTGTACCTATGATAAAAATTACAGACCTCTACATGCTTTGTAAGTAGGAAAACCTGCAAAATCGGCAGTGTATCAAATACTTGTTCTCCCCACTGTATATATATCCATAAAAATCATGCCAGCTGATTCATGATTTCGACTGGGTGAGAAACGCTGCCGGTCTGTCTCATCCCGACTCCCGACATGTTCATTACCATGGTACATCTGGAGATCGAATTTGAATATTGAAACAATTTTGCACATGTCGGAGAGACAGACAGCAAGGTTTATACAAATCGCTGCTGTTAAACTAGATGTTAGTCTAAAAAAAAATTATAATGTCTAGATGCTTTTTATAGTGGAGATCAAGCTTATAAAGTCCCTGGCTGGGCTGATGAGACAGGGGATTGCACAGTGAGATGGAACAGAGTAAATAGGCATTTTAACACCATAGATTTAGCTGGTGGTAACTTGTGGAATAGACGCTGTCTGGAATGCGGTTTTAACCAATCAGCATTCTGGACTAGACCCACCCGTTGTGTAAAATAGCAATAAGGCACCTCGGGTTTGTGGTATATGGACAATATACCACGACGCTTCACGTCGTGCCTAATAACTGCCCATAGCTGTGGTACCGTATATTTAAGCAATAAGGCCTGGGGGGGGGGGTGGTATACAACCCTTAGCCGTGTTATATTGGCCACATACCACAAACCCCTGAGTGGCCTTATTGCTAATATAAACTGGTTACCAACGTAATTAGAGCAGTAAAAATATATGTTTTGTCATACCGTGGTATACAGTCTGATATAACACGGCTGTCAGCCAATCATCATTCAGGGCTCGAACAACCCAGTTTATAATTGCCAATATACAATACACCCTAGGGCCTTATTACTGTTATGTCCGTCGTTATATGAATGAGACCAAAGCGCAGCGTGGAAAGTGTTCATGATTTTTATTACAGAACTCAGAGAAGAAGAAAAAATTATACAAAACCGAACGTAAAGTTCTGCAGGGCTAGACAGCAACTATGCAAAAACAAGATCCCACAAACTAAGGTGGAAAACAGGCTGCCTAAGTATGATCCCCAATCAGAGACAACGATAGACAGCTGCTTCTGATTGGGAACCATACCCGGCCAACAAAGAAATAGAACACAGATTGCCCACCCAAATCACACCCCGACCTAACCAAAAAGAGAAATAAAAAGTCTCTCTAAGGTCAGGGCGTGACAATTACTTAAATAAAGAATATAATAAATACACTGCTCAAAAAAATAAAGGGAACACTTAAACAACACAATGTAACTCCAAGTCAATCACACTTCTGTGAAATCAAACTGTCCACTTAGGAAGCAACACTGATTGACAATAAATTTCACATGCTGTTGAGCAAATGGAATAGACAAAAGGTGGAAATTATAGGCAATTAGCAAGACACCCCCAAAAAAGGAGTGATTCTGCAGGTGGTGACCACAGACAACTTCTCAGTTCCTATGCTTCCTGGCTGATGTTTTGGTCACTTTTGAATGCTGGCGGTGCTCTCACTCTAGTGGTAGCATGAGACGGAGTCTACAACCCACACAAGTGGCTCAGGTAGTGCAGTTCATCCAGGATGGCACATCAATGCGAGCTGTGGCAAAAAGGTTTGCTGTGTCTGTCAGCGTAGTGTCCAGAGCATGGAGGCGCTACCAGGAGACAGGCCAGTACATCAGGAGACGTGGAGGAGGCCGTAGGAGGGCAACAACCCAGCAGCAGGACCGCTACCTCCGCCTTTGTGCAAGGAGGTGCACTGCCAGAGCCCTGCAAAATGACCTCCAGCAGGCCACAAATGTGCATGTGTCTGCTCAAACGGTCAGAAACAGACTCCATGAGGGTGGTATGAGGGCCCGACGTCCACAGGTGGGGGTTGTGCTTACAGCCCAGCACCGTGCAGGACGTTTGGCATTTGCCAGAGAACACCAAGATTGGCAAATTCGCCACTGGCGCCCTGTGCTCTTCACAGATGAAAGCAGGTTCACACTGAGCACATGAGCACATGTGACAGACGTGACAGAGTCTGGAGACGCCGTGGAGAATGTTCTGCTGCCTGCAACATCCTCCAGCATGACCGGTTTGGCGGTGGGTCAGTCATGGTGTGGGGTGGCATTTCTTTGTGGGGCCGCACAGCCCTCCATGTGCTCGCCAGAGGTAGCCTGACTGCCATTAGGTACCGAGATGAGATCCTCAGACCCCTTGTGAGACCATATGCTGACATATGCACATTTGTGGCCTGCTGGAGGTCATTTTGCAGGGCTCTGGCAGTGCACCTCCTTGCACAAAGGCGGAGGTAGCGGTCCTGCTGCTGGGTTGTTGCCCTCCTACGGCCTCCTCCACGTCTCCTGATGTACTGGCCTGTCTCCTGGTAGCGCCTCCATGCTCTGGACACTACGCTGACAGACACAGCAAACCTTTTTGCCACAGCTCGCATTGATGTGCCATCCTGGATGAACTGCACTACCTGAGCCACTTGTGTGGGTTGTAGACTCCGTCTCATGCTACCACTAGAGTGAGAGCACCGCCAGCATTCAAAAGTGACCAAAACATCAGCCAGGAAGCATAGGAACTGAGAAGTTGTCTGTGGTCACCACCTGCAGAATCACTCCTTTTTTGGGGGTGTCTTGCTAATTGCCTATAATTTCCACCTTTTGTCTATTCCATTTGCACAACAGCATGTGAAATTTATTGTCAATCAGTGTTGCTTCCTAAGTGGACAGTTTGATTTCATAGAAGTGTGATTGACTTGGAGTTACATTGTGTTGTTTAAGTGTTCCCTTTATTTTTTTGAGCAGTGTAATTGATACTCACGTGTATGGGCTCCCATAGCAGCAAAATAATAAAGGCAATGATGGCTGCAACCATTGAGAGAGGACACAACAAAATCTTGAACCCCTGCAACAAAATAACTGTTGTCAAATCATTGCCCAGCATTCTGCTCATAGAATAGACCGCACTAAACATTTCCAGACAAAAGATCAGTTGGAGAGGTACTGCTTTAAACCAGAATCATCTACACCATGACTAAGTGCAGAAGGACCAAAGAGCAAAACATCCTGGGCCGTATCCACAATGAGTCTCAGAAAAGGTCGTGGGAATCCTATCAGAACCTGTTTTAAACAACAACAAAAAACTGCCAGCTCATAGTAGGTTTTAGGGTGATGTTAAGACACTGCTCAGACAGTCAACTCATAAAAGTTTCTCAGATGGTAATCATGACATTTTGACGTACTGCAAAGGAAATATCGGGCTCTATTCAATCCGTATCGCCAAAGTTCAGCATTACAGTCACATTTACTCCCGCTCCCCCCCTCTGTTTATATGTTTCATGTCTGTACGCTACTCGTATTTCTTGTTTTGGTCGTTTATTTATTAATTTCACTCCCTGTACTTGCTTCCCGGTTATTAGCGTTCCTGACCTGTTTTCTGTTTTTGTATGTGTTTAGTTGGTCAGGGCGTGAGTTGGGGTGGGCATTCTATGTTTTGTGTTTCTATGTTGGGTTAAGGTGTTGCCTGATATGGTTCTCAATTAGAGGCAGGTGTTTGACGTTTCCTCTGATTGAGAACCATATTAAGGTAGGCTGTTCTCACTGTTTGTTTGTGGGTGATTGTCGCTGTGTCTGTGTTAGTTGCACCACACGGTACTGTCTCGTCTCGTTCGTTCTTTTCCTGTTCATGCGTTCTTCGTTTTATGTAGTTCTCATGTTCAGGTCTGTTTAACGTCGTTTGTTGTTTTGTAAATTGTTCAAGTGTTCTTCGTGTTTCGTCTTGTTATTAAATTTCATTATGTATTCATCACCCGCTGCGCCTTGGTCCGCTCATTCACCACCTGCAGAACTGCAGAACTTGCTTTTTGGAGTGTGATGTCAAAAAAGCAGAGCATCTCTTTATTATGGACAGACCTCTCCCCATCTTTACAACCACTGAATCTATATGTTTTGACCATGACAGTTTACAATCTTAGGTAATTCCGTCTCCTCAACTTGTTCAACAGCCACATCATTCATTACCAGATTCAGCTGAGGTCTAGAACTTAAGGAATGATTTGTACCAAAGTGTACCACTCTTAGTTTTAGAGATGTTAAGGACCAGTTTATTACTGGCCACACATTCTAAAACAGACTGCAACTCTTTAAGGGTTTCAGTGACTTCATTAGCTGTGGTTGCTGATGCGTATATGGTTGAATCATCAGCATACATGGACACACATGCTTTGTTTAATGCCAGTGGCAGGTCATTGGTAAAAATGCAAAAGAATAGAGGGCCTAGAAAGCTGCTCTGCAGTACACCAAACTTTACATGTTTGACATTAGAGAAGCTTCCATTAAAGAAAACCTCCTGAGTTCTATTAGATATATTGCCATATCGTGGATTCAGAGCCGAGGTTGAGAAGCCATAACAAGTTTTCAACAACAGGTTATGGTCAATGATATCAAAGGCTGCACTGAAATTTAACAGTACAGCTCCCACAATCTTATCAATTTCTTTCAACCAATCATCAGTCATTTGTGTCAGTGCAGTACATGTTGAGTGCCCTTCTCTATAAGCATGCTGAAAGTATGTTGTTATTTTGTTTACAGAGAAATAGCATTGTATTTGGTCAAACACAATTTTTCCAACAGTTTGCTAAGAGCTGGCAGCAAGCTTAAAGGTCTGCTGTTAGAACCAGTAAAGGCCGCTTTACCACTCTTGGGTAGCGGAATACCTTCCTCAGATAAAAAATATGACCGATAGGAGTGGCTATAGAGTCTTATTCCATGTTAATGATGTCTGAGTAAGAGTGACTAACCAAATCCCCTTGGGCACGTGCCCTTTGTGTCTGGTTGATAATTCGATCATGATTACTACTAAGTTTAGATAGCTGGCTAGACTAATTTAACAATCAAAAAAATGTTAGCTGACATGGGCTAATTGAGTGACTGTCAGTAGGCAGGTTTCCATTGACCCAGGTTTATACGACAAAAGCAATGTTGCAACAACAAAAACATTGCAACGTGTAATGGAAACAGCCTTAACTTGCCTTGCTTTTCTGGTTGGCTGGATGCAAGTTTCACCATCAAATAATTTCAAATCTACAGGCGTGCTAGTGTACCATGGCAATACACTGGCATGTGATAATTATTAGAATATGGCAAATGTTTGTCAATTCTTCATGAGACAGATAGGTGGGAATCACTGGACACGTTAATGGAAATATTTTGTGACTAACATAAGAGAAAAACTGCTGACGCCCAACCATATTTTGAAATTGCACCTTGTGTATTCTACCTCTCAACAGTAAGTTGGGACCCTGACTGAGTCCCCCTGGTTGGTTGGCTGGATGCAAGCTTCACCATCAAATGATTTCAGATCTACAGGAGTGCAAGTTTCACCATGGCTGGCATGGACCGTGGCGATACACTGGCATATAATAATTATTAGAATATGGCAAATTTGTCAATTCTTGCATTCTATCCATTCTGGCTTTTGGGACAGGAAACAGATAGGTGGGAGAATCACTGGACAAGTTAATGGAAATATAGATTATGACTGACATAACAGAAAACTGCTGATTGGCAATCACATTTTGAAATTGCACCTTGTGTATTCTACTATTCTAACTCTCAACAGTAAGTTCAGTCCTCCCCCAGAAAAAAAAATTGAAAGGTGAGATTCTTATGACTAAAAAAGAGGTTTCTCCGCACTTACGACCAATTTTCTACTCTTTGTGGATACAGCCCCAGCTGTACGAAGTCATGGAGATTTCCCTAAACAAGACATTAAATATTGAAATCCATATTATGACTTACCTTATGCCAAAGTGTCTGGCCTTTTGGAAGACTCATTACCAAGAGTGAAGGCCGAATGAGAGTGCTAATAAGCATACACGTAGAGGGTGCAGATGTGTGCAGTGCAGGAGTAGGAGTAGTGATAGTAGGAGTAGGAGTAGTGATAGCAGGAGTAGTGATAGCAGGAGTAGTGATAGTAGGAGTAGTAGGAGTAGTAGTAGTAGTAGTAGTAATAGGGGTAGTAGTAGTAATAGGAGTAGTGATAGTAGTAGTAATAGGGGTAGTAGTAGTAGTAGGACAGGTGGTGATGTTAATGGCCTCTGGTATCCAGAACTTCATCATGTTTTTAATAAATGTGACTCTGAAAAATATAAAGAAACATGCTTTCAGACAATGTCCCTTTTACTGTAGTGCGACAACAGCATATTACAGTCAATTCATTCATGAATAAATGAATGCATGAATAATGACCTGAAATAGAAAACTCCATTGTATGGTGCTCTCCACTTGGCTTCGATGAATGTCTTGGCTTGGTTGTTGGGTTGGGTAACAGCAGCTGCCTACACACACATTTTAGAGTCATGGACAGACTGACATCAAAGGTGCCATACAGTTCATTTCAAAGCTCCTTAGCTTGATGACACCTTTTTACCAGTATCATTGTCTGATCATGAGACTGATGCTTGACCATGTGAGATGAGGAATAAGGAGGGTAAAATAAACTGCAATAAGAGGGTAACTAAGCAACAAGAGGGGGAAAACACTTATATTAGAGCAGACTCACTGGATTGCCATTGCACTGAAGAAGGCGGCTATGAGTGGGAGTGAGCAGAGTGAAGGTGCCAACAGCAGGTCCATCCTGTGATTCCCTAGCCTCCAACAGAAACCCTTTAAACGGAGTGGCAGGATCAGCTTGGAGTGACACTGTAACACATTATTAGAAACATAGACAGGTTCATACTTTTCAAACACAAAAATAGTAATCTATTGTAGGAGGTACCAACTATACTGAACAAAAATATAAATGCAACGTGTAAAGTTTTGGTCCCCTGTTTCATGAACTGAAATTAAAGATCCCAGACATTTTCCTTATGCACCTAAAGCTTATTTCTCTCAAATTATGTGCACAAATTTGTTTATGGCCCTTTTAGTGAGCATTTAGTTTTTGCCAAGATAATCCATCCACCTGACAGTTGTGGCATATCAAGAAGCTGATTAAACAGTATGATCATTACACAGATGCACCTTGTGCTGGGGACAATAAAAGGCCACTCTAAAATGTGCAATTTTGTCACACAACACAATGCCACAGATGTCTCAAGTTTTTAGGGAGTGTGCAATTGGCATGCTGACTGCAGGAATGTCCACAAGAGCTGTTGCCAGAGAATGTAATGTTTATCTCACTACCATAAGCCACCTCCAACGTCGTTTTAGAGAATTTGGCACTACGTCCAACTGGCCTCACAACCACAGACCATGTGTAACCATGCCAGTCCAGGACCTCCACATCCGGCTTCTTCACCTGTGGGATCGTCTGAGACCAGCCATCCGAACAGCTGATGAAACTGTGGGTTTGCACAACCAAGGAATTTCTGCACAAACTGTCAGAAACCATCTCAGGGAAGCTCATCTGCGTGCTCGTCATCCTCACCAGGGTCTTAACCTGACTGCAGTTCGGCGTCGTAACCGACTTCAGTGGGCAAATGCTCACCTTCAATGACCACTGGCACGCTGGCGAAGTGTGCTCTTCACGAAAGAATCCCGGTTTCAACTGTACCGGAAGGATGGCAGTTTTAGGCGTCTTGTGGGCGAGCTGTTTGCTGATGTCAACGTTTTGAACCGAGTGCCCCATGGTGGCAGTGGGATTGTGATATGGGCAGGCATAAGCTACGGACAACGAACACAATTGCATTTTATTGATGGCAAATTTAATGCACAGAAATACAGTGACGAGATCCTGAGGCCCATTGTCGTGCCATTCATCCAGCGCCATCGCCTCATGTTTCAGCATGATGATGCACGGCCTCATGTCGCAAGGATCTGTACACAATTCCTGGAAGTTGAAAATGTTCCAATTCTGCCTGCATACTCAGACATGTCACCCATTGAGCATGTTTGGGATGCTGTGGATCAATGTGTACAACAGCGCTTTCCAGTTCCCGCCAATATCCAGCAACATTGCACAGCCAATGAAGAGGAGTGGGACAACATTCCACAGGCCACAATCAACAGCTTGATCAACTCCATGTGAAGGAGTTGTGTCATCCTGCATGAGGCAAATGGTGGTCACATCAGATACTGACTGGTTTTCTGATCCACACCCCTACCTTTTCTTTAAAGGTATCTGTGACGAACAGATGCATATCTGTAATTCCCAGTCATGTGAAATCCATAGATTTCCTTATATGAATTGTAACTCAGTCAAATCTTTGAAAGTGTTGCATGTTGCGTTTCATATTTTTGTTCAGTGTATAATGTGTTCTGTACCATCCACTATTATGCTTCACATATATAATACATTATGTAACCCATGGTTCATCAAGCTTGTCTGACAAGGCCCAATTAGGGTTGCGTTTACACAGGCAGCCCAATTCTGATATTTTTTCCACTATTTAGTATTTTGACCAATCACATTAGATCTTTACGAGTCAGATCTTTTTCAGAGCTGAAATATCAGAACTGGACTTCCTGTGTAAATGCAGAATATTGGGTTCTTTATTCTTAAATACATTTATTAATTTACTCCAAGTTGCACACATTTATTCACATGCACACAAACACACACACATTCAGGGTGCTTTGATCTTTACCTATAGTCTCATATCCTGCAGCACTGGAACAGAAATGTTTTGGGACACTAAACGGACCACTCTCAGGTGTGGGAGAACCATGTTGGGGCAACATTGTGCCACAGGACATGTCAACACCACCGCTACTAAAACCAGTCACAGTTTCAATGGTGGCAATGCCAATCAAAATGGCGAGGGCCATTTGGGCGGAGCACATCTGAAAAGCAGGGTGTGTGTCAAAGCACTGTTTCTTAAAATATCTTAACTTCCACAGTCAGATTGTAAGCAGTGTGGTAATATGTATATAAAAGTAAAGTACCCACCATGAGTGTATTTGACCCCCAAACCTTGACTAAGGTAGGCTAGGCTACAACAATCAGCTCTACTGTAGAAATTTGAGGATCATTTGCATCAAATCAGTGTTTGATTACTTTATTGGAGTCTTTATTGTAGACGGGTTGCCTCCCACATTAACAATGTTCCAGCATACTGCCCTAGGTCTGGGATTTCTGAGACTAACTTTGAGGAGGCCAATCAGATTTGACAAGGGTTTTTACTTTAGTTGTAAAATCATATGCAGTGGTACTATTGAGGAAAATGTCAATTAAAGTCTGGTGTCAGAGATGCCCACTATCTATGGTTATAACATCTGTCTAGAAAAGACTCCATGCGTTAATAGCCTATGCGGTACACAGATGACAGTTCACAGACGGCAATAGTGGTTGATTTGGGCCAGAGATTTCCGGAACACCGTACCGGCATTTCTCATTTTTGGGGAATTACGACCTGGCTTGTCTATAAAAATAGCCTATTGCTGGCACAGATTCACACGACGAGGCAGAAAAGGTTGATCAAAGCGGAATGAAGGTGGGATCTTCATTGAATAGCAATGGAGAGTGGGCATTCATTTCCTGATTCCGCTTCGTTCAAATGTATTTGCTGCTAGTCTGTGAATCTGTGGGTGACAGTATGGTGTTCGAGATTGCGCAGATTGAAAATGCGCCAGGCTGAAATGGCAAGATGCGCTGTTCCAAATTGTCAAATTAGGGTTTGTAAGCAGTGGCGGAACATGAGTTTTATACATGGGGTGGCCAAGGCTACTTCAGGGGGTCCATAGACCATGGCAGAAAATGAGTGTGTAATCCTAACCTGGCATCTAAGGAGCATGAATGAATCCTATGATTGCTGATTAGAGGTAGAAGTGATAATTGACTTAACTCGGAGTTCTTCAATGTGGCAGATAATGTAGTCCAAAAGGGTTACTTTACTGTAATTAATTAACATACTATGAATAGTCAGTGTCTCTACCTCAGAACTGCAGCTCAATTTCTTTCTCTCTCACAAACACACACGAGAGATTTGGGTCACTCTATTTTCATGAATATATAATCTGGGTCTAAGTGTTGAACTTCCAAAATATATTCTGAAAATAAAGCTCAAGCACCAAGGAGATAGCATTTGTGTGTTACATAAATAGCATTGTTTATTTACAAAAAAATACAATTTACAAAAAACAATGACATATCAAGCAGAAATGGACTTTAAAAATAATTTGTTCCCATCAATATTAAACTTACAGTATCATATTTATGCTCATATATATTATGTTAACTAATAGCAAAGAAAAGTTTCACAACTTAAATCTGTGTGACATGATACCCTTTGGATTTATCATTTTAGAATGTCAGTGTTTCTAGCTAGTACACAGTGCAGGTTTTATCCTAGGTAGATTTAAAAACAACATAATTCGAGGTGACTTAACCTGTCATCAACCATTGTTGTCCTAAGGTGGGTTTTAATCCGTTTTAAAGCTGAGAAGCTTTTCGCGCAAGAAGCACTGCTGACTGGTGTAACAGAAATCTTACAAAGTTGAAATAGCTCATGGAAGACCTCTTTAGAAGGTTCTAGAAACAAAACAAAGTCAAGGACAGTAGACGGTCTGTCCCTTCCACTTTTCTCTCTCCTATCAAGAAGCCGCTTGGTTTGATGAACCTCATGTTTGAAGTCCTCTAAATCTGACTCAAAGGTCTGAGCAAAGGCAAACGGAGGCTTCTCATTCAAGAATGTTGTACTCTTTGGGATGAGAGACTGGACCCCTTGCATTATCTCGCAATTCTTCTTTGAAAAACGCCTCTGCAGCTCAGCTGTGAGACTGTCAAGCACCTGATAAAAGATTGCTCTTTGGAAGCTCTCTCTGTAACGGCTGTCGTTGCATGAAGGAAGATCGGACCAAAGCGCAGCGTGGTAGGTGTTCATGATTTTTATTTACACTGAACACTAGAACAAAAATAACAAAGTGAGAAATGAAACCGAAACAGTCCTGTCAGGTGCTGAACACTAAACAGAAAACAACTACCCACAAACACAGGTGGGAAAATGCTACCTAAGTATGGTTCCCAATCAGAGACAACGATAGACAGCTGTCCCTGATTGAGAACCATACCCGGCCAAAACAAAGAAATACCAAAACATAGAAAAATGAACATAGAATGCCCACCCGAACCAAAATAGAGACATAAAAAGCTCCCTAAGGTCAGGGCGTGACACTCACCATCACTTTGGTCACTATTTTTCTGTCCCACAGTGCTCATCATCAATGAGTCGTGAAATCTTAAGCTTGTTTTAGGCTGTCTTTTACACACCGTTTGTACACTTATTTTACAGTGCTCTGAAAACTCTTCAAGCTCTTTCCATAGTTCTCAAAAGTAACTCTCACTTCTGTAGTCCTGTAATGTGTCTAAGGGCACCTACTAGATCCACAGCCCTTGTGAGGTCAAGAGAGCTTGATTGGAGCATGTCAGAAAGACATTTGGTATCACCAAACACTTTACGAAAGGTAACCAAAAGCCCTATGAAATGTAAATCTATCTGAGAAAGAAGGCCCCTTGCCTCCACTGATCTATCACCACTATTTTCAAGTGTGATGTCCTGTAGCACTCTCAGAACTGCTGGAAGCCTGTCCCTCAGATTACAGCATGCCATGTACAGTGGGGCAAAAAAGTATTTAGTCAGCCACCAATTGTGCAAGTTCTCCCACTTAAAAATATGAGAGAGGCCTGTAATTTTCATCATAGGTACACTTCAACTATGACAGATAAAATGAGAAATAAAAATCCAGAAAATCACATTGTAGGATTTTTTATTCATTTATTTGCAAATTATGGTGGAAAATAAGTATTTGGTCACCTACGAACAAGCAAGCTCTGGGCTGCTCTGGGGTCCGGTGGTGATGCAAGGGCTCGGGTCTGCTTGCACCTGATCTGCCGGTATGTTCTTCTTTAAAAATAAGTCTGATATCTCTTCCTTTATTGTCATGTTTAATTGATTCTATAGAAAAATAAAACAGTCTATGGTTACATCTAAGCATCCAATTATCCACATTTTAGTCCAAACTCAATCTTAATTACAAATCTCCATTATCATAACTGTACGTTAAAATCAACTACCAGCCTTAGTTATTAGTCAGATCATGGCTAGCCCTACTCTGCAGTAAGTAACTTAGCTAGCTATAATTTCTTAGCCTGTTTGCTATCATAAAGGTGCATCTGCAAATTGTGGTAATCTTTTGAGTAACGTTAATAGATTGATAACAATTCTGCATTTTGAGTTCAAGTATGAAAATCTAACTGAGTTAATGGATTTCAAATTGCTGAATGTTAACTTGCTGAACACTGACAACTGTAGCCTACTACTTCCCCCACATATGCTTAACACCCTGGCTGTCCTACAATCTTAACCAGATGCCTCAATCTCACACAAATTATCAAGGAACCTACCAGGTACAACCCCAAATTCGTAAACATGGGCACCCTCATAGATATCATCCAAATCACCAAATTTAGTAGATTCATTCCAATTTCTTACACATCTGACTGATCTGACCTTGACATTCCACAGTTCCTGAAATAGTTCCACAAACAGGTGTAAGTAGCCAAGTGTGATCCCACTTCTGACACTAGTGTAATGAAATCAAATAAAATCATATTCTTCACATGCTTCATAAACAACAGGTGTAGACTAACAGTGAAATGCTTACTTACGGGCCCTTTGTCAAAAATGCAGAGATAAAGAAAATAGAGATATAATGGAAACGTAGTAATAGTAATAATAAACACACAATTGCCCTCTAATTACACCTCTGCTGTTTTCAACCAGGATCTCAGCGATCACTGCCTCATTGCCTGTCCGTTATGGGTCCGCGGTCAAACGACCACCCCTCACCACTGTCAAACACTTCTGCGAGCAGGCCTTTCTAATTGACCCGGTTTCCTGGAAGGATATTGACCTCATCCCGTCAGTAGAGGATGTCTGGTTGTTCTTTAAAATGTGCTTTCCTCACCATCTTAAATAAACATGCCCCTTTCAAAAAATGTAGAACTAAGAAGAGATATAGCCCTTGGTTCACTCCAGACCTGACTGCCCTTGACCAGCACAAAAACATCCTGTGGCGTACTGCACTAGCATCGAATAGTCCCCGCGATATGCAACTTTTCAGGGCAGTCAGGAACCAATATACACAGTCAGTTAGGAAAGCAAAGACTAGCTTTTTCAAACAGAAATTTCCATCCTGCAGCACTAATTCCAAAAAGTTTTGGGACACTGTAAAGTCCATGGAGAATAAGAGCACCTCCTCCCAGCTGCCCACTGCACTGAGGCTAGGAAACACTGTCACCACCGATAAATCCACGATAATCGAGAATTTCAATAAGCATTTTTCTACGGCTGGCCATGCTTTCCACCTGGCTACCCCAACCTCGGCCAACAGCTCTGCACCCCTGGCCCAGGCCCCCCCGCTTGTCCTTCACCCAAATCCAGACAGCTGATGTTCTGAAAGAGCTGCAAAATCTGGATCCCTACAAATCAGCTGGTCTAGACAATCTGGACCCTCTCTTCCTAAAATTATCCGCCGCCATTGTTGCAACCCTTATTACTAGTCTGTTCAACCTCTCGTATCGTCTGAGATTCCTAAAGATTGGAAAGCAGCTGCGGTCATCCCCCTCTTCAAAGGGGGTGACACTCTAGACCCAAACTGTTACAGACCTATATCCATCCTGCCCTGCCTTTCTAAAGTCTTCGAAGTCCTCTTCAACCGATCGCTGCCCTTACCCGCCCGCTCGACTAGCATCACTACGCTGGACGGTTCTGACTTAGAATATGCGCGCAACTATAAATACCTAGGTGTCTAGTTAGACTGTAAACTCTCCTTCCAGACTCACATTAAGCATCTCCAATCCAAAATTAAATCTAGAAACGGCTTCCTATTTCGCAACAAAGCCTCCTTCACTCATGCTGCCAAACATAGTCAGTTTTACTAGGGTATCCTACCGATCCTTGACTTCGGTGATGTCATTTACAAAATAGCCTCCAACAGTCTACTCAGCAAATTGGATACAGTCCATCACAGTGCCATCCGTTTTGTTACCAAGGGCCCATATATTACAACCTACCACTGCGACCTGTATGCTCCCGTTGGCTGGTTCTCGCTTCATATTCATCGCCAAACCCACTGGCTCCAGGTCATCTATAAGTCTTTGCTAGGTAAAGCGCCGCATTATCTCAGCTCACTGGTCACCATAGCAACACCCACCCGTAGCACACGCTCCAGCAGGTATATTCCTCTGGTGATCCCCAAAGCCAACACCTCATTGGACCACCTTTCCTTCCAGTTCGCTGCTGCAAATGACTAGAATGAATTGCAAAAATCACTGAAGTTGGAGACATATCTCCCTCACTAACCTTAGGCGTCAGCTGTCAGAGCAGCTTACCGATCGCTGCAGCTGTACACAGCCCATCTGTAAATAGCCCATCCAACCAACTACCAACCTAATCCCCATTTTTGTTTTTCTGCTCTTTTGTGCACCAGTATTTCTTCTTGCACATCCTCATCTGCACATCTATCACTCCACTGTAAATTGCTAAATTGTAATTACTTCGCCACTTGACCTATTTATTGCCTTACCTCCTCCTTCATTCATTTGCACACATTGTATACAGATTTTTCTATTGTGTTATTGACTGTACTTTAGTTTATCCCATGTGTAACTCTGTTGTTTTTGTCGCACTGCTTTGCTTTATCTTGGCCAGGTCACAGTTGTAAATGAGAAGTTCTCAACCACGTACCTGGTTAAATAAAGGTGAAATAAATAAAATAAATAAAAAATTTGCTAAACATTTGTATACGCGTGTATTACTAGCACAGATGTAAACAATGTTAGGCTAAATTGGGAACCGATCTCTCTTATCTGATTAACTGTCTGTTCATGGAGCCAAAGGTCTAACGTTAACTTACACAGCAACTCAACTTACATATAAGTTGTTCAGGAAACCTAAACCCGATGCTAAACCTTAACTTACTTCAAATATGATGCTTTCGCCAATTGCGAAAGGAGCTCGTGGAGCTGTGGGAATATTCTCTCTTCTGTATGTTCTTCTTATTCTTCTGTATCTCGCAAGCAATGTTATAATTCTCTCTTCCTCGTCCTCAATTTGAAAACGTCAAAATAAATGCTTCTTTCAACAAGAGGCTACTGCCAGTAGCGAATGTCGTTTTGGGGTGTCAGGGATGTCCAGTGCCACCCCGGACACACCTCTGCCTCCGCCCCTGTTTGTAAGCTCATGATAAATAATGGATATTAGTTTAATAATTGGTGTTAATATAATTCATGAAAGCACACCATTGAATATGATCAATCAATAAAAAAACGACATTATCGTATAATATAAGGCATTATCGGAATGACCCTTCAGTACATGTCTGTGGTGCTGCGTGTGTGCCATTGTGAGTGGGCCGTTCCCGAGGAGAGAGAGTGCAACATTTCAGCAGCAGGTATAAAATAATGACTGACAGACTAACAACTTGCTGTGCATAGAGCTCCCCTGAAACATGAATAGTTGCAACACAATTTCACACTCAATTCGTGGAAATATGTACAAAAAGTATTTCAGCAGTTTTTGTGCGTTTTTGTGGAGCCTACATTACACAATTTTCTTCAATGCATTTAATACAATGCTCCACTTTTTCGTTTACATTACACCATTTCTTTCATAATACATTTTACAAGAGGCTATTTCAAATTTTATGAGGGTTGCCAGACTGGGAAAGGCATCGATTCTAGGCCGTAGAAAATCCTACATCCATCTCATTAGATCAGAACAGGATGGATCAACAGTGATTCATATTACTGGTTTGCATCGTAAAAAAAAGGATAGTTGTGTTTTGCTGCATAACACACTTACATTATTTGTCTACCCATATGATGTGGATCATTGTCAGGTTATTGATATTTAAGCTTCAGTCACAAAATAACACCATGGTTGTAATAACACTTTACACAGGTCCTTTGTAAATGTGTAGAATGTGTTTGCTTAACGTATGTAAATTCAACAGTTACAGAGGATTTTCCTCTGAATAACTGGTCAGGGCATAACACTTTCCATTCAGCTTCATGCATCTTTGATGTAAGGCTTAATTACACCTTCACTGAATAATTCTATCCGTCATGCCCATTGTTCACTAGACATATCAATGTAATTACACCCAACACAATGTTGAAAAACAGAATGCTTCCCAACACTAGATCACAGAACTAGACGTGAGCTGGATGTGATCCCAACACTGCCACCAATGTAGAGGAAGAAAGTGAAAGCTGCAACAGGGACTCTAACCAGGGCTCATACATTGCAAAGTGAGCGCTAATGGCCGTTGCCATGAAAGCTTAGTACTTGGTAGGGGTGGCAACCATCCTCCAAGATAGCTACAGGGCTGGATCAAAAGCCAAGCCTGCACACCCAGAAGCTCTCCAGGTGGAGGGTTGACCACATGTTCTATGTTGGGGGCTAATTGCCTTGATCAAGGGCACAACGGCAGGAGGTGGTAAGTCAACATGGGATCAGACACAGCAGCTTTCCAGTGTCAATAATGTTTACTTTTTCATGAATGCTATAATATTAATAGTCATCAAAATTTGGTTAAAAGTCATGGAGAAGTAAATACTCAGAGGTCACTATAGCATAACGACATTTGTTAATTTCAGTGAACATAGTCTAATGGACTGACTTGGAAAAAGACAGCTCCTGCACTTATTCCATCCCAAGTCAAGGACTGGGTGGCACTTGGAGACAGTCAGCGACAGTACGTTACACAGTGGTGTAAAGTATTTAGGTTAAAAAAAAAGTTTAAAGTACTACTTAAGTCGTTTTTTGGGGGTATCTTTACTTTTTACATTTGACAACTTTTACTTTACTACATTCCCTAAGAAAATAATGTACTTTTTACTTAATATTTTTTCCCTGACACCCAAAAGTACTCTTTATATTTTGAATGCTTAGCAGGACAGGAAAATGGTCTAATTCACACACTTATCAAGAGAACATCCCTGGTCTTCCCTACTGCCTCTGATCTAGTGGACTGAAACACAAATGCTTAATTTTCCCCTGGCTATCTGTAAATAAAAAAACAAGAAAATGGTTCCTTCTGGTTGGCTTAATATAAGAAACTTTAAATTATTTATACTTTTGATACTTAAGTATATTTAAAACCAAATACTTTGACTTTTTCTCAAGTAGGATTTTACTGGGAGACTTTCACTTGTACTTGAGTAATTTTCTATTGAGGTATCATTACTTTTACTCAAGTATGACAATTGGGTACTTTTCCCAACTTATGTAACTAAAGATATCTAAGGCCGATAAGAATAAAAAACTGAATTATCACAGTAAAGAATTTTATTTTATTTCTTACCTTGTTTAAGGAAGGAGTAACGTACCTTGCCAACGCGCGGACTGAAAATGGAATGCCAATAAGGAAGTATGCCAAAGAGCTGTGCAAACAAACATGACATTTCATAATCCTAGTAGATATTAATTCCGGATCAAATCACCATATTTGGTAGATGAATTCCAATTCCTATTTCTTACACATCTGACCTTGACATTCCACAGTTCCTGAAATAGTTCCACAAACAGGTGTAAGTAGTGTGATCCCACTTCTGACACTAGTGCAATGAAATCAAATAAAATGTTATTCTTCACATGCTTCATAAACAACAGGTGTAGACTAACAGTGAAATGCTTACTGCAGAGATAAAGAAAATAGAGAAATAATGGAAACGTGGTAAAAGTAATAATAAATACACAATGAGTAACGATAACTTGGCTATATACACGTGGTACCAGTACAGGGTCAATGTTCAAGGGTATGAATTAATTGAGGTAGATACACTACTAAAATATGTGGACACCTGCACATTGAACATCTCATTCCAAAATCATGGGCATTAATATGGAGTTGGTCCCCCCCTTTGCAGCTATAACAGCCTTCACTCTTTTCCACTTGATGTTGGGACTTTCTTCCATTCAGCCACAAGAGCATTAGTGAGGTCGGGCACTGATCTTGGGTGATTAGGCCTGGCTCGCAGTAGATGTTCCAATTCATCCCAAAAGTGATCGATGGGGTTGAGGTCAGGGCTCTGTGCAGGCCAGTCAAGTTCTTCCACACCAATTTCAACAAACCATTTCTGTATGGACCTCACTTTGTGCATGGGGGCATTGACATCCTGAAACAGGAAAGGGCTGTGATGGAAATGTTCTTGTGTGTATGTAATCGTATGTTTAGCACAATGCTGCTTTTGTAATAACCTGGTTGGGTTCATGCCAGTAACTGGATGACTGCAAAGGAGGAAACCACACTATCACTCATAAGCAAATTGGCAGTACGCCCAGAATACTATTTTAGGACTAGAGAAGTAATAAAAATGTCTCAGTTTCAAGGGCAGAAGCCCTGTGTGGTATAAATTAGTCACATACAGAAACAAACATGCATATAACGTGTTAGCGTAGCAGTATAAAAGGACTGAAAGGGAACCTCCCCTTCAGAGTTTTCATCAAGTTTGTATTGAGTTTGTGAACCTCTACAGCCGTAATAATAAAGATTGCTTAGGGGTCCTTAGGGGTGGATTTCTACAACAGGGCCTTCCCCAAACTGTTGCAACAAAGTTGGAAGGACAGAAGTCTAGAATCGCCCCTCATTGTATGCTGAAGCATTAAGATTTCCCTTCACTGGAACTAAGGGGCCCAGCCCGAACCATGAAAAACAACCCTCCTCCACCAAACTTTACACTATGCATTCAGGCAAGTAGCGTTCTCATGGCATCCGCCAAACCCACATCTATACGTCTGACTGCCAGTGTGATACAAGCGTGATTCATCACTCCAGAGAACGCGTTTCCACTGCTCCAGAGTCCAATGGTGGCGAGCTTCACACCACTCCAGCCGACGCTTGACATTGCGCATGGTGATCTTAGGCTGCTCGGCCATGGAAACCCATTTCATGAAGCTCCCGACGAACAGTTCTTGTGCTCATGTTGCTTCCAGAGGCAGTTTGGAACTCAGTAGTGAGTGTTGCAACCAAGGACAGATGATTTTTACGCTCTTCAGCATTTGGCGGTCCCGTTCTGTGAGCTTGTATGGCCTACCACTTCACGGTTGAGCCATTGTTGCACCTAGACATTTCCACTTCACAATAACAGCACTTACAGTTGACCGAGGCAGCTCTAGCAAGGCAGAAATGTTAAAAAACTGACTTGTTGGAAATGTGGCATCCTATGACAGTGTCTCATTGTAAGTCACTGAGCTCTTCAGTACGGGCCATTCTACTGCCAATGTTTGTCTATGGAGATTGCATAGCTGTGTGCTCGATTTTATAAACCTGTCAGCAATGGGTGTGGCTGAAATAGCTGAATCCAATCATTTGAAGGGGTGCCCACATACACTACATTGCCAAAAGTATCTGCTGAATTTAGTGGTGAATCAGGGGCTCTGTTCAGTTCTTATTTCTCTTGTTTTATAGACTTGATGCGCTCCATCAGGTTTTTCTCAGCCTCCGTGTCAGAGTCTAGTGGCTCATCGTTCTCAGGGACCATCGTCAGGTCAGAGCACTTCTTATGCACCTAGGAGAGAACACACACACACACACACACACACACACACACACACACACACACACACACACACACACACACACACACACACACACACACACACACACACACACACACACACACACACACACACACACACACACACACACACACACACACAGTTACTCATAGCACCTCAACGAGTAGCAAGTCCTTCCCACACTGGTTTAGAGGATGGGGTGGGGGTGCCTGTGTAACGTCATCATGCATAGTGTTTATTTATTTCATGCCTCTGTCATTCCAGTGAGCTATGGTAACTAGAGGAAGGCAGGCGGTTTTGTCATGATGAGTAGGGATTAACAGACACTATGCAACTGTTATTCAACCACACAACATGTAGGAACATGTCAGTATCGGGTGTGAGGGTTTTTATGACGATTTTACTATTGAATGAAGCTATAGGCTGCGAATCAAAGCAATGGTTATTTTACTCCAGGAGTAAAAGACATCATCAAGAAGACAACTCATTCCCATGTCAATTATAAGGCTTGGTTCCGGTTAACAGGGAGAATCCACAAACCATCCATCCAATCCTGAGGTTGTACAGTGGGGAATCATATATGTTCCATACAGCACAAGCGGGCTATGATCAAGAGTTAATGTCACCAAATACTAGTCAAACCACAAACAAGTCACATGTAGAAAAGACCAACATCAACCCACACCGTCACTCTGAAGAACCTTCACATCACAGATACTGAGGGCTGAAACCAACATGCAGTATAACAGGGGTCTAACATCGCATAGAGGTACTAGTAGTAGGTATGCAGGCCTTTGTTCTAGCAGTACTGATGTAACAGTATAACTTGAACCAGGGACCCTCTGCACACATCAACAACAGCCACCCACGAAGCATCGTTACCCATCGCTCCACAAAGGCTGCGGCCCTTGCTGAGCAAGGGGAACCACTACTTCAAGGTCTCAGAGCAAGTGACGTCACCGATTGAAAGGCTATTAGCGCGCACCACCGCTAACTAGATAGCCATTTCACATCCGTTACACTGACACACACCTAGCATTGACACACACCTAGCACTGACACACACCTCCGTCACAGAATCAACTGATCATTGTCTTCGCCTGGATCCAGGTGTGTAACTGCTGGACTGGAACAAAAGCCTGCATGCCCAGTTGCTCTCCAGAAACATAGTTGGGAGACCACTGCAGCACTGTATACCATCAATTAGTATGAAGAGGAGAGAGGGGATGGGGGGAGTCATCGACTACTACAAGTCATGCACAGACGGTTGGTTAAGACAAACGGCATCTAGCTACCAGGAAGACCAGAGCAACGTGGATACGTACCACCACTCCTTTGTAAGGAGCAGAAAATCTGAGGGGCAAATGCCAGTGCAGCTGAAGAAAAAAAAAAGGGAGAACCACAAAACAATGAGCAGCAACCCATGGTGGATATTGGACAATACACTGACACTCAAAAACCTGCAGCCTTACTGGACTAGGAGTGTAGTAGTACAGCCCTGCCCTACAGTATGTAGTAAATACAGTTGGTGACTATGGTCGGTCTGTCTACTGAGTCTATGGACCTGGTAAGTGTCAGTGTTGGGATCAATTCAGAAAGCGACAGAGAAGCAGTGAGGAAAATTGGAATAGAAATGTCAGTTTACTTCCTGAATTGGTAGTGTCTAGACAGACCAGACCATGTAGAATTGTCCTCACCGTGTTCTGTCTCTTGAGTTTGAGCTGGTTGACAGCCAGAGCCTCAGCGTGCTCCAGCTGTTCGATCTCCTCCAACTTCTCATTGTAGCGTCTGATCTGCTCGTTGATCAACATCTCCACACACCTGGGACACAGAGACATTACCTGCTAGTTAGAATCTCTATTGTGGTAAAGGCATTGCATTGGTTTCTGTACAGTGGGGGTCGTACCTAGTTGCCTGAACAAAATATTCACTTGATAACAGCAATTTGTTTTTATTTAACTAGGCAAGTCAGTTAAAAACAAATTCTTATTTACAAATACGGCCTACCAAAATATAGGACAAAGCACACATCCCGACAAGAGAGACCACACAGCACCATTACATAAAGAGAGACCTAAGACAACATAGCAAGGCAGCAACACATGACATGGTAGCAGCACAAAACATGGTACAATCATTATTGGGCACAGACAACAGCACAAAGGGCAAGAAGGTAGAGACAACACGTCACGCAAAGCAGCCACAACTGTCAGTAAGAGTGTCCATGATTGAGTCTTTGAATGAAGAGATTGAGATAAAAGTGTCCAGTTTGAGTGTTTTTTGCAGCTCGTTCCAGTCGCTAGCTGCAGCAAACTGAAAAGACGAGCGACCCAGGGGTGTATGTGTTTTGGGGACGTTTAATTAACAGAATGTGACTGGCAGAACGGGTGTTGTATGTGGAGGATGAGGGCTGCAGTCTATCTCAGATAGGGAGGAGTGAGTCCTACAAGGATTTTATAAATAAGCATCAACCAGTGGGTCTTGCAACTGGTATACAGAGATGACCAGTTTACAGAGGAGTATAGAGTGCAGTGATGTGTCCTATAAGGAGCATTGGTGGCAAATCTGATGGCCGAATGCTAAAGAACATCTAGCCGCTCGAGAGCACCCATACCTGCCGATCTATAAATGATGTCTCCGTAACCTAGCATGGGTAGGATGTTCATCTGAATCAGGGTTAGGTTGGCAGCTGGGGTGAAAGAGGAGCGATTACGATAGAAGAAACCAAGTCTAGATTTAACTTTATCCTGCAGCTTTGATATGTACTGAGAGAAGAACCGTGTACTGAGAGAAGAACCGTGTACCGTCTCGCCATACTCCCAAGTACTTGTATGAGGTGACTACCTCAAGCTCTAAACCCTCAGAGGTAGTAATAACACCTGTGGGGAGAGGAGCATTCTTCTCACCAAACCACATGACCTTTGTTTTGGAGGTGTTCAGGGCAGAGAAAGCTTGTTGGACATGTGGTAAACAGTGGGGTGTTGGGTTTAGCGTGCAGAGATTGACACAGAGACAGGGAGGCTTTAGTCCGCAAAAACATCTTTACTAAGACAGAAAATAAATATAAAGAAAATCACTTCGGTTTCGCTCAGTCCTTCTTCTCTACTTTTGCTTGGTGTCGGTCTCTCCCCCTTCTCTCCCGCGGTGTGCCACCGTGCTCCTTTTATTTGGCCTCCACGGCTGGTTGGCACTTTCCTCTAATTACCTCCACTTAGAGCTGTCTGTGTCGGGGTGCCCAGCTCCTGTATTCCCAGCAGAGGGAGCCAACGTCACCTCATGTACCTCCCCTCTATTACCATCCCCCGGGGTAGAACTCCCGGGATACCAAAGACACTAAGAAAGCTTTGTTTAACACAAAATCCGGGGAGGGGCCAGCTGAGCATAACACTATTGTCTGCATATACTGTAAATGGATGAGAGAGCTTCCTACTGCCTGAGCTATGTTGTTGATGCAACTTGAGAAGAGCGTGGGGCCTAGGATTGAGCCTTGGGGTACTCCCTTGATGACAGGCAGTGGCTGAGACAGCAGATTTTCTGACTTTATACACTGCACTCTTTGAGAGAGGTAGTTACTGTAGCAAACCAGGCCAAAGACCCCAATATACATTAGCCGGCTCACTAGAATGGAATGGTCTACCGTATCAAAAGCTTTGGCCAAGTCAATAGAAATAGCAGCACAAGATTGCTTAGAATCAAGGGCAATGGTGACATCGTTGAGGACCTTTAACTTCTTATTGATCCCTTCGCGCGCCAATCCCTTTAGCGGGATTGATTTGACAACACCCAGTGAAATTGCAGCGCGCCAAATTCAAAAACAGAAATACTCATAATAAGAATTCATAGAGCATACAAGTGTTATACATCGGTTTAAAGATTAACTTCTTGTTAATCCAGCCGCAGTGTCAGATTTCAAAAAGTCTTTACGGCGAAAGCAGACCATGCGATTATCTGAGGACAGCGCCCAGCATACCAACACATGGAAATCAGATTTCAACCAGGCAGGTTTCAACCAGGCAAGTCAGAAATAACGATATAATTCATGCCTTACCTTTGAAGATCTTCTTCTGTTGGCACTCCAAAATGTCCCATAAACATCACAAATTGTCTTTTTGTTCGATAAATTGCTTCTTAACAAAATGTGGAAAAGTCAAGGGGTCTGTATACTTTCCGAATGCTCTGTATGTGATAGTAGAGTAGTGGCCCGAGGGAACATACTTAATGTGTTGTGAAAAGTAATGTAATGTAATGTCACATTTAAAATTGTATATACAGTGGGGCAAAAAAGTATTTAGTCAGCCACCAAGTTCTCCCACTTAAAAAGATGAGAGAGGCCTGTAATTTTCATCATAGGTACACTTCAAATATGACAGACACAATGAGAAAAAAAAAATCAAGAAAATCACATTGTAGGATTTTTAATGAATTTATTTGCAAATTATGGTGGAAAATAAGTATTTGGTCAATAACAAAAGTTTATCTCAATACTTTGTTATATACCCTTTGTTGGCATTGACAGAGGTCAAACGTTTTCTGTAAGTCTTCACAAGGTTTTCACACACTGTTGCTGGTATTTTGGCCCATTCCTCCATGCAGATTTCCTCTAGAGCATTGATGTTTTGGGGCTGTTGCTGGGCAACACGGACTTTCAACTCCCTCCAAAGATTTTCTATGGGGTTGAGATCTGGAGACTGGCTAGGCCACTCCAGGACCTTGAAATGGGAAGAGGAGAGTGCATTGATTCAAGAAGGAATACAACATGGCTGCTATGAAAGTGAACTGTGTTTACGCGTAATCAGGGGTCTATTCATTCCGCCGATTCTGTTGAAAAAATGTTTCTTAAAGGGAAGCAAACGGAATAAAAACGTGGATAAACACCTGCAGTTGTCCAATAGAAACTTTGCAACTGTTGGACCAATGATTACACCCTATATCAGCTAGATGCAGGTAAGTGTGTCACTGTCATCTAAAAGTTGTCTCTCGACCTGTGTGCACCTACATTGTAAACTTTCATTCATAGGCTAGGTTGTAGCAACATCATGATGGGTATAGGGAAAATTTGTGTGGTTACTGATAGCGTCATCTTTCAGAATTCTCTGGAAAGGGAACAGAACAACAATAGAGCAACTGCAACAGTAGAGGAAGTGGTAGTGCAGACAGAAGGAATAAGGAAGTTACCTGACTGATGAAATATTAAACAGAAGATTTCACACTGTAAATGTGTCTTTAGTGCATGCACACAGTTAGACAGGAAATATGACCTTTTTATTGCAGGCTACTTCATACATTGTTATTGCAGATAGTAAAATATTTGACCTTTCAGAGCAACATCAATGCTCTACAAGAAGCTGTATTGTAGACAAAAAAATCTTTGACAGTGACCACATTTCCATCCACAGTTTTCATGAGAGTATAGTCATACTGTATAAAAAATAAATCACGACGTTGTGATGGAAACAGGAAGTTTCGGTACAATTTTATAAACGCTGACAATTTCTTCATTCGACATGTTGGGATCTTTTTGTGTAGGTAAAATGTATTATGCGAGAACTTGCGATAGAAACGCCTTCATGTGTAAATACTGATATAATAACCATCATATCTAAGCAAATTTGGAATCACGCGATTATATTGTGCATTGTACTCCCACTACAACTCAGGAAACAATGCAGTTTATCAGGCACTGATTAAGTAAATGATGATGAACTTCACAGGGTGGTGAAAGTGCAAGGTGATGAGCTTGATGCTCCCTTCCAATAAATATAGAGGTTTTTATTCTGGTGACATGATCATCGATGCTTGGCTGCCGTTTGACAAATAAAAATTACCTTGCTCCTTTGTTCATAATCTCATCATGTAGGCCCTTCAAACTCAACTCTGGATCTCGAAGCCAGTTCCACTCCATTTTTTAACATCTCTTGGGTATGGGGCAGTATTTTCACCTCCAGACGAAAAGCGTGCCCAAAGTAAACTGCCTGTTACTCAGGCCCAGAAGCTAGGATATGCATTTAATTGGTAAAAATAATGTCTGTGAGTATAACAGAACTGATATGGCAGGCGAAAACCTGAGAAAAATCCATCCAGGAAGTGGAATTATTTTCATGTGGCTGTTTTTCAACTCAATGCCTATAGAAAATCCAATGGGTTAGGATTCAGATTGCAGTTCCTATGGCTTCCACTAGATGTCAACAGTCTTTAGACATGGTGTCAGGCTTTTATTTTGAAAAACGTTGAGTAAAAAGCCATTTTGGTCAGAGGACAGAGGATGTTTGCAGACCTGATTTTGCGCGCCGTTTGTTATTTTCCCTTTCTATTGAAATCGGTATTGTCCGGTTGAAATATTATTGATTATAAAAGACAATAAACAACCTGAGGACTAATTATAAACATCGTTTGACATGTTTCGACAAACTTTACCGGTACTTTTATTATGTATTCGTCTGCCTGTTGTGACCGCCTTGGAGCCATTGGATTACTGAACAAAACGCGCCAACAAAACTGAGTTTTTGGGACATAAAGAGGGACTTTATCGAACTAAAAGAACATTTACTGTGTAACTGGGAGTCTTGTGAGTGCAACCATATGAAGATCATCAAAGGTAAGTGATTAATTTTATCGCTATTTCTGACTTTAGTGACTCCTCTACTTGGCTGGTAAATGTTTGTATGCTTTTTTACACGGGGCGCTGTCCTCAGATAATCGCATGGTATGCTTTAGCCGTAAAGCCTTTTTGAAATCTGACACAGCGGCTGGATTAACAAGAAGTTCATCTTTAAGCTGATGTATAACACTATTTTTTAATCTGAATTAATTAAAAACAAATAAGTCATCACATACAGTATGTGAGTATTCATTTGATCTTGATTCCCTTTTTTTATTCATTACAATATACAGTACGTCTCTCTGTCACCACATTTAGCATTAACTCTAAGCAGTTAATACTTATTTACTGCTGTCACCTCAGTACAGAAGGACATTTCTTGCCTTTAGCATGGGTTTAATGCAATTCAAAACTTAATTGCTGATCATAGTGTTAAACGCAAAGTGAATGGTTTTCTGAACGTTTTGTAATATTGACCTTAGGGACCTGCATAATGGACATGCATATTGGCACATCACATTGATCCATATTTGATATGTACAAGTTGTGCTTGTTTTGATTGAATTAATTTAATTGTATTCTATTTTTGTAGTTATTCTATGGTATGTTCACATTGAGGGCTTCATTTTAAATGAGACTAAGATTTCATGACTCAACTTTGATAGACCACCTTTAAATGAACCTCCATACAAATGAATTAACTACATATTGCAGTTAAGTTATTTACATGAAGGGCATCTGTACTTGAAAGTACTTAAAACATCATATCAGGTGTTAAAAAAGGACATCTTACAAGAGTCATGCAAAATGTCACATATACTGTTCTTCCACAAACTGAAAATTAAACGACAATAAAAAAAGTATTTTTTGAAATAACAAAAAAATATCAATTGTTGTTGGAAGATATGGGTATGGTGAATTATTTGTCAACCATAAAACACCTAATGTGGTACACACAATTAATAATATAAAAATAACTGATTATCTTAAAATGGAAAAATTGTCACATACAGTGGGGAGAACAAGTATTTGATACACTGACAATTTTGCAGGTTTTCCTACTTACAAAGCATGTAGAGGTCTGTAATTTTTATCATAGGTACACTTCAACTGTGAGAGAAGGAATCTAAAACAAAAATCCAGAAAATCACATTGTATGATTTTTAATTAATTAATTTGCATTTTATTGCATGACATAAGTATTTGATACATCAGAAAAGCAGAACTGAATATTTGGTACAGAAACCTTAGTTTGCAATTACAGAGATCATACGTTTCCTGTAGTTCTTGACCAGGTTTGCACACACTGCAGCAGGGATTTTGGCCCACTCCTCCATACAGACCTTCTCCAGATCCTTCAGGTTTCGGGGCTGTCGCTGGGCAATACGGACTTTCGGCCCCCTCCAATGATTTTCTATTGGGTTCAGGTCTGGAGACTGGCTAGGCCACTCCAGGACCTTGAGATGCTTCTTACGGAGCCACTCCTTAGTTGCCCTGGCTGTGTGTTTCGGGTCGTTGTCATGCTGGAAGACCCAGCCACGACCCATCTTCAATGCTCTTACTGAGGGAAGGAGGTTGTTGGTCAAGATCTCGCGATACATGGCCCCATCCATCCTCCCTTCAATACGGTGCAGTCGTCCTGTCCCCTTTGCAGAAAAGCATCCCCAAAGAATGATGTTTCCACCTCCATGCTTCACGGTTGGGATGGTGTTCTTGGGGTTGTACTCATCCTTCTATTCCTCCAAACACGGCGAGTGGAGTTTAGAGCAAAAAGCTCTATTTTTGTCTCATCAGACCACATGACCTTCTCCCATTCCTCCTCTGGATCATCCAGATGGTCATTGGCAAACTTCAGACGGGCCTGGACATGCGCTGGCTTGAGCAGGGGGACCTTGCGTGCGCTGCAGGATTTTAATCCATGACGGCGTAGTGTGTTACTAATGGTTTTCTTTGAGACTGTGGTCCCAGCTCTCTTCAGGTCATTGACCAGGTCCTGCCGTGTAGTTCTGGGCTGATCCCTCACATTCCTCATGATCATTGATGCCCCACGAGGTGAGATCTTGCATGGAGCCCCAGACCGAGGGTGATTGACCGTCATCTTGAACTTCTTCCATTTTCTAATAATTGTGCCAACAGTTGTTGCCTTCTCACCAAGCTGCTTGGCTATTGTCCTGTAGCCCATCCCAGCCTTGTACAGGTCTACAATTTATCCCTGATGTCCTTACACAGCTCTCTGGTCTTGGCCATTGTGGAGAGGTTGGAGTCTGTTTGATTGAGTGTGTGGACAGGTGTCTTTTATACAGGTAACGAGTTCAAACAGGTGCAGTTAATACAGGTAATGAGTGGAGAACAGGAGGGCTTCTTAAAGAAAAACTAACAGGTCTGTGAGAGCCGGAATTCTTACTGGTTGGTAGGTGATCAAATACTTATGTCATGCAATAAAATGCAAATTAATTACTTAAAAATCATACAATGTGATTTTCGGGATTTTTGTTTTAGATTCCGTCTCTCACAGTTGAAGTGTACCTATGATAAAAATGACAGACCTCTACATGCTTTGTAAGTAGGAAAACCTGCAAAATCGGCAGTGTATCAAATACTTGTTCTCCCCACTGTATATGGTTCTTCGTCTGTAGGATTCACTTGTATATTTTATGAATGCTTAATATGTGTATTCCTGTATTTTGAATTTGGCGCTCTGCAATTTTACCGGATGTTGGCCAGGTGGGACGCTAGCGTCCCACATACCCTAGAGAGGTTTTAATTGTTTCCTTTAAATCAGGCATTGGGCCAACCATATCAGAGCGCGATGCATGTTTGTTGTTGTTGAACGCTGTCAAACGCCGAAACTGAAACCTGTTGAACACTGAAACCTAAAAGCTGACAGTGTTTTTATATACTTTTATGTTATTTTGAATCCTGCGGCTCTGTTGGTTTACATTGCTGTGAGCGCTGCTATCTGTCCCGGGATCCTGCCAGATTCCGTATATGGGGAGAGACGTGAAAGCCCAGCTAGCCTAGCTGGCTCGGCGGCCTCAAATGGAGGCTGCTAGTGAATGTTTCCAACGTTGCAGGAGCTGTGTTTACTTTCCTTTGTTCCGCCACAATGTGGACCGCGCTGATTTTCAATGTAGCAACTGCTTGCTTGCAGAGGACTACAGGAGTGAAGTAGCTACTCTTAGTAAGCAAGTAGCAAACCTACATGGGCTACTGGGGAACCCATGCCCACCTACTTTTTATTTTTAGCCGGACGCCACTCTTCTCTGGTGGAAGTTTCGCCGCTGTGTCGGCTCTCCACAGCCGACTGGCCGGTGCTAAGCAGGGTTCCATCCCCGAAGGGGTCTCCCACTTCCCTGGAGAACGGCGCTGATCTCGACCCAACCACCAGCCATGTAGGTACGTCACTCGCTATGGAAGTCGAAGAAGGCGTCCTCTGGCAACAGGGGTCTCCATGGAGATGCTGAGCCCGGAACTGACACAGACCAGAAACAGCTTTGCCTCACTGGATTCAGAGGTTCCGGCGCCTTCGTCCTTGGTGGCTTCCCAATCAAGATCGGATCCGGAGGTACCTGCGTCTTGGTCCTCGGTTCTGTCTCCCTTTCCGGTGGCTTCTACCTCGGGTTCAGATCCTCGGTGCTCCCAGCCTCACCAGACCGTGAGGCTGCCTGAGAGACCGGCCCATTCAACATCACCAGCTGTCATCATAGGCAGCTCTATGGTGAGAAACATCTCGGTTCCCAAGGCAAAAACCCTGTGCTACCCAGGAGCACGAGTACAGGACATAACAAGGCCGCTTCCGACTGTTCTACCACAGATGCCGGGAGCTGACACTGTCGTAGTCCATGTGGGGTCAAACAACATCAGGAGGGCTAGCTCGGAACATTTGAAAATGGATTTTAAAGAACTGATTTTAGCATTAAAAGACTCCAAAAAACGGCCAATAATTTCAGGTCCAGTACCATCATTGGGCCACGGGTGTGAAAGATTCAGCAGACTGCTGCCATTACACATCTGGCTAAAAGACTACTGTAGCTCTGCTGAAGTCACTTTTATTGATAACTTTGACACCTTCTGGAAACAGACGATACTCTACAGGAATGACGGAGTCCATCCAAATCATTTTGGCTTCTGGACTCTGTACACGCATTTCAAGGCTGCGTAGAAACAATGACTGGTAAATGATCCAAGACCAGTTAATCCCTACCATTGTGACAATGAGTCGTCATAATGCTGCATCAAATGTACATGATCTTAGTGGCATTGGCAAACACAATGTAAGTAATTTAATTTATGTACCCCTAATTGCACCGAATACAACTGTTTATCCTACAGCTATTGTAAGCAGTAATCATGAGCCTATAAACCAGAGTTACATTGTTAGCACTGAGGCGGTGTGAAATAGTAGGAAGACCACTTTATGCAGCTCACCCTGCACTATCAGCTCCAATGTAAATAACATGTGTAAGACCACCTCTGATAAGCTTCCCAGTAAAGCATTAAAAACAATCAAGCAACCCAGCAAAGTGCTAAATATAGCCCATATTAACATACAGTATATACCTGAGAAACAAGGCCCATGAAGTCAATAACTTTCTTGTAACAGATGACATTCATATTCTGACTAGATAATACCTTTGATGATACAGTGGTAGCAATACATGGTTATATCATCTACCGTAAAAACAGAAATGCCAACGGAGGAAGTGTTGCGGTCTATACTCAGAACCACATTCCTGTAAAGCTTAGAGACGATCTAATGTTAAATACTGTTGAAGTAATATGGCTACAGGTTCATCTGCCTCACCTAAAGCCCATTCTTGTGGGAAGCTGCTATAGACCACCAAGTGCTAACAGTCAGTATCTGGATAATATGTGTGAAATGCTTGATAATGTATGTGATATCAACAGAGAAGTATATTTTCTGGGTGATTTAAATATTGACTGGCTATCATCAAGCTGCCACCTCAGGAAATGACTTAAAACTGTAACCAGTGCCTGCAACCTGGATCAGGTTGTCAGTCAACCTACCAGGGTAGTTACAAACAGCACAGGAATTAAATCATCAGCATGTATTGATCACATCTTTACTAACGCTGCAGATATTTGCTTTAAAGTGGTCATGACTTCCGTCGAAGTTGGTGCCTCTCCTTGTTCGGGCGGCATTCGGCGGTCGTCGTCGCCGGCTTTCTTTTTCCATTTGTTATGTCTTGATTGTACACACCTGGTTCCCATTACGTTATTATTATTTCCCTATTTAACCCTCTGGTTCTCATTATGTTTTGTGCGTGATTGTTCCTGGTTTTGTGTTAGTCTTTTGTGTTAGGGTTTGTTATCCCTGTGTGGATTTATTGACTGATTATTTTCTGAGTAAAGTACGTTATTTTACTCAGTTCTGTGTCCTGCGCCTGACTCCGTCCTCACCTCTGCACAACTGACACTTGACAAAAGCAGTATCCAAATCCATAGGATGTAGTGATCACACTATTATAGCCATATCTAGGAAAACCAAAGTTCCAAAGGCTGGGCCTAAAATGTGTATAAGAGGTCATACAATAAGTTTTGTAGTGATTCATATGTTGATGATGTTAAGAATATTTGCTGGTCTGTGGTGTGTAATGAGGAGCAACCAGACGCTGCACTTGACGCATTTATGAAACTACTTATTCCAGTTACTAATAAGCACGCACCCATTAAGAAAATGCCTGTGAAAACTGTTAAATCCCCTTGAACTGAAAAATTTTATGTTTGAGAGGGATTTTTTAATATATTTTTTATTTCACCTCTATTTAACCATGTAGGCCAGTTGAGAACAAGTTCTCATTTACAACTGTGACCTGGCAATTTGAGGCAAATGGTATGGCAATGAGGCAAAAGTATTGCAATTAAGTCTGGCAGCCCAACTGATTGGCAAACGTACTGCAAATTAAGAAATCATGTGACTAAACGAAACAAAAAGAAACTACACTATGAAACAAAGATAAATTATATAAAGAATGATAGTAAAAAAGCTTTGGGGCACCTTAAATTAAATTTTGGAGGGGAAAAGCCAACTCGGCTCCTTCATTCATTAAATCAGATGGCTCATTCATCACAAAGCCCACTGATATTGTAAACTACTTTAATGACTTTTTCATTGGAAAGATAAGCAAACTTAGGGATGACATGCCAGCAACAAACGCTGACACTACACATCCAAGTATATCAGACCAAATTATGAAAGACAAAAATTGTACTTTTGAATTCCATAAAGTCAGTGTGGAAGAGGTGAAAAAATTATTGTTGTCTATCAACAATGACAAAACACCGGGGTCTGACAACCTGGATGGAAAATTACTGAGGATAATAGCAGACAATATTGACACTCCTATTTGCCACATCTTCAATTTAAGCCTACTAGAGAGTGTGTGCCCTCAGGCCTGGAGGGAATCTAAAGTCATTCCTCTACTCAAGAATAGTAAAGCCCCCTTTACTGGCTCAAATATCCGACCAATCAGCCTGTTACCAACCCTTAGTAAACTTCTGGAAAAAATTGTGTTTGACCAGTGCTATTTCACAGTAAACAAGTTGACAACAGACTTTCAACATGCTTATAGGGAAGGACACTCAACAAGCACAGAACTTACACAAATGACTGATGATTGGCTGAGAGAAATTGATGATAAAATGATTGTGGGGGATGGCTTGTTACTCTTCAGTGCTGCTTTTGACATTATCGATCATAGTCTGCTGCTGGAAAAACGTATGTGTTATGGCTTTACACCCCCTGCTATAATGTGGATAAAGAGCTACTTGTCTAACAGAACACAGAGGGTGCTCTTTAATGGAAGCCTCTCAAATATAATCCAGTTAGAATCAGGAATTCCCCAGAGTAGCTGTTTAGGCCCCTTGCTTTTTACAATTTTTACTAACAACATGCCACTGACTTTGAGTGAAGCCAGAGTGTCTATGTATGCGGATGACTCAACACTATACACGTCAGCTACTACAGCGACTGAAATGACTGCAACACTCAACAAAGAGCTGCAGTTAGTTTCAGACTGGGAGGCAAGGAATAAGTTAGCCCTAAAAGCATTGTATTTGGAACAAAACTCTCACTAAACCCTAAACCTCAACTAAATCTTGTAATAAATAATGTGGAAATTGAGCAAGTTGCGATGACTAAACTACTTGGCATAACCCTAGATTGTAAACTGTCATGGTCAAAACATATTGATGCAGTAGTAGCTAAGATGGGGAGAAGTCTGTCTATAAAAAAGCAATGCTATTGGTTAGAGCCTGTAAGTAAGCATTTCACTGTAAGGTCTACTACACCTGTTGTATTCGGCGCACGTGACAAATAAACTTTGATTTGCTCTGCCTTCTTAACAACACTATCAACAAGGCAGGTCCTACAGGCCCTAGTTTGTCGCACCTTTACTACTGTTCAGTCGTGTGGTCAGGTGCCACAAAAAAGGACTTAGGAAAATTGCAATTGGCTCAGAACAGGGCAGCACGGCTGACCGTTGGATGTACACAGAGAGCTAATATTAATAATATGCATGTCAATCTCTCCTGGCTGAAAGTGGAGGAGAGATTGACTTCATCACTACTTTAATTTATGAGAGGTATTGACATATTGAATGCATCGAGCTGTCTGTCTAAACTACTGGCACACAGCTTGGACACCCATGCATACCCCACAAGACATGCCACAAGAGGTCTCTTCACAGTTCCCAAGTCCAGAACAGACTATGGGAGGCACACAGTATTACATAGAGCCATGACTACATGGAACTCTATTCCACATGACTACAGGAACTCTATTCCTGACGCAAGCAGTAAAATTAGATTTGAAAAACAATAAAAAAACACCTTATGGAACAGCGGGGACTGTGAAGCAACACAAACATTGGCACAGACACATGCACACACACACACACACACACACACACACACACACGATAACATATGCACTATACATACACCTGGATTTAGTACTGTAGATATGTGGTAGTGGTGGAGTAGGGGCCCGAGGGCACACATTGGGTTGTGAAATCTGTGAATGTATTGTAATGTTTTTAAAATTGTATAAACTGCCTTAATTTTGCTGGACCCCAGGAAGAGTAGCTGCTGCTTTGGCAGCAGCTAATGGGGATTCATAAGAAATACAAATACAAATCGCAAATACCACTCAATTGGGCGGCAGTTGGTCAAAAACATATTGCAAGTGGAACATGTCAAATGCCGGGTGTTACACACCAAAAATCCAAAAGGTGGCGATCGCGCTCCACCATTGGATTTCATATGTGAAATGGTCAGAAAGTCACGTCTCAAAGGTGAAAAGTGTGTTTTGTCAATTATACTTATATATACAGTGGGGAGAACAAGTATTTGATACACTGCCGATTTTGCAGGTTTTCCTACTTACAAAGCATGTAGAGGTCTGTAATTTTTATCATAGGTACACTTCAACTATGAGAGACGGAATCTAAAACAAAAATCCAGAAAATCACATTGTATGATTTTTAAGTAATTAATTTGCATTTTATTGCATGACATAAGTATTTGATACATCAGAAAAGCAGAACTTAATATTTGGTACAGAAACCTTTGTTTGCAATTACAGAGATCATACGTTTCCTGTAGTTCTTGACTAGGTTTGCACACACTGCAGCAGGGATTTTGGCCCACTCCTCCCTACAGATCTTCTCCAGATCCTTCAGGTTTCGGGGCTGTCGCTGGGCAATACGGACTTTCAGCTCCCTCCAAAGATTTTCTATTGGGTTCAGGTCTGGAGACTGGCTAGGCCACTCCAGGACCTTGAGATGCTTCTTACGGAGCCACTCCTTGGTTGCCATGGCTGTGTGCTTCGTGTCGTTGTCATGCTGGAAGACCCAGCCACGACCCATCTTCAATGCTCTTACTGAGGGAAGGAGGTTGTTGGCCAAGATCTCGCGATACATGGCCCCATCCATCCTCCCCTCAATACGGTGCAGTCGTCCTGTCCCCTTTGCAGAAAAGCATCCCCAAAGAATGATGTTTCCACCTCCATGCTTCACGGTTGGGATGGTGTTCTTGGGGTTGTACTCATCCTTCTTCTTCTTCCAAACACGGCGAGTGGAGTTTAGACCAAAAAGCTCTATTTTTGTCTCATCAGACCACATGACCTTCTCCCATTCCTCCTCTGGATCATCCAGATGGTCATTGGCAAACTTCAGACGGGCCTGGACATGCGCTGGCTTGAGCAGGGGGACCTTGTGTACACTGCAGGATTTTAATCCATGACGGCGTAGTGTGTTACTAATGGTTTTCTTTGAGACTGTGGTCCCAGCTCTCTTCAGGTCATTGACCAGGTCCTGCCGGGTAGTTCTGGGCTGATCCCTCACCTTCCTCATGATCATTGATGCCCCACGAGGTGAGATCTTGCATGGAGCCCCAGACCGAGGGTGATTGACCGTCATCTTCAACTTCTTCCATTTTCTAATAATTGCGCCAACAGTTGTTGCCTTCTCCCCAAGCTGCTTGCCTATTGTCCTGTAGCCCATCCCAGCCTTGTGCAGGTCTACAATTTTATCCCTGATGTCCTTACACAGCTCTCTGGTCTTGGCCATTGTGGAGAGGTTGGAGTCTGTTTGATTGAGTGTGTGGACAGGTGTCTTTTATACAGGTAACGAGTTCAAACAGGTGCAGTTAATACAGGTAATGAGTGGAGAACAGGAGGGCTTCTTAAAGAAAAACTAACAGGTCTGTGAGAGCCGGAATTCTTACTGGTTGGTAGGTGATCAAATACTTATGTCATGCAATAAAATGCAAATTAATTATTTAAAAATCATACAATGTGATTTTCTGGATTTTTGTTTTAGATTCCGTCTCTCACAGTTGAAGTGTACCTATGATAAAAATTACAGACCTCTACATGCTTTGTAAGTAGGAAAACCTGAAAAATCGGCAGTGTATCAAATACTTGTTCTCCCCACTGTAAGTATGGACATAGATTTGGCTTATTTATGCGAGTTTGTCCATAAGGCCTATGTTTTGTCCATTTGCCATATATGATCATAGGAAGTCAGGTTCTGAACCCAAAAGTCACAGAACCATGTCCAAAATGGCATTGGAAATGCTCAAATTGTATATATAAGTATTGAAAGTACTAAATCAAGATGTTATGTCCATTTGCCATATATGATCATAGGAAGTCGGCTTCCGAACCCAAAAGTCAGTGAACCATGTTCAAATGGCATATACAGTTGAAGTCGGAAGTTTACATACACTTAGGTTGGAGTCAATTAAACTCATTTTCAACCACTCCACAAATGTCTTGTTAACAAACTATAGTTTTGGCAAGTCGGTTAGGAACATCTTCTTTGTGCATGACACAAGTCATTTTTCCAACAATTGTTTACAGACAGATTATTTCACTTATAATTCACTGTATCACAATTCCAGTGGGTCAGAAGTTTACATACACTAAGTTGACTGTGCCTTTAAACCGCTTGGAAAATTCCAGAAAAATGATGTCATGGCTTTAGAAGCTTCTGATAGGTGTGGTGGTTAATTTCTGTCTTATCAAACGAGGAGAGACAAACCTTTCACACAAGTCAGAGTTATACTTAAACTACATCTTTAATAATAAGAGCTTTGCAATAGCAATGACTTTCAACTATTCCCCATTTCTAATGAACCACTGAGAGTGAATAAACAAAAGTACAAAGGTCTTTTATAGCCAGGATACACCCCTCTCAACCTACATGACGAACAACAGATACATAGAATGGTCACAAGGTTAAGATCTGTATGAAAGATACCTATAATACATAGCATACAGTATCTGCTGTGTCAACAGTTTTCATTGTATAGACCTGTGTCTGGTCCTCCTACTCCAAACTGGAACCATCTCACCCTGGTACGGTATAGCACAAACATTAACTCATGTTCTCTGGAATGCTCTTTAGGTTTTATCACCCAAAGACATCGTAAATCTCCTCTGTCAGTGTTATCTCATAGAGGCCCATCCTCAGTAGAACACACACACAATAGTTAACAGAATACTCTATTCTGTTGAATAAAACAACCATTATAATGCAATACAAGCATTATAACATAATCTTGCAATTTCCCTGACATAGGCTAATTGACATAATTTGAGTCAATTGGAGGTGTACCTGTGGATGTATTTCAAGGCCTACCTTCAAACTCAGTGCCTCTTTACTTGACATCATGGAAAAATCAAAAGAAATCAGCCAAGACCTCAGAAAAAAAATTGTAGACCTCCACAAGTCTGGTTCATCCTTGGGAGCAATTTCCAAATGCCTGAAGGTACCACGCTCATCTGTACAAACAATAGTATGCAAGTATAAACACCATGGGACCACACAGCCGTCATACCACTCAGGGAAGAGACGCGTTCTGTCTCCTTGAGATGAACGTACTTTGGTGCGAAAAGTGCAAATCAACTCCAGAACAACAGCAAAGGACCTTGGGAAGATGCTGGAGGTAACAGGTACAAAGGTATCTATATCCACAGTAAAACGAGTCCTATATCAACATAACCTGAAAGGCCACTCAGCAACGAAGAAGTCACTGCTCCAAAACCACCATAAAAAAGCCAGACTACGGTTTGCAACTGCACATGGGGACAAAGATCATACTTCTTGGATAAATGTCCTCTGGTCTGATGAAACAAAAATAGAATTGTTTGGCCATAATGACCATCATTATGTTTGGAGGAAAAAGGGGGAGGCTTGCAAGCCGAAGAACACCCTCCCAACCGTGAAGCACGGGGGTGGCAGCATCATGTTGTGGGGGTGCTTTGCTGCAGGATGGACTGGTGCACTTCACAAAATAGATGGCATCATGAGGCAGGAAAATTATGTGGATATATTGAAGGAACATCTCAAGACATCAGTCAGGAAGTTAAAGTTTGGTCGCAAAGGGGTCTCCAAATGGACAATGACCCCAAGCATACTTCCAAAAGTTGTGGCAAAATGGCTTAAGGACAACAAAGTCAAGGTATTGGAGTGGCCATCACAAAGCCCTGACCTCAGTCCCATAGACAATTTGTGGGCAGAACTGAAAAACCGTGTGCGAGCAAGGAGGCCTACAAACCTGACTCAGTTACACCAGCTCTGTCAGGAGGAATGGGCCAAAATTCACCCAACTTATTGTGGAAAGCTTGTGGAAGGCTACCCAAAACGTTTGATCCAAGTTAAACAATTTAAAGGCAATGCTACCAAATACTAATTGAGTGTATGTAAACTACCAAATACTAATTTGCTACCAAATACTAAATTCTGACCCACTGGGAATGTGATGAAAAAATGTACTGAAATAAATCATTCTCTCTACTATTATCTGACATTTCACATTCTTAAAATAAAGTGGCGATCCTAACTGACCTAAGACAGGGATGTTTTACTAGGATTAAATGTCAGGAATTGTGAAAAACTGAGTTGAAATGTATTTGGCTAAGGTGTATGTAAACTTCTGACTTCAACTGTATAATTTTGAGATGGCCTAAATACTGACCAAATGATATATATCACTATGTTAAGCCCTGGATCAACCTAGAAGGTCTTTTTGTCATGTTTGATCATAGGACATCATAGGAAGTCAGAATTTCTCGTTGGGGTTGATTCAGCATGTCAATTTCATAATGGGAAGTCCTTATGGATATACCTTGGCAATGGACACTGTCAACTTGAAGAAGATCATGTTCACACTGACAATATAGCATATGTGTAATGGACACTGTCCAATAGCCATATATTGGCAATGGACACTGTCCAACTGCAGTATAACATGTTAAGACTGGCAATGTATTATGTGTATTGGAATATTATGTGTATTAGCAATACATTACAATGGGCATTTACCATCACGAATTGGACATGCCCTAATATATTGCTGAATATGCCCAATTGTCTGGCTCGTTGAACTCGAGATTACCTCGCAGTGATAGTGGTTCCTCTCCAATGCTCATTGATGTTGATTTCAGCCTGTCCATTTGGTGATGGTAAATCCCTGTTTAAACTTATTGGAAATAGACTTCCTGGAAGACCAGGCCTTGGGGGGGGAGTCGACCTGAGGCCGTCGGCCTATTTAAGTAGCACCCACGGACGTTTAGTAAGAGACCGTCCATTTGCCTTATGAAAATCCTCATCAATCAGAAGGGAGCTGCCACAAGTGTCCCTTATGTAGGTATGTGCAATTAATTATCAGGTAGAACAGAAAACCAGCAGGCTCTGGACCTCGTAGTACCCTTGATGTAGGCTATACGTGTGCTCTAGCCAACAGTGCACTAAATCTGTGCGCTGTTGAATAGAGCACATTGCCAATACCAGAGTGCACACTTGCTATATAACGTACATTTTTGAGTGAGAAAACAATTAGTAGAGTTGAAAATGCAATTGAAACCCATTTAACTTGTATTTTTTATTCGGTACATGGGAATTTAACCGCAAAAAGGTATTTTTATGTGCACTACGTCATCACACACATCCTTTTATGTGCAACAAGTCAATTTGATGAAAACAACTATGGTGGGAAAATGTGCATATTGTTTTATGTGGATTTTAGAATATTTGCATGAAAATCTGTTGCCATATGGATGGAAATTTAGCTATAGTAAAACATCTAAGTATTCATGATACAGTATAAACGTGTATTGTAACCCAAACCAAAAAGAAACAATGATAAACAAGGGTTAAAGTGCATGTGTGACATACAGTATGTTACCAAGTGGATAACACGTATCTACAGTATAAACCTACTGTCATAATACATGTTTTAATGTAACGACGCAAACCTCTTGCTTTACACCGTCATCATGTCTCATAAGTATATATTCCAATGATAAGAGCCACTGTAAAACCCAAGTTGCCCAGAACGAGGATAACTTTGAGGATTTTTTCAAAAGAGAGTGTCTGAAAAGAAGAAAAAATTACTACAATTTTAAAAAGTGACATGAAAATGTGTTTTGACACATTGCATTTCAAAGCACCCCCTCCCCACATGTATTCGGTCATCCAATCATAATTATATATAAAAAAACATTCTTATGATAAGTATTTTGTGATTTTAGATTTAAAGTGGAGGCAACACAGTGACCTTTATAATATGATTACTTACCGTTCTCTTTGGCACAATACATTTGTCATCAATTCCTGAATTTCCTGCGAAGGGAACAGAAGACAAAACCATATTCAAATCGATTTACATTTTTAAGAAATGCCAATATCTTAAACGGTGAGATGAGACGTTAATGTTCGCAGGTTGACGTTTATTGTCATGATTCTTGTCCTGGAGGCAGAACTGAGCAATCTTACCTTAGATAGGCCAGATGAAAAGTAAAAATGGTCTATATTGTAAAATAATTGTGGGGGGAAAACAGTTTTTGGTCCTAATTTAAGGTTTGGGTTAGGCATTAGGGTTATCACTATTCAGAGCTGCCTCCAGAACAAGATTCATGACAAAAAAAACAGTAGCCTGCTTAATATTTACAAATCTTACTTTTCCTCTGGTAACTCTGGTTGCAACAGAGGTATATGAACATCAAGTAGAACAGAGCCACCCAGGCTGTATACCCTCCCATCACTTTCATGCGCCAGTGTATCGAGCAGCACTTCTCAATTTCCTCCAGACCCACAAATATGGCCACCACTGTGTTAGAGAGTGGGATGAGAAACACAGAAGGAGAGAAAAGCGCATGTAGCTCGAGTGAGAGCGATGTTGGGAACCATTACATTGTACTACTAACTAGGTTGAGTAAGCTAAACCTGAAAATGTGATCTCATTCACTGTCAACACCGCAACACACAGGGTAGGTATACTGTAGTAAGCCTTCTACAGAACTAATCTAACACTCAGAGATTGTTGATTTTGTTCGCAACCTTACAGGGTTCCACTGAACGAGAAGAGAAAGATTTCTTATAAAATATAGGTTAGATCTGACGAGTCAACTATGTAACCCCATGGAATCACATGAGCTATGACATATTGTTCTCCTTCAGTTATAATCAAAAGGTGAAGTTCCTTACTGGTAAAAACCTCCGTTGTGAAGGCAATCACTCTGAGAACCAAATCACAGATGGACCTCCTGAAAAAATATACATAACATCTTTACTAGTGTGAGGTTCAATTCAGGTACTTTCAACACACATTTTCAGGCTTTGATCTGAGGAACTCACAGTTCATGGCTGGACCCAAAGGGTAGAAAAACAACAATCGTTTGTCCCAAGCTCAGGACCATTGCCACACCCACAACAGCCACAAGAGTTATCTATAAGACAAAAGCACACACACACACATTTCATCTCAACATGGAGTTTACCTCAACCCTGAACAGCAGAACAGTGTTCTGGCAGGAAGAAAGTCTATACACTAAAAACTGGTTAGTTTGGGTCCTGGGGGCTGATTGGCTGAAACTGCATTCAAACCATTTATATTTAAGTGATAATGCTCTCGAAGCTGGTGTTTGGAGGATATTATTGGCATGGGTATTCGACGAGGGCCGGCAAACCGTGCCAATACATCCTCCAAATACCGGCTTCGAGGGCATTATCACTTTTATTCCATGGGTTACCAATATATTTATATAATGACTGACATATTTTCATTTAAAACTTTATTTTGATTAATTTATTCATACTATTTTTTCCTTCCACAAGATATAGTCCCGACACAAATCTAGGGTTGCTACCCAAGCCGGCTGGTCGTTCGTTCTGTTGGTTCGGTTGCCAGAGGCACGACCCAGTCGTTCTGTTCTGTATCTATGGACGCCACCCCGTCGTTCGTTCTAAATGTTCCATTTTCATACTGGCTGGCAACGTACTTATCCCTTGCTTGCTAGCTAGCCAGCCAACTAAGGCTAACTTACAGTCACATCAAACGTCAAAAAGAATAACAGTAGCTGCATTTGCATTTGTTTAAGCTGTTTTCTAGTGACATTTATTTGGATACATCCATAACAATGAGCTAATGAGTCGCGATTTTGCCTGGTATAGAAAATGTGCTCTCTCGTCAGGACACTATTGTTCAGTGGAGCTAGCCAACAACACAGCTAACACAATCACTTCAAACTGAAGCTGGAAAGACTGCAAACTAGCTGCACTTCGTTTAGTTTGACCTTTATTCAATTGACAGTTCTTTGTATATTTTCATAAAAATTATGCCAGCCGATTCATGATTTCGACTGGCTAGGAAACTGCCTGCCTCTCTCTAGTCCCGACCCCTACATGTTAAATACTATGGGACAGCTGGAGATCGAATTTGAATATTAAAACAATGTTGCAAATGTCGGAGAGACAGGCAGCAAGGTTTATACAAATCTCCGCTGTTGAAAACTAGATGTTAGTCTAAAAGAAATCTGATAATGTCTAGATGCTTTTTATAGTGGAGATCAAGCTTATAAAGTGCCTGGCTGGGTTGATGAGACAGTGGATTGCACAGTGAGATGGAACAGAGTAAATAGGCATTTTAACGTCATAGATTTAGCCGGTGGTAACATGTGGAATAGATACGGGCTGGAGTGAGGTTTTAACCGATCAGCATTCAGGATTAGAACCACCCGTTGTATAAATTACATTATAAACTGGGTGGTTCAAGCCCTGAATGCTGATTGGCTGTCAGCCATATATAAATATACACATCGTGCCTAAAAATCTGCTCATAGCCGTGGTACTGTATATTTCTCAATATACCACACCCCTTTGGGGCTTATTGCTTAAATAAAGTCATTGATACTCACTTGTATTGGCTCCCATAGCAGCAAAAGAATAAAGGCAATGATGGCTACAACCATTGAGAGAGGACACAACAAAATCTTGAACAACTGCAACAAAATAACAACTGTTGTCAAATCATTGCCCAGCATTCTGCTCATAGAATAGACAGTATGGCACTGTAGACACTAAACATTTTCAGACAAAAGATCAGTTGGAGAGGTACTGCTTTAAACCAGAATCATCTACACCATGACTAAGTGCAGCAGGACCATAGAACAAAACATCCTGGTTCGTATCCACAAAGCGTCTCAGAACAGGTCCTATGAATCCTATCAGAACCTGTTTAAACAAAAAAAACTCCCACCTCGGAGTAGGTTTTAGGGTCAAATCAAATCAAATTTTATTTGTCACATACACATGGTTAGCAGATGTTAATGCGAATGTAGCGAAATGCTTGTGCTTCTAGTTCTGACAATGCAGTAATAACCAACGAGTAATCTAACCTAACAATTCCACAACAACCTTATACACACAAGTGTAAAGGGATAAAGAATATGTACATAAAGATATATGAATAAGTGATGGTACAGAACGGCATTGGCAAGATGCAGTAGGTGGTATAGAGTACAGTATATACATATGAGATGAGTAATGTAGGGTATGTAAACATAAAAGTGTCATAGTTTAAAGTGGCTAGTGCTACATGTATTACATATAGATGTTAAGACACTGCCCAGACAAACTCTGCACCAGGATTAAAATCAACTCATAATGGTAATCATTACATTTTGAGGTACCGCAAAGGAAATATAGAGCTCTGTTCATTCCGTATCGCCGAAGCTCAGCATTACAGCGTGATTGAAATTTAAAGGCAATGTTCCTGCATTAGCATTTGGTATAGTTTACGCATGACACGATCACTTTGTTGGTATGCATAACCTTTTTCTAAACCATTTCTGATATTCTGAATAATGTGATCGACATATTGCACTGAATCATTCAGTGTGATGGTATGTTAAAATTGTTATAAAATTACCATTATATCAACACACTCATCCATCCCATTCAACAACTCTGAATCTCTTTAGCACAGTAAGCATCAAGTCACTTGCCGATAGTGTTTCATAAAACGAAGGGCCAGCCCTAGCCATTTGGGGGCCCTAAGTAAGGTTTTGTTGGTAGGCAAAACATTTGAGTGGCCACACTCTTGGTGGTTTTAAAGTACATTTGACCATGGGGTGCAGAGACAATGTTGCAGTTTTAAAGCAAGTTTGCTGCAATTCTAACTCTCAACAGTAAGTTGGGACTCTGACTGAGTTCCCCCCCCCCAGAAAATAAAATCATAATAATTGAGTCGGGGACCCTAAGCGACCGCTTATGCCTAGGGTCAGCCTTGATAAAACACTTGAAAGGTCTTATAATTTTAGCCTAACACAATCAAAATTAACATAAGCCCTATGCTTTCCATTGCCCAATTTATAGGCATGCCCGATATAGGGATAACTTGAAATAACATGATATACACCAATGAAATAATAAAAACATGTGATTATTTATTAGCCTAGCTGTTATAAGTATTTAGGCATTTCATGTGAATCAGGCCTCGTGTGAAATCATTCTCAAAAGCGCAAGAGATACTGTTGCATGTAGGGCTAGATTATTTATGGATTGATCATATAGAAATATCAAAACATTATTCTATGGTGCAGGAACCACTGACTCGCTGTCCTTTTCTATTATCAACACACCTGCTGGTAACTCTTAACTGGTTAGGACAGCTCATGAGGTTTCATAACTATCTGTTGACTAGGTGGGACTCTTATGACTAAAGAAGAGGTTTTATGTATAGCTTTTATTTTTACCCATAAGAGTAGGAGTAAAATGTCTCTATTCTCCACACTATCGACCAATTTCCTACTCTGAGACGCTTTGTGGATACGGCCCCAGCTGTACGAAGTCATGGAGATTTCCCTAAACTAGACACTGAAAGAACTAGAAGTTAAATATCGAAATCCATATTATGACTTACCTTATGCCAAAGTGTCTGGCCTTTTGGAAGACTCATTACCAAGAGTGAAGGCCGAATGAGAGTGCTAATAAGCATACACGTAGAGGGTGCAGATGTGTGCAGTGCAGGAGTAGGAGTAGTGATAGTAGGAGTAGTGATAGTAGGAGTAGTGATAGTAGTAGTAGTGATAGCAGGAGTAGTGATAGCAGGAGTAGTGATAGCAGGAGTAGTGATAGTAGGAGGAGTAGTAGTAGTAGTAATAATAGGGGTAGTAGTAGTGATATTAGTAGGATTGAGAGTAGTAGTGATAGTAGGAGTAGTAGTAGGAGTAGTAATAGGGGTAGTAGTAGTGATAGTAGGAGTAGTGATAGTAGTAGTAGTAATAGGGGTAGTAGTAGTAGTAGGACAGGTGGTGATGTTAATGGCCTCTGGTATCCAGAACTTCATCATGTTTTTAATAAATGTGACTCTGAAAAATATAAAGAAACATGCTTTCAGACAATGTCCCTTTTACTGTAGTGCGACAACAGCAATTACAGTCAATTCATTCATGAATAAATGAATGCATGAATAATGACCTGAAATAGAAAAGTCCATTGTATGGTGCTCTCCACTTGGCTTCAATGAATGTCTTGGCTTGGTTGTTGGGTTGGGTAACAGCAGCTGCCTACACACACATTTCAGAGTCATGGACAGACTGACATCAAAGGTGCCATACAGTTCATTTCAAAGCTCCTTAGCTTGATGACACCTTTTTACCAGTATCATTGTCTGATCATGAGACTGATGCTTGACCATGTGAGATGAGGAATAAGGAGGGTAAAATAAACTGCAATAAGAGGGTAACTAAGCAACAAGAGGGGGAAAACACTTATATTAGAGCAGACTCACTGGATTGCCATTGCACTGAAGAAGGCGGCTATGAGCGGGAGTGAGCAGAGTGAAGGTGCCAACAGCAGGTCCATCCTGTGATTCCCTAGCCTCCAACAGAAACCCTTTAAACGGAGTGGCAGGATCAGCTTGGAGTGACACTGTAACACATTATTAGAAACATAGACAGGTTCATACTTTTCAAACACAAAAATGGTGATCTATTGTAGGAGGAACCTAGTAGGAGGTACCAACTATACTGAACAAAAATATAAACGCAACATGCAAAGTGTTGGTCCAGTGTTACATGAGCTGAAATAAATGTTCCCAGACATTTTCCTTATGCACAAAAAGCTTATTTCTCTCAAATTTTGTTCCTAGCTCAGTGTGCCCTCATCTTCGAGCTTCAGCCCTCATACTTCCCCTCGGGTCTCTCCAAGATAGCCTACCTCATCACGATGATGTCCGGGAGGGCTCTCACCTGGGCTACTGCCGTGTGGGAGCAACAGCCGGCCATATACGCTAGTCTGGAAGGGTTCATGGAGAAGTGAGGAAGATCTTTGATGCCCCGTTCTCCGGGCCAGGGGCCGCCCGGAGGCTAATCCAGCGTCGGCAGGACTCCCGCAGTGTAGCTGATTATGTGGTGGATTTCCGCACGTTGGCAGCGGAGAGTGCTTGGAATCAAGAGGCACTGTTCGATATGTTCCTGGACGGTGTCTCGGAAGAGGTCAAGGACGAGTTTTCAGCCCGGGGGTTACCTACGGAGCTCGATTCCCTCATCGCTTTGACCAGCCATATCGATGGGCGATTACAGGAATGACGGAGGGAGAGGAATTTGGACACTACCCTGGCGTCCGAGCTGAACATCCCCACTCAGCCCCTCTCCATTCACATGGACATAAGAGCACTGGATGGGCGCTCTATAGGCCTAGTGACCCACAACACCACTCCAATCAACCTACGGGTGTTTCGGGGAACCACAGCGAGGCTATCCAGTTCCTGTTCATCAAATCCCCTCTGATTCCCGTGGTATTGGGATTCTCCCAGCGACACAATTCCCTCATTAACAGGTTTACTGGTGCCATTATGGGCTGGAGCCTGTTCTGCCACGCCCATTGCCTGATGTCAGCACAACCTGCCCCAGGACGTCTTCCTGGGGGCTCGGAAGGTGCCCCGGATCTCTGCCATTCCCTCTGAGTACCAGGACTTCCGGGAGGTGTTCAGCAAGGCCCGGGCCACGTCGCTTCCACCACACCAACCCTACGACTGCGGGATTGACCTTCTCTCTAGCGCCATGCCATCCCGGGGACATCTGTACTCTCTGTAGGGACCGGAGACCAAGGCTATGGATACCTACATTGGGGACTCCCTAGCTGCTGGATTTATCTGTCCCTCTTCCTCTTCTGCCGGCGCAGGGTTTTTCTATGTGGCGAAAAAGGACAAGACCCTGCACCCGTCTATTGACTACCGGGGACTCAATGACATTACAGTTGAGAACCGTTACTACACATCTTCTCGGTCTTCGAGTCGCTCCAGGGGGCCACTGTGTTTTCCAAGCTGGATTTACGGAACGCCTACCACCTGGTGCGGATACGAGAGGGGGACAACTGAAAGACCGCCTTCAACACAGCCAGTGGCCACTACGAGTATCTGGTCATGCCCTTTGACCTCACCAACGCACTTGCTGTGTTCCAGGCTCTGGTGAATGATGTCCTCTGTGACATGTTGAAATGGTTCACCTTCGTCTACACTGATGACATCCTCGTCTTCTCCCGCTCCCCTCAAGAACATGTGATCCACATCCGGCAGGTCCTTCAACACCTTCTGGAGAATCAGCTGTTTGTGAAGGCAGAGAAGTGCGAGTTCCATCGCTCCACCATCCCTTTCTGGGTTACATAATCTCTGCTGGGAGTGTCCAGATGGATCCCGGGAAGGTGAGAGCAGTGATGGATTGGCCTCAGCCTACGTCCAGGGTGCAGCTGAAATGTTACCCGGGGTAGCGTTCTGTCCTTGACCTCAAGCTACATCCCTGTGCCTTCTTCTCCCATCGCCTCAACACCATGGAAAGGACCTACGATGTAGGGGATCGTGATCTTCTTAAGGTGAAGATGGTGTTGGAGGAACATCCGTTCATCGTGTGGACTGACCACAAGAACCTGGAGTATCTCCGCACCGCCATGCGCCTCAATTCCAGGCAAGCCAGATGGGCCCTGCTGTTCACACGGTTCAATATGGGCCGGGATACAAGATTGTCAAGCCGGATGCACTGTCTCACCAATATAGCCCCAACGACTACTACCCCAGAACCCGAGACCATCCTTCCCACTTCATGCCTGGCGACGGCACTCAGCTGGGGAATCGGGAAGCAGCCCATGAGGCTCAGCGTTCCCAGCCGAACCCTGGGGGGGCCCTGATAACCGGATGTTTGTTCCTGACGCCGTCTGCTCCGCAGTCCTGAAGTGGGCCCACTCCTCCAGGCTTGCCTGCAACCTGGGCACCCGTCGTACCCTGGCCTTTATGCGTCAGCGCTTTCGGTGGCCTACTATGGTTCCTGACGTGTCCGCATTCGTCGCCGCTTGCCGAGACTCCTCGGCAAGTCTTGTTTTATTTTACTGCGGAGCCCCTAGTCCCACTCAACATGCCTCAGATACCTCTTTTGTCCCACCTTCCACACATGCGGTGACCTCACCTAGCATAACCAATGCCTCCAGAGATGCAACCTCTCTCATCGTCACTCAATGCCTAGGTTTACCTCCACTGTAGCCGCACCCTACCATACCCCTGTCTGTACATTATGCCCTGAATCTTTTCTACCACGCCCAGAAACCTGCTCCATTTATTCTCTGTCCCCAACACACTAGACGACCAGTTTTGATAGCCTTTAGCCGTACCCTCATCCTACTCCTCCTCTGTTCCTCGGGTGATGTAGAGGTTAACCCAGGCCCTGTGTGTCCCCAGGTGCTCTCATTTGTTGACTTCTCTAACCATAACAGCCTTGGTTTCATGCATGTTAACATCAGAAGCCTCCTCCTTAAGTTTGTTTTACTCACTGCTTTAGCACACTCCCCCAACCCTGATGTCCTTGCCGTGTCTGAATCTTGGCTTAGAAAGGCCACCAAAAATTCTGAGATTTCCATCCCCAACTACAACATTTTCCATCAAGATAGAACTGCCAAAGGGGGAGGAGTTGCAATCTACTGCAGAGATAGCCTGCAAAGTTCTGTCATACTTTCCAGGTCAATGCCCAAACAGTTAGAGCTTCTAATTTAAAAAATGAATCTCTCCAGAAATAAGTCTCTCACTATTGCCGCCTGTTATAGACCCCCCTCAGCTCCCAGCTTTGCCCTAGACACCATATGTGAATTGAATGCCCCCATCTATCTTCAGAGATTGTTCTGCTAGGTGACCTAAACTGGGATATGCTTAACACCCCGGCCGCCCTACAACCTAAGCTAGATGCTCTCAATCTCACATAAATTATCAAGGAACCCACCAGGTACAACCCTAAATCCGTTAACATGGGCACCCTCATAGATATTATCCTGACCAACTTGCCCTCCAAATACACCTCTGACGTTTTCAATCAGGATCTCAGCGATCACTGCCTCATTGCCTGCATCCGTTATGGGTCCGCGGTCAAACGACCACCCCTCATCACTGTCAAACGCTCCCTAAAACACTTCTGCGAACAGGCCTTTCTAATCAACCTGGCCCGGATATCCTGGAAGGATATTGAACTCATCCCGTCAGTAGAGGATGCCTGGTTGTTCTTTAAAAGTAATTTCCTCAAAATACCCTTTCAAAAAATGAAGAACTAAGAACAGATATAGCCCTTGGTTCACTCCAGACCTGACTGCCCTCCACCAGCACAAAAACATCCTGTGGCGTACTGCACTAGCACCGAATTGTCCCCGCGATATGCAACTCTTCAGGGAAGTCAGGAACCAATACACACAGTCAGTTAGGAAAGCAAAGGCTAGCTTTTTCAAACATAAATTTGCATCCTGCAGCTCTATCTCCAAAAAGTTCTGGGACACTGTAAAGTCCATGGAGAATAAGAGCACCTCCTCCCAGCTGCCCACTGCACTGAGGCTAGGAAACACTGTCACCACCGATAAATCCACGATAATCGAGAATTTCAATATGCATTTCTCTACGGCTGGCCATGCATTCCTGCTGGCTACCCCAACCCCAACCAACAGCTCTGCACCCCCCGCAGCTACTTGCCCAAGCCTCCCCAGCTTCTCCTTCACCCAAATCCAGATAGCAGATGTTCTGAAAGAGCTGCAAAACCTGGACCCCTACAAATGATCTGGGCTAGACAATCTGGACCCTCTCTTCCCTAAAATGATCCGCCTCCATTGTTGCGACCCCTATTACTAGTCTGTTCAACTTTCGTATCGTCCGAGATTCCTAAAGATTGGAAAGCTGCCGCGGTCATCCCCCTCTTCAAAGGGGGTCACACTCTAGACCCACTCTAGACCTATTTCTAGGCCCACCCCTCTTCCCCGTGTCATCGATGGCCATCCGGCGTACACAATGAGACGCCTCATGAGGGTTTGACCACGGGGCAGGTGTTTCCAGTACCTGGTTGACTGGGAAGGTTTTGGCCCGGAGGAGAGGTGCTGGGTCCCCGCTACAGACATCCTGGACCCAACCGGTCAACCAGGTATGCGCCCAGGTAAGATGCCAGGTGGTGCCCCTTGAAGAGGGGAGGGGGTACTGTCACACCCTGAATTTTTTCACCTGTCTTTGGGATTGTTTCCACCCCCCTCCAGGTGTCGCCCATCTTACCCATTATCCCCTGTGTATTTATACCTGTGTTCTCTGTTTGTCAAGCCTACCAGCATTTTTGTGTCAGCTCCTGGTTTTCCCCAGTCTCTCTTTTCTCATCCTCCTGGTTTTTGACCCTTGCCTGTCCTGGCCCTGTACCCACCCGCCTGACCACTCTGCCTGACGTCCTGTTCCTTTGCCCCTGTTGCTGTAATAAACATTGTTACTTCGACACAGTCCGCATCTGGGTCTTACCTTGATTCCTGATAGTTCCGGCCATTATCCAGCAACATCGCAAAGCCATTGAAGAGGAGTGGGACAACCTTCCACAGGCCACAATCAACAGCCTGATCAACTTCATGCGAAGGAAATGTGTCATGCTGCATGAGGCAAATGGTGGTCACGCCAGATACTGACTGGTTTTCTGATCCACGCCCCTACCTTTTTTTTTAAAGGTATCCGTGACCAACAGATACATATCTGTATTCTCCAGTCATGTGAAATCCATAGATTAGGGCCTAATTTATTTATTTCAATTGACTGATTTTCTTATATGAACTGTAACTCAGTCAAATCTTTGAAATTGTTGCATGTTGCGTTTATATTTTTGTTCAGTGTATAATGGGTTCTGTACCATCCACTATTAGGCTTCACATATATAATACCTTATGTAACCCATTGTCACGCCCTGACCTTAGAGATCCTTTTTATGTCTCTATTTTGTTTTGGTCAGGGTGTAATTTGGGTGGGCATTCTATGTTCTGTATTCTAGGTTTTGTATTTCTTTGTTTCTGGCCAAGTGTGGTTCCCAATCAGAGGCAGTTGTCTATCGTTGTCTCTGATTGGGGATCATACTTAGGCTGCCTTTTCCCTCTTTCTGTGTGGGTTCTTGTTCTTTGTTTGTGTGCAGGGAGTTTGCACATCGAAGCTGTTCGGTCGTTGTATTCTTTATTGTCCTGTTTTAGTTTCACTTCGGGATTAAATGATGTGGAACTCTTAGAACGCTGCGCCTTGGTCTCTTCCTTCCGACGACATCCGTTATACCCATGGTTCATCAGGCTCATCTGACAAGGTCCAATAAGGGCTGCGTTTACACAGGCAGCCCAATTCTGTTTTTTCCCCCACTAATTGATATTTTGACCAATCACATTAGATTTTTACACGTCTGTCACGCCCTGACCTTAGATATCTGTTTTTCTATATATTTTGGTTAGGTCAGGGTGTGACTAGGGTGGGTACGCTAGTTTTGTATGTCTAGGGTTTTTGTATGTCTTGGGGTGTTGTATGTCTAGGGGTTTTGTATGTCTATGTTGGCCTGATATGGTTCCCAATCAGAGACAGCTGTTTATCGTTGTCTCTGATTGGGGATCATATTTAGGTAGCCTTTTTCCTTGTTTGTGTTGTGGGATCTTGTCTACGTATAGTTGCCTTTGTGCACACCAGTAGCTTCACGTTTTGTTTGTGCTTTTGTTGTTTTGTTTATGAGTTTCTCTTTATTAAATATGTGGAACTCTACTCAAGCTGCGCCTTGGTCTCATCATTACGACGATCGTGACAACGTCAGATCTTTTTCAGAGCTGATCTGATTAGTCAAAAGACTAATAAGTGAAAGAAATATCAGAACTGGGCTTCCTGTGTAAATGCAGAATATTGGGTTCTTTATTCTTAAATGCATTTATTAATTTACTCCAAGTTACACACATTTATTCACATGCACACAAACACACACACATTCAGGGTGCTTTGATCTTTACCTATAGTCTCATCTCCTGCAGCACTGGAACAGAAATGTTTTGGGACAATAAACGGACCACTCTCAGGTGTGGGAGAACCATGTTGGGGCAACATTGTGCCACAGGACATGTGAACACCACCGCTACTAAAACCAGTCACAGTTTCAATGGTGGCAATGCCAATCAAAATGGCGAGGGCCATTTGGGCGGAGCACATCTGAAAAGCAGGGTGTGTGTCAAAGCACTGTTTCTTAAAATATCTTAACTTCCACAGTCAGATTGTAAGCAGTGTGGTAATATGTATATAAAAGTAAAGTACCCACCATGAGTGTATTTGACCCCCAAACCTTGACTAAGGTAGGCTAGGCTACAACAATCAGCTCTACTGTAGAAATTTGAGGATAATTTGCATCAAATCAGTGTTTGATTACTTTATTGGAGTCTTTATTGTAGACGGGTTGCCTCCCACATTAACAATGTTCCAGCATACTGCCCTAGGTCTGGGATTTCTGAGACTAACTTTGAGGAGGCCAATCAGATTTGACAAGGGTTTTTACTAAGAGTTGTAAAATCATATGCAGTAGTACTATTGAGGAAAATGTTCATTTTTGGGGAATTACGACCTGGCTTATCTATAAAAATAGCCTATTTGTCACTGTCACGTTCCTGACCTTATTTCCTTTGTTTAGCCTTGTTTAGTTGGTCAGGACGTGAGCTGGGTGGGCATTCTATGTTATGTGTTTCTATGTTGGGTTCATTGCATTAGCCTGATATGGTTCTCAATCAGGGGCAGGTGTTTTACGTTTCCTCTGATTGAGAACCATATTAAGGTAGGCTGTTCTCACTGTTTGTTTGTGGGTGATTGTTGCTGTGTCTGTGTTTGTTCACCACACGGCACTGTTTCGTTCCGTTCGTTTGTTCCTGTGTTCATGTTTTATGTGTTCTCAAGTTCAGGTCTGTTAACGTCGTTTATTATTTTGTAGTTTGTTCAAGTGTTTTTTCGTCTTCGTTATTATTATTAAAATTATTATGTATTCAACCCACGCTGCGTTTTGGTCCGATCCTTGCTCCTCCTCAGACGAGGAGGAAGACGAGCGTTACACTATTGCTGGCACAGATTCACACGCCGAGGCAGAAAAGGTTGATCAAAGCGGAATGAAGGCGGGATCTTCATTGAATAGCAATGGAGAGTGGGCATTCATTTCCTGATTCCGCTTCGTTCAAATGTATTTGCTGCTAGTCTGTGAATCTGTGGGTGACAGTATGGTGTTCGAGATTGCGCAGATTGAAAATGCGCCAGGCTGAATGGCAAGATGCGCTGTTCCAAATTGTCAAATTATGGTTTGTAAGGTCATGTAAGTCACGGAAAATAGTTTAATAATTGTTGAGGAAGGCACAGTGATGCCGAAACATTGGTAAATACCTATTAAATTGCTGGGAGATTATACATGGAATGTGCTACTTTATTTTGTTAGTTTATTCCCCGTTAGTAAGCACATCCACACAAACTATTATTCTGGGTGTCCGCCAGCTCATTAAAAAATAAATCTAATATAATTCATGAAAGCACACTATTGAATATGATCAATCAATAAAAAAAAAACATTTAAGGCATTATCGGAATGACCCTTCAGTACATGTCTGTGGTGCTGCGTGTGTGCCATTGTGAGTGGGCCGTTGCCCGAGGAGAGAGAGTGCAACATTTCAGTGTGTGTGCAACACAATTTCACACTCAATTCGTGGAAATACGTACAAAAAGTATTTCAGCAGTTTCTGTGCGTTTTTGTGGAGCCAACATTACACAATTTTCTTCAATGCATTTAATACAAGGCTCCACTTTTTCGTTTACATTACACCATTTCTTTCATAATGCATTTTACAAGAGGCTATTTCGAATTTTATGAGGGTTGCCAGACTGGAGAAAAAGACATATCATGATTTATTTTTTGGGGTATTGATAAAGGTATTTGATTGGAGAATGGGGATACACACACTCACCTTGTTGGTATTCATGTTATAGCCAACTCTTGACTTTTGTATGAATTATTTTGTATAAAATATGTGTTTATTTACATCCTATGGGGTTTAAGATAAAGGGAACAGTGGTATAGGAGAGTATGAAATGAATTAAATACTCTAAGCTATGTTCATTGTAATCAGCAATTTCCAGTGAGGAAATACTCAGTCTGAAGCCATTTGGCTATGGGTTTCACAGCCCTATAACAATGACACAAGTTATATCACCTTTAAAAGAGGTTTATTTACATCCTCTGGGGTATAACATGTTGGGCAAAGTGGTACAGGTGAGTCTGACATATAACCCCTAACTTGTTCAGTCTTTGCCAATGAGAATCAAGAGGGGTCTAGCTTCGTCCTTCATTACTGGGAAAAGCCTCGATTCTAGGCCGTAGAAAATCCTACATCCATCTCATTAGATCAGAACAGGATGGATCAACAGTGATTCATATTACTGGTTTGCATCCTAAAAAAAAGGATAGTTGTGTTTTGCTGCATAACACACTTACATTATTTGTCTACCCATATGATGTGGATCATTGTCAGGTTATTGATATTTAAGCTTCAGTAACAAAATAACACCATGGTTGTAATAACACTTTACACAGGTCCTTTGTAAATGTGTAGAATGTGTTTGCTTAACGTATGTAAATTCAACAGTTACAGAGGATTTTCCTCTGAATAACTGGTCAGGGCATAACACTTTCCATTCAGCTTCATGCATCTTTGATGTAAGGCTTAATCACACCTTCACTGAATAATTCTATCCGTCATGCCCATTGTTCACTAGACATATCAATGTAATTACACCCAACACAATGTTGAAAAACAGAATGCTTCCCAACACTAGATCACAGAACTAGACGTGAGCTGGATGTGATCCCAACACTGCCACCAATGTAGAGGAAGAAAGTGAAAGCTGCAACAGGGACTCTAACCAGGGCTCATACATTGCAAAGTGAGCGCTAATGGCTGTTGCCATGAAAGCTTAGTAGGCCTCTGGGCAGACGCAGTAGGCTTATAATGCTGGCATATGCCTTGTTACAATAGCCTAAGTATATAAAATGACTGACATGACTGTAATGATCATCATGAAACGACCTTGGAAGTGCCATAAGTGTAAGCCAACATAATTCATTATTTTACATTAACCTGTTTAACTGCATTGATATGGCTTAATTGATCATAGTCCAGACTCATTATAGTTGCAAATACCATGCAGTTGCACCAGGGGAATTCTGTTTCCCCACATTTACTGATGCATTTCCCATCATAAAAATGTAACCCCATTCCCAATCAATACCTTAATTGATACCACACAAAACAAAAACGGACAAATACATATTTTTACTCCAGTCTGGCAACTTCATAAAATCCGACATAGCACCAGTATCGCAGTATTAAGAGAAATCAAGCATAGAAAACAGCATTGGCATTAATAATATAAGTATTTTGGTGAGAACCTGGTTGATTGGGTTGTTAACATGTTTTTTTTATATATAAATGTGTGACAAAAGAAAAGGCAGTGTAGAACACCATTGCCCAAAATACATTGCTCTAATAACTTTCAAACGATTATTCTGACAACAAATTATTTTTCTATGAATGAAATCACACACAAATGTGTCTTTCCCTACCAAAAACACACAACATCTGCTGAAATACTTTATGTATATTTTCACGAATTGAGTGTGCAATTGTGTTGATATTTGAGCCTTATATATAATCATGTCTAGTTAGATACTTTGAAGTAGCCTACATTATACACTTGATTCCTGATTTATTGAATGAGGGAATCATTTTATAAAGACAGAGGTATTTGGCAAGGGTGGCAACCATCCTCCAGGATAGCTACTGGGTGTGCAGACTTTTGTTCAAGCCCTTGTCTTACCACAGTGTGGCCTAGACATCAGCTGCTCTACACGACCTTGGTAAGCAGACTTTTGTTGTTTCAGGGCTGGATCAAAACCGAAGCCTGCACACCCAGAAGCTCTCCAAATGGAGGGTTGACCACATGTTGACAACATGTGACTAACAGTGCAGTTCTATTTGGGGCACTAAGTGCCTTGATCAAGGGCACAATGGCAGGAGGTGGTAAGTCTACATGGGATCAGACACAGCAGCTTTCCAGTGTCAATAATGCTTACTATTTGGGCTATAATAATAGTCATGGAGAAATAATTAACAGTGAATAATCAGAAGTCACTATAGCATAATGTCATTTGTGAATTTCAGTGAATGGACTGACTTGGAAAAAGACAGCTCCTGCCCTTATTCCATCCCAAGTCAAGGACTGGGTGGCACTTGGAGACAGTCAGTGACAGTATGTTACACAGTCAGGCAAAGTACTTAAGTAAAAATACTTTAAAGTACTACTTAATTAGTTTTTTTGGTATCTGTACTTTACTATTTATATTTTTGACAACTTTACTTTTACTTCACTACATTCCTAAAGAAAATAATGTACTTTTTACTTCATATATTTTCCCTAACACCCAAAAGTACGCTTTATATTTTGAATGCTTAGCAGGACATGAAAATGGTCTAATTCACACACTAATCAAGATAACATCCCTGGTCATCCCTACTGCCTCTGATCTAGTAAATGATGTCAGTGTTAGAGCGTTCCCCTGGCTATAATTACATTTTAAAAAAACAAGAAAATGGTGCCTTCTGGTTGGCTTAATATAAGGAATTTGAAGTGATTTATACTTTTACTTTTCATACTTAAGTATATTTAAAACCAAATACTTTTAGACTTTTACTCAAGTAGGATTTTACTGGGAGACTTTCACTTTTACTTGAGTCATATTCTAATAAGGTATCTTTACTTGTACTCAAGTATGACAATTGGGTACTTTTTCCACCATTGATGTTACAGAATGTAACCAAATATATTTAATGCCGATAACAGAATGTAGAATGGACTAACGAAATTATCACCGTAAAGAAAATTGTTTTATTTCTTACCTTGATTCAGGAAGGAGCGAAGTACGTCGCCAACGCGCGGAGTGAAAATGGAATGCTCTCCCGGGTGGCGCTTGTCTCATCGCGCTCCAGCGACTCCTGTGGCGGGCCGGGCGCAGTGCGCGCTAACTGAGGGGGGCGGGTGCACGGTGTTTCCTCCGACACATTGGTGCGGCTGGCTTCCGGGTTGGAGGCGCGCTGTGTTAAGAAGCAGTGCGGCTTGGTTGGGTTGTGCTTCGGAGGACGCATGACTTTCGACCTTCGTCTCTCCCGAGCCCGTACGGGAGTTGTAGCGATGAGACAAGATAGTAATTACTAGCGATTGGATACCACGAAAATTGGGGAGAAAAGGGGATAAAATTTAAAAAAAAAAAAAAAAAAAAAAAAAAAAAATGGAATGCCACTACACAGTTTGATACGTATCAGTGGGGATGAGAAGTCAGTATACTCCAATACACTGTCCAATACACTGTCATTTCCGGTCACAACTTGTAGACTTGTTTACGTGCGGTTTTTTGCTAACCTTACTTTGCTAACTGCCAATTTTACGGTTTTTACTTTTTAATGGCCGTCTATATTAAAAAATGTTCCTCTCGCTCGACTTTTTTCATTACATTTTTTCACCCTGGACGCTTTATCTGGACGTGGTTCGTAAGGACCTCCACCAGCCGAAGCTAAGTAGTAACATTAACATGATGCCTTGTAATTGCAGTCACTGTACTTAGAATATACAGAACGATCGCATTATGGCGAGGATAACTGTGCTGCAAACCCAGCTTCAGACGCAATCGTTAGGCAAGGGTAATTTAAGTGTAGGAAAGGATGAAACAGCGTCTGTGTCACCAGTAAGTACAGATAGTAGTATAAATCCCCTCGCACAGTCCCCGCAGCCGGACAATTTTCTCATGGCTTCTGGAAGGAAACGCTGTAGGTATGCTCAACCGGTGTCGCTCATTCAGCCGACAGAAACTTTCAACCGGTTCTCACCATTAAGCAGCGAGTCGGGAGTCAGAGGCCGAGCCTTCTCTTGTCTCTACTCCTTCCGTTACGGGGTCTGAGACGCCGTAACCTCCCACCATTAGCTCTGACAAATTGAAAACCCTAGACATCGGCGACTTCATTACCCGCAGTATTAGATTTAAAACGAATCATCCAGCGACCATACACTGTTTACCAGGGGGCAGGGCTACCGACGTTAAGGCTAATCTGAAGATGGTGCTGGCTAAAGCTAAAACTGGATATTGTTATCCAGGTCGGCACCAACGATGTTAGGATGAAACAGTCAAAGGTCACCAAGCGCAACATAGCTTCAACGTGTAAATCAGCTAGAAAGATGTGTCGGCATCGATTAATTGTCTCTGGCCCCCTCCCAGTTAGGGGGAGGGATGAGCTCGACAGCAGAGTCTCACAACTCAATCGCTGGTTGAAAACTGTTTTCTGCCCCTCCCAAAATATAGAATTTGAAGACAATTGGCCCTCTTTCTGGGACTCACCCACAAACAGGACCAAGCCTGGCCTGTTGAGGAGTGACGACTCCATCCTAGCTGGAGGGGTGCTCTCATCTTATCTACAAACATAGACAAGGCTATAACTCCCCTAGCTCCACAATGAGATAGGGTGCAGGCCAGGCAGCAGGCTTTTAGCCAGCCTGCCAGCTTAGTGGAGTCTGCCACTAGCTATCCCCTTTGAAACTGTGTCTGTGCCTTGATCTAGGTTGGGCAAAACTATACATGGCGGTGTTCGCCTTAGCAATCTCACTGGAATAAAGACCTCCTCCATTCCTGCCATTATTGAAAGAGATTGTGATACCTCAAATCTCAAAATAGGGCTACTTAATGTTAGATCCCTCACTTCCAGGGCAGTTATAGTCAATTAACGAATCACTGATCATAATCTTGATGTGATTGGCCTGACTGAAACATGGCTTAAGCGGATGAATTTACTGTGTTAGATGAGGCCTCATCTCCTGGTTACCTGGAGACCATATCCCCCGCGCATCCCGCAAAGGTGGAGGTGTTGCTAACATTTACGATAGCATATTTCAATTTACAAGCTTCTCGTCATGAAATCTATGCAGCCTACTCACTTTTTATAGCTACTGTTTACAGGCCTCCTGGGCCATATACAGCGTTCCTCACTGAGTTCCCTGAATTCCTATCGGACCTTGTAGTCATAATATTCAAATTTTTGGTGACTTTAATATTCACATGGAAAAGTTCACAGACCCACTCCAAAAGGCTTTTGGAGCCATCATCGACTCAGTGGGTTTTGTTCAACATGTCTCCGGACCTACTCACTGCCACAGTCATACTCTGGACCTAGTTTTGTCCCATGGAATAAATGTTGTGGATCTTAATGTTTTTCCTCATAATCCTGGACTATCGGACCACCATTTTATTACGTTTGCAATCACAACAAATAATCTGCTCAGACCCCAACCAAGGATCATCAAAAAATCATTCACCGTGCTATAAATTCTCGGACAATCCAAAGATTCCTAGATGCCCTTCTAGACTCCCTCTGCCTACCCAAGGACGTCAGAGGACACAAATCAGTTAACCACCTAACTGAGGAACTCAATTTAACCTTGCGCAATACCCTAGATGCAGTCGCAACCCTAAAAACTAAAAACATTTGTCATAAGAAACTAGCTCCCTGGTATACAGAAAATACCCGAGCTCTGAAGCATGCTTCCAGACAATTGGAACGGAAATGGCGCTACACCAAACTGGAAGTCTTCCGACTAGCTTGGAAAGACAGTACCGTCCAGTATCGAAGAGCCCTCACTGCTGCTCGATCATCCTATTTTTCCAACTTAATTGAGGAAAATAAGAACAATCCAAAATGTATTTTTGATACTGTTGCAAAGCTAACTAAAAAGCAGCAATCCCCAAGAGGATGGCTTTCACTTCAGCAGTGATAAATTCATGATCTTCTTTGAGGAAAAGATCATGATCAGTAGAAAGCAAATTAGGGACTCCTCTTTAAATCTGAGTATTCCTACAAAGCTCAGTTGTCCTGAGTACGCACAACTCTGCCAGGACCTAGGATCAAGGGAGACACTCAAGTTTTTTAGTACTATATCTCTTGACACATTGATGAAAATAATCATGGCCTCTATACGTTCAAGCTGCATACTGGACCCTATTCCAACTAAACTACTGAAAGAGCTGCTTCCTGTGTTTGGCCCTCCTATGTTGAACATAATAAACGGCTCTCTATCCACCGGATGTGTACCAAACTGACTAAAAGTGGCAGTAATAAAGCCTCTCTTGAAAAAGCCAAACCTTGACCCAGAAAATATTAAAAACTATCAGCCTATATCGAATCTCCCATTCCTCTCAAAATTTTTAGAAAAAGCTTTAGCGCAGCAACTCACTGCCTTTCTGAAGACAAACAATGTATACAAAACGCCCCAAAATTGCCCTCCCTGGAAGCCTGTGTTTCAGACATAAGGAAGTGGATGGTGGCAAATGTTATACTTTTAAACTTGGACAAAACAGAGATGCTAGTTCTAGGTCCCAAGAAACAAAGAAATCTGTTGAATCTGACAATTAATCTTGATGGTTGTACAGTCATCTCAAATAAAACTGTGAAGGACCTTGGTGTTACTCTGGACCCTGATCTCTCTTTTGACGAACATATCATGACTGTTTCAAGGACAGTTTTTTTCATCTACGTAACATTGCAAAAATCAGAAACTTTCTGTCCAAAAATGATGCAGAAAGATTAATCCATGCTTTTGTCACTTCTAGGTTAGACTACTGTAATGCTCTACTTTCCGGCTACCCGGATAAAGCACTAAATAAAGCACTAAATAAACTTCAGCTAGTGCTAAACACGGCTGCTAGAATCTTGACTAGAACCCCCAAAAATGATGATATTACTCCAGTGCTAGCCTCTCTACACTGGCTTCCTGTTAAGGCAAGGGCTGATTTCAAGATTTTACTGCTAACCTACAAAGCATTACATGGGCTTGCTCCTACCTATCTTTCCGATTTGGTCCTGCTGTACATACCTACACGTACGCTACGGTCACAAGACGCAGGCCTCTTCACTGTCCCTAGAATTTCTAAGCAAACAGCTGGAGGCAGGGCTTTCTCCTATAGAGCTCAATTTTTATGGAATGGTCTGCCTACACATGTGAGAGACGCAGACTCGGTCTCAACCTTTAAGTCTTTACTGAAGACTCTTCAGTAGGTCATATGATTGAGTGTAGTCTGGCCCAGGAGTGTGAAGGTGAACGGAAAGGCACTGGAGCAACGAACCGCCCTTGATGTCTCTGCCTGGCCGGTTCCCCTCTCTCCACTGGGATTCTCTGCCTCTAACCCTATTACAGGGGCTGAGTCACTGGCTTACTGGTGCTCTTCCATGCCTTCCCTAGGAGGGGTGCGTCACTTGAGTGGGTTGAGTCACTGACGTGATTTTCCTGCCCCCCCCTTGGGTTGTGCCGTGGGGGAGATCTTCGTGGGCTATACTCGGCCTCGTCTCAGGATGGTAAGTTGGTGGTTGAAGATATCCCTCTAGTGGTGTGGGGGCTGTGCTTTGACAAAGTGGGTGGGGTTATATCCTGCCTGTTTGGCCCTGTCCGGTGTATCGTCGTACGGGGCCAGAGTGTCTCCCGACCCCTCCTGTCTCAGCCTCCAGTATTTATGCTGCAGTAGTTTATGTGTCGGGGGCTAGGGTCAGTTTGTTATATCTGGAGTATTTCTCCTGTCTTATCCGGTGTCCTGTGTGAATTTAAGTATGCCTTCTCTAATTCTCTCTCTTTCTCTCTTTCTTACTTTCTTTCTCTCGGAGGACCTGAGCCCTAGGACCTACAGGACTAACTGGCCTGATGACTCCTTGCTGTCCCCAGTCCACCTGGTCGTGCTGCTGCTCCAGTTTTAACGGTTCTGCCTGCGGCTATGGAACCCTGTTCACCGGACGTGCTACCTGTCCCAGACCTGCTGTTTTCAACTCTCTAGAGACAGCAAGAGCAGTATAGATACTCTGAATGATCGGCTATGAAAAGCCAACTGACATTTACTCCTGAGGTGCTGACCTGTTGCACCCTCGACAACCACTGTGATTATTATTATTATTTTACCCTTTTGGTCATCTATGAACATTTGAACATCTTGACCATGTTCTATTATAATCTCCACCCGGCACAGCCAGAAGAGGACTGGCCTCCCCTCATAGCCTGGTTCCTCTCTATGTTTCTTCCTAGGTTCTGGCCTTTCTAGGGAGTTTTTCCTAGCCACTGTGCTTCTACACCTGCATTGCTTGCTGTTTGGGGTTTTAGGCTGGGTTTCTGTTTGAGGTCGACCGATTAATCAGAATGGACGATTAATTAGGGCCGATTTCAAGTTTTCATAACAATCGATAATCGGCATTTTTGGACACCGATCATGGCCGATTACATTGCACTCCACGAGGAGACTGCGTGGCAGGCTGACTGCCTGTTATGCGAGTGCAGCAAGGAGCCACGGTAAGGTGCTAGCTAGCATTAAACGTATCTTATAAAAAACAATCAATCTTAACATAATCACTAGTTAACTACACATGGTTGATGATATTACTAGTTTATCTAGCTTGTCCTGCGTTGCATATAATCGATGCGGTGCCTGTTAATTTATCATTGAATCACAGCCTACTTCGCCAAACGGGGGATTTAACAAGCGCATTCGCGATAAATGCACTGTCGTTGCACCAATGTGTACCTAACCATAAACATCAACTCCTTTCTTAAAATCATTACACAAGTTTATATTTTTAAACCTGCATATTTAGTTAATATTGCCTGTTAACATGAATTTCTTTTAACTCGGGAAATTGTGACACTTCTCTTGCGTTCTGTGCAACAGAGTCAGGGTATATGCAGCAGTTTGGGCTGCCTTGATCGTTGCGAACTGTGTGAAGACCATTTCTTCCTAACAAAGACAGCCAACTTCGCCAAACGGGGATGATTTAACAAAAGCGCATTTGCAAAAAAAGCACAATCGTTGCATGAATGTACCTAATCATAAACATCAATGCCTTTCTTAAAATCAATACACGGAAGTATCTTTTTTTAAACCTGCATATTTAGTTAAAAGAAATTCATGTTAGCAGGCAATTTTAAACGAGGGAAATTGTGTCACTTCTCTTGCGTTCATTGCACGCAGAGTCAGGGTATATGCAACAGTTTGGGCCGCCTGGCTCGTTGCGAACTAATTTGCCAGAATTTTACGTACTTATGACATAACATTGAAGATTGTGCAATGTAACAGGAATATTTAGATTTAGGGTTGCCACCCGTTAGATAAAATACGGAACGGTTCCGTATTTCACTGAAAGAATAAACGTTTTGTTTTCGAAATTATAGTTTCCAGTTTTGACCATATTAATGACCTAAGGCTCGTGTTTCTGTGTGTTATTATATTATAATTAAGTCTATGATTTGATAGAGCAGTCTGACTGAGCGGTGGTAGGCAGCAGCAGGCTCGTAAGCATTCATTCAAACAGCACTTTACTGCGTTTGCCAGCAGCTCTTCGCAATGCTTCAATCATTGCGCTGTTTATGACTTCAAGCCTATCAACTCCCGAGATTAGGCTGGCAATTCTAAAGTACCTATTAGAACATCCAATAGTCAAAGGTATATGAAATACAAATGGTATAGAGAGAAATAGTCCTATAATAACTACAACCTAAAACTTCTTACCTGGGAATATTGAAGACTCATGTTAAAAGGAACCACCAGCTTTCATGATCAATCAACCAACCAGGTACAACTCCAAATCCGTAAACACGGGCACCCTCATTGATGTCATCCTAATTAACTCGCCCTCCAAATACACCTCTGAGGTTTTCAATCAAGATCTCAGCGATCACTGCCTCATTGCCTGCATCCGTAATGGGTCTGCGACCAAACGACCACCCCTCATCACTGTCAAACGCTCCCTAAAACACTTCTGCGAGCAGGCCTTTCTAAATCGACCTGGCCGGGATATCCTGGAATGACATTGACCTCATCCCGTCAGTAGATGATGCCTGGCTATTCTTTAAAAGTGCCTTCCTCACCATCTTAAATAGGCATGCCCCATTCAAAAAATGTAGAACTAGGAATAGATATAGTCCTTGGTTCACTCCAGACCTGTCTGCCCTTGACCAGCACAAAAACATCCTGTGGCGTTCTGCGTTAGCATTGAATAGCCCCCGTGATATGCAACTTTTCAGGGAAGTTAGGAACAAATATACACATGCAGTTAGGAAAGCTAAGGCTAGCTTTTTCAAATAGAAATGTGCATCCTGTAGTACTAACTCAAAACATTTCTGGAACACTGTAAAGTCCATGGAGAATAAGAGCACCTCCTCCCAGCTGCACACTGCTCTGAGGCTAGGAAACACTGTCACCACCGATAAATCCACGATAATCGAGAATTTCAATAAGCATTTCTCTACGGCTGGCCATGCTTTCCACCTGGCTACCCCTACCCCGGTCAACTGCCCGGCACCCTCCACAGCAACCCGCCAAAGCCCCCACCATTTCTCCTTCACCCAAATCCAGATAGTTGATGTTCTGAAAGAGCTGCAAAATCTGGACCCCTCCAAATCAGCCGGGCTAGACAATCTGCACCCTCTCTTTCTAAAATGATCTGCCGAAATTGTTGCAACCCCTATTACTAGCCTGTTCAACCTCTTTCGTATCGTCTGAGATTCCCTAAGATTGGAAAGCTGCCGCGGTCATCCCCCTCTTCAAAGGGGGTGACACTCTAGACCCAAACTGCTACAGATCTATATCTATCCTACCCTGTCTTTCTAAGGTCTTCGAAAGCCAAGTAAACAAACAGATCACCGACCATTTCGAATCCCACCGTACCTTCTCCGCTATGCAATCTGGTTTCAGAGCTGGTCATGGGTGCACCTCAGCCACACTCAAGGTCCTAAATGACATCATAACCGCCATCGATAAGAGACATTATTGTGCAGCCGTATTCATCGACCTGGCCAAGGCTTTCGACTCTGTCAATCACCACATTCTTATTGGCAGACTCGACAGCCTTGGTTTCTCAAATTATTGCCTCGCCTGGTTTACCAACTACGTCTCTGATAGAGTTCAGTGTGTCAAATCGGAGGGCCTGTTGTCCGGACCTCTGGCAGTCTCTATGGGGGTACCACAGGGTTCAAACCTCGGGCCGACTCTCTTCTCTGTATACATCAATGATGTTGCTCTTGCTGCTGGTGATTCTCTGATACACTACGCAGACGACACCATTCTGTATACTTCTGTCCCCTCTTTGGACAGTGTGTTAACTAACCTCTAGACGAGCTTCAATGCCATACAACTCTTCTTCCGTGGCCTCCAACTGCTCTTAAACGCAAGTAAAACTAAATGCATGCTATTCAACCGATCACTGCCCGCACCTGCTCGCCTGTCCAGCATCACTTCTCTGGAGGGCTCTAACTTAGAATACGTGGACAACTACAAATACCTAGGTGTCTGGTTAGACTGTAAACTCTCCTTCCAGACTCACATCAAGCATCTCCAATCCAATATTAAATCTAGAATCGGCTTCCTATATCGCAACAAAGCATCCTTCACTCATGCAGCCAAACATAACCTCGTAAAACTGACCATCCTACCGATCCTCGACTTCGGTGATGTCATCTATAAAATAGCCTCCAACACTCTACTCAACAAATTGGATGCAGTCTATCACAGTGCCATCCGTTTTGTCACCAAAGCCCCATACACTACCCACCATTGCGACCTGTATGCTCTCATTGGTTGGCCCTCGCTTCATACTTGTCGCCAAACCCACTGGCTACAGGTTATCTAACAGTCTCTGCTAGGTAAAGCCCCGCATTATCTCAGCTCACTGGTCACCATAGCATCACCCACTCGTAGCACGCGCTCCAGCAGGTATATCTCACTGGTCACCCCCAAAGCGAATTCCTCTTTTGGTCGTCTTTCCTTCCAGTTCTCTGCTGCCAATGACTGGAACGAACTGCAAAAATCTCTGAAGCTGGAGACTCATATCTCCCTCACTAGCTTTAAGCACCAGCTGTCAGAGCAGCTCACAGATCACTGCACCTGTACATAGCCCATCTGTAAACAGCCCATCTATCTACCTACCTCATCCCCATACTGTATTTATTTATCTTGCTCCTTTGCACCCCAGTATCTCTACTTGCACATTCATCTTCTGCACATCTACCATTCCAGTGTTTAATTGCTATATTGTAATTACTTCGCCACCATGGCCTATTTATTGCCTTAACTCCCTTATCTTACCTCATTTGCACTCACTGTATATAGACTTTTTGTTTTCTTTTGTTCTACTGTATTATTGACTGTATGTTTGTTTATTCCATGTGTAACTCTGTGTTGTTGTATGTGTCGATTGCTAAGCTTTATCTTGGCCAGGTCGCAGTTGCAAATGAGAACTTGTTCTCAACTAGCCTACCTGGTTAAATAAAAATAAATAAAATATGTTCTCATGTTAAGAGCAAGGAACTTAAACGTTAGCTTTTTTACATGGCACATATTGCACTTTAACTTTTTTTTTTGCATTATTTAAACCAAATTTGAACATGTTTCATTATTTATTTGAGACTAAATTGATTTTATTGATGTATTATATTAAGTTAAAATAAGTGTTCATTGTTCATTCAGTATTGTTGTAATTGTCATTATTACAAATATATATAAAAATCGGCCGATTAATCGGTATCGGCTTTTTTTCGTCCTCCAATAATCGGTATCAGTATCGGTGTTGAAAAATCATAATCGGTCGACCTCTAGTTTCTGTACAGCACTTTGTGACATCAGCTGATGTAAGAAGGGCTTTATTAATGAATTTGATTGAATAAGGAAGTATGCAAAAGAGATGCAAACAGACATCACATTTCATAATCTTAGTAGCTAGTAATACCGGATCAATCACCATATTTGGTAGATCAATTCCAATTCCTATTTCTTACACATCTGACTGATCTGACCTTGACATTCCACAGTTCCTGAAATAGTTCCACATACAGGTGTAAGTAGCCAAGTGTGATCCCACTTCTGACACTAGTGTAATGAAATCAAATAAAATGTTATTCTTCACATGCTTCATAAACAACAGGTGTAGACTAACAGTGAAATGCTTACTTACGGGTTACTTACTAAAGTATGTGGACACGTGGAACTTTCTTCCATTCAGCCACAAGAGCATTAGTGAGGTAGGGCACTGATGTTTGGCGATTAGGCCTGGCTTGCAGGTCCTGGATGTCAGGGAGCTCTGCCCCAGTGATGTCTGCGCCATACGCACTACCCTCTGTAGCACCTTGCGGTCGGATGCCAAGCAGTTGCCATACCAAGCGGTGATGCAGCCAGTCAAGATGCTCCCAGTTGTGCAGCTGTAGAACTTTGAGGATCTGAGGACCCATGCCAAACCTTTTCAGCCTCCTGAGGGGGAAGCATTGTCATTCGTGTGGGTGTGTGTGGACCATGATAGATCCTTAGTGATGTGGACACCAGGGAACTTAAGCTCTTGACCCGCTCCACTACAGCCCTGTCAATGTGAATTGGAGCCTGCTCGGCCCTCCATTTCCTGTAGTCCACGATCAGCTCCTTTGTCTTGCTGATGTTGAGGGAGAAGTTGTTGTCCTGGCACCACACTGCCAGGTCTCTGACCTCCTTATGGGCTGTCATCTCCATTGGTGATCAGGTCTACCACAGTTGTGTTGTCAGCAAACTTAATGGTGTTGGAGTAGTGCGTGGCCATGCAGTTGTGGGTGAACAGGGAGTACAGGATGGGACTATGCACGCACACTTGTGGGGCCCCCGTGTTGATGGTCAGCCTGGCGGATGTGTTGTTGCCTATCCTCACCACCTGGTGGCGGCCCATCAGGAAGTCCAGGTTCCAGTTGCAGGTGTTCAGTCCCAGGGTCCTTAGCTTAGTGATGAGCTTGGACTATGGTGTTGAACGCTGAGATGTAGTCAATAAACAGCATTCTCACATAGGTGTTCCTCTTGTCCAGGTGAGAGGTGCAATAGAGATTGTGTCAATCTGTGGCTCTGTTTGGGCGGTATGCCAATTGCAGTGGGTACAGGGTGTCTGAAGATGGTTTTGTGAGCCATGACCAGCCTTTCAAAGCATTTCATTGCTACAGATGTGAGTGCTACGGGGCGATAGTCATTTAGACAGGTTACCTTGACGTTCTTGGACGCAGGAACTACGGACACAGGGACTGTAGGCATTACGGACTGTAGGCATTACGGACTGGGTCAGGGAGAGGGCGGCAGGTAGCTTACTGGTTAAGATCGTTGGGCTAGTAACTGAAAGGTTGCTGGTTTGAATCCATGAGCTGACTAAGTGAAAAGTGTGGCAGCAGTGTGTGCACACATTTTCAGACTGATCCAGTGAAGAATTACATTACTGCACAATATTTTGTATCAAGTCTGCCAGGAGTTTTCCCAAATGTGCCAAATTGGTCAACTAATACATTTTCAAGTACATAACTATAGAGAACATGTAAAAATGCTATGGTAATAAAAAATGTACGTTTACACACTCCCAGGAATGTCATACATGATGGATCATTAGCCTATAAACTAACATTCACACATCTAGAAGGCCGGGCAGGGAGCCAGAGACAGCAGTGGGGTCAAATTGTAGACCCCAGTTCCTACATTTGAACATAAAAATGTATTTTAATCAAACAAAACTATGCTTCATTTTATCTCTGGGACCCATAGGATGACAAATCAGAGCAAGATTACTGAATGTAAGAACATTATTTACCTTCAGAGGTGAATGTATCAAACCAGTTGCCGTGACAAAAGTGTTGTTGTTGTGCACTCTCCTCAAACAATAGCATTGTATTTCACTGTTAATTGGACACCGCAGTTAGATTAACAAGAATTTAAGCTTTCTGCCCATAAGACATGTCTATGTCCCGGAAAGTTGGCTGTTGCACACAACGTCATTCTAGTCACAATAGCAACAACCGTCCTGGTTTAGAGACACCGATCCCGTAGAGGTTAAACAAAATTATACATTTGTTTTACTCCATTGCATTGTTTACAACAGCTTAATAAACAGTAGCCTACATTCTACAGTACATCACACAGATAACATAGATCAGACATTGAAGCATACACTTAAGTAGCAAACAGATACAGTATGTATGATATGTGATTTATAACACAGTTGAGTGAATGAGAGTTCCAACATGACGTACTGCGAAGTGAATTTAATGAGTTTGGTCACACAGATGACATTGATCAAACATGGTCTTTCCCAATTGAAGCACATACTTGCGTAGCAATCAGAGATACAGTAAGTATGATATGTGATTGATAACACTGTCAACTGAGTGAAGAGCTCCAACACGACGTGGGGTTGGTCGGTTCTTAGTTAGACCTTAGTAACCCTGACATTGGGTGTTTTGATCTGAGAACAGGCCTGTGGGTTGAGTTCAGCAATACCACTGGAACTTTGTACATTAAACAAGTATTATTCTCTTGAGCGAGTGATTCCACTAAAAATTTTGACACAAGGCAAGGACAAGCATGCAGTTGGCAATCCCTCATGGGCCAACTTCCTTTAAGACTCCTTTACTAGGCATACATCTGATAGATCCAGACACTGTTGTATTTAATCAAAACTGCTGTCCCGACATTTACAGAGCAAGACATTCTTCTCATGGTTCAATGTACCGTACATTAGTTTTCATGTTTAACAATATGAAGCAGAAAGACAACTGAATGCTGTTTTCCCTTACTCCTGAAAGTCCCGAATACCAGTTTTAATTGAATAAGACCGTCATTCACAATGCCCCATCAACGCAATCCAAACAAAAAAATAACAAAACAAAAAACACACACACAGCAAAAGCAGCAAGAAATAAAATGTAGGAATACTTCCTCCTGATAAAATCAGCATTCAAAGAATTGATGATAAAAAAGGTTATCAATAATTAATGAAGAAAGCGTATGTTTAAAGAGCAGGTTTTCCCCTGATGAGTGCATTCATAAATACAGTTTGTGTGTGCTGTGTTGAGGCACCATCTCGCTGCTCTCTCCTTGTACACGGCTAGAAACACTGCGTACTCTTGCCTTTGCTCCGCCACGCTGACGACAGACAACCGCTGGTCTTGGGACGTCGTGAAGACATTACTTATTCGGATGCTGCTCAAAGAAAACAAAAAGATGGAAACAACCATTTGTGTGGTAAGGATAGTCGAGGGCAATGGGATGTTCAGTGGATGTACTATGGATGTGTTTGGGACAAAATATTCCAGTGATTATAATCACTGAACAGGTCCCATTTGTCTGGATTTGACAGAGCTACCCTACTTCGCAATGGCCAGAAATCAGTGGTTCTTGGTGCTAGGCTAGCTGAGGTTAGAGACTTGTTTTCAGGGAGTATGCTATGAGCAGGCAGAGTGTAGTGTATTGTATGGTAGTGTACATACCGCGGCGTTCAAGGCTTGTTCCAGGTCCTCAATGATGTCCTGCTCGTCCTCCAGCCCCACAGACAGACGGATCAGCGTGTCACTGATCCCTAGGGCAGCCCTATCACTCTCTGGAACAGACGCATGGGTCATTATCGCCCTGAGAGGGAAAGAAAAAGAAAATCGCTAAAAATGAAAAAATAATACATTTCTATTGGCACTATGTTTAAAAAGTTGGTTTCAAAACTTCAAAGTAATATGTATTATTATATATATAAATAAAATATTTATTCTTGACCACTGCTGCCCCCTTGTGGCATTATTGTTCAAAAGTGAGGCAATCAAAGTACTTTATATTTCGATATTACAGTCAATTTCTTGGTTCAGCTGACAACATTTTGAATCTAAATATCATAGCAGTTACAATATTACGATTGTTGATGATATGTAGGAATACTTACGGATGCTCTGCCAAACTTTCATAACCGCCAAGGCTCTCGGCAAGTGCAAACAACTGAAATAAAAAACAGCACAAAATGTTATTACTGTGTCCATCTGTGATTTAATTCACAACCCATACTGTAGTAAAATACAATGATGCCTCATACTATAGAGCCGAACCATGCAGTTTCTTTTCCCACTGTTCTTTCCAGCATTGTTCCAGCAACTACGGTGTACGCAGCGTAACCAGACCAGTCCAGTAGAGATCGCCTTCGCATTATATTGTGAATCAGACGTGAGCGTCTCAATTCTCTAATTACCTTGAGGCTGCTGAGGAAGGTGGTGGCATTCTCCAGTTTTCCCTTTATGTAAAAGGTGATCATCCCTGGGCAGCCTGTGCACTGTCTCTTCATCAGCTCGTGCTGGGGGTGGGAGGGTAAGCCTACAGAGTGAAGGGGGAATAAGAGGAAAACCAGTCAGTCGACTGTTAAATCCCTTAACCACCGGGTGCGGTCCCCTCAAGCGCAGAGAATAAGAGAGTAACTGGAGAGGCATATGCTATGTGTTTAACTATACATGTGCTTCTACTGGCCCAGGGAATTACCAAAGTGAATGCATTGTCCAAATTTTTGTTACATCACCTATTTGCCCAGAAAGCAGGTCATGTTAAAGGAAAGGGGGGGATACCTAGTCAGTTGTACAACTGAATGCATTCAACTAAAATGTGTCTTCAACATTTAACCAAACTCCTCTGAATCAGTTAAAACATGCGTGTTATGCAATATACAGAAGTACTACAGTTTGACATCCACAGAGAACCCTCCCCGTCACCTGGAAAGATGACTCTGTCCACCCTGGGGTCAGCTTCCAGGAACTTGGCCACTGCCAGGGCATTCTTGAAGTGCTGCCTCATGCGCAGGTGCAGGGTCTTCAGGCCACGGTTACACAGGTAGCAGTCAAAGGGGGACGGTACGGCTCCCAGGGCTTGTCAGGGTACATTAAGGAAGAACACTGCGTTACACAACACACCAATCAGCCCCTCAGACAAAGAATCAAACATGGTAACACACAAAGCCTTCTTTATCAGTGGTTTATAATTGGTGGAAAGCCCTGGCATCACGAGCATGTGTGGGTTTTTGATGGGCAAAAGTAAGTCACAAAAATTTAGCAACTGCTTCACAGTGAAGTTCAAGTGCTTCAATCATAGTACGCAAAAAATGTGGCGGGTGTGTCAGCTTAGCATAGCTTTTATCCAGTTGCCATTGATCCATCTCTCACCATTCTGTAGGAACTTCAGTCGGTCATACAGGTCCTCACTATTCACAGACACCAGGCCCATTACAACATCACTGTGACCTGTCAATCAAATAAGAAAAAAAATAAAACTCCCATGTAAACTGATTTTATTTGTGTGGAAATTCTCTTCAGTCAACATCAATGTACAGACAGAATGTACCTACCATTCATGTACTTAGTAGCTGAATACATGCAGATGTCTGCTCCGAGGTCCAAGGGGCGCTAAAGAGCAAGAGAAACACATTGGAGTATATTCGGGTTAATCAATGACACTATGTGAAGAGGAAATGACTGGATGTGTTAAACCCGAGAGCGTGAAATGAAGGAACACATCCATTTTAATTCAATTCACTAAGGTTTTCATTTCCAACGGTCCCTGGGCTGAACGTGGCAATGCAGAACCAACAATCTAGATACATAACCAACAACGCATACAAGGCAGGATAGACTTGTTACATACCTGGAAGTAGGCTGACATAAAAGTGTTGTCCACGACCACCACGGTATCCTTGTTGTGTTGGTGGACCACAGCTGCACAGGCCTGGATATCCACCACCTTCATGGTAGGGTTGGTGGGAGTCTCAATCCATACTAACTACATGAAGATAGAAAATAAAAGAGAATCCCTTCAGAATTTCATGAACAAATTAGTTTGAGTGGAAGGTAATACAGTATATATCAATCATATACAGTATCTAGCCTTGTAGCAGCAGGTGTCATTTGAGTTTCATAGTTTTGGCTCCTAATCAAAAACGTACATCTATAAGATCTAGGTATTAAACTATGGGCATGTATGGACTGGAGAGACAAGTCACAGTGAAGTTTCTCCTTGATGATGCCATGACTCATGGAAAAGCTCAGGGTGAAGCACTTAACATGAAGAACAAAAGCGAAATGGTAGTGCTGATGCTGGATGACACATCTATTCTCACACCAACAGCCTGGAAACCTGAAACCTGGGTTCTTTCAAACTTGAGATTTAGGTGAAAATAAATCAATAGCATAAGGTAACTAAGCAGACTTAGAATTCCACTTACCTTTGTGTTCGGCTTAAGAGCGGCCTGGAGCAACTCGATTTTGGTACAATCAGCAAAGGAGACATCCAAGCCAAATTCTGTAGCAATCTTCCGGAAGTAACGATTGGTGCCTGTAGAGAAAAAGGCATCATGTATTACCGTTTCATGGTAATGGCTGTATGCATCAAACCATACTTACAAATACAGTTGAAGTCAGAAGTTTACATACACCTTAGCCAAATACATTTAAACTCAGTTTTAAACAATTCCTGATTGTTTAATCCTAGTAAAACTTCCCTGTCTTCGATCAGTTAGGATCACCACTTTATTTTAAGAATGTGAAATGTCAGAATAATAGCAGAGAATTATTAATTTCAGCTTTTATTTCTTTCATCACATTCCCAGTTGGTCAGAAGTTTACATACACTCAATTAGTATTTGGTAGCCTTGCCTTTAAATTGTTTAACTTGGTTCAAACGTTTCAGGTAGCCTTCCACAAGCTTCCCACAATAAGTTGGGTGAATTTTGGCCCATTCCTCCTGACAGAGCTGGTGTAACTGAGTCAGGTTTGTAGGCCTCCTTGCTCGCACACGCTTTTTCAGTTCTGCCCACAAATTTTCTATGGGATTGAGGTCAGGGCTTTGTGATGGCCACTCCAATACCTTAACTTTGTTGTCCTTAAGCCATTTTGCCACAACTTTGGAAGTATCCTTGGGGTCATTGTTCGTTTGGAAGACCCATTTGCGACCAAGCTTTAACTTCCTGACTGATGTCTTGAGATGTTGCTTCAATATATGCACATAATTTTCCTCCACATGATGCCATCTATTTTGTGAAGTGCACTAGTCCCTCCTGCAGCAAAGCACCCCCACAACACGATGCTGCCACCCCCGTGCTTCAAATTGCTCCCAAGGATGAACCAGACTTGTGGAGGTCTACAATTTTTTTTTCTCTGAGGTCTTGGCTGATTTATTTTGATTTTCCCATGATGTCAAGCAAAGAGGCAGAGTTTGAAGGTAGGCCTTGAAATACATCCATATGTACACCTCCAATTGACTCAAATTATGTCAAATAGCCTATCAGAAGCTTCTAAAGACATGACATAATTTTCTGGAATTTTCCAAGCTGTGTAAAGGTACAGTCAACTTAGTGTATGTAAACTTCTGACCCACTGGAATTGTGATACAGTGAATTATAAGTGAAATAATCTGTCTGTAAACAATTGTTGGAAAACTTACTTGTGTCATGCACAAAGTAGATGTCCTAACCGACTTGCCAAAACTATAGTTTGTTAACAAGAAATGTGTGGAGTGGTTGAAAAACAAGTTTTAATGACTCCAACCTAAGTGTATGTAAACTTCCAACTTCAACTGTATGTGTGTACTCTTTCACTGGCAACATTTGTCTACCTTTTGGTAGTTCTCCAGACAGTTTTACAGACACTTTGGGCCATGTCTTACCTCCATACACATCACTCATGCAGACAACGCCATCTCCAGCTTTCAGCATGTGAGTGATGGTCATAGTCGCAGCCAGCCCGGAAGCAAGAGCAAAACCTACAGAAAATTCCCAGTTAAGAATACATTCTCTTCAAGTTGTAAACAGGAGTCTAGTTAAATGTATAGCGGTATTTTCTACCTGTAAGCTATAGGCCTACATTCTCTAACTTGTTATATTTTATTAGATACAAATTGATGAGGTAGTGGTGTCAGACATGAACACTTACAATACTTTGCTCCATCCAAAGCAGCAACAGCTTTTTCCAGACAGTTTCTAGTAGGGTTTCCACTCCGACTGTACTCAAAACCCTGATGAAGACAACATTCCACATTCAGAGAGCCCACATTTACCACATCTTTCATAAATAAACAGATGCTGATACTACTGATCATCTGGCTATTAATTATTCGTTAAAAGTAATACCAATCGTAAACACAAACACTTTCAGTATTCATCACAAAAAGGTAATTTCCCATCACTTTAAGACATTGTGCAACCAACATTCTGACTCATGAATAAGTGCAAAATGTGCCAAGCTCGTTCTGGGCAGGGAAAGATGCTACAAAAGACAGTACCGTGTTACTACAGTATGTCATACATATTAATATTTAATTAACCCTGAAAATTCGTTTAACCTGACCGGTTCAGTACACCGCCCAGACCGATATGACACCCCATACTGAACGAACGCCTCTCGATACCAGACACCTAGGTTATTGCTGGCCTTGGCTACTGGTCCTATATAGGGTTACTGCTAGACATAAATTATCTAGATACAGTACATAGGGAAAAACTCTTGCTCGATATACAATGATGATGATGGCTACTATCATTTCAGGTCATAATACACATTCAAAACATTTCAGATTAGTTCCGCAGGTAGCTCCTACTAGTTCCCCTACGGTCTTTACGTTAGCCTAATGGTATACATTAGATAACTTACAGCATGATCTCCAGGTCCATACTGCTTGAACGTGGTGGACAGAGTAATAGGTGGTACCACCGCCATAGATTTCCATTGCTCCGGTTCCTGACCAACATGGATCGCCTCTGTTGCGAAAGATTTGAACTGCACGCGGAACCCTGCAGGCAAGTCGTTCTGTTGGTGTTTTGAAGCCATGTTACAAATCAAGTCCGGTTCCCTGAGAGTAATTTACAGGATGTGTATGTTTCACCGTTGAATAATCTAAATGGAAACTGAACTGTGAATAAGCGACGACGTGTAATACCCATATAATGTCTAGCCCAATCACAGCCTCTCTATAAGGGGAGGATACCACCGATTGGTGTTTCAAAAGGGGAGTCCCGTACACGTCACCCGTATTTGCACGTGGCTTATTTGATTTTGTTGCTGGCAGGATTTTTTATAAAAATAAAATAAAATAAAAATATCAACAAACAAAAGAGGAATAGTCACATGTAAACAAGCATACAAACTATTTACATTGTCAGGAATCCTAAACAAACAAATCATATTCATTAATAATACAAGTTTTAATTGCCTTTTTGTTTTTCATTTTAGTTAAAGTGGTGCCATATTGTTAAAACTCATTTATAAAGTGAAAAAGGTTAGGTTTTGAATTAGACCATTTGCATTTGTGAATATGAAATTTACCTAGTATTATTAGCAGTTGAATTAAATATACTACATCTGTATCTATGTCAGAATTTCTGAAATAAATCATTATATCAAAACCATTAAATAGTACAACCGGTCCTATTTTTTTTGTAACAAAGTTCTGTATGTCAATCCAAAACATTCTACTATAAATACAGGCAAAAAACAAATGCAAAATGGTCTCCTTCTCCATTCCACAGAAATAACAGTTATATTCCATATTCAGCTTGAATCTTTCCAAAACATGTTTCACAGGATAAATTATATGTAACATTTTAAATGAAACTTCCTTTACTTTGTTACTGATACAATATTTGTTAGCAATTTTCCATGCTTTCCCCCATTGTATATCACCATAGATATTTGACCAAAAGAATCTTGCTGAGGGAATTGTAGTAACAAACAATATTCCTAATCTGTTTATTACTACATTTATCTTTGATGTGAATATTGCCAATTAATATATTTTAATGTAAATCTATGTTACTTACATCAACACAGAGGAAAAAAAAAAAGAGATACAACCCCCCTTGGAATCGCATCAAAAACAATTGCATATTCTTTCGGGGTTATTGGAATTTTAAACTTATCAAGAAATTCCCCATATGAGAGTAGATATTCATCCTTATTCAGTAACTGACCAACCAAAATAATTTTATTTTCAAACCAGTTATGAAAAAAAAAGACTTATTTTTAAATTGTATATCTTTGTTTTTCCATAAAAAGTATCTGTGAGGGGAAAAATTGTGTTTATACGCTAACGTCCAAGCTGAAATTGCCTGCTTATGGAATTTGGCCAACTTGACTGAGATTTTATCAATATCAAAATTACATCGAAGCAAAAATTCTAAACCAAATAAATACTTAGGGAAGACATTCCAAATACTGTTCTGGTTCTTAACATACTTCAGAATCCAATTTATTTAAAAAGTATTATTTAGAGTATTGAAATCTAAAACCTCAAGACCTCCTTAGTGAGTATTAGTGAGAAAATCTTTTCGTAGATAGTGAGGCTTGTTCCTCCAAATAAAATTATAAAGAATCTTATCTAAGTCATTTACAATTTTAGGGGGTAAGTCAAGTGATAACGAGACATAAACCGATCTGGATAACCCTTCAGCTTTGGATAATAAAACCCGACCGTGTAACGAAATATCTCTTATCAACCAGAGGTTCAATTTCTTCTTTGTTTTCTCAAAAATGGGGTTAAAGTTCAATTCACTCCTTTGTTTTTCATCCTTGCATGTAACAATTCCAAGATAAGTAACCTTATCTTTAATTGGGATACCATATACTTCCTGTAAAACACAATCCTCGAGTGGAAATAAGACTGACTTATTGATATTAATTTTCAAACCCGAAACCAAGGAAAAGTCTTCAATACAGGAAACTGCTTTAGAAACCTCATTCCTGTCTCTTAAAAATATGGTGGTATCATCAGCCAGTTGACATAGTTTAAATTCCTTGCCAAGTGCCGAAACACCTTGAAAACGACCTTTCTTGATATGAAAAGCCATAATTTGAGTAACCAATAAAAATAAAAATTGACTAATTGGGCAGCCCTGCCTAATGCCACGGCCAATATCAACTCTTTGGGATGTCCCGTGAGCTCATTTTACAGAGCTAGTACAACCACTATATAAAGTTTGGACTGCTTTCAAAAAAACGTATTGCTTTGAACATAAACTCATGTTCTACAGTGTCAAAAGCTTTTAAAAAATCAACAAACATAAGAAAACTATCATCAAGGATGAGGTCATTATAGTCAATCATATCTAAGATCAACCTGATGTTATTACTAATGTGTCGACCATGCACAAAACCAGATTGTTCTTAATCAATTACATGATGCAAGCCTTGTTTCAACCTCTTAGCAAATACAAGGGCAAATCATTTCCCATCATTATTCAACAGGCTAATGGGTCTCCAGTTGTCTATATAAAGAGTATCCTTATTAGGTTTGGGAATCAAAGTAATTACACCTTTCTTTAAGGAAGCCGGTAACTCCCCTTTTTCTATTGATTCTTGAAACATAGCAAGAATGAAAGGAATCAATTTATCATTGAATGCTTTATAAAACTCGCTTATTAAACCATTATTTCCAGCGGACCTATTGTCCTTAAGGCTTTTAATACAGTCTTTTATCTCAATTTCAGAAAACTCATCACAAAAATCCCTGAAATCATTATCTATCTTCTTAGCAATGTTTGCTACATTGTCTAAGAAAAGATCCATATTGGAAGTTGACTGGGCTGATGTATACAGATTCTGATAAAACTGGGCAACATGCTGAGAGATTTCTTTAAGATTTTCATTGGGACTATTATTAATCATTAATTTACATATGGAAGTCTTTTTGCCTGCCCTTTTTTCTAAATTAAAGAAATATTTTGTATTTTTCTCTCCCTCTTCCATCCATTTTCGTCTTGATCTTACAAACGCTCCCCGGGCCTTTTCCTCGTAGATACAGTCTAACTGCATTTGCAATGATGATAGCTCCAGTAATTCCTGATTAGTTAGTTCAGTTTTTTTAGTATAATCCATTATTCCCTTTATGATGTCATATTCTTTCTCTTGGCACGAGCAATTTCTTTCCCCATTGAAATAGCCAAAAGCCTTATATCAAATTTCATTAGCTCCCAGTAACTTCCAAACGTACTCATAAACACAGGCACAATTCCAGTATTTATCAATAATTCCTACTACTTCCTTCTTAAATACTTAATTCTCTAGTAAAGTCTTGTTAATTTTCCAGTAACATTTACAAACTTTTTTTGTTGACAAACCATGCATATTTATCTTTATTGAGATCCCTTTGTGGTCTGTTAAAATCGATGGTTCAATCAAGACTGTATCAACCTTGTCAGCCATATCTTCAGATATCAGCCAGAAATCAATACGGGATTGTATAGATACATCTTTGGTACTCCATGTAAACAATCTTATCTGGGTTCTTATGTCTCCAAATATCTAGAACACCTAACCGTAGACATATATTCCTTATCTCACAAACAGAATTGCTATCCGTAGGAGGCCATCTATCTAGATTATCATGTAATACTGTATTAAAATCTCCACCCCATATTACACTGGCCAATGGAAATTTAGACATAATTTTACTTATTTTCCTCTCAATGTCTCTAAATAAAATACAGTTACTTGAATTGTTATTGGAAGCATAAGTATTTACAACAATGAATTGAACGTGGTTGACATCTACCAATAGTATAATCCATCTCCCTGTATTATCTGCTTCATGACTCAATATATGACCCTTAAAGTTGCCTTTTAAAACAGCGACACCTGCTGACCGATTAGTACCAAATGAAAACCAAATATCGTTCCCCCATTGACACTTCCAAAACGCAGCATCTGTGGAACAGGCATGAGTTTCTTGAACGAAATAAAAGTCGGCACTCTTACCCTTACAATACAAATATATATATTACGGATTCCCCTGGCATTAATAGAAAAAACAGAAATTGACATTTACTATCACAGTGCCTATATGAAGAATATTAAACCTGTATACGTGTAACGGATGTGAAATGGCTAGCTAGTTAGCGGTGGGGCGCGCAAATAGCGTTTCAATCGGTTACGTCACTCGCTTTGAGACCTTGAAGTAGTGGTTCCCCTTGCTCTGCAAGGGCCGCGGCCTTTGTGGAGCGATGGGTAGCGATGCTTCGTGGGCGACGTTGTTGAGGGTCCCTGGTTCGCGCCTGGGTATGGGCGAGGGGACTGACTAAAGTTAAACTGTTACATACGTTCACATGAATCGGGTTCTCACAAAAAGAAAAGTTCTTACTAGTTGCAAATAAAAACAGTCCTTTGCACCACTCAAGTGGTTGACCTAAATTATATTTTTATACAATTGCAAATAACATTGTACCATAGATTGGTAAAAACGAATAGCCATCAAGCTAACATTAAGTGTCATTGCGAATTAACCTGCCATAAAAAAAAAAATTGATAAAAAAAGTTTAGCTCACACAAACAATGCTCATTCCTCAAGAAATATAGTTTTATCAGACACAAATAAAACTCAGTCCTGCACAACTCACTTGATAAGTCGAGCAGTCAACAAGCTAGGCGTCAGCGTGAATTTCCCTTCCATTATCAAAACCCGTAGCTCCGCAAAGTATGCACTTTTCCCTTCCTTCCTTGCTCTCTCAATCATCCGCCACAGACGATTCCGAGCTTCTTTGTCAAATGCTGTCAGATCCTCCTTGAACCTCAGGTTGTTATTCTTTAAATAGTCATTTTTCTTTGCACTTTTCCATGTCATATCCCTCGCTGTCCTGGAGATGAATCTCATGATCACTGGTCATGGTGGCTGGTTGTTTTCCCCATCTCTCAGCCTACCCAGGCGGTGCACTACATCCAGAGAACCTGCAACAACATTTCGCTCCTCCTCCGGGACTATTGCCCTGCAAATGTCCTTCACTTGCTTTGATGTTCTCGTCAGATTTTTCTGCTATTCCATAAATTCGAAGATTCCATCTCCGACTATACCAGCCATTCTCGTTTACCTTTGACTCCATTTCAGTGAGTTTCTTCTCCTGCTTTGCAACCTGAATTTTCAATGTTGCGTTCTGCTGCTTCAGAGTGTTTACTTCCTCAGCATTGAAATCAATCGATTTCTTCAGGTTAACAATCGTGATAGTGTTCTTTATCACCAAATTCATGTCATCTGCGCTCTCTTTGATTTTAGCCACGAGGATGCGGACGATGTTGTCCTGTAGCTGGCTCATTGATGGTTCACTTCTCAGCTTCTTTGGAAGTTGCTCCTTGGTTGGGGTATTCGGGTATGAATCGCATTCACCCCCCTTTTTTTACACTGCAAGCATATGAGTGAGTTTCAACAATGCCTCTTTTCTCCTTGGAAGTTTCAACATCCATTATCTCAGCAACAGTTTGATCATGTCCTGATTCCATGCTACTAGCTATGAAGACGTTAGCAGGCTAACTTAACTACACACGCTGAAACTTTTCGATAGCTAACTTGTTCGTTGGAAATCGTCAAAAATATATTTCAATGGTTTGATTCATTACAAAATCATTCAAAATAGCTACATTGTATGGTTAGATATCATTTTTTTGTGAAAAAACAAACAAATTGCAACTGCAGTCTAAAACTATAAACTTTGTGAGAAAAAAAAACTAAAATTGTTCCTCAGCTAGAAATGTTGGTTACACCCTCTCATGTCACCATCTTGAGCGCCCCCGCTGGCAGGATTTTCTCTCGCCACGCCAATAATAGTATGATGCGTAGTTTGAGCCAATAGGAGGAAGAGTAGACTGCATTATACAAATATGTTATACACATGTACATTACGTACAAATATATATATGTACATTACGTACAATTTATGTAGTTTGAACATAGTCTAAAATTTACACCACCAATTTATTGAAGACGGCTATGTGTGTATTTTTTTCCACATATATATTTTCAGTTGAATGTAAAACACGAGAAACAAAAACAGGAGAGTTATTATAACACATTTGTATGTTTTTTTGTCTTAGTACATAAAAAGCTAAATGTTGCAAAAACAACTAACAACAATTACACTCCCATTGACGCTATGAGGGAGAGTCAAGATGTTGCTGTGATAATTCTTTTCGTTTTTTCTCTATCACACAACTATTTCCACTCCTGTGACACAGGGGGAGACAATGTGCTATGTTGTTCAGTCCCTGTGTTAGTCAAGACAGTTTGACTATAAAAAGTCAAATTTTGAAATGTGTAGATCCACAGTCCTTCTAGTATCTGTGCCATTATAGCGTCTGTGACAGCATGGGCAGTGCTATTGAGGCAATCTCCATTTTGAAGTAATCCTTAATGTTTGTCACAGTTATTTTGTCGTTGAATGGTAAAGAAGGCAATCTATCAAAGTAAGCATAGACAGGTTCTAATTGATATTGATTGAAAATCAAACAAAAAGGCCAAAAAATTGGTTAAAAGGATTAAAATAGCTAATGAATCCAAAGGTAAATCCACAAAAGAGAACCAATATAAGCACTATTTAGATGCTTGAAATCTGTATCTCTAGGTGTCTTCCAAGCAGGTGTCTATCACCTTTTCTAATTAGCCCATTCATAGACGCTAACTACCTTTAGCTCTATTCATGAAGGTATCTTCTAACCAAGGCATAGCCAGAATAGATTCTGAACCTACACTTGCTTACAGCTACACTGGGATAGGATAGGCTTCCACATGTGTTTGAGCACGCTAGATGGCTAAATAGCACAGGTGGTCACCTCTGACTTCCATTTGTCTTCTGTAAACAAGTGCTGTAACATGGAGATATTGCCGTGTGGGAACCCTAACCCTATAAAGGCATGTAGTAATTTAACCTTTTAATTTGTTATTCTTGTTTTCTTGCTGATAAGAAAAATATGTTCCTTAGGTTTCCAAAACCGTACTGCAAGGCATGTTAATGTTCAGACCGAACTACTACACAATAAGATTGAAATACTGCTAGTTATTTAGCAGTTATTCAATCTTGTCAGTGTAACAATTGGTATAATGGGACAATTCTGAGTACAACACCCGATTGAGGTACATTTTCTGAGCCATATCTCCTGCAGGCGCTGTGGTTTCTTAATCTAAACAGGAAGTCTGTCTGACCTCAGTGCAGCTGTAAACAAGTGTAGGGTCGTAATCTATTCTGGCTAGCCGGGGGAGTTTTGTTAAGAGTTTGTTTGATTCATGGGATGAATGGGCAAGACAAAATATTAAAGTTAGTTTTAATGGTATGTGGTAGTAGGTGCCAGGCGCACAGCAATGCTGTTGGGTTTTTCATTCTCAACAGTTTCCCGTATGTATAAAGAACAGTTCACCACCCAATGGACATTCAGCCAATTTGACACAACTGTGGGAAGCATTGAAGTCAACATGGGCCCACATCCCTGTGGAACACTTTTGACAACTTTCGACACCTTAATGTTTTGTACACTCAGTGTCTTTTATATCTGCATCAGAATGGAAAGTTGATTGACTGACCATGACAGTTAAGCAAATCTATAAACTCTTGATCTGTGCTATGATGACATAATGAGATATGAGAATGGACTCAATCCAAGTGTTGTAACTATTTACTTTATGAAAATGCTAGAATTTGACTTGTAGTACAACTTGAGAACTTATTGTAGCCTAAATGTGCATACTAGTAGCCAATCAGTTAACCCCACTGTTCCCTGGGAACCGAACACTTGGATGTCGATTATGGCAGCCTCCACACCTCTCTGATTTAGAGGGGTTGGGCTAAATGCAGAAGACACATTTCAGTTGAATGCATTCAGTTGTAACACTGACTAGGTATCCACCTTTTCCATTTAATGAGTAATTGTAACATCATTGATTGTAGGCGTGTACATTAGTAGCCAATCCATTTTATGAGAAGTAACATTGTAGCTATTTTGTTGTAATATCCCCAAATGTAACACCAGAGAATGTAACAACCAATAATGTATATTAACCCAACACCCCCTGGTAATGTAGCTGAGGAACAATCAACTCCGTTTTCTTAAATGGAGGCGGAGTTGACTTTTGATAACTATTCGCGCGATTTGCTTGCAACAACATTGAGTCACCATCAGTCGATACTTGTAAAAATTAATCTCAGTTACATAGTATGTCAAGGCCGCTACGTTTCCATTTGAGCAACACAAAGTAGGAACAAGTCGGTGGTTGTATTCGATAAAAGTTTTTATTAAAAGTATGAATGCAGCACCCCATGGAAGGACCGCGGTTGTACAGGACAAACATATGTACAATATTTTTTTTAGAATAATATATATATATATTTTTTACAAGTACTGACTAATGGTGACTCAATGTTGTTGCTAGCACATCACGTGACGAGTTATCGAAACTCAACTCCGCCCGAGATACGCCTCGATAGAGAACGGTGTGGAGCATAGTTGAGCGTTCCTCAACTACATATACTGTAACCTTTGCAAACTCTCGCGATACTACTGGCGGAAGATGGCAGATGAATCTTCCGTTCTAGTCAAATGATGCACTCTGTAGGAGTCGCTAATGTAGGGACAGTTTCGGTTATGAGAAAAGGAAAAATAGTTGTAGTTACTTAGTTATTGCGGAGTATTTGCTACCCTTTTTAAATTGCGTTCTTTTTTCCTTTTATTCGTCGAATAATATAGGATTTTCATGTTGTGCAATTTACAGGTTTTGGGTGATCTAGACTACCACCGGCATTTTTGCCAGCGTAATACATATATTTGCCCAGAGGGTTATCGTCAACGGCACCCTCTCCTCCGCTGTCAATTGTTTAGAAAATGACCGGAGAAAAGATCCGCTCCCTCCGCAAGGATCATAAACCGAGCAAAGAAGAGGATTTACTGGAACCGGACGAAGAGGCTGCAACTGGGACATTTACTTCAACTAAGACTAATAAGGGCAAAGCAAGTAAAATCTTTAGCAATCACAAGTTGGTTAAATCTCCATCGACACAGCAGCAACATCAGAATCAGCAATCGCAGATAAATGCAAACACTAACACATTGTCAACCGCCGACGTTATCGAGGATAACAACAAAAACCCTGTAATCAGAACCGGCGAAGGATTTCCAGTCCATGAATGTGTATTCAAAGGGGATGTCCGGCGCTTATCCTCGCTCATTCGAACTCAGAATATTGCTCAGAAAGATCTCCATGGTAAGAATCGTATGGCTCCCTATCTCTATGTTCCAAATTAGCCTATTTGACCTAGGAAATACCGGTACCGTCGGCATTTATCGTTTCATCTTATTTTCAGCTGACTAAATTATCAATTTAAACAAGCTTTGTAGACGAGCTTGTGTGTCTTCCAGCTTGGTTTACATCATTTATTTTTGGGGTGGTTGACATTGCTCTACCGTTTCCCTCAGGCCAACACCTTGGGATGACCAACGCATCCCAAAAAGGATGATAAAGATGAAAAAAATATATAAAACAACACATTGTTGATATGTGTCTGAGTTCCATGTTGCTGTATGTCACTAGGCCGGTTCCTCCGCCTCCACTACCTTTGGCAAGGCCTACCCAGCTCAGCTTGTAGTTGTTCTTATTGGAAGTTGTTCTTAAGGAATGGATAGGTGAGGACAACAACAACCTATACAATGATAAAAAAAAAAGCATCCATTAATGAGATTTGCCATACTTCAGGGAAGCTGTCAATCTCACGCAGGTTCAAAGACTAACAGAAATCTAAACCAGGCACACCTAATGCAAATCAATCAGCAATATCTGAATTTGACTGATATCACATGCTAGCTAGGCTAAATTAGTGTAGTGTTTTTATTTAGGCTATGGAAGATATGGGAATTTCTCTAGTGCTGATATTCCATTTGGCCTACTGTGGTAGTGTCAGTATGGTGAGTCTGTTGATTGTGTGTTGGACCATATCCATTTGAGCATGACCAGGAACTTGATCAGTCTCCACTGTTGACTTACAGCACATTTTAGGTGATGCAGGCTGCGATAGGGCTGGTTCTACATCCCCTTGTGCATGGCAAGGCTATCCCAGTTCAAGTGGACTGGTCCATGTTGACCTCCCATACTGCATTGTTTCACATTGTTTATTAAAGTTGTATAAGATTATTATTATTGCAGAATCTCTAAACCAACCTGAAGTTATGCAGCGTCTAAAAATAAGCAGGCTGAGACTGAGGTATCTGCCAGTCTTGGACACTCCCCTTTCTCATCTGGGAACCTCAGCTGGGCCTAGGCCCTCTATGAAGTTTGTCACATCAGGGCTTCTACTGGGAGGCCTGTTATACTCTAGATGCCTGCCATGTGGCCACCCTGTCTACTGGGAGAAGCTATGGGGATGGGTTTTTAGCTTTCTCAGTAGGATTCTACTTGTGCATATTCAGACCTTTGCTCATGCTGTCAGTGTTTGTGGCTTTTCTTCATTAGTTTACTACAGAAGGGTACTTTTTGTCTGTCTACATGTTCATTTATTGGGTGTAGGCTATATGGGGCCCTTTAAGTGTACAGTATTGTTATAATATTATAAGGTTAACTGCCTTTTTTAAACAGGTGCAATTTGTGCCTGTCTACACTATATTCTCTGAGACTGACCACACACACACATACACTATCCTTCTTCTATATGATTAAGGTTGCATTTAAACAGGCAGCCCAATTCTGATCTTTAATCTAATTGGTCTTTTGACCAGTCACATTAGATCTTTTCAAATCCGATCTTTTTCAGAGCTGATCTGATTGATCAAAAGACTAATTAGTGAAAAAAATATCTGAATTTGTCTGGCTGTGTAAATGCAGCCATAGTGGATTACTGCTTTACCAAATACAGCAGTTTTTCCAAGATTCAATTACATATTGGTTAGGCTATGTAAATAATGGGCATGGGAATTGATAGGATATTTAGAGTGTCTGTTTGCAGGCCTGTCTGTAACACACAGTCTAAACTAGTGGAGAATGGCTCATAATAATGGCCGGAACAGAGCAAATGGAATGGCATCAAACACCTGAAAACCATGTTTGATCTATTTGATACTATTCCACTGATCCCACTCCAGTCATTACCACAAGGCTGTTCTCCCCAATTAAGGTGCCACCAACCTCCTGTGGTCTAAACTCTATTTTCTTTGTCCTCTTCAGGAAACACACCCCTACACCTCGCTGTCATGATGGGTCACAAAGGTGAGTAGTGCACAGATTTCATTAGGGTGTGTGTGTATGGTGAGTGTCTGTTGTCTGGCATGAAGGCCTAGGTTTCTGACGTGTGTGTTTGTCTGGTCCTGAGTCCCTTTGTGGAGGGTAAAGTGCTATAGACTTTTGCCACCGATCGCAGATCTCAGAGTCAAACCCCAAAAGGCAGGATGCTCATGCATTTCTAAATAGGAGCTCATGGATTTATAACTGACCAAAATAGTTTTGCACTGGCAACCCCTTTTTTAATGGACATAGTCCTTCAGACTAAAACCTCTAAAGTGGACTCTGTGCTGGAACGGACTGTCTCGACAATAGTGAAGATTGCATAATTTCTATTGAATCTAAGGCTGCACAAAAGAGGCTATGCATTGCTCCTTATCTATGATTGAGATGGATACATGTTGGACAGTTGGCTCACATACCCTGACAGATGGAACTTGGCAGTGAGGATGATTAGCAGTACAAATGACTAGAGATTTTTCTTTCCTAAATGTAATCTGCTATGACTGCTATGAATCCTTGCAGATCATTAATGTCAGTGATCATCTCTCTGGATCAAGGAAGATAAAGGGATTTTGTTCGAAGTTAGATTGTTCAAAGCTAGCTAATCTCATCCCAGAATTATCCAGGCAGAGACCATATCCCAGCTCATCAGTTTTTGGTTGTTGCATATTACTGAAGTTACATAGTTTTGTTTATGTATTTTCACAGTGGGATAATGTATAGCCTGTGTGGGTAGTTTGAGCACAAAGTAGAGCGATCACGACTGCTATTAAGGTTTTGTAGAACCCTTCAGTACGTTGGTCTTTTTGTGCTGTGTTAAGTTATATTGGCTTTACTAGAAACATGCTTCTGCGTAAAATATTCATGCAATGCCCCATTGTGACTAGATGCCTACATTTCATTTCACTGGGAGACTACAGTACATGCTATTAAAAGATTTATGCATTTTTTTAAGGGGCTTTCAGTGAACTATCCAGGCGTATGTTCCTTGTGTGCCTTTCACTGCTTGTTTGTCAGATGTAAACACAACTGGATTGAAAGTACATGGAAATCTCATTCCTTCTACATATAGGTACCGTTTATCACTATTTTGCTTGCTACCCAACTAAGAGTGTAGTGGTTGAATTGATTGTAGTAATGCGTTAGCCTATCCCTAGCTTATGACACCGCCCTATCCTCTAGAGATGTATTGGCTAGACAGGCGATAGCAACAACATGAGCTCATATTGTGGGTGTGGTCCTCCCTATTGGGATTTCTGTTTGGAAGGAGACACTGTACTGCTGTGTGTGTGTGTGTGTGTGTGTGTGTGTGTGTGTGTGTGTGTGTGTGTGTGTGTGTGTGTGTGTGTGTGTGTGTGTGTGTGTGTGTGTGTGTGTGTGTGTGTGTGTGTGTGTGTGTGTGTGTGTGTGTGTGTGTGTGTTAGTCTCTATAACATACAGTAAAGCAGTGGTTCCCAACCTTTTTTGGTTACTGTACCACCAACAGAATCTTGCTCTGCCTGGAGTACACCTGAAGTACCCCCTCATGTGCATTTTACCAGTAAGCCTAAGTCTCATGAGTCTTCTCAAGTATCCCCTGTGGATAGGCCCTTAGGGGTCCTTGTACCTCTGGTTGGGAATCACTGCTGTAAAGGATGGCCTGTTTGTGATAAGGAGCTGGATGTCAACACTTAATACATGGAGTGTGACCTCTCTTCTCCCTGCACTGTAGAATCATGATGAATACTAGTGGGAGTCCGTGGGAATAACTTTAGGATACATGTTTGATACTGAAGATTGTGTAGTATGTCTGAAGAGTCAGATCTGTCATACAAGCCCATATCTGTACAGTTGATCTGTTGCAGATATTTGTTTAGATATCAGTATCTACAGTTCCTTTTTCTCCTCTCTCTACACCTCATAAAGCTATGGGCTGAATCCTGAATGCGGCATAATACTGGATGGATTTGAGGATTCCCCTATTTGGCATACAGCAACAGAACATCACTGAGCTGCCTATATATCTGGCAGTTGTTAGGGGTGGTGTTTGTTTGGCACCCTGTCCTGTTGTGTCTCCTGTCCAGTTGTGCTTTGCTTGCCCAGAGAGACAAAATGACAGGTCACCTCAAAAATGTTTGTGAGATCCAGGATAACGAGTTGCGTGTTTGGTACCAAGGTACCAGGTTGAGCTTGTCCATAGCCAGTGAAATCTGACACGCAAGTGCATCATATCATAAGCACACTAAAAAGGAACGTTTTCACAAAACAGAGAAAGGCCCTCGGTATCAGGAAGCAGTAAAGCTCAGTCTGTATTTAGAAGACTGATGAGAAAGCCCAAATATTAGTTAGGCTAATTTATTAAGAAGTCCAACCAATATATGGTGCAACCTCACTCCTGTAAGAGATGATGGAGAGAAAGAAAGACATAGGGGGGTGAATGAGCAAGCCACTTGGGGATGTGCCTGGCTCTAGTCTGAAAGGGGCTGACATTTACAGCGCTGGGTGGTTCTGACAAGTGCCCCATCTGTAGCCAACGCACGTACTGAAGCGTGCGGCCATCAGATTAGTACAACTCTTCCGGCCCTGTCCTCTCCTCCCTCCTGTCACTGGTGTGTTTTGGGCAGAGCCCCACTGCCTCTGACGCACGCACGCACTCTGCTGAGCTGACCAGATTGCCGATGGAGACTTTCTTTTATCAATAGTTTCCCAGCTACTGCCTGTATATATGATGGATTCGGACTGTAGAGGTAATCTGTTGCTAGTTGGCTATCAATTATGTTTTGAGGCAGTGTTTTGGTTTGATATGTATTAGAAGGGAAATGTTCATGGTGTGTTGAAGTTCAATCAATGGACAGATAATAGACAGAAACTCCTTCACACTGCGCTTGGAAAGAAACTCCCTCACACTGCGTTTGGAAAGAAACTCCCTCAAACTGCGTTTGGAAAGAAACTCCCTCACACTGCGCTTGGAAAAAACTCCCTCACACTGCGCTTGGAAAAAACTCCCTCACACTGCGCTTGGGAAAAAAACTCCCTCACACTGCGCTTGGGGAAAAAACTCCCTCACACTGCATTTGGAAAAAAACTCCCTCACACTGCGTTTGGAAAAAAACTCTCTTACACTGCGCTTGGAAAAAAACAAACTCCCTCACTACTAGGGTTGCAAAGGGTCGGAAACTTTCCGGTAAATCCATGGGAAGTTAAGCTCCGGAATTTGGGGAATTTTGCTTAAATTCATCAAAAAAGTTAGCTTATAACAGTGAACCTTTTTTTTGTGGGATACACAGGGCAGTTCTAGGTCTTGTGGCATATTTTGCTTAAACTATCCCCAATTCAATGGAATTGCAACCCTCTGCATGCACAGTGCATTCTTCCATCACATGTGTAGTGCACTTTTCCATCACATGTACAGCTGATTCTCAAGATCCTGCACACTAATGAGATGCTATTGAGCCCACACTACTACACTGTCTGAGCCAAGGACTAAATGCTTTCTGGTAAGTTTTGATTACAATACTGGGTGGGGTGAATATATGTTATATGACATACATGATTTTTTGTTAACTAGTAAATAGTAGCCTACAGCAAAGTGTGTTTAAATCATTTCTAACTCGTTAACAATTTCTGCTAGTTAGTTTTTGCTACCATGTTGGTTTTAGCTTGCTTGAGCCTGCTAACTGAGGAGTGTTAATTCACCTGTTTCCATACATGTTTAATTTTAAAACATTTATCTTACAAAGGAGTTGTTTAATCTAACGGCTTAACTATTTATATGTACATGGAGTTGTATTTGTTTTTTTTACTCATTTTTTTCCTAATCTTTAAAGGAAAATGCCACGGGCACTATCTGATGTGTGGAGACATTTCACTGCAGCTAATGTAGATGGAAAAGCTGTGTACATTTGCAAATACTGTGCCAAATCATATGTGAAGAATGCAACAAAGATGCAGAATCATCTGGGCAGGTGCATAAAGTTCCCTCACAACAAGCAACCTGACAAAAGTCCCTCTACTTCTATTTGAGGTGAAAATGATGAAACAGACACCTTATCGATAGCAACAGCTCATGGTCCTCCTGGAATCAGAAGTTTTTTTGACTCAGTGGAGGAACATAGGCAGAGAAATGCTGATGAATGTCTTGCCCGAGCTGTGTATGCAACTGGTTCACCTCTGATGCTCACAGGCAATGTGTATTGGAAGAGATTTCTGAATGTTCTTTGCCCAGCATACACCCCTCCAACCAGACATGCTTTATCTACTCATTTGCTGGATGCAGAGTTCAAGTGACGGTCAAGCAAATCATAGAGAAAGCAGACTGTATTGCTATCATCTCTGATGGGTGGTTGAATGTTCGTGGCAAGGCATAATTAACTACATCATCTGCACCCCTCAACCAGTATTTTAAAAGAGCACAGACACAAGGGACAACAGACACACCGGTCTCTACATTGCAGATGAGCTGAAGGCAGTCATCAATGACCTTGGACCACAGAAGGTATTTGCACTGGTGACAGACAATGCTGCAAACATGAAGGCTGCTTGGTCTAAAGTGGAGGAGTCCTACCCTCACATCACACCCATTGACTGTGCTGCTCATGCATTGAATGTGCTCCTCAAGGACATCATGGCACTGAAAACAATGGATACACTCTACAAGAGAGCCAAGGAAATTGTTATGTATGTGAAGGGTCATCAAGTTATAGCAGCAATCTACCTCACCAAGCAAAGTGAGAAGAATAAGAGCACCACATTGAAGCTGCCCACCAACACCCGTTGGGGTGGTGTTGTTATCATGTTTGACAGTCTCCTGGAGGGGAAGGAGTCTCTCCAAGAAATGGCCATATCACAGTCTGCCGACATGGACAGCCCCATCAAGAGGATCCTCCTGGATGATGTATTTTGAGAGAGAGTGGTAAGCAGCCTGAAACTCCTGAAACCTATAGCAGTAGCCATTGCACATATTAAGGGAGACAATGCCATCCGGTCTGATGTGCAGACTGTGCTTGCAGATGTAAGAGAAGTAATCCGTACTGCCCTGCCCACTTCACTGTTGCTCCAAGCAGAGGAAACTGCAGTTCTGAAATACATCAAAAAGTGTGAAGACTTCTGCCTGAAGCCCATACACACTGCAGCGTACATGTTGGACCTCCCTATCCTGTCTGGCGCAGAGATCAACAAGGCCTATGGTGTCATCACTACCGTGTCCCGCCACCTTGGCCTGGATGAGGGCAAGGTTCTTGGCAGTCTGGCGAAGTACACTTCCAAGCAAGAGCTTTGGGATGGAGATGCAATTTCGCAGTTGTGCCAACATATCTCATCAGCCACCTGGTGGAAGGGACTTTGTCGATCTGAAGCTCTTTCCCTGTTGCTCCCATCATCCTCCAAATCCCACCTACATCAGCTACCTCAGAGCGCAACTGGTCCTTGTTTGGGAACACACACACACCAAAGCACGCAACAGGCTGACAAATAAAAGGGTTGAAAAATTGGTGGCCATCTGGGAAAATTTGAGGCTTTTTGAGCCTGATAACAGTGAAGATGAGTGAAGATGAGGTGTCAGAGTCTGATGTTCAAGAGGTGGACATTGAGGAGGTCCAAGGAAAAGACATGAAAGCCTGAGAGGAAGACAACCAAAGCTCTAGTTTCCAGACTATCATTTTACAGATGTATGTTGAAAACGTTTTTGGGACATGCAATGGATCATTGGGGATCATTCAATATTCCCTTTTGTTGTTCAGTGAAATCATCCCATGTGAAGAGTCAACTCATTTAATTAAAGTTCAATTCGTAACTACATTTTTATGATTGTGTTTCTATTGGAAAGATTTAATCATTTGCAATTATGTTTACTTATGATAAGGTAAACGGTGTATGTTTCTTTCTCCATATGATATGGTAAATACAGTGGGGCAAAAAAGTATTTAGTCAGCCACCAATTGTGCAAGTTCTCCCACTTAAAAAGATGAGAGGCCTGTAATTTTCATCATAGGTACACTTCAACTATGACAAACAAAATGAGGAAAAAAAATCCAGAAAATCACATTGTAGGATTTTTAATGAATTTATTTGCAAATTATGGTGGAAAATAAGTATTTGGTCACCTACAAACAAGCAAGATTTCTGGCTCTCACAGACCTGTAACTTCTTTAAGAGGCTCCTCTGTCCTCCACTCGTTACCTGTATTAATGGCACCTGTTTGAACTTGTTATCAGTATAAAAGACACCTGTCCACAACCTCAAACAGTCACACTCCAAACTCCACTATGGCCAAGACCAAAGAGCTGTCAAAGGACACCAGAAACAAAATTGTAGACCTGCACCAGGCTGGGAAGACTGAATCTGCAATAGGTAAGCAGCTTGGTTTGAAGAAATCAACTGTGGGAGCAATTATTAGGAAATGGAAGACATACAAGACCACTGATAATCTCCCTCGATCTGGGGCTCCACGCAAGATCTCACCCCGTGGGGTCAAAATGATCACAAGAACGGTGAGCAAAAATCCCAGACCACACGGGGGGACCTAGAGAATGACCTGCAGAGAGCTGGGACCAAAGTAACAAAGCCTACCATCAGTAACACACTACGCCCCCAGGGACTCAAATCCTGCAGTGCCAGACATGTCCCCCTGCTTAAGCCAGTACATGACCAGGCCCGTCTGAAGTTTGCTAGAGAGCATTTGGATGATCCAGAAGAAGATTGGGAGAATGTCATATGGTCAGATGAAACCAAAATATAACTTTTTGGTAAAAACTCAACTCGTCGTGTTTGGAGGACAAAGAATGCTGAGTTCCATCCAAAGAACACCATACCTATTGTGAAGCATGGGTGTGGAAACATCATGCTTTGGGGCTGTTTTTCTGCAAAGGGACCAGGACGACTGATCCGTGTAAAGGAAAGAATGAATGGGGCCATGTATCATGAGATTTTGAGTGAAAACCTCCTTCCATCAGCAAGGGCATTGAAGATGAAACGTGGCTGGATCTTTCAGCATGACAATGATCCCAAACACACCGCCCAGGCAACGAAGGAGTGGCTTCGTAAGAAGCATTTCAAGGTCCTGGAGTGGCCTAGCCAGTCTCCAGATCTCAACCCCATAGAACATCTTTGGAGGGAGTTGAAAGTCCGTGTTGCCCAGCAACAGCCCCAAAACATCACTGCTCTAGAGGAGATCTGCATGGAGGAATGGGCCAAAATACCAGCAACAGTGTGTGAAAACCTTGTGAAGACTTCCAGAAAACGTTTGACCTCTGTCATTGCCAACAAAGGGTATATAACAAAGTATTGAGATAAACTTTTGTTATTGACCAAATACTTATTTTCCACCATAATTTGCAAATAAATTCATTAAAAATCCTACAATGTGATTTTCAGGATTTTTTTTTTGAAGTGTACCTATGATGAAAATTACAGGCCTCTCTCATCTTTTTAAGTGGGAGAACTTGCACAATTGGTGGCTGACTAAATACTTTTTTGACCCACTGTATATACAATGAAAGATTCATCCTTGGTTATTAAACCAGCAGATAAGGGGGGTGCTGTGGTTGTTTTAGACGATGAAAAATATAAAGAAGAAATTCAGAGACAACTCAGCAATGAACATTTCAATAGAACACTGAGTGTTGATCCCACACAGGTGTTCCAAAGGGAAATATGCTCTAATCTGGAGCAAGCCCTATTAAACCACCTTATCTCAAAACCTGAATATCTTTGCTGCAAATGTGCCAAACGTCCATGCCTGTACATTTTGCCGAAATTACACAAAGTTATGCTAACCTTAATGTGGGTCTTTTTGAAAAACGTTTTGTTAATAATGAAAACGAAAATCAATTTTTGAATAAAGTCCTGAAGTGGTATCGATATATTGACGATATTTTTTGCATATGGGAAGGAACGGAAAAAGAGCTGTCAGATTTTATGACGCTACTTAATGACATTGTCCCCAATCTCAAATTCACTATTGAATGTGACACTCAACGTGTTTATTACCTCTATGTGGATTGAGAAATTAAATGGAACCCTGTTTACAACTCAGTATAGAAAAGAAACGGACAGAAATACTCTATTACAGGGGGACAGCTTCCATCCTGAGCCTTTAAAAAGAGGACATCCAAGAAGCCAGTTTTTCAGACTGCGCCGTGTATGCCACTCCACAGAGGATTATCTAGAAAAAGCAGCGGAGATGCGCATTAGGTTTCTAAGAAGAGGCTATTCGCCACAATGTGTGGATGAAGCTCTTAATTTGGCTTTGGGAAAAACACGAAATGAACTGCTACAAAAAGACCCGCTAAAGAGCACTCCGTAATGTTCACAACCACATATACTTTGAACTCGCGAAAAGTGGGAGATGCGGTCAAGGAACACTGGCCTATTTTACCATCGGACCCAGTTTTGCCGGCTGAATTTAAAAATCCACCACTTATTGTGTATAGGAGAGGTCGCAATTTACGCGATACATTGGTTCATGCCAACTGCCAGCAACAAAAGACAATCAGCCAGGCTCTTTTACGCCCTCTTCCAAATGGTAGCTATAAATGCAGAGGATGCGCTTAGTTCAACAATATGATGAAGTGTGAATATTTCTGCCACCCACACACAGGAAAACGGTTCCAAATAAATTACATTATTACGTGTTCCACCACCCATGTTATTTACATTATTAAATGTCCATGTGGGCTGTGCTATGTCGGTAAAACCTCTCGTCCTCTCAAACAGAGAATTAGTGAACATAACATTTCAATCAGGAGAAACGACAGAGATTATCCAGTCGCAGGACATTTTAATGACCTAAAGCATGACATGTCTACCTTTTAGATTTTGTGGTATAGAGAAAGTTAAGATATCAGACAGGGGAGGTGATATTAATAATACTCTGAGTAAAATATACTGTTTTGGGATTTTCACCCTCCAGACATTATTTCCTAAAGGACTTAATGATGAAATGCCTATGTATGTTATGTTGTGAATTTGAACATGAATTATGTCCCCATTTAAGATGACTCTGTTTTTCGTACGATGTACCCAATGATTAATGAAAACTTGCTATGTCCTCATTGTGGTTTTACAGACGTGTTTAATACGTCTTATTTACACACTTTATTCGAATATTTATGAAATGCATATTGTTATATTTGGTAGCACTTATTTGTTTTTCCTTCGCCTCCAACCCCTTTTCGATGCGTGGAACGGATGTGGGTGGGCTAGGTCTACATAAGGGTGCTCATTTTTTAAACGACGAAGGCTGCGAGGCCGATACGTAAGCTTATTAAAGATCGTATCACTGATCTTTAATAAGCTATCAAGAGCAGTGTGCGGGTTCATTTTCCCTTCAAATATATACAATGTAAAAAACAAAAACATTTAAATGGTATTCATATTTAATTAGCATATATTTCCATTAATTCCCATATTCCCACGGAAAGTTTCCACCTCTGAATATTCTGCAAAATGTGCAACCCTACTCACTACCTTGCAACGAATCTCATGCTGCACTGTAGTTTGTGCTAACATTTCTGCCTTCGGCCTGTTTTTGTTTAGAAGTTGTCTAATTTCTTCAGGCTGAGCAAAATCCTTTATTCTCATTCCCCAAATATCTGTAGAGTAGATTCATGTCAAACCAAATTATTTTCACGGTTGAGTACTGTAGAGGTCGCGATAAGAGAACTTATCTGCAGATACCATCTGGTCTTACCGATGAGGTTGTACATCCGTGGTCCAGTCAGTACACTTAGAAAAAAGTGTTCCAAAACGGTTCTTCAGCTGTTCCCATAGGATAACCCTTTTTGGTTCCAGGTAGAACCCTTTTCAGTACAACGTAGAACCGTCTGTGGAAAGGGTTCTTCATTGAACCCAAAAGGGTTCTACCTGGAACCCCCAAAATGTTATTCAAAGGGTTCTCCTATGGAGACAGCCGAATAACCATTTTGGGTTCTAGATTGCACTTTTGTTTTTCTAAGAGTGTAGGACTAGCCTACCCTAGTATAGAACTCTTCCCTGGATTGCCAAACCCTGCTCCTAGGGCCTTGCCTGACAGACATGCTCTGCAGTTCTCTGCCTAATCTAGCCTGTATGCTTGCTTGCTCAGGCTTATGTAAAGAGTTTTCATTACACAATCAGAGAATAGGGCTGGCTGTCTTATGTCATCCAGTAGGATGCTAGTCATGCACTTAGCTGCCAAGACCACGGCGGCCGGGCAGGCAAACTCAGTTTCCTCTACACATTAAACTCCCTTATCAGCTGGCTTGGCCCTGGACAAAGAAGATAAGCACGGATCATGCTGATGCAACACTCACTGACATGTGTTAGCTTTTTGCTTTTCAGTTTGGAGATGGACGCAAGGCTTTTTGTGACTCAACATCACCCCATCATCAGAGCACAACTTAATATTTTACTTAATATTTTATAAAATAGGAAACTTCATTATTCTTCATATTCTTCAGATTTAATTATACATTAGGCTACATTGGCCGGCGTAGGCTGTCATTGTAAAATAAGTATTTGTTCTTAACTGTCTTGCCCTAGTTAGGTTAAAAAATGTGAAAAAAAACAATATGTTCCCCTCATTAAAACATGTTTTACTTCTCTTTTTTCACCTGTTCTCTATTTCTACCTCACACTTCTACTCGTATTCTCTCTAAGTATGTTTTCAAGTAACGTTTTAATGTCATGTGCACAAGTACAGTGAAATGACTTTCTTACAAGCTCCAAACCCAACAATCCAGTAATCAATATCAATGTTGCACAAAAAAATGATATATGGTAGAACAAAAACAAACGAGAAATAGAAATAAGAACATGAGAAAATGAGAAGCTATATACAGGATCAGTTCCACTCCATATTTACAATGTGCAGGGATTCTAGAGTGATAGAGGTGTGTGTATGTGTGTCTATATACATATATATCTCAGCAAAAAAAGAAACAACCCTTTTTCAGGACCCTGTCTTTCAAAGATAATTCGTAAAAATCCAAATGACTTCACAGACCTTCATTGTAAATGGTTTAAACACTGTTTCCCATGCTTGTTCAATGAACCATAAACAATTAATGAACATGCACCTGTGGAACGGTCGTTAAGACACTAACAGCTTACAGACGGTAGGCAATTTAGGTCACAGTTATGAAAACTTAGGACACTAAAGAGGCCTTTCTACTGACTCTGAAAAACACCAAAAGATAGATGCTCAGGGTCCCTTCTCATCTGCGTGAATACTGTGAGATGCCTAAGACAGCTCTACAGGGAGACAGGACGGACGGCTGATCGTCCTCGCAGTGGCAGACCACGTGTAACAACACCTGCACAGGATCGGTACATCCGAACATCACACCTGCGGGACAGGTACAGGATGGCAACAACAACTGCCCTAGTTACACCAGGAACGCACAATCCCTCCATCAGTAGTCAGACTGTCCGCAATAGGCTGAGAGAGGCTGGACTGAGGGCTTGTAGGCCTGTTGTAAGGTAGGTCCTCACCAGCCATCACCTGCAACAATGTCGCCTATGGGCACAAACTCACCGTCGCTGGACCAGACAGGACTGGCAAAAAAGTACTGACGAGTCGCGGTTTTGTCTCACCAGGGGTGATGGTCGGATTCACGTTTATCGACGAAGGAATGAACGTTACATCGAGGCCTGTATTCTGGAGCGGGATCGATTTTTGAGGTGGAGGGTCCGTCATGGTCTGGGGCGGTGTGTCACAGCATCATCGGACTGAGCCTGTTGTCATTGCAGGCAATCTCAACACTGTGTGTTACAGGGAAGACATCCACCTCACTCATGTGGTACCCTTCCTGCAGGCTCCTTCCTGCAGGCCTACACCGGCCAAACCATGACGATGCTGGGCCAAATGTGTGCCGCCCTATGGGGCTCCCAACACTGCCGGTTGTGATATAGCCTGGATTCGAACCAGTGTGTCTGTAGTGACGCCTAAAGCACTGAGATTCCTACTGCGCCACTCAGGAGCCCGTTATTAAATAAAGCTGTCATCAAGGCAATCTAATTTGACTTGTTTAACTGTTTTTGGTTACTACATGATTCCATATGTGTTATTTCATAGTGTTGATGTCTTCAGTATTATTCTACAATGTAGAAAATAGTAAAAATAAATTAAAACCCTGGAATTTGTAGGTGTGTCCAAACTTTTGACAGGTACTGTAAGTATTGACCCTTTGCTATTTGACTCGAAATTAAGCTCAGGTGCATCCTGTTTCCATTGATCATCCTTGAGATGTTTCTACAACTTGATTGGAGTCCACCGGTGGTATTTTCAATCGATTGGACATGATTTGGAAAGCACACACCTGTCTATATTAGGTTCCACAGTTGACAGTGCTTTTTCAGAGTAAAAACCAAGCCATGAGGTAGAAGGATTTGTTCGTAGAGTTCCGAGGCAGGATTGTGTCGAGGCACAAATCTGGTGAAGGGTACCAAAAAATGTCTGCAGCATTGAAGTTCCCCAAGAACACGGTGGCCTCCATCATTCTTAAATGGAAGACGTTTGGAACCACCAAGACTCTTCCTAGAGCTGGCCGCCTGGCCAAACTGAGCAATCGGGGGAGAAGGGCCTTGGTCAGGGAGGTGACCAAGAACCCGATGGCCACTCTGACAGAGCTCTAGAGTTCCTCTGTGGAGATGGGAGAACCTTCCAGAAGGACAACCATATCTGCAGCACTCCACCAATCAGGTCTTTATGGTAAAGTGACCATACAGAAGCCACTCCTCAGTAAAATGCACCTAAAGGACTCTCAGACCATGAGAAATAACATTATCTGGTCTGATGAAACCAAGATTGAACTCTTTGGCCTGAATGCCATGTGTCAGTTCTGGAGGAAACCAGGCACCATCTCTACAGTGAAGCATGATGGTGGCAGCATCGTGCTGTGAGGATGTTTTTCAGCGGCAGGGACTGGGAGACTCGTCAGGATAAAGGGAACGATGAAATGAGCAAAGTACAGAGTGATCCTTGATGAAAACCTGCTCCAGAGCGCTTAGGACCTTTAGACTGGGGCAAAGGTTCACTTTCCGACAGGACAACGACCCTAAGCACACAGCCAAGGCAGCGCAGGAGTAGCCTCAGGGCAAGTCTCTGAATGTCCTTGAGTGGCCCAGCCAGATCCCGGATTTGAACCCGATCGAATATCTCTGGCGAGACCGAAAATAGCTGTGCAGCGATGCTCCCCATCCAACCTGACCGAGCTTGAGAGGATCTGCAGAGAAGAATGGGAGACTCCCCAAATACAGGTGTGCCAAGATTGTAAAGTCACACCCAAGAAGACTTGAGGCTGTAATCGCTGCCAAAGGTGCTTCAACAAAGTTGTGAGTAAAGGGTCTGAATTCTTATGTCAATATTTCCGTTTTGTTTGGAATATTCATTTGCAAAAAGGCATCAGGATATATAATAAACAGATTTGCAGCAGTGTGATGATTATGTGTGTGTGTGTGTGTGTGTGTGTGTGTGTGTGTGTGTGTGTGTGTGTGTGTGTGTGTGTGTGTGTGTGTGTGTGTGTGTGTGTGTGTGTGTGTGTGTGTGTGTGTGTGTGTGTGTGTGTGTGTGTGTGTGTGTGTGTAGAACCAGTATAAACGTGGGAGCATGCTATGTGTGTTGGAGTGCATGTGTGTAGAATCCTGTGAGTGTGCATAGAGTGCAAAAAATAAATAAAATACTAGGGTCAACTCAGTCCGTGTAGATATTCTGTTAGCTATTTCGCAGTCTTATGGCATGGGGATAGAAGCTGTTCAGGAGCCTGATTGTGTCATACTTGATACACCGGTACCGCTTGCCGTGCGGAAGCAGAGAAAACAATCTATGGCTTCGGTGGCTGTCTTTAATGATTTTCCTGGCCTTCCTTTCACACCGCCTGATATAGAGGTCCTGGATGGCAGGGAGCTCAGCTCCAGTGATGTACTGGGCTGTCCTCACCACCCTCTGTAGCGCCATGCGATCCAGGACGGTGCTGTTGCCATACCAAGCGGTGATGCAGCCAGTCAAGATGCTCTCAATGGTGCAGCTGTAGAACTTTTTAAGGATTTGAGGGCCCATGCCAAACCTTTTCAACTTCCTGAGGATGGAAGCTGAGCTTCCAACTATCCTCTCTACCTAATACCTCCCATTTGTGAAACTACTTTGAATGTATCATTTCAATTTTCCTTAGGCAATAAGATGGCCTCTTCTAGACTACATTCAGGAGGCATCACTATAGCATTTACCCAAAATGCCAGATGGCCCGTCTGCCCTTGCATCAGGAGGAGAACTTTCCATTCTCTATGACTGAGGGAGGTATGTCTTGTGCATTCACTGTGACATTTGGCTGAGTAACAAGGCAGAACAACAAGTTTGGACTTGAATGAGAGAGTATACTACTTAGGTTCATTCATTTGGGTAATAGGGTTTTCTGGTTGACCCGTGTTCCCGGGATAAAGAAAGACACTATTGTTCTACACAGAAGAGCATCCATGTGGATTTTGTTCAATGATTTAGAGTCATCCATTGTAACAGGTTGCCAAAAAGGAGTGATGATAGTCCCAGTTCCTGCCCATGAAATGGCTGGCCTATATATTTTCCATTCAGTGGAATTTTGACAAATTCCAATTATCTTTTGTATGTGAATCTCTCAATACAATTTATGAATGGCATTAGCCAAAGCTGAAACAGAATTGCATGGAGGCCACAATTTTAAGAGATGTCACTGTTATATTGACAGTCGAAACAACAGGCCCCATTTTGGCTCTGTTGCTGACAAAGTGCCCATCCCAGGAAGTACAGAAGCTCTGTATTTCACTCACTGCGGTGCTGCTTGTTGTTGACATATAGGCAACACCTGGGGGTTTGGGCTGTTGAATTGTCCCATCAGAATACAAATTAATTGATGTCTGTTTATTTCCTGGCTTAGGACATGTTGTGGTCAAGCCAGATTTAAAAACAATTGAATTTCCTACAGCCTTCATAGTTGTTTTGCATTGCAGAGCCAGATGTGTGTGTGTGGCTCATCAGAAGGGATCCTATAGCTATAAGCTAATACAGTTGTAAGTTTAAGATGAATCGTCCTCTACAGCTACAAAGCATTTGGCTCCTGTATTAGTCAAAATAACTTGCAGGCTACACTGAAAATAGATAGCCTAACAGTGGAATGTATGAGAGTATAATAAACCCTTTATAAAATCATAATGAAATAGTTGGATTGGGATGGCTAATATTTCAGAGACAATCCTATGAGGCCCTTTCGAAGGTGTATGTGACCAAAATTTTATATTTTTCAATAATTATTTTAAGTGAATTATATTTCAAGTGAAGCCATTCTACCGTGTCAATTCATTTTATTGCAGACTTCCATTTTTGGAACCGTTCCCTGGAGAAGAGAAGTTAAAATTCTAATTTAGAGCTTGTTCCGAAATGGGCATGGTGTCAGGTTGGAATTAATATTAGCTTCCGGTGCCTCTTTTGTCTTTTTGATAGGGAAGCTCGGTGGAGTTTGAATGAAATAGTTGTCATGACAACGAAGGGCTGATGAAGCGTTTAGTGGGAAAAATAGTGTACTGTTGACTTTAGACTATTAAGAAACGCTTACACAGAACCCGCTTGTTAAAGATTTTTGGAGGTTATTAATTTGTTGTCTTTGCAATGCTTGACCCATGTCTCTCCAGTCCAGTGTTTCCCAACTCCGGTCCTCAAGTACCCACAACAGCACATATTTTTGTTGTAGCCCTATACAAAAAAAAAAGATTCACCTCATTGAGGGCTTGACGATTAGTTGACAAGTTGAATTAGGTGTGCTTGTCTGGGGCTACAACAAAAGTGTGTGCTGTTGGGGGTACTTACATTTTACATTTTTGTTATTTAACTAGGCAAGTCAGTTAAGAACAAATTCTTATTTTACAATGATGGCCTACCCTGAGTTGGGGAAACACTGCTCTAGTCAGCCTACACTGGGCTACGTAGCAGCGCAAATTAGATTAACCATCATCAAATTGTCAATGAACTAAGAAGGCAGTGCTCTCTCCCACTAGCCTTGTCTCTCTGTAATGACCTGTAAGTCAATTACTGTTGCCTTTTTATTTTTCCCACAGAGTGCGCCCATCTGCTGCTGGCCCACAATGCACCAGTAAAGGTGAAGAACGCTCAGGGATGGAGTCCCCTGGCAGAAGCGATCAGCTACGGAGATCGACAGATGAGTAAGCAACCGCTCCCTGACTCAGACTGGCTCTACTGTGCCCAGTGGCCCCTAAATCCTGACCAGTGTTCACCCTATCATAGATGGCAGGTAGCCTAGCGGTCAGAGAGGCAAGCCAGCAACCGGAGGGTTGCCAGTTCAAACCACGGGTCTGACGGGAAAAATCTGTTGAAGTGAGCTGGCAACCGGTGGGTTGCTGGTATCAAATCCTAGATGCCATTGCCTGCCGTTGTGCCCTTGAGCAAGGCACTTAGTCCCTCACAACAACAGCTCCCTGGGCGCCCAGTGTGGCAGCCCCCCGCACCTCACCAAATTTTTGGTTGGACCTTGTGTCCAATTGATCAATAAAGTGATCTTAAGCTTAATGGATAAAAATTATTTGATTGGTCTCAATGAAGCATTTTGGTGTCAGAAGTCATGCTTGTTTGCTTGAATGCCCCAGCTGTGTGGGAGAGAACAACAACTAGGGGGGAAACCTGCCATGAAATTGGCAGATGCTTCTGTGCATGGCTCTCAGAGTTGGCACCAAGCTGCCCCTTTTGTCCATCAGGGGAGAAATTCCTCAAGGGTCTCAGGCTTATGTGTTCAGATGAAAGATAATTTATTAGGAAATGCATCTCTCATAGGCTGGGTATAGGCACGCCTCTGTCTCTCCCCTGTTTGTCCCAAGCATGGCCTAGTAGTGTTATGTCAAGCCCCCAAGCTTGTAGAGCTACAGTTGAAGTCGGAAGTTTACATACACTTATGTTGGCGTCATTAAAACTCATTTTTCAACCACTCCACAAATTTCTTGTTAACAAACTATAGTTTGGCAAGTCGGTTAGGACAACTACTTTGTGCATGACACAAGTAATTTTTCCAACAATTGTTTACAGACATTATTTCACTGTATCACAATTCCAGCGGGTTAGAAGTTTACATACATTAAATTGACTGTGCCTTTAAAAAGCTTGAAAATTCCCGAAAATTATGTCATGGCTTTAGAAGCTTCTGATAGACTAATTTACATAATTTTAGTCAATTGCAGGTGTACCTGTGGATGTATTTTAAGGCCTACCTTCAAACTCAGTGCCTCTGCTTGACATCATGGGAAAATCACAAGAAATCAGCCAAAACCTCAGATTTTTCTTTTGTAGACCTCCACATGTCTGGTTCATCCTTGGGAGACATTTTCAAACGCCTCAAGGTACCACGTTCATCTGCACAAACAATAGTACGCAAGTATAACCACCATAGGACCACGCAGCCGTCATACTGCTCAGGAAGGAGACGCGATATTGGAACATTGCACTTAAAAAGGGACTAGGATAGCATATCTTTTTAACTGTGTTTGTCTTTCCTCCCCTTGTCTCTTTCATTTGGCTGTTCATCACTGTCTCTAGCCTTGTGAACTTCTGCTGGTCAGAATAACGTTAGCTGAGTCATGAGAAGCATACATTTCCTCTGACTGACCTTTCTCATTCTTCAAGAACACACTGCATTTTAGATCATAAAAACTCCAACCTCCTCCCTCTATGGCCGCCTTTGATATCTTTTGGGTGTGTAAGAAGCCTGATGTATTGTATGATTCTCCCTCTTTCTTCCCATGGATCCTGACAGTACGGCTATGGGAGGGGGAGTGTGCTTTGATGGGTTTCTTTGGGTTTGTGGTTGAGTTATAAAGGGGGACAGGCAATCCTGTGGTATGTACTGTACCTTGAGTGGGATGCATACACTGGAGAGCAGAGTATACCATGGCTGCCTTCTGTAATGTGTACTGTGCATGGCTATCTATGTAGCAGGCGTAAAAGAAACACCTGAAACTAGAACCTCTATATACTGGTCTTGGGGGAAAAAACTGACGGGAGGTTCTCTTCTGCACTGTTCAACCAATCCAGTAAATGTGGTGTGTCGCCTTGTTAACCTGTCTAGGACTGGGGTTCCGCTAGCGGGAACCCCTCGCCAACAGCCAATGAAATTGCAGGATGCCAAATTCAATCAACAGAAATCTCATAATTCAATTTTCTCAAACATACAAGTATTAGACACCATTTTAACGATAAAATTCTCGTTAATCCAACCACAGTGTCCGATTTCAAAAAAGCTTTTCGGCGAAAGCAGAACATATCATTTATGTTAGGTCAGCAACTAGTCACAGAAAGCATACAGTGATTTTCCAACCAAAGAGAGGAGTCACAAAAAGCTGAAATATTGATAAAATGAATCAATAACCTTTGATATTCTTGATCAGATGACACTCCCGGGACAACATGTTACACAATACATGTATGTTTTGTTCGATCAAGTTCATATTTATATCCAAAAACCTCAGTTTACATTTGGCTTTGCCTCCAAAACATCCTGTGAATGTGCACAGAGCCACATCAAATCACAGAAATACTCATAATAAACATTGATAAAAGATACAAGTGTTATTCACAGATTTAAAGATATGCTTCTCCTTAATGCAACCGCTGTGTCAGATTTCAAAATAACTTTACGGAAAAAGCAAACCATGCAATAATCTGAGTACGGCGCTCAGAGACCAACACAACCCAAGAAGATATCCGCCATGTTGGAGTCAACATAAGTCAGAAATAGCATTATAAATATTCACTTACCTTTGATGATCTTCGTCAGAATGCACTCCCAGGAATCCCAGTTCCACAATAAATGTTTGATTTGTTCCATACATTTCATCATTTATGTCCAAATACCTCCTTTTGTTAGTGCGTTTGGTAAACAAATCCAAACTCACGATGCGCGTGCAAGTCCAGCGGAAAGTACGGACGAAAGTCCAAAAAGTTATATTACAGGTCGTAGAAACATGTCAAACGAAGTATAGAATCAATCTTTAGGATGTTTTTAACATAAATCTTCAATAATGTTCCAACCGGAGAATTCCTTTGTCTTCAGAAAAGCAAATGGAACAGAGCGCGCTCTCATGTGAACGAGCGTCACAAGCTCAAAGCATTCTGCCAGACCTCTGACTCATTCCCCTCTCATTCGGCCCTACTTCACAGTAGAAGCATCAGACAAGGTTCTAAAGACTGTTGACATCTAGTGGAAGCCTTAGGAAGTGCAACATTACCCATATCCCACTGTATCTTCAATAGGGAATGAGTTGAAAAATGACCAACCTCAGATTTTCTGTTATACTCACAGACATCATTCAAACAATTTTAGAAACTTCAGAGTGTTTTCTATCCTAATCTACTAATAATATGCATACATTAGCAACTGGGACTGAGTAGCAGGCCGTTTACTCTGGGCACGCTTTTCATCCAAACGTGAAAATGCTGCCCCCTAGCCATAAGAAGTTTTAATGTCCAAAAGCGGAAGTCGCGTCACAGGCTCTCTTTCCGTTTCCCCTAAAAAGCAGAACATTCGATTGTTGTGAACTCAGATGGGAAACAACACCTTCACTTCACTGATCCTCAACAATGGGGCCCCACAAGGATGCATGCTCAGCCCCCTCCTGTACTTCATGTTCACCCATGACTGCGTGGCCACGCACGCCTCCAACTCAATCATCAAGTGTGCAGACGACACAACAATAGTAGGCCTGATTACCAACAATGACGAGGCAGCCTATAGGGAGGAGGTGAGGGCCCTGGGAGTGTGGTGCCAGGAAAATAAACTCTCACCCAACGTCAACAAAACAAAGGAGATGATCGTGTAATTCAGGAAACAGCAGAGGGAGCACCCCCCCATTCCACACCGACGTGACCGCAGTGGACAAGGTGAAAAGCTTCAAGTTCCTCGGCTTACACATCACTGACAAACTGAAATGGTCCACCCACACAGACAGCGTTGCTGAAGGCGCAACAGTGCCTCTTCAACTTCAGGACGCCGAAGAAATTTGGCTTGACACATTAAACCCTTACAAACTTTTACAGATGCACAATTGAGAGCATCCTGTCGGGCTGCAGGGCTCTCCAGAGGGTGGTGCGGTCTGCCAAACACATCACCGGGGGCAAACTACCTGCTCTCCAGGACACATACAGCACCTGATGTCACAGGAATGCCAAAAAGATCATCAAGGACAACAACCACCCGAGCCACTGCCTGCTCACCCGGCTATCATCCAGAAGGCAAGGTCAGTACAGGTGCATCAAAGCTGGGACCAAAAAACTGAAACAGCTTCTATCTCAAGGCCATCAGACTGTTAAATTGCCATCCCTAGCACATTAGAGACTGCTGCCCTATATACATAGACCTGAAATCACTGTCCATTTTAATAATGGAACACTAGTCACTTTAATAATGTTTATATTTTTTGCATCATTCTATCCTATTCTTAGTCTGCCGCTCTGACACTGCTCGCCCAAATATTTATATATTCTTAATTCCATTCCTTTAGATTTGTGTGTATTGTTGTGAAATTGTTAGATATTACTTGTTAGATACAGTGGGAAGAAAAAGTATGTGAACCCTTTGGAATTACCTGGATTTCTGCATAAATTGGTAATCAAATTTGATCTGATCTTCATCAAAGTCATAACAATAGACAAACATAATGTGCTTAAACTAATAACACACACATTATTGTATATTCCTTGTCTATATTGAATACAAAATTTAAACATTCACAGTGTAGGTTGGAAAAAGTATTTGAACCCCTAGGCTAATGACTTCTCCCAAAGCTAATTGGAGTCAGGACATCTACTAAACACATATAGAGTGCCTTGCGAAAGTATTCACCTCTCTTGGCATTTTTTCTATTTTGTTGCCTTACAACCTGGAATTAAATCGATTGTTTGGGGGGGTTGTATCATTTTAATTGCACAACATGCCTACCACTTAGAATATGCAACATATTTTTTGTGAAACAAACAAGAAATAACACAAAAAAACTGAAAACTTGAGCATACATAACTATTCACCCCCCCCCAAAGTCAATACTTTGTAGAGCCACCTTTTGCAGCAATTACAACTGCAAGTCTCTTGGGATATGTCTCTATAAGCTTGGCACATCTAGCCACTGGGATTTTTGCCCATTCTTCAAGGCAAAACTGCTCCAGCTCCTTCAAGTTGGATGGGTTCCTGCTGGTGTACAGCAATCTTTAAGTCATACCACAGATTCTCAATTGGATTGAGGTCTGGGATTTGACTAGGCCATTCCAAGACATTGAAATGTTTCCCCTTAAACCACTCGAGTGTTGCTTTAGCAGTATGCTTAGGGTCATTGCCAGGGTCTTGGCCAGGTCGCAGTTGTAAATGAGAACTTGTTCTCAACTGGCCTACCTGGTTAAATAAAGGTGAAAGAAAAAATGTAATTGTCCTGCTGGAAGGTGAACCTCCGTCCCAGTCTCAAATCTCTGGAAGACTGAAATAGGTTTCCCTCAAGAATTTCCCTGTATTTAGCGCCATCCATCTCCTGCCTCCAGCAGGCCACAAATGTGCATGTGTCTGCTCAAACGGTCAGAAACAGACTCCATGAGGGTGGTATGAGGGCCCGACGTCCACAGGTGGGGGTTGTGCTTACAGCCCAACACCGTGCAGGACGTTTGGCATTTGCAAGAGAACACCAAGATTGGCAAATTCGCCACTGGCGCCCTGTGCTCTTCACAGATGAAAGCAGGTTCACACTGAGCACATGTGACAGACGTGACAGAGTCTGGAGACGCCGTGGAGAATGTTCTGCTGCCTGCAACATCCTCCAGCATGACCGGTTTGGCGGTGGGTCAGTCATGGTGTGGGGTGGCATTTCTTTGTGGGGCCGCACAGCCCTCCATGTGCTCGCCAGAGGTAGCCTGACTGCCATTAGGTACCGAGATGAGATCCTCAGACCCCTTGTGAGACCATATGCTGACACATGCACATTTGTGGCCTGCTGGAGGTAATTTTGCAGGGCTCTGGCAGTGCTCCTCCTTGCACAAAGGCGGAGGTAGCGGTCCTGCTGCTGGGTTGTTGCCCTCCTACGGCCTCCTCCACGTCTCCTGATGTACTGGCCTGTCTCCTGGTAGCGCCTCCATGCTCTGGACACTACGCTGACAGACACAGCAAACCTTCTTGCCACAGCTCGCATTGATGTGCCATCCTGGATGAGCTGCACTACCTGAGCCACTTGTGTGGGTTGTAGACTCCGTCTCATGCTACCACTAGAGTGAAAGCACCGCCAGCATTCAAAAGTGACCAAAACATCAGCCAGGAAGCATAGGAACTGAGAAGTGGTCTGTGGTCACCACCTGCAGAACCACTCCTTTATTGGGGGTGTCTTGCTAATTGCCTATAATTTCCAACTTTTGTCTATTCCATTTGCACAACAGCATGTGAAATGTATTGTCAATCAGTGTTGCTTCCTAAGTGGACAGTTTGATTTCACAGAAGTGTGATTGACTTGGAGTTACATTGTATTGTTTAAGTGTTCCCTTTATTTTTTTGAGCAGTGTGTATATATATATATATATATATATATATACTGAGAACATGTGACAGATCATGTGACACTTAGATAGCACACAGGTGGACTTTATTTAATTCATTATGTGACTTCTGAAGTTAATTGGTTGCTCCAGATCTTATTTTGGGGCTTCATAGCAAAGGGATGAATACATATGCACGCACCACTTTTCAGTTTTTAATTTATTTTTATTTTTTGAAACAATTAATTTTTTTTCATTTCACCTCACCAATTTGGACTATTTTGTGTATGTCCATTACATGACATCCAAATTAAATCTATTTAAATGACAGGTTTCAATGCAACAAAATAGGAAAAACGGCAAGGGGGGTGAATACCTTTGCAAGGCACTGTATGTGACAAATTACATTTGAACTCCAGGGGCTATGGATAACCACCATCCATTTGGTCTGTGTGACTTGGTAACTGTTTTAAAGGAGAGAGGCACTCATTATTTCAAATTATTTTTTATTTTTTAAATTATATGATGTTCGGCTACACTTCGACCTGTGTTGGTTGATGCACGCACCTACTTTCTGACTCACTAACTGTGTAGTTCCAAGGCATCATGGGTCTCTGTTATCACACTGCCACGCCACCCACACTTAAATGAATCACTTTTATTCTTAGCTGTTGACTCCGTTCCTGCAAATCTTGTAAATGACTACAGTAGGTGTATAGTCCTGGCCCTGTCATATAACCTGGCTGTCAGTAAGACAGGAGAGTAGCACTGAACAGTTTTCCATATTCAGTGTCATAAACATGTAAAAGCTAGCTAACATGGCTAACCTAGAAAAGCAATGCAATGCACAGTGTTTTAGATACATTAGCAGGTCAGCACTTCTCTTGGTCTGGTAGGGAAGTGGGAGCTGTCTGTGTGAGGATGGAAACATCTGAGTGAATGAGGCCACTGAAAGTTGCTGATATCACACTTTTCCAGGAAGTAGTGATCTGGTCTTTTTAGAGATTCTTAAATCCCGTATTCAAAGTGCCTTTATAAAAAGACAAGACCAGTACTGAATCTATTTGTTTTTAGCCAGATGGTAGACTTACTCAAACTCCTTTCTCCCGGCAAACGCTACGTCACTCCCACATATGTTAATTTCTCCTCCGCAATGAGTCTTTATCTTAGTACCACGACGATTTCTGGAATGGGAAAACATTCTAACCATTCTGATTGGTACCAGAAACCAATTGGGTTTGGCAAGAGTCCCCCCCCCCAAAAACAATGTGTCATTGGCTTTGCTACTCTGATTGGTTAGAGATGATCCAATCTCTGATTTACTTTTTGTACAACACCCCTCATTTTGACGTCAACACAAACGACTTCAATGATGGCAGTCTCAGACTAAAGTATGTAGTGAACGACCCAGCTAGCACATAACGTTCTGAGAATCATGTTTTAGGTGAGAATTTCAGTACTTCAGCAAAACGTTTTCTGCATGTTTCCTCATGGTTCTATTTAAAGTCATGTTCACACTAAGAAAACTTACCATAAAAACCACAAGAAAACACTAATGTTCAAAGAACATTCTAAGAATGTTATTTTAAAACATATACATTCCGTTCTCGGCATCAACAAAACTCTACTCTCTATCTTGTTAAGTGTGTTCAGGTGTGTTGGCTGCGCCCACTAATTGGCCACACCTGATCTTAATGAGTGCTAGTTTCCTTTGAAATGGGGTCTGTTTGAATAGACAAAAATTAAAAGCTTAGCTAGCTCCATCCTTGTGGCGCTGTAGACTAATTCCATGGATTGAGAGCAGAAGATTGTAGGTTTGAATCTCACAATAAAAAATTAATGTTTGTTTTCAAGTGTCCTATCTGTGCTTGGAGTTCAAAACAGTTAACTGATTCTAAGTGTTATTAAGTCTTTTATTTTTTTAAACGTTTTCCTCTTTTCTCCTCAATTTCGTGGGCTCCAATTTTTGTAGTTACAATCTTGTCTCATCGCTGCAATTCCCGTACGGACTCGGGAGAGACAAAGGTCGAGAGCCGTGCATCCCCCGAAACACAACCCAACCAAGCCGCACTGCTTCTTGACACAATGCCCACTTAACCCTGATGCCAGCCGAACCAAGGAAACACCATGCACCTGGCGACCGTGTCAGCGTGCACTGCGCCAGGCCCACCACAGGAGTCACTAGTGCGCGATGGGACAAGGACATCCCTGCCGGCCTAACCCGGACGACGCTGGGCCAATTGTGCGCCGCCCCATGGGTCTCCCGGTTGTGGCCGGCTGCGACAGAGCCTGAACCCAGAATCTCTAGTGGCACAGCTAACACTCCGATGCAGTGCCTTAGACTAATGAGCCACTCGGGAGGGCCGGTGTTATTAAGTCTTATTGAAACATGTTCTCAGAACGTTATTTAATTACCTTAACCTGTAATTTCCATTCTCAGAACGTTAATAAAACCTCATAGGAAAACTTTCAGAGAACCATTGTAAAACATTCTCAAAACCTCCCTGCAATCTAAAAATGTACGTTTACAGACTAGGCTACATTTTCTCAGAACATTTAAAATGTTTTCCTTTTTACCGGTCAAAAAACATATGGATTTCCCAGAACTGATGGGAATCCAAAAATGTAAGTTCCCACAACTTCCAAGGAACCAAAGTTACTAGCTGGGGATAGAGCAGCAAAATAATAAAGTTTGAGTCAGGCAAAGACTTACTGTAATGCGGTCTGTGTGTAGCTCGTGTAGAGGAGTCAGGCGCATGACAGCAGATATGAGTAAATAAATGTACTTTACTCAAAATATACAAATGCGATACAATAAAGAGAGCCCACATTAACGGACTGTACTACATACAAACAATTACTCACAAACAGACATGGGGGAACAGAGGGTTAAATAATGAACAAGTAATTGGGGACTTGAAACCAGGTGTGTAAGACAAAACAAATGGAAAATGAAAAGTGGATCGGTGATGGCTAGAAGGCCGGTGACGTCGCCCGCCAAACGTTGCCCGAACAAGGAGAGGGACCGACTTCGGCGGAAGTCGTGACACTTACAGTGCCATCAAAGTATTCATACCCCTTGACTTATTCCACATTTTGTTGTGTTACAACCTGAATTCAAAATGGATTAAATAAAAACAATTCTCACCCATCTACACACAATACTCCATAATGACAGTGACATTTTTGCTAATTTATTGAAAATTCAATACAGAAATATTTAATTTATATAAGTATTCACACCCCTGAGTCAATACATGTTAGTATCACCTTCAGCAGCGATTACAGCTGAGTCTTTCTGGGTAAGTCTCTCTCTAAGCACTTTGCACACCTGGATTGTACAATATTTGCACATTTATTATTTTTCAAAGTCTTCAAGCTCTCTTAAGTTGGTCATTGCTAAACAGCCATTTTCAAGTCAAGCCATAGATTTTCAGAAACATTCAATGTCATAACATGATGCAGCCACCACCATGCGTGGCACTCAGTGTTGTGTTGGAATTGCCTCAAACAACCCTATTCTGTACAGACTTCCTTCCTCCCTAAATTGGGGGGGGGGACTATGTACAGAAAGTGCTGTAATTTCTAAACGGTTCACCCGATATGGATGAAAATAATCTAAAATTAAAGCTGACCGCCTGTACTTTAACTTCATAGTCATTGTTTGATTTCAAACTTTGAAAATAAAAAATGCTTCACTGTCCCAAAAATGTAAAGAGGGCACTGTAATTCATATATGCCTAAAAGTACTGTAGAGCTCTTTTTACTTGCACACAATATAGCTGGATCACCCCATCCTTCCCCTAGGCGTTCACCACCCTGCAGCACCCCAACACATCCCACTCAGCTTTAGGATCTTAGTGAAACATTCATTATTGGTTTCAGGTGTTAGGCCAGGGCCAGAGTGACAACCAACAGTACGGCAGACCCCCAGGGCCAGGACTGAGCAGCCCAGCAGCTAGGGATTGCCTAAATAGGTAGCTCCCCTGACGTGGGCATGTTTTCAATACAGACTATTTTTGTCGGACAGTATTCCATAGAAGGCATCCCTACCTTGTGAAAGTTGCACAGTATACCCTTAATCTTGTTAGAAATCAAATCTAGTGATACATAACTTGACATTTCTGCCATCCATTATGACATTGTGGGAGGATAACCAACCTTCCAATTAATGGCAATGCATTTCTTAGCTGCTATAAATGCTAGGCTACACAATTTTATCTGGTAAGTATCAACATTTCCAAGTAAACAAGGAGAAGGGAGAATCTGTAGACCTGCTGAGTTAAAAGAACATACTCTTTGCCAGAATTCAGCCAGCCTTCACAAGAGCATAACATATGCAAATAAGTCCTCTTGTGTTTTACACCTCCAGCAGAGGAATGAGTGATTTGAAATTTGCAAAACATTCTAAAAACCTGTTTTTGCTTTGTCATTGTGGGGTATTGTATGTAGATTGAGGGGGGGGGGGGGGAAATATTGAATCCATTTTAGAATAAGGCTGTAACGTAACAACATGTGGAAAAAGGGAAGGGGTCTGAATACTTTTCGAATGCACTGTATGTATCTATTCATCATCATCAATAGTGTCTCCCAGGTCTTCCTTACATTTTAGTTGTACATGTTTTGTATCATCAGGAAAAGCCTCTATCAACCCTTGATACAATGTGGAACTGAACTTTGGAGGTTTGTCAGACTTCCTTAAAATAGTTTCAATCTTTGAAGCTTCTGGCTTGTCCAGTGTTTGCTGCACAGAGAGAATAAAGTGTTGCATCTGCAAAAGTTCACCTCGGTGATGCCACAGACTGGTCTTCCCTGGTTGCCTGACCCTGCTGAGACCCCTGTCACCATCTGATCCTGCTATAAAGCATGACAAAGAATTACCTTGGTGTACATTTATACATTTATACATTGATTCTATCCTAATAATATAATGGTTCAATAATTGAAGTTACCATTATTCCCAGATCCCAGACTGTAGCTTTAAGCTGCAGTCATGTAGCTACTGTAGGCCTACCATTAACTCAAGATGGAACTTTGTATCAATTCACTGATTGTTATAATATACTGAAAAATTCACTAGTCTTCCCTGGCCGTCTGACCCTGCTGGGACTCCTGTCACCATCTGATGCTGCTAAGACATGATGAGCATAGTGTTGTGTACTGACTGTGCACCATGACATTGAAGCCTGTAGAGCTGTTTAAGCTGTGTCGGTGTGAAAAGTAGGGAATTAGCTAGGGAAACTGACAGATTAATAACGTTACTTTGCTATATTGACTGTAATAAAAAACTCATATTGAGCTGTCAAAAAACATAAATATTTGTCTTCATTCGTATGGCCACTGGTATCATCAGTTGATTTAGGTCTAATGTGATTGAGGCTTAAGTTAGTAAGCTAGCTAACGTTAGCCAACTTTTGGCTAGCTCTAATGGTAGCTACATCAACTGGTGAAAACTAGCCAAGTTAATTTACTTCTGTTGAAACAGGACAAAACAAAGGCTACAAAATATTTCCATACACACAACAGCTGTTAGATACTGCTACCTGACAGATACTGAGATAGCTAGAGGCTATCGCTGAACTGTTTGTGGTAGCTACTGTAGCAAAATCATTCAATTCAGACAGAACTTCAGTCGAGAGGGGATGAAACATTAGCTACTTCCTGTTAATAAGTCAAACCGCAGTTACCTTACATCAGTCAAATAAAGAGTAGCCAATTTCTGCACTGCTTGCTTTTACAACTCAGAGAAAATGCCCAACACACACAGACAGCACCTGCCTCTTCTTCTCTCCCATAAGCCAGCTTTTCAGAAGCTTTGCCTTCACACAGCCTGTCTGCACGTTCTGTGGTGTCCGCGTGGTCCTAAATCCAGCCGGGTGAGACCGCCAAACAGCCTACCTGACCACCCTTAATGTATCACAGTACAATGTTGAAGCTGGGGGGGACAAAAATGCAATTTCAGAATGTGGTGGGGTCATGTCCCCAGTGAAAGTTGGGCCGCTAATTTGTAAACATTTCTAAAAACAGAATTCCACTTTGACATTATGGGCTATTGTGTATAGGCCAGTGACACAAAATCTCAATTTAAACCATTCCAAATCCAGGCTGTAACACAACAAAATGTGTAAAAGTCAAGGAGTGTGAATACTTTCTGAAAGCACTGTATATCCAAAACAGAAGTGAGCCGGTTGTTTCACAAGTTAGCCGGTTGTTTCACAACCAAAAGTTGGTCAACGCTTTGTTCACCACAGATGGCAGGTAGCAGATTTAGCAAATTAGTAAATTTTACAGCAGGAACATAGTTATGTGTTTTCTCCCTTTTATACTTGTCCACAGTCCACATGCTTTTTTTTCACACAACTGTGTGTCGAATTTGTGTGCTCACTAAAAGCCTATCACTGTTTCTTTCCTCTAGTTTTTATAAGGCAGGGAACAACTTTTCCATATAGGGGTCTGAGGTGTTGTCACACTTGAGCCTGAAGCAACTTCCTGTTTGGATGAGAAGTGAACTACACCCTGGCTTGCGGCAGTACAAAAGAGCAGAAGGACCTGCAGTACAGTGCAGAGCAGTCAAAAAGTAGCCTATTTGAGGACATAAAGGAAGACCTACATTTTAGCTGCTGTCTCATGATGTGAAGATAGGCCTTTTATCTTCTCCATCACCATCTTCTTCTTGGTCTTATTTGGAGTGAAGTTTTCCTCAATTTCAGGAAGATTCCAAAAGTTTTTCACCCAAGTCATAGACTGTTTTCTCTGCAAGCATATCTCATATCTCCCTCACTAGCTTTAAGCACCAGCTGTCAGGGCAGCTCACAGATCACTGCACCTGTACATAGCACATCTGTAAACAGCCCATCTATCTACCTCATCCCCATACTGTATTTATTTATTTATTTATCCTGCTCCTTTGCACCCCAGTATCTCTACTTGCACATTCATCTTCTGCACATCTACCATTACAGTGTTTAATTGCTATATTGTAATTACTTCGCCACCATGGCCTATTTATTGCCTTACCTCCCTTATCTTACCTCATTTGCACTTACTGTATATAGACTTTTTGTTTTCTTTTGTTCTACTGTATTATTGACTGTATGTTTTGTTTATTCCATGTGTAACTCTGTGTTGTTGTATGTGTCGAATTGCTATGCTTTATCTTGGCCAGGTCACAGTTGCAAATGAGAACTTGTTCTCAACTAGCCTACCTGGTTAAATAAAGGTGAAATAAAAAGCTGTACTGGAGCACCAAGTATAGGACAAAGGCTCCTTAACAGCATCTACCCCCAAGCCACAAGACTGCTGAACAAGACCCCCCACCTCCTCTCCATTTGTTTTGTGCACAGCTGCTACTCGCTGTTTATTATCTATGCATAGTCACTTCACCCCTACCTACATGTACAAATTACCTGGACCCCCTGTATATAGCCTCGTTATTGTTATTTTGTTAACTTTTTATAATTTTTTACTTTAGTTTATTTGGTAAATATTTTCTTAACCAACAGTGCAGGTCAAGAAGAGTTAAGGGCTTGTAAGTAACCATTTCATGGTAAGGTCTACACTTGTTGTATTCGGCGCATGTGAAAAATAAAGTTTGATTTGAAGATGGTTATCGCCTCAGTCACAATATGCTAACTAAATGAAGACATTCTGCCTAATGGTGTTAATAGGTGTCTCTTTCTAGATCTGTGTGAGATAGATGGATGGACAGTTGTCCACCATCCATCAGGAGACACAAAAGCCTAGGAAATGGATACTAGCTAGCAATTCTACTGTTTCTGTTCTGTTGATCTCACTTCACATGATGGAATATTGAATTACATATCCTTTGTAGTGACTGCCCTCCCCATCTTTTACAATCATGTAAAAAACAATCATGCTTTTTATTTCTCTCATTATAATCACATGAAAGTCATTAGTTTATTACTCTCATTAAGATGGCTGACATCTAGCCCTAAGTGCTCACATCAATCACAATGCAGCAGCCTATGAAATAGTTCAAAAGCAGGCTCTGGTCCCCTGGGTTTGGCGCTATGGTGGCTTATCACATGGGGCTTTTACTGTCCAGCGCCCTGCTGGGTGCTTTGATGAGAATGGCAGGGGAATTCTGCCATCAAAGCCCAATGGAGATGGAAGTGATTTGTCCCATAGCCTCTGATGTGGCAGGAGAACTGGAAAACTGGAGCACCCTGCCCTGCTGTCTATGACTGACTGCTAGCTTAGCCTGTTCTGTTGTGCCGCCAATAATGAATAGGTATTTTGCCTGCAGTGAAGCCTAGTGCTGCCTAGTGCTTACACTGTGTCAATATTTACTGTCCTCTCCCTGCTACTCGAAAGCTGGCTGACAGGTGTAGTTAATTTTTCACTGGTGGAGGCGTGTTGGATAAACAATATTATTTCAGGTCTTGGTTATGTGGTGGATTCTTTAGCATTAATAAAACATGATCTATTATGATTTATTATTAACATTCCAGACCCCTTTCAGACAGGAAATGGCTCTATTTCTATTGCTTCTATAGCCATGATTTGGTCTGTATGAGGGTGAATAGGCCTAGGCCTAATTATAGAGAGGTGGTCCAGTGTTGAGGTCCGTGTCAGCTCGGCCCATTTATGCTGGGTGGTCTGTGGGCAGATGGTGAGTTATTCCTCCCTCCTCTCCCCTCTCTGTTCTCTCCCACCGAGGGGCGGTGAGGATCAGGAGGCTCGCCCATCCGGAGCCTGTCGCCTCTCATTAGGCAACCAGGCCTGAGAAAAACAGAGAGATGCCTGGCCCCCAAAACATAGCCCAGCGCGTGTGTGTGTTTGGCCACAGAGCTTGGCCCATGTGGCCTAGTTTCATTAGCAGCATTCAGTCACTTTGCAAGTATTCAGTCACTTTGCCATGAGACTCGAAATTGGGCTCAGGTGCATTCTGTTTCCATTGATCATCCTTGAGATGTTTCTACAACTTGATTGGAGTCCACCTGTGGTAAATTCAATTGATTGGACATGTTATGGAAAGGCACACACACCTGTCTATATAAGGTCCAACAGTTGACAGTGCATGTCAGAGCAAAAACCAAGCCATGAGGTTGAAGAAATTGTCCGTAGAGCTCCGAGACAGGATTGTGTCGAGGCACAGATCGGGGGAAGGGTACCAAAACATTTCTGCAGCATTGAAGGTCCCCAAGAACACAGTGGACTCCATCATTCTTAAATGGAAGAAGTTTTAAACTACCAAGACTCTTCCTAGAGCTGGCCACCCGGCCAAACTGAGAAATCGGTGGAGAAGGGCCTTGGTCAGGGAGGTGACCAAGAACCCGATGGTCACTGACAGAGCTCTAGAGTTCCTCTGTGGAGATGGGAGAACCTTCCAGAAGGACAAACATCTCTACAACACTCCACCAATCAGGCCTTTATGGTAGAGTGGCCAGACAGAAGCCACTCCTCAGTAAAAGGCACTTGACAGCCCATTTGGAATCTTTGGCCTGAATGCCAAGCGTCACGTCTAGAGGAAACCTTGGTTCATTCCTACTGTGAAGCATGGTGGTGGAAGCATCATGCTGTGGGGGTGTTTTTCACCTGAAAATAGCTGTACGGCAACGCTCCTCATCCATCCTGACAAAGCTTAAGAGGATCTGCAGAGAAGAATGGGAAAAACTACCCAAATACAAGTGTGCCAAGCTTGTAGCATCATCCCGAAGAAGACTCAAGGCTGTAATTGCTCCCAAAGGTGCTTCCACAAAGTACTGAGTAAAGGGTCTGAATACTTATGTAAATGTGAATTTCAAAAAAAAATTTTTTTTTTAAATTGGCAAAAGAATTAAGCTGTTTTTGCTTTGTCATTATGGGGTATTGTGTGTATATTTATAATGAGGCTGTAACATAACAAAATGTGAAAAAAGTCAAGGGGTATTTACACACACAATACCAGTCAAAAGTTTGTACACATATACTCACTCAAGGGTTTTACTTTATTTGTACAATTTTCTACATTGTAGAATAATAGTTAAGACATCAAAACTATGAAATAACACATGGAATCATGTAGTAACCAGAAAAGTGTTAAACAAATCAACATTTATTATGTTTTCGGAAAACAACCTGTGTGATTGAATGGACAGATTAGGTCTACTTCAGCCCCTGCATTTGAAATGACCAAATTAAACACTATATGGTTTGTCTGCGACAGTCATGATTCCATTCCTTTTATTGGGGGTTTGTGGTTTTGATTTCATAAAAACAGTGTTTTCTTCTAAAAGCATATTATACGTGGATTGCTCACATTGTCATTTAATCCCCTGACGCCTCCTATAACTGCAATTAGTTGTTCCCACCTCTCTCTTTGAACCACAGATAAATGTTAGTCGGGTGTGGCTGTTTCAGCTCGGTCTTATTTGAATGAAAACGAGAGGAATTAGGCTGAAAGCTTGTTAAGCTGGGTTGTCATGGTTAAAAGTCTCTGTTCTGTTTGTCCTCCCTCGGGTCATTAAAGAGCTAACAGAGGTATCTCATTAATGGTCCACTTTATTGTTCATCTCATTTCCCTCTTTGAACTTCCTGGAATAGATGTGATCCCTACCGACAGTGTAGTTGGTGGGGGTTGTAAAGTCCTGTTATGCCGTTTCACTCTGGGAAGTCAATATAGTGTATATCAGGGACTAGAATTAGCAGTCAGTAGGTGTGTTTCTCCCATTATTGAAATTCATTGACAGTGTCATGTGCTTTAATACTGTACAATGCTGTACTGTGTGATCAAGATTTGAATGATGTGATGCTTAGCTACCCAGACACCAAATGATTCAGTCATCGCAACTAAGCTTTTAAAAGCATACAGTATAGATTGGGGTCAAGTTCAATTCAGTTTGCATGGTGAAATGTGATCCTCTATTTAGCAATGTGCAATGCAGTTGATGGGATACTTCCTCTTGAAGAGATACCTAGAGATACCTAGAGATTCCAATACCTAGAGATTCCAGTAATGATGATTGTTATTGCCGTATGTAGTTGTGGTCTCACCCCTCGCTCTCTCTGTTTTTCTCTCTGTCAGTCACAGCGCTGTTAAGGAAGCTGAAACAGCAATCCAGAGAAAGTGTGGCGGACAAGAGGCCAAAGTTACTGAACGCCCTCAAAGAGGTACGGCACTGAGTCTCTCTCTCTCTCTTTCCCCCGTTTATATTTAATATCCCTGATCCCTTGTAGTTTATTTGAGGTGTAAAAAGGCTTCTGAAGTCTGCAATTTCCACTTAACAACTACCCCTACAAAAATGTCTACATAATAATTTAGATTTCCTGTTGCTGCAGGATTATTTCCCTGATGTAGCAAACTGTCTTAAATTAAATGAAGATCCTACCTCTGTATATCTTGTATCCCCATCTTGTCTCTAGCCTGTATCCTCTGCTCCCTTCCTCTACCCTCCCCATCTTTCTCCTCTTCTGAAATGAAGCATGTATCATTGTGCTGCGGTGCAGGCTCTGTACTTGCTCCTCCTAGTCAGAAATGCCACTCCGCTGGACACACACACAGACCCAGGCGCTATCAGTCACTCAGTCACACACTAACTACTGTCATCACAACAAAGCACCCCCAGAGAACAACCCTCTACATGCAGTGAATATGCCCTCTCCCTAGCCGCCTACGCTCAGGGATTATGCAGACAGACAGCAACATGGGCCAACCTGCATGGGTCAACCTGAATGAAAGGTGACATTCTCATAAACATTCTAACGACACAGGGGGAGGCAGATTCTCCACTCCACACACACACTTGCACACGCACACACACAGTTGATAGTCTGGGCTTTGGGGAGCCTTGCAGCACTGTGGCTGGCATGATGTTGTCGAGGGAACTCTGTGGGCATAAACATCTGGTGCCCTGGGCATAAGCCACTACCAGGTCAGTTGTGACTCCCCAAGAGGATGAACCTGAGTGATGAAGAGAAGGAGAGAGCGATGGAGGAAAGGGATGAAAGAGCAGTTCTCTCCCGTGTTAGATGAGAGGATATTATCATTCCTGTGATATCAGAGAGGGATTATCTCTTAACTCCAGGGGATTATATTTCTCAGAGATGTGCTGCGTTATTATTAATATTACATCACGGGAGGTTTTATTTCTGGTCAGTACTGTGAGATTAGGTGGGCCAGCTGTGTCATTTCAAAGCATTTTAACTACATATTGCATTCTAAACTCATTGAAGTAAATGAGGCTCAACTAAGCTATCTTTGATATGGTAATGTCTGTCAGGTCTACTCTTCCTCTGTTACTCTGGTGTATTTTGATTGATAATGAAATTGATATTCTGTTTCTTTCCAGCTGGGAGACTTTTACTTGGAGCTTCGCTGGGACTTTCAAAGCTGGGGTGAGTTTGCTTTGCATTCCACACAAGTACATGATCAAATTACCCACAACCAGGCCTACTCACTACAACTAATCAGTTTCTTTTTAACGACAGAGTGCATCTACTTAGATTAAAGTTGAAATACTAGCATGGTTGACATTGTTAAACAGAGTGTGTTTGTGTTAATGTGGTGCTATCTCTAAGAGAGTCCAGCTATGTGGGTGTCAGTGAGTGCTCTCTGCCTAGCTGGTTGGGAATAGAGGGATGCTGAGAGATTGTTTACAAGCCTGAGGTAATCCTCTGGAGGGAGTGGCTCGCCCCTCCCCACACTGACAGAAAGACAGACACTCCCCCTGGTGGTGGCAATACATCATTACAACATCCCACCACCAGCATTACTAAGGCCTATTAACTTGTATATCAATCAATCAATAAAATGTAATGTAATGTATTTTATAAAGCCCTTTTTACAGTGCTTATACAGAAATCCAGCCTAAAACCCCAAAGAGCAAGCAATGCAGATGTAGAAGCACAATGTCTAGGAAAAACACAATGTCTAGATACCTAGAACCGGGCTCCAAGCGGTGGCCAGTCCCCTTCTGGCTGTGCTGGGTAGCGATTATAACATTGTCATTAATGCCATATCGTTCTTCAAAATGTTAAAACGTTCATAAATTACCAGCAGGGTCAAATAATAATCACAGGGGTTATAGAGGTTGCAAAAGGTCAGCACCTTAGGAGTAAATGCCATTTGGCTTTTCATAGCCGAGCATTCAGAGGTCGAGCGCAAGAGAGAGAATCAATTCATCTTATTTTTAGATGCGTTATTCACGTAATACCTATCGTTTCTTGGAATACTTTATAGAGAAAATAATGTTACAAATGTCCCAAATGACTTTGGCTGAATGTCCAGTGTAAGTCAAGAGTGTGTTCACATGTCTCTGTCCATGTTACATATTGACCTGCTTGTAAAGATTGTGTGACTGTTCACAACAGTAAAGAAAGGGATCCTGATTGTGTGAGTTGGTAGAATTTGACAGGGGATGGAGCAAAGTGCACCTGTGTGGCAAGGGCTCAAATGCAAAGAATGCATTGGAAGATGCCTTTTAAATTATCACTGTTCAGGAGGGTGAAACATCACAGAACATTCAGATGGAATTGTATAGTGCAGAACAGATTTAACAGAGAATTGTGCCAGCTCTGTTCATTCCATTTCTATCTGCAACATTCTAAACGTTTCACCTCAGACATTGAGAGACCAGGACCCCAGCAGTCCTTTTCAATATTCTGGGGATAAAACAGACACGTTGTCCAGTCTGTACTAGTGCAGATCAAAGGGAATGGATTTCCTCTCAGAGAGAGGTGCACTGCTGGCACACATGGCATTCATAGGCTCTGTTCCAATATCCATGCTGGCATACTTATATATACATTAGAATTAAGCAATATAGCCCGAGGGGGTGTGGTATATGGCCAGTATACCAGGGCTGTTCTTATGCAAGACGCAATGCGGAGTGCCTTGATACAGCCCTTAGCCGTGGTATATTGGCAATATACCATAAACCCCCGAGGTGCCTTATTGCTATTATAAACTGGTTACCAACGTAATTAGTAATTAACCGTAAAAATAAATGTTTTGTCATGCCCATGGTATACGGTCTGATATAATCTAGAGGCGAAAGAAACACACAACTATTTAGGCGAGGTGCTGGCTATATTCTCATATATTAAAATAGCATACAAAAAACATAAATGGATAGCGTACGATCATAGATACAATTTGGCTACATAAGCCTACAAACATTTACAATAGCAAAATCACAATAATCACAAGAATGGCTTCAGATGAAGGTCTATGTTGAGACCGAAGGGAGCAAGGGTCTTTAAATTAAAGATCCAGGCAGCCTCTCAATAAATTGTCGAGGTCACCACCTCTCCTAGGGAGGGTGACATGTTCGATGCCATGTCACCCTCCCTAGGAGAGGGGGTGACCTCGACAATTTGTCGAAATGTTGGACATAAAATATTTTCGAATCTGAGCTCCTAGTGTGCGGATCTCCTTTATTTTTTTAAAAATACGGTCTGATATACCACGGCTTTCAGCCAATCAGCATTTAAGGCTCGTACCACCCAGTTTATAATGAAGCAATATAGTACAGCATGCTAACGTAATTATTGGAACATGGACAATAGTGTGGTGCCCTCCAAGGGTCAGAAGTGGTCTCAAATCCTATTTGCACATAACCTAAATCAGTCACATAATACCTTCCGCATCTCTTTTATAGTTCTGTAACTGAGACCGTGATAAGGTGTAGGACTTTGGAAATCATTATTTAATGACAGTCTGGTGGAGGCTTGTAAAGAGTGTTAAATATTAAACTGCAGAACTGCATATGCCTGTGCAGGTATGGGCTCTGAAAGGGGAAATATAGGAACTTTGAAGTGGTAGGTGATGATCATTATTAAGGAGTTTCTAAACTTAGGACTATCTATTTCCCCATGTTGCAGTGCCTTTGCTTTCCCGAATCCTGCCCTCTGACGCCTGTAAGATCTACAAACAGGGGATCAACATCAGGTGAGTCAAGTCATCCCTTGTTTTTATGATGTCGTAACAAGCAACAATTTGCTTGAAGATCATTGTAACAAATAAGCATGTCAAACAGATTACAACACGTAATAAAGAGACGGGTGTGCCATCATGGATCACTGATTCATTGACCAGTACTGTACTGGTCTCAGCTGTTACAGCATGTTTAAAGTTTGTCCACACACACACAATGCACAATGTTGCTTCTCCTCCTCCGCAGCTCAAAATCGATACACTGTTCTTCACCAATCTTTAGCTTTGGTTGGGTGCCAGTCTGTTTCTCCTTCAGCCATCTTGTCGTAGTCTTGGTAGGGCAGAGATGCAGTTTCGTTAAATGCAGAAACAGTCAGGAATTGAGCTTTCCCCTATGGACAAACCCAAGGAGCCACCCCTGTCCAACAACATTAGACTGGTGCTTCTCCTGAGTGATGACCTCAGCTTTAGTATTATACTGAAAAAGTCAATGAGATATGGTAAAACCCACGATAATAAAGGTCAATATGCCTTGATAAAACCCTTTATTGAAGCACTTTCAAGCTTTTAGAGCCCTTTTCAGTTCAGTAAAAATTCCTGGCCTTGAACACTACACCCTCTCCGAGCTTCATGGGCTTCTGTAAAGCCAACCCCAGCACGGTGGCTAATGACAAGAACGGTTAACTAGAGTGTGAAATCGGTTCTTGCACTGCTGTGACTGAGCAGCACGGCATCTGTTTGCAGATCTATTACCTCGTCATCCCTCTCCAAATAATTACACTTAGATAGAGAGAACCAGCACCTACCCTAACCCTACAGACTCCATTATAATTGGCCCAGCGCCAAGTCGTCACATTCAATTATTCCCCATCCAGTAGCGAAACACGATTCACCAGTTGGACTATACAGAATACAGTAAGGTTATCTGGCTTAATTGTTAGCAGGCTGGTTAATGTATGCTGTGGTGCTAAGCTTTACAAGCCTCAGTGTTCATTGACAAGAAGCCAGGTTCAGACTGTGTTGTTCTTCAAAGGGCCTGAATTTTACCACACGCAGCTCACCGTGATACACACGCACACGCACACAGAGACAGACAAATGAAAGTGTTTTCAGGCGTTGCTAGGTTACTTGCCTCACAAATTGCCACCCCTTATCCCCTGCTCTGAATCTATGCAACGCTGGAGATTCAGGGATAATTATTCTCAGACACATGAAAGTGTGTGCATGTTGTGGTGAGTGGGTGGTGAAGAAAGAAAGTTCTCTAACAGGCTTTCAAAATGTCAGTTGGAGAGGGGGGCCAAGGCATAACATAATTTACATTCCAATGGTTGAAAGTCTCCGCTCTGTCGTACCTCTCACTCTCCCTTTCGTGTCTATGTGCAGCACATATAATTGTTTAGTTACTTATCTTTGTTGTCACACCTCATTTCTCCACTACTTCTTGAAACTAGCTTTTCTCGGAAAACATAGAAATGGGTTGTCTCCCATGGCAACCATTAAAGCAAAATTCGTCTGAGCTTTTAGAAACCAAGTTTCAATTCTTTAGTTTTATCGAATAAATATTTTCTTTTAATTTGTATGTTCCTTGGTAACAAGGAAGTGTCCTTGATCTTATACTCGGTGTGTGTCTCCCTCACGCTCTTTCTCTCATTTATCTCATTACTTCTTTCAATCTTCTTTTGGTTTTTAAGGGGTGTGGAGGAGTTATATAGATGTGAGTAATCATTAAGCATACGTATGAACTGGAGGCAATATGTGCTGCTTTAATGTGCTGATACTGGTGCTATTGACATTATATTGACCCATGAAGTGGTTTGAAATTCAACCTTTCTTTCTCTATGGTCATAGACTGGACACCACTCTCATAGACTTCACAGATATGAAGTGCCAACGTGGTGACCTCAGCTTCATCTTCAATGGTGACGCCATCCCCTCTGAGTCCTTTGTGGTGCTGGACAATGAACAGAAGGTGTACCAACGGATACACCACGAGGTGAGACACACGGCTTGATGCTGAAGTTGTTGTTTTTGCACTTCTCTAGCTAATGACCCTGACAGTTTTTTATTCCTCCTTTAAAAACGGGGCACCTAGCTTCTGAATTCTGTGAGCCCTGTTTTTGTGAAGTGTGTGTGTGTGCATAAGACCAACGTGGCGGTGGCTCCTTGTGTTCCAGGAGTCAGAGATGGAAACAGAGGAAGAGGTGGACATCCTTATGAGCAGCGATGTTTACTCTGCCACTCTCTCCACCAAGTCCATCACCTTCTCCAGAGCCCAGACCGGCTGGCTGTTCCGAGAGGACAAAACGGTTGATTTATACATCTCTGTCTCTCTCTGTCAAATTCTAAAATGTATCTTTCTCAGAATTAGGGCAGTGGCGGTCATTATATTTTGTCAGTCGGTGATTGTCAAGCAAATAACTGCCGGTCTCACTGTAATTGACCGTTAATTAACATAAACATATTTAGCATCTCCTGGCTTCTACGCATAACCTACAAGCCACTGATGTAGACCTTTGGAACATTTACATTTTAAAAAGTCTAATAAATCAATTTAATATAGCCTACACATCACAATAAATGCATAATTTTTTTGGGACAGGTCTAAAGAAACATGAAGAAAATGTAGTCTATTTCAGAAGAACAGAATATCATACTCTGAGTTGTCCTTAAGTTAGGTCTTGATCTGGCTATGCCATATGGCTGTGGGCTACACTAGTTCATTTAGTAGACAAAGATTTCCTTATAATTCCGTGGCATTGTTTTATAGTGTGAAGAATACAATTGAACATAGCTGAATAAAATAGAAGGGATATTTTCTCCAAACGATTTCTGAGGGAGTGCGCACATGCAGCTATTCTGTGTTGAGCTGTTAACAAAGAAACAGGTCCTCCTATATGCTTAATTTTGAGTTATTCATGCAACTTTAGTTGTGATACAAACGTTGGGTATCATTGTTTTATACATTCTAGGGCTGAAAAAAGTTGCATGAACGGCATGCGATTTGCTTTGTTTCTTCCGCAGGCTGCACACACTTCATCAGTCTCTCATTCACAATTTGACAAGCACTTAATAATGCCTCAAATTACCCGCCGGCGTCCCTATTGTGTGGCCGTAACGCACCCTAAAAAAAATCCATGCCTTTTGTGGCCAGTGGCCGTTGTGCTCTTGGGCTGAATATAATAATTATAATTCCCTTATCCCGGCTGCTAATCGGGTGCTCACGCACATGGTTCTCTCAGATGCCTCAATTCTTATTAGCTAATGCCCGTCACGTGATCGGGTCCTTCTCACAGGCATCGCCGCTCCGAAGTAAGATAAAAGTGAAGACCGACACATCAGCGGCATAACTGCGCGCATCCTTTTTATCGAATTCCGAGGCGCATATTAAAGATGTTAAAAGAACTGTCCACATTTAGTTTTTGTCAGCCAACAAGCCGACTATGCCTAATGAACAGCAAAAGCACTAGCCTATGTCAATCTATTATCCTCCAAAGTACAAAAGTTGACCTATTCTATTGGTTAACTTGTCCTTCTGTGCGAGAAATAAATATTCAAAACATAGTCTAACAGTTGTGGGATGTGATAGATCCCAAATGAATACAACCACTTGCATCAATTTCTTTTTTTAAAGCAATGAGGTTGATGCAACAGATCAGAGCGTTTAGTTTAAAAAGTTGATAAACTATTATGCTATTTCTTAACATTATAAGCACAGCAATGCACACACTGCAGTAGACTATAAGCGTGAATGTTCCAAAATGCAATCAATTAGCGGGAAAATAACGTTCTCAAAAGTGATGCAAATGTGATTATGCATGTAATGCTTTTATTATTAAGTTGCATTTTTATGGTGAGAATGATCTTCACCAAACTTGAAACTCACGCACTGCTTATGTATGTCAGTTAGGCTCTACACCCCTTGTAAAGCGGATTAATGTGCTTACTTTTAATAAGTTATTTGGCCACTTTAGTTGTGATGCGAACCTTATCAAAACATATTGGCCTATTAGCTAGGCTACATGAGGTATGCTATTATGATTTGAAAAAGTCGAGAGAAAAAAAGGCCTGCACTGTTTCATGCCTTACTGCACACAAGCTGGGCATCATTCACAAGTGATAGTATATCATTCACAACTGATAATATTGTCACCCATCAGACTATTCTTAATTTATTCTTGTCTTTACATATGCTAAATAATATATGTGTGAAATTAGTTTTGATTTAGAATGTACCGTTATCATGCATTGATCTGGGAACAGGGGCAGCGGAAAAAAATACATGTCATCTATGCACTTGAATAGCGAATGGAGTATACTTTTCCCATGGTTCATTTTCATGCCAGCCAGGTACAGTGAGGGAAAAAAGTATTTGATCCCCTGCTGATTTTGTACGTTTGCCCACTGACAAAGATATTATCAGTCTATAATTTTAATGGTAGGTTTATTTGAACAGTGAGAGACAGAATAACAACAAAAATATCCAGAAAAATGCATGTCAAAAATGTTATAAATTGATTTGCATTTTAATGAGGGAAATAAGTATTTGACCCCTTCTCAATCAAAAAGATTTCTGGCTCCCAGGTGTCTTTCATACAGGTAACGAACGGAGATTAGGAGCACACTCTTAAAGGGAGTGCTCCTAATCTCAGTTTCTTACCTGTATAAAAGATACCTGTCCACAGAAGCAATCAATCAATCAGATTCCAAACTCTCCACCATGGCCAAGACCAAAGAGCTCTCCAAGGATGTCAGGGACAAGATTGTAGACCTACACAAGGCTGGAATGGGCTACAAGACCATCGCCAAGCAGCTTGGTGAGAAGGTGACAACAGTTTCTGTGATTATTCGCAAATGGAAGAAACACAAAAGACCTGTCAATCTCCCTCAGCCTGGGGCTCCATGCAAGATCTCACCTCGTGAAGTTGCAATGATCATGAGAACGGTGAGGAATCAGCCCAGAACTACACAGGAGGATCTTGTCAATGATCTCAAGGCAGCTGGGACCATAGTCATCAAGAAAACAATTGGTAACACACTATGCCGTGAAGGACTGAAATCCTGCAGCGCCCGCAAGGTCCCCCTGCTCAAGAAAGCACATATACATGCCCGTCTGAAGTTTGCCAATGAACATCTGAATGATTCAGGGGACAACTGGGTGAACGTGTTGTGGTCAGATGAGACCAAAATGGAGTTCTTTGGCATCAACCCAACTTGCCGTGTTTGGAGGAGGAGGAATGCTGCCTATGACCCCAAGAAACCATCCCCACCGTCAAACATGGAGGTGGAAACATTATGCTTTGGGGGTGTTTTTCTGCTAAAGGGACAGGACAACTTCACCGCATCAAAGGGACGATGGACGGGGCCATGTACCGTCAAATCTTGGGTGAAAACCTCCTTCCCTCAGCCAGGGTATTGAAAATGGGTCGTGGATGGGTATTCCAGCATGACAATGACCCAAAACACACGGCCAAGGCAACAAAGGAGTGGCTCAAGAAGAAGCACATTAAGGTCCTGGAGTGGCCTAGCCAGTATCCAGACCTTAATCCCATAGAAAATCTGTGGAGGGAGCTGAAGGTTCGAGTTGCCAAACGTCAGCCTCAAAACCTTAATGACTTGAAGAAGATCTGCAAAGAGGAGTGGGACAAAATCCCTCCTGAGATGTGTGCAAACCTGGTGGCCAACTACAAGAAACGTCTGACCTCTGTGATTGCCAACAAGGGTTTTGCCACCAAGTACTAAGTCATGTTTTGCAGAGGGGTCAAATACTTATTTCCCTCATTAAAATGCAAATCAATTCATAACATTTTTGACATGCGTTTTTCTGGATTTTTTTGTTGATATTCTGTCTCTCACTGTTCAAATAAACCTACCATTAAAATTATAGACTGATCATTTCTTTGTCAGTGGGCAAACGTACAAAATCAGCAGGGGATCAAATACTTTTTTCCCTCACTGTAGGTTAGACTCCTGTTGTAAAGCAAAGCAATGTGTTTAATATTAGGAAAGTTGATAAATAAATATAGTAGGCCTAGCCTATAGAAATCTGATAGGATCCTCCTCTTTAATAGAGACCATCAAAACTCTGTTTTCTAACACAATTGCATAGCCTATAGAAATGTTGCGCAACATGAGCTCATGAGCTCTCATGAAGTGTTTGATTTAGATTTTCGATTACATTTGCATTGATGTCAGTGATTAGAGGGACAAGAGAGTGCTGAGTACCAGTCAGTTAGCAAGTTTGGTGGGCTACTAATGACCATTAGCAGCATCAGAGCTTGGAGAAGCCTAGTTACCGTGACTAAACGGTCATGTGAAATTTGACTGAGGTCATGACTCGTGACCAGCTGCTGTGGCGGTAATACAGTCACCATAACAGCCCTAGTCAGTGTGCCCTCTGCTACTCTACAGTACAGTCTTGTTATTCAATGCAGTACAGGACACCCATGTCCTTTTCACATTTCCTGTGCTATATCTCCCCTCAACGAAGTTCAAAGGAAACAGAGTAACCAAAACATAGAGGTTGTGATTGATAAACATCCGGGGAGAGCTATTATTATTGGGTTATTGCTGTTTGTCCTTTGAGGTGTATTGAAGGGAAATTGGTGACCAAGTTTTTTTTTCATGTCCTTTGTTGCTCCAGGAGCGTGTGGGGAATTTCCTGGCAGATTTCTACTTCGTGAACGGGCTGGTGCTGGAGTCACGGAAGCGTCGGGAGCACCTGACCGAGGAGGACATCCTGAGGAACAAGGCCATCATGGAGAGCCTGAGCAAAGGAGGGAACCTCATTGAGCAGAACTACGAGGTGAGCTCCGCCGTGAGGCCCTTTAGCTGCAAAACTATGAGGTGAGCTCCGCCTTGAGGCCCTCTAGCTGCAGAACTATGAGGTGAGCTCTGCCTATGAGGTGAGGCCCTCCAGTTGCAGAGTACGGGTACACTGTATGGCCACAATATAAACATTCACCCAACTAAAACATTTAACCATATTTTCACATTCATAATGTTACAGAACTTGTAACTTTTTCTCTTCTCAAACCTTGTTGTGACCCAGAGCTGTAGCGCCATGCTGGGCCTCTGTGCTTGCTTGGGTTCAGTCTGTGTCTAGTTCAGCAGTGGGACCTCCCAAGTTGGGGCTTTTGGCTGAAGTTCTATGCTGGGGCCTCTAACTGGAATTCTGCTGGAGTCGACTGGTATCATGTCACCTGTTATGGGTGTGAGCTGGGCGCGGTGTGCAAAGTGAAGATACTGTTTGCTTGTACCTTCAGCATAACCGCGAGTCCAGTCCTGAAACTCTCCTCTCCCGCTGGGCCCTTGGGGTAGGCCCTCTCAGACCCCACTACTTGCCACCCTTATATCACTCCCCTATAGGATCTCCTCTCACTTCCAGTCACTTGTACCAAAACAGTCACTTGTACCAAAAAATGTCAATGAGACATGGACCACAAAAGCGTCATATCTTTTCACTTAGCATATGGCTCATTTGCTGTAAAACACGTCTGCGTGGTTTATTTGGAAATACTTCAGTTGGACTACTCACTCCTCTTGGGTTTCTTTATAGTTGTATTTGTTTTGCACATACTGTCTGTCAGAATGAAAACGTCCCTTCTTAACCTCTTTTGTGGCATTTTGCCAGGGGAGAACGACTGCCCCCTCTCATTGAAGACACGGTTCAAGGTCGACCGCAGTACTGGAGGTATTGTTAGCAGAAAGTCGGATCCCCCATTATAGTGAATGGAAAATGCTTCTAATACACCAGATGTACAGTGCATTCGGAAAGTGTTCAGACCCCTTCACTTTTTCCACATTTTGTTACTTTACAGTCTTATTCTAAAATTGATTAAATAAAAACATTTCCTCATCAATCTACACAAAATTCCCCATAATGAGAAAGTGAAAACAGCTTTTTAGAAACTTTTGCAAATGTATAAAAAACAAACAGAAATACCTTATTTCCATAAGTATTCAGACCCTTTGCTATGACACTCGAAATTGAGCTCAGTTGCATCCTGTTTCCATTGATCATCCTTGAGATGTTTCTACAACTTAATTGACCTGAAAATTGCTGTGCAGCAACACTCTCCATCCAACCTGACAGAGCTTGAGAGTATCTGCAGAGAATGGGAGAAACTCCCCAAATACAGGTGTGCCAAGATTGTAGCGTCAAACCCAAGCAGATTTGATGCTGTAATCGCCAAAGGTGCTTCAACAAAGTACTGAGTAAAGGGTCAGAATATTTATATAAATATAATATTTCCGTTGCAAACAATTCTAAAAACCTGTTTTTTCTTTGGCATTATGGGGTATTTTAGAATAAGGCTGTAACGTAACAAAATGTGCAACACGTGAAGGGGTCTGAATACTTTCCGAATGCACCGTATGTCCTTGAACCAATTATTTCAAAATCGCACATAGAAGAATTTATAAGGATCATTTAGTTGCTAATGGCAGCCTGGTTTATCCTGGTCGGCCTTCAACTTGAGTTACTCAATTAGAGTGGACAGCATTGAACTAGCCTGCAACGTTACTTCCTAGAGTACCTCAAACTGCACATGTTATATCTCCATAAGACGCCATCTTAACTGACTTCATTTGGTTTCAATGCGCTATTGAGTCTTCACATAGGAAGGAATGGTGTCACATGATCGATGGCTTTGTCCATTCATATCATTGCATTTTAACCCCCCTTCCACCCTTGAGCATGTATACCAGTGATGGAAGCTCAGAGCGGCACCTTACACACCAGTGCTTTCCCTCTATTTGGCCCTATAGATCATTTGCTTTTGGAGCCCCTCCACAAAGGGAAGTCATGGCCTCACAAAGCTCAATATATGCTTTTTGGCGGCTCTGTTGTTTTCGTTAGTTTTGTCCTATCGTGAACTGGGTTTTGTGTTGTTGATGTGTCCTGTGGTATTTACTTCCTGTGGTATTGTTGTCCTTGTACTGTGGTGGTAAATGCTTTCAAGCATTTTTAATCTGTTGTCCAATTCTTTTTTTTTACTGTGTATTTAACCGGTATGAAAACCTGTGAGCATATAGGTCAAGGTCAGCTCAGTATTGAATGGGAAAAACTGCTTACACAGTCCTTTGTGCTTCCATCCATGTTTGTAGAAGTGATTCCCTGCTCAGTGGAAACCGTTTTGCAGAAGTAGGTTGAGGGAAAAATAACATGCCGAGTCCGTCCCAGCACTAACGTTCTCCTCTGTTTACTCCGACGGTGGTGGCATAGCGGGTCAGCGCGGTGCCTGGGGACACAGATAGCAGGGGGTTTAAAGCAGGGCTCTGTACTATTGACTAGGTGGATGGAGTCTAAAACCCTTGGTGCCACGGAGCGACGGGGGGCACGGCCGACTGACTGGAGGCTGTGTGGACTCACAACAACGGGGGTGGCGGGAGTCAAAGGCATGTGAGCCAACTCCCATCACGAGGCCACAGCAAATGTATCAAAACACTGTGCTACACCAGGTCCCACAGGGATAATAACATCGTCCAGTTTGAAGTAAAGGGAACCCTACATGTGAATGATGGGATACTGACTGTATCATCTGGTGCCAATTTTGTCTGTCTTCTCAGAATATCACAGTCACTCATAGTGATAGGTCAGTTAAGGAGAGAGAGTTCAGTACTACTGTGGATGTGTGTGAGTTTGTGCATATGTGCATATTTTTGGACGTGCGTTGATTGGTATTCTCGAGGTTGCCATGGCCACAGTATTAGCAGTATAGTATCAAATTTATTTATATAGCCCTTCTTACATCAGCTGATATCTCAAAGTGCTGTACAGAAACCCAGCCTAAAACTCCAAACAGCAAGCAATGCAGGTGTAGAAGCACGGTGGCTAGGAAAAACTCCCTAGAAAGGCCAAAACCTACGAAGAAACCTAGAGAGGAACCAGGCTATGAGGGGTGGCCAGTCCTCTTCTGGCTGTGCCGGGTGGAGATTATAACAGAACATGGCCAAGATGTTCAAATGTTCATAAATGACCAGCATGGTCAAATAATGGTAATCACAGTGGTTTTCGAGGGTGCAACAGGTCAGCACGGCCAGGTGGACTGGTGACAGCAAGGAGTCATCATGCCAGGTAGTCCTGAGGCATGGTCTTAGGGCTCAGGTCCTCCTCCGAGAGAGAGAGAAAGAAAGAGAGAATTAGAGAGAGCATACTTAAATTCATACAGGACACCGGATAAGACAGGAGAAATACTCCAGATATAACAGACTAACCCTAGCCCCCGACACATAAACTACTGCAGCATAAATACTGAAGGCTGAGACAGGAGGGGTCAGGAGACACTGTGGCCCCATCCGATGATACCCCCGGACAGGGCAAACAAGCAGGATGTAACCCCACCCACTTTGCCAAAGCATAGCCCCCACATCACTAGAGGGATATCTTCAACCACCAACTTACTATCCTGAGACAAGGCCGAGTATAGCCCACAAAGATCTCCGCCACGGCAAAACCCAAGGCGGGGCGCCAACCTAGACAGGAAGACCACGTCAGTGACTCAACCCACTCAAGTGACGCACCCCTCCTAGGGACGGCATGGAAGAGCACCAGTAGGCCAGTGACTCAGCCCCTGTAATAGGGTTAGAGGCAGAGAATCCCAGTGGAGAGAAGGGAACCGGCCAGGCAGAGACAGCAAGGGCGGTTCGTTGCTCCAGTGCCTTTCTGTTCACCTTCACACTCCTGGGCCAGACTACACTCAATCATAGGACCTACTGAAGACATGAGTCTTCAATAAAGACTTAAAGGTTGAGACCGAGTCTGCGTCCCTCACATGGGTAGGCAGACCATTCCATAAAAATGGAGCTCTATAGGAGAAAGCCCTGCCTCCAGCTGTTTGCTTAGAAATTCTAGGGCCAATTAGGAGGCCTGCGTCTTGTGACCGTAGTGTACGTGTAGGTATGTACGAGAGGACCAAATCGGAAAGATAGGTAGGAGCAAGCCCATGTAATGCTTTGTAGGTTAACAGTAAAACCTTGAAATCAGCCCTTGCCTTAACAGGAAGCCAGTGTAGGGAGGCTAGCACTGGAGTAATATGATAATTTTCGGGGGTTCTAGTCAGGATTCTAGCAGCTGTATTTAGCACTAACTGAAGTTTATTTAGTGCTTTATCCGGGTATCCGGAAAGTAGAGCATTGCAGTAGTCTAACCTAGAAGTGACAAAAGCATGGATACATTTTTCTGCATAATTTTTGGACAGAAAATGTCTTATTTTTGCAATGTTACGTAGATGGAAAAAAGCTGTCCTTGAAACAGTCTTGATATGTTCGTCAAAAGAGAGATCAGGGTCCAGAGTAACGCCGAGGTCCTTCACAGTTTTATTTGAGACGACTGTACAACCATCGAGATTAATTGTCAGATTCAACAGAAGATCTCTTTGTTTCTTGGGACCTAGAACAAGCATCTCTGTTTTGTCCGAGTTTAAAAGTAGAAAGTTTGCAGCCATCCACTTCCTTATGTCTGAAACACAGGCTTCCAGTGAGGGCAATTTCGGGGCTTCACCATGTTTCATCGAAATGTACAGCTGTGTGTCATCCGCATAGCAGTGAAAGTTAACATTATGTTTTTCCGAATGACATCCCCAAGAGGTAAAATATATAGTGAAAACAATAGTGGTCCTAAAACGGAGCCTTGAGGAACACCGAAATGTACAGTTGATTTGTCAGAGGACAAACCATCCACAGAGTCTAACTGATATCTTTCCGACAGATAAGATCTAAACCAGGCCAGAACTTGTCCGTGTAGACCAATTTCGGTTTCCAATCTCTCCAAAAGAAAGTGGTGATCGATGGTATCAAAAGCAGCACTAAGGTCTAGGAGCACGAGGACAGATGCAGAGTCTCGGTCTGACGCCATTAAAAGGTCATTTACCACCTTCACAAGTGCAGTCTCAGTGCTATGATGGGGTCTAAAACCAGACTGAAGCTTTTCGTATACATTGTTTGTCTTCAGGAAGGCAGTGAGTTGCTGCGCAACAGCTTTTTCAAAAATGTTTGAGAGGAATGGGAGATCCGATATAGGCCGATAGTTTTTAATATTTTCTGGGTCAATGTTTGGATTTTTCAAGAGAGACTTTATTACTGCCACTTTTAGTGAGTTTGGTACACATCCGGTGGATAGAGAGCCGTTTATTATGTTCAACATAGGAGGGCCAAGCACAGGAAGCAGCTCTTTCAGTAGTTTAGTTGGAATAGGGTCCAGTATGCAGCTTGAACGTTTAGAGGCCATGCTTATTTTCATCTTTATGTCAAGAGATAAAGTACTAAAACACTTGAGTGTCTCCCTTGATCCTAGGTCCTGGCAGAGTTGTGCAGACTCAGGACAACTGAGCTTTGTAGGAATATTCAGATTTAAAGAGGAGTCCGTAATTTGCTTTCTACTGATCATGATCTTTTCCTCAAAGAAGTTCATGAATTTATTACTGCTGAAGTGAAATCCATCCTCTCTTGGGGAATGCTGCTTTTTAGTTAGCTTTGCGACAGTATCAAAAAGAACATTTGTATTGTTCTTATTTTCCTCAATAAGTTGGAAAAATAGGATGATCAAGCAGCAGTGAGGGCTCTTCGATACTGCACGGTACTGTCTTTCCAAGCTAGTCGGAAGACTTCCAGTTTGGTGTGGCGTCATTTCCGTTCCAAATTTCTGGAAGCTTGCTTCAGAGCTCGGGTATTTTCTGTATACCAGGGAGCTAGTTTCTTATGACAAATGTTTTTAGTTTTTAGGGGTGCTACTGCATCTAGGGTATTGCACAAGGTTAAGTTGAGTTCCTCAGTTAGGTGGTTCACTGATTTGTGTCCTCTGACGTCTTTGGGTAGGCAGAGGGAGTCTGGAAGGGCATCAAGGAATCTTTTTGTTGTTTGAGAATTTATAGCACAACCTTTGATGATCCTTGGTTGGGGTCTGAGCAGATTATTTGATGCGATTGCAAACATAATAAAATGGTGGTCCGATAGTCCAGGATTAATATCCACAACATTTATTCCATGGGACAAAACTAGGTCCAGAGTATGACTGTGGCAGTGAGTAGGTCCCGGAGACCTGTTGGACAAAACCCACTGAGTCGATGATGGCTCCGAAAGCCTTTTGGAGAGTGTCTGTGGACTTTTGCGTCTGAAGCTGTGGACGATTGCGTCTGAAGCTGGGCTTGCAGCACAGCTATCCTCGCCGTAAGGCGATCGTTCTCCTGAATATTATGAGTCCAGCGACTGAAATAAGAAGGCATCATGTTAATGTTACTACTTAGCTTCGGCTGGTGGAGGTCCTGACGAACCACGTCCAGATAAAGCGTCCGGAGCGAAAAAGTTGAATGGAAAAAAATGATCATAAATAAATAAATTGAGTGAGTGAAAAAACAAAAATATAAACGGTAATTAAAAAGTAAAAACCGTAAAGTTGTCAGGTAGCAAAGTAAGGTTAGCAACAAAACGCACAGCAGCACGTAAACAAGTCTGCAAGTTGTGACCGGAAATGACCAAGGGGGCGGACTGTACTCCTGCTCTGACTATTGTGGAGCCAGGTGTGCTGACCTATGTGAGGTAGTACGCCTGTGTGTGTCCACAGAGATGATAACCTAAGGTCAAGGTGCTGTTGACAAGGCACGTGTCGAGAATTAACGACCCCTTTTCATTCATGCAGTATGTGTGCAGCTGTAAAATCATCAAGTTGTTTTTACCACTGTTCATGTTGTCATTCCCGCTCTCAGCATTAGTGATGCACTTGGGCCCTCTAGTGACACGAATGTGGTTGAGAATTGTAGACCGAATTGTGCAGTAAAAAAGTTGACTTCATAAAGGTAAAAGAGGAGACTTGAGTTCCAGAAGTAAAAGTTTTAATACAGAGCTTTTCGGGGGACAGATGGTCATGTGAAAATGCAAAGTCTAAAAAGGATGGTATAACAGCCCTAGTGGCCAACAGCAAATGGCAAAAAAAGCATGATGGCTAAAAGGCCTGATGGCTAAAAGGCCTGATGGCTAAAAGGCCTGATGGCTAAAAAGGCAAATAATTCTTCTGAGTTACGAGATTATATAGTCATTCTGAATTACGTATACATGCATCATTACAGACATTGGTTAATATGAAACAGATGCATCTTACAGTTGGACAATGAGGAATGAGTGTTGACTTTGTCATGTTGTTCAGTACAGAGGGAAATTCAGCAGCTTAAGCCAGTTCAAGTTTGGATTGTCACGAGTTTAGGCCTCTGAGAACCCCGTGTGATCTGGGGCACAGAGAATGATGGAAAATACTTGTATACTTTAAGACCATGTTAAGTTATCTGTGAGTCACAGGAGGCTGCTGAGGGGAGGACGGCTCATAATAATGTCTGGAACGGCGCAAATGGAATGGTATCAAACACCTGGAAACCATATGTTTGATATATTTGATACCATTCCATCTAATCCGCTCCCGTCATTACCACGAGCCCGTCCTCCCCAATTAAGGTGCCACCAACCTTCTGTGGTGTGAGTAATTAAGCTGGTTACTTATAATATGATTGTAAGCAAAGATATGGTCCGACCTCAACGATCGTCACTCCCGTCCTCAGCATCCTACATCTCATTTACTTCAGGTGGATACATGCAAAATCTTACAAACAATTTAGGAAAAAATTAAGTGTTTTCGAGAAAAGCATAAAACTTTTTTTTTATTTTTTTTACTTTTAGTGTACAGTTTGTTTTCGCTGACCGTGTTTTTGTTTGTGTTCTTTGTAGTCCGTATGTTATCTAGAACTTTTTTATGTTTGACTGTTCTGTGTAGCTTTGTGTTGCCAGCTGTCTGTCCTTGCCAATCATTTGGGTTTCCATCTTTTTAGCCTGTGAGGCGACAGTCACTAACTGCACCTTCACCCAACACTATCTCCTGGGAGGAATATATCAACGCAGAGAACGGAAAGTATGTATGACAATTACTTTTTCACTTCTCACCACACTTCACAAGTTCACTTTCACGCACACTCTGACTCATTGTTAGTGTCATGTCTGTCTACATACAGGGTTAAATGAAGGACAGACAGATGGATCACTTATGCACAGTTGCGACAGGGAGGGTGGGTGGATAGTTCTATTTAAAGCCAATCCTCTTACTTCATCAGTTAAAGCTGTGGAGAGCTGTTCTACTTTCTGTTGGAGAAACCTGCCCCTTGAACTGTCAAGTTCAGCTGTCTTGTTACATTGGCTTGATGGGGTTTCATTAGTTTCCACTAGCTTCCACAGCCAAAGTCAAAATTGGAAAAAATAAATAAATAATGGGTGGTCTTAATTTAAGGTTAGTGTTAGGCATAAGGTTAGCAGTGTGGTTAAGGTTAGGGTTAGACTTCAAATAATATTTTAAGAAGGTAAATTGTAGAAATGGGCAGAGTTTGACTTTGAGGGTAGAGAAGCTAGTGTTGACCGTTTTTTATTTATTTAATTGTGAAATTTTTTAGATGTCACTGAAGTGCAGAGCTTCTATACACTCCCTTCAGTCATTTCACTTTCAGGGCCACAGTAAGACTTTCTTCCTTTCTTTTCTTTCAAAAGTATTTACCTCATTTTCACCTCATTTTCTGACGGACATTTTCCCTCTTTTTCTCCTTCAGAGCGCCTCATCTAGGAAGAGAGCTGGTATGCAAGGAGAGCAAGAAGAATTTCAAAGCGACCGTAGCCATGAGTCAAGACTTCCCGCTGGGCATTGAATCGTAAGTCTTCTCTTCGATCTCCCCCAGACGACCTTTAAGTCTAGCCAGACAGCAGTAGTTGCCAAATGGGATCATTTACTAATTTTAATAACATTTCATAATAAAAATTCACGAAGTATTGATATCTGAGATTAAGCGTGTATGAAGTGAACCTAGTTTTTGCTTATTCTGGGCTAAATAGGTTGATTGACACAAAGTGCCTGATAGCCTCCTTTTTTTGTGGTGTGCGGAGACCTCGTTCTCTCATTATTATTATCCCCATCACTAATTGAATGTGGCAGTGAATGTAGCCTGCAGTACTCTCTGGCATGAAGTGATGCATGAAATCCATTCTTCATTGAGTGAGAATGAAATACCTTTTTGTTGTTTATTTTCAGGTTATTAAACGTTCTGGAGGTGATCGCACCCTTCAAGCACTTTAATAAACTCAGAGAGTTTGTTCAAATGAAACTCCCACCTGGTTTCCCTGTCAAGCTGGGTAAGTACTATCGTATACTGCTTTGTCAGTGGTAAACGTATTGTACAGTAAAAGAGATCCAGTTGGATGTATACTGACTGGCTGACCAGATTTATTTCCTGATGATGTTATAACATGTTTCCCTTTGTCGTTTCCCCACACAGATATCCCTGTCTTTCCAACCATTACGGCCACGGTGACTTTTCAAGAGTTCCGCTACGACGAGTTTGAGCAGTCCATCTTCACCATTCCCAATGAGTACAAAGAGGACCCCAGCCGCTTCCCTGACCTTTAACCCCTTCGGCTGGACACTGGAAAGGGGTCACCTATGAAAAGGCATTGATATTTCATCAAATTGTCGTAGGAGAACAAAAATAAATTGAATGTGTGAGATTTTAAATGGAAGTGAAAATATGTTGTGCATGTAATGTTTATAAAGGGATTATGGTTAACTGACCTGTAGTAAAGCACTGAATTCACTGTATGGGACGTATGTGAAGAATAATAAATACTGTTCCACTGTAAACAACAAGTAGCTACCATCCAGAGCTTTGTTTGGAGTAGCGTCATTGAACTTTGGGCACTGTTTAGATGCACTACAGCCAGTCCGTACTGGGCTGAGTTGGCCTGGGCAGCAGAGGTGGCGGACCTACTGCACCAGTCGATACTCAACCCTTTGGAACATCATCTGAAACACATCCACCTGGAAGCAATGATAGAAATGCTAGGAATTTTAATTGTACTAGAGCGGAGTTGTCTTCTATTTGACTGGCAGCAAGCGTGGCATTAAGTTATTACAAGCCTTGTTTTCATATTTTACCTAAACTATGTAACAGACTACACTTCAGTTAATGAAAATGAACCAGGAGGTGTAAATTGTTTGAGATTACAAGTTATCTGTAGATAATTAGGTACGAAATGAAGTACAATGTAAATTAACTTTTTACAGGTACAGGTATGAAAAACCAGGCCTTTCCCTGCGCAAGGTGTAAATACCTCTTTTTATGATTGTATTTTTTTTATTTATTTTTGTTAATATGGGAGTAGAGGTCTTCTATGACAGGAAGTTTCATGCAAAGGTTAGTTGATGTTATTTCTCCCATGAGGTCATTGATTTGTATCGTGGCAATGGATATTTTTGTACATAGAATATTGGGCTGGTGAAAGGCTCTCCAATTCTTAGTTTTTTTTGTCTTTGTCAGACTGAAGTCAAGTCTTAGTTGACATCTTCCTTGCATACCTATGTGTGAGCCAAGTGTACAAAGCATCTTACATCCTTGAGTTTTGTGTCCAAGGACTGGACTATTTGGCAGTTAGGATTTCAGGAGTTCATGTGTTTCAAGAACAGTTTGTCAAGTCCTGTTTGCAAGAATGTTGCTCTTTAGTTGAGGTTAAGGTCAAATCCAACAATAAGCTCAACTATGCCTTTCTTCAGGAATGAAATGGGACTTCGCTGAAGTGGTGCTCATGTGGTTCTGCTGGGTGCAACAGGGTTCGCTGAGCTGGAGGGTTATCAATTCAGCACCAGTAGACATGGCAGACTGCTTTGTACTCTGACAAATTTTCTATTTACATTGATCGGTGGCCTATTGACATAGCCAGTGTTTATCAAGCTTCCACGTACTACTGGTTAGTGCTGCAAATGGAAGTGTGCTTTCTTCACTTTGTGTGCTGAATGTTTTTACTTCTGACTCTGGCTTTAGCAGCCAGGCCCTAATGTACACATGCATTTTCATGTCAGCTGTACAGCAATAGACCTTGTAAAAGCCTGCCACACTATTTTCATATGAAAAAAGTACTCAAATAAAAAGTTCACATATCTCAATGAACTTGTGTACCATTTGTTTGTCATGCATTTCAAAACTGGTGCAGGTTATTGAACATATCCCACCACACAACCGTGTTGACCAAGTTTTATTAGATCATTTGTAAAACATGTTGCAGACAGTACAGGGTGTTCATCATAATCCACAAACACTCATTTTGATCTACAGTATATCGTCACAGGGGTGGGAGGGTATGACTGGACACAACAGTATTAAATACTTAACAGAGGTCAATTTATCAGGATTCTAACAAAGAATAGAAAGCTGCACTGCACCAAAAACAGAATGGTACCAGGATAAATATGATTAACAGTGAGTAAGCTGGGGACTAAACCCTGTCCTGTAAAATGTAAATATACACCATTTCAGAGAGTCATTTTAGGAGAAAACAGTTCCTCTACATTCAAGATGAATAAAATCTTAGAGGACAAAAATAGAAAACGCTTTCAAAACTTCACATTCAACAGGCCCTTCAACTTAAAAGTACAGCAATGTGGCATTTTTTTTTTTTAACTGTCATATTTTACAAAAAAGGTACTTATTTGGGCCAAATTCCTACACATGCTCACTGGTGAAGTCCACTACAGAAATAAACTGGCTATTCCAAACAGAACAAGATTTTCCCTAACCGGTCTCTAAAATGCAACTCCAATAAGACTACAAAACAGCAGACACCTGCAAGTATTAATTTAAGGTTTTGAGTGATCCATGATGTCATCTGGCTGGGTCTCTCTGGTGCACTCAGTCACTCATCTCCATGTCGTCCTCATCATGGTGGTCATCTCCGTTCTGTTTGGACTTCTTGCCGCTCTCCTCTGCAGGCTTCTTTTCAGACTCCTCCCGGGGCTTAGGGGATGACGCCGAATCAGAGTTGCTCTTCCTCTCTTCTTCCTCTTTTCCACTGTCATAGCCCTGCTCCTCCTCATCATAATCCCTGGTCACCTGCAAGAGCAAAGAGCTCTGAACAACAAAATGAATGGAAAATGAAACAGGTCAGTTAGGACATGACAACATTCAGGGTCGGTTTTCCCCGGACACAGTTTAAGGCTAGTCCTGGCTAAAAACCTATTTTGATAGACATTTAACTGATGTTAGAATGAGATGTGTTAATGAGGGAAAGTCAGTGGTTGCACACCTTGACATCTCCTTTCTCGCTGTCAGATTTACAGTCGTGGTCCTTCTCCTGGTCTTTGCTCTTCTTGCTGGTGGATCGTTCTCTTTCGTCTCGGCCTCTGACCTCTTTCCTCTCGCGATCCCTGTCCTTCTCTCGCTCTTTGTCCTTCTTTTTGTCCTTCTTGTGCCTGTGGGGGGACAAGAACCATTGTATTTAAACAGACAGGTATACCTACAGATTACTGCACTGTGGAGTCCAGTGTGGTTCTGAACCAGGAGGACCATCTCATGTATCACACTCACCTTCTAGGGGAAGGGGACCTGGACAGTTTCCTCTTTGGGGACCTGGACTTCTTTGGTGACCGAGAGGCACTGCGGCTTCTTCTACGTCTCCTATTGAAGACCAGATAGAGATGCGAAGGAAACCAATGAATTACAATATGAGAAACGGTTTCCTTCACAAAATGTTTATTTAAGCATGTTAAAAAACAGCTTTGTTAGAATGGTGTGGGCGTATACAGGACATAAAAAATATTTATGCGAGTAGACCACTGATTGGCCAGGTCATCCTCAGGAGGGTGATATCCTCTGAGGAAATAGCAAGCATTTTTTTAACGGTCTGTTTGAAATGCATGTCTGAGGTGTTTTTTTTCTTTCCAATTCATGCTTTGGCCACAAATACGAGTCAACAACATTATTTGGGTTTGAGTTAACAGAATTAACTTTTAAAAGTGAGGTTGTCCCTGGACAGTTACTTTAATCCTATATTCCACTGGTTGTTTTTGGATTCCTGAAAAGGTCTAGAATATCAAGCGGGATCAATGCATTTAGGTCAAGCTAACAATATATATAATTTTTTTTAGCAGCCGCTCTTATCCAAAGCGATGTACAGTAGTGAGACCATACATTTTCATACTTTCCCCACCGCGGGAATCGAACCCACAACCCTGGCATTGCAAGCGCCATGCTCTACCAACTGAGCCACACGGGACCATTGATTACCATGATTAACCATCATACCAGCAGACTCCTCCTGTATTTAAACCACTCACCGACTGACGCTTCGAGACCTCCTGGTACTGCTGTAGCTCTTAGGCGGCGTCTTGGAGCGCTTCTTAGATTTCTCCTCTTTCTTCTTATCCCTACAGGAAAAACAAAGGCAAACAATGAATTGAAGGAATCCTGATACAGGTACATCATGCATTTTCCTGAACCCCGCTGTGAATAAAACACTAGATGGACACACCTGGATTTGCTGCGTCTGCCCCTCTCTCTGGAGTGGGACTTCCTTCTGCGGGGGCTCTTCGACCGCCTCCAGCTCCTCGAGTGCGACCTCCGTCGAGACCTGCTCTTCGATCGCCTGCAATCAGATCAAAAGGTTAAAAAATAATAATAATTAAACAGAACTCAGAGCTGTCCCAACTAATCTATGCACTCAACTCAAGTTTGCCAATATCAACTCATGAATATACTGGTAAAGTGGGGCTAACATTCAGCACATGCCCAAAATTGCTGAATGTTAGCAGTTTCATCAGTAGCACACCTGTGACGAGAGCGAGACCTGGACCTCCTCCGCCTAGACCGAGAGCTGGAGCGGGAATGTTTGCGCTTGTCGTCTTTCTTATCTGCAATGACATTTACCAGTAAAAAATAAAAAATGTTCAGGAAACTCCAATGTAACACAAATCTGAAAATAAACATTACCCTTACAACGACAATGCCTGCAGATGCAAGGAAGAGCACAATAGAGGATAGGAATGAGTCAGTCAAAATACAAGGGTAATACTGCAAATATAAAAGTGGTCTAAATTAGTGAGAACTCACTTCCAGGCTCGATAGCTGCAGAGATGAGAGACTGGGCCTCTCTGACCCTCTTCATGGCAGCCTCAATCTCCTTATTGGAGTCATTCTTCATACCATGATTAACCATCATACCAGCAGCCATTGGATTCATCCTGCAATGGTCAAAATAATAGCAATAAGTGCCATTTAGCAGACACTTTTATCCAAAGCAACTTAGTCATACATGCACACATTTTACATATGGCTGGCCCCAGAAATCAAACCCACAACCCAGATTGTGCAAGCGCCATGCTCTACCAATGGAGCCATACAGGACCAAATAAAACCCAGTTAGTCACACAGAAATAATGCAGATGACTTTACCACATATTCAATAACAACTGTTTGAATAATATTCTTTAGACTGGTTAGAATTGGGAGTGATACTTACTTAGTAGGATCCATGGATTGCATAAGCTTCAGAAAGTCAGCAGAGAGGGCCTAAAACAGAGAACACAAATGCATAGCTATATAAATGTGATAATTCCACCAATAGGTTATCAGAAAAGGTGTTATGCTGTTAATGTTATAACCTAGAGCTGTTTTAAAAGTACAAAGAGTAGTGTAGAAAGTAGCCATGTCCAACCTGAGGGTTCATGTTGCCAGACATGCCCATGGCAACCATGGGATCCATGTTGGGATTTCCAAGAGCTGAAAGGGGCACACCTCCCATCTGCCAGAACAAGGGATACATATTAGACAAATCGTCTTTTCAGCTACTTTTTTGCTGTGAAGAAAATGGGGCCTTACATGGTTACAGTTAATAGGTCTCAATACAACACCAATAGATACAGTCCCTGCAAAACACTTACAGACGCCAAATGATTTGGAGTGGGGAGAAGGCCCCCTCCAGGCATGCATCCTGCCACAGCGTTCGCTGGTGCTAGCAGTGACAGAGCTTTAGACTCATCAGGAATCACTCCTGGAGAAAAACACAGAATCAGTACAGGTCTCCGCAAACATACACCACACTCAAACAGAGCCACAGACAGACCACCTCAGGCTAACTACTCTTACTACAATAGATATGTAGCAAGATATACATTCCATTTTGTGATGTCTGAAAATGTTGGTCGCTGACTTGTTTAGTATGATTTCAGAATACTACTACGAGAACAAAGTCACAATACACACTGTGGTCAACACTGCCAAGATTGTATCACCTGTACTTGTTTTTTAAGTCATGAACCAAACGTAAGCAAGCACAGCCGGTTGTCCAGTGGGATGTGCTCTCAAGTTTCATTAGATGTTTTATGAACAAGCGATACGCGTCGGCTGCTTCGCTACAAAGCACACAAAAACATCAAGATACACAAAACAAAGTTCATGATTTTGGCGTCAACAGCAGGGAACAGTTCATTACTTTTGCCTCAAACACTTACCATTACAATAAATAAAATAAAAAAAATAAAAATGCTCAACCAAATTCTGTTTTCTGGGCTTTTGCTGATGGCTTCTTTCTTCCAAAGAGCCTACGACACTTGACTGGCTACTGTATTCACCAGGTACAGTGTTGTAAAGTTTAACTTAACTTGCAACTTACAGAAATGCTGACAAGGAAAAAAACACAAGTACAGAGTAGGCTCTTATAAATAACGGAAAATTCCAGCAAAAGGCCGAATACAATGGTGCCCAATGCTGAAGGAGAATCTTATACAATAGTTAAATAAAAGGAAAATCTTATGAGATGATCCATGGGTGTGCAATCTGAAATTAAGCTAATTTCAAATCAAACAACTTTTCATATTTACAGAGAAATGACAGAAAGGACACTTGAGAAACAGGATAAGCTGCAGAAGACAAAACTGTTGGGTGGCATTTTCAGCAGGGCCTGGTATATAGGGCTGGCTGAACCAGGAAAAAGAACTGTAAAACACAACAACAAAAAGAAAAACCACTGTTAAACGTTTGTCTTACTGAACCCTTTCAGAGTCAAGTGGAGAGGATCATTATAAAGCATTTCACTGCAACAACCAGGGTTATTTTACCTGCAGTATATGTGGGAATGGAGATACACATATATAAAAGGACTGAAACACAGCTATTCAAATTGGATGGGTTAAAGTAAAAAAAAAAAAAAACATACGCATGTGAATCTTCATAATCATGACCAAAACGGTGTTCAGAATCTTCCAGGACTGTAGCTAGAATTAACTAAATTGATGTAGACCTAGTACTATACAAATCTACTCTGGCATGCACAGCTGCAATTAGTTAATTTACCTTTGCATGCTTCCTTTAGCTGATCAAATGCAAACTACTGATTGTGACCTTCATCAAACTTTAAATCTCTTAAGTGTCCAGATTTGAGATTGTTGATATGCGGGACAGGGCGAGCCCTCAGGCCCTGCTATTGCTATGGTTCATTGAGTGGTTACCCTTATAATGAAAAGAATGCCTTGGACATAGAGAAAGAGAGTTAATCTTTACAGCAGAACAGTGGGAAGGGACTCGTGAGCCGAGTGACCATTTATTTGTCTAATATCCTGATGGTTGTAGAGGACCCTTTTCAGTCAGCATGGAAGGGATTCTGCAAATGCCTTGTCCACTATGAAAACCACAACACAAATGACAGAGAGAGAAGTTTAAAAAAAATAAAAATATGCTAGAACAGCAAGATTACACATATTCCCCTTCTACCCCTAGTATATTTCCAAATTTTTGCAACAATCCAAATAGTGTATGGTTTTGGATGTAGCATCGGGTTTGGTTAAGCTTTGTTAGTTCATATAGTATGTTGGAAAACATTAGAAATTGGACAAAGATCACCAACCTTCTGCAAATGGGACAACAATCAGGGCTCTGTCCACAAAGACGGTGTTGGTCAGATGCTGGGACACTCCAACCGACTCCGTCTCAAGGAACTTTACAAAACAGACACGTGAAGTCACAGGCAAGGGAGATTCACTGGAAGAAAATACAAATTTGTTGTGCAAGAAATACAAAGATTCTCAACATAAGGTAACAGAAACAAAGTTCTAACAATGGTTAGTATAGCTTATTCGTGAAAACATAAATGCTCACTAATCACTTTTTTAATGAAGCATCTTGTATGCTACAATTGGGAAGAGATGAAAAAAACATCTCTTGCAGTCTTTTCTTTGCCACGAGAGATTCAGAGGGATGATCAAGAAGTCTCCTAATTCCTACCTTAACTGCAGTGCAGCCAGGTGTAATTCGACAGGTGAAAAACAGCAAAGCACAGAACACAAATTAGGCTAGTTCCTACTACCCTGCCCGGTTATTTCATAGCATGGCGAGGGTAATTCAAAGATTCAAAACAGCTTTGCTTCCAGTTTGTTTGGTCAACTCAGGAGATTATATTAAATAACGAAAAACAATAATTAATAAATTAAGTATTCTAATTAACGTTATATGGATCAACTAACTTTACCATTGACTGCACTGCAGGCCTGCTTTGTTTTTCGGTGGTTGGTATAATTTAGCTAGTTTACTAGCTAGCCAATGTTCCATATAGGTAGTGTGGGCAAGAGTTCGTATATATCGTCTATATAAAAATTGATGCAACAGCATTTACTACAAAATTAACTAGTTAACCATCATCCATCGTTAACTAACTAACGTTAGCTAGCTAAATTGCGAGCGTAGAAAAGTAACGTTAGGCGCGAGCTAGAGTGGCGCAAGTGTGCTATGCTAGTTAAGGTATACTATGGCCGCACAGGCCCCAAACAGCACTATGACCATTTTTTTTATTTTTTATTATTGAAAATGTAGCTAGCTTATGTCGCTAGCCAGCTAACTACATTGTTTCATATTCAGAATACTCACTCGGGTGGAAATAACTTAAGCTCTTCAATATTTCCCAGAAATCCGAAGAGAGTTCTCATCTGTTCGGAGGTGGTGCTCGGAGACACATTTGTCACTTGAATAACGTTCGTCATTTTCCACGACTAGTTTGTCAATTTGAAACGCACAAAGTCAAGCTAGATGTAAGATCCCAGCTAAATTAGCATCTAAAGAACTTAAATTAGAATTGTGCTGTCAAACAACTAGCTAGCTGCTACACACAATTGAATTCCCACCGCCATTAGCTAGAATATATTGTAGCTAGGTCTTCTTGATTCAGTCATATGATATGGCCTACCTGCCCTCCGTATGATAGGCGTGGCAGTGCTGACGTACCACCAGTACGGCAAATTCTGTTTTTCAAAATCAATTGTTCCCCAATTTACCATTACCTGTTCTTGTACACGGTTTCACTTATAGTAGCTACTTAGATACCACTTTGTGCGTTTTGTCAGGTTTCGAAAACAGTCGGCGGAAGAAGCAATGAACTGATGCTGCGTTCAAAACAACTGGATGTCAATGATATTTAGGTCGGAAAATCGGAGCTCTAAAAAGAGCACCCGCATTCCTGACTTGGAATTCCGAGTTGGATAACCGTTCAAAACGATTTTTCCTATTTGGAGCTCGTTTTTTCGGAGATTGCCGAGACGCCAGTTGTTATGAACGCGGCATCAATCTAGGGGAGTGATTTAAACGTCATCACCGGAAGTGGCATTTAGATTAGTGTGACAAGCTAGCTACAAAACATCTTATCTATAGTCTGAATACCAATTTTATGCAAATGTTTATTTTTATTTCAAGTTGACAAGCTATATAGTCACCAGGGGAATAATTTGCCGTGCTCGTGACATGTATTTTGTCTGTACAAACCTGTTGCTTCCAAAATGTGCATCTTTAACAGAGCTAGTGTTAGCTAGCTTGATAATACTGTACCACAGAACAATGAGGTTAGGTTATACACATCTTTGACTGTACTCTCGTTGGTACCAGTCTGCCTGCTCCAGCTCAGCTGTCACAACTTTCTCTGTATCGAGAGTTCTCCAACACCAACATGGTGAGTTCATACATGTGTACTGTTTTCTTGTTCTTTACTGTTGCATGGCTACACTCCGTCACAAACAAGTCATTGGAGGAAGGATTATTCTGTTTTAGTTCGGTCTGAACATTAATACACATCGCTTGCGGTACGATTTTGGAAGCATAAGGACCTTATTTCATATCTGCAAGAAATAATTTAGAAAAAATAAAACGTTATTGATACACCTTTTTTATAGGGTTGGAGTTCCTACATGACTATATCTCCATGTTTACAGCCCGTGTTTACAGATGACAGACAAGAGGGACCATTTGTTCTAAGTAGCTATCTCGCATGCTCTGAAATGTGTTGTCACTGAAAAATACTGTCGGCTCCAACTGTGGTAAAGCCGGTTAAAACAATCTATAGTGTGTATTTAGCATGTGAAATAACTTTTGATGTGATATGAAAGTAAAGGGAATTTTTTTCTTGAACCGTATTTGAGAAATTATTCACGTTTAAATGGAGTATTTGGCTGTTTTGTCTGCCAGAGGCAGTCTACTGCTGGAAATAAAATGTAAGGTCCTTGGAGCTTCAGGAGTAATGGTAACGTTAGGCTCCTTAAGAGTACATCTTGGGCTAGGTCATTGCATGCTGAATAACATGGTAGCCAAATGCAAGCATTGGAAGACACTGTTGGAGATTTTCATGCAAATCTTTCCAAACTCAGTTTAGCTCTTCACACTGTCTGTTGCAATAATTGCTGTGTTAATTATTTTTTAAGAACATGACTTAGCTACTTTATTCTGGATGCATTTATTTTGCATTAGCTACACCACATTTCTTTCATGTGAAAATAATGAACACTTTGTACATTTCAACTAAGGTAGACTGACCTTAGTAATTCATTCCTTTTATAGGAAAAGGACTTCTCAACCTTGTCAGGGTGTGGACAAGACTAGTAAATTTAATGTCTCCTTTCTGAAACCAACACTGCGCAATAAGGATCCAGCATGTTAAACTCAGGGTTCATCCCCATATTCTTCAAGCTGAGACAATAACAGAGCTTCTGCATTCATCTGTGGGAGTCACAGCATGGGTATCCTGAGGGTTCTAGTCAACACTATGGGTAGAGTCAGCACCTTCAGGTCCTATCAGTTTGTCCTCCTCCTCACGGCAGCGCTGGCCGTTGTAGCCTTCTACTTCTTTGGGTCGGAAAGGCATGATTTCTCCAGCACCACCAAGCGCATCAAGCAGACCCAGGCCAGCCACAACACCAACCGGAACGATGCAGACCTTTCCTTGGACACCAGGCTGGTGCACCCTGAGGGAGGAGAGTTGGAGAGGGATGGAGAGGAGGGTGAAGTCAGGGCTAGGAGGGCAGACAGTGGGCATGAGGTCAGCCAGTACTACCATGCCCTCATGATGTTCACGAAGGTGGACAAGAGCCGAAGCTTGCAGGAGAAGTTCCGGGTGGCCATGTTATCCATGGCGAAATACAGCCTCTTCCTGGACAAAGAGGTGCTTGTCCTTCATTTTGTGAGCGACGAGGCCAGCCGAGAGCTGGGTGAGAGGATGCTCCCGGAGCTGCTCCTCGTCGGAACTTTTCAGTATGAGGTAAGTCTGTTTGGAGCCCTGATGCATCTCTTACCAGGATTACCACTCACCGGTCAGTATGTGTGCTTGTGTTAAATGGAATGTTAGTCCTAAACTGTGGAGTCTAGAGTTTGAACCTTTAAAAAATTAGGCTTAATCCCTCACCTGGCAAACACAAGCTTTATTTGGAGGAGCGTACTGGCAGGTAATTGCACAAATGCACTGTGAATAGTTTAACACAGGGGGGCAGTGTTGCCTTTCCAAAACATCTTAGTTTAGACATCCCCCTCTGCTTTATTTTCTCCCTTCAGCCACTGGGAGGATTAAGCTTTACCTAATACAGAGAAAAGAGATCACTTTATTGGTCAATTGCACACAAGGTCCAACCGAAATTAGAGTTCCGCTTTTAACCCAACCCCTCAGACAGATACACACACTTCTTTCGGTCTATCTCCGTCTATGTATACTATACAGTGCATTCAGAAAGTATTCAAACACCTTGACTTTTTCCACTCTTACATTACAGCCTTATTCTAAAGTTTATTAATTCCTCAGTCTACACACAATACCACTGACAAAGTGAAAAGTTTTAGAAATGTTTGCAAATCTATTAAAAATTAAACGTACCTTATTTACAACTTGATTGGAGTCCACCAGTGCTAAATTCAATTGATTATACATGATTTGGAAAGGCACTCACCAGTCTATATAAGGTCCCACAGTTGACAGTGCATGTCAGAGCAAAAACCAAGCCATGAGGTCGAAGGAATTGTCTGTAGAGGGCAGAGACAGAATTGTGTCAAGGCACACCTGGGGAAGGGTACCAAAACATTTCTGCAGCGTTGAAGATCCCAAAGAACACAGTGGCCGCCATCATTCTTAAAATGGAAGAAGTTTGGAACCACCAAGACTTTTCCTAGAGCTGGCCACCCAGCCAAACTGCGCAATCGGGGGAGAAGGGCCTTGGTCAGGGAGGTGACGAACCCAATGGGCACTTTTTTATTTCTTAAAAAAAAATTTTTACCCCCTTTTCTCCCCAATTTTCATGGTATCCAATCGCTAGTAATTACTATCTTGTCTCATCGCTACAACTCCCGTACGGGCTCGGGAGAGACGAAGGTCGAAAGCCATGCGTCCTCCGAAGCACAACCCAACCAAACCGCTTCTTAACACAGCGCGCCTCCAACCCGGAAGCCAGCCGCACCATTTTGTCGGAGGAAACACCGTGCACCTGGCCCCCCCGGTTAGCGCGCACTGCGCCCGGCCCGCCACAGGAGTCGCTGGAGCGCGATGAGACAAGGATATCCCTACCGGCCAAACCCTCCCTAACCTGGACGACGCTAGGCCAATTGTGCGTCGCCCCACGGACCTCCCGGTCGCGGCCGGCTGCGACAGAGCCTGGGCGCGAACCCAGAGACTCTTGTGGCGCAGCTAGCGCTGCGATCCAGTGCCCTAGACCACTGCCCGATGGTCACTTTGACAGAGCTCAGAGTTCCTCTGGAGATGGGAGAACCTTCCAGAAGGACAATCATCTCTGCAGCACTCCACCAAATCAGGCCTTTATGGTAATGGCCAGATGGAAGCCACTCCTCAGTAAAAGGCACATGACAGCCCGCTTAGAGATTGCCAAATGGCACCTAAAGACAGACCATGAAAAACAAGATTCTCTGGTCTGATGAAACCAAGATTGAACTCTTTGGTCTGAATGCCAAGCATCACACCTGAAGGAAACCTGGTACCATCCCTACGGTGAAGCATGGTAGTGGCAGCATCATACTGTTGGGATGTTTTTCAGCGGCAGGGACTGGAAGACTACTCAGGATTGACATAGATTAACAGAGCAAAGTACAGAGATCCTTGATGAAAAACTGCTCCCAAGCGCTCAGGACCTCAGACTGGGGTGTAGTTTCACCTTCCAACAGGACAACAACCCAAGCACAAAGCCAAGACATCACAGGAGTGGCTTCGGAAACAAGTCTCTGAATGTCCTTTGTAGTTCCAAACTTCCATATAAGAATGGAGGCCACTGTGTTCTTGGGGACCTTCAGTGCTGCGGAGATTGTTCGGTGCCTTGCCACAATCCTGTCCAAGTTGTAGAAACGTCTCAAGGATCATCAATGGAAACAGGATGCCCCTGAGCTCAATTTCGAGTCTCATACTTATGTAAATAAGCTATTCATGTTTTACATTTTTTATAGATTTGTAAACATTTCTAAACCTGTTTTTGCTTTGTCTTCATGAGGTATTGTGTGTAGATGAGGGAGAACTTTTTCATCCATTTTGGAATAAGGCTGTAAAGTAATAAAATGTGGAAAATTCAAAGGGCTGAATACTTAGTCCATGCACATACAGTCCATGCATGGTCTTTAAGCTTGGTGAGAATGAAGGTGCAGTAATATAGGAATGGCTCTGTCATCTGTTTTTCTCTTTTCAATTAAAGTTGCATGCAATGAACAGGTACAAGTATGTATGTATGTGGGCATACAACAGAATAATTACAGGATCTACATTTTCCTTTTGAAATTGAATATAGAAAGTGGTGTGTGTGTGTATATACAGTACCAGTCAACTTGACACATCTACTCATTCCAGGGGTTTTCTTTGTTTACTATTTTCTGCATTGTAGAATAATAGTGAAGACATCAACTTTGAAATAACACATGGAATCATGTAGTAACCAAAAAAGTGTTAAACAAATAAAAATATATTTTATATTTGAGATTCTTCAAAGTAGCCACCCTTTGCCTTGACAGCTTTGCACACTTTTGGCATTCTCTTAATCAGCTTCATGAGGTAGTCACCTGGAATGCATTTCAATTAACAGGTGTGCCTTGATAAAAGTTAATTTGTGGAATTTCTTTCCTTAATGAGTTTGAGGCAATCAGTTGTTTTGTGACAAGGTGTCGGTGGTATACAGAAGATAGCCCTATTTGGTAAAAGACCAAGTCCATATTATGGCAAAAACAGCTCAAATAAGCAAAGAGAAGGTCTGCTGCAAAGAAACCACAACTAAAGGACACAAATCATAAGAGACTTGCGTTGGCAAAGAAACAAGAGTAATGGATATTAGACCGGTTGAAATATGTCCTTTGGTCTGGAGTCCAAATTTGAGATTTTTGGATCCAATCGCCATGTCTTTGTGAGACACAGAGTAGGTGAACAGATGATCTCCGCATGTGTGGTTCCCACGCTGAAGCATGGAGGAGGAGGTGTGTGGGTGTGCTTTTCTGGTGACACTGTCAGTGATTTATTTAGAATTCAAGGCACACTTAACCAGCATGGTTACGACAGCATTCTGCAGCGATACGTGCCATCCCATCTGGTTTGCGCACAATGAACCAAAACACAACTCCAGGCTGTGTAAGGGCTATTTGACCAAGGAGAGGGATGGAGTACTGCATCAGATGACCTGGCCTCCATAATCACCAGACTTTTTTTTTGTTTACTACATGATACCATATCTGTTATTTCATAGTTTTTGATGTCTTCACTATTATTCTACAATGTAGAAAATTGTCAAAATAAAGAAAACCCCTTGAATGAGTAGGTGTCCAAAAGTTTCATTGGTACTGTCTATATAGTGTCAGCTCATTCATGCAAACTAACCCGGTGGTTTCAAACACACAAAAATGAATATTCCACCACAGAAACAAATCACTCTCTATGATACACACACACACAGTCACTAATGGGATGGCTGTGAACTGTGATGGCATGTTGACATGGTTGTCTGCAAATCCTCACCTAATTTCTGTAATTATTAATCTCTCAGGAGGGCCAACATAGGACAGTGGTTATGTAAACCCTTTCGTGACTCCCTGACTGTTTAGTGACAACTGTCTGAGACCCCAGTGAACGAAACAAACAACTCCTACTATCCCACCGCCGGGGGCCATGCTCATTACAGCCTCTCTGACCCACACTCACATACACTCAGCAAAAAAAGAAACGTCCCAGTTTCAGGACCCTGTCTTTCAAAGAAAATTTGTAAAAATCCAAATAACTTCACAGATCTTCATTGTAAAGGGTTTAAACACTGTTTCCCATGCTTGATCAATGAACCATAAACAATTCAATTCACCTGTGGAACGGTTAAGACACTAACAGCTTACAGATGGTAGGCAATTAAGGTCACAGTTATGAAAACTTAGAACACTAAAGAGGCCTTTCTACTGACTCTGAAAAACACCAAAAGAAAGATGCCCAGGTAACATCTCACAGCAAGAACTGGCAAATCTGGTGCAGTGCATGAAGAGGAGCACTGCAGTACTTAATGCAGCTGGTGTCCACACTTTTGATTTTGACCCCCCCTTTGTTCAGGGACACATTATTCAATTTCTGTTAGCCACATGTCTGTGGAACTTGTTTAGTTTGTCTCAGTTGTTGAATCTTATGTTCATACAAATATTTACACATGTTAAGTTTGCTGAAAATAAACGCAGTTGACAGTGAGAGGACGTTTCTTTTTTTTGCTGATTTTTACATACAGACATGCATGCATGTATGTATGAGTTACACACTGTAACAAGCGTGTGTGTGTGCTTGCATCTGTGTATATGCTTGTGTGGCCTTGTTGACACTAGAGCAGTCCATGTGCTCTGAAGGAAAGTGTTTTTTGTTTTTCCTAGTCCCATGGGTTCTGGCCAGATTTGTGTCTTTATGATTTGTTAGTCAATGCGTACAAGCATGGGACAGGACATGGGACTTTCCACGATGACCGTGGTTGGTTTACTGCAGGCTCTCATGACGTAGAGGGGTGACTGTCCGTGACCCTAGTCCCCCTGTTCAGTGGACTGGAGTCAGCCAGCCAGGAAAAGCTGAGAGGAAGCTTTGCTCAATGTGGGCTTCCCTTCTCAAACCAGTGCCGCTGGACAAAACCAAATCGCTGGCAAAATTCTGTTCTTATTAATAGATTTGTATCTAACACTCCGTTTCTTGTCTTTGTGTACTGTATCTAGCTAATGTTAGCTACATAGGCCTATATGGCTTTTTAAAAATTGGAAACATTCTTCTCAACAAAGCGGATGTTTGACTCTGATTTGGATAGGAAACTGTTATTATCTACCTAACAAGGTGACTGGAAAGCTGACTAGATTTGACAAGGACCCTCAAGATCCTCAAAGTTCTGCAGCTGCACCATTGAGAGAATCTTGACTGGCTGCATCACCGCTTGGTATGGCAACTGCCTGGCATCCGACCTTAAGGCGCTACAGATACAGAGGGTAGTGCATATGGCCCAGTACATCACTGAGGCCGAGCTCCCTGACATCCAGGAACTCCATACCAGGCGGTGTGAGAGGAAGTCCCTAAAAATGGTCAAACTCCAGCCACCCAAGTCACAATCCTTGCTACCACGCGGCAAATAGTACCAGATCGCCGATTTTGGGATCAAAAGGCTCTTGAACTGTTAATCAAATGGCTACCCTGACTAAACTCAGCAAAACAAGAAACATCCTCTCACTGTCAACTGCTTTTATTTTCAGCAAACTTAACGTGTAAATACTTGTATGAACATAACAATATTCAACTGAGACAAACTGAACAAGTTCCACAGACATGTGACTAACAGAAATTGAATAATGTGTCCTTGAACAAAGGGGGGGTCAAAATCAAAAGTAACAGTCAGTAGCTAGTGTGGCCACCAGCTGCATTAAGTACTGCAATGCATCTCCTCCTCATGGACTGCACCAGATTTGCCAGTTCTTGCTGTGAGATGTTACCACACTCTTCCACCAAAGCACCTGCAAGTTCCCGGACATTTCTCCAACAGGTCCCAGAGGTGCTCAATGGGATTGTGATCCGGGCTCTTCGCTGGCCATGGCTGAACACTGACATTCCTGTCTTGCAGAAAATCACGCACAGAATGAGCAGTATGGCTGGTGGCATTGTCATGCTGGAGGTCATGTCAGGATGAGCCTGCAGGAAAGGTACCATATGAGGGAGGAGAATGTCTTCCCTGTAACACACAGCGTTGAGATTGCCTGCAATGACAACAAGCTCAGTCCGATGATGCTGTGACACACCACCCCAGACCATGACAGACCCTCCACCTCCAAATCGATCCCACTCCAGAGTACAGGCCTCGGTGTAACACTCATTCCTTCGACGATAATCGCAAATCTGGCCATCACCCCTGCACTGTCTCTATGCGCACTCACTGGACTCGTCCCACATACTCACACATGCTACACTGACACCACAACGCGCACACCCACTCACACACACACACCCACTACATACACTCACACACACAAAACATACACACATGCATATTAACACCACACTCTACATACACTCACACACATAAAACACACACACATTCATATTGACACACACACTTTTTCCACACACTTCACATACACCTCTGCTACTCTATCCTGATTGCCTAGTCACTTTTACCCCTAACTGCATCTACATATTACCTCAATTACAACCAAATACACTGAACAAAAATATTAATGCAAGATGTAAAGTGTTGTTCCCATCGCGCGTTTAGTCCAGTAATCCAAATGCACAACGCGTGAGCACTAAGTCCAGACAAAAAGTCAAAAAAGTTCTATTACAGTTCGTAGAAACATGTCAAACGATGTATAGAATCAATCTTTAGGATGTTTTTATCATAAATCTTCAATAATGTTTCAACCGGACAATTCCTTTGTCTTTAGAAATGAAAAGGAACAGAGCTCGCTCTCACGGCCGTGCGCCTGACTGAGCTCATGGCATTCTGCCAGACCCCTTAGTCAAACAGCTCTTATTCTCTCCCCCTTCACAGTAGAAGCATGAAACAAGGTTCTAAAGACGGTTGACATCTAGTGGAAGCCTTAGGAAGTCCAATCGGACCAAATTTACACTGTATCTTGGATAGGCAAAGACTTGGAAACCTACAAACCTCAGATTTCCCACTTCCTGGTTGAATTTTCTTCTCAGGTTTTTGCCTGCCATATGAGTTCTGTTATACTCACAGACATCATTCAAACAATTTTAGAAACTTCAGAGTGTTTTCTATCCAAATCTATTATATGCATATTCTAGCGTCTGGGCCTGAGTAGCAGGCAGTTTACTCTGGGCACGCTTTTCATCCGAACGTGAAAATAGCGCCCCTAGCCATAAGAAGTTAAACAGCTTAGAAAATTCCATAAAATGATGTCATGGCTTTAGAAGCTTCTGATAGGCTAATTGACATATTTTGAGGCCATTGGAGGTGTACCTGTGGATGTATTTCAAGGCCTACCTTCAAACTCAGTGCCTCTTTGCTTGATATCATGGGAAAATCACAAGAAATCAGCCAAGACCTCAGAAAAAGAATTGTAGACCTCCACAAGTCTGGTTCATCCTTGGGAGCAATTTCCAAACGCCTGAAGGTACCACGTTCATCTGTACAAACAATAGTATGCAAGTATAAACACCATGGGACCTCGCAGTCATCATATCGCTCAGGAAGGAGACGCATTCTGTCTCCTAGAGATGAACGTACTTTGGTGTGAAAAGTGCAAATCAATCCCAGAACAACAGCAAAGGACCATGTGAAGATGCTGGAGGGAACCGGTACAAAAGTATCTATATCCACAGTAAAACGAGTCCTATATCGACATAACCTGAAAAGCAGCTCAGCAAGGAAGAAGTCACTGCTCCAAAACCGCCATAAAAAAGCCAGACTACGGTTTGCAACTGCACATGGGACAAAGATCGTACTTTTTGCAGAAATGTCCTCTGGTCTGATGAAATAAAAATAGAACTCTTTGGCCATAATGACCATCATTATGTTTGGAGGGAAAAGGGTGAGGCTTGCAAGCCGAAGAACACCATCCCAACCGTGAAGTACGGGGGTGGCAGCATCATGTTGTGGGGGTGCTTTGCTGCAGGAGGGACTGGTGCACTTCACAAAATAGATGGCATCATGAGGATGGAAGATTATGTGGATACATTGAAGCAACATCAGTCAGGAAGTTAAAGCTTGGTCGCAAATGGGTCTTCCAAATGGACAATGACCCCAAGCATACTTCCAGAGTTGTGGCATAATGGCTTAAGGACAACAAAGTCAAGGTATTGGAGAGGCCATCACAAAGCCCTGACCTCAACCCTATAGAAAAATTGTGGGCAGAACTGAAAAAGCGTGTGCGAGCAAGGAGGCCTACAAATCTGACTCAGTTACACCAGCTCTGTCAGGAGGAATGGGCCAAAATTCACCCAACTTATTGTGGGAAGCTTGTGGAATGCTACCCAAAATCTTTGACCCAAGTTAAACAATTTAAAGGCAATGCTACCAAATACTAATTGAGTGTATGTAAACTTCTGACCCACTGGGAATGTGATGAAAGAAATAAAAGCTGAAATCAATCATTCTATCAACTATTATTCTGACATTTCACATTCTTAAAATACAGTGGTGATCCTAACTGACCTAAGACAGTGAATTTTTACTCTGATTAAATGTCAGGAATTGTGAAAACTGAGTTTAAATGTATTTGGCTAAGGTGTATGTAAACTTCCGACCTCAACTCTATATGTCTGAGTCACTCAGATGGTGTAGCACGAAATTAGTTTTAAAACAGCACATTTTCTAAAGTTTTCAGTCAGCGAACGCCCCATTGGCCACGCCCACCACCTAAGCCCCATTTTGATCCAGAAAAAAAACCTTTTATGATACAGTAGGCAAGTTTTTTTTCTCTAATGCTTTCTTTTGCCGATCTTTTTCTTTATGTTGTGCTCGATGATGTCAAAATAGAATGTAAGTAGGACGTTGGTACAGTACAACTGAGGAATATAACTGTAATAAGAGTACAACTGAGGAATCTCCTACACTTTTCCTGTATTATTTTGTACATGTGCGTTGTTGGGAGGAGTTCTGCCCCGTCTATCTGAATTATTCATCCACAGCTCTTAAAATATAACTTAATCTATTAAATATACAAGCAAAATCTATAAATAAACATCATTAATGTTGAATTTTCTGCTCTCATTCCCGTATTTTCTGTGCCCAGGCGCTCTCAGCTATATGTCATTTGGGAAAGGCAATATCACCATTTGTTGGGTTAAGAATTTTGAATTGATTAAATCCAATGTTAATGTGATGAAGGTCTTTAATTGCACTGTGGCTAGTGGGTAGCTTACATAACACTTACGTACCGGAAAATGGGCTTACGTAAGAGTTCCCTTTTTCCAAAGCTAGGTCTAGGTGCTGTTCCACAATACCATCTCCCAGGGCTGTTTTTATTACCAGACGTACGGTAGGGGAGGCTTACCTTAACCGGTTATGGAACATTAAATGATGTCTGCACATCCCAAGCACACAGACCTGATTAAATATGTCTCCCTTATTGCCTAATTAACCCCCCCACCTTCTTATTGCCATTAACCCCCCCCCCCCCCCCCCCCCCCCCCACACACACACACACTTTTAATACAGTAGCATTTAACCAAGACATATGATCTGGAACAATTTTGAACATATTTGTTTCTGCAGAAATAAATATATGTAAAATCCTCTTCTTCTAATCTGGAGGGAGATCCACATGATCTGACTGGGGAATGCGGCCCGGTTCTGCTTATCAGCCAAATCCCTGCACTGCACCATGGGATTAGGGCCCCTGTGGTAGCTTGGAGTGTGACCTGCTGAGGAGAGGCAGGGAGATGGGGCTCCTGGAGAGGGGAGGGTGTTTGATTGTGAGGAACCCTTATGCACATCCCCATTGCAATTAGAACAATAAGGTTATAAATGTCATGGGCATGTGTCTTGTACAATTGTCAGTATCAATTCTGAATTACTTGAATGTCTGAATGACATGTTTCTCATATGCCTGACTGCCCTTGTTTGTGGTGAAGGTGGTGTTCCATGACGTGGGGGTCCTGAGCCAGAAGCTCTTCCCCATCGTGGAGGCCATGCAGAAGCACTTCAGTGCCGGCTCCGGGGCCTACTATAGTGACGCCATCTTCTTCCTGTCAGTGGCCATGCACCACATCATGCCCGCAGGTAAGAGTTACTTTAGTTACAAAGCCAAATCTGAATGATGTTTCACGTTTTCAAAGGTATTTACTGTATGTTCCACTACACAGTTGATACCATCAGAAGAAGATATCTTGGTTGTCTACTTTAAAATTTTTTTTTACCATTACCGTTTAAAACTATGAAGTTAAGTGTCACTCACTATATTAGTTGGGTATGCTTTGCTCCCGAGGTCTGTATCAGATGTTTAGATGTTTACTACTATTTTTACTTTGGATGACTCACAGAAAGTACCCCGAAGTCTATACCAAGGTGACCAGCTCAATCTGAAGTTCTGTGCTTGGTGGATGACTAAACTAGATAGCCTGGGTGCCAGTCTGTTTCTGTTCTCTTGCCAACTCCTTATGGAATTCTTATGCAAAAAGGTTTGGATTGACAATGGAGTAGGCAAAAGCACAAACCGATCTTGGGACCAGGCTAATCTGCCCTAATGGAGTCAGAATCTCAGAAGGCTGTGTAGTGTAGAGATAGCTAGCTGTCTGTCTGTCTGTCTCTCTCTCTTTGTCTGTGTGCACAATGGTTTATTTCCTCAGCCTCTCTCTAAAGGCCGATTTATACCTGACGTAGACGAATGATTCGGAGCGCAGTGTTGCAATGTCGTAGCTCCTTGTAGTGTGCTCCGACATTCAACATACTCCCGTGCCACATGAAAATTGTAACGCGCTGTATAATTCCTTGTGCAGCCGTGTAGGCAATAAAGCTCGCTTGGTTCCTTGATCTGATCTGTAGGCTATGCATCAAAGTAGCCTAATTTGCATTTTTTAAACAAATATAATCTCAGCGTCTGTTCAAACAATAAACCCCCAAAAATTGGATCCTTATTATAGTCCCCACAAAGGTTTTTTTAAATTTAGAAGTAATAACTAGTGATTCCAGGCTATTGGTAAAAACAGCTGCGAGATATGTGCTTTTCCCCCCTGACTATTTGCTGATCTGAGCATATCAAAGGGGAATAACATGGTAGGTTACACTGGGAAATATATTCTTATTTAACTATGAATCAGATTATTTCAAATGGCGACGTGGGAAGCAAATCAACTTCAAAATCACTTTAATTTCAAGATTGATGTGCTGGTTTAGCTTTGCATTAAATAAACAACCTATTTTGCGTTGATAACCAAATATAATCTCAGCGACTGTTCAAACAATAAACCAAACATTGTAGCCTCCCCCCAAAAATAAGTTTAGAAGTGATAACATTATTCTAGGCTATTTTGAAATGTAAAATCACATGCCGTGTGCTTCTGGGGCGGCAGGTAGCCTAGTGGTTGGACTAGTAACCGATAGGTTGCAAGATCGAATCCCTAAACTGACAAGGTAAAAATCTGTCGTTCTGCCCCTGAACAAGGCAGTTAACCCACGGTTCCTAGGCCGTCATTGACAATAAGAATTTGTTCTTAACTGACTTGCCTAGTTAAATGAAGGTAAAATACATTTTTAAAAATTACTCTGTGACAAAATAAAATTACATTTTATTTTAACCTGATATGCTGTTTCAATGTATTCGCTCCCATATCAAATTGGGATAATATTATAGGTTACACTGGCAAATATACTGTAAGAATATTATTTCATTATAAATTTGATTATTTCACATGGAGATGTCCAAAGCTAAAAGGCTAGCTAGCGTGCAGTGTTTATCCAACTTGCTAGCAAGGGAAGACAATTAGAGGGACTCTTCTTTTGCTTTCACCACAAATGAGAAGACAACAAGAAAACCTCTGTCACCCCCTTTTTGAATGTTTCTGTTTGGGAGTCTGGACCGGTGAGGTATCATGCTACCAAAAGGTGATTGTTGTTTAAAAAAATCTGAATCCACCCAGCGCATGCAAGTTCGTAGATCTCAGCACATGAATCTTGTAGTAGAGGGTGTAACCCTCAGTGAGCCATGACTTGATTAGTGAGTGGGCACAGATGGCTCTCGGATGAGAGACTGAGGAGTGTTTTGCAAACACTCTCACTCTCTTTATCTCTCTCATGCTCAAATACACTCATACATTCTCTCATTCAATTTCACACACATTCACTCACTCTCTCGTGTTTATACCCCTTGACTTATTCCACATTTTGTTGTGTTACAGCCTGAATTCAAAATCTACACACAATACCCCATAATGACAAAGTGAAAACAACATGTTTTTAGAAATGTTTGCTAATTTATTGAAAATGAAATACAGACCCTGAGTCAATACTTTGTAGAAGCATCTTTGGCAGTGATTACAGCTGTGAGTCTTTCGGGGTAAGTCTTTCCACACCTGGATTGTACAACAACAAATTCTTCAAGCTCTTTCAAATTGGTTGTTGATCATTGCTAGACAACAATTTTCAGGTCTTGCCATAGATTTTCAAGTAAATTTAAGTCAAAACTGTAACTCGGCCACTCAAGAACATTCACTGGTGTGAATAGTTTCTGAAGGCACTGTAGACTGCAAATTGATCTCAAGAAGCCCAAACAGAGTATTTGACTAAAACATAATAATTTCAAGCCTTGCTTACATTGGTATATGATCACATATCGCTATTGTACGTGGAAATACATTGGAACAGATTTCCAAAATTAAAATCTCTTGGAGCTGATTTGCTTGTTTTTAGTCATGTCCAACTACCACAACAAAAAAACATACATATGTACAGTATATACACTATATATACAAAAGTATGTGGATTTGGCTATTTCAGTCACATCTGTTGCTGACAGGTGTATAAAATTGAGCACAAAGCCATGCAATCTCCATAGACAAACATTGGCAGTAAAATGGCCTTACTGAAGAGCTCAGTGACTCAGTGGCACCGTCATAAGATGCCACCTAAGATGCCACATAGTGTATAAAAATCATCTGTCCTCGGTTGCAACACTCACTACCGAGTTCCAGACTGCCTCTGGAAGCAACGTCAGCACAAGAACTGTTTGTCAGGAGCTTCATGAAATGGGTTTCCATGGACGAGCAGCCGCACACAAGCCAAAGATCAACATGCGCAATGCCAAGCATTGGCTAGACTGGTGTAAAGCTTGCAGCCATTGGAATCTGGATCAATGGAAACCTTTTCTCTGGAGTGATGAATCACGTTTCACCATCTGGCAATCCGATGGACAAATCTGGGTTTGGAGGATGCCAGGAGAACACTACCTGCCAGAATGCATAGCGCCAACTGTAAAGTTTGGTGGAGTAGGAATAATGTTGTGGGGCTTATTTGGGTGGCCAAATATAATCACACGCAGGCCAGTTGGGGAACCCTGGCCTACACTGTTTCTAACACACTTACATTCACTCAAACATATATCGTTTCTCCTGTGTCTCCTCACAGGATGCACAGGATGCCCAGGAGAGGCGGGGGGAACTGAGGTGGTGTTTATTGAGGGGGTGGCTACACACAGCTGGATGAGGCAGACTGGCAGGTGCTTGACAGACACATGGCATGGAGCGCTGTCCCGTGGAGAAAAGGAAGCATTCTGTTTGATTGTGGCAGGCCTCTTCAGTGCCCCTCAGTGAGAGCTGATGGTGGCAGTCTCCTCTGGAGCAAGTAGGCTTTTGGGTTTACACCTTTCCCTGGGCAAGCACACACACCACACCGCACCAAACACACTGTGCCCATACTATGAATCACTTTCATAAAAAAAAAGAAGAGGGAGGACATTGGAACATGAGTGGGTTGTGTTCCAATTTATTACAGCAGTAAGGAAGCATTGGTAGTAGAAGAGTTCAATAACTGCTTTTCAAACAAGATGTTACATCCATATGTCATAAGATCAGTCAGTCAGTTGTCCATTTAGGTTGTAGGAAGCAAGGTTTCAGTGTAAACATGACCTAAAGGGCCTTTCGTGAATGCACCAGAAACACAAGCCTTGGATTCCAAGAAATCCTGAATTCCTATAAGAAGAAAAATCTGGGAGAAGATTGCAGCTTGACATTTGCAGACTTCACGCACTGGTGGAAGAGCATTTTTTTTCTTCTCAATACTTTTTGTCATTCACACCAGACTGGTCAACAACACATTGCTCAAGGCTCAGTCAAAGAGGTCTGAAGAAAAAATGCAGGCATGGAACACACTCAAAGGAATCAAACGAGGTCTACAGAGTCTGAGAGAGGAAGGATTAAGAATGAATGTGCTGTGTTCCTCTGTCTGGTCTGTTGTCACTCTGAGCTTTCAGATCTGCCCGGCCAATTTACTGCTTGCCCTTTCAAATAGTAATTGAAGGCTAACGTGAGGTTGAATAGATGTTTTTTCTGTCCATGTTTTCTGCAATTGGCATAGCATGCTGAACCGCTCTCTCCAAAGCTCGCTTCAGATTCACCAAGTAGCTTTTCCTCCATCAGACGAATTGTTATATCTTCAGAGGGACTGCTGGAGTTTTCACTTCCCTTGAAGATAGGCAGTTTGTGTGATTGTGAATGTGATTTTGTGTGTGTGGACCTTATATTTTCTGCACAGTTGAGTGATCGCTAGAATTGCCACACACGGAGATGTGAGGGAAAGTGGGTCAAGTGCAGTTATTTTATTTATCGTTTTGATGTTTATCATTTATATGAAAGTGTTCCAGCTGTTTTGGAAAATACCGCATAATGACAAAGCAAAACTGTTAAAAAAAAAAAAAGTAGCTCATGTAAAAAATAAAAATGGATATTACATTCACGTAAGTATTCAGACCCTTTACTCAGTTCTATGTTGAAACACTGTGGGGGCTATAGATGATTTGTGTTAGGCTTTCTCCCTCTTACCGCAGCCATACGAACTGTTCATTACTCCAACCACACAGAACACTATGGGTAGCATGAGGCAATGCAAATGGGAAAAATGGCAACCTTGACATTCCAGGTCACAACAATTTCATCATACAATACTGTCACTGGTCAAACATTCAACTCCAAAGTGACTCACAAGTATGTACAGTGAGGGACTGAGCAACAGCCTAAATCAAATCAAATGCTATTCGTCACATGCTTTGTAAACAACAGGTTTAGACTAACAGTGAAATGCTTACTTACGGGCCCTTTGTCAACAATGCAGAAAGAAAGAAAATAGAAAAATAATAAATGTAATAATAAATACACAATGAGTAACGATAACTTGGCTATATACACAGGGTACCAGTACTGAATCGACGTGAAGGGGTTGTCACGACTTCCGCCGAAGTCGGCTCCTCTCCTTGTTCGGGCAGCGGTCGACGTCACCGGCTTTCTAGCCATCGCCGCTCCATTTTTCATATCCATTTGTTTTGTCTTGTTCCCTGCACACCTGGTTTTCATTACCCAATCAATCTACATGTATTTATTCCTCTGTTCCCCATGTCTTTGTGTAAGATTGTTTGTGTTACGTGTGTATTGTTGACACGCCAGACTCGCTTGTTGACTTTTCCACAGCCTTCTTCTAAAAATGTTCTTAAAAAATTCAAAAAAAACAAAAAAAAAGTAGCTATAAAGATGGATATTACATTCACGTAAGTATTCAGACCCTTTACTCAGTTCTTTGTTGAAACACCTTTGGCAGCGATTACAGCCTCGAGTCTTCTTGGGTATGACGCTACAAGCTTGGCACACCTGTATTTGGGGACTTTCTCCCATTCTTCTCAGCAGATCCTTTCAAGTTTGTCAGGTTGGATGGGGAGCGTCGCTGGACAGCTATTTTCAGGTCTCTCCAGAGATGTTCAATCGGGTTTAAGTCCGAGCTGGCTGGTCCACTCAAGGACATTGAGACTTGTCCCTAAGCCATCCCTTCGTTGTCTTGGCTGTATGCTTAGGGTCATTGTCCTGTTGGAAGGTGAACCTTTGCCCCAGTGTGAGGTATTGAGCACTCTGGAGCAGGTTTTCATCAAGGATGTCTCTGTACTTTGCTCCGTTCATATTTCCCTCAATCAATGACTAGTCTCCCAGTCACTGCCGCTGAACAACATACCCACAGCATGATGCTGCCATCACAATGCTTCACTGTAGGGATGGTGTCAGGCTTTTTCCAGACATGACACTTGGCATTCAGGCTAAAGAGTCCAATCTTGGTTTCATCAGGCCAGAGAATCTTATTTCTCATGGTCTGAGAGTCCTTTCGGTCCCTTTTGGCAAACTCAAAGTGGGCTGTCATGTGCCTTTTACAGAGGAGTGCCTTCCGTCTGGCCACTCTACCATAAAGGCCTGATTGGTGGAGCGCTGCAGAGATGGTTGTCCTTCTGGAAGGTTCTGCCATCTCCACAGAGGAACTCTGGACCTCTGTCAGAGTGATCATCGGGCTCTTGGTGACCTCCCTGACCAAGTTTTTTTCTCACCCGATTGCTCCGTTTGGCCGGGCAGCCAGCTCTAGGAAGAGTCCTGGTTGTTCCAAACTTCTTCCATTTAAGAATGATGGAGGGCACTGTGTTCTTGGACCTTCAATGCTGCAAACATTTTTTGGAACCCTTCCCCAGATCTGTGCCTCGACACAATTCTGTCTCGGAGCTCTACGGACAATTCCTACAACCTCCATGGCTTGGTTTTTGTTCTGACATGCACTGTCAACTATGTGACCTTATGTAGACAGGTGTAAGCCTTTCCAAATCATGTCCAATCAATTTACCACAGGTGGACTCCAATCAAGTTGTAGAAACATCTCAAGGATGATCAATGGAAACAGGATTCACCTGAGCTCAATTTCGAGTCTCATGACAAAAGTCTGAATTCAAATTTTTTTTATTTTTATATATTTGCAATAAAAATAAGAAACCTGTTTTCGCTTTGCCTTTGTGGTATTGTGTGTAGATTGAGGATTTATTTTCTTAATTTAATCTATTTTAGAATAAGGCTGTAACATAACAAAATCTGGAAAAAATCAAGGGGTCTGAATACTATCCGAATGAACTGTACCTCTTGACTTATTCCACATTTTGTTGTGTTACAGCCTGATTTCAAAATAGATTTTTCCCCTCACACGTCTACACACAATACCCCATAATGACAAAGTGAAAACAACATGTTTTTATACATTTTTGCAACTATTTTGAAATGAAAAGAAATATCTAATTTACATTAGTATTCACACCCCTGAGTCTATACATGTTAGAATCACCTTCAGCAGCAATTACAGCAGTGAGTCTTTCTGGGTAAGTCTCTGAGTGCTTTGCACTCCTGGATTGTACAATATTTGCAAATATACACTACCGTTCAAAAGTTTGGGGTCACTTAGAAATGTCCTTGTTTTTGAAAGAAAAACACTTTTTTTTTGTCCATTTTAAAATAACATCAAATTGATCAGAAATACAATGTAGACATTGTTAATGTTGTAAATGACTATTGTAGCTAGAAACGGCAGATTTTTAATGGAATATCTACATAGACGTACAGAGGCCTCCTGTGTTCCAATGGCACGTTGTGTTAGCTAATCGAAGTTTATCATTTTAAAAGGCTAATTGATCATTAGAAAACCTTTTTGAAATGATGTTAGCACAGTTGAAAACTGTTGTTCTGATTAAAGAAGCAGTAAAACTGGCCTTCTTCAGACTAGTTGAGTATCTGGAGCATCAGCATTTGTGGGTTCGATTACAGGCTCAAAATGGCTAGAAACAAAGAACTTTCTTCTGAAACTCATCAGTCTATTCTTGTTCTGGGAAATGAAGGCTATTCCATGCGAGGAATTGCCAAGAAACTGAAAATATTGTACAACGCTGTGTACTACTCCCTTCACAGAACAGCGTAAACTGGCTCTAACCAGGATAGAAAGAGGTGTGGGAGGCCCCCGTGCACAACTGAGCAAGAGGACAGGTAGATTAGAGTGTCTAGTTTGAGAAACAGACACCTTACAAGTCCTCAAGTGGCAACTTCATCAAATAGTACCCGCAAAACATCAGTCTCAACGTCAACAGTGAAGAGGCGACTCTGGGATGCTGGCCTTCTAGGCAGAGGTTGTCCAGTGTCTGTGTTCTTTTGCCCATCTTTTATTTTTATTGGCCAGTCTGTGATGGCTTTTTCTTTGCAACTCTGCCTAGAAGACCTTAAATATATATATATTTTTTAAATATATAAATATTAGGACGAGCAATGTCTGAGTGGCATTGACTAAATACAGTAGAATAGAATACAGTGTATACATATGAGTAAAGCAGTATGTAAACATTTATTAATGTGACTAGCGTTCCATTATTAATGTGGCCAGTGATTCCATGTCTATGTATATAGGGCAGCTGCCTCTAAGGTGCTGGTTTGAGTAGCCGGGTGGTAGCCAGCTAGTGATGGCTATTTAACAGTCTGATGGCCTTGCGATAGAAGCTGTTTTTCAGTCTCTCGGTCCCAGCTTTGATGCACCTGTGCTGACCTCGCCTTCTGGATGATAGCTGGGTGAACAGGCCGTGGCTCAGGTGGTTGATGATCTTTTTTGGCTTTCCTGTGATCAGGTGCTGTAGGTGTCCTGGATATGAATACTTTCTGAAGGCACTGTATCTAGTAGTGATGCACCGATATTATATTTTTTGCCGATTACCGGTATCCGATATTTTCCTTGACAAAAAAAAACGATACCGATAACCAATATTTAAAATTTTAGCAGCCTTTTAAGCATTCTATTACAATTTAAATAGTTAACACACACATGAACGCAGTGGTCTAAGGCACTGCATCAGTGCAAGAGGCGTCACTACAGTCCCTGGTTCGAATCCAGGCTGTATCACATCTGGCCGTGATTGGGAGTACAATAGGCCCTGCGTTGTCTGGGTTTGGCCGGGGTAGGCTGTCATTGTAAATAAGAATTTGTTCTTAAACTGACTTGCCTAGTTAAATAAAGGTTTTACACACACACACACACACACACACACACACACACACACACACACACACACACACCACACTGACCAAAAAGTAATTTTGTTGGCATTTATGTATTACAAGTAAAACATAATCATAACCTATTTCTTTCACTTACTTGCTGTGCTGTTTCGTTGTTCATTTGTTCAGTCGTTTCATTCTCAACCAGGATTTCTATAGAACGTCTTTTGGGTCTTTGCATTTCAGGACCTGAATATGACTGCACGTCACATAATAATTTAATGCATTCATAATTGTTTTTACGTAGTTATTACACATTGACTACACTCACTCGTATTTCATATGTCACAACGATTCATTGATACGTATGCTATGATGCTGGTAAAGTTGTCTCGCGCACCTACATTGCTGGTCATAAAAAAAAGTTAGCTAGCTCATGGATGCGCACAATGTTCTTCACCAAAAACATAGCAAAACGACATCTGTTTCAGTAGCTATATAGTTAATACAGACAAAATGTTTTTAATGTGTGCCAGAGGTCGCTCACAATAACATCAAAATAATTTACATTGAACAAAATGATGAGCGCCTTAACGTAGTAGTAACTATATAGCTAGGTGTCATCATCTAAAATAACCTTATTTTATAAGACGGTTCTTATCTGATTAATGGTGGTCAGATCCATCTATGTGAAGCTAGCCACAATAAGGATTAGCCATAATAGTGGACTTTGCGGTTAGCCTTCAAAATAAAACAGTCATTGACAGTGATACAAATAGTAGAATTATGCCATAGTTGAATAGATCATGCTAAACGAGTTTGGAATATTATATAAAATCAACAAAAGACAATTTGTTAATTTGACAAATCTGTTGAAATCACACTGGATGTGTTATTCTTTAGAATTGCATTGGGGGCATACTTATTTCTCTATACAGCTTTACCTATGGATTGTGGATCAATGACATGGGGTATCAGTCTACTCAGTGGCACCCAGAGAACTGTCAGAGTCGTGTGTATAGGTGGCAGGGAAGTCAGGCGCAGGAGAATCAAACTTAATGTAATGGAGTTGTTTAATAACAATAAATAAAACATAACTCCAAAACTATAATAACAATAAAACAAAGTGGGTACGAGGACCCGTCGCGCACCAATACAAACAACACAAAACTGAACATCAAACCATCTCTGACAAAGACATGAGGGGAAACAGAGGGTTAAATATACAACAGGTAATGAGTGTGATTGAAACCAGGTGTGTAGGACGACAAGACAAAACCAATGGAAAATGAAAAAGGGATCAATGATGGCTAGAAGACCGGTGACACCGAGCACCGCCCGAACAAGGAGAGGCTTCGACTTCGACAGAAGTCGTGACAAGAACATTAGCATTGTAGCTCTTATTGCGGGACTGTGAATTGAGCCACATTTACTGTCAACCTATGTGTATTGAACACTATTCCTGAGGAAAAACATTACTGCGTGGATCTTTTGGAGTCTGATAACTCTGGGGAGGACGTTGGGAAAACATATAGGTTTTGAAACCAAAACATTAGGTATTGAGTAGACTGATACCTCATTTCATTGATCCCCAATCATTAGGTAAAGCTGTACAGTGCAATATGAATGTCAATACACACAATAGGCTGTCTGGGGAGGTGATTTCACACAGTCACAGTCCCGCGATAAGAGCGACAATGCTATTATTTGCATAAACTCTTCACAGTTGTGTTCTGTGGGTGTCACCGAGTAGACTGATACCCCATTTCATTGCTTCACATTCCAACCTTGTTTAACATTATCTAGTCTAAATATGGCATGATTCCACCAATTGTAACCTTCTCCATCACTTTCAAAGAGTTACTTTAATTTTGAAGGCAAACCGCAAATTCCACTATTGTGCCTAATCCTTATTGTGGCTAGCTTCACAACACATAACCCAGTCAGGTCTAGCCTCACTAGCCAGATGAAGCTAGCTGGCTGCTTATAACGTTCGCTTTGAGCAACAGGGTTAAGTAGCTGGCTAGCTATTTATTTTCATGAACTGAAGTTAAATTTCAATAGGTGAACAACAAGTGGCTACCTAGCTAATACTTACTCACAAGGATTCCTAAATCATTGCTAAGAATAGTGAAAATGACTGCAGTTTCTACTGGTCATTGTTTTCAGGCTGGTTGTATTGGTGCTAGTTAGGTACTAAGCTAAAGCTAGCTAGCTACCCCAGAAGTTGCGGTCGAACATATAATGATTTATTACCAACGCGGTATTGTAAACACATCGCTCGTGGCCGGTGTTTGCTTGTTTGCAGACTTTTTTGTTCAGCTTTGACAGTGCTACTGATAATAGTGGTGCCGCTTGGCTTGCACATGCAAATTCAGAACACACAACATTCTATAATAGAATGGTGTTCTTTGCCGTGTCAAATTAAAAGCTTATTTAACGCGTCAAATAGTGTTATTGTCAAATAGTGTTATTTGACGTGTATCTTTTTTGACACGCAAAGACCCAAACAGCGTTTCATAGTATGTCATGAAGCTAATAGCAGTGACGCTATTACTGTGTAACTCCGGTAGGGTAACATCTGAAAAATAGCGCACTTGGTAACGTTAGTGTGTACCGGTGCTCGACCAGTCGCGAAAACCACAGAGAATGGTTGATTGTCATGGGAAATGAATTCCATTATCTTGGCGTAAATGGATTTCGCCTTGGAGTTGTCTCGCTGAATTGTTCTTACTCTTTCAAATGACTGCTCGACTTGTTGACTGCTCGAGCTACACAGCAGACATTGTGGGCTAGGTTAGGAATGCTGTGTTGCAAGTGTAGTGCAACATTTTACGTGGCATCATTACGTCATGTACCTATGTTATATAGGTATGCACGTCAGCTTTGACATCGGTTTTTCATATTGACGTTAAACTATCGGGCCGATACCGATGTTGGCATTTTTAGGCTAATATTGGCCGATTCCAATATGTTCACCGATATTTCGTGTATCCCTAGTATCTAGGAATGAAGTGACAAGGCAAAAGGATAGATGATAAACACCAGCATATGTGATAAGTCAAAAAAGTTAGTGCAAAAAGGGTCAATGCAGTGTCGTGATGTGACTTTCATTAATGTGATGACTGTTTATCGAAATAAACTAACTATGTTTAATTGCCACCGATTTAAATGTAATTTAAAAAATAAAATAATAATGTGTTAATCATGTAACAATTAACTCATTCGGAATTTGGGGCACAACGTGAAAAGTTGTTTAACGAGTTACTATCTTCCGACTTAAACTCTAAAGAGATATAGATGTCTCTTACATCAATAAGTCATTTATTAAATCATTACCTCATCAGTCTCATTCTGAACATCGTAGACCTCTTGAATTCGCAAGAACCCTAACCTTATTGATGAATCAGCAATACACAAATTGGCATTATTTATTTAGTAACTAACTAAATAATAACACAGAATACACACACACACACACACACACAGTATAAGTTATTGATTAGACATAATACAATGCAAACAGGTCCCTAGTGAGCTAACAACAGCATGACTGCTTGGTTATAAAAGGGAGGGGTCAATAAAAATAGAGGGAAAGACAAAGAGATTCATTGTTACATTTGGAACCTACGCTCAAAGGAATAGTAATACTTTGCACATGAACCACCGCTCATTCGGATAAGAAATGCAATGTATATATTTACGCGTAGATATCTTTCTCCGTCGTCTCTCTGTTGAAACCAATCGATCCTTCTATGAGGAAGGGGCTGGATGGGTGTAAGGCTATGGTTGTCCACCAGAGGTCACAATGTCCTTAGTTTAGAGCTTCTCTGGTAGTGAAGTGGTTGTTAGAACAGATACTTTAGATGCAGCAACACTTGTCTGAGATGGGATTCTCCTTCCCACCTTGTCTTTAGTCAAAGTTCTTGACTACTTTACATCCACAGCTGCAGACTGTCAAATGTTCTGGTCAAGTCTTTATCTTCTTCATTCGTGTTGAGAGTTTCTAACTATTTCAACGTGTAGACAACGGTTTCATGTATTTTTGTCTTGTAGTTTGATTTTTGATTTGATGATTTGATTCGATTTTTGGTGGTCTCAATGAATGATTATTCAGGGTTCAGCTCCCGACCACTTTACACACCAGTAGTAACACTGCAATGTACTGGTGTCACCATTTTCAGCCGTGTAGCCACCGATCCACGCTGTCTGGTCTGGTAGTTTCAACCATTCGTAACGTCCAGCTCATACCGCACATCTGCTTCGTCTAATGTACATTCCGTTAGCGAGTCCTTTTTAAGTACTCTGGCCAAAGGGGCGTTCCGTCATGCTGACACGAACTCTGAGCTCACATGGGCATGACTACTGACTGTGCATAACTTATATAAAAAAAACTATTATCTCATTAGAAAACTAAAATCACATTTCTATCTTTAAAAAATACTCTCATGGCCTCTCGAGTGGCGCAGTGGTCTAAGGCACTGTGTCGCAATGCTATCTGTGCCACTAGAGATACTGGGTTCGAGTCCAGGCTCTGTCGCTGCCGGCCGCCACCAGGAGGCCCATGGGGCGGCCGGAAATAATAAACAATATGACAGGATTATTCTTTAGATCTCCACAGACCATTCTTTTTTTTATTTCTTTTTTTTATCCCCTTTTCTCCCCAATTTTCGTGGTATCCAATCGCTAGTAATTACAATCTTGTCTCATCGCTACAACTCCCGTACGGGCTCGGGAGAGACGAAGGTCGAAAGCCGTGCGTCCTCCGAAGCACAACCCAACCAAGCCGCACTGCTTAACACAGCGCGCCTCCAACCCGGAAGCCAGCCGCACCAATGTGTCGGAGGAAACACCGTGCACCTGGCCCCCTTGGTTAGCGCGCACTGCGCCCGGCCCGCCACAGGAGTCGCTGGAGCGCGATGAGACAAGGATATCCCTACCGGCCAAACCCTCCCTAACCCGGGCGACGCTAGGCCAATTGTGCGTCGCCCCACGGACCCCCCGGTCGCGGCCGGTTGCGACAGAGCCTGGGCGCGAACCCAGAGACTCTGGTGGCGCAGCTAGCACTGCGATGCAGTGCTCTAGACCACTGCGCCACCCGGGAGGCCCACAGACCATTCTTAACATTCCTATCTTAAAACTTCTTAAGGCTAGGGGGCACTATTTTCACGTCCGGATGAAAAGTGTGCCCAAAGTAAACTGCCTGCATATAATTGCATATAATATGCATATAATTGGTAGATTTGGATAGAAAACACTCTAAAGTTTCTAAAACTGTTAAAATTATGTCTGAGTACAACAGAACTTATTTGGCAGGAGAAACCCCGAGGACAAACCATCCAGGAATTTCTGCACTTGCTTGCAGTTCCTATCGCTTCCACTAGATGTCAACAGTCTTTAGAAATTGGTTGATGTTTTTCCTTTGAGAAATGAAGAAGTAGCCATTTCCTATCTGGGTGGATAGCCAGATAGGAAATGTAGGAAATGTGGTTGGGGCGCGCAACCTGAAAGCTCGCTCCACTTTGTTTTCGTCCGGTATTGAACTCAGTTTATTCTGTCTTAAATTGTATCGATTATTTACGTTTAAAAATACCTAAAGTTTGATTATGAAAGTTGTTTCAAATGTTTGGATCAAGTTTACAGGTAACTTATTAGATACTTTGTAGTCATGTTGCGCGAGTTGGAACCGGCGTATTTTCTGAATCAAACGCGCCAAATAAATGGACATTTTGGGGATATAACGACAGAATTTATCGAACAAAAGGACCATTTGTGATGTTTAATGGACATATTGGAGTGCCAACAGAAGAAGATCTTCAAAGGTAAGGCATGAATTATATCGTTATTTCTGACTTTTGTGTCGCGCCTGGCGGGTTGAATTATGATTTTCATGTGTTTGTTTGATGGGGTGCTGTCCTCAGATAATAGCATGGTTTGCTTTCGCCGTAAAGCCTTTTTGAAATCTGACACTGTGGCTGGATTAACAAGAAGTTCATCTTTAAACCGATGTATAACACTTGTATGATTTATGAATTATTATTATGAGTATTTCTGTTTTTGAATTTAGCGCGCTGCTATTTCACTGGGTGTTGTCAAATCAATCCGCGCACGAAGGGATCACTAAGAAGTTAAGAATATTGTTCTAAAGTTCATTCTTTGGCCGTTAGAGTTTTTGGTGGCAAAGGTCGTCGTAGACAAAGGCATTCCTTTGATTGGTACTGAAAGGCAGAGAGAGGAAGTTTCCCTCCCCCCTAATTTATGTAATCAATTTTAGAACTTTGCTGTAACATAACTTTGCTGTAACATAACAAAATGTGGAAAAAGTCAAGGGGTCTGAATACTTTCCGAATGCACTGTACATGGGCATCGACAGGGCAGAAGCTATTGAAGTGAGTGCAGTGGACTGGTGGGCAGCTAGGCAGGACAGGATGCCGGCCTTAGCTCACATTGTGGCGATACATCTGTGCCTCCCCACGACCTCAGTGGATGTACAGAGACTTATCTCACATTATCAGATGCTAGTATAAAGCATTGAGCACTAAAATGCATGTCAGTCACACCCCCCCAAACCCACCACTCTTTCTATGTTTTGGTTTGAAGCAATTTGATAATAGTTAATGAATAGTTATATGGTGAATGGAACGAAAAGACAGAATTGTTAATCTAATTAATTTGGTGTTTATGTATTTATAGATGGATCCATCAATGTATTATTTGTATTTATATGCCTTTGCACTTTGCTGATGACGCTCTACTTATTTATCTATAATATTTTTCCATAAGGAAAAGTTTACGATAAAAGGATTAAAGGTTGAGTCAATGTAGAGGTTATTTTTGACTGATTTAGTAGAAGGATAACCGTAGGTTCATTGATAACCGTAGGTCCATAAGCATTTATTTACATTAAACCATGTTCCCAATGTTATTCAATTACAGTTGAAGTCAGAAGTTTACATACACCTTAGCCAAATACATTTAAACTCAGTTTTTCACAATTCCTGACATTTAATCAGAGTAAAAATTCCCTGTCTTAGGTCAGTTAGGATCACCACTTTATTTTAAGAATGTGAAATGTCAGAATACTTTGACTAGTGTATGTAAACTTTGACCCACTGGAATTATGATACAGTGAATTATAAGTGAAATAATCTGTCTGTAAACAATTGTTGGAAAAATTACTTGTGTCATGCACAAAGTAGATGTCCTAACCGACTTACCAAAACTATAGATTGTTAACAAGAAATTTGTGGAGTGGTTGAAAAACTAGTTTTAATGACTCCAACCTAAGTGTATGTAAACTTCCGACTTCAACTGTATATGTTACGACACTAGAGGCAAAAAAAAAGCTTTCTGCAGAATTCCAGATATTCAGCATAAATCGCTGCTGAAAATAGAAAAAATCCCTGCAGATTCCGTTTGGCTTTGGTCATGGCTCACATTAACCCACTCAAATTCGCATAACGCCCCAACAGATCCACAAATTATGCAATCTCTATTGCACTCCACACTGTCCTCTCCCACCTGGATAAGAGGAACACCTATGTAAGAATACTGTTCATTGACTACAGCTCAGCATTCAAAACCATAGTGCCCTCCAAGCTCATCACTAAACTAAGGACCCTGGCACTGAACTCCTCCCTCCGCAACTGGATCCTGGACTTTTTGAAGCGCAGCTCCCAAGTGGTGATGGTAGGCAACAACATATTCGCCACGCTGACCCTCAACATGGGGTCCCCTCAGGGATCCGTGCTCAGTCCCCTCCTGTACTCCCCATTCACCCAAGACTGTGTGGCCGCGCATGACTCCAACACCATTATTATGCTGATCAGACAGCCTATAGGGAGGAGGTCAGAGACCTGGCAGCAACACAAAGGAGCTGATTGTGGACTACAGGAAATGGAGGGCCGAGCAAGCCCCCATTCTCGTCAGTGTAGCGGGTCGAGAGCTTTAAAAGTTCCTTGGTGTCCACATTACTTAGGATCTATCATGGTCCACACACACCAGCACAGTCGTGAAAAGGGCACGACAATGCCTCTTCCCCCTCAGGAGGCTGAAAATGTTTGGCATGGGATCTCAGATCCTCAAAAATGTATACAACTGTATTATTGATAGCATCCTGACTGGCTGATTCCCCGCTTGTTATGGCAACTGCTTGGCATCCAACCGCAAGGCGCTGCAGAGGGTAGTGCATACAGCCCAGCAAATCACTAGGGCCAAGCTCCCTGTCATCCAGGACCTCTATACCAGGCGGTGTCAGAGGAAATCCCCCAAAATTGTCAGACTCCAGCCACCCAAGTCATACACTGTTTTCTCTACTATAGCACAGCAAGTGGTACTGATGCACCAAGTCTGGAACTAACAGGACCCTGAAGAGCTTCTACCCCCAAGCCATAAGACTGATAAATAGTTCAAGGTAACCAAACAGCGTCTCGGACTATCTGTTGTCATGACTCTCTACTTGCTGAGGATCAAAGATGCCAGCTTGGCAAATGGCTGACAGCCACAGGAGAGGGGGGAGCTGGGCCGGTTTATGACAACTTCACACCCTGTCATAAAAAATACCTTATTTACGTAAGTTTTCACATCCTTTGCTATGAGACTCGAAATTGAGCTCCAGCGCATCCCTGTTTCCATTGATCATCCTTGATGTTTCTACAACTTGATTGGAGTCCACTTGTGGTAAATTAAATTTATTGGACATGATTTGGAAAGGCACACACCTGTCTACTCAAGGTCCCACAGTTGACAGTGCATGTAAGAGCAAAAGCCAAGCCATGAGGTTGTAGGAATTGTCCTTAGACCTCCGAGACAGGATTGTGTCGAGGCACAGATCTGGGGAAGGGTACCAAAAAATTTATGCAGCATTAAAGGTCCCCAAGAACACAGTGGCCTCCATCATTCTTAAATAGAAGAAGTTTGGAACCAGCAAGACTCTTCCTAGAGCTGGCCGCCCGGCCAAACTACGCAATCAGGGGAGAAGGGCCTTGGTCAGGGAGGTCACCAAGAACCGGATGGTCACTCTGGCAGAGCTCCAGAGTTCCTCTGTGGAGATGGGAGAACCTTCTCTCCAGCACTCCACAAATCAGGCCTTTATGATAGAGTGGCCAGACGGAAGTCACTCCTCAGTAAAAGGCACATGCACAGCCCGCTTGGATTTTGCCAAAATGCACATAAAGGACTCTCAGACCATGAGACAAAAGATTCTCTGGTCTGATGAAACCAAGATTGAACTCTTTGGCCAGAAACCCGGCACTATCCTTACGGTGAAGCGTGGTGGCAGCATCATGTTGTGGGTATGTTTTTCAGCGGCAGGGACTGGGAGACTAGTCATGATCGATGGAAAGATGAACGTAGCAAAGTACAGAGAGATCCTTGATGAAAACCTGCTCCACAGCGCTCAGGACCTCAGACTGGGGCGAAGGTTCATCTTCCAAATGGACAATCACCCTAAGCAGCACACAGCCAAGTCAATGTAGGAGTGGCTTCGGGACAAGCCTCTGAATGTGCTTGAGTGGCCCAGCCAGAGCACGGACTTGAAACCAATCTAATAGCTGTGGAGCAACACTCCCCATCCAACCTGACAAATCTTGAGAGGATCTGCAGAGAAGAATGGGAGAAACTCCCCAAATTCAGGTGTGCCAAGCTTGTAGCGTCATACCGAATAAGACTCAAGGCTGTAATTGCTGCCAAAGGTGCTTCAACAAAGAACTGAGTAAAGTGTCTGAATTGTCTGATATTTCCCCCAATAAAAAAATAAAAAACAATTAGCAAAAATGTCTTCACCTGTTTTTGCTTTGTAATTATGGGGTATTGTGTGTAGATTGAGGGGGAAAAAACAATTTAATACATTTTAGAATACGGCTGTAACGTAACAAAATGTTGGAAAAAGTCAAGGGGTCTGAATACTTTCCAAATGCACTCTTTGTGCCACTCTGCAGACACCTGGCTCAGAGAAGGGATGGCATGGACATAGTTCTTAATGTCTTTTTTTTGCGCCAACCACCTGGGCTGGCTCTAGAACAGTTAGTGACTTGAACAGGTGAAGGCAGAGGTGCTTGTCCAGCACAGTCTGCAGCTTAATTGAGCACGCTGCCATGGCATACTGGAACAACTCAGTGCAGGAGAGCCTGTCTTTCTACAGCTGAGTTGTTTGAGGGTCAGTCATACTCAAACTACATTTGCAGGTCCTCCAGCTTGCTGGTGATGTTGTGGGCTGTTGGCACAGAGGTCTCCGCCAGGTTAGCCACTATCTACACACTATGCTCCACAATGAACACTGCCTGTGCCTTCAGCTGGGCCTTGTTTTCCCTCAGGAGCACACAAAGGTCCTGGACACACTTCACAGTTTCTGGTAAGTTCATAGTGAAGTCGGTGAACACATCCATGTACTCTGTCAGGTACTCCACAGCACGTATCCAGGAGCCCCACATGGTCTGCACAGCATACACAGGCATCACAGGAGAATGGCCATTTTCCAGAATGAATGGTCTCAGGATCTTAGGTGCCCAATAATGTTTGTACTATGTTTTGTGCTGCTGCCATGTTGTGTTGTGTTGTACCATGTTGTTGTTATGTTGTGTTGCTACCATGCTGTGTTGTCATGTGTTGCTGCCTTGCTATGTTGTTGTCTTAGGTCTCTCTTTATGTAGTGTTGTCTTAGATCTCTCTTGTTGTGGTGTGTGTTTTGTCCTATATTTATATAGTATTTTTATTTTTAATCCCAGGCCCCCTTCACCGCAGGAGGCCTTTTGCCTTTTTGTAGGCTGTCATTGTAAATAAGAATTTGTTCTTAAACTGATTTTCCTAGTTAAATAAAGGTTAAATAAAAAATAAAGGTCCAGACGATGCTGTGGTGCCTGACAGAACACCTTCTTCACCAGAGCACACAGCCTGTTCACGTTCTCACCTCTGGAGAAACCTCCATCACCAGGCTCAGGAGATGGGCAAAGCAGGTGACGTGTCTAGAGTTTTGGAAGAGGCCTTTCAAGATGCCAGGGAAAGCCTTCTTCATGTAGCTAGCTGAGTCGCTTACAAAAGTCACACATTGTTAAAGTCAACCCCATTGTTGTTGAGACCGGAAATGACCGCTTGGGACACCGTGGTAAAGTTTACTTTATCCAAGAAAGCCAGGTCTGCTACAACAGGTCGCTAACCCACTGGCTGGAGTCGGATAGCGAGTGCACATCTTCCAAAGGCATCGGTCATCTCATCAAGGATGATATAAATGTCCTTTCCCTCTACAGCATCTTTGATGTCCTGTTCATATTGTGGATAGAGCTCTGGCAGCTACTCTGTACACAGATAGGATGGCGCTGGGATAGACCCTCCCTGCTTGCAGTGTTTCTGAACTTGGGCCTCTTCTCGAGGTATGTCTGCGTTGATTAATATTCTTTTGAACTCCTTTCTCTCAGCTTTGGAGGGGGTCTTTGCCAGACAGGTGGCCAGGATACTGTTTTTGTTTGGACTGAAAAAGAATGTAGAAAATAAAGAACAATTGTCAAATTTGGAAAAGTAAGATTTCTCCGGTTGATTTCAATAGCAGGGCTATAGTGGATCTCAAGCTTTGAAGCTAAAAACACACACACACACACACACACACACACACACACACACACACACACACACACACACACACACACACACAGCCCATAAACCTGAAAGTATGTTTCACACACAAAGGCATTTTCAAACAATGATAGTTAACTAAAAGAAGGTCACAAAAAATGTCTTTGACTTGCTGCTTTTGTAATTCCTAACTTGTCACTTGTTTTGATAGCTCCACCATGTCACTCCTCTTGTTGCACAGGTTACATGCTGATAGCAATGAGTATTTCAGTTTCCCTGCATTAAAATCACCGGCCACTAGGAGCGCCACCTCTTCATTTTCTTGTTTGCTTATGGCCCTATACAGCTTGTTGAGTGTGGTCTTAGTGCCAGCATCGGTTTGTGGGGGTAAATATACAGCTACGAAAATATAGATAAACTCTCTTGGTAAATAGTGTGGTCTACAGCTTATCATGAGGTATTCTAACTCAGGAGAGCAGAACCTCAAGACGTCCTTAATATTAGAGATTGCGCACCAGTTGTTGTTAACAAAGAGATACACACCTTCCCCCTTGAGCTTACCCGAGGCTGCCGTTCGATTCTGTCGATGCATAGAAAAACCAGCTAGATGTATATTGTCCTTGTTCAGCCACGACTCCGAGAAACATAGGCTATTACAGTTCTTCAGGTCCTGTTGATAGGATAGTCTTGAATGGAGCTTGTCCAGTTTGTTTTCCAGTGATTTATATTTTCGCTGCTAGAGGCGGATTATTTATTTGCCAACATAGTTTTGTCAGGGTGCCCGCAAGTCAGCTTTTCACACTGTCTCTTCCTTTTCCAAGTCTCGATGATTAGGGCCTGGGCCGGGCTGAGCAGTATGTCCTGCGCTGCTGACTTGTTGAAGTAGAAATCTTCATCCAAATTAGGTTATTGATCACGGTTCTGATGTCCAGAAACTCTTTTCGGTCATAGGAAACAATGGCGTAAACATTATGAACAAAAAGTTAAGATCAGTGCCAAGAAAAACACAAAATAGCAGAATTGTTCAGGAGCCCGTAAAATGGCAGCTATCCGTTGCAGCGCCATTCTATCCTTATATTAAAAGTAAGCATCAAATGCAGAACTCGCTCTTCAGAATAGATGAGGGAAAGTACACAATGGAAATATTTCTCAGTAATTTAATTTAGCCCCTGAGAGATTAATCCTTTAGAAGTGTCCAATGTTTACCTGTGAAGTCCCAGGGGGTCTCTACAACATGTCCTGACCTGACTGTTCCCCTGGCCTCAACCACACCTGGCCCTTTTGTTAGAGAATTGGTTAGGTTGTTTAGACAGCTAACTATCACCTCCACACTCCATTTCCCCAGGGGTCAGCAGCAACCTTGTCAAGTACTGAGCGTGGTTGATAAGCAGATCAGGTGCATAGAAACTATGAAATAACACATGGATTCATGTAGTAACCAAAAAAGTGTTAAACAAATCAAAATATATTTTAGATTCTTCAAAGTAGCCACCCGTTACCTTGATGACAGCTTTGCGCACTCTTGGCATTCTCTCAACCAGTTTCATGAGGTAGTCACCTGGAATGCATTCCTATTCACTTGTTAAAAGTACAGTTGTAGAATTTCTTTACTTCTTAATGCGTTTGAGGCAATCAGTTGTGTTGTGACACGGTGTGGGTGGTATACAGAAGATAGCCCTATTTGGTAAAAGACCAAGTCCATATTATTTTTGTAAAAACATTTTTTATTTCACTAGGCAAGGCAGTTAAGAACAAATTCTTATTTTACAATGACGGCTTACCCCGGCCAAAACCTACCCTAACCCAGACGACACTGGCCCAATTGTGCGCTGCCCTATGGGACTCATAATAATGTCTGTTTGTGATACAGCCTGGGATCGAACCAGGGTCTGTAGGGTCACCTCTAGCACTGCTATGCAGTGCCTTAGACTGCTGCGCCACTCGGTAAGATCAGCTCAAATAAGCATAGAGAAACGACAGTCTGTCATTACTTTAAGACATGAAGGTCAGTCAATCCGGAAAATGTCAAGAACTTTGAAAGTTTCTTCAAGTGCAGTCACAAAACGATCAAGTGCTATGATGAAACTGGCTCTCATGAGGACCGCCACAGGAATGGAAGACCTAGAGTTACCTCTGCTGCAGAGGATATGTTTATTGGAGTTACCAGCCCCAGAAATTGCAGCCCAAATAAATGCTTCACAGAGTTCAAGTAACAGACACATCTCAACAGTTCAGTGGAGATTGCGTGAATCAGGCCTTCATGGTCAAATTGCTGCAGAAAAACCACTAAAGGACACTGATGAGAAGAGACTTTCTTGGGCCAAGAAACACAAGCAATGTACATTAGACCGGTGGAAATCTGTCCTTTGGTCTGATGAGACCAAATTTTAGATATTTGGTTTCAACCGCCGTGTCTTTCTTACGCAGAGTAGGTGAACAGATTATATCTGCATGTGTTGTTTGCACCGTGAAGCATGGAGGAGGTGTTTTTATTTTTTAAATTTCACCTTCATTTAACTAGGCAAGTCAGTTAAGAACAAATTCTTCTTTACAATGACAGTCTAGGAACAGTGGGTTAACTGCCTTGTTCAGGGGCAGAACGACAGATTTTTACCTTGTCGGCTCGGGGATTCGATCTAGCAATCTTTTGGTTACTGGCCCAACGCTCTAACCACTAGGCTACCTGCCACCCCATGTGATGGTGTGGGGGTGCCTTGCTGGTGACGCTGTCAGTGATTTATTTAGAATTCAAGGCACACTTAACCAGCATGGCTACTACAGCATTCTGCAGCCATACGCCATCCCATCTGGTTTTGGGCTTAGTGGGAATATCATTTGTTTTTCAACAGGACAATGACCCAACACACCTCCAGGCTGTGTAATGGCTACTTGACCAAGAAGGAGAGTGATGGAGTGCTGCATCAGATGACCTGGCCTCCACAATCACCTGACCCCAACCCAATTGAGATGGTTTGGGATGAGTTGGACTGCAGAGTGAAGGAAAAGCAGCCAACAAGTGCTCCGCATATATGGGACTGTTGGCAAAGCATTCCATGTCAAGGCAAATGGTGGCTACTTTGAAGAATCTCAAATATAAAATATATTTTGATTTCTGGAACAGTTTTTTGGTTACTACATGATTCCATATGTGTTATTTCATTAAAAAAATTAAAAAACCCTTGAATGATTAGGTGTGTCCAAACTTTTGACTGGTACTATATGTTTTGTCACCATCTGAACAAATAATGAGTTTGGGCTCGCTGACCGAAAGGAGTCAGGTCCAGGGCCAGCTCTTTCTTAAGGTAAGGTTGTTGTTGCACTGGGAACATGTGCATCCAACACAGAAAGTCTCATTCTCCATGGGCTGCTCTGAAATGACTTCACGTTTTTCTATAAGCGAGGATGAAAGAGTCGTCGCTTGAGAACTTCAAGGAATCGCAGCGCAGTCACCAGGCCTTTCCACGGACGCTGGGAGGAGGCCTGTCTGCTCGCATTGTTTCCTCTGCTCTCCCCTGGGGAGCTTGTTCCAGCCATCGAACCCTTCCCAACAATTCCATCAATACAGGCTGAGAGACCTGGGAAATAGGTTGGGCTGTACTGATTTGTACTGAGCTGTGTTGGACAGCTGTGTGAATGATACCATTGGTCATGAATAGAGCCAGACAGACGGTTTTCAATATAGTATAAAATATGAATGTGTCTCGGCAACGTCAAAACAGCCTGATCTGTAAAGGTCTGTTGTGTCATGTCACGTGGCTACTACAACAAACAACACAGACAGTTATCACAACACGTCACGCAGCATTATCATCCCTCTGAGGGGTAAGCCCCCTTTTTTCAGGGAATGTATGGCAGTTCGTATGAAGATATTCTTAAAATTGACTTTAGTCTGTACTATTCCACAGTGAGACTGTTATTCCATATAAACTGCAATAACAACACAGTTCTGTGTTGTTTCAGCGTGTTTCAATGTCTTTTTCTGTCCCAGTTACAGTGAGTTCATCAGGTTGCTGTCAATGCATTGGTGATTGGAAAGTCATTGTAATCATAACTCAACAGTGATAAATAAATAATAGCCTAGCTTTCATTTGTTACAGTGTACATTGGAAGAGAGTAGAGGTGGGAGACGGGTCCTTCAGCTGAGCTTTGCTGTGGAGAATGAGACCAAGATGCAGCTGTAGTGTCACTTTCGCTGACCTACATACAGCCTCCTCTGATTTCAGCTGAGTGGGTTGTTAGAAAGAGGGGAGGTGGTGTGAGCACTTTCACTCCCCTCAGTAATTGTCCTCCTCACTACTACTTGTATCTTGACAAGTGTTGGGGAAGCTATTCTTAAAATAGTTTACCAAGCTACCAATTACTTCACACTACCCGTAAGAAAAATATAGTTTACTTAACTAAAGGTACTTTGAAAAAGTAGTTCAGTAAATCCAAACCACTTTGATATTCAATCTGAAATTGCAATAACAGATCACTTTGGGGTCACGTGTCATTTAGCCTATTAAACACACAAGCAATGTTTTAAAGCTGTAATATATACATTTTCTTATTTATTTTTATATATATAATAATTATTGTAATATATATATTTTTAACCCGTTCTCTCCAATTTTGTGATATCGAATTGGGAGTTAGTCTGGTCCCTTCGCTGTAACTCCCATACGTACTTTGGAGAGGCGAAGGACGAGAGCTATGTGTCCTCCGAAGCACGGCCCTGCCAAGCCGCACTGCTTCTTGACACACTGCTCGCTGCTCACTGAACCCGGAAGCCAGCTGCACCAGTGGGCAAATGTTCACCTTTGCTGGCACGCTGGAGAAGTGTGCTTTTCAGGGATGAATCCCGTTTTCAATTGTACCGGGCAGACAGCGTTGTGTGGGTGAGTGGTTTGCTGATGTCAACATTGTGAACAGAGTGCAGCATGGTGGCGGTGGGGTTATCGTATGGGCAGGCATAAGTTACGTACAACAATTTAATTTTATCGATGGCAATTTGAATGCTTCGAGATACCGTGACGAGATCCTGAGGCCCATTGTCGTGCCATTAATCTTCCACCATCACCTCATGTTTCAGCATGATAATGCACGGCCCCATGTCGCAAGGATCTGTACACAATTCCTGGAAGCTGAACATGTCCTAGTTCTTCCATGGCTTGCATACTCACCAGACATGTCAACCATTGAGCATGTTTGGGATGCTCTGGATCGACGTCTACGACAGTGTGTTCCAGTTCCCGGCAATATCCAGCAACTTTGCACAGCCATTGAAGAGGAATGGGACAACATTCCACAGGCCACAATCAACAGCCTGATCAACTTAATGTGAAGGCGATGTGTCGTGCTGCATGAGGCAAATGGTGGTCGCACCAGATACTGACTGGTTTTCTGATCCACGCCCTTACCTTTTTTTCAGGCATCTGTGACCCTCAGATGCATATCTGTATTCCCAGTCATGTGAAATCCATAGATTAGGGCCTAATGAATTTATTTCAATTGACTGATTTCCTTATATGAACTGTAACGCAGTAACATTTTTGTGTGTTGTGTTTATATTTATTCACTGTGTGTGTGTGTGTGTGTGTGTGTGTGTTTGTGCATTTGAAAAGTATTCAGACCCCTTGACTTTTTTATGTTACAGACTTATTCTAAAATTGATAATGACAAACCAAAAACAGTTTTTTAGACATTTTTATTTACATGTATTCAGCACCCTTTACTCAGTACTTTGTTGAAACACCGTTGCCAGCGATTACAGCCTCGAGTCTTCTTGGGTATTGACACTACAAGCTTGGCACACCTGTATTTGGGGAGTTTCTCCCATTGTTCTCAAGCTCTGTCAGGTTGGATGGGGAGCGTCGCTGCACAGATATTTTCAGGTCTCTCCAGAGATACTCGATCAGGTTTAAGTCCGGGCTCTGGCTGAGCCACTCAACGACATTCAGAGACTTGTCCCAAAGCTACTCCTGTGATGTCTTGGCTATGTGCTTAGGGTTGAGGTCCTGTTGGAAGGTGCAGAAATGTTTTGGTACCCTCCCCAGATCTGTACCTCGACACAGTCCTGTCTTGGAGCTCTACGGACAATTCCTTTGACCTCATGGTTTGGTTTTTGCTCTGACATGCACTGTCAACCGAGTCTCATAGCAAAGGGTCTGACTACTTATGTGAATAAGGTATTTCTGTTTTTTTTAATTAATACATTTACAAAAATGTTTTTGCTTTGTTATTATGGGGTATTGTGTGTAGATTGAGGGGGGGAAATTATATATATATATATATACACACACACATTCATTGCACACACACACTCATGGGTTTTTCTGTATTTGTACTATTTTCTACATTGTATGAAATAACATGTTGAATCATGTAGTAACCAAAAAAGTGTTAAACAATGTAGCCACCCTTTGCCTTGATGACAGCTTTGCACACTCTTGGCATTCTCTCAACCAGCTTCATGAGGAATGCTTTTCCAACAGTCTTGAAGGAGTTCCCACATATGCTGAGCACTTGTTGGCTGCTTTTCCTTCACTCTGCGGTCCAATTAATCCCAAACCATCTCAATTGGTTGATGATTGTGGAGCCCAGGTCATCTGATGCAGCACTCCATCACTCTCCTTGGTCAAATAGCCCTTACACAGCCTGGAGGTGTATTGGGTCATTGTCCTGTTGAAAAACAAAGGATAGTAAGCCCACTAAGCCCAAACCAGATGGGATGACGTATCACTGCAGAATGCTGTGGTAGCCATGCTGGTTAAGTGTGCCTTGAATTCTAAATAACTCACTGACATTGTCACCAGCAAAGTACCCCCACACCATCACATCTCCTCCTACTTGCTTCACGGTGGGAACCACACATGCAGAGATCATCCGTTCATCTACTCTGCGTTTCACAAAGACACGGCGGTTGGAACCAAAAATCCCCAATTTGGACTCATCAGACCAAAGAACAGATTTCCACCAGTCTAATGTCCATTGCTCATGTTTCTTGGCCCAAGCAAGTCTCTTCTTCTTATTGGTGACCTTTAGTAGTGGTTTCTTTGCAGCAATTCAACCATGAAGGCCTGATTTCACGCAGTCTCTTTTGAACAGTTGCTGTTGAGATGTGTCTGTTACTTGAACTCTGTGAAACATTTATTTGGGCTGCAATATCTGAGGCTGGTAACTCTAATTAACTTATCCTCTGCAGCAGAGGTAACTCTGGTTCTTCCTTTCCTGTGGTGGTCCTCATCAGAGCCAGTTTCATCATAGCGCTTGATGGTTTTTGCGACTGCACTTGAAGAAACTTTCAAAGTTCTTGACATTTTCCGGATTGAATGACCTTCATGTCTTAAAGTAGTGATGGACTGTCGTTTCTCTTTGCTTATTTGAGCTGTTCTTGCCATAATATGGAATTAAAACTCATTAACAAGGAAATAAATAATACAAATTAATTTAACAAGGCACACCTTTTAATTGAAATGCATTCTAGGTGACTACCTCATGAAGCTGGTTGAGAGAATTCCAAGAGTGTGCAACGCTGTCATCAAGGCAAAGGGTGGTTACTTTGTAGAATCTCAAATATATTTTTATTTGTTTAACACTCTTTTTGTTACTACATGATTCCATATGTGTTATTTCATAGTTATGTCTTCACTGTTATTCTACAATGTAGAAAATAGTAAAAATAAAGAAAAACCCTGCAATGAGTATCTGTGTCCAAACTTTTGACTGGTACTGTATATATACTGATTAGTGTTTCTAGTGGTTAGCTAAACACGCTACATGGCAAAAAAAAGTTATGAACTACTGAACTACCACCAACCTACTGCAAAATGTAGTTAAATCACTAGTCGAACTACATGTAGTTCACTTTAACACTCATTAACACTGATCTAGACCCACTGATGAGTCCTTTTGTTTTCAGAGAGAAAAAACAGCTGTACAAACATCACTAATCAGCACTAGATTGTGTTTAGGGAGTGAGTGCGGGTCATTGAGTCAACAAAATTGTTGGAATATACAAAATGTTTTATTTTTCATTTTGTCTGTCTTCTTTAGCTGTCCCCTAGCACTTTAAATAGTATATGATGTGGCTGGGTTAGGTTTGAATAGAACACAGTATATAAGTCTTGAAACGTAAACCAACGACATGTTAGAACATAGTATTACCTAAACAGATTGCCTTCAGTCTGTCCCCAGAGATTTCCCACTATGCATGCCAACAAAATCTCTTTGAACAACATAAGAATAGACTAATGGCCATTTGGTTTGTGATGCTTTTGGTGTGGTGGGGGTGGTAGAAGAAAGCTGCAGTATGTGCATGGTGCTGTAATTCATAGGTAGAACATAAGGGATGTCATCGACTTGACCCCCCTTCAGCGCCCAGGGGTTATCTCAACCCATAGGCGTACCTAGGCGACTAGCCCATACTCAATGTTTTAACTGCTCATATAAGGCCGGGTAGTTGGACCTTAAGCTATGAGTCATAACCACGTTGACCAATGTTCAGCTAGATGAAGTGATGCGAGAATAAGTAAGGTCCTCTTTTGCTGCTGTTGTCATCTTGATGTTGAGACACTACAGACAAGACAGAAACAGTGTAATGCACTCGCTGCTTCGGGTTGTCACGTGTGCTCCCTCTCCGGCCTCTAGGTCATCAGACTGCTCATTATGGCGCACACCTGTCACCATCGTTACGTGCTCCTGCGTGTCGTCAGACTCACCTGGACTCCATCACTTCCCTGATTACCTTCTATAGATATGTCACTCCCTATGGTTCCTTCCCCAGGCGTCATTGTTTCTGTTTCAGTTTGTCTGTGCATTGTTCGTGTTTCTTGTTTTGTATTATGTTTCGTTCATTCATTAAATGTATTCCCTGAACTTGCTTCCCGACTCCCAGCGCACACGCTACACGGGCGGACTCGTAGCCACCTAACCGTCTTAAAGGAGCAATCACCACTTGCTTACATCAACATACAGTGGGGAGAACAAGTATTTGATACACTGCCAATTTTGCAGGTTTTCCTACTTACAAAGCATGTAGAGGTCTGTAATTTTTATCATAGGTACACTTCAACTGTGAGAGACGGAATCTAAAACAAAAATCCAGAAAATCACATTGTATGATTTTTAAGTAATTAATTTGCATTTTATTGCATGACATAAGTATTTGATCACCTACCAACCAGTAAGAATTCCGGCTCTCACAGACCTGTTAGTTTTTCTTTAAGAAGCCCTCCTGTTCTCCACTCATTACCTGTATTAACTGCACCTGTTTGAACTCGTTACCTGTATAAAAGACACCTGTCCACACACTCAATCAAACAGACTCCAACCTCTCCACAATGGCCAAGACCAGAGAGCTGTGTAAGGACATCAGGGATAAAATTGTAGACCTGCACAAGGCTGGGATGGGCTACAGGACAATAGGCAAGCAGCTTGGTGAGAAGGCAACAACTGTTGGCGCAATTATTAGAAAATAGAAGAAAATAGAAGAAGTTCAAGATGATGGTCAATCACCCTCGGTCTGGGGCTCCATGCAAGATCTCACCTCGTGGGGCATCAATGATCATGAGGAAGGTGAGGGATCAGCCCAGAACTACACGGCAGGACCTGGTCAATGACCTGAAGAGAGCTGGGACCACAGTCTCAAAGAAAACCATTAGTAACACACTACGCCGTCATGGATTAAAATCCTGCAGCGCACACAAGGTCCCCCTGCTCAAGCAGGCGCATGTCCAGGCCCGTCTGAAGTTTGCCAATGACCATCTGGATGATCCAGAGGAGGAATGGGAGAAGGTCATGTGGTCTGATGATTCAAAAATAGAGCTTTTTGGTCTAAACTCCACTCGCCGTGTTTGGAAGAAGAAGAAGGATGAGTACAACCCCAAGAACACCATCCCAACCGTGAAGCGTGGAGGTGGAAACATCATTCTTTGGGGATGCTTTTCTGCAAAGGGGACAGGACGACTGCACCGTATTGAGGGGAGGATGGATGGGGCCATGTATTGCGAGATCTTAGCCAACAACCTCCTTCCCTCAGTAAGAGCATTGATGATGGGTCGTGGCTGGGTCTTCCAGCATGACAACGACCCGAAACACACAGCCAGGGCAACTAAGGAGTGGCTCCGTAAGAAGTATCTCAAGGTCCTGGAGTGGCCTAGCCAGTCTCCAGACCTGAACCCAATAGAAAATCTTTGGAGGGAGCTGAAAGTCCGTATTGCCCAGCAACAGCCCCGAAACCTGAAGGATCTGGAGAAGGTCTGTATGGAGGAGTGGGCCAAAATCCCTGCTGCAGTGTGTGCAAACCTGGTCAAGAACTACAGGAAACGTATGATCTCTGTAATTGCAAACAAAGGTTTCTGTACCAAATATTAAGTTCTGCTTTTCTGATGTATCAAATACTTATGTCATGCAATAAAATGCAAATTAAATACTTAAAAATCATACAATGTGATTTTCGGGATTTTTGTTTTAGATTCCGTCTCTCACAGTTGAAGTGTACCTATGATAAAAATTACAGACCTCTACATGCTTTGTAAGTAGGAAAACCTGCAAAATCGGCAGTGTATCAAATACTTGTTCTCCCCACTGTATATAGTCTCAAAACATGATTAAAACAATAATTGTAATATCATGGACGGTCAGTCCTTGCATTCATAGTCTATACATTTGAGAGTGGTTACATTTCTCCATCCCCATCCCTCAGCTTTTTACCGGAACAGGGGCAGGGAAGACACTGTTATGGTTTCTACTGCTGACTGCCTCTTTATCTCTGACAGACAATGCAGCCCGCAGCTACTACGCTGTATAGAAATAGATAGAACTGGGATGGATAAAGCCTCATTCTATTTTTATCCAATATATGAGTCATTGAAAATGGCACATCACATTGTTGGCCTGAAGCATAGTGAGAGGGGAATGAGGCAAGTTGTTGGTAGCTTTGTTGGTAATAGTGGATTATGTTATAAAAGGGACTGATTCAAAACCAATGTACATCTAGTCACATCAGACAAATGAAACAGAAGATCAAAATAAGGCATAGGCCTACATGATCTCGAGATCAGGTGACCACACCTGACATATTTTCTTTCAAATAAGAAAAGGCTTTAGTAGAAGACTCCTCCCTCCCAAACCCCAAGCCCCCCTTTAATGCCGCCTACTTTCTTTAGACATAATGTTCTCTTAAGGCATGATTAAACAAAGCAGTCATCATGGCCCGCCGAGGCCTGGTCCGTGGAGACGCTCGGCTGGGCGCCGGAGGTGGGCCGTGGCGGTGAACCCTGCTGTGACCCCTCCAGTTCTGGGAATTGGTCTCTCCCGCCGGGGAAACGAGGCCGACTGAAATGAATCCGAGTTGGCCGAGCACAAACGCTCTGTTATCCTGCACTGTAACGTTACCCGAGGCACCAGCCAAAGAGCCCCCAGCTCCTCCAGTATGGTAAAATGTCACCCTGCATTCCTCCATCAGTATTAATAGAGAATTTGATTTGAAATCACGTTTGTTTGAAAGGTGATTCTGCATTGCCTGTCAGCATTAAATGGTGTCATAATAGCAGTGAATGATGGTTAAGCGAAGCGGCAATGGAAGAGTGTGAGTAAATGTGACTCTTTGCCCCTGTGGTCTTTTTATGCTTTATGTGGTTATATCATAGCTCAGCCCAATGTTGTATCAGCCAAAGACTCTCTTCCTGCTTTCCCCTGTCCCAAAGCAGGCCGTCTAAAGCCCCCTCAGAACAAACAAAGTCAGCGTTCGCCGGGCGGGGGATGACGCTCCACCACTCTACCTCATGAAGGCATTGTGAAGGGGACTTCCTTGTTTAAAGAGTCAATTCGAAGTTTAAAAAATTAAGGGTTTTCCCCACCACTGTTTAGCAGAAAAACTGTGATGGGGCTGGAGAAATGTAACAGCTCTCAAATTCATAGAGCTATAGATACAAGGACTGACCATCCATGATATCAAAATTATAGTTTTAACCATGTTTTGAGGCTATACAGTGTTTGTTTACATTTTCTTTGTTTGTAAACATTGGAGTAAAACAAGCTTATTTTGGGTTCTGATGGGGTACAACAGTTGACAGTATGCTCATGAGGCATTTCTAAATTATATTCATCAAGAGTCAATGGGTACATATCATTAATTTAAGTCCACAAATGTATTTAGCAACTGCAGATTGCCCCTTTAAAGAGCAGGGGAGAAAATGGCTGACCATCTCTGCAGAGTTTAGTTTCCGCTGCTTGTTTGGACAGAGACCGGCCCTAAAATATCTCTCTGGCCAAAGCCTCTGTGGAGACCCCGCTCTAGCCCAGCATTGTTCTGGTTTCAACAGGCTTAGTTTAGGCCACTTGTTTTCCCTTTTCCATATGCAGGCCCATTGTCTGTGCAGTCGGGCCTCTCCAGGCCAGGGGCCCCGAGTTCGGTTTGGCCTCTCCATTGTGACCTCAACTCTGAGATTGGGACAGAGACACGTTTGATTAAAGTGCATGCCACTATCTGATATCAAGAAGCTGGAAAACTGTTTCTTGTTAACTGAAATCACATGGTTTGTCTTGCTTGACTTAGGCAGCGATTAGTTGTACTTTTAACAGGCAGCCCAATCAGATCTTTCTTTTTTATATATATAATTGGTCTTTTGACTAATCAGATCAGCTCTTTTGCCAATTATTGTGCAAAATATCAGAATTGTGCTGCCTGTGTAAATGCAGCCGTAGTCACCCCAGTTACCAGGAGAGACTCATCTGTTCATTGTTCCACCTTCCTGTGTTTTGCTGGTTGGCATGGCAGTGAAAGGTTAGGGAATACTTAAGGTGCAATGGACACAATACTGTGCTTATCTCAGTTGACCAACAGAGCAGTATCAATTGGTGTCAATCTGAAAACCATGCCTTGGATCTTGGCATCTCGAACTACAGATGTTACTCCCAGTTTCATATATTTTATAATACAGTTAACGAGTGGAATAGTAAAATAGTAATTTGAAAGTACAAGAAAATGATCTAGACACACTCTCAATGGATCTCCCAAAAAGTTATCTGAAAGTCCAAAAAATGTTCTAGACCACATACCCAGATGGCTCAAAAACCCAATCCGCAGTAATCCAAGAAAGTGACGAAAAGAGACAGAAGAATGCGTGATCGAGAGGGACAGAGAGCAGTTGCTTCGTGAGGTATCTCTAACTAAAAAAATACAGGATCTGAGTGATTGATAGTTGGTATTCAGCTGTCATAAAATGCCTTATTTACTTTGAAGAACTACTAAAATTGTGATTTTGCCAGACAGCATAGGCAGCAGCTCTATAAAGATGATGACTTGGAATGAAATAATAAAGTCATCAAATTAATAAAATGTAATATACACCTGAAATATTTTATTAAAGTAATGTAAATAAATTATTGTTAATAAGTGATAGGCAGTAATGGGCAGTCACTACCATCATGGGACTTTTATTTTTAGTGCATAGTGCATAAAATAAATCAATTATAGTTTTTTAAATTCGGAAACCGTAATTATTTTTGCATATTTGAACCAAAACGGAACAGACTTGAAAAAGCACTGATCGCTCAGCGCTAATAGCTGATATTCTTAGCCGATATGATGTATAGCCAAAATAATCTGCTACTCAACAGGTGCTATCAAGAAGTGTTAATTTCTGAGTGGTTATGTCTTTAACTCTGTTTCAGATCTGCAGCGCATTGTACAGCTGGACCTGGATCTGAAGTACAGGAGCAACATCAGGGAGCTGTTTCTGGAGTTTGATCGATTCCCTCCCGGAGCTGTGATCGGCATCGCCCGAGAGATGCAGCCGGTATACAGGTATTCAACACACACACACACACACACACGTGCGTGCACACATAAAACACGAGGACTCGTGGGGTTGGAAAGGATCACAGTGTGTTATTTAACCATTTGTTTCACTGCCACAAAAAACGAAGACCATTTACCATCACTAAAATCTATTTCTTAAACCGTGACAAACAACATCACAGTACTATTTGAGATATGAGAGCAGACCAGAACCACTGAAGCACATTGCTTTCAGAGGCAGAACTTGTCGATATGTTCTTGTGGTCAGTCGATGCTAGTCTGTTGAAAGTTGGGTACTCTAAAAGCTGAAATTGAGAGGGCCTCTTGAGTTCCGAGTGCTCTCTTGCTGTGCATTCCCACCAAAGTGACAGTGACAGGAGCTGGCAGAGAGGAAGTCCGCTCAGAGCCCTGCTGTCGAGGGTTTTTATATGGAAAGGGGAAGTGAGGAGAGGGACGTTGGGAGAGACAGATGTGTGGAGAGTCTTGCTGAGGAGGAGGTTGGAGATGGGGGAGTCGGGGAGGGGGACGGACTTGAGCAGCAAAAGGAAACGTGTGTGCACGATACATGTGTGTGTATGATATGACATTCTGAAGGTCAGTGTTTTTTAGGCTGCAACAACAGGAAGCACTGTGCTCCTGTGCTCATCAGTGCTGCCTCTGTTCACTGGAGGACAGTTCCCATTCCAGCAGGCTGTCGCTGTGTTCTCCTCTCCCCCCTCCCCTATCCTCTACGCCTCTCCTCCACTTTCCTCTGCTCTTATCCAAGCTCATCACATCAGGCTCAAAACACATGCTCCATGAAACCCTGTAAACATTGTAGAGGAGAGATGGCTTATATGAAGTCAGAGGTAAGTAGTATAAAACACATCTTGTGATTTAAGATGCCAAATCACATCTTTGGCAAAACCACAAGAGCCTATGGTTCTAGGAAGAATTACATTTGTGTGTGTGTGTGTGTGTGTGTGTGTGTGTGTGTGTGTGTGTGTGTGTGTGTGTGTGTGTGTGTGTGTGTGTGTGTGTGTGTGTGTGTGTCCAGTAGAGGTCGACCGATTATGATTTTTCAACACCAATACCGATTATTGGAGGACCAAAAAAGCCGATACCGATTAACCGGCCGATTTAAAAAAATATGTATTTGTAATAATGACTATTATAACAATACTGAATGAACACTTATTTTAACTTAATATAATACATCAATAAAATCAATTTAGCCTCAAATAAATAATGAAATATGTTCAATTTTGTTTAAATAATGCAAAAACAAAGTGTTGGGGAAGAAAGTAAAAGTCAAATATGCTAACGTTTAAGTTCCTTGCTCAGAACATGAGAACATATGAAAGCTGGTGGTTCCTTTTAACATGAGTCTTCAATATTCCCAGGTAAGAAGTTTTAGGTTGTAGTTATTATAGGAATTATAGGACTATTTCTCTCTATACGATTTGTATTTCATATACCTTTGACTATTGGATGTTCTTATAGGCACTTTAGTATTGCCAGTGTAACAGTATAGCTTCCATCCCTCTCCTCGCCCCTACCTGGGCTCGAACGAGGAACACATCGACAACAGCCACCCTGAAGCAGCGTTACCCATGCAGAGCAAGGGGAACAACTACTCCAAGTCTCAGAGCGAGTGACGTTTGAAACGCTATTAGCGTGCACCCCGCTAACTAGCTAGCCTTTTCACATCCGTTACACCAGCCTAATCTCGGGAGTTGATAGGCTTGAAGTTATAAACAGCGCAATGCTTGAAGCATTGCAAAGAGCTGCTGGCAAAACGCACGAAAGTGCTGTTTGAATGAATGCTTACGAGCCTGCTGGTGCCTACCATCGCTCAGTCAGACTGCTCTATCAAATCATAGACTTAATTATAACATAATAACACACAGAAATACGAGCCTTGAGCCAGGCGGCCCAAACTGTTGCATATACCCTGACTCTGCGTGCAATGAACGCAAGAGAAGTGACACAATTTCACCTGGTTAATATTGCCTGCTAACCTGGATTTCTTTTAGCTAAATATGCAGGTTTAAAAATATATACTTCTGTGTATTGATTTTAAGAAAGGCTTTGATGTTTATGGTTAGGTACACGTTGGAGCAACGACAGTCCTTTTTCGCGAATACGCACCGCATCGATTATATGTAACGCAGGACACGCTAGATAAACTAGTAATATCATCAACCATGTGTAGTTATAACTAGTGATTATGATTGATTGATTGTTTTTTATGAGATAAGTTTAATGCTAGCTAGCAACTTACCTTGGCTTCTTACTGCATTCGCGTAACAGGCAGGCTCCTCGTGAGGCAGGTGGTTAGACCGTTGGACTAGATAACCGTAAGGTTGCAAGATTGAATCCCTGAGCTGACAAGGTAAAAATCTGTTGTTCTGCCCCTGAACAAGGCAGTTAACCCACCGTTCCTAGGCTGTCATTGAAAATAAGAATGTGTTCTTAACTGACTTGCCTAGTTAAATAAAGGTGTAAAATAAAAAAATAAAAATATCGGCATCCGATTGTTATGAAAACTTGAAATCGGCCCTAATTAATCAGCCATTCCGATTAATCGGTCGACCTCTAGTGTCCAGTGTCCACATCCACTGCTAAATTACTTTTCCGTATCATATTTATCTTCTCACCTTAATCCCACAGTAAGTAGCTCTGCAATAATTGTGTGTTTGCAGGGGAAACTATTTGAACAGTTGCACTAAGATAAACAGGCTCCTCTGTAATACTTAGGGGGCAAACAGAGAGACAATGTTTTTGATCAAACAGAAAATGTATTTATAATTTATAGTTACACAAATGTTGTCATCATCAACACGCTCTGGGGTAGTTTCACAACGTTTTTCTAAATAGGTTTCAACTACTCTGATGTAGCCAGAATCTGTCTCATAACAACTGATTCAGACTCGCCTCATGTTGCTTAGTCTCCTTTGACTTGAGTAAATCTGTTAACTGTTCGTTCACACTGTGTAAACCAGCCAGCAACAACTTTAACATGCCATAGACACCATCTCCCCTAGGTGGTACTAGAGACAGCTAATAGTCTGAGCTCATGGTTTTGTTTTCTACCCCTCTCCTTCCCTCGCTCTTCTTTCTTCCATCTCTTCCATCCCTCCATCTCTTCTATCCCTCCCTCCCTCCTTCCACTCTTTCCAGACGCCGTAGCTGGAGAGGGAATACACAGCACTTAGCCAATTGTTTTACCCTCTACCAAAACAGATGTATCACGCTTCAGAAATGTGCATACCGGCACATCCCGTAAATAGCCGTAAACATCCTTTAGTCAGTCTATGTTGAGTCAGTGAGTGTTCTCTATAGAATGCCCCATTTTTACCGTTATTATGTGAGTGAAGTAAGGCTTAAGAAAATCATTGGGGGCAGGAAGCCTAGCGATTTAAGAGTGTTGGGCCAGTAACTGACAGGTTCTGTCAATGTGCCCTTGAGCAAGGCACTTAACCCTAATTGCTCCTGTATGTCACTCTGGATAAGAGCGTCTGCTAAATTACAAAAACATTTTTTTAAAGAAAGTAGTGTAAAAATGTTAGCTTGAAATGTCTGAGACAAACTGATATAAGCATTGATGGATGCTGCCTAAGGAGAAGCAGGCTCCCAGAACACAGTGCTGTGAATTTCATCCAATAAGATTGTTTAATGTGTGATTCCACTCTGAACATCCTCCCTTCTCCCCCTGTATCTTGGGCTTGAGGGAGGGAGGCAGTGTGTGTCAATGGCCCTGGAACCCACAACACAAAAGTATAATACAGAGTAGGGAGAGGCTCACCAGTACCTAATGCAGTGTATAGTGTACACCGAGGGTGTTTCTCTATGCATACTGCCGTGCTCCACACTCTCATGCTCCAAGTGCTTTCTCCGAGGACGTTCTCTTCAGTACGTTCTTGTGAGGATGAGAGTGTGGAGAATGCATAAAACATTACATTTGAGAAGCACTCGCACTCCCTCTACTGTATGACCTCACGCCGCATCTCCCCATTCACTGAACCTTCTTCCAGCCAGGACAATGGCAACAATGGAGACGAAACAAGATATACACAAAGCAAACATTTTTACTTCATAACTATCAGCTAGCTATATGTGAATCGTATTAATGTAGCTAACCAGATAGTATAACAGGCAAAAATGACCTAAAACCAATGTTATCCAAGGTAGATGTCTATTCTTCATGGGTAGTTAGCCATAAATAATTGTTAGCTAGCTAGCTATTTGACTAGCGAACAGTAGTAGCTAGCCAGTTAGCTCTATTGACTTAATATGAGCTTGCGACCTAGAGTGGGTATTGTAGGCAGGTAACCATGCCAAAATGAACACAGCATGTATATATTAACATATCAAGTTAAAATATTGTAGTCTGGCAATGTGATATGTGAATAGGCAACATTTCATTCTGAAGTCTGAGTATATTTTATCTCGCTTCAGCTCAAATAATGGCCACCATTGATTTCATGAAAATGTGCGTAATCTTTTTACGTGGTTGAGCCATATTTCTTTGCATACTTTCTGTTGATGCTTGCATCGATGCATGCTTCAAAGTATGTACAAACAGAGTATGCATTTGAGAAGTGCCCTCCGTACTCCGTTTCGCATACTTTGATTTGGACTCATATTCCGAGCCTCCCGTACTCCAATTCGCATGCTCAGAGCACGGTAGTGTGCGTTTTGAGAAACACCCTTAGGAACACCTTCCTAATATTGAGTTGCACCCCCCCCTTGCCCTCAGAACAGGCTGAATTCGTTGGGGCATGGGCTCTACAAGGTGTCGAAAGCGTTCCACAGGGATGCTGGCCCATGTTGACTCCAATGCTTCCCACTGTTGTCAAGTTGGCTGGATGTCCTTTGGGTGGTGGATTATTCTTGATACACACATGAAACTGTTGAGCGTGGATAAACCCAGCAGCGTTGCAGTTCTTGACACAAACCGGTGCGCCTGGCACCTACTACAGTACGCCGTTCAAAGGCACTTAAATATTTTGTCTTGCCCATTCACCCTCTGAATGGCACACATACACAATCCATGTCTCAATTAAGAGGATTTAACAAATGACATCAATAAGGGATCATAGCTTTCACCTGGTCAGTCTATGTCATGGAAAGAGCAGGTGTGCCTAATGTACACTCAGTGTATATTCTTTACTATAGAGGGAGACTGTAAATGGACTGAAAGCTTTAGTATAGGAAAAACAATTCCCCTCCATTGTTGAAGTAAACAGAGCCACATGCACACGTGGGCTGTGCTCCATAAGAGATGAGGCAATATGGTTGTATAAAGAGATTTATCATAGGTGTTCCTGCTATTTACATAAAATTATTTTATCTTTTACTTCACTGCAAATCTGATCAGTGGTCCGGTAGGTAAAGGTGGTATGTTGTTGGACCTGCTCCAGAGCTGTTTTCCTTCATTTCCAGCTGTGTGGGAGTGAGCCTGGGCTCTGAGCTCCTTCATTCCCAGCCTTTGTTCCTGGCCTGATTGTAACATCCCATTCACAGCCACCAACACAAATACCACTGGTCCGTTTAGACTGCAGCATTGTTTTCCACCCGGGTCCTGCATCAAAACAGGACGTTGTGTGTGTGTGTGTGTGTGTGTGTGTGTGTGTGTGTGTGTGTGTGTGTGTGTGTGTGTGTGTGTGTGTGTGTGTGTGTGTGTGTGTGTGTGTGTGTGTGTGTGTGTGTGTGTGTGTGTGTGTGTGTGTGTGTGTGAGAGAGAGAGACTGGGCCATGCTCACAGTTAAGGGTTGTGGAGCATCTGCTTACTGCTGTAAACAAACAAGTCTGGAAGTCTTGTAGATTTTAGAGGGAGGGAGTGTACATCAATGACTGTGTGTGAGCGAGTGTGCATGAAATGAAGATGGAGTGAACTTGAGTGTCTGCAGCTCTAGCATTGTATACTTAGGCAATGTTTTGCTAACTAACCCCTCTCACTTTTGGCTAGAGATCCCATCTCCCCCTCCTTCATTGAGTACAAATGCTATGGAGATGGATGCACGGGACCGGTGCCTAGGCAGTGTGTGCTGTGCCTCTTCCAGGATTTTTCTTAGAACTTTCTATGCAGTTAATGAGAAGTATAAGTACACAGCATCTCTCTGCTCTTATTCCTAACCAGGCCCAAGTGTCAGAGGGGGTAGTCTCAGTCTAGAGAGGAAAAGGACTTAATTGACAGTCTTTTGTTATCCCACTCTTCTCCACATCAGAAGCAAATTCATCTCCGCAAGACTTTAAAAAAGTTTAACAAGACACCTTTTGTGAAAGAAATAAAAAGCCTGGGAAAGAATCCAATTTAGTTGGACTTGCATATCATCAATCCTGCGTGTGCTTTCAGGAAAAGCTTTTTTCTCAATATTCACTCTCCAGAAGGTTGTGTAGACAAGATGAATATCCTATTTTCACTGCTCAATATTCACTCTCCAGAAGGTTGTGTAGACAAGATGAATGTCCTATTTTCGCTGCTCAATATTTTACTCTTAGCAGAAACTCATGACCCAAACATTTACATAAATGTAAATTGGCTGGCTAATAGTACTATTTTACACTACAGAGCACTTTTCCCTCCTGAGCAACTGAACCTAAGTCCTCAGCGAACACAAAGCATTTTGCGAATCTCCAGTGATGTCAACACAACTGGTATAGGCAGCGTATGGCAGTTCATACTGTATCTGGCCACTCAGTGTACTCAAGCAGTCGCTTGTTGAAGGATGGGGAGATAGGTATAATTTTATTTCACCTTTATTTAACGAGGAAAATCCCATTGAAACAGTATTTTTTGCAAGGGAGACCTGGCCAAGAAGGCAGCAGCAATCAATACAACATTTTAAAAACATTCAATACAACATTACAACAACATACAATACAATCAGCACAACAACACCACAATCCAGCCTACAGGAAACATTTGTAGTGTATTTTTTCTGTCACTCATCACCACTTGTCTGTTGTCTCATGTATGTGTCCCCTTGTCTGTACCCCTCTGGAGTGAAGACACCAGCCTTGTCTATCCTGTGCTTGGCTCACTGGTCCTCTCTTCTGGTGACACCAGAGTCAATCGTTCTAACACTGGCTCTATGCAGTGATTTTTCAATAGGGATGCTGTCTGCACTGGCCAGAGCAGAGGGTTTATATTTCAGACGAAGCGATTACAGTCACAACCATAACTTTCTTCCCAGGTCGCGGAGGGCTCCAGTTTCTCCAACAGAAAATCATCTCTGCTCCCACCGTAGCCACTCGCTGGGCCTCGAACCAGGAACTGCTCCATGCCTGGATGTACACACACAGACAAGTGTTCACGTCACTTACCAAACACAGTTCCCAGTTTAACGTAATCACCCAGAGGACCCACGTCAAGACCCTGTACGTGCTCGCACCATTGATGAAGGGATAACTTACCCTGCCAGTCTATTTGTCCAATGTAGGGGGGCATCATAGCTCAACAGGCTGAAGTAGAATCAGTCCGTAAAACAAGTCAGTTAAAATTGTGGGAAGAAAAGGTTAGTACTATCCGGAATCCTTGGGACGTCCCTACCCTAACCTATATGCGGAAAGACACATTTCAGTTGAAGGAATTGTTGTACGACTGACTAGGTATCCCCCTTCCTCTTTCCTTTCCCTTAACTTTAACCCCTACCTTTACACTTACCTAACTCTTACCTTAACCGTTTTAAATGTCAACTTAACTGCAGCTCTTAAATACTCAGTAACTGCAGTAGGCAGCAAACATTAATGATGTGATTGTGGAATGTTTTTTCAGTATTACAGATAGGCCTACAGTGGGAATATTAACGTTATTGTCATAGTTTAAGTTTGAAGTTGTTGTACACTTCACATGATAATGCAAAAATAGAAATATAGTCTGTGTGTGCGTACGTGCAAAGGGTTTTGTGAATGAAAAGCAGTGTGTGTGTTTGTAACCACTCTCCTCCTCGAGTGCTCTCCGTGCTGAGTGGAGAGGACTGAGAAAGCGCTCTGCTCCTTATCTTTTTTATTGCTAATGGAGGCAGCGTTATGCAGCAGCGCACAGCCCTCCTCGGCCGCATTCACAACACATCATTTCAATGTAATGTTTATTATAGGTGAAGATGCTCTTCCTTTTTCTTCCACAGCTGCATCCTTAATGTTGTAAAACCCAGCAGCCCCTCTTGCATAACACCTGCATGTACAGCCAGACATAGACAGAGAAATGTCAGACCACTGTGTACCAAAGAGTGACAATAACTATAAGACTGTACACCCACTTGGTTTACTTTCTGGTTGCAGCAAGATCTGGTTTACTCCCATAGGCAACTTGGTCTGACGGTGGACATCTTCAGTAAAACGTCCTAGTAAAAGCCCGTTAGAAAGTAATACTGATTGAGCCCAATTATGGGCCATTTATCTCATGTCTCATTTCCTAAACATTTTCTTGATATATAGAATATGACTCTACACAGCACCCACTTATCTTCCTTAGTCATCATATGAGTGAAATAATCATCTGATTAGAGTCTTAAAATACTGTTTTCCTCACTGCACAGTCAACAGTCTCAGTCTCAGTCTGAGAAATAAGACCTACCTGCCTGTAATTATACTTGTGTGTCAGAGATGACACGTCGTCAAAGGATAATTGGTTTTGGAATATAGTGTGAATGTTTTGGTAAAGGTGTGGGAGTTTTCACCTACCAAGTACGAACTCTTTAAATCCCCATTTCTTTCTCTTTATGGAAACATTTTTCGCTATACCTGCACAATCTCCAAAACATCTCTGCAATGCAGGGAACAGCGGGAATATTATTCCCCATCTCCGATTCAGTGTTTAATCTGCTGTGTAAAATCAGGTTGTTTCCTGCTCTGAACAATGTGGAAGGCAGATTTGGTTGAGGAGTGGTACAGATCGTCCCTGATGTTTACTTCGGGAGGCTTCACACCACAGCCTGGTAGCTTACTGTGAGCTCACAAAGAAACCGCAGATGAGAGCGCCGTGACTTGGCACTTCTGGTAGGCGGGTTGAGGAGCCCTTTGAGGCCAGTTTGAGAGGTTCTAGTAGAATGAAATAGGCTAGGTCTGGTGCTGAAACAGAGTTGATAGAAGGATCACAGATGTCACTGAGCGGACTGTTCTTAATCATGACCTACTCATGTACCAAGTAGAGTACTTGAGGGACAAGTTGGCCAGTGCTTATACGTCTCAAAGGCAAAGAAAGACAGACAATTCATCAATAAAGACCCAGACCCTTTTATCCTTATTTTACCAGGTGACTGAGAACACATTCTCATTTACATCAATGACCTGGGGAATAGTTACAGGGGAATGGAGGGGGGATGAATGAGCCAAATGGAAGCTAGGATGATTAGGTGGACATGATGGTAAGAGGGACAGATTGAGAATTTAGCCAGGATACCGGTGTTAGCACTTATCGTAAGAGTAGGGGTGTTATTGGGAGCTTTAATGGCCACAGAGAGTCAGGACACCCGTTTAACGTTCCATCCGAAAGACTGCACCCTACACAGGACACTGTCCACAACCACTTCCCTGGGGCATTAGGATATACAGTACCAGTCAAAAGTTTGGACACACCTACTCATTCAAGTAAAAAAAATAAGTGTACTATTTTCTTCACTGCATAGTAATAGTGAAGACATCAAAACTATGAAATAACACATATGGAATCATGTAGTAACCAACTGTAACCAACTATTTTATATTTGAGATTCTTCAAAGTAGCCACCCTTTGCCTTGATGACAGCTTTGCACACTCTTGGCATTCTCTCAACCAGCTTCATGAGGTAGTCACCTGAAATGCATTTCAATTAACAGGTGTGCCTTGTTAAAAGTTCATTTGTATTATATCTTTCCTTATTAATGCGTTTTAGGCAATCAGTTGTGGTGTGACAAGGTAGGGGTGGTATAAAGAAGATAGCCCTATTTGGTAAAATACCAAGTCCATATTATGGCAAGAACAGCTCAAATAAGCAAAAAGAAACGACAGTCCATCATTACTTTAAGACATGAAGGTCCGTCATTCAAGAACTTTGAAAGTGTGTGCAGTCGCAAAAACCATCACGCGCTATGATGAAACCGGTTCTAATGAGGACCGCCACAGGAAAGGAAGACCCAGAGTTACTTCTGCTGCAGAGGATAAGTTAATTAGAGCTACCAGCCTCAGAAATTGCAGCCCAAATAAATGATTCAGTTCAAGTAACAGACACATCTCAACATCAACTGTTCAGAGGAGACTGCGTGAATCAGGCCTTCATGGTCGTATTGCTGCAAAGAAACCACTACTAAAGGACACCAATAAGATGAAGAGACTTGCTTTGGCCAAGATACACGAGCAATGGACATTAGACCGGTGGAAATCTGTCCTTTGGTCTGATGAGTCCAAATTTGAGAGTTTTGGTTCCAACCGCCGTGTCTTTGTGAGACACAGAGAAGGTGAATGGATGATCTCCGCATGTATTGTTCCCACCGTGAAGCATGGAGGAGGAGGTGTGATGGTGTGGGGGTGCTTTGCTGGTGACACTGTCTGTGATTTATTTAGAATTCAAGGCACACTTAACCAGCATGACTACCACAGCATTCTGCAGCGATACGCCATCCCATCTGGTTTGCGCTTAGTGGGACTATCATTTGTTTTTCAACAGGACAATGACCGAAAACACACCTCCAGGCTGTGTAAGGGCTATTTGACCAAGGAGAGTGATGGAGTGCTGCATCAAATGATCTGGCCTCCAAAATCACCTGACCTCAACCCAATTGAGATGGTTTTGGATGAGTTGGACCTCAGAGTGAAGGAAAAGCAGCCAATAAGTGCTTAGCATATTGTGGAACTCCTTCAAGACTGTTGGAAAAGCAATCCTCATGAAGCTGGTTGAGAGAATGCCAAGAGTGTGCAAAGCTGTCATCAAGGCAAAGGGTGGCTACTTTGAAGACTGACCTTCATGTCGTTTCTCTTTGCTTATTTGAGCTGTTCTTGCCATAATATGGACTTTGTTTTTTCCCAATTAGGGCTATCTTCTGTATACCCCCTACCTTTTCACAACACAACTGATTGGCGAAAACGCATTAAGAAGGAAAGAAATTCCACAAATGTACTTTTTACAAGGCACACCAGTTAATTGAAATGCATTCCAGGTGACTACCTCATGAAGCTGGTTTAGAGAATGCCAAGAGTTTGCAAAGCTGTCGTCAAGGCAAAGTATAGCTATTTGAAGCCTCAAATATAAAATATATTTTGATTTGTTTAACACTTCTTTGGTTACTGCATGATTCCATATGTGTTATTTCATAGTTTTGATGTCTTCACTGTTATTCTACAATGTAGAAAATAGTAAAAACATAGAAAAACCCTTGAATGAGTAGGTGTGTCCAAACATTTGCTAGTACTGTGTATTTTTAGACCAGATGATAGATTGCCGCCTACTGGCCCTCCTGGCACCAATTTTTGATACACACAGGAAACTGTTGAGCGTGAAAAACTCAGCAGCAATACAGTTCTTAACAGAAACCGATGCGTCTGGCACTTACTACCATACCCCGTTCAAAGGCACTTAAATCTTTTGTCTTGCCCATTCAACTTCTGAATGGCACACATACCTCAATTGTTTCAAGGCTTAAAAATCCTTCTTTTAACCTGTCTCCTCCCCTTCATCTACACTGATTTGAAGTGGATTTAACAGGTGATATCAATAAGGGATCAAAGTTTTCTCCTGGATTGTTACTAATGTTTGTACACTCGGTGTACACTGGAGTTGCTTACCAAGATGATTTTTAATATTCCTGAGTGGCCTAGTTACAGTTTTGAATTAAATCGGCTGGAATATCTATGGCAAGCATTGAAAATGGCTATCTAGCATTGGTCAACAACCAATTTGACAGAGCTTGAAGAATTTTAACAAGAATAATGTGCAACTATTGTACAATCCAGGTGTGCAAAGCTCTTAGAGACTTACCCAGAAAGTAGTGACGGTCGGTGCCATTCATGAGGGAGGATGTAAGTCGCTCTGGATAAGAGCGTCTGCTAAATGACAAAAAAAATAAAAATAAATAAATAAAAATGAGCATGGCCATATTTCTATTACAGCATATTGGATGACTGTCATTCATATTCCATTCACCCAGCTCAATGTAACATTGATAGGTTCAGGCTACTACATAATACTCAAATTTTCCCTATACCCATCAAGAGGTTGGTACAACCTAGCCTATGAATTAATGTTTACATCGTAGGTGCACAGGTCGAGAGAAATTTGAGTAATCAAGGTGACTGACAATACCGCCTTGCACAATCTTGCCTGCATAATCTTGCCTGCATCTAGCTGATATAGGGTGTAATCATTAGTTCAACAGTTGCAAACGAGAGTTTCTATTGGACAAAATTCTGGTATGTTTATCCCAGTTTCGTTCCGTTGGCTTCTGTTTAAGAAAAGCTTTTCAACATAAGCAGCAGAATGAATACACCCCTGATCACACACAAACACCGTTCACTTTCATAGCAGCCAGATCATTATATAATTTACGCGCTCTCCCCCGCTCAACTTTTCCCTTCGCTTGTGGACATCAGTGCACAACACATCAGCTGTCTGTGACCAGGCGAAAAAAACTTTCCCAGCCGAACCTTCATATTATAAATGCTAATCGCTATACACAGCCGTTGTCACCATATTAGCTAACGTCAACAACATAGCTTATAGAACTAACACGTTAGTAAACCCGCTACAATCATGTAGTACAGTGTACAGTTAGCAAGCAGTTTAGCAGCTACAATAAATTCATAAAACCAAAAGCTTACCATGACTTGGAAGAGTTCCAGTGTTGGGTAGCCAGCTAGGAAACATAGCATCCCTCTCGGTTTGAGCCGAGTGTTGGAGTAGGCTAAACTAGCTAGTTGCATTAACTAGCTAAGTAAGTTTAAGTGGAAAAAATATTAAATGTAGCTAGCTCTCTCTCTCTTGCTTCTCCTACATTTTTGAAGAATTATATTTGTTCAAAACTATTCAACTATTGTCTTTCTCTGAGTCAACTAAACACCACATTTTATACACTGCAGTGCTAGCTAGCTGTTGCTTATGCTTTCAGTACTAGATTAATTATCTGATCCTTTGATTGGATGGACAACATGTCAGTTCATGCTGCAAGAGCTCTGATCGGTTGGAGGACGTCCTCCGGAAGTTGTCATAATTACTGTGTATGTCTATGGAAGGGGATGAGAATCATGAGCCTCCTAGGTTTTGTGTTAAAGTTGATGTACCCAGAGGAGGACGGACACTAGCTGTCTTCAGGCTACACCATAGTGCTATCCTACAGAGTGCTGTTGAGGCTACTGTAGACCTTCATTGTGAAACAGTGTGTTTTAATCAATTATTTGGTGACCTGAATATATTTAGTATAGTTTTATCTAAAAATGATTACTTTATTTATGTTTCACTATTTTCATTTTTCTGAAATTCACTGAGGTTCGTCCTTCCCTTCCTCATCTGAGTCTTTCTGGCAGTGGAGGCTCCTAACAGCTGTAATCGCTGCCACAGGAGACTGTAACATGTATAGACCCAGGGATGTGAATACTTATGTACAGTGGCAAGAAAAAGTATGTGAACCTTTAGAAAATACCTGAATTTCTGCATAAATTGGTCATAAAATTTTATCTGATCTTCATCTAGGTCACAACAACAGACAAACACAGTCTGCTTAAACTAATAACAGACAAACAATTATAGGTTTTCATGTCTTTATTGAACACACCGTGTAAACATTCACAGTGCAGGGTGGAAAAAGTATGTGAACATTTGGAAATAATAACTGGTTGACCCTCCTTTGGCAGCAATCAAATCAAACTTTATTTGTTACATGCGCCGAATACAACAAGTGAAGACTTTACCGTGAAATGCTTACTTACAAGCCCTTAACCAACAGTGCAGTTCAAGAAGAAAATATTTACCAAGTAGACTAAAATAAAAAGTAATAATAAAAAGTAACACAATAAGAATAACAATAACGAGGTTATATACAGGGGGCACCGGTACCGAGTCAGTGTGCGGGGGTACAGGCTAGTTGAGGTAATCTGTACATGTAGGTGGGGGTGAAGAACTATGCATAGGTAACAAACAAACAGCGAGTAGCAGCAGGGTGTTATGAATTGTTCAGCAGTCTTATGGCTTGGGGGTAGAAGCTGTTGAGGAGCCTTTTGGTCCTAGACTTGGCGCTCCGGTACCACTTGCCGTGCGGTAGCAGAGAAAACAGTCTATAACTTGGGTGACTGGAGTCTGACAATTTTATGGGCTTTCCTCTGACACCGCCTATTATATAGGTCCTGGCTGGCAGGAAGCTTGGCCCCAGTGATGTACTAGGCTGATTACACTACCCTCTGTAGCGCCTTACGGTCAGATGCCGAGCAGTTGCCATACCAGGCGCAACCGGTCAGGATGCTCTCGATGGTGCAGCTGTAGATCCTTTTGAGGATCTGGGGACCCATGCCAAATCTTTTCTTTTCTCTCTTGAGGGGGAAAAGGTGTTGTGGTGCCCTCTTCACGACTGACTTGGTATGTTTGGACTGTGATAGTTTGTTGGTGATGTGGACACCAAGGAACTTGAAACTCTTGACCCGCTCCACTACAGCCCCGTTGATGTTAATGTTCGGCCCGCCTTTTCCTGTAGTCCACGATCAGCTCCTTTGTCTTGCTCACATTGAGGGAGAGGTTGTTGTCCTGGCACCACACTGACAGTTTTCTGACCTCATCGTTGTCGGTGATCAGGCCTACCACTGTGTCGTCAGCAAACTTAATGGAGTTAGAGTCGTGTTTGGCTACGCAGTCGTGGGTGAACAGGGAATACAGGAGGGTACTAAGTACACACCCCTGAGGGGCCTCAGTGTTAAGGATCAGCGTTGCAGACGTGTTGTTGCCTACTCTTACCACCTGGGGGCGGCCCGTCAGGAAGTCCAGGATCCAGTTGCAGAGGGAGGTGTTTAGTCCTAGAGTCCTTAGCTTAGTGATGAGCTTCGGAGCACTGTGGTGTTGAACGCTGAGCTGTAGTCAATGAACAGCATTCTCATATAGGTGTTCCTTTTGTCCAGGTGTGAAAGGGCAGCGTGTAGTGCGATTGAGATTGCGTCATCTGTGCATCTGTTGGGGCGGTATGCAAATTGGAGTGGGTCTAGGGTGTTCGGGAGGATGCTGTTGATGTGAACCATGACCAGCCTTTCAAAGCACTTCATTGCTACTGACGTGAGTGCCACGGGGCGGTAATCATTTAGACAGGTTACCTTCACTTCCTTGGGCACAGAGACTATGGTGGTCTGCTTGAAACATGTAGGTATTACAGACTCGGTCAGGGAGAGGTTGAAAATGTCAGTGAAGACACTTGACAGTTGATCTGCGCATTCTTTAAGTAAACGTCCTGGTAATCCGTACTTGTTCACATAGCTCTGTTGTACTGTCCTCCTTCCCCGTCCCCCAGACTATAGGATAGGGGGATTTTAAAGGCCATCTATCTCTTTTAAGTCAAGTCAGGCGGCGTCCCACATAGCTCTGTTAGCATGTTCCAGATATTTCTGTAAGTCTTTAGCTGACACTCTACAATTCTTCTTAACCTCATTGAGCATTCTGCGCTGTGCTCTTGCAGTCATCTTTGCACGACAGCCACTCCTATGGAGAGTAGCAACAGTGCTGAACTTTCTCCATTTATAGACAATTTGTCTTACCGTGGACTGATGAACATCAAGGCTTTTATAGATACTTTTGTAACCCTTTCCAGCTTTATGCAAGTCAACAGTTCTTAATCTTAGGTCTTCTGAGATCTCTTTTGTTCGAATCATGGTTCACATCAGGCAATGCTTCTTGTGAATAGCAAACTCAAAATCAAAAGTTTTTCATAGGGCACTGCAGCTCTAACCAACATCTCCAATCTTGTCTAATTGATTGGACTCCAGGTTAGCTAACTCCTGACTCCAATTAGCTTTTGGAGAAGTCATTAGCCTAGGGGTTCACATACTTGCGTATTCAATATAGACAAGAAAAATACAATAATGTGTGTGTTTAAGTTTAAGCACACTATCTTTGTCTAATGTTGTGACTTAGATGAAGATCAGATCAAATTTGATGACCAATTTATGCAGAAATCCAGGTAATTCCAAAGGGTTCGCATACTTTTTCTTGCCACTGTAAATTAGATATTTATGTATTTGACTTTCAATATATTTGCAAAATTTTCAAAAAAATGTTTTTACTTTGTCATTATGGGGTTTTGTGTGTAGATTTTCAATTCAGGCTGTAACACAACAAAATGTGGAATAAGTCAAGGGGTATAAATACTTTCATGGTATTTCTGTTTTTTTGTAGGGGGGAAAAATGAAATATTACAGCCTCGAGTCTTCTTGGGTATGACCATACAAGCTTGGCACACCTGTATTTGGGGAGTTTCTCCCATTCTTCTCTGCAGATCCCCTCAAGCTCTGTCAGGTTGGATGGGGAGCGTCGCTGCATAGCTATGTTCAGATCTCTCCAGAGATGTTCAAACAGGTTCAAATCTGGGCTCTGGCTGTGCCACTCAAGGACATTCAGAAACTTGTCCCGAAGCCACTCCTGCGTTGTCTTGGCTGTGTGCTTAGGGTCGTTGTCCTGTTAGGAAGGTGAATCTTCGCCCCAGTCTGAGGTCCTGAGCGCTCTGGAGCAGGTTTTCATCAAGGATCTCTTTACTTTGCTCTGTTCATCTTTCCCTCTATGCTGACTAGTCTCCCAGTCCCTGCTGCTGAAAAACATCCCCACAGCCCGATGCTGCCACCACCATGCTTAACCGTAAGGATGGTGCCAAGTTTCTTCCAGACGTGACGCTTGGCATTCAGGCCAAAGAGTTCAATCTTGGTTTCATCAGACAAGAGAATCTTGTTTCTCATGGTCTGAGAGTCCTTCAGGTGCCAAACAAAATCACCTGCAGGCCAAATTCGACATCCAGTTGAGGAACCCTGCTGTATACCAACTAGCCACAACCCCTTTGGCCTCATGCGATTGGGTTGCATATCCGTTGCTTATACCCCATGATCTACATACATCGAGGTCATGTTTATCTAATTTTGCAAAACTGAATCCTGGTTTCTCTGTTGCTTTTAGACTTCGGGCTGAAAACAGCATAGAGATATTTGACATGCAGGAGAAGTGAGAGGTGAAATATTCTGGTACACTAGTAATTGTTAACACGTGTCCTGGCACATTAACCACGCCGTCCCCTTTTAAACAGTTCCTTCTGGGCTCTGTTATCTAAAACTTTTTTGTGACACAGTTTCCTGCACATTTCGCTCGATTCATGTAATTGGATGGGCTTGAGCAGAGTTGTTCAATTCCTAGAAAGGAACATGTTTACTCTACTTTTGGCTATGTCACTGTAATGTTAACGACTTTGGACATGATGAGGACTTAGAAATGAGCAATTTTTCACACTGCAATTTTCCAGCCATATCCTCAGAGGATTGGATTTACTTTAGTGGACAGAAGTGTGTGCGTGTGCATGCTTGCTAGTGTGTGAGTGTGTTTATGCGCGTACCCTGTGGACATTCAAGTCTGCCACCAATATGGAATTTTATCCCACCCTAACCACATACTTTCCCCATTGTAGCTCACTCCTCAACCTGGCTCTGCCTGGCCCTAACTCAGCAGTAGGTATAGGCCAGGGTTCTCCTCCACTGCAGTCTTAGTGCTGTTTGTCCTCTATCTGTATGATGGCTTCCTATTCAACAAAAGTCCTGGTGTCAAAACAGCCATGTGGAGGAGTGAAAGGCTGTGTCAATGTTGCCCTAGCCGGTCGCAGAGGGACCGAATATGTGGGACGCCGCCTGACTTGACTTAAAAGAGATAGATGGCCTTTAAAGCCCCCTATCCTACAGTCTGGGGGACGGGGAAGGAGGACAGTACAACAGAGCTATGTGAACAAGTATGTTTGGAGCTTATAGCTGCTATTTATAAAGGGGCAATAAAACAATCTACAGTGTCAAAGGAAAGTTGTCAGTCCCACTAGACTTTGCTGAGCTGCAGGGAGAGGAAACACTTATAATAGGAGACGAGGCCTCTATTCCTCTTGCTCGCCTCACTATCCTCCCATTGAAGCTCGTATTTGTGTATCGGGGGGCACGGCTAATGAATTAGCATTCAGAATAGGGCGGACGTGCACATTGGAGTGTGCGTTGGTGTGTGTGCATGTGTGATTCACATCATCCTGTTTGGCTAGAAGACATAGTGTTAAGTCCCCCTCAGGGTCTCCCAAGATCTGGATTGAAGCACAACAAGTGCCTTCTCATAAACAAGATGTTCTTCTCATAAACAAGGTCAGAAGAATTTCACCAAAACACCTTTCACTTTCCCTTGTTTTGGTGACACACAATGCCCAAAGATAAATGACTCTGAGAATCATTTAACAAAGGGACAAACTCCATTGGGAGATTGACATTTGATGGCAGTAGAAAGGTCTAATCTGAGATAGATTGTTTTGTTCATATGATGGGGCTGTTGGTCTGATGTTTCACGTTTCGTATTCCGCTATTAGCGCCTTGTTATTTCATAATGAAGCCCACTTTGTGCAGCAGACATTGTTGACAAGGTCATTGTCTATTAACTATCACCAGGCAACAGTGGTGGCCACCCCCTTCCTGCAACTTCATTACTGGCTTTCTCTTAAGTATCGAAGCTGTAATGCTACCTTTGATTTAAAAGGTTTATGTCAATGTATTACTGTAATTTCAATTTTGGTAGAGCTCACAAATTAACTTGTTACACTTTGAAGACACCCCAAGGAATGGAGATGCAGTACTGTAACTCAAACTGTCAGTTCACCACACCAAGTAGTGGAGATGAAACAATTGGTTAGACTTTTAGTTCTCTGCGTTTCTTTTAAGTTTTCTCTTTCTTGTGGCCTTTCAAGCTAAACTCCTGAGTGGAGGTTACAAGGATAAAAGCAAATCTGCGTCTGGGGCATCAAATAGCAGGAATTAACACCTGGAGGCCTTTGAGATGAGCTCTCTCCTGAGCCGAAGGCCCCAAACTCCCTTCCCTCTCTGAGATCGGTTCACCAAGTAGATAAGGGATGTTTTTGGGAGTTGGAGGCATGTGGATAAAAGCAGTGTTTAAAGGTTTTCTTTGACACTGCCTGAGCCTCTCTCCACAGCAGTCAAGGAAAGTCAGGCAAAGCTGCTCTGCTCAAATCAAATGTTATTTGTCACATGCTTCATAAACAACCGGTGTAGACTAACAGTGAAATGCTTGTGAATGTGTGTGTGGTGTCAGCATGCATGTGTGCGCATGTTGTGTGTGTGGGTGTATGTAATGTGTGTATGTGTGTGTTGGGGTGTCAGCGTAAGTAAGTGTGAGTGTGTGTAGAGTCCAGTGTTTGTGTGCATAGTCAGTGTAATTTTTTATTTGACCATTTAACTAGGCAAGTCAGTTAAGAACAAATTCTTATTTACAATGGCTGCCTACCCCGGCCAAACCCTCAGCCGGACAAAGCTGGGCCAATTGTGCGCTACCCTATGGGACTCCCAATCACGGCCGGTTGTGATACAGCCTGGAATCAAACCAGGGTCTGTATTGACCTCTCAAGCACTGAGATGTGCAGTGCCTTAGACCGCTGCGCCACTCCGGAGCCCTGAGTGGCACTAAAAGAGTTAGTGCGAAAAGGATTAATGGAGGCAGTCCGGATAGCCATTTGATTAGCTATTTAGCAGTCTTGTTTAGCAGTCTTAAGGCTCAGGGGTAGAAGCTGTTCAGGGTTCTGTTTGTTCCAGACTTGGTTTACTGGTAGCTCTTGCTGTGCGCTAGCAGAGACAACAGTCTATGACTTGGGTGGCTAGAGTCTTTGACAATTTTTTGGGGTCTTCCTCTGACACCGCCTGGTATAGAGGTCCTGGATGGCAGGGAGCTCAGCCCCAGTGATGTACTGTACTGTACTCACCACCCTCTGTTGCGCGATGCGGTCGGGGGCCTTGCAGTTGCTGTACCAAGCAGTAATGCAGCCAGTCAAGATGCTCTCAATGGTGCAGCTGTACAACTTTTTGAGGATCTGAGGGCCCATGACAAATCTTTTTTTTTGTCATGCCCTCTTCACAATTGTGTCAGTGTGTGTGTACCGTGTTAATTCCTTAGTGATGTGGACACCGAGGAACGTGAGGCTCTCGGCCCGCTCCACTACAGCCCCATCGATGTGGATGGGGGCGTGTTCGCCCCTCCGTTTCTTGTAGTCCACGATCAGCTCCTTTGTCTTGCTGGCATTGAAGTAGAGGTTGTTGTCATGGCACCACACTGCCAGGTCTCTGACCTCCTTCCTATAGGCTGCCTCTTCGTCGGTGATCAGTCCTACCACCGTTGTGTCGTCAGCAAACTTGATGAGAGGGGAATAAGCACACACCTGTGAGGGGCCTCTGTGTTGATGGTCGGCGTGGCGGATGTGTTGTTGCCTACTCTCACCGCCTGGGGGCAGCCCGTCAGGAGGTCCAGGATCCAGTTGCAGATGGAGGTGTTCAGTCCCAGGGTCCTGAACTTGGAGCGGACTATGGTGTGAAATGCTGAGCTGTAGTCAATGAAAAGCATTCTTTCATGGGTATTCCTTTTTTCAAGGTAGTTGAGAGCAGTGTGGAGTGCAATAGAGATTGGGTCATCTGTGGATCTGTTCGGGCGGTATGCAAATTGGATTGGGTCTCCAGGGTGTCTGGGATGATGGTGTTGTGAGCCATGACCAGCCTTTCAAAACATTTCATGGGTATAGATCTGAGTGCTACGTTAGTCATTTGGGCAGGTTACCTTGGTGTTCTTGGGCACAGGGACTATGGTGGTCTGCTTGAAACAAGTTGGTATTACAGAAAGTGTCAGTGAAGACACTTGCCAGCTGGCCAGCCCATGCTCCGAGTACGCATCCTAGTATTCCGCCCGCGTCATTGTGAATATTAACCTGTTTAAAGGTCTTACTCACATCAGCTACGGAGAGCGAGATCACACAGTCATCCAGAAAATCTGGTGCTCTCATTCATGGTTCAGTGTTGTTTGCCTTTAAGCGAGCATAGAAGGCATTTAGCTTGTCTGGTAGGCTTGCGTGGCTGCAGCTTGTGGCTGTGTTTCTCTTTGTAGTCCGTAATAGTTTGCAAGCCAGGCCACATCTGTTGTGCGTCAGAACTGGCATTGTAGCATTTGATCTTAGTCCTGCATTGACGCTTTGATGGCTCGTATTCAGACCCTTTGCTATAAGACTCAATTGAGCTCAGGTGCAACCTGATCATCCTTGAGATGTTTCTACAACTTGATTGGAGCCCACCTGTGGTAAATTCAATTGATTGGACATGATTTGGAAAGGCACACACCTGTCTATATATATATATAAGGTCCCCCAGTTGACAGTGCATGTCAGAGCAAAAGCCAAGCCATAAGGTCGAAGGAATTGTAGGTAGAGCTCCGAGACAGGATTGTGTCTGCAGCATTGAAGGTCACCAAGAACACAGTTGCCTCCATCATTCTTAAATGGAAGTAGTTTGGAGCCACCAAGACTTCCTAGAGCTGGCCGCCCGGCCAAACTGAGCAATCGGGGGAGAAGGGCCTTGGTCAGGTAGGTGACCAAGAACCCAATGGTCACTGACAGAGCTCAGCCTGAATTCAAAATGTATTAAAGATTTTTTTAAATATTACCCATTTATACACAATACCCCATAATGACAATGAAAACATATTTTTTGAAATTTGTGCAAATTCATTGAAAATTAAATATGGAAATATGTAATTTAAGTAAGTATTCACACTAGAGGTCTTCACAGGTCCAAAAAGTTGGACCCTGTACTGAAATTAACCGAAGACAGCTAGTCCCGTTTCGTATAGACCGGGTCGATCTTATCCGAGTGAGGGAAACAGCATGAAAGACATTTTTTAAGCTACCTTTTTAACCAGGGCTGATAAAGCGTGAGATGAGGGAGAAAGGTGCTGCTCTAGCAGGCAGGGGCCTACTGTTAGCGAGTGACATGGGGAGCAGGGAGGGAGAGACATGAGACTGCAACCAACCAAGCCGACTCACGCTATAGTAGACTAATAGCTGCCATAGCTATGTTATTTATCATCAAATATTTATTTTTCCTTTATTTAACTAGGCAAGTCAGTTAAGAAGAAATTCTTATTTTCAATGACGGCCCAGAAACAGTGGGTTAACTGCCTTGTTCAGGGGCAGAACAACAGATTTTTACCTTGTCAGCTCGGGAATTTGATCTAGCAACCTTCCGGTTACTAGTCCAACGCCCTAACCACTAGGCTACCTGCCGCCCCATGATTACGTAGTAACTGTCTTGGACTGCATCAAACCAGGAGAAGCTAGTTAAGCTAGCTAACATTAGCTAGCTAGGCTAACTGAGGCTGCAGTACATGTGCATTCTCATCCTACAGTTACAAATAACAACAACTCTATTTAGAATATTAAGTAGCAGCCTAGCTGTTGGCTCTTGGTCATTGTAGCATATTCTTCTCCTTTAACTTTTAATTCCATAATTTTAATTACATCTTCCATTGATTAGATACAGTATCTCCTAACTTTTTCCACACACGGACCGAGGCTCTATGACTTTAGCCTATTTCCGCTTTGATGATTATGATTGGCCAACAACAAGCTTCCTGCGCCAGGCTCGCACCTCATTAAAAGCAAGAGCAGCAGGCTAAATGTCTCTTTCTACTGCAGCAGTCACGCTCAGATCTGTACGGGCCCTTCTGGACAAGTCAGTTAAAATTACACATACCCGAGACCCATGACAATCATATCAGATCCGACCCAGACCCGTGACATTATTTAGAATTCTGGATCCGGGTATTCGGGTACAGGTGGATCCTTGAAGACCTCTAATTCACAACCCTTTGCTATGACACTCCAAATTTAGCTCATGTGGGTCCAATTTCCTTTGATTATCCTTGATGTCACTACAACTTAATTGTAGTCCACCTATGGCCAATTCAAATGTTAGGACATTATTTAAAAAGAAACACACCTGTTTATATAAGGTCCCACAGTTGAAAGTGCATGTCTGAACAGAAGCTATACCATGAAGTCCAAGGAACTGTCTGTAGATCTCTGAGATAGAATTCTGATGATGCATACAGTACCAGTCAAATATTTGGACACACCTACTCATTCAAGGGTTTTCTTTATTTTTACTATTGTCTACATTGTAGAATAATAGTAACGACATCAAAACTATGAAATAACACATATGGAATCATGTAGAAACCAAAAAAGTGTTAAACAAATCAAAATATATTTTATATTTGAGATTCTTCAAATAACCACACTTTGCCTTGATGACAGCTTTGCACACTCTTGGCATTCTCTCAACCAGCGTCATGAGGTAGTCACCTGGAATGCATTCCAATTAACAGGTGTGCTTTGTTAAAAGTTAATTTGTGGAATTTCTTTCCTTCTTAATGCGTTTGAGGGTGTGAATGATGCTGAATGGGTGTAGACAAAGAAGAGCTCTTCAGTACTGTAGGTATCAAAACATTCAAGGGCCATTTTCTCAAAAGTGAGGTTAAAAGTTTATCAACGTTCAAAGCGGAATTACTTTCCCACTGTTCCTCAACTGTAGTGTATGATATACCATCTAGAACTACTTTTATCCAATGTAAAAAAACAACAACACAATTTCAAATTTTGCTACATAAGACAGAATCAAGCCGGTCAGTCACAAATGTAGAATAAGTCATGGGTGTATGAATGAATACTTTCTGAAGGCACTGTACATACGGTCACTGTGGGGACAACGTCATTGATGCACTTATTAATGAAGCCGGTGACTGATGTGGTACACTCTTCAATATTGTCAGATGAATCCCGGAACATATTACATTATATGCTAGCTAAACAGTCCTGTAGCTTAGCATCTGCTTCATTGGACCAATTCTGTATTGAGCACGTCACTGGTACTTCCTGTTTGAGTTTTTGCTTGTAAACAGGAAGCAGGAGGATAGATTTATGATCTGATTAGCCAATGGGAGGGCGAGGGAGGGCCTTGTATGCGTTTCTATGTGTGGAGTAAAGCTGATCTAAAGGTGACATTCTGGTAAAAATTTGGTAAAATGGATTTCAGTTTCCCTGCATTAAAAGCACCGGCCACGAAAAACGCTACATCTGGTTTGAATTTTCTTGTTTGCTTATGGCCTTATACAGCTTGTTAGGTGCGGTTTTAGTGCCAGAATCGGTTTGTGGTAGGAGGCAATTGCTCTATTGTTTCCTGACTTCAGATACTGACTTTAAACTGAAATGTCCTTGAGAACAAGCTCCTCTGAACTTCAGACCACAAAGCCTTCTTTGAGATGGAGGGAGGAAGATGGTGAGGGAAACGTGAGTTTTTCACATTGCCTGTGTTTTCACAGCGCTTTTGCAAACCATCCTCTGAATAGTTGTAGAGCAATCTTGGTGGGCTCCTCATTGCTTCTGCCAATTGGCCAGAGCGTGTGTTTCTGTGTGTTCCTCTATGGGAGGGTGGACATCCATGCAAGCATACCAATGTTAACATGCAACCTTCTCCCATCACAAAGCCAAGGCCCAAGTCCAAGAACGTGACAGACAACAGAGGGGACATACAAGATTAGTGTCCACCAATTAAGTGCACAGTCTTTAAAGGGTGACTGCACTTCCTGATTTGGCATCGTTTTGAAGATTGCTCATTAAGAAATGCCAGTGGCCGTCACTAAAGCCAAACAAGAGTTGTCTTGGGGGTGTGGTTTGATGTGGGTGTGTTATGTTCGCATATCGTACCCTGGCAGGTACTGATGTCTGTCCCTCCTGAGTCACCGTAGCAATAACATAGCCACTTCTTCAAAATAGTCACTTCCTTTAAAAATAGTCAGAATTAAGATAAATCAAGAAATCTGTAATTCATTCAGATGTTTTTGCCCGAGCAGGTCTTAGTCGTGCAATTTTGCATCTTGCTAAGGTGTTTGTTGCAGTATTACTCAAGTTAAAAAAGGTGCTTGTAAAACTAGTCAGTGCACTGCATAAGGTATACCGAGTCGGGAAAGTCTGGCTGCGTGCTCAGGACTCAGTGCTCAGGACTGTTCAGGACTGTTTCAGGACTGTTTTCTAAGAACAATAACATGTCTACAACTTCATCATCTGCAAGCTATCAAAGTAGCTAGCTAAGTTCCAACTCTGTCCCCTTTTCTTTTCCTTTTTCAATGAAGCTAGCAAGTAGTAGCTAGCAAGCACATTGAGCAGCCAGGCCACAATCAACTTATCAAGTCACTGCTGAGTGGCGACGTGTGTACTTCATGCCATTTTGTTTTTTACAACTACCAGAGTGTGTGTTGGTCTGTCGGGCAGTGTTTCTTTGGGAATCATGTTGCAAAACAGGTCGCGGGGACACAAGATGCTTGCAAATGGGTTTTTGGAATATTGACAAGTTGCAGTTGTTATTCAAGTGTGCTCTGATCGTCTCAATTCTCATTTTGCCCCCCAAAAAGTGGCACATTCGACAAACACTTCAGCAAGTGGCCACTCCATAAAGGGCTTAGGGCCAACAGTTATATTAGCATAACATTGGCGACGTGTTGTCTTATGTAAACAAGTTTGAGGCGCTTCGTAATGGGCAGGTCTGTTACACTGTCTGGAGGTTCTGGCTGTTATGATTGCAGCCTAGCGGTTAAGAGTGTTGGGCCAGTAACCGAAAGGTCTCTGGTTCAAATCCCCAAGCTGACTAGGTGAAAAATATGTTAATGTCCCCTTGAACAAGGTATTTAACTATAATTGCTCCTGTAAGTCACTCTGGATAAGAGTGTCTGCTAAATGACTAAGTTGTGCAATCACAGCTGCTTCTCTTAGTGGTCACTGGGTACGTGTGCATGATCGTAATCCATACCCAAACCTCCAGTAAGTCATGATGAACTCACTTACAAAACTCAGTTTTGGACGAGACATGACTTTATGAACAAAATTATCCTATTTATACTTTGTAGTCAATTTTGACACTAGAATAATGACTCATATCGATGCCACATAGAAACAACTTCACTGGTTTTAAACGACCTAAGGGCAGCTGACCTTTAAAGCTTCACACCTAAATTATATACCTGTACCTGCCTAGTTATATCAATATATCAGTCCATGCAAACACATTAGAGCTGTGCTACTGTGTGTCTTAAGTGCAGTACTCTACGCATCACACAGTAGAGTACAGTATGTCAGTCTGGCCCGCCTCTCCAGCGTACATTTCCACCGCTCCCCTCAAGGTGCCTTCATGCCCATCAACCACCATTTCCATGACATTTGGCCTCATTTAGAAATTCCTGCATTCACAACATTTACCCAGGTATTTCCTGACATAGCAGGCCCCGAGCCAATCTGTGGATTTCCTGCATAAGCTGCTGCTTATGAGAGAGAGATGTGCTTGGCAGGTATGCATTATTCAATATTTTATGCTGCAAAGAGGGATAAGCCTGCAGTGTGTAGAGGGTTAAATGACTCTGTCCTGTCCACCCTAAGCTCCCCTAACTCAGTCCATACCTCATCTGCCCTCAAGGTGAGACAGAGGTACCATCACCATTAGAGGGCGCTGTGGTGTCGAAGTTTTGGAGAGTCGGCGTCTAGCCCTGAGTGTAACCACAGCTGAGCAAACACATGGTCAGACTACTAGGCTGCTGGCCTCACATTCCTCTGTTAGAGCTGGAGAGCAGAGCAGAGCACACTGGAGGCAGGCTACTCCTCTCCTAGAAAATACCCTTTAGATCGGAGATCCCTAGGGTTAGCCAGAAGGCTAGGCTAAAGACAAAGGGCCACAGAGCTCCTGAACTAGGCCAGGACTAAGCACATGAGCTGTCTGTTATGCAATCGACTAGTTCTGGCCAGACCAAGTTCTCATCAACAGTGATAATGACCTGATATCAGATATTATTATGTTGCAAACTGGTACCACTGACAGGAACTGTAACAGTGTAGCAAGATAATACATAAACAAACATATACACACACATGGGGATTTAAGATGCCATGTCCTATGTAGATCTATGGGCTTAGTGTGTTGGCAGAGCAGGGTGCTGAGTTGGCAGAGCCCCCTGGTGCTCCATCTGGCTCCTGGACCAGCTCGCTTCCTGTTTTGTGCAGAGCTGTTTATTCAGCAGACCCTGGCCTGGCCTGAAGCAGATCTGATCTGCTCTGCTCGCCATCGAATGGGACCAGCCCAAACATACACACACTCACACACGCACACACACCTGAATGAGACATTTCAACAGAAATCTTCATGTCCACCACAGGTCTATGAGCCTTTGGATGAGAAGGCTGAGGCTTTTTTAGCATGGGCCTTTTTACCCCAAAAATTATGGAATGTTCAGTAGCTTGCAGATAGATATATAGGCTGCTGTTACGTAGAACAGACATGATTGTTTTATCCTGCTCAACAGATGACCGTTTGACCTTTAGACCCCTACACTCTATCTGCCATGTTCTAGAACATTACACTCCACTGAAAAACCAACTCTTACATGGCTCTTACAGTTTCTCTTGTCCTGCTGCTAAGCTGTATTCTATTCATCTCTGTGTTTAAAACTGCACATGCGTCAGCTACTCTTTCTGGGGTCCACATAAAACGTACAAATACATGACGAAGTACAGAACACTTATAGACAAGAACAACATAAGATAAAGTATTACATTCAAATAAAAATACAAACATATTGGAAAGATATCAAGAGACAACAAAAATGCTATTTACACAATTCATATACAGTGGGGAGAACAAGTATTTGATACACTGCCGATTTTGCAAGTTTTCCTACTTACAAAGCATGTAGAGGTCTGTAATTTTTATCATAGGTACACTTCAACTGTGGGAGACGGAATCTAAAACAAAAATCCATAAAATCACATTGTATGATTTTTAAGTAATTAATTTGCATTTTATTGCATGTCATAAGTATTTGATACATCAGAAAAGCAGAACTTAATATTTGGTACAGAAACCTTTGTTTGCAATTACAGAGATCATACGTTTCCTGTAGTTCTTGACCAGGTTTGCACACACTGCAGCAGGGATTTTGGCCCACTCCTCCATACAGACCTTCTCCAGATCCTTCAGGTTTCGGGGCTGTCGCTGGGCAATACGGACTTTCAGCTCCCTCCAAAGATTTTCTATTGGGTTCAGGTCTGGAGACTGGCTAGGCCACTCCAGGACCTTGAGATGCTTCTTACGGAGCCACTCCTTAGTTGCCCTGGCTGTGTGTTTCGGGTCGTTGTCATGCTGGAAGACCCAGCCACGACCCATCTTCAATGCTCTTACTGAGGGAAGGAGGTTGTTGGCCAAGATCTCGCGATACATGGCCCCATACATCCTCCCCTCAATACGGTGCAGTCGTCCTGTCCCCTTTGCAGAAAAGCATCCCCAAAGAATGATGTTTCCACCTCCATGCTTCACGGTTGGGATGGTGTTCTTGGGGTTGTACTCATCCTTCTTCTTCCTCCAAACACGGCGAGTGGAGTTTAGACCAAAAAGCTCAATTTTTGTCTCATCAGACCACATGACCTTCTCCCACTCCTCCTCTGGATCATCCAGAGGGTCATTGGCAAACTTCAGACGGGCCTGGACATGCGCTGGCTTGAGCAAGGGGACCTTGCGTGCACTGCAGGATTTTAATCCATGACGGCGTAGTGTGTTACTAATGGTTTTCTTTGAGACTGTGATCCCAGCTCTCTTCAGGTCATTGACCAGGTCCTGCCGTGTAGTTCTGGGCTGATCCCTCACCTTCCTCATGATCATTGATGCCCCACGAGGTGAGATCTTGCATGGAGCCCCAGACCGAGGGTGATTGACCGTCATCTTGAACTTCTTCCATTTTCGAATAATTGCGCCAACAGTTGTTGCCTTCTCACCAAGCTGCTTGCCTATTGTCCTGTAGCCCATCCCAGCCTTGTGCAGGTCTACAATTTACCCCTGATGTCCTTACACATCTCTCTGGTCTTGGCTATTGTGGAGAGGTTGGAGTCTGTTTGATTGAGTGTGTGGACAGGTGTCTTTTATACAGGTAACGAGCTCAAACAGGTGCAGTTAATACAGGTAATGAGTGGAGAACAGGTGGGCTTCTTAAAGAAAAACTAACAGGTCTGTGAGAGCCGGAATTCTTACTGGTCGGTAGGTGATCAAATACTTATGTCATGCAATAAAATGCAAATTAATTACTTAAAAATCCTACAATGTGATTTTCTGGATTTTTGTTTTAGATTCCGTCTCTCACAGTTGAAGTGTACCTATGATAAAAATTACAGACCTCTACATGCTTTGTAAGTAGGAAAACCTGCAAAATCGGCAGTGTATCAAATACTTGTTCTCCCCACTGTATACATATAAATTCAGCAAAAAAAGAAGCGTCCTCTCACTGTCAACTGCTTTCATTTTCAGCAAACTTAACATGTGTAAATATTTGTATGAACATAACGAGATTCAACAACTGAGACATAAACTGAACAAGTTCCACAGACATGTGACTAACAGAAATGGAATAATGTGTCCCTGAACAAAGGGGGGGTCAAAATCAAAAGTAACAGTCAGTATCTGGTGTGGCCACTAGCTGCATTAAGTACTGCAGTGCATCTCCTCCTCATGGATGCACCAGATTTGCCAGTTCTTGCTGTGAGATGTTACCTCACTCTTCCACCAAAGCACCTGCAAGTTCCCGGACATTTCTGGGGGGAATGGCCCTAGCCCTCACCCTCCGACTCTTCGCTGGCCATGGCAGAACACTGACATTCCTGTCTTGCAGGAAATCACGCACAGAACGAGCAGTATGGATGGTGGCATTGTCATGCTGGAGGGTCATGTCAGGATGAGCCTGCAGGAAGGGTACCACATGAGGGAGGAGGATGTCTTCCCTGTAACACACACAGTGTTGAGATTGCCTGCAGTGACAACAAGCTCAGTCCGATGAAGCTGTGACACACCACCCCAGACCATGATGGACCCTCCACCTCCAAATCGATCCCGCTCCAGAGTACAGGCCTTGGTGTAACGCTCATTCCTTTGACGATAAACGCGAATCCGACCATCTCCCCTGGTGAGACAAAACCGCGACTCGTCAGTGAAGAGCACTTTTTGACAGTCCTGTCTGGTCCAGCAACGGTGGGTTTGTGCCCATAGGCGACGTTGTTGCCGGTGATGTCTGGAGAGGACCTGCCTTATAACAGGCCTACAAGCCCTCAGTCCTGCCTCTCTCAGCCAATTGCGAACAGTCTGAGCACTGATGGAGGGATTGTGCATTCCTGGTGTAACTCGGGCAGTTGTTGTTGCCATCCTGTACCTGTCCCACAGGTGTGATGTTCGGATGTACCGATCCTGTGCAGGTGTTGTTACACGTGGTCTGCCACTGCGAGGACGATCAGCTCTCCGTCTTGTCTCCCTGTAGCGCTGTCTTAGTACGCTCACAGTACGGACATTGCAATTTATTGCCCTGGCCACATCTGCAGTCTGCAAAATTTGAAATTGTGGTTTTTATATTGAAAAAAAGTGGCGACTCAGAGCTACTAAATTATATATCATACACTGCAGTTGAGGAACAATGGGAAAGTAATGCTTTGAAAGTTGATGAACCATTTTTGAGAAAATGGCCCTTGAAAGTTTTGGGACACATAGTGTAGAGCCCTTCTTTGTCTACACCTATTCAGCATCGTTCACACTCTCTTAAGCCTTAGCCCCACCCATCTCTTAAAGGATTCACATGTGAGGCCATGTGCTGACAGAGTAGTGGAGTAAACAACCAACGATTTCAAGACTAAAATGGGTGAAAGTAGTAGCCTACAATAAGGAAAATCTCCAGGTAAAAATACACGTTATCTAGTCCTTGGCCTATATCCTAATCTGATTTTGGTGCAGGTCATGTTGTTCTTCACATTAGTCTCTGATAAACACACACTATATCAAATAAAAGCTAAGTTTATTTGTGACATGCACAGGATACAGGAGGTTTAAACAGTACAGTGAAATAGTTATTTGCATAGTAGCTATATCAAAAATAGAAAGTGTCCAGATATAAATATTTAATAATTATTAGATGATGCTTACCCAGATACACTTGTCTAAATAGATGGGTCATGTGAAAGAAATGCTATAACCCCCCCAGCCACATCTACCTAAGTGGATGGGTCACTATTGTCTAGATATGTAAACATGTTCATGAAATACAATAGATGGCCGTAATCACCCCCAGACACACCTGATGGGTCATGTAATCATCTGGCGAAGTGGAGTCTTTTGTTAAGACATGTAGCTAGCTAGCTAAATGAACCATAATCCTAAACCATAGCTACAGTACAAACAGATTGTCATTGCTAGCCACCATGCATGAAATGCTGTACAATGAATCAGCAGGTAGCTAAAGTTAACCAACTAGGTTCAATGTTAGCTAGCTAGCTAACATTAGGCTATAACTAGCAATGCAAATGTCTTTCTGAGATACTAGTAATATTACTACACAGATCATACACGTAACGTTAGATAGCGAGCCAGCAAGCTAACGTTTGCTAGCTAGTTTACAGTACAATTTAACTTGCAATGAAAATTACTTTGAAAAGTATAATATCTCAAAATTTAACTAGACTCTTACCCAAATACATGGAAGAACGCTTCACGGCAGCGTGTATTTTCTGTTTTGTTTGTAAGTAGCTAATATTACTTCTTGTTTGGCCCAAGTCACTCCAGTTCACACTGACCATGTTCAGGAAGTAGTCCATCAAAACTTTTTCCCACTGATCTTTGTTGATAGCGCCTGCTAAATTCAGGGCAACAATGTTGTTGAGAGCAGTAACAACACTTTTGCAGTTCTCCCTGGCTAATGTTATCTTTCAAAAAATCAGTGGTAGCAAGGATTATCTACACATACTGAGCAGCTCATGTTATAGACTAGCATGCTACATGGCAGACCAGTCCGAAACTCCTCTCTCAGCATGTCTAGCCCATCCATTATCTCAGCCAATCATGGTTAGCGGGGAAGGTTCCTGGCTTTTTCCATGGCTAAACCAACTAGGCTCGTAATTTAACAAATGTATTTGTATTTACAGATGGCATACGTGTTTGTTATTAAGGCACATGAAAGGTCACATGTTCCAGAATGTATTTATGCCAAACAACGCAATTAAAATATATATTTTTTAAATATGTTCAAATGCCTCACCTGTGAAGTAGTGACGACTATATGTGATAAAGTGAAAATCTGAGGCACTCACCCAACCTTAACCCGCAAATATAGAAAATGTGCTATAGGCTACAGTCAAAGACCATGGACTGCAGAATGATCTTTTGATTGGGTGCAGGATTTGGTTTTGCCTGCACCCTGTTTCTCAAGTCCAAATTTAGTCTACATTTGGTGTATCATTTTATTGCAAGAAATGCTTAATTCTGTGAGAGTTATTATTAAGGCTATGTCTATTCGCACGGGACTAGTATTACTAGAGAACGTTGATTATGTATTTATTACCCTAGAATGTCCTTTATTCCAAAGAACAATTCGGACGGGCTAAGTTTTTTTTCCAAACGGCCCTCTATAATTAGTTATTGTTTTATATTTTTAAATAAATTGACAGTTATGACTGAATCCTGGAGGTTCTTTTCTAGGTGTGAAGATACTTAAATGAGTCCAGGTGATAACAGGCTACACTGAACTCGAGTTTGGTTCCCAAGTTTCTAAACCAAATCATCTTTGGTATAATGTTGCCATAATATTTGAGTTGAGGAAGTGTGATCATAATCATTAGAATATTTTAGCGATCCGCAGTAGAAGACATTCTAAATCCACCCCAGCATTCAGATGTGAGCTTAACAGCTAATTTGCACTTTATATACGTTTTTAGGCTATGGATGAGAAAGTGAACTTGTTCCAAACGTGTAACTCAGTTATATGCTGCTTTCGGATCTACTAACAGCTAGGGTTGCATTAAATAGGCACAATATATGATGAATTTATGATGAATTTGGCAATGTTCAATTCATTCGCACAAAACGTGTAAACAAAAGCATTCACTGTGAAAGTTGATAAATGTTGGCCATTCATATATACGCTATGTGCAGCACTTCGTTCAATTTATCGAATCAGTGTGTTTTCTTGCTCAAACTGCGAGCAACAACTGGAAAACTCAGACATTTTCTCTCAACACAGGGGTGTTGATACACACAGGACTAGTGTTATCCGAAGACTTGAGTTTGCCAAAAGACAGTAGGTTATTCTGGTTAGTCGTTCAGATTTCAGTTTTCATTTAACCCATCTGTTAAAAAGAAAAATGCTATTGCAACCTCTTTGCAATTAGGAATTGAGAAGTTTCAAGCGTTTAATACCAAGGATACAGTCAGCTGAGTGAATACATTTTAGGAAGTTCACAACGCATTTTATACTCTTCCCTTGTAGGTGTCACCTCCCCAGCTATACATTTTATGACCCCAATGAGTTTCCCCATCTCTACCCTGTGGAATGTCCATGGTCCTCTCTTTGTTTTAGCTAGATGTCAGAATCACACCCTGTCCATCTTCTGTTCTGGGCCTGACCCTGCTCTCTGATCCTAGGCAATTTCCTCTTATCTGATTAGGTCAACCTTTCTAAATTAGTATACACACAGTTTCATGGCCTAAACTCCATTAATAATCACAGTAATCATTCACTAAACAGGATACAAATAAACTACAGTTTAACTTGAAACATTTTACATTTTAACAGAATCCATCACATCTAAACAGTAGGCTACAGTTCCCTTGACATGCTAAAGGCCTATTTGAAGTCCCGTCTTGTGACTGTCAAATTTGTATAATGCCTCACAATCATCCCACATAACATAGGCTGCACTGCTATCATCCTCTTTTACCACTTCACCAAATATTTTCCAAACATGATGTCACGGTTATCGTAAGAACGGGACCAAGGCGCAGCGGATATTGAGTTCCACATATTTATTCCAAAAGTGAAACATAAGCCAAAACATTAAATCAAATAAACGAGAAACGGAACGTGACTACGTGGTGCACATGCACAAACACAAAATAATATCCCACAAACCCAGGTGGGAAAAATATCTACTTAAATATGATCCCCAATTAGAGACAACGAATACCAGCTGCCTCTAATTGGGAATCATACACAACACCAACATAGGAAACATAAACTAGAACACAACATAGAAATATTAAACCAGAATACCCCCTAGTCACGCCCTGACCTCATACACCATAGAGAAACAAGGGCTCTCTATGGTCAGGACGTGACAGTACCTCCCCCCTGCAAAACCTGAAACCAAATGGGAGGGTTAGGGGGGGTGACTAGTGTCAGTGGCGGCTCCGGTGTGGGTCGTAGCCCCCCCCCGAACCCGACCATGGCGCCGGGCTGAACGCCGTGCCTGGACTGGGCACCGGCGCAGAGGATGGCTCCGGCCATGGAGCTGGGCTGGCCGCCGTGCCTGGACTGGGCACCGGTGCAGAGGAAGGCTCCCGCCTTGGAGCTGGACTGGACACAGTACCCGGACTGGGCACCGGTGCTGAGGAAGTCTCCTGCCCTGGAGCTGGACTGGACACCGTGCCTGGACTAGGCACCGGCGCAGAGAAAGGCTCCTGCCCTGGAACTGGGCTGGCCGCCGTGCCTGGACTGGGCACCGGTGCAGAGGAAGGCTCCTGCCTTGGAGCTGGGCTGATCGCCGTGCCTGGACTGGGCACCGGCGCAGAGGAAGGCTCCTGCCCGTTGACCCTCGCTGGAGGTTCCGGACCGTGGACCGTCGCTGGAGGTTCCGGACCGTGGACCGCCGCTGGAGGTTCCGGACCGTGGACCGCCGCTGGAGGTTCCGGATCGTGGACCGTCGAAGGAGGTTCCGGACCGTGGACCGTCGCTGGAGGTTCCGGACCGTGGACCGTCGAAAGAGGTTCCGGACCGTGGACCGCCGCAGGAGGTTCCGGACCGTGGACCGTCGCTGGAGGTTCCGGACCGTGAACTGTCGCCAGAAGCTCCGGACTGGGGACCGTCGCAGGAAGCTCTGGACTGTGAATGAGCACTGGAGGCCGAGTGCGTGGAGCCAGTACAGGTGGCACCGGACTGGTGACACGCACTTCAGGGCGAGTGCGAGGAGGAAGCACAGGACGTACCGGACTGGGAAGGCGCACTGAAGGCCTGATGCGTGGGGCCGGTACAGGTTGCACCGGACTGGTGACACGCACTTCAGGGAGAGTGCGGGGAGCGGGCACAGGACGTACCAGACTGGGGAGGCGCACTGGAGGCCTGATGCGTGGATCCGGCACAGGTGGCACCGGACTGGTGTCACGCTCTTCAGCACGCCTGTACGGCAGCATTCTCATCGCTACCACCTCTCTCCGGAATCTTTCATCAAATTCCTCCTCCGACTCCCAAACAGGCTCTGGCACTCTCCGCTGCTCGACCGCCAGCTCCATGTGCCCCCCCCCCCCCCCCCCAAAAAATATTGGGGTTTCTGTGGCCGTGGTCCCCGGTGTCGTTGCTGTCCTTCCATGCTCCTTGGAGACTCCCGCCAAAGAAGGGTCTCGTGTCCTCCCAAGTCCAAAAGTTCCTTACCTCATTTTCACGCTGCTTGGTCCTTTGTTGGTGGGATATTCTGTCACGGTTGTCGTAAGAACGGGACCAAGGCGCAGGGGATATTGAGTTCCACATATTTATTCCAAAAGTGAAACATAAGCCAAAACAATAAATCAAATAAACAAACAACTACGTGGTGCACATGCACAAACACAAAATTATATCCCACAAACACAGGTGGGAAAAATATTTACTTAAATATGATCCCCAATTAGAGACAACGAATACCAGCTGCCTCTAATTGGGAATCATACAAAACACCAACATAGGAAACATAAACTAGAACACAACATAGAAATATTAAACCAGAATACCCCCTAGTCACGCCCTTACCTCCTACACCATAGAGAAACAAGGGCTCTCTATGGTCAGGACGTGACACATTACTTTTCTGGCCCCCCTTTCTCTTTATTTTCAACTCTCCTTTTGCAGCTTTTGTCTTATTGAATTAAACTTCGACAATGTCCATTTTGCCTCCGTGGATTGATATCTTTTTCTGCCCGTTCCCAAAAGCATTATTTGGCGATTGGCTGTGTAGGCAATTCGGTACATGTACAGTTAAGCACTGAAGCTTAGCTTTATGCACTAATACCAGATAGCCTAAAGTAATGAAAGAAAAACCTCAATATAGACTATATAAATTGCACAATAATTACACATTTATGGACTATTTAAGGTATTGTTTCTATTTATTTAACCTGCCCGCCCACCCACGCGCCCTTCAGCCACACAATATTTAATGACCCTAATCCCGTCCGCCCCGCGGATTTAACCGCAGAGACTGCGGGTTATGAGTCAACCCGCACATCACTAACTTGCGACATACACCTAGCTTCTTGAAACGGGTCACATCTGTTTTTTGTTTGGGTACCGTGAAGAAACCCATAGTGGTGTGTCTTGTTGGGTATGTATGTCTGTTTGAAGTGTATGCGTATACACTAAACAAAAATATAAACGCAACATTTAAGGTGTTGTTTTCATGAGCTGAAATAAAAGATCCCCGAAATTTTCCATACACACGAAAAGCTTATTTCGATAACATTTTGTGCACAAATTTGTTTACATCCCTGTACTGTAAGTGAGCATTTCTCCTTTGCCAGGATAATCCATCCACCTTGGCAGGTGTGGCATACCAAGAAGCTGATTAAACAGCAAGATCATTACACAGGTGCACCTTGTGCTAAGGACAATAAAAGGCCACTCTAAAATGTGCAGTTTTGTCACACAACACAATGCCACAGATGTCTCAAGTTTTGAGGGAGCGTGCAGTTGGCATGCTGACTGCAAGAATGTCCACCAGAGCTGTTGCCAGAGAATTGAATGTTAATTTGTCTACCATAAGCCGCCTTCAACGCCGTTTTAGAGAATTTGGCCGTATGTCCAACCAGCCTCAAAACCACAGACCTCGTGTATGGCGTCGTGTGGGTGAGCGGTTTGCTGACGTCAACGCTGTGAACAGAGTGCCCCATGGTCTCGGTGGGGTTATGGTATGGGGGGCAGGCATAAGCTACGGTCAACAAACACAATAGCATTTTATCAATGGCAATTTGAATGAACAAATCGTGACGAGATACTGAGGCTCTGGATCGACTTGTACGACAGCGGTTTCCAGTTCCCATGTGACTCTGCATGAGGCAAATGGTGGTTACACCCGATACTGACTGGTTTTCTGTGACCAGTAGATGCATATCTGTATTCCCAGTCATGTAAAATCCATAGATTACGGCCTAATTTATTTATTTCAATTGACTGATATCCTTATATGAACTTTAACTCAGTAAAATCATTGAAATTGTTGCATTTCTATTTTTGTTCAGTATAGATTATACAAGTAGTTAAGTATTTTCAATACACAAATGTTTCTTAAGACTAGAAAATAAGAAGTACATTTCTCCTCTACCCTCAACCATGAAAGACTATCATGCATGTTGTTGATGTTAGTTCTGTGAGTGCTGTTAAGGGCAAGGTGTGCTTCTTTGTTTTGCGGCAGCTGGAGCTTTGCTAGGTCTTTTTTTGCTGCACCTGACCATATTACCTGTCAGTAATCAAGATGGGACAAGCTCAGAGCCTGAACAACTAGTACAGTTGATCTTTGATCTCTGCATCAAAAAATTCTGAGCATCTTTTTATAACAGGCATACTGTACCTATTCCCATCTTCACAACAACTTTGTCAATATGACTTGACCATGATAACTGACCATCCAATGCTACTCCTCAGAGTTCAGCTTCTTCAACTTGTTCAATGGTCACACTCTTTATGCACAACTCCAGTTGAGGTTTAGGTCTAAGAGAATGCTTTGAACCAAATACAATGCTTTTGGTTTTAGATGTATTTAAGACCAGTTTATTGTTAATTACCCATTCAGACACTGACTGTAACTCCTTGCTAAGAGTCTCAGTAAGCTCATTGGATGTAGGTGCTGATGTGTAGAGTGTGCAGTCATCAGCATACATAGTCATTTTATCTTCTTTTAAGACAAGTGGCAAATCATTTGTAAAAATACAGAACAGTAATGCCCCAAGGCAACTGCCCTGAGGGATACCGCACTGTATATATCTGATGTTAGAGAAGCTTTCATTGAAGAATACTCTCTTAGTTCTACTGGATAAGTAACTCTCCAACCATGTGATGGCAAGTGATGTAAAGCCATAACAAGTGAGTTAAAAAATTAAATAATGATCAATAACATCAAAGGCTGTAATCCTTTTTTGTTGTTGTCAATCAGTCATCTGAGTCAGTGCAGTACGAGTTGAGTGCCCTTCCCTTCCCATATCCATGCTGAAATCAGTAGTTAACTTATTCTTTGAAAAATGCATCGTATTTGTTCAACACTATTTTCTCCATCAGTTTACTAAAAACAGGCAGCAAACTGATTGGGCGGCTGTTAGAGCCAGCAAAGAGTGCTTTACTATTTTTAGGTAGTGGAATTACTTTAGCTTCCTTCCACACCTGTGGACACACACACTCCTTTAGGCTTTGGTTAAAGTTTCCCATCTAGGTTGTCTATACCTGGTGGCTTATCAGTGGTCTAAGTCACTGCATCTCAGTGCAAGAGGCGTCACTACAGACACCCTGGTTCGAATCCAGGCTGTATCAAAACCGGCCGTGATTGGGAGTCCCGTAGGGCGGCGGACAATTGGCCCAGGGTTGTCCGGGTTTGGCCGGTGTAGGCCGTCATTGGAAATAAGAATTTGTTCCTAATGGACTTGCCTAGTTAAATAAAAGATGAAAGAGTCATTGAAATGATTGGCTATACTGTTTTGTTATAAATGACCCATCAACTTCAATGCACGATGGAGAGGAATTTAGTTGTTTTCTGCTCATAATATCATTTACATTTTTTTCCCATAGTTTTTTGTCATTTATCTTGTTTTGGTAATATAATTTCTTCTTTGTTTTTTTAAGTTTAGTCACAACATTTTTCAATTGACAGTATGTCAACCAATCAACTGAGCAGCCTGACTTGTTTGCCACCTTTTTTGCTAAATTTCTTTGAACCACACAATTATTAAATTCATCATCGATCCAGGGGGCGCTAACAGTTCTCACAGGTGCATGTTTATCAACAATTGGCAACAATAATTTGACAAATAGTCCAAGTACTGCATCTGGATTTTCCTCCTTATACACAATAGACCAACATATACTTTGTTTACATCTTCAGCAAAAGAGAGCTGAGAAATATTTTGTATGATCTCTTATAAATAACTTTAGGCCCTGCCTTTTTGTACTTTGGCTTTCCTTGTTAATGCCACAATGTTATGGTCACTATAGCCAATGGGAACTGATATTGCTTATGAGCAAAACTGTAGAGCATTTGTGAAGATATGATCAATACAAGTGGAAGTAACAGATCCAACACTATTGGTGTACTCTAGTTGGTTAAGTGATAATCTGGGTACTGTTAAAGGCGTTAGTCACAGTAAGAAGCAATCTAAACACACAATACCCAATGACAAAGTGAAAACAGGTTTTTAGAAATTCCTACACATTTATTAAAAATTAAAAACAGAAATACCTTATTTTCATAAGTATTCAGACCCTTTGCTATGACACTCGAAATTGAGCTCAGGTGCATCCTGTTTCCATTGATCATCCTTGAGATGTTTCTGCGACTTCATTGGAGTCCACCTGTGGTAAATTCAATTGATTGGACATGATTTGGAAAGACACACATCTGGCAAAATAAGGTCCCACAGTTGACAGTGCATGTCAGAGCAAAAACCAAGCTATGAGGTTGAAGGAATTGTCCATAGAGCTCCGAGACAGGATTGGTTCGGTACAGATTTGGGAAAGGGTACCAAAACATTTCTGCAGCATTGAAGGTCCCCAAGAATACAGTGGCCTCCATCATTAGTAAATGGAAGAAGTTTGAAGCCAACAAGACTCTTCCTAGAGCTGGCCGCCCGACCAAACTGAGAAATTGGGGGAGAAGGGCCTTGGTCAGGGAGGTGACCTTTATGGTAGAGTGACCAGACGGAAGCCACTCCTCAGTAAAAAGGCACATGACAGCCCGCTTGAAGTTTACCAAAAGGCACCTAAAGAGTCTGACTATGAGAAACAAAATTCTCTGGTCTGATGAAACCAAGATTGAACTCTTTGGGCTGAATGCCAAGCATCACGTCTGGAGGAAACCGCAGCATCATGCTGTGGGGATGTTTTTCAGTGGCAGGGATTGGGAGACAAATCAGGATTAAGGGAAAGATGAAAGGAGCAAAGTACAGAGAGATCCTTGATGAAAACCTTCTCCAGAGCGCTCAGGACCTCAGACTGGGGCGATGGTTCACCTTCCAACAGGACAATGACCCTAAGCACACAGTCAAGACAATGCAGGAGTGGCTTCGGGGCAAGTCTCTGAATATTCTTGAGTGACCAAGCCAGAGCCCGGACTTCAACCCGAAAATAACTGTGCAGCAACACTCCCCATCCAACCTGACAGAGCTTGAGAGAATCTGCATAGAAGAATGGGAGAAACTCCCCAAATACAGGTGTGCCAAGCTTGTAGCGTCATACCCAAGAAGATTTGAGGCTGTAACTGCTGCCAAAGGTGCTTCAACAAAGCAAAGCTGTCATCAAGGCAAAAGGTGATTACTTTGAAAAATCTAAAATCTCAAATATATTTTGAATTGTTGAACACTTTTTTGGTTACTAAATGATTCCATATGTGTTATTTCATAGTTTTGATGTCTTCAATATTATTATACAATGTAGAAAATAGTAAAAATAAAGAAAAACTCTGGAATGAGTGTCACGCCCTGACCGTAGAGAGCTTTTTATGTCTCTATTTTGGTTTGGTCAGGGTGTGATTTGGGTGGGCATTCTATGTTCATTTTCTATGTTTTGTATTTCTTTGTGTTTGGCCGGGTGTGGTTCTCAATCAGAGGCAGCTGTCTATCGTTGTCTCTGATTGAGAATCATACTTAGGCAGCTTTTTCCCACCTGTGTTTTGGTGGGTAGTTGTTTTCTGTTTTGTGTCTGCACCAGACAGAACTGTTTTGTGTTGTTCCATTTTGTTATTTTGTTCTCAGTGTTCAGTTTAAATAAATATCATGAACACTTACCACGTTGCGCTTTGGTCCGATCCTTCTTCATCCGACGACCGTTACAATGAGTTGGTGTGTCCAAACTTTTGACTGGTACTGTGTATATATATACATATTTACACTACCGGTCAAAGGTTTTAGAACACCTACTCATTCAAGGGTTTTTATTTATTTTTACTATTTTCTACATTGTAGAATAATAGTGAAGACATCAAAACTATGAATTAGTAACCAAAAAAGTGTTTAACAAATCAAATCAATTTTATATTAGAGAAGCTTCAAATAGCCATCCTTTGCCTTGATGACAGTTTTGCAAACTCTTGGCATTCTCTCAACCAGCTTCACCTGGTATTCTTTTCCAACAGTCTTGAAAGAGGTCCCACATATGCTGAGCACTTGTTGTCTGCTTTTCCTTCACTCTGCGTACTGACTCATCCCAAACCATTTCAGTTTGGTTGAGGTCGGGGGATTGGGGAAGCCAGGTCATCTGATGCAGCACTCCATCAATCTCTTTCTTAGTAAAATATCCCTTACACAGCCTGGAGGTGTGTTGGGTCATTGTCCTGTTGAAAAACAAATGATAGTCCCACTAAGCCCAAACCAGATGGGATGGCGTATCGCTGCAGAATGCTGTGGTAGCCATGCTGGTTAAGTATGCCTTGAATTCTAAATAACTCACAGACAGTGTCATTAGCAAAGCACCCCCACACCATAACACCTCCTCCTCCATGCTTTACGGTGGGAAATACACATGCGGAGATCATCAATTCACCAACACCGTGTCTCACAAAGACACGGCGGTTAGAACCAAAAATCTCCAATTTGGACTCCAGACCAAAGGCCAAATTTCCACCGGTCTAATGTCCATTGCTCGTGTTTCTTGGCCCAAGCAAGCTGGTCTTCTTTTTGGTGTCCTTTAGTAGTGGTTTCTTTGCAGAAATTCGACCATGGTCTGATTCACAGTTGATGTTGAGAGGCGTCTGTTACTTGAACTCTGTGAAGCATTTATTTGGGCTGCAATTTCTGAGGCTGGTAACTCCACTGAACTCATCCTCTGCAGCAGAGGTAACTCTGGGTGTTCCATTCCTTTGGCGGTCCTCATGAGAGCCAGTTTCATCATAGCGCTTCATGGTTTTTGCGACTGCACTTGAAGAAACTTTCAAAGTTCTTGACATTTTCCGGATTCACTTCATGTCTTAAAGTAATGATGGACTGTCGTTTCTCTTTGCTTATTTGAGCTGTTCTTGCCATAATATGGACTTGGTCTTTTACCAAATAGGGCTATCCTCTGTATACCCCCCCACCTTGTCACAACACAACTGATTGGCTCAAACGCATTAAGAAGGCACACCTGTTAATTGAAATGCATTCCAGGTGACTATCTAATGAAGCTGGTTGAAAGAATGCCAAGAGTGTGCAAAGCTCTCATCAAGGCAAAGTGTGGTTATTTGAAGAATCTCAAATATAAAATATATTTTGATTTGTTTAACACTTTTTTGGTTACTATATGATTCCATATGTGTTATTTAATAGTTTTGATGTCTTCAATATTATTCTACAGTGTAGTAAATAGTACAAATAAAGAAAAACTTTTGACCGGTAGTGTACATAGCAACACTTCCCCTGTAGAAATTCCTGTCTTTTCAATAGATGTTACAGTATATCCTTGTATTCTTACTGCCATATCAAATGTGTTGTCTAAGTAAGTCTCAGAAATGGTGAATGTATTAATATTTTCTAATATTAGCAAATTACTCATCTCATGAACTTTGTTTCTGAGGCTACAAAAATTTATATGAGCTAACTTGAACCCTTTCCTGGGTAGCTTATCTAAAACTGAACTCATAATGGTAAGAGGTTTTATTTCTAATAATTATATTTCTGATAATAACAAAGAATAGATGCCTTCCCTGGTTTAGCTCGGCTGCAGCAGGGTGCTCTATTCTTCGTGCCAATTCTGCATAGCTGTCTTACTGAACTTTTTTGGTTGGTTTCTTCTGATTGGGATCTTGTCCTGTTATCATGGGGGGGGGGGGGTGAGGATTGTGCTGTCCACTCTGGAAGAGGCCCGATGGTGCAGGGCGGTGTTTCCCCCTCTTCGGATGGGTCATGAAGAAATGCATGATAGGATTCTTTGTCTAGGCTTTCAGCATATAGCAGTATGGTGGTGTGTAGCATTAGAAAACAGTCTTTGTTCTTCTCACTCAAAACGATATCTTTGAGGAGACTGAGGTCTATAAATTTGAATATTTTAGTTGACTTAAAGTGCAGGTGCGATTGTGTCATACTTTTTGGTGTCAATTTGACATCATTAGGCACTAATGATCTGTTTCTTTTATCCCAACTAATCCACAACTAGGTAATCACATCTTTACACTACTTCTCTATCTGCATTGTTGTGAACATCCTGCTTTATGGAACAACCTCTTGGTTCTTTCTCTGAACTTCCCCTTAACTCTTTCCCCTCCAGACACACCTTCTGGCAGTACCGTAAGGAGAACCCTCAGTCCCGTGTGGGGGAGCCTCCTCCCGACGGCTTGCCGGGCTTCAACAGTGGAGTGATGCTGCTGGACCTAGGGGCCATGCGGACCTCGGCCCTCTACAACCAACTCCTGGAGCCCAGAAACGTGGCCCAGCTGGCTGACCAGTACCACTTCAGGGGCCACCTGGGAGACCAGGACTTCTTCAGCATGATCGGCATGGAACACCCAGGGCTGTTCCACCAGTTGGCCTGTGGCTGGAACCGCCAGCTGTGTACCTGGTGGAGGGAGCATGGATACGGGGACGTGTTCCAGCTCTATTACCGCTGTGAGGGGCCAGTGTATATCTACCATGGAAACTGTAATACGCCCATACCCGATGACTGAGTTGGGACCTCGTAATGTGTTTCCCTAAATGGTGGGTCTGTTTTGTGGTTAACTCATTGGAAGTTGTGGCTCAAGACTGGGTTCTGGAGAGAAAGAAGATATTAGCTACACAACTTTCTGGGTCACAACAAAACTCCAAAAAAAGCCTTAGTTTGGCCATGTGGCAACAAAAGTTTTGGAACCAAAACCATTTCTGTACTGTACCACTGCTACTGTAAACATTGCTCCCACTCCTGCCCCCTGCTGGACAGGTGTGCAATACAGTCAGTACAAGGCATCTCACTCACTCCATTAATGTCAAGTGATGCTAATGATAAACGTGGAGCATAAAGAGACCTTGCTGGTGAAAATTGCCGAATGCCATACTTTGTTCTCTCAGTTCACTTTTTGGAACATTTAACATTCTTGAAAAATGTTGGACTGTGGTATAAAAAAGAATGGTTAGCATGCATAAGAGAAAATGGCAAACCTTCACCAACAAAAATAACTCTTGACATTGAAAATTCCTGACAAACTGTAATAATACCCTGGCGTAATGTATGAGAGAATATGAGCTCATTAGTGTGAGTATTTTATCTGTGCTAATGTGTTTGCTGTGTATCATGGTAGTCTGTCTGGATTTGTCTGTCTTTCTCTTTTCTCCCTCTAATCAGCGCAAGATTAGGTGAGGGTTAATAATCAGTGCTCATTCACTGCCCGCCCCGGAGTAGTGAACTACATGTAGTTCAACTAGTGATTTAACTACATTTTGCAGTAGGTTGGTGGTAGTTTAACTAAATTCAAATCTTGGTAGTGTTTTCAGTAGTTAATTACTTGTTTTGCTATGTAGGGATGTAGATAACTACTGGAATTACACACTAGTTCTTTTGCAAAAATAAAATATATGTGCTGTATGCAATCATTTCATTTCTTTTACAAAGCATCAGACCTGCGTAAATCTCACTTGAAACATATTTTTTGTGTTAAATAGGCAAATTTACACCTTCTGGTTGCATATCACCCCAAAGTGTAGTCTATGGCATTTTAAGATTTTTTCATCTAGTAGTGTGGATGTAGTGAAGTACTTTTTCAAAGTAACTTTAGTTAACCTCACTAGGGTATGTGTGACGGTAGCGTCCCACCTTGTCAACAGCCAGTGAAACTGCAGGGCGCCAAATTCAAAACAACAGAAATCCCATAATTTAAATTCCTCAAACATACAAATATTTTACACCATTTTAAAGATATACTTGTTGTAAATCCAGCCAAAGTGTCCAATTTCAAAAAGGTTTTACGACGAAAGCACACCAAACGATTATGAAAAAGACAGACATTTTTCCAGCCAAAGAGAGGAATAACAAAAAGAGATAAAATTAATCACTAACCTTTGATCTTTATCGGATGACACTCATAGGACTTCACGTTACACAATACATGTATGTTTTGTTTGGTAAAGTTCATATTTATATCCAAAAATCTGAGTTTAGGCGGGACGCTACTGTCTCACTTGGCCAAAAGCCAGAGAAAATGCAGAGCGCCAAATTCAAATTAATTACTATAAAATGTACTATAAAAATCTAACTTTCATTAAATCACACATGAAAGATACCAAATTAAAGCTACACTGGTTGTGAATCCAGCCAACATGTCCAGCCAACAGAATTCAAATAGGCTTTTCGGCGAAAGCAAACAATGCTATTATCTGAGGATAGCACCATTGTAAACAAAGAGAGAGAAGCATATTTCAACCCTGCAGGCGCGACACAAAACACAGAAATAAAAATATAATTCAGGCCTTACCTTTGACGAGCTTCTGTTGTTGGCACTCCAATATGTCCCATAAACATCACAAATGGTCCTTTTGTTCGATTAATTCCGTCGATATATATCCAAAATGTCCATTTATTTGGCGTGTTTGATCCAGAAAAACACTGGTTCCAAATTGTGAAACTTGACTACAAAATATCTCAAAGGTTACGTGTAAACTTCGCCAAAAAATGTCAAACTACTTTTGTAATACAACTTTAGGTATTTTTTTACGTAAATAATCAATCAAATTGAAGACGGGATGATCTGTGTTCAATACAGGATTAAAACCAACTGTAGCTAGCTTTCTGTTCACACGCTTCTAACAAACAGGACACTTCAAGTGACCCTCCTTCAAGATGGCCGTACTTCTTCATTACACAAAGGAATAACCTCAACCAATTTCTAAAGACTGTTGACATCCAGTGGAAGAGGTAGGAACTGCAAGAAGGTCCCTTAGAAATCTGTTTTCCCAATGAAAACCATTGAAAAGACAGTGACCTCAACAACAAAAAAATCTGAATGGTTTGTCCTCGGGGTTTCACCTGCTAAATAAGTTCTGTTATACCCACTGACATGATTCAAACAGTTTTAGAAACTTCAGAGTGTTTTCTATCCAAATCTACCAATAATATTCATATCTTATCTTCTGGGGATGAGTAGCTGGCAGTTTAATTTGGGCATGCTTTTCATCCAAAATTCCGAATGCTGCCCCCTACCCAAGAGAAGTTAAGTGAACTATATTTTTCTTAAGGGTAGCTTTAGTGTAGTTTAACTCATTGCAGTGTGAAGTAATTGGTAGCTTGGTAAACTATATTTTTAGAGTAGCTTCCCGAACACTGTTGTTTACCAATGCTGGACTCTTCTCTGGCAGGGTGAGTGGGCAGAGGGGGAGGGGAGAGGGCGGTACAGGTGAGGGATGATGGGCTACACATACAGATGCTTGGCCCACACACAAACATACACATTTTCGAGTGGGATTTAGCCATCATTGTAACTACATATTGACCCAGTTTTGTATTTGTCTCTGTGTTACCTGGAGCTGACGTTAATATATATGCCATTTACCAGATGCTTTTATCCAAAGCAACTTATTCATGTGTGCATACATTTTACATATGGGTGGTCCCGGGAATCTAACTCACTATCCAGGCATTGCAAGCTCCATACTCTACCCACTGAGCTACAGAGAGTAGAAGAAACCCCACTCGGGAACTTTGATATGCCAGTAGAGCAGGCTTCCCCGACTGGCGGCCCGTGAATTTATTTGCCGTCACAAATTTTCTGAGCAAATCATTTTTTTATTGTTAGACATAAAAGGCAGTAAAAACGCCAGCAAAGGAGCTCCAAGTGATAACATTTTTAGACATCTGTTCCAAAGTATTCCAACAAATAATAGAGAGATATGTGATTGTATACAAATGGAAGCAAGGTTTGAAATTATTATGTTTCAGTCAAATATTATATCAGTTTGGGCTTCTTGCAGTCAATTTGCAGTTATTTACTAATTATTTGTAAGTTACAGACACAGTTTAATCTCCCATGTTATTGTAATGGTGAGAGGTTAGCATGACACACTACATTATTTATCATTAATTTCTATTGGGCACAAAATAATCTGAAACACGACCAAAACAAACATCAAATGCATCCAACAAATTCGTAGTCACAAGCTTAATGTAGTCATTGCGTGCTATGAATATGGGACAAAATACTTAACTTATGTATAAAAGTCCTGTAATTTCTAAAATGTTCACCCGATATGGATGAAAATCCACTCAAATTAAAGCTGCAGTTCAACCTCTTAGTTATTGTACCATTTCAAATCCAAAGTGTTGGAGTACAGAGCCAAAGCAACAAAACATTTCACTGTCCCAATACTTTTGAAGCTCACTGTACATAAGTCATCTGAAGGAAAGCTAATGAGGTCACTCTTTTTTTGGATTTGGTCCATTGTATGTAGCCTGCGAGTCTATAGAGCAGACTAAGTACAGTTGAACCTAGCAATCAGCCTGCAGGTAAGAGGAATCGACTGCTCTGACACATCAACCTGTGTACAGTGTGTTGTGCTGCCAGATCATATCAAGGTTAATAGGGATGGTCCCGTGTGGCTCAGTTGGTAGAGCATGGCGCTTGCAACGCCAGGGTTGTGGGTTCATTCCCCACGGGGGGACCAGGATGAATATGTATGAACTTTCCAATTTGTAAGTCGCTCTGGATAAGAGCGTCTGCTAAATGACTTAAATGTAAATGTTAAGGATAAGCCACTCCAGACTTGTCAATGCACTCCAGAACATATAGAATAAAATGCAATAGGAGAGGTCATCTGCTGTTGTATGATGACGGAGCCAAAGTCATGTCTTTTTTTAATTTGTTGAGTGAGACTGAATCACTTGTATTTTGTGTTGTTTTTTGTGCTTGTCAAGTTAACGTCTAGTTTTGGCTCTGGGTTATGTCATTTAAATGTGTTTGTGTTGCTGCTTTTGTACTGTACTTTTTTTGTTTTTGAAAGGTTAACCATTGTCTCATTTAGGTTATGTGGATATGCATATGATTATTAGCTGTGTTCTGTTGTATTGTGGTAGTGTCAGTGCCACTCGTTTGTGTCATATTGTGCAATGAAATTTCAAAGGGAAGGGGTTCAGAAGACCCAACTATACTTTCTCTCAAGTGTCTTTAAATTATCTGGCTGCATTCCAAACCACTGAATGGCTGCAAATGCTCCTGTATTGAATGTAGAAACCCCAAAATGTTATGTTTTCTTCAAGGGCATATTCAGCAAAAACGGGTACTCAACACAATGAACATATATGCACTACGTACTGTATTTTGTTTTAAATCGCAATAATGCAATCTGTGCACAGCATTTTCATAACCGGTCTCCTCGAAGATATCACTTTAACATTGACTGACAAGGAGTATGTCATATTTCTATTCCGCATTCTTCTCTACATTGAATGGGTAACCACGTTGTCACTTCTGATACTTCTCTGTAACATTTACCTTTGCCATCTTGAAAGGATCTCTAATCAGTCTTTCACGTACCTTGGTTTTTATAATATTTGCTGAATAAATCATCAAAACATTTTGGACATTTGTGTTTCATGCTATCGTAATGCTAAATTAAAGTAACATTATGAATAGAGTAGATAATCTGTTTCATGTGAAATTCAGACAAAGGCCTTGTCCCAAATCGACAAGGATGCTGCCTTTTTGTGGCCACATTTCAAGGCAGGACTAAAGAGAATAAGGTGCATTTTGAAGGGCGATTTTGAAGTCCGCTTCCAATGTGTCTTTCGCCATGTAGGATATTCATAAATGGCAGAATCTGATTATACTTTTTTGCAAAGTAGGTTGTTTTGTTTATTTTAGTTAGTATTATGAATATATTTAGCATTTTGGGATCTTTTTATTTTCATCTCGCACATTCAAAGTTTGTTTGCGTGTACCGCCAGAAAGAAGAAGAGGAGGAAGAAGAAATGAATGGCTGACAAAAGTCCCCGCTTCAGAGAACATTTAACAGAGAGCATATGGAATAACTTTGTCAAATGTGAGTATAATGTTTGTGCTAACAAAATTATTTTAAAATATTCAACAAATTCCTTTATTATTACGTTTTTTTTATTCAATCATTTGAACATACAACGCCATGTTTTCTTTTATCAGCCCACTAGCCAAGCTAGCTATCCAGCTAACAATTTACACAATGATCTAATGTTCGTTGCTAGCTGGCTAGCAAGAAATCTCATCCAAATGAGTTTATCAGCTCTTTAGATGAACAACTAAACTGACTAATTGTGAATTCAGGAATGTTTAAATTATGAAGGCCTGGAATATTTTTAAATCCTGGTGAACTTGCTAGCCAGCCAATGACAAATGTAGCAAATATGTTTTTCAATATGTTTATAGGGACTCAAGATGGCAACTGAACTGATAGCTAGTTCACTTCACTTAATTTGCAAACACATTCCTGACTGGTTTGTAAGTTAGAATTTTTAAAATCATTAGCTGATTAAAAACATAAGAAATGCATCTAGCTGCAGTTCTGCTCAATCGAGGCTTAATAGGTAGCCAAGTCATTTGTGTATTGATTCTTACATTGTTTCATATGTACCACAATGGTAGATGAAATAAGTAACATTTATGATTAGAGTAGATTAGAAGAAAATCTGTTTCATGAGAAATTCTGGAAATATAACCTGTGAAAAACCTCCAGGTTGATGACGCAAGACTTATAAATGTCATAGTCAGCAGTAAATCCTTTGATTGATTTAGCAGTATATGAGTTTTGTCAACTAGCCAGTACATCACACCACTCTCAGAAAAGACATTGGCTCATGGTGTCTCCAGGAAAGTCCTATATTCTAGTTCTAACTCAATAGTGTCACTTTTCATACCTCTCTGTTGCTTCATGTCAGGCGCTACACAGATTATCTGTGATGACAGGGTGTCGTGTGCCTCTAAACAACAGTTGTGGGTGTGAGAGAGACATTACCTATTTCAGTCACTTTACTCCCACACATGCATTTCCCTCATCCCAAAGTGCTAGTCGCTTGGTAGCATCTCTGTACGGCCATTCCACACAGATCAACAACCAGTAACCTTGCCTTCCAACCTGTAGAGTAAGGTGAATTTCACAAGCCGTTTCCTACAGTAGGGGAAGTGGGGTTAGTTGAGCTACCCCTTGATTCTAGGAAACCATAAACAAAATTAATATTGTGACTAAATATTAAGGAAGAGGTCATCATTTCATGGAGTCTGTGAAGGAATAAGCTACATGGAAAAAGTGGTAAGCAAGTTAGGTCTGTAGAATAGTGAAAACTCACTTTGTCTGAGGATCAAAGATAATTAGTGTAGGGGTCTATGACCCTACTATTGTCCCGGGTTTGTGGCTGTCTAGATCCCTGCTGTTTGTTGTTTTCAATCTTTCCTGTGACCTGCTCTGTCTGTATCACACGTGAAGGATCTTTTAAATGAAAAAAAAGAGTTCTACAAGCAGTTGTTACAACAAGAAAATACCTTCAAGTGTTTTGTCCAAATACTGATGGATTCAGCTAATAAAAAAATGGACAACCTGACCAGAGAGGTTCAGGACCTGAAGAACAGTTTGCAGTTCTCCCACGGTCAGCTCGATGTGTTGAAACAGGAGAGCGGCAAGTTCTGTGTGTGAATCCAAGATAACCTCGAGGGACAATCAAGGCGGAACAACATGGTTGTGGACGGAATTGCAGAATCTCCACATGAGACCTGGCTGGACTCTGAGGACAAAGTGAGTGAAATGATCTCTGAGAAATTAAAACTGGACCACAGGAAGATTGAGGAGTAGCGCGCCCACAGGACTGGAAACCCACCACCGTCCCAGGTGACAGACCCAGACTGATAGTGGTCTGCTGAATGTATATTTTTTTCTCTTGCTTTGTTTGCTCTTTTCAGTATTATGTCTATCTCTGATAAGCTACCCAGGAAAGGGCTGAAAATAGACCATATTAATTGGTGTGGCCTTAGAAATAAGGTTAATGAAATCAATAACTTGCTGACATCAGATAACATTAATATATTAGCAATTTCTGAGACTCACTTATATAATTAATTTGATGATACAGCAGTAGCAATACAAGGATATAACATCTATAGAAGAGACAGAAATGCTTATGGGGGAGGTGTTGCTGTACAGTTGTGGCCAAAAGTTTTGAGAATGACACAAATATACATTTTCACAGTCTGCTGCCTCAGTTTGTATGATGGCAATTTGCATATTCTCCAGAATGTTATGAAGAGTGATCAGATGAATTGCAATTAATTGCAAAGTCCCTCTTTGCCATGCAAATGAACTGAATGCCCAAAATACATTTCCATTGCATTTCAGCCCTGCCACAAAAGGACCAGCTGACATCATGTCAGTGATTATTTCGTTAACACAGGTGTGAGTGTTGACGAGGACAAGGCTGGAGATTACTCTGTCATGCTGACTGAGTTTGAGTAACAGACTGAAAGCTTCAAAAGGAGGGTGGTGCTTGGAATCATCGTTCTTCCTCTGTCAACCATGGTTATCTGCAAGGAAACACGTGCCGTCGTCATTGCTTTGCACAAAAAGGGCTTCACAGGCAAGGATATTGCTGCCAGTAAGATTGCACCTAAATCAACCATTTATCGGATCATCAAGAACTTCAAGGAGAGTGGTTCGATGGTTGTGAAGAAGGCTTCAGGGTGCCCAAGAAAGTCAAGCAAGCGACAGGACCGTCTCCTAAAGTTGATTCAGCTGCGGGATCGGAGCCCCACCAGTACAGAGCTTGCTCAGGAATGGCAGCAGGCAGGTGTGAGTGCATCTGCACGCACAGTTAGGCAAAGACTTTTGGAGTATGGCCTGGTGTCAAGACGGGCAGCAAAGAAGCCACTTCTCTCCAGGAAAAACATCAGGGACAGACTGATATTCTGCAAAAGGTACAGGGACTGCTGAGGACTGGCATAAAGTCATTTTCTCTGATGAATCCCCTTTCCAATTATTTGGGGCATCCGGAAAAAAGCTTGTCCGGAGAAGACAAGGTGAGTTAAGCATCCTGAGACCATTCATGTGTGGGGTTGCTTCTCAGGCAAGGGAGTGGGCTCACTCACAATTTTGCCTAAGAACACAGCCATGAATAAAGAATGGTACCAACACATCCTCCGAGAGCAACTTCTCCCAACCATCCAGGAACAGTTTGGTGACGAACAATGCCTTTTCCAGCATGATGGAGCACCTTGCCATAAGGCAAGATAACTAAGTGGCTCAGAAAACAAAACATTGATATTTTGGGTCCATGGCCAGGAAACTCCCCAGACCTTAATCCCATTGAGAACTTGTGGTCAATACTCAAGAGGCAGGTGGACAAACAAAAACCCACAAATTCTGACAAACTCCAAGCATTGATTATGCAAGAATGGGCTGCCATCAGTCAGTATGTGGCCCAGAAGTTAAATGACAGCATGCAGGGTGGGTTGCAGAGGTCTTGAAAAAGAAGGGTCAACACTGCAAATATTGACTCTTTGCATCAACTTCATGTCATTGTCAATAAAAGCTTTTGACACTTATGAAATGCTTGTAATTATACTTCAGTATTCCATAGTAACACCTGACAAAAATTTCTGAAGACACTGAAGCAGCAAACTTTGTGGAAATTAATATTTGTGTCATTCTCAAAACTTTTGGCCACGACTGTATATATCAAATCAAATCAAATCAAGTTTATTTTATATAGCCCTTCGTACATCAGCTAATATCTCGAAGTGCTGTACAGACACCCAGCCTAAAACCCCAAACAGCAAGCAATGCAGGTGTAGAAGCACGGTGGCTAGGAAAAACTCCCTAGAAAGGCCAAAACCTAGGAAGAAACCTAGAGAGGAACCAGGCTATGAGGGGTGGCCAGTCCTCTTCTGGCTGTGCTGGGTGGAGATTATAACAGAACTATGCCAAGATGTTCAAAATGTTCATAAGTGACAAGCATGGTCAAATAATAATCATGAATAATTTTCAGTTGGCTTTTCATAGCCGATCATCAAGAGTTGAAAATAGCAAGTCCGGGACAGGTGGCGGTTCCATAACCGCAGGCAGAACAGCTGAAACTGGAATAGCAGCAAGGCCAGGTGGACTGGGGACAGCAAGGAGCCATCACGCCCGGCAGCCCCGACGCACGGTCCCAGGGCTCAGGTCCTCCGAGAGAGAGAAAGAGAGAGAGAAGGAGAGAATTAGAGAGAGCCAAGATTTTCTAAATGTTCATAAGTGACAAGCATGGTCAAATAATAATCAGGAATAAATGTCAGTTGGCTTTTCATAGCCGATCATTAAGAATTGAAAACAGCAGGTCTGGGACAAGTAGGGGTTCCATAACCGCAGGCAGAACAGTTGAAACTGGAATAGCAGCAGGGCCAGGCGGACTGGGGACAGCAAGGAGTCATCATGCCCGGTAGTCCTGACGTATGGTCCTAGGGCTCCGGTCCTCCGAGAGAGAGAAAGAAAGAGAGAAGGAGAGAATTAGAGAGAGCCAAGATTTTCAAAATGTTCATAAATGACAAGCATGGTCAAATAATAATCAGGAATAAAAGTCAGTTGGCTTTTCATAGCCGATCATTAAGAGTTGAACAGGTAGGGGTTCCATAACAGCAGGCAGAACAGTTGAAACTGGAACAGCAGCAAGGCCAGGTGGACTGGGGACAGCAAGGAGTCATCATGCCCGGTTTGCCGTGACGTATGGTCCTAGGGCTCAGGTTCTCCGAGAGAGAGAAAGAAAGAAAGAGAGAACGAGAGAATTAGAGAGAGCATACTTAAATTCACACAGGACACTGGATAAGATAGGAGAAGTACTCCAGGTATAACCAACTGACTCTAGCCCCCCGACACATAAACTACTGCAGCATAAATATTGGAGGCTGAGACAGGAGGGGTCAGGAGACACTGTGGCCCCATCCGATGATACCCCCGGACAGGGCCAACCAGGAAGGATATAACCCCACCCACTCTGCCAAAGCACAGCCCCCACACCACTAGAGGGATATCTTCAACCACCAACTTACAATCCTGAGACAAGGCCGAGTATAGCCCACAAAGATCTCCACCACAGCACAAACCAAGGGGGGGCGCCAACCCAGACAGGAAGATCACGTCAGTAACTCAACCCACTCAAGTGACGCACCCCTCCTAGGGACGGCATGAAAGAGCACCAGTAAGCCAGTGACTCAGCCCCTGTAATAGGGTTAGGGGCAGAGAATCCCAGTGGAGAGAGGGGAACCGGCCAGGCAGAGACAGCAAGGGCGGTTCGTTGCTCCAGAGCCTTTCCGTTCACCTTCACACTCCTGGGCCAGACTACACTCAATCATATGACCTACTGAAGAGATAAGTCTTCAGTAAAGACTTAAAGGTTGAGACCGAGTCTGCGTCTCTCACATGGGTAGGCAGACTATTCCATAAAAATTGAGATCTATAGGAGAAAGCCCTGCCTCCCGCTGTTTGCTTAGAAATTCTAGGGACAATTAGGAGGCCTGCGTCTTGTGACCGTAGCGTACGTGTAGGTATGTACGGCAGGACCAACTCGGAAAGATAGGTAGGAGCAAGCCCATGTAACGCTTTATAGGTTAACAGTAAAACCTTGAAATCAGCCCTTGCCTTAACAGGAAGCCAGTGTAGGGAGGCTAGCACTGGAGTAATATGATCAAATTTCTTGGTTCTAGTCAGGATTCTAGCAGCCGTATTTAGCACTAACTGAAGTTTATTTAGTGCTTTATCCGGGTAGCCGGAAAGTAGAGCATTGCAGTAGTCTAACCTAGAAGTAACAAATGCATGGATTCATTTTTCTGCATCATTTTTGGACAGAAAATTTCTGATTTTTGCAATGTTACGTAGATGGAAAAAAGCTGTCCTTGAAACAGTCTTGATATGTTCGTCAAAAGAGAGATCAGGGTCAAGAGTAACGCTGAGGTCCTTCACAGTTTTATTTGAGACGACTTTACAACCATCAAGATTAATTGTCAGATTTAACAGAAGATCTCTTTGTTTCTTGGGACCTAGAACAAGCATCTCTGTTTTGTCCGAGTTTAAAAGTAGAAAGTTTGCAGCCATCCACTTCCTTATGTCTGAAACACAGGCTTCTAGCGAGGGCAATTTTGAGGCTTCACCATGTTTCATTGAAATGTACAGCTGTGTGTCATCCGCATAGCAGTGAAAGTTAACATTATGTTTTCGAATAACATCCCCAAGAGGTAAAATATAGAGTGAAAACAATAGTGGTCCTAAAATGGAACCTTGAGGAACACCGAAATGTACAGTTGATTTGTCAGAGGACAAACCATTCACAGAGACAAACTGATATCTTTCCGACAGGTAAGATCTAAACCAGGCCAGAACTTGTCCGTGTAGACCAATTTGGGTTTCCAGTCTCTCCAAAAGAATGTGGTGATCGATGGTGTCAAAGGCAGCACTAAGGTCTAGTAGCACGAGGACAGATGCAGAGCCTCGGTCTGACGCCATTAAAAGGTCATTTACCACCTTCACAAGTGCAGTCTCAGTGCTATGATGGGGTCTAAAACCAGACTGAAGCATTTCGTATACATTGTTTGTCTTCAGGAAGGCAGTGAGTTGCTGCGCAACAGCTTTTTCTAAAATTTTTGAGAGGAATGGAAGATTCGATATAGACCGATAGTTTTTTATATTTTCCGGGTCAAGGTTTGGCTTTTTCAAGAGAGGCTTTATTACTGCCACTTTTAGTGAGTTTGGTACACATCCGGTGGATAGAGAGCCATTTATTATGTTCAACATATGAGGGCTAAGCACAGGAAGCAGCTCTTTCAGTAGTTTAGTAGGAATAGGATCCAGTATGCAGCTAGAAGGTTTAGAGGCCATGATTATTTTCATCATTGTGTCAAGAGATATAGTACTAAAACACTTGAGTGTCTCCCTTGATCCTAGGTCCTGGCAGAGTTGTGCAGACTCAGGACAATTGAGCTTTGGAGGAATACGCAGATTTAAAGAGGAGTCCATAATTTGCTTTCTAATTATCATGATCTTTTCCTCAAAGAAGTTCATGAATTTATTACTGCTGAAGTGAAAGCCATCCTCTCTTGGGGAATGCTGCTTTTTAGTTAGCTTTGCAACAGTATCAAAAATAAATTTTGGATTGTTCTTATTTTCCTCAATTAAGTTGGAAAAGTAGGATGATCGAGCAGCAGTGAGGGCTCTTCGGTACTGCACGGTACTGTCTTTCCAAGCTAGTCGGAAGACTTCCAGTTTGGTGTGGCGCCATTTCCGTTCCAATTTTCTGGAAGCTTGCTTCAAAGCTCGGGTATTTTCTGTATACCAGGGAGCTAGTTTCTTATGACAAATGTTTTTCGTTTTTAGGGGTGCAACTGCATCTAGGGTATTGCACAAGGTTAAATTGAGTTCCTCAGTTAGGTGGTTAACTGATTTTTGTCCTCTGACGTCCTTGGGTAGGCAGAAGGAGTCTGGAAGGGCATCAAGGAATTTTTGTGTTATCTGAGAATTTATAGCACGACTTTTGATGCTCCTTGGTTGGGGTCTGAGCAGATTATTTGTTGCGATTGCAAACGTAATAAAATGGTGGTCCGACAGTCCAGGATTATGAGGAAAAACATTAAGATCAAGGCGGTGGCCCGTTCCTGTAGGTTCATGCTCTACAACATCCGCAGAGTACGACCCTGCCTCACACAGGAAGCGGCGCAGGTCCTAATCCAGGCACTTGTCATCTCCCGTCTGGATTACTGCAACTCGCTGTTGGCTGGGCTCCCTGCCTGTGCCATTAAACCCCTACAACTCATCCAGAACGCCGCAGCCCGTCTGGTGTTCAACCTTCCCAAGTTCTCTCACGTCACCCCGCTCCTCCGCTCTCTCCACTGGCTTCCAGTTGAAGCTCGCATCCGCTACAAGACCATGGTGCTTGCCTACGGAGCTGTGAGGGGAACGGCACCTCAGTACCTTCAGGCTCTGATCAGGCCCTACACCCAAACAAGGGCACTGCGTTCATCCACCTCTGGCCTGCTCGCCTCCCTACCACTGAGGAAGTACAGTTCCCGCTCAGCCCAGTCAAAACTGTTCGCTGCTCTGGCACCCCAATGGTGGAACAAACTCCCCCACGACGCCAGGACAGCGGAGTCAATCACCACCTTCCGGAGACACCTGAAACCCCACCTCTTCAAGGAATACCTAGGATAGGATAAAGTAATCCTTCTGACCCCCCCCCCCCCTTAAAAGATTTAGATGCACTATTGTAAAGTGGTTGTTCCACTGGATGTCATAAGGTGAATGCACCAATTTGTAAGTCGCTCTGGATAAGAGCGTCTGCTAAATGACTTAAATGTAAAATGTAAATGTAAGATCTACAACATTTATTCCATGGGACAAAAGTCCAGAGTATGACTGTGGCAGTGAGTAGGTCCAGAGACATGTTGGACAAAACCCACTGAGTCGATGATGGCTCCGAAAGACTTTTGGAGTGGGTCTGTGGACTTCTCCATATGAATATTAAAATCACCAAAAATTAGAATATGATTTGCTATGACTACAAGGTCTGATAGGAATTCAGGGAACTCAGAGAGGAACGCTGTATATGGCCCAGGAGGCCTATAAACAGTGGCTATAAAAAGTGATTGAGTAGGCTGCATAGATTTCATGACTAGAAGCTCAAAAGACGAAAACGTCATCATTTTCTTTTTTGTAAATTGAAATTTGCTATCGTAAATGTTAGCAACACCTCCGCCTTTGCGGGATGCACGGGGGATATGGTTACTAGTGTAACCAGGAGGTGAGGCCTCATTTAACACAGTAAATTCATCAGGCTTAAGCCATGTTTCAGTCAGGCCAATCACATCAAGATTATGATCAGTGATTAGTTCATTGACTATAACTGCCTTTGAAGTGAGGGATCTAACATTAAGTAACCCTATTTTGAGATGTGAGGTATCACGATCTCTTTCAATAATGGCAGGAATGGAGGAGGTCTTTATCCTAATAAGATTGCTAAGGCGAACACCGCCATGTTTAGTTTTGCCCAACCTAGGTCGAGGCACAGACACAGTCTCAATGGGGATGGCTGAGCTGACTACACTGACTGTGCTATTGGCAGACTCCACTAAGCTGGCAGGTTGGCTAACAGCCTGCTGCCTGGCCTGCACCCTATTTCATTGTGGAGCTAGTGGAGTTAGAGCCCTATCTATGTTTGTAGATAAGATGAGAGCACCCCTCCAGCTAGGATGGAGTCCGTCACTCCTCAGCAGGTCAGGCTTGGTCCTGTTTGTGGGTGAGTCCCAGAAAGAGGGCCAATTATCTACAAATTCTATCTTTTGGGAGGGGCAGAAAACAGTTTTCAACCAGCGATTGAGTTGTGAGACTCTGCTGTAGAGCTCGTCACTCCCCCTAACTGGGAGAGGGCCAGAGACAATTACTCGATGCCGACACATCTTTCTAGCTGATTTACAGGCTGAAGCTATGTTGCGCTTGGTGACCTCTGACTGTTTCATCCTAACATCGTTGGTGCCGACGTGGATAACAATATCTCTATACTCTCTACACTCACCAGTTTTAGCTTTAGCCAGCACCATCTTCAGATTAGCCTTAACGTCGGTAGCCCTGCCCCCTGGTAAACAGTGTATGATCGCTGGGTGATTCGTTTTAAGTCTAATACTGCGGGTAATGGAGTCGCCAATGACTAGGGTTTTCAATTTGTCAGAGCTAATGGTGGGAGCCTTCGGCGTCTCAGACCCCGTAACGGGAGGAGTAGAGACAAGAGAAGACTCGGCCTCAGACTCCGACTCACTACTCAATGGGGAAAACCGGTTGAAAGTTTCTGTCGGCTGAATGAGCGACACCGGTTGAGCATTCCAACAGCATTTCCCTCCAGAAGCCATGAGAAAATTGTCCGGCTGCGGGGACAGTGCGGGGGGATTTATACTAACGTTACTATCTGTACTTACTGGTGGCACAGACGCTGTTTCACCCTTTCCTACACTGAAATTACCCTTGCCTAACGATTGCGTCTGAAGCTGGGCTTGCAGCACAGCTATCCTCGCCGTTAGGCGATCATTCTCCTGTATATTATGAGTACAGCGAATGCAGTTAGAAGACATCATGTTAAAGTTACTACTTAGCTTCGGCTGTTGAAGGTGCTGACGAACCATGTCCAGATAAAGCGTCCGGAGTGAAAAAGTTGAATGAGGGAAAAAAGTTGTGATGGAAAAACTAAAAATATAAACGTAAAGTTGTCAGCTAGCAAAGCAAAGCTAGCAAAGTAAAGTTGGCAACAAAACGCACAGCAAAACGCACAGCAACACGTCTATATATTCACAGCCATATCCCTGTAATGGTTAGAGAAGATCTTATGTCAAGTGTTATTGAAGTGTTGTGGTTGCAGGTTCACTTGGCATATCTCAAAATCAAATCAAATCTAAAGCCTTTTCTCCTGGGGTGTTGCTATAGGCCACCGAGTGCTAACAATCAGTATCTAAATAATATGTGAAATGCTTGATAGTGTATGTGATGTAAACAGAGAGGTCTACTTTCTTGGGGACCTGAATATGTAATGTAATCTGGTTCAGGGTATTAATCAACCTACCAGGGTGTTTACAAAAACTACAGGAACACATGTATCGATCAAATTTGTACTAATAGTGAAGAACTTTGTTCTAAAGCTGTATCTGTACCCACGTGGTGTTATTATCAACTCAGCAAAAAAAGAAACGTCCTCTCGCTGTCAACTGTGTTTATTTTCAGCAAACTTAACGTGTGTAAATATTTTTATGAACATAACAAGATTCAACAACTGAGACATAAACTGAACAAGTTCCACAGACATGTGACTAACAGAAATGGAATAATGTGTCCCTGAACAAAGGGGGGGTCAAAATCAAAAGTAACAGTCAGTATCTGGTGTGGCCACCAGCTGCATTAAGTACTGCAGTGCATCTCCTCCTCATGGACTGCACCAGATTTGCCAGTTCTTGCGGTGAGATGTTACCCCACTCTTCCACCAAGGCCCCTGCAAGTTCCCGGACATTGCTGGGGGGAATGGCCCTAGCCCTCAACCTCTGATCCAACAGGTCCCAGACGTGCTCAATGGGATTGAGATCTGGGCACTTCGCTGGCCATGGCAGAACACTGACATTCCTGTATTGCAGGAAATCACGCACAGAACGAGCAGTATGGCTGGTGGCATTGTCATGCTGGAGGGTCATGTCAGGATGAGCCTGCAGGAAGGGTACCACATGAGGGAGGAGGATGTCTTCCCTGTAACGCACAGCATTGAGATTGCCTGCAGTGACAACAAGCTCAGTCCAATGATGCTGTGACACACCGCCCCAGACCATGACAGACCCTCCACCTCCAAATCGATCCCGTTCCAGAGTACAGGCCTCGGTGTAACGCTCATTCCTTCGACGATAAACGTGAATCCGACCATCACTCCTGGTAAGACAAAATCACGACTCATCAGTGAAGAGCACTTTTTGCCAGTCCTGTGTTCCTGGTGTAACTCAGGAAGTTGTTGTTGCAATCCTGTACCTGTCCCGCAGGTGTGATGTTCGGATGTACCGATCCTGTGCAGATGTTGTTATACGTGGTCTGCCACTGCGAGGATGATCAGCTGTCCGTCCTGTCTCCCTGTAGTGCTTTCTTAGGCATCTCACAGTACGGACATTTCAATTTATTGCCCTGGTCACATCTGCAGTCCTCATGTCTCCTTGCAGCATGTCTAAGGCACATTCACGCAGATGAGCGGGGACCCTGGGCATCTTTCTTTTGGTGTTTTTCAGAGTCAGCAGAAAGGCCTCTTTAGTGTCCTAAGTTTTCATAACTGTGACCTTAATTGCCTACTTGCCTTGTAAGCTGTTAGTGTCTTAACGACCATTCCACAGGTGCATGTTCATTAATTGTTTATGGTTCATTGAACAAGCATGGGAAACAGTGTTTAAACTCTTTACAATGAAGATCTGTGAAGTTATTTGGATTTTTACGAATTATCTTTGAAAGACAGGGTCCTGAAAAAAGGGAAGTTTCTTTTTTTGATTAGTTTATATGTATAGGTAAAAAAAGTGAATGGAGGGCTCAGCTCACACAGCACTGGAAAACTCAGCTCACATTCACTCCACATTCACTCTGGAGCTAGTCCCCTGACAGTTATTTTTTATCCATATTTCAATCAGCTTATTATCCATATATCAATCAGCTTAGTATCCATATTTCAATCAGCTTATTATCCACATTTCAATCAGTTAGCTTATTATCCAAATTTCAATCAGCTTAACACATCCTTCCACACTCACACAACCACACACAACTTTCATATTCACTCAGTACTATTCCCAAACACACTCTGTAGTCTCCCTTATTACCCATGTGCATCTTCAACGATTCGCTTGTTGTTTCTTCCTATGCACCATATGTATCTCTTATACATATACAGTATAGTAACACCACATGTTATTGTTAGTGGCTGCAGACCACGTAGACTCTTCTCTTATAAATGCCTACAGACAACTGTCAGCGGGGCTTTCCATGGGACCGTTATGCCCTCACACTAGTCTTCTCATAAGAATAGTTAATAGCCTTCTCTCTATAAGACTATGGGTACCTTTTTATGCATAACTTGCCTTCATTTTATTGGTTTTGTAATTTAAAAAAATATTTTTAACAAATTCATTTAAATTTACTTACTGAAATCAGTTGCCGTCCCTCAATTGTTCGCGGATGATGTGTCTACTCTGGGCAGCTCACAGTAAGGATCAGGGTGGTTCTCGTCCTCTTTTGGTCAGACGGGAATTTCCCGGTTTTCCTCGCAGACCCCCACTGGAAAACTCTGCAGGCAATCATCCTTTTTATGATGCCAAACTTTCATGGAAATTCTACACAGGGACACTCAGTCAACCTTAAATTAATCTTTTTTTATCAGCTTGCTGGAGAGGTTACAACCAATTCAATGCACCATGTACACATGTCGATCAGGAGCTCTACTGGGGCAGCCTTATATACAGGCAAGTTATATTTGCATGATTTAGCTTATTCGTCTTGATAATTAATTCATCATTAACGTTTGCTTCATTCATGTGACCGTCCAGTACTGGGTCATGCATGTGACACCTCACGAGGATTCTTCTCTCTAAGCTGAGACTTTAAAACTGAGATATATTTTGTTCTCAAAACAAGGGTCTGGGAGTACTTGTCACGCCCTGACCGTAGATTGCTTTGTATGTTTCTATTTTTAGTTTGGTCAGGGTGTGATGTGGGTGGGTATTCTATGTTGTAGGTCTAGGTTTTCTATTTCTAAGTGTTTGGCATGGTATGGTTCTCAATCAGAGGCAGCTGTCTATCGTTGTCTCTGATTGAGAGCCATACTTAGGTAGCCTGTTTTCCCACTTTTGTTTGTGGGTGGTTATTTTCTGGTTAGTGTTTGTTGCACCTGTCAGAACTGTTCGTTGGTCGTTTTGTTGTTTTTGTTTTCTTGTATTCATCTTGATTAAAAGTATTATGGATACGTACTGCGCTGCACTTTGGTCCTCCTCTCCTTCTCCCGACGATGTTCGTTACAGTACTGCGAAATGACATACTGATAATGAGGACTCATTCAATCAGTCACTTGCATGAACACAGAATTTGGGTATTAGAAAAGCACAAACATGAAAAATTCCATCACAGTTTCATAATGCTTGATAGTTTTAAGATTATTTTATACATCCGTTGGGGTCTCTTTAAGCTACAATAGGAGGTCCTAAACCTAGCATGAACGTGCATCCTTGTAGCTGTGTGGGCTAATATAGTCTAAATGTTTGCCTTGGGGTAAGTTGAGCCAATGGCCACCGTACCCCATTCAAATGATGATTACATTTGTCAGTTTTATGCATAACTAACGTGAATTCATTTTTTCAATGTGTCATGCATATGATAGTTCATTTTTATTGTTACTGAACAGACATCCTCACACCCCGTGTATACACATGCCTCCCTTGAGGTTCTTGAGAGAGCAGCCAATGTAAGGACCGACGCCAAACAGGAGAAGCAGGTACGGGGAGTCAAACATTTATTCAGGAACAGATATAGAACACGACAGGAACAGCGTCAGCACACGGGAAAACAAGGACATATGACAAACAATCCCGAAGCAGGGAACAGAGCTAGGAAACAGACAGATATAAGGAAGGAAATTACTCAAGTAATTGAGTCCACGTAAGTCTAATGAGCGCTGATGCTCGTGACGGGGAAAGGCAGGTGTGCGTACTGAAGGTGGTGTCGTGTCTTTGGCATCAAGTGAAGACTTATTTTATCAAATCAATTGTCTGTAATTATTATTACGTGATTAAACTAATCATGTAAATGTAAATAACTAGGAAGTCGGGGCACCAAGGAAAATCTTCAGATTACAAAGTTGTAATTTTCCTAATATAACTCTTCAGATATTTTAATATCTGATCAATTAGTCTTCTAATTAATGAAATAGTATTTACCTCACGTTAGTCTCATTCCAAACATCGTAAATTGTTAGTTATCTGCACGAACCCAGCCTTTACTATGAATCATCCATACACCACTTGTCTTAATCATTTATTTACTAACTAAATATTCACAGAAATGCATGAACAAACAACAGTTATAGTTACAAGGAAATTATAGGGGAGGTTCCCCAGTGGGCTAAGCCGATATGACGGCTTGGTGGACAAAGGGAAGTGGGTGTGGACTGAGAAGGGCGGGAAAGACAACGAGTCACTACACAGTTGATAATTATTTTTATTGAAATGCTAATCCTTTGCACATGAATGCTCACTCATTCGGGAATAATTGCAATCAATATATATATTTATGCCCAGTGTGTCATCGTGATCTCTGTTGGAATTATCCATCCTTCTGTTGGAGAGTCAGTTCACCATCGTCTCTCTCTCTGCCTCCCTGAAGATCAAAAGTATTTCGTGGTTAGAATGGATACTTCAGAAATTTTCTCATATAGATGTTTCAGCGGTTGTCGGTTTTTCGCATCCCAGGTTGACATAATTTCTAGCTGCAGACTAGTAATTAGTATCTAAGATTTGCTCTTATTCTGTCAGGATTGATAGTCTCAGAGTTTAACCATTTCCAGCCGTGTAGCCAATGCTCCACGTGGAATGATTAGGAATTCAACAACCATTGTAACCTTAGCTTATACTGTGGTCTAAACTCAACCTGTGCCCCCTCGGTGTCCATCGAGGTACGCGTCGTCTGAAGAGGATTTCTTGAGGAGGGTTTTTTATTTGTAACAGTAGAAAAGTTCTGTTCCATGACGCCAGATCATGTCTGTGCTCACGGGGGCGGGCCAATGACTTAGTTACACTTTAAAGGGAATACAATTCTTTCGCATTAAAGGTTTAACATCATATTACATCATTTCACAAATAGTTTTATCTTTACTCATTCATTTTATACAAGATTTAGATGCAAACCCCATAATTGAGAAAGGTACATATTCAGAGATATAGTCATGTGTGTTTCCTGTCCTCTCTGAGGTCACCAAATGAAACACACTTGTCATACCGTCCCTTAAGTGTCCACGGACCATTCCCACAAGTGGACATTTTATATCAAATCCCTATTTTGGGGATTTAGGAGTACGCCATGTGAAATCCTTTGTTCTCTCTATGTGTCTCTTTCTGCATGGCCAGGCGGAGAGAGTCTCCTCCAAGAATTTACGACCTGAGATAACAGAACCTGGGTGTAGGAGAGAGAGAGAGGGAGGGGGAAGCCACTAGCTATACCCAAAAAGGGCCACGTCATGACAGTGGCTTGAGTGCGTAATGTTGGGGAATCTGGCTCCCTCAAGCACCAGAGGGAGGAAGAGCGTGAGCAGGCGTGACAGCCAAGGAAGTGAGGAAAGGGACCCACTAGGCAAAGACGTCAATTCAACGTTTAATTTCGATTTACATTTGGTTGAGTTTTCAACTAATTTGAATTCAACGTAATTTCAATTAAACATTTTACCATCATTAGATTTAGGTTAAAAGTTGGGTGAAAAAAATACTAAATTCCCTTATGTTGTTCACTTTTTACAAATCCAATCAGTTTTCCACATTGATTCAACTTCATCACATTGATTTTTTAAATAAAAATGATGTGGAAACAATGTTGATTCAACAATTTTTTGCCCAGTGGGGAAGAAGTCCATCCGAGCAGCAGCAAAGGATGAAAACATTTACCTCTGTGAAAGAGAGGCTATGATAGAGTAGTAAAGGCATGCAAGATCTTATCTGATGACATGGAGTCTGAGCTTGCTAAACATGCTAAGAATTTTGCGGACCAGTTTCATGGGCTTAGTAGTCTCGAATGCACATGGAAACAACAGCCCTGTTCCAGACAACTGGTCAAGAAATGGAAGGGTAAGTGATATTGAACAGAGAGAGCTACAGTGACTTCAAAGTCATCACACCCCTTGACTTTTTCCAAATGTTGTTGTTACAGCTCTGAATTTAAAATGGATTAAATTTAGATTTTGTGTCACTGGCCTACACACAACCCCCATAATGTGGAAGTGAATTATGTTTTCAAAATTTTTACAAGTTACTAAAAAATGAAAAGTTTAAATGTCTTGAAGTATTCTACTCCTTTGTTATGGCATGCCTAAATAACTTCAGGAGTAACAATTTTCTTAACAAGTCACATAAGTTACATTGACTCACTGTGTGCAATAATAGTGTTTAACATTATTTTTTTATGACTACCTTATCTCTGTACCCCACACATACAATTATCTGTTAGGTCGAGCAGTGCATTTCAAACACAGGTTCAACCACAAAGACCAGGGAGGTTTTCCAATGCCTTTCAAAGAAGGGCACCTATTGGTAAAAGTGTAAAAAAAAATGAGCAGACATTGAAGATCCCTTTGGTGAAGTTATTAATTCCACTTTGGATGGTGTATCAATACACCCAGTAACTACAAAGATACAGGCTTCCTTCCTAACTCAGTTGCAGAAGAGAAAGGAAACCGCTCATGGATTTCACCATGAGGCCAACGGTGACTTTAAAATTATTCGATTTAATGGCTGTGATCGGAGAAAACTGAGGATGGATCAACAAAATTGTAGCTACTCCACAATACTAATTTCATTGACAGAGTGAAAAGAATGAAGCATGAACAGAATAAAAATATTCCAAAACATGCATCCTGTTTGCAACAATTATTTAAAGTAATACTGCAAAAAATATGGCAAAGCAATTAACTTTTTGTCCTGAATACTAAGTGTTATGTTAGGGGCAAATCCAATACAACATATTACTGAATACCACTCTCCATGTTTTCAAGCAAGATGGCGGCTGCATAATGTTATGGGTATACTTGTAATTGTTAAGGACTGGGGAGTTTTCAGGATTTCAAAATAAATTGAATGGAGCTAAGCTCAGGCAAAATCCTAGTGGAATACCTGGATCAAATAAAAATTTAAAATAAATGTATTTGTCACATGCCGAATACAACAGTTGAAATGCTTACTTACAAGCCCTTAAACAACAATGCAGTTTTAAGAAAAATAGATGAGTAAAAAAATGTAAGTAACAAATAATTAAAGAGCATCAGTAAAATAACAATAGTGAGGCTATATACAGGGGGTACCGGTACAGAGTCAATGTGCGGGGGCATCAGTTAGTCAAGGTAATATGTGCATGTACATTTGGTAGAGTTAAAGTGACTATGCATAGAAAATACACAGAGAGTAGCAGCAGCGTAAAAGGGGGGGGGGGCATTGAAAATAGTCTGGATAGCCATTTGATTAGCTGTTCAGGAGTATTATGGCTTGGGGGTAGAACTGTTAAGAAGTATTTTGGACCCAGACTTGGCGCTCCGGTACCGCTTGCTGTGCGTTAGCAGAGAGAACAGTCTATGACTAGGGTGGCTGGACTCTTTGACAATTTTTAGGGCCTTCCTCTGACACTGCCTGGTATAGAGGTCCTGGATGGCAGGAAGCTTGTCCCCAGTGATGTACCGAGCCATACGCATTACCCTCTGTAGTGCCTTGAGGTCGGAGGCCGAGCAGTTGCCATACCAGGCAGTGATGCAACTAGTTAGGATGCTCTCGATGGTGTAGCTGTAGAACGTTTTGAGGATCTGAGGACCCATGCCAAATCTTTTCAGTCTCCTGAGGGGGAATAGGCTTTGTCGTGCCCTCTTCACGACTGTCTTGGTGTGTTTGGACCATGATAGTTTGTTGTTGATGTGGATACCAATGAACTTGAAGCTCTCAACCTGCTCCACTACAGCCCCGTCGATGAGATTGGGGGCGTGCTCGGTCCTCCTTTTCCTGTAGTCCACGATCATCTCCTTTGCCTTGGTCATGTTGAGGGAGAGATTGTTGTCCTGGCACCACACGACCAAGTCTCTGACCTCCTCCCTATAGGCTGTCTTATTGTTGTCGGTGATCAGGCCTACCACTGTTGTGTCTTCGGCCAACTTATTAATGGTGTTGGAGTCGTGCCTGGCCAAGCAGTCATGAGTGAACAGGGAGGACAGGAGGGGACTGAGCATGCACCCCTGAGGGGCAGCATGGCAGATGTGTTGTTACTTGTTAGGAGCAAGATAAATAAATAAATACAGTATGGGGATGAGGTAGATTGGATGGGCTATTTACAGATGAGCTATGTACAGGTGCAGTGATCTGTGAGCTGCTCTGACAGCTGGTGCTTAAAGCTAGTGAGGGAGGTAAGAGTCTCCAGCTTCAGAGATTTTTGCAGTTCGTTCTAGTCATTGGCAGCAGAGAACTGGAAGGAGAGTTGTTAATCCCACCAAAGTGTTGTTGTTAATCCCACCAAAGTGTCCGATTTCAAATAGGCTTTTCAGCGAAAGCACTACAAACGATTATGTTAGGTCACCACAAAACCACAATAACCACAGCCATTTTTTCCAGCTAAAGATAGCTTCACAAAAACCAGAATAGAGATACAATTAATCACTAACCTTCGATTATTTTCATCCGATGACACTCATAGGACTTCATGTTACACAATACATGCATGTTTTGTTTGATTAAATTCATATTTATATAAAAAAAATCTGAGTTTACATTGAGGCGTTAGATTCACTAGTTGCAAAAACATCAAGTGACTGCATAGCCACATCGTTTCAACAGAAATACTCATCATAAATATAGATGATAATACAAGTTATACACATGGAATTATAGATATACCTCCTCCTTAATGCAACCGCTGTGTCAGATTAAAAAAAAACTTTACGGAAAAAGAAACGCACGCTATAATCTGAGACGGCGCTCAAAAGTAAAACACCACAGCCGCAAAGATGGCGTCAACATAAACAAGAAAATACATGATAAATATTCCCTTACCTTTGATGATCTACATCAGAAAGCACACCAGGAATCCCATGTCCACAATAAATGTTTGTTTTGTTCGAAAAAAATCCGTTATTTATGTCCAAATACCTTTTGTTAGTGCGTTTGGTATACATATCCAAACGCTAATTCTGGTCAGCGTTATATCGGACAAAAACTTCAAAAAGTGATATTACCGGTCGAAGGAACATTTCAAACTAAGTACAGAATCAATCATTAGGATGTTTTTAACATATAGCTTCAATAAAGTTCCAACCGGAGTTTTCTTTCTTGTCTTCGTGAGCAATGGAACGCAAGTGACTACCATGAGGAATAAGCATGATCAGAAAATGGCTGACTGCCAGACACCTGACTGATTCTGCTATCATTCACTCCCACAACACCATTATTATAATTATAATTATATTGATGGTTGACATCTAGTGGAACCCATAGGCAGTGCACAATCATTCATATCTCAAGGTGATTTCATTGGGGACTCTGGTGAATACATACAAGCTCAGATTCCTGACTTCCTGTTTTGATTTCAACTCAGGATTTTGCCTGCCAATATGAGTTCTGTTAATCTCACAGACATAATTCAAACAGTTTTAGAAACTTTAGAGTGTTTTATATCCAATACTACTAATAATATGCAAATATTAGCAACTATGACTGAGGAGCAGGCCGTTTGATATGGGCACCTTTCATCCAAGCTACTCAATACTGCCCCTGCAGCCATAAGAAGTTAAAGGTCTTAATTTTCACTTTTGGATGAATAGCGTGCCCAGAGTGAACTGCCTCCTACTCTGTCCCAGATGCTAATATACTGTATGCATATTATTACTACTATTGGATAGAAAACACTCTGAAGTTTCTAAAACTGTTTGAATGATGTCTGTGAGTATAACAGAACTCATATGGCAGGCAAAAACCTGAGAAAAATCCAAACAGGAAGTGAGAATTCTGAGGCTGGTTGATTTTCAACTCATCGCATATTCAAATCCCAGTAAGATATGGATCTGTTTGCACTTCCTACGCCTTCCACTAGATGTCAACAGTCTGTAGAATGTTGAATGAAGCTTCTACTGTGATGTGGGGCCGGATGGGAGGTGTTTCAGTCAGTGGTCTGGCAGATTGCCAGTTCCTGGTCACGCGCATTCCAAATTATATCGTCTTGCTTTCCATTACTTCTAGAGACACAAAGGAATTCTCCGGTTGGAACGTTATTGAATATTTATGATAACAACATCCTGAAGATTGATTCTCTACTTAGTTTGACAAGTTTATTCGACCTGTAATATAACTTTTTGGAAGTTTTCGTCTGACGTTCGCCTGGATCTGCGCGAGCGTTTGGACATGTGTACTAAACATGCTAGCAAAAGTAGCTACTTGGACATAAGTAATGGACATTATCGAACAAAACAACGATTTATTGTGGAACTAGGATTCCTGGGAGTGCATTCTGATGAAGATCATCAAAGGTAAGGGAATATTTATGATGTAATTTCGTATTTCTGTTGACTCCAACATGGCGGAGAAATGTTGTTATATCTGAGCGCTGTCTCAGATTATTGCATGGTGTGCTTTTTCCGTAAAGTTTTTTTGAAATCTGACACAGCGGTTGCATTAAGAACAAGTGTATCTTTAATTCTATGTAAAACATGTATCTTTCATCAAAGTTTATGATGAGTATTTCTGTTATTTGACATGGCTCTTTGCAATTTCTCTGGATATTTTGGAGGCATTTCTGAACATGGCGCCAATGTAAACCGAGATTTGTGGATATAAATATGCACATTATCGAACAAAACATACATGTATTGTGTAACATGATGTCCTATGAGTGTCATCTGATGAAGATCATCAAAGGTCAGTGATTAATTTTAAGAGCTGTGTTTTTCTGTGGCTATGTACTGACCTAACATAATCGTTTGGTGTGCTTTCGCCGAAAAGCCTATTTGAAATCAGACATGTTGGCTGGATTCACAACATGTGTAGCTTTAATTTGGTATCTTTCATGTGTGATTTAATGAAAGTTAGATTTTTATAGTATTTTATTTGAATTTGGCGCGCTGCATTTTCTCGGGCTTTTGGCCAAGTGAGACAGTAGCGTCCCGCCTAAACTCCGATTTTTGGATATAAATATGAACTTTACCGAACAAAACATACATGTATTGTGTAACATGAAGTCCTATGAGTGTCATCTGATGAAGATCATCAAAGGTTAGTGATTAATTTTAATTATATTTCTGCTTTTTGTTACTCCTCTCTTTGGCTGGAAAAATGGCTGTGTTTTTCTGTGGCTATGTACTGAGCTAATATAATCGTAAGGTGTGCTATCGCCGTAAATCCTTTTTGAAATCAGACACTTTGGCTGGATTAACGAGAAGTTTATCTTTAAAATGGTGTATAATACTTGTATGTTTGAGGAATTTTAATTATGAAATTTCTGTTGTTTTGAATTTGGCGCCCTGCAATTTCACTGGCTGTTGGTTAGGTGGGACGCTACCGTCCCACATATCCCAGAGAAGTTAAAGGTCTCTCATGCATGTTTCAGTGTTACTTGCCTCGAAGCGAGCATAGAAGTAATTTAGCTTTGTCTGGTAGTCTCGTGTCACTGGGCAGCTCGCAGCTGTGCTTCCCTTTGTAGTCTGTAATAGTTTGCAAGCCCTGCCACATCCAACAAGTGTCAGAGCCAGTGTAGTACGATTCAATCTTAGTCATGTATTGACCGCTTTGCCTGTTTGATGGTTCATCAGAGGGTATAGCAGGATTTCTTATAAGCTTCCGGGTTAGAGTCCCGCTCCTTCAGTCTGCTTTCCACCAGAGACTGGGAGATTAATTCACCTTTCTGCAGGACAATAACCTAAAACGCAAGGCAGACAGTGTATGCTCCCAAGTGGCCGAGTTACAATTTTGATTTCAATCTGCTTAAAAATCTTTGGCAAGACCTGAAATTGGTTGTCTAGCAATGATCAACAACCAATTTGACTAGGCTTGAAGAATTTAGGATCATGGGAAAATGGTGTGGAAGGCATATTGCCTCAGGGGGTTGAATACTTATCTAATGTATATGTTCAATTTTTTTTCCCACTCTTTGTGTAGATCGTTGACAAAAATAACAAATCCATTTTAATCCCACTTTGTAGCACAACAAAATGTGGAAAAAGGGGTTGCAGGTGTAAATACTTCCTGAAGGCACTGTATCTGAATGTATTCATGCATTTAATATGTACAATATACCACAACCCCATCCCATAAATTATACTTTGACCTACCAGCACCATCATCAACAGTCACAGGACACCATCACTCACTTCCATCAAAGTTTCTCAATTTACCTTGTCCATATGATCAATTTACCCCATATCCAGGTAAAGTTGTGCCAAGAGACCACTTATTTTGGACAGGATATGTTTTCAAAACTGTTATGTTTACATTAATTCAGATTATATCCAGGGATACACAACATCCTGAAATATACTATATATATACAGTTGAAGTTGGAAGTTTACATACACCTTAGCCAAATACATTTAAACAAAAATGTTCACAATTCCTGACATTTAATCCTAGTTAAAATTCCCTGTCTTAGGTCAGTTAGGATCACCACTTTATTTTAAGAATGTGTTGTATTCTTTATTTCAGAAAAATAGTAGAGAGAATGATTTATTTCCGCTTTTATCTCTTTCATCACATTCCCAGTGGGTCAGAAGTTTACATACAGTCAATTAGTATTTGGTAGCATTGCCTTTAAATTGTTTAACTTGGGTCAAACATTTTGGGTAGCCTTCCACAAGCTTCCCACAATAAGGTGTGTGTCACGATCGTCGTAACGTTGAAGAGAGGAGGACCAAGGCGCAGCGTGAAATGAATACATTCTTGATTTATTTAACGAAGACGAAAATGAAGAACACTTGACAAACTAATACAAAACAATAAACGACGAACGTGAAGCTAATCAAAACTAGTGCTGACACAAACACTACACATAGACAATAACCCACAACCCACAATACAAAACAGGCTACCTAAATTTGGTTCCCAATCAGAGACAACGCAAAACACCTGTCTCTGATTGAGAACCATATCAGGCCAAACACAGAAATAGACAAACCAGACAAACAACATAGAATGCCCACACAGATCACACCCTGACCAACCAAAACATAAAACATACAAAGCAAACTCTGGTTAGGGCGTGACAGTGTGTGAATTTTGGCCAATTCCTCCTGACAGAATTGGTGTAACTGAGTCAGGTTTGCAGGCCTCCTTGCTCGCACACGCTTTTTCAGTTCTGCCCACAAATATTCTGTACGATGAGGTCAGGGCTTTGTGATGGCCACTCCAATACCTTGACTTTGTTGTCCTTAAGCCATTTTGCCACAACTTTGGAAGTATACTTGGGGTCATTGTCCATTTGGAAGACCCATTTGCGACCAAGCTTTAACTTCCTGACTGGTGTCTTGAGATGTTGCTTCAATATATCCGCATAATTTTCCTACCTCATGATGCCATCTATTTTGTGAAGTGCACCAGTCCCTCCTGCAGCAAAGCACCCCCACAACATGATGCTGCCACCCCCGTGCTTCACGGTTGGGATGGTGTTCTTCGACTTGCAAGTCTCCCCCTTTTTCCTCCGAACATAACGATGGTCATTATGGCCAAACAGTTCTATTTTTGTTTCATCAGACCAGAGGACATTTCTCCAAAAAGTACGATCTTTGTCCCCATGTGCAGTTGCAAACCGTAGTCTGGCTTTTTTATTGTGGTTTTGGAGCAGTGTTGTCTTCCTTGATGAGCGGCCTTTCAGGTTATGTCAATATAGGACTCGTTGTCATTGTATGCTACAGCATACAATGACATTCTAGACGATTCTATGCATCCAACTTTGTGGTTTTACTGTGGATATAGCTACATTTGTACCTGTTTCCTCCAGCATCTTCACAAGGTCTTTTGCTGTTGTTCTGGGATTGATTTGCACTTTTCGCACCAAAGTACGTTCATCTCTAGGAGACAGACTGTGTCTCCTTCCTGAGCGGTATGATGGCTGCGTGGTCCCAAGGTGTACAGATGAACGTGGTACATTCGGGTGTTTGGAAATTGCTCCCAATGATGAACCAGACTTGTGGAGGTCTACAATTTTTTTTCTGAGGTCTTTGCTGATTTCTTTAGATTTCCCCATGATGTCAAGTAAAGAGGCACTGAGTTTGAAGGTATGCCTTGAAATACATCCACAGGTACACCTCCAATTGACTCAAATGATGTCAATTAGCCAATCAGAAGATTCTAAAGCCATGACATAATTTTCTGGAATTTTCCAAGCTGTTTAAAGGCACAGTCAACTTAGTCTATGTAAACTTCTGACCCACTGGAATTGTGATACAGTGAATTATAAGGGAAATAATCTGTCTGTTAACAATTGTTGGAAGAATTACTTGTGTCATGCATAAAGTAGATGTCCTAACCGACTTGCCAAAACTATAGTTTGTTAACAAGACATTTGTGGAGTGGTTGAAAAACGAATTTTAATGACTCCAACCTAAGTGTATGTTAACTTCTGACTTCAACTGTATATATGGTGGACACCCCTTCAAATTAGTAGATTCAGATATTTCAGCCACAACCGTTGCTGACGGGTATAAAATCGAGCCACAGCTATGCAATCTCCATAGACAAACATTGGCAGTAGAATGGCCTTACTGAAGAGCTCAGTGACTTTCAACGTGGCACCGCCATTGGATGCCAACTTTCCAACAAGTCAGTCAGTCAAATTTCTGCCCTGGTAGAGCTGCCCCGGTTAACTGTAAGTGCTGTTGTTGTGCAGTGGAAATGTCTGAGGAACAACGACTCAGCCGCGAAAAGGTAGGCCACACAAGCTCACAGAACGGGAACACTGAGTGCTGAAGCGCTTATCGCGTAAAAATTGTCTGTCCTCGGTTGCAACACTGCATCACCAAGTTCCAAATTGCCTCTGGAAACAACATCAGCACAGGAACTGTTCGTCGGGAGCTTCATGAAATGGGTTTCCATGACCGAGCAGCCACACACAAGCCTAAGATCACCATGCACAATGCCATGTGTTGGCTGGGGTAGTGTAAAGCTCATCGCCATTGGACTTTAGAGCAGTGGAAACTTGTTCTATAGAGTAATGAATCACGCTTCACCATCTGGTAGTTCGACAGACAAATTTGGGTTTGGCAGATGCCAGGAGAATGCTACCTGCCCCAATGCATAGTGCCAACTATAAAGTATGGTGGGGGATGAACATTGGTCTGGGGCTGATTTTCATGGTTCGGGCTAGGTCCCCAAGTTCCAGTGAAGGGAAATGTTAACGCTACAGCATACAATGACATTCTAGACGATTCTATGCATCCAACCTTGTGGCAAGAGTTTTGGGAAGGCCTTTTCCTGCTTCAGCATGACAATACCTCCATGCACAAAGCGAGGTACATACAGAAATGGTTTGTCGAGATCGGTGTGGAAGAACTTGACTGGCCTGCACAGAGCCTTGACCCCATCGAGGCTCCCATCGAACACCTTTGGGATGAATTGGAACGCCGACTGCGAGCCAGGCCTAATCGCCCAACATCAGTGCCTGATCTCACTAATGCTCTTGTGGCTGAATGGAAACAAGTCCCCGCAGCAGTGTTCCAACATCTAGTGGAAAGCTTTCCCAGAAGAATAGAGGCTGTTATAGCAGCAAATGGAGGAGAACTCCATATTAATGCTCATTATTTTGGAATGAGATGTTCGACGAGCAGGTGTCCAGAAACTTTTGGTCATGTAGTGTATATGTAAATATATTTGTTAGAAATAATACTATATTTCGCTTGACATACTGATGCTGAATGTAAAACATTTCTCAACTTACCCCACTCTCCCCTAAGCCAGAAGCATCCATGTAGTAATTAATGCTGATATTTGGATTTTAAAAATGCATGTAATTTTCTGACATTGGGGCAAATTTCAATTAATTTCATCCTACTACTCATAATTGTTAACCATAGTAATATAAAGCTGAAGTTACCCCAGTATCTGCTCGTTAGAGATGTTGAGAATTGAGTATGACGGGTCTCCTCTCTAACGCCCAGAAAGAACCAATTCACACTCCTATTAGACAGCTCTGCAAGCATTATGTCAAAATACCTTCGTTACTCACCAAATATGGAGTTTCGCTGAGCTGCTGTCTTAATTTAAGGCTGGTATGTACTTCCAAAAAAGCTAAATAGAAATGTACAAGAAAAGAAAAGGGCCTCCCGGGTGGTGCAGTGGTCTAGGGCACTGCATCGCAGCGCTAGCTGTGCCACCAGAGTCTCTGGGTTCGCGCCCAGGCTCTGTCGCAGCCGGCCGCGACCGGGGGGTCCGTGGGGCGATGCACAATTGGCCTAGCGTCGTCCGGGTTAGGGAGGGTTTGGCCGGTAGGGATATCCTTGTCTCATCGCGCTCCAGCGACTCCTGTGGCGGGCCGGGCGCAGTGCGCGCTAACCAAGGGGGGCGCGTGCACGGTGTTTCCTCCGACACATTGGTGCGGCTGGCTTCCGGGTTGGAGGCGCGCTGTGTTAAGAAGCAGTGCGGCTTGGTTGGGTTGTGCTTCGGAGGACGCATGACTTTCGACCTTCGTCTCTCCCGAGCCCGTACGGGAGTTCTAGCGATGAGACAAGATAGTAATTACTAGCGATTGGATACCACGAAAATTGGGGAGAAAAGGGGGTAAAAGAAATGTACAAGAAAAGCTTGCAGAGCTGTTGAATGGGAGTTTGAATGGGAGTTTCCTGGGTATTAGAGACATCTCTAACACACATATACTGGAGCAAGCTGAAGTCAGCACTGTGCAAGTCATTAGAGATAATTCGCCCTTGTGTCTTTAGGGCACCTCTCATTATCTCTGGCCACTCTGAGGTCATGTATTTCTCCCAATTATTCTGTACTAGGTAGTAGTAGTGACTTGTCATGTACATTATTCCTATATGACACACAAATCACCCAAGTAGACAGTGGAATTACCTTAAGGTTTGTTGAATAAATTGGCGCATAGTCAGTTCCATAAATTGGCACAATCAGTGCCATTGAGTGGAATTTACTCCTGCAATTTGATACCAATGTTTGATAGTCAGTCACCCTTGACTTCAATTGAAAAGCTGTGGAAATGCACACCTCCGACTGAGTGGGAACTGGAATTCCAATTACACCTTATGTTTTCACTCTGCCTGCCAGCCCCTGCTTCTATTCCTCTGAAGAGAGATTGAAAGAGAAATGGAGAGTGAAAGAGAAATGGAGAGCAAGGGCTTGACTTTCATCTTTGTCAGAATGTGAGTCAAATTAGAGGAGTTAAAACAAAAGTCCTTGTAGCTGTTTGTGGTGCTAATTCCAGAAAGAGTCCATGTAAAAGTATATCCACAGGGAAAAGCACTCACAGGATATCAAAGTTATATGCTTAGTATTTTCATTTATTTAGAGCCATCACATACAGTGCCTTCGGAAAGTATTCAGAATCCTTGACTTTTTCCACACTGGTAGGTTACAGCCTTATTCTAAAATTTATAAAATAGTTTTTTCCCTCATCAGTCTACACACAATACACCATAATGACAAAGCAAAAACAGGTTTAGAAAATAAACAACTGTCACATTTACATAAGTATTCAGTCCCTTTACTCAGTACTTTGTTGAAGCACCTTTGGCAGCAATTACAGCCTTGAGTCTTCTTGGGTATGACATTACATCCTTGGCACACCTGTATTTGGGGAATTTCTCTCATTCTTCTCTGCAGATCCTCTCAAGCTCTGTCAGGTTGGATGGGGAGTGTTGCTGCACAGCCGTTTTCAGGTCTCTCCAGAGATGTTAGATTGGGTTCAAGTCCGGGCTCTGGCTGGGCCCCTCAAGGACATTCAGAGACTTGTCCCGAAGCCACTCCTGCATTGTCTTGGCTGTGTGCTTACGGTCGTTGTGTTGGAAGGTGAACCTTCGCCCCAGTCTGAGGTCCTGAGCGCTTTGGAGCAGGTTTTCATCAAGGATCTCTCTGTACTTTGCTCTGTTCATCTTTCCCTCGGTCCTGATTAGTCTTCCAGTCCCTGCTGCTGAAAAACATCCACACAGCATGATGCTGCCACCACCATGCTTAACCATAGGGATAGTGCCATGTTTCCTCCAGACGTGACGCTTGGTATTCAGGCCACAGAGTTCAATCTTGGTTTCATCAGACCAGAGAATCTGTTTCTCATGGTCTGAGAGTCTTTAGGTGCCTTTGGCAAACTCCAAGCGGGCTGTCATATACCTTTTACTGAGGAGTGGCCTCCGTCTGGTCACTCTACCATAAAGGCCTGATTGGTGGAGTGCTGCAGAGATGGTTGTCCTCTTAACCTCTCTAGGGTATGTGGGACGTCACCTCGTCAACAGCCAGTGAAACTGCAGGGCGCCAAATTCAAAACAACAGAAATCCCATAATTTAAATTCCTCAAACATACAAGTATTTTACACCATTTTAAAGCTACACTTGTTGTAAATCCAGCCAAAGTGTCCGATTTCAAAAAGGTTTTACGACGAAAGCACACCAAACGATTATGTTAGGTATGAGCCAAGTCACAAAAAAAGACAGCCATTTTTCCAGCTAAAGAGAGCACCAACAAAAAGCAGAAATAGAGTTAAAATTCATCACTAACCTTTGATAATCTTCATCAGATGACACTCATAGGACTTCATGTTACACAATACATGTATTTTTTGTTCGGTAAAGTTCATATTTATATCCAAAAATCTGAGTTTAGGCAAGACACTACTGTATCACTTGGCAAAAAGCCAGAGAAAATGCAGAGCGCCAAATTAAAATTAATGACTATGAAAATTACTATAAAATCAAACTTTCATTAAATCACACTTGAAAGATACCAAATTAAAGCTACACTGGTTGTGAATCCAGCCAACATGTCAGAATTCAAATAGGCTTTTCAGCGAAAGCATACGATGCTATTATCTGAGGATAGCACCATAGTAAACAAAAGAGAGAAAACATTTCAACCCTGCAGGCGCAACACAAAACGCAGAAATAAAAATATAATTCATGCCTTACCTTTGACGAGCTTCTGTTGTTGGCACTCCAATATGTCCCATAAACATGACAAATGGTCCTTTTGTTTGATTAATTCCGTCGATATATATCCAAAATGTCCATTTATTTGGCACGTTTGATCCAGAAAAACACCGGTTCCAACTTGCTTAAACGTGACTACAAAATATCTCAAAGGTTACCTGTAAACTTTGCCAAAAAATGTCAAACCACTTATGTAATACAACTTTAGGTATTTTTTTATGTTAATAATCGATAAAATTGAAGATGGGATGATATGTGTTCAATACAGGATTAAAACGATATGTAGCATGGCTTCTGTTTGATTGAAGAGCATGTCCAGGACACCTGGAGTGCCTCGACTTCAAGATGGCCGTATTTCTTCATTACACAAAGGAATAACCTCAACCTATTTCTCACGACTGTTGACATCCAGTGGAAGCCGTAGGAACGGCAAGCAAGTCGCTTAGAAATCTGGTTTCCCAATGAAACCTCATTGAAAAGACAGTGACATCAAAAAAAATATATCTGAATGGTTTGTCCTCGGGGTTTCGCCTGCTAAATAAGTTCTGTTATACACACAGACATGATTCAAACAGTTTTAGAAACTTCAGAGTGTTTTCTATCCAAATCTACTAATAATATGCATATCTTATCTCCTGGGGATGAGTAACTGGCAGTTGAATTTGGGTATGCTTTTCATCCGAACGTTAAAATGCTGCCCCCTACCCTAGAGAAATTAAACAGGCAAAACTTTCACTTCCATTTTCAGAATGTAAAATTAAACGTTGTTTTAACAGTCAAGAAACTTATGGCTTCGTTCCCAGAACTAATGGGAAACCAAAAACGTAGGTTCACACAACTTACAATGAACCAAATGTGCTAGCTGTGAAGTGTTTTGGAATCTCACCCTGGTAATTTGACTGGTAAACTCGTGGGTATGCTCAGAATGGCTGTCAGTCCTGATTTATGGATTCTATTTCTATGGATTCTACTTTTCTTCGAGCTGTCAGTGAATTGCTAAAGGCCTTTCACAAAGATATAATATTTTTTCTCAACAACTTGGACAGCACTATTTTTCAAAGTAGCTCAAGCCTATCTTGAGATTGCCACTGGTACGGTAAGCAGCCTAGGCTACGCATATTCAAGCAATCTTCATCATTGGGTGAGTCAGTGCCACTGGAAAGCTGATTTAGTAGCCTACTGTAGCCTATAATATTTATATATTTCCTCCTAATATTGTACAAACTGTGTGTCTCTCTTCTTTTTATTGGCCCTGGGCCAGGTCAAGACCATGGCCCGGTTTTCCAAAAGTATCTTAAGGCTAAGTTCAGGTTCTAACAATGAACTTAGCCTAAGATGCTTTTGACAGTGTCAGAATATCCACACATTTTGGTAATTGAGCACATAAACACCCAATGTTTCGACTGCCTTTTTCAAGGGTGAGCTGCAGCACAGTGGTGTCATGCACCCCAAAAATCTGAGGGGACAAAAAGAATGTGAGAATGGCTGGGGGATAGTCCTCCCAGAATTTTTTTCCTTTTTCAAAAAGTTTATTTTTCTGCAGATCTAAGCATACCACTTGATCTGTCTGTATCCTGACTGGTGGTTATTTTTTTAAACAAACTAAATATGCTTCTCTGTATCTATGCTAAAATCTGGGTAAAAGATTGAAAGGAATGTGAGACATATTCAGAACATTTAGTAATTTTTTTATTTATTTCACCTTTATTTAACCAGGTAGGCTAGTTGAGAACAAGTTCTCATTTGCAACTGCGACCTGGCCAAGATAAAGCATAGCAGTGTGAACAGACAACACAGAGTTACACATGGAGTAAACAATAAACAAGTCAATAACATGGTAGAAAAAAAGAGAATCTATATACAATGTGTGCAAAAGGCATGAGGTAGGCAATAAATCGAATAATTACAATTTAGCAGATTAACACTGGAGTGATAAATCATCAGATGATCATGTGCAAGAAGAGATACTGGTGTGCAAAAGAGCAGAAAAGTAAATAAATAAAAGCAGTATGGGGGGTGAGGTAGGTAAATTGGGTGGGTAGTTTACAGATGGACTATGTACAGCTGCAGCGATCGGTTAGCTGCTCGGATAGCAGATTTTTAAAGTTGTTGAGGGAGATAAAAGTCTCCAACTTCAGAGATTTTTGCAATTCGTTCCAGTCGCAGGCAGCAGAGAACTGGAAGGAAAGGCGTCCAAATGAGGTTTTAGCTTTAGGGATGATCAGTGAGATACACCTGCTGGAGCGCGTGCTGCGGGTGGGTGTAGCCATCGTGACCAGTGAACTGAGATAAGGCGGCACTTTACCTAGCATAGCCTTGTAGATGACCTGGAGCCAGTGGGTCTGACGACGAACATGTAGCGAGGGCCAGCCGACTAGGGCATACAGGTCGCAGTGGTGGGTCGTATAAGGTGCTTTAGTAACAAAACGAATGGCACTGTGATAAACTGCATCCAGTTTGCTGAGTAGAGTGTTGGAAGCTATTTTGTAGATGACATCGCCGAAGTCGAGGATCGGCAGGATAGTCAGTTTTACTAGGGTAAGTTTGGCGGCGTGAGTGAAGGAGGCTTTGTTGCGGAATAGAAAGCCGATTCTTGATTTGATTTTGGATTGGAGATGTTTGATATGAGTCTGGAAGGAGAGTTTGCAGTCTAGCCAGACACCTAGGTACTTATAGATGTCCACATATTCTAGGTCGGAACCGTCCAGGGTGGTGATGCTAGTCGGGCGTGCGGGTGCAGGCAGCGAACGGTTGAAAAGCATGCATTTGGTTTTACTAGCGTTTAAGAGCAGTTGGAGGCCACGGAAGGAGTGTTGTATGGCATTGAAGCTCGTTTGGAGGTTAGATAGCACAGTGTCCAAGGAAGGGCCGGAAGTATATAGAATGGTGTCGTCTGCGTAGAGGTGGATCAGGGAATCGCCCGCAGCAAGAGCAACATCATTGATGTATACAGAGAAAAGAGTCGGCCCGAGAATTGAACCCTGTGGTACCCCCATAGAGACTGCCAGAGGACCGGACAACATGCCCTCCGATTTGACACACTGAACTCTGTCTGCAAAGTAGTTGGTGAACCAGGCAAGGCAGTCATTAGAAAAACCGAGGCTACTGAGTCTGCCGATAAGAATATGGTGATTGACAGAGTCGAAAGCCTTGGCCAGGTCGATGAAGACGGCTGCACAGTAATGTCTTTTATCGATGGCGGTTATGATGTCGTTTAGTACCTTGAGCGTGGCTGAGGTGCATCCGTGACCGGCTCGGAAACCGGATTGCACAGCGGAGAAGGTACGGTGGGATTCGAGATGGTCAGTGATCTGTTTGTTGACTTGGCTTTCGAAGACCTTAGATAGGCAGGGCAGGATGGATATAGGTCTGTAACAGTTTGGGACCAGGGTGTCTCCCCCTTTGAAGAGGGGGATGACCGCGGCAGCTTTCCAATCCTTGGGGATCTCAGATGATACGAAGGAGAGGTTGAACAGGCTGGTAATAGGGGGTGCGACAATGGCGGCGGACAGTTTCAGAAATAGGGGGTCCAGATTGTCAAGCCCAGCTGATTTGTATGGGTCCAGGTTTTCCAGCTCTTTCAGAACATCTGCTATCTGGATTTGGGTAAAGGAGAAGCTGGGGAGGCTTGGGCGAGTAGCAGCGGGGGGGGCGGGGCTGTTGGCCAAGGTTGGAGTCGCCAGGAAGAAGGCATGGCCAGCCATTGAGAAATGCTTGTTGAAGTCTTCGATTATCACGGATTTATCGGTGGTGACCGTGTTACCTAGCCTCAGTGCAGTGGGCAGCTGGGAGGAGGTGCTCTTGTTCTCCATGGACTTTACAGTATCCCAGAACTTTTTGGAGTTAGAGCTACAGGATGCGAATTTCTGCTTGAAAAAGCTGGCCTTTGCTTTCCTGACTGACTGCGTGTATTGGTTCCTGACTTCCCTGAACAGTTGCATATCGCGGGGGCTCTTCGATGCTATTGCAGTTCGCCACAGGATGTTTTTGTGCTGGTCGAGGGCAGTCAGGTCTGGAGTGAACCAAGGGCTATATCTGTTCTTGGTTCTGCATTTTTTGAACGGAGCATGCTTGTCTAATATGGTGAGGAAGTAACATTTAAAGAATGACCAGGCATCCTCAACTGACGGGATGAGGTCAATATCCTTCCAGGGTACCCGGGCCAGGTCGATTAGAAAGGCCTGCTCGCAGAAGTGTTTTAGGGAGCGTTTGACAGTGATGAGGGGTGGTCGTTTGACCGCAGACCCGTGGCGGATACAGGCAATGAGGCAGTGATTGCTGAGATCTTGATTGAAGACAGCAGAGGTGTATTTGGAGGGCAGGTTGGTCAGGATAATATCTATTAGGGTGCCCATGTTTACGGATTTAGGGTTGTACCTGGTGGGTTCCTTGATGATTTGTGTGAGATTGAGGGCATCAAGCTTGGATTGTAGGACTGCCGGGGTGTTAAGCATATCCCAGTTTAGGTCACCTAACAGAACAAACTCTGAAGCTAGATGGGGAGCGATCAATTCACAGATGGTGTCCAGGGCACAGCTGGGAGCTGAGGGGGGTCGGTAGCAGGCGGCAACAGTGAGAGACTTATTTCTGGAGAGATTAATTTTTAAAATTAGAAGTTCGAACTGTTTGGGCATAGACCTGGAAAGTATGACAGAACTTTGCAGGCTATCTCTGCAGTAGATTGCAACTCCTCCCCCTTTGGCAGTTCTATCTTGACGGAAAGCGTTATAGTTGGGTATGGAAATCTCAGAATTTTTGGTGGCCTTCCTAAGCCAGGATTCGGACACGGCAAGGACATCAGGATTGCTTGCTTTTCTAAAGTCTACCAAACTTGCCAGCAGGCATGCCAGCTAAGATAGACAAGCTAGCTACTCTAACTTGATTGATAGCATGAGATGGCTTCTTGGTAGCTAGTTATGAGGTTGGGAGCTTGGGAACCTATCTGGGCTAGCTAGGTGGCTAGTAGTATAACAGAGAAACAACAACAAATTACTAACGTTTAAAAAATTAAATAAAACAGGACAAATCTTAGGGGGTATGACCACAGTGCTCTCTATGGGCATATGACACCTCTGCTGCAGCACACCCTTGAAAAATACCTAGTCGAAACGTTGGGTGTTTATGTGCTGGCTCTAAATAAATGAAAATACTAAGCATTTAACTCAAACAAAAGGAGGCCACAGCTGCTATAGTAACCCTTCCACCTGTCTACATAGAGGCTTCATTTATGTCCTTATTTGTCAGTCAAGACCAGACAAGGAACATTGCATCCGGCGACCGTGAAAGACCAATTCAGTCACACAAACAACCCCTTCACCCATTGCCTTTCTCCACGTCAGACTCATTACCTGTTTAGGACCAGACGTGGTCTCTCTCATACACACACACACACACACACACGCACACACGCACACACGCACACACGCACACACGCACACACACACACACACACACACACACACACACACACACACACACACACACACACACACACACACACACACACACACACACACACACACACACACAGGTCCCTGCATCCTGTCTCTGTTACTCACCTGACATTTTTCTGAGAAGGGCAGTGGGATTGGTTTGTCTTGTAGTGACGGAGGTGAACAGGTAACAGATATGGCCTGCAATATTGCGCAACATACTGAGCCATATCCCTATGATTGTACCCCTATGATTGTAAATCTCTACTATACCTCACCATTTAAGGGACAAATGCTTCCCAGTACTAATGCAAAATTGTTTGGCTGATATTTACCTCTATAAATGTGTAGTTTTGGGGGGGGGAAATAGTTTTTTCATTAGTGGTTTTCTATTCCGGGGGTCCTTAAATGGTGAGACTAAACTCACCAATCAATAGTTCCCAACAGTGATGACACTGCTGGCTGCAGCAAGTTTTCATTTTCATTTGCCAAGCAGCATCCCGGTCCTCATCAGAGGCTTTATATAAGAGGAGCTACAGGGTGAGCGGCAGCAGTAATAAATTCACTGAGTCGTCACAGTTGGGTCGTTCCACCAATTCGATGCATTTTGAGATGTGTAACTTGTTGGGAAAAAACTTTGAATTCACCTAATTTTAACATTCTGTGATAAAGAGCACATGTTCAATTTCATAAAGTTTTTCCATCTCGAGGTTAAATCAAATTAAAAAAATGACTGTAGTAAGTGCCAAATAAAGTTACAGGTTTGACCGTAACAGGGTTGATCTGATTTATTGAATTCTCCATGTGTTCTATATTAAATGGCACTTAATTGAATATAACTGTAACGTCTGCTTCCAGCTCACACTCTCAAACACGTAGATCCCCTGAACGCAGCTCACTCTCCAGATCCCAATCACCTGAATTCTGATCACCTGTTCACACACCTGTATGTCATTATCACACACTATTTCGTTCAGTTCTTTGCACCCCATCATTGTGAGGTATTGTTTGTTTTGTGACACACTTCTAGTCGGAGTGCTGTTTTGCCCATGTAGGATAGTTTTTGCCTGCCTCACTAATGACACCTTTTGCCTATTCCCTGCCTGTACTTTAGCCTATTGGATTTCCTGTTATCAACATATTGTCTGATCTCCCGGACGAAGTTACTAGCCTTTTTCCTGCCTGTACTGTTGCCTTTTTGGACCCCTGTGTATGACCTTCTGCCTGCACCTGGACCCAGCTACCTGCCTCCTCCTGTGGTCCTTTACAATAAACACCTGCTGCACCCTGCGCTTGAAAACAGCTTTCGGTCTCCCATCGTGTTCATTACAATAACAGGATTTTACAATTCAATATTGGTCACAATTTCTACTTAAAATATCAAAGGGACGCATGCAAAAGGCACTAATTTTGTGGAACGACCCAGTTCTTTCTCTGTGAATGAGGAAAGGCTGAGTAAATCCAGTAATATGGCCCCTTATAATATTTTTCTTCTTTGCTTACCACATCTCCTTTCCTTCAGGACTAGAGACTGGGCGCAGTTTTTCAAAAGTTATCTATCCGGATTTCGGCTATCGGATAGGATTAAATGCATAGAAATACAATGAAACAATGTGTTGAAACTCCCAAATTGTTTGCATAGTCAGCTTACTGTCACGACATCTGCCGAAGTTGGTCCCTCTCCTTGTTCGGGCGGTGTTCGGCGGTCGACGTCACCGGTTTTCTAGTCGCCACCGATCCACGTTTCATTTTCCATTTGTTTTGTCTTCATTGTGTCACGTTCTGACCTTAGTTCCTTTTTTATGTCTCTATTTTGGTTTGGTCAGGGCGTGAGTTGGGGTGGGCATTCTATGTTTTGTTCTATGTTTTGTATTTCTGGTATGGTTCCCAATCAGAGGCAGCTGTCAATTATTGTCTCTGATTGAGAACCATACTTAGGTAGCCTGTTCCCACCTGTGTTTGTGGGTAGTTGTTTCCTGTTTTGTGTTTTGTCACCTGATAGGACTGTTTCGTTTTTTCGTTGTTTCTCCTTTGTTATTTTGTATTTCAGTGTTCAGTTTAATAAATTTAACATGGACACGTACCATGCTGCATTTTGGTCCAATCCTTCATATTCCTCGTCAAAAGAAGAAGAAAATCGTTACAGAACTACCCACCAAAAAAGGACCAAGCAGCGTGGTAAGGAGGAGCAGCGCGATCTGGAGAAATGGACATGGGAGGAGATTTTGGACGGTAAGGGACCCTGGGCACAGGCTGGGGAATATCGCCGCCCCAAACAAAAACTGGAGGCAGCTAAAGCTGAGCGGCGGCGATATGAGGTAAGGCAGCGCAACAGGCACGAGAGGCAGCCCCAAAAACATTTTGGGGGGTCGCACACAGGGAGATTGGCAGAGTCAGGCGATAGATCTGAGCCAACTCCCCGTGCTTACCGAAAGCAGCGCAGTACTGGTCAGGCACCGTGTTATGCGGTGAAGCGCACGGTATCGCCAGTACGCGCTCATAGCCCGGAGCGCTATAGGCCAGCCCCCCGCAAGTGCCATGCGAGAGTGGGCATCCAGCCAGGGCGTATTGTGCCGGCTCAGCGTGTTTGGTCTCCGCTACACCGTTTTGGCCCAGGGTATCCTGCGCCGGCTCTGCGTGCTGTGTCTCCGGGGCGCTGGGAGGGTGCAGTGCGCCCTATGCCTGCGCTCCGCCCGTGCCGGGCGAATGTGGGCATTGAGCCTAAGGGAGAGGTGCGAGTGGTATGCACCAGATCTCCAGTGCTCCCCCACAGCCCGGTTCAACCTGTGCCTGCACTCTGGAGGGTCCGGGCTAAAGTGGTCATCCAGCCTGGAGGAGTGGTGCCAAGGCTGCGCACCAGAGCTCCAGTGCTCCCCCACAGCCCGGTCCATCCGGTGCCTCCTCCACGCACCAGGCCTCTTGTAGGTCTCCCCAGCCTGGTGGGTCCTGTGGCAGCCCCACGCACCAGGCTGTCTCTCCGTCTCCTCCCTCCAGGTTCTCTCTCCTGTCCGGAGCTGCCAGAGCCGCCCTCCTGTCCGGAGCTGCCAGAGCCGCCCGTCAGTCCGGAGCTGCCAGAGCCGCCCGTCAGTCCGGAGCTGCCAGAGTCTCCCTCCTATTCGGGGCCCGCTGTAAGGGTCCCCAGTCCGGGGTCGGTGGCGAGGGTCGCCACTCTAGAAGCGCTACATAAGTGGGCCAAGACTAAGGTGGAGTGGGGTCTACGTCCCGCACCAGAGCCGCCACCGCGGTGAAATGCCCACCGAGACCCTTCCCTATAGGTTCAGGTTTTGCGGCCGGAGTCCGCACCTTTGGGGGGGGTACTGTCACGTTCTGACCTTAGTTCCTTTTTTATGTCTCTATTTTGGTTTGGTCAGGGCGTGAGTTGGGGTGGGCATTCTATGTTTTGTTCTATGTTTTGTATTTCTGTGTTTGGCCTGGTATGGTTCCCAATCAGAGGCAGCTGTCAATCGTTGTCTCTGATTGAGAACCATACTTAGGTAGCCTGTTCCCACCTGTGTTTGTGGGTAGTTGTTTCCTGTTTTGTGTTTTGTCACCTGATAGGACTGTTTCGTTTTTTCGTTGTTTCTCCTTTGTTATTTTGTATTTCAGTGTTCAGTTTAATAAATGTAACATTGACACGTACCACGCTGCATTTTGGTCCGATCCTTCATATTCCTCGTCAGAAGAAGAAGAAAATCGTTACACATTGTACACACCTGGTTTCCATTCCATAATCATTGTTTCCTATTTACCCCTTTGGTTTCGCCCTTGATTTTGTGCGTGTTTGTTATTGTCAAGTTGTCTCGTTTTGTGAGCTGGATTATTTTGTCTCCTTCATGGAATATTGTTTTTGAGTAAAGTTACGGTTATTACTCATCTCTGTGTCCTGCGCCTGACTCCGCCTTACCAGTATCACCTAGACTTTTGACACTTACACACAGCTCTGACACACACTTATCCCACCAGACATGCCACCAGGGGTCTTTTCATAGTCCCCAAATCCAGAAAAACGTACAGTATTATATAGATCCCTTATTGCATGGAACTTCCTTCCATCTCATATTGCTCAAATAAACAGCAAACCTGGTTTAAAAAAACAGATAAAGCAACACCTTGCGGCACAACTGTCACGTTCGTCGTTTGGAGGAAGAGAGGAGGACCAAGGCGCAGCGTGATATAAATACATTCTTCTTATTTATTTAACGAAACGAAGAACACTAAATACACTATCAAAATAACAAACGAACGTAACGCTATATAATCAATAAGTGCAGACACAGGCAACTTACACATAGACAATAACCCACGAAATACCCAACGGAATATGGCTGCCTAAATATGGTTCCCATTCAGAGACAATGATAAACAGCTGCCTCTAATTGAGAACCAATCTAGGCAACCATAGACATACAAACACCTAGAAAAGTCAACACCCCATAAACATACAAAACCCCTAGACAAGACAAAACACATACATCCCCCATGTCACACCCTGACCTAACCAAAATAATAAAGAAAACAAAGATAACTAAGGTCAGGGCGTGACAACAACGCCTCTCCCCTATTTGACGTAGATAGTTTGTGTGTATGCATTGATATGTATGCTACGTGTGCCTTTTAAAAAATGTATGTAGTTTTGTCCTAGAGCTCTTCTATTCTAATGATGTTCTGTATTATGTCATTCTGTATTATGTTTCATGTTGTGTGTGGACCCCAGGAAGAGTAACTGCTGCTTTTGCAACAGCTAATGGGGATCCTAATAAAATACCAAATACCAAATAGAAGGGACAAATTGTTGACTTGAATGGGGGCTCCTGTTCTATTAATTCTATTTCTACGCATTCAATCCTATCCGATAGGCAAAATCACTGATAGATTACTTTTAACCTCTTGGCGCACCGATCCCTTTAGCGGGATCATTTTCGTCATCATCCGCTGAATTGCAGAGCGCCAAATTCAAATTAAATTACAAAAAATATTACATTTTCATGAAATCACAAGTGCAATATACCAAAACACAGCTTAGCTTGTTGTTAATCCACCTGGCGTGTCAGATTTCAAAAAAGCTTTACAGCGAAAGCAAATTATGTGATTATGTGAGGACAGCTCTCAGTAGACAAAACACTACAAACAGCTAGCAGCAAAGTAGATTGGTCACGAAAGTCAGAAAAGCAATAAAATGAATTGCTTACCTTTGATGATCTTTGGATGTTTGCACTCACGAGACTCCCAGTTACACAATAAATGTTCGTTTTGTTCGATAAAGATTATTTTTATATCCAAAAACCTCCATTTGGTTGGCACGTTTTGTTGAGTAATCCACAGGCTCGTGCAGGTCACGACGGGCAGACGAAAATTCCAAATAGTATCCGTTAAGTTCGTAGAAACATGTCAAACGTTTTTTATAATCAATCCTTAGGTTGTTTTTACAATAAATAATCGATAATATTTCAACTGGACGGTAAACTTTTCAATACAAGAGAGAAAGAAAATGTCTCGCTACCAGTGGCGCGCGCATGAACAAATCTAAGGACATCTGGCTATCCACTGACGCGATGTGATCATTCTCGCTCATTTTTCAGAATAAAAGCTTGAAACTATGTCTAAAGACTGTTCACACCATGTGGAAGCCATTGGGAAAGGAATCTGGTTGATATCCCTTTAAATGGAGGATAGGCTTGCAATGGAACAGAGTAGTTTCAGAAAAACAGCACTTCCTGGTTGGATTTTCCTCAGGTTTTCGCCTGCAATATCAGTTCTGTTATACTCACAGACAATATTTTGACAGTTTTGGAAACTTTAGAGTGTTTTCTATCCTAATCTGCCAATTATATGCATATTCTATCTTCTAGGCCTGAGAAATAGGCAGTTTACTTTGGATACGTTTTTTATCCAACCATCAAAATACTGCCCCCTAGCTTCAAGAGGTTTTAAAAAACTGGGCCCAGGCTCTAGTCCTGAAGGAAAGGAGATGAGGGAAGAAAATAATAGGTCATTAATGATTTCTGGTCTATGAAAGGACTGGAGAGTTTCCATCATATTACTAACACCTACCAGGGTCATTTCAAGGCAAGGGTTCAAGGAAACTAATGTACACTATTGAAAGACCCTCGCCAGGGATTTGCATTTTCTTACTGATTAGTACGAGCTGTCACTCATACCCCTATAAGTCTAAACGTTCATGGCATCCTTCTCTGTTCCCTCCCACCTCCTATCAAGTCTGGCATGACAGATGGTGATTATGACAGAGGTCAGAATTAGTCCTCTCTGCAGGTAGTGATTATAATCCCTCTGTTTCACACACTGACCACACAGATTGGTGCTTCTACAGAGTGTGGTGACGTTGAAGTAGTTTTGGAAAAAATAAATTGCCACCTGCTGAAACGCCCTACTGCCCACTGAATTGGTTTCAGGGGATCAGGTGTGTGGTATTACAGCGTTACCTCACGTGTAAACTATCACCAGGTAGCACGTAGTAGCTGTGATTGAGAATGTGCTGTCATGCGACTCGTGTCTTTGATTGCGTGTCTGTCTATTTGTGTAGGTATGTGTGCGTACACACATAGTTGCTGAGCAGTGAATGAATGGACTCTCTCTGACAGCTTCCATCAACATGCTTATATGAATTTATCTCACTGACTCGACACAGCCCTGACTGACGCTGTTGGCTGCTCGCCACCTGGGCCAGGGAATGAGGTCACAGCCAGGATCACAGGGATGGGTAAATGCTGAGTAGATTATTCCTCGGTTTTATCAGTGCTCTCTGTCAAAGTGGACAGTTAGGCTATATCCGTTATTAGGGGGTCATTCATCAGTTTCAATCATACCGGGTATGAGTTTTTCTGAGAGGATTACTCTGGGGACCTCTGATTGATTTGATAGTTCACAGAAGTGCCCTCATCCATATGGGAGTGGTAGTCAATGATTCATACAATAAATCACACACTCTTTCATGATAAACTTTGCTTTCAAATGTATTTGACCTTGGGCATCTGGTTGTGTAGGGTACACCTTTAATGCTTTCAGGGATCATCTGAAATATGAATCATTATATATTAATCATTAACAAGCGGCATCGGTAAGTTGGGTTGTGACTAGAGGGAGTACAGCTACAACCCAAAGTGACTTTTCGGAGCAGGTTAGGAGAGCATTTTAGCTAACCCTTTTCCTAACCTTAACCTAAGTCTCCTAACCTGCCACGTTAATTATCCTAGCTTGCTGCATAAATTCTTCTAACCTGCTACAAAAAAGTAACTTCCGGTCATAGCTGTACTCACTCTAGTCAGAACCTGCAAGTGGTCAATGCTAAATGCATCAACATGGCCCTAATGACTCATCACAACAGCATGTGAGTCTCCGCTCCTGCTGTGCAGCCAACACTTACCTAATTGATGCAGCTGGGAGGTAGGTGTTTTTGGTGCTCTGTCTCTGAGCCTCTTTTAGCAGGCTAAGTCTTTAACACAGTGGATAAGACCCAAAGGAAACCAGATGACTCCCTACTACCCCACCCACTCCACCTTAGCACACATACATTATCAGACACTGTTCTGGAACAGACCGAAATAATGTAGGTTACATACCATTCCAGTGTCCTGGACGAGCTCACATGAAGTGTATTACAATAGGTTAAGGTTAACTGGGTTAAGGTATGCGCAAAGTATTTAATGTAGACCAATGTTTTTCATTCTACAGTATGTGACACACAGTACCTGTACCCATTGTCAGCCATTAACGTTATTAGTCACCACACACAGTCTTGGAGGAGGTAAGGTCACTGCTGTTGACTTTACTGATGACAAATGGCCTGATTTGACTTCAGGCTCTCCAGTGAATTCCTCTATCGATTCGTACCAACGTTAATTATTGTTGCTCTGTCATCTGTTATAAAAGAAACAATTAACTTTTAAGGATTTTTGAATCCCCTTGCCGATACGCATACATTTTTCAGTGGCGGTTGTTCCCAAAGTTCAAAATCCAAGTCGATTATGTCTTTTTATTTAACATCAAATGTTATTTAGAACCAGTTCACCACAAGGACAAATATTCTAGCCTTTTGTTTGATAATAACTTTGATAATATTTTTAGGCAAGACCTCTGTCAAGAAACATTCTGCCATCCAAATGGTTATCTGAAAATATTTGAATCATTCATTTCTAAACCATTGAATAATAGGGTATGTTACAAAAGTAAAGGACTAGGAACCCTTTGAAGTTTGTCTATTTTGAGACCTCATCGCAGGATAAACCATGATATGGATCAGCATTACAGCGGGTCAGTCTCATGGTCTGGTTGCTCAGACCGCCTTTGTTGTTGTATCCTTTGAGTAGACAACTTAAACTGGCCTGGTGAAGCTCTTGAGACAGCCTTTTCCTGAATCACACTGTCTGTTCATTATGACCAATGGGTCTTCCCCGTGGCTGGTGACCAGGACTTCTCAATGCACTCTCTATTTCCATCCGTTCCTCTCAACCCGGGCAGTGTTGCATTACTCACACGATTGAAAATAAAATATGGCTTACGCACAAGAAAAACAGGACAATATGTCTGAAGATGTCTTACAGTATGTATTGTACTGTTACCTGAGTTAACTTTCGTCAGTAAGGGCAGACTCGTAACTTTTCCCATTGACATCAATGCATGATTTACATCACCTACTCCTGTATAACTTTGAGTTTTGTGCATGTCTCTGGAGGATTTGGCCCTAAGCTCCCATAATGATGACAACAATTGAACAGTGTATTCCTGTGTGTTCTGGGTTCTCAGTGATGGTATTGGTATTATGTAGCACATTAGTAATCAGTGGCGTGCTGACGTGGTTTCCTGCACACTGTCTCTCTACCATCTGAGCCACACAGCAACTCTCTGAAACCATTTCCCACTCCATTTGTCTCACTGAATTGTACTCTCAGTGGGCCCTGTGTGTGTGTGTGTGTGTGTGTGTGTGTGTGTGTGTGTGTGTGTGTGTGTGTGTGTGTGTGTGTGTGTGTGTGTGTGTGTGTGTGTGTGTGTGTGTGTGTGTGTGTGTGTGTGTGTGTGTGTGTGTGTGTGTGTGTGTGTGTGTACACATGTGCATATTTTGTTATATAAAATGTTTTGGTGTTAGCAACAAGTACCTCAGTGTGCAGCATAAATACTGTAAATCCCTACACCACATTGATTGTCAGATTAAAGGCTATACAGTATTTTCATGTTTTCATACAGTACCAGTCAAAAATATGGACACACCTACACACTTAAGCTGGTTGAGAGAATGCCAAGAGTGTGCAAAGCTGTCATCAAGGCAAAGGGTGGATACATTGAAGCATCTCAAATACAAAATATATTTTGATTTGTTTAACACTTTTTTGGTTACTACATGATTCCATATGTGTTATTTCATAGTTTTTGATGTCTTCACTGTTATTCTACAATGTAGAAAATAGTAAAAATAAAGAAAAACCCTCGAATGAGTTGGTGTCCAAACTTTTGACTGGTACTGTATATCTATGTAAATTTAGCCATTTTCCATATTGATAATTTCTGTCTTGAAATCCAATTGTTGTCTCTATTCTGTTAGCTGAAAGTGAAGCCATCCCTATTTCCAACCTGTGATGGTGCTTTTATTCTAGACACAACCACGCTCACCTGAGCTTAGCGTAGCTATTCCCCTTAAAGACGGTAAAGAAAGCCTTCTATTCACAGCTGTGCTCAGAGGTGAAATCCATATTTCTCAGACCTTTCTCCCTCTTCTGTTGAGAGGCACAAAAGCAAACCCATTTTTCCATCTTTTCTTGACATCTTTATGAATACTTCTGCAACAATGCTGCCCAATCTCAAGGAGAGGGCCAACACTGCACAGCGCCTGGTGTGTGCGAAGACTTCACGTGTCAGGCTGCAAAGTTAGGAGGCTGTTTATGTTTATGGAATTACTCTTGGTGGGGTATTCACAGCAGGTTGGTGTTTCCGTTGACATTTCGGTCCCATTCTATACTGTGCCAAAAAACGTATTTACATGCTAATAATCGTCATCACATGGTCCTTACACGTTACAACTGTTATACCAGTTTACTCGGTGTTACTCCAGTTTAATAACAGCTTAAACTTTACAAACCATAGGTCAGTCGGTCAGTCCATCTGATATCCTGCATCACCACGAACAGTGTGTTGACATTGTAGCGTGTTCGCCATATGAACAAATGGACAGACAGTGTAACGATACTCTAAATCCTCCTCCTCCTCAGACGAGGAGAGAGGGATCTGAAGACCAATGTGAAGCGAGGTATGATGACATAACTAATATTTATTGAATTACGAAACGAACACGAAAACACTTGAAAATTACAAAATAACAAACACGACGTAGACAGACCTGAACATGGAACTTACATACAACATGAAGAACGCACGAACAGGTACACGACTACAAACAAACGCTACAGTCCCGTGTGGCACGAACATACATACAGACACAGGAGACAACCACCCACAACGAACACTGTGAAACAACCTACCTAAATATGACTCTCAATTAGAGGAACGCCAAACACCTGCCTCTAATTGAGAGCCATACCAGGCAACCCTTAAACCAACATAGAAACAGACAACATAGAATGCCCACCCAAACTCACGTCCTGACCAACTAACACATACAACAAACTAACAGAAATAGGTCAGGAACGTGACAGACAGAGCACACAGACAGACAGCACAGACGGACAGCATCTCTCGTATCTGTCCGTCCCCTGATGCTTGTGCTGATGTTATTATATGTTATCAGGAGGAGCTACCAGGAGAAGCTATCAGTAGGCCTCTGGTAGGGAGGAACGCCAACTAATCTACTGAAGTGAGGATGAGGTCGGGAAGGATGCCAGCAGGGGAGAACGTTGTCCCCTGCCGCAGGCTCATTGTCCGGGAGAGCGTTCCCTCCTCTCTCTCTCTCTCTCACACACGCACACACGCACACACGCGCGCACACACACACACACACACACACACACACACACACACACACACACACACACACACACACACACACACACACACACACACACACACACACACACACACACACACACACACACACACACACACACACACACACACACACACACACACACACACACACACACACACACACACACACACACACACACACACACACACACAAATAAGCGCAGACTGGGGGGGTGGATGTGTGCAGATGGATGAAGGCGGTCCATTGTCAGGCATGAAGTTGGGCAGCACAGAGGCTCCTTCCTGGCCTGGCTGGCTGGGGACAGACTCGGGAAACGCACAGGAAGCGTCTGGCCTACATTCCCCACAGTGGGGCACTGTGCCAGACACACACATACACACACAAGCAGGCACACACACACACAGACCCTCAAGTAGGCACACACATACTGTAAGCATACACACACAGTTTTGTATTGCTATCCTTGTGAGGACCAAAGAATTGATACCCATCCAAAATCCTATTTTCCCTAACCCTAACCTTAACCCTTAACCATACAATAGCCCTAAACTTAAGCCTAACCTTAACCCCAAACCCCAAACACCTAATCCTAAAACTATATCTAACTCTTAAACCTAACCATAACCCTTAACCTTAACCCCAACCTTAATTTTAACCCTAACCTCTAAGCCTAAAATAGCATTTTTCCTTGTAAGGACTTCTGGTACCCACGAGGATAGTAAAACAAAAAACACACAGTCATGTCTCTTTGATGTTTCTTCAGCAGCTTCAGCCACCAGTCTGAAAATACTTTGTTCTGATAGGTCAAGCAATTGCAAAGCTGACTCACTCTAGGGTTTGGTGTGTGTGTGTGTGTGTGTGTGTGTGTGTGTGTGTGTGTGTGTGTGTGTGTGTGTGTGTGTGTGTGTGTGTGTGTGTGTGTGTGTGTGTGTGTGTGTGTGTGTGTGTGTGTGTGTGTGTGTGTGTGTGTGTGTGTGTTGTTTATGTCTGTGTTGGCGTCGAGGGGGGAGAAAGAATCACAATTTTGGAGAAAAATAAGAAGTGGAAGCACTGCTAGGGTACACAATAGTAGGTATTTGTAGATAATAGGTGTTTTTTGGTAAAATGGTTGATTGGTCATCAAAAAAACAAGGAGGACCAAGTCACTGTTCATATAATTAAAATGCCTTTATTGTTATGGCATGTTCAATGGAAAAAAACATTTTACAACTGACACATTTTGGTAGCATGGCCTTCATAAGGGAAATTGCCCTGACAAAGGCCATGCTGCCGAAACACATCAGAGTTTTAAAATCTGTGTTCCATTGAACATGCCATGACAATAAGGGCATTTTAATTATGTGAAGAGTGCCTTTGTCCTCCTTGTTGTTTTTATGACATTGCAATTGTGACGTGGCCGAAACTGGACGATGGATAGGACAAGCAAATGATTTTGCACATGCCTACAAGATGTCTACATGCTACATGAAAGATTTTTTTTTGTTGAAAACTCTGTTTATTAAGTTTTACACACACAGACAAGACAAAGCAATATAAATAATATACTCAACTAGAAAAAAATACAAATAATACATAAAAAAAAAATAGCTTTAAAGATACCATACTTTAGACAAGTTAAACACACCAGGCAGAAGGCTACAAAGGTTAAAGGGCAATCTATAGTATAGGGACAGAGCAACCACCTCACCATTGTTCCTGTAAACAGTCAAGGGATGGGGTGGAGAAATGCAACCACTCACAGACAGTCAAGGCCACAGACCAACCATCCACTGGACCAAAAATGAAAAGTTTACAATGCTTTAAAATAAAAAATGAATAATAATAATTTTATGTAGGCGTGAACAAAATTTAAAAATAAAAATAACTGGGAAAAACAAGCTCACACCTTAGTCTCTGCCCCGGCAAGATGAACAAGGCATCCGCAGGTCACAATCAATAAGCACATCAACCTTAATGCCCCCCCCCCCAGAAAAAACACAGAGAAATGCTCATCCAACCCCTAAGTAAGTCACAGGGGGGTCAAATACAGACTTATTTTGGTTTTAATAGGAATGCCATCAGAGGATGGACTGTTTAAAGTAACACCGGAATGGAGCCCAAGCCTCATTAAACAGTTTGGGGTTCCCACGTGAATTGAATTTAATTTTTTCTAGTTTCAGAGAGCACAACACATCTCTCACCCAATATGTATAAGATGGGGGAGCTGCCATCTTCCAGTTCTGTAGTATTAGCCGTCTAGCTAAAAGAGTTGTATAAGCAACAGTGTCCGACTGGATTCTTGACAGGGGGGTACCTATGGGCAGTACACCAAAAAGGGCTGTAAGGGGAGACGGATCTATAACAGTGTCATATATATCAGAGAAACATTTAAATATTAATTCCCAGAAACCTGACAGTTTATGACAGCCCCAGAACATATGCAACAGTGTGGCTGGTTCAATTTTACATCTGACACAGGTAGGATCAAAATCAGAGAATATTCTTCCAAGTCTGGCCCCAGACCAGTGGATACGGTGAACCACCTTGAATTGAATGAGGCTGTGTCTAGTGCTAAAAGAGGACGAATGCACCCTGCGCAGCACAGATTCCCAGGTGTCTTCCCCAAGTTCCTCCCCCAAATCCTTTTCCCATCGAGTCTTTAAAGGCACCAAAGAAGGGTTCTGTAAGTCATGAATGATTGCATATACATCTGAAATTGTGCCCCTAGGAAGCTTGTTCAGCTCCAAGATGCTCTCTATAGCTGTATTCGCAGGCCTATGGGGAAATTCAGGTGTGTTAGCTCTGACAAAGTTCCTAGTCTGGAGATAGCGGAAAAAGTGGGATTGGGGGAGGTTGAACCTTTCCTGTAGCTGAGCAAAAGAGGCAAATGTGTCATCAAAGAATAATTGGGCTAGTGAGGAGAGGCCTAGTGAGTGCCAGATGCCAAAAGCCCCATCATTCAAAGATGGAGGAAATAAAATGTTCTGATTGATTGGGCCTGATAGAGAAAAGCCTCGGAGGCCAAAGGCTAAACGGAACTGATTCCAAATTTTAAGAGACTGCTTTACAATTGGGTTGACACACCTTTTGCCTAGGGACACTGGGAGAGACGAGCACAACACAGAAGAAAGTGCAGCAGGTTTACACGATTCAGACTCCATCTGGACCCAGAGTGGTCTGGGGCCAGTAGGATCAGTCTGCAGCCAGTACAGAAGGGCTCTGAAATTTGCAGCCCAATAGTATGTCTGAAAATTTGGTAGAGCTAAACCCCCCAATGACCTAGGCTTCTGTAAATGTTTTTTACCAATCCGTGGTACCTTGCCATCCCAAATGAAATGCATGAATGTTTGATCCAGTGAAATAAAAAAAGATTTTGGAATAAAAATGGGTAAACATTGAAATAAATATAGAAATTTGGGCAACACACTCATTTTAATGACATTAATCCTTCCGATAAGAGAAAGAGGTAGCGACTTCCAAAAAGTAAAAGATTGTTTCAAACTGTCTGCTAGAGCAACCAAGTTTTCCTGAAACAGATTTTGTCACGTTCCTGACCTATTTATGTTAGTTTGTTGTATGTGTTAGTTGGTCAGGACGTGAGTTTGGGTGGGCATTCTATGTTGTCTGTTTCTATGTTGGTTTAAGGGTTGCCTGGTATGGCTCTCAATTAGAGGCAGGTGTTTGGCGTTCCTCTAATTGAGAGTCATATTTAGGTAGGTTGTTTCACAGTGTTCGTTGTGGGTGGTTGTCTCCTGTGTCAGTGTCTGTATGTTAAGCCACACGGGACTGTTCCGGTTTTTGTTAGTTCGTTCGTTTTATGTAGTCTGTTTTCCTGGTTCATGCGTTCTTCACGTTGTATGTAAGTTCGTGTCCAGGTCTGTCTACATTCGTTTATTTGTTTTGTAATTATTCAAGTGTTTGTCGTGTTTTTCCGTTTTGTCTATTAAATCAATATGTATTCACAACCCGCTGCATTTTGGTCAAATCCCTGCTGCTCCTCTTCGGATGAGGAGAAGGAGGAAGCCCGTTACAGATTTGAATATTTCCTTGTCACTTTAACTCCCAAGTAGGTGAATTGATCCCGGACAATCCTAAACTGAGAACTTGTAAAAGAGCACTTTAAAGCAGCCTTGTTTACAGGAAAAAGCTCACTCTTGCCTAGATTCAGCTTGTACCCTGAGATTGATCCAAACCTTTTAAGAACAGATAAGGCGCGTGGCAATGAGGTATCAGGGTTAGAGATAAACAAAAGGAGGTCATCCGCATATAGCGAGACTTTCTGCTCTGAGCCCGTCCTGATTATTCCTTGAATGGCATCATTAGAGCGTAGTGCAATGGCGAGAGGTTCGATTGCCAAAGCAAACAACAAGGGGGAGAGTGGACAGCCCTGTCTGGATCCGCGGTGCAAGGGAAAATAGTCAGAGGACAAGTTGTTAGTCCGTACCAAAGCCATGGGGGAAAAATAAAGAATCTTTATCCACGCAATGAATTTGGGACCAAAGCCAAATCTATAAAGGGTAGCTGTTAGGTAATCCCACTCAACGCGGTCAAACGCTTTTTCTGCATCAAGTGAGACCACTACCTCTGGGTCCTCCGACGCTGGGGAGTACAGTATATTCATAAGGCGCCTAATATTGAAAAACAAATGCCTATTTCTCACAAAGCCAGTCTGGTCAGAGTGTATTACTTGGTGCAGCGAGCCTTCCATACGGATGGCTAAAAGCTTGGCTAGAATTTTGTAATCACAGTTTAAAAGCGAGATTGGGCGATAGGATCCACATTCCAGGGGGTCTTTGTTTTTCTTTAATAGTAATGAAATTGAAGCCTGATAAAGAGTAGGCGGTAGCTTTGAGGTATCAAGGCACTCTGCAAATAGTCGAGACAAGAATGGGCAAAGCAGACCAGAAAACGTCCTGTAAAATTCGGTTGGAAAACCATCCGGACCCGGTGATTTACCACTTTTCATTGCGGACACTGCTGTTGCAATCTCCTCAGGTGTAAATTCTTCTTCTAGACAGTCATGGGTGTCTGTATCAATTGAAGGCATATTCAGGCCATTAAAGAAGGAATCAATCAGCAAAGGGTCTTGAGGGGATTCAGAGGTGTATAGCGCAGAGTAAAATTGTTTGAATTGATCATTGATCTCTTTATGTATAACTGTGGTGGCACCAGACGGGGTCCTTATTTGTGGGATTAAACGTGAGGCCTCAGATTTACGGATCTGATGTGCAAGGAGTTTACTGGCCTTGTCGCCTTGTTCATACACTCTGTACCGAGCTCGCAAGAGTAACTGTTCAGCTTGCCTGGTAGAAAGCTCATCAAATTCAGATTGGAGTAGTTGGCGCTCTTTATGCAGATCAGAGGAAGGAACCGTAGCATACTTCTCATCCAATGTGGCTATGGATTCGCTCAGGTCCCGAAGTCGCTGAGAGCGAACTCTGTTTTGGTTGGCTGTATAAGAGATAATTTGGCCACGTAGGTATGCTTTGAGAGACTCCCATATGGTAGAGCAGGACATACCTGGTGTTGAATTAGTTTCTAGGAATAAGGTGATTTCAGAAGAAATGAAATTGACAAACTCCTTATCTGAGAGTAAAATGGGGTTGAGACGCCATTGATAACACATAGGAGGTCGTTGGGGAAACTCTAGTTCAAGCACTAATGGTGAATGGTCAGAAATAACAATACTCTTGTAAGTACACTGCCGAAGGTTAGGCAGAAGTTTTTTGTCCAAAAAGAAGTAATCAATCCGGGAGTATGTTTGATGGACATGAGAATAAAAGGAATACTGTCTATCTGTAGGATGTAGGAAACGCCAGGCCTCAAACATGGCATATTTCTGAAGAAAGGCTTGAATAAGTAGGGCACATTTAGATGGGCCTGTAGTTGTTCGTGAGGACTTGTCAAGAACTGGGGACATTTTGCAGTTGAAATCCCCCCCTAAAATCAACAAATGAGAATCTAAATTGGGTATAGCAGACAAAAAGGAAGAAATGAAACTTGTGTCATCCCAATTGGGAGCATAAACACTAGCCAAAACAAGAGGGGTAGAAAACAGTTTACCGGTTACTATGATGTATCGTCCCTTAGGATCAGCGATAACCTCAGAAGCTACAAAGGGAGTAGCTTTATCAACCAAAATGGCAGCCCCTCTTGATTTACTATGAAAGTTAGAGTGGAACACTTGACCAACCCAGTCCCTACGCATCCTAAAGTGCTCACCAGTCCTCAAGTGAGTCTCTTGTAGAAATGCAATATTTGCATTCAAACCCTTTAAGTGTGTCAACACCCTCTTACGCTTCACTGGGTTATTAACCCCTTTGATGTTCCACGAAATGTACTTGATCGCATTGTTTCGGCCCCTCTGGGCATTCCCGTTATACAACCCTGTCATTAGAGCATAGAATGGAAAAGCAATGAGCGCCCAAAAACCCCAGAATAACTTGTCTCAGAGTAATAATGTACGGTGGTAGATGTTTGGAAAAAGTACAGAAAAAAAACCGAAAAAGACAGAATGACAACATTAGAACTGAACAATTCAACCCCTCCCCCCACCCCCTCCCCCCATCCCAGACAATACCTCCCCAAACGAGGTACAAGCCTAAATAGAACATGTTCTCTTCGCACAGTATGTCTGTGAGAGTGCGGTCTTAAACCTAAACCCACAGTCCCGCTCTTTAAAGTCGCGTTTTGTTAGTGGATCAAACAGCAAAAAAAAGATAATCATTTTTTAAATAAAAATAAATAAAAGTGAATCCCTTGTGCAAACGAAATTACAAAAGCACCACTTGTAGATGTATAGAATTATATTCCCAGTCTTATAACAGGCATTTGAGAGAGAAAATAAATAAAATAAATAAAATGTATAAAGGCTCTCAGCCGAAGACCTAATTTGAAGTAAGGAAATCGTAGTAAGACAATCAAAAATAATAATAATGATTATTATTATAATAGTTGTCTAGTTGAATGCTGAGACAGCTTACAACCAATACCAAAAAACTACGTGTGCGCAACGTTGAACGCTTGCTAGGCATAAATGACGCTCAGAACTTTTAAAATTTAAGTGAGGACCCCAAAAAACGTGTCGCCTCGGGAAGCATTTACTGTTTACTGGGTCAATGCAAACGGATGCAGTAAACAAATAGCCAAGAATATTTTGAGTCACTGAGACACTATGTAAACAAACTGAATAGGTGAGCAAGACAGCCTAGAAACACAGGAGTAAAGTAAAACCTCAATACAATGAAATTAAAATGACTGAATGCTTGTAAGGCAAGCACACTAGATGATCAAAACATTTGATCACATCAAATAAGCCTGAATGGGTTCGCCAACTCCCCAACTATACAAAATTAGCATGTTGTAGCTAAACATAATTGTACCACAGGTGGGTTACTTACTATCCACAGTTCGCAAGCAACAGTTGCTGAACTATGAGCAAGTTCAAGACTTCTTGATGTGACGTTGAATGTGAGAGAGAGCCTCATCCGGAGATTCAAATGTGTAGTCTTTACCATCATGAGATAGCCATAAACGGGCCGGGAATCGCAGTCCGTACTTCACACCTGGATGGTCCCGAAGTAGTCGCTTGGCCTGCCCGAAAGCTGCGCGCTGCCTGGAAACAGTGGGGGAGTAGTCCTGGTATATGGAGAAGCTCTGTCCTTGAAAGCTCAGAGTGGTATTGCGGGCTCGTCGGAGAATCTCCATCTTCTCATGGAAAAAGTGCACTCGAAGAATTATGTCACGGGGCCTCTCCCCATCCCGGGTCTTGGGCGCAGCGACCGGTGGGCACGATCAATCAGGGGCTTTTCATCTAAGGCAAGAACATCCTTCAGCAGCCCAGAAACGAAATCCGTGGCGCGAGGCATTTCCGCTGACTCTGGGACTGATACAAGTCTCAGGTTATTGCGGCGAGAGAATCCCTCTAAACTTACACAGCTCTCCTTCACCTTTTTCAAATCCGCAGCGAGGCGTTTCACGTCAGCCTCCAGGGATGTAGTTAAGTCGGAGACATTTGTAGCGGAGGTCTCCAGTGCTGCAATCGTTGTAGTGTGCGACGCCATTGTTGTTTTGAGTGATGTGATTGCTGGCACCGTCTCGTTCCGCAGGATGGTTAGATCTGCTTTTAAAGTATCAGAAACCTCCTTTATTCGGGCCTCAATCGTATTAACCACCTCCGTTTTCATTTCAACTATCTCAGAGCGTAGTAGTTTGATGGCCTCGAGAATGTTCATTTCAGCGCCGCCAGGCCAAGCCGCCCCCCCGGGTAAAGTGTCAGTCCCCGGGCCGTCAGGCTCAGGAGAGGGCGGTGATGAGAGTGTGTCTTGTAGGCCGGGTTTTCTCAAAGTCATGCTTTTAGCCTTATGTTTCGTCGACATGCTGACATTTGGAAGTAAAGTAGTCTTGGTTTTTACGGGAAGGGATCACCAAAATAATATATGAAAATAAATACGGTTCTGCTGCAAAATTCACATAAACTTTAAAAATACCACGGGAGCAAACGGAAAACACGTCAGTCGCACATGGCGTCCCTCCAATCCCCCTCCATGAAAGATTTTTGAACATTTGAAATTGAGCTTGCACACAAGTCCAGTGTGAAACAGTAATGGCTCATCTGTGTAGTGTCGTTTCTGTTCCTCACAAGATTGGCTGTTTTATTAATGTCAATGGAGGATCAATAGAGAAAAAACAATCAATGCTTCTTCATCATGGCTGCTTGTCAAAAGCATGGTCATCTCCCTGTAGTTTTATAAGTGGATAATGTGCTGGGTACAGTGCTTGTTATGGAGGTGCTCAGTGCTGCAGATTACAGTCATCAGAGCTGGCTGAAATGATGTGGCTGATTTCCTTGAAAGATTCACATGTGCATTATATGCGCTCATGTTCAGGCGTACACTCCGTCCTTTTTTATTTGGACAGTGAAGCTATGATATTTGTGCTTTTTGAATTTCTATTGGGCACAGCATAATCCGAAACACAACCAAAACAAACCACAAATACATCCAACAAGTTTGTCGAGTCGCAACCTTGATGGGGGAGTTGGAGAGACATAACATTCTTCTTATTAACTCACCAAGAGCAGGATCTAGTGCTCTGTGTTGTTTGGCTGGGGAACATGAAGACTAGGAGGCTGTTTTCCAGCTAGGTTGTTATAAAACATGTAGGTGTGTGTATGAATGAAACTTGGCCAAAGAGGGAAGTATTGTGAGGATTCTATCTGTTCCATCATGATGTACTGTACTGTGGTGAATAAACAGTGTGATGTTCTTTTTGAAAATCCACTGATCCAGGCAATCGTGAAGCAAAAAAATAACATTTCAATCTGAAAAAGAAATGGAACAGAGTTGGATCAGTCAAATCCATTAGATGATTCTATCATGCTTCTCCAGGGGTGGATAATGTGGTGATGGAGTTGGACATCAGGTATAGCCTCGAGGTTAGAGTATAATCGAAGGGTTGCTGGTTTAAATCCCGGAGCCGATAAGGTCAAAACCTCCAGCTGTACCCTTGTGAAAGGCACATAACCCAATTGTTCCAAGGGTGCTGGACAATGGTGACCCCGGCCGTGATCCCACTCCCTGCAGGTGTCTCAAGGGGAGTTGGGTTATGCAAAAATCACATTTCCATTACACACCTGTAACAGGACAAATATAAGCAACCCCCAAATTATGATTAAACTCAGCAAAAAAAGAAACGTCCCTGTCTTTCAAAGATAATTTGTAATAATCCTTGTTCAATGAACCATAAACAATTAATGAACATGCACCTGTGCAACGGTCGTTAAGACACTAACAGCTTAACCTTTCAGTGATACCCATCCCGGATCCGGGATCCTCCTCATCAAAAAAGCTGACTAGCATAGCCTAGCCTAGCCTAACGGGACAGGGATATCATATAATATAATTTTCATGAAATCACAAGTCCAATACAGCAAATGAAAGATAAACATCTTGTGAATCCAGCCATCATTTCCAATTTTTAAAATGTTTTACAGCGAAAACACAATATGTATTTCTATTAGCTAACCACAATAGCCAAACACACAACCGCATATTTTCACCATGTTTCCACCGCATAGGTAGCTTTCACAAAACCGACAAAATAGAGATATAATTAGTCACTAACCAAGAAACAACTTCATCAGATGACAGTCTTATAACATGTTATACAATACATTTATGTTGTGTTCGAAAATGTGCATATTTGAGGTATAAATCATAGTTTTACATTGCAGCCACCATCAAAAATAGCATCAAAGCAGCCAGAATAATTACAGAGAGCAACGTGAAATACCTAAATACTCATCATAAAACATTTATGAAAAATACATGGTGTACAGCAAATGAAAGATAAACATCTTGTGAATCCAGACAATATTTCCGATTTTTTAAGTGTTTTACAGCGAAAACACAATATAGAATTATATTAGCTTACCACAATAGCCAAACACACAACCGCATTTATTCACCGCAAAGGTAGCTTTCGCAAAAACCAGCAATAAATATAAAATGAATCACTAACCTTTGGACAACTTCATCAGATGACAGTCTTATAACATCAAGTTATACAATACATTTATGTTTTGTTCGAAAATGTGCATATTTAGAGCTGCAAATCGTGGTTATACATTGTGAATACGTAGCAACATTTTCCCAGAATGTCCGGAGATATTTTGGACACTCACCTAATCTGACCAAAGAACTCATCATAAACTTTACATAAAAATACTTGTTGTATGGCAAATGAAAGATACACTGGTTCTTAATGCAACCGCTGTGTTAGATTTTAAAAAATAACTTTACTACAACATACAAAATACATTATTGTGAGACAGCGCTCACATATTCTCCGCCCTGTTGGATTCTACATATTCCACAGAAATACGAAATAACATCATAAATGTTTTCTTACTTTTGCTGAGCTTCCATCAGAATGTTGTACAAGGAGCCCTTGGTCCAGAATAAATCGTTGTTTGGTTTTAGAATGTCCATTTCTTCTGTCAAATTCGCGCCACAATGCTAGCCAAGGTTGCTAACATTCCCATCCTCTCTTGGCGCAAAGAACGGAAAACTCCAAAAGTCCCAATAAACGTTGAATAATCTGATAAAACTCGGTTGAAAAAACTTACTTTATGATGTTTTTCTAATATGTATCAAATAAAATCAGAGCCGGAGATATTCGCCGTGTATACCGAACGCTTTTCAGAAGACAATGTGGAGCTCCTTCGCGCGCCTTGGAAAACTGACAAAATGGCAGACCTGTCACTCCAAAAGCTCTTGTTCGACCTCAGATCAAGCTAGACACCCCATTCCACCTTCCACTGCCTGTTGACATCTAGTGGAAGGCGTATGAAGTGCATGTATATCGATAAATAAAAGCCAGTTGAATAGAGCCTCGTTTTCAGATTTTTCACTTCCTGTATGGAAGTTTGCTGCCAAATTAGTTCTGTTTTACTCACAGATATAATTCAAACAGTTTTAGAAACTTGAGAGTGTTTTCTATCCAATAGTAATAATAATATGCATATTGTATGATCTAGAATAGAGTACGAGGCCGTTTAAATTGGGCACGATTTTTTCCAAAGTGAAAACAGCGCCCCCCTATTGACAAGAAATTAAAGATGGTAGGCAATTAAAGTCACAGTTATGAAAACTTAGGACACTAAAGAGGCCTTTCTACTGACTCTGAAAAACACCAAAAGAAAGATGCCCAGGGTCCCTGCTCATCTGCGTGAACGTGCCTTAGGCATGCTGCAAGGAGACATGAGGACTGCAGATGGGGCCAGGGCAATAAATTGCAATGTCCGTACTGTGAGACGCCTAAGACATCGCTACAGGGAGACAAGACGGAGAACTGATCGTCCTCGCAGTGGCAGACCACGTGTTACAACACCTGCACAGGATCGGTACATCCGAACATCACACCTGTGGGATAGGTACAGGATGGCAACAACAACTGCCCGAGTTACACCAGGAACACACAATCCCTCCATCAGTGCTCAGACTGTCTGCAATAGGCTGAGAGAGGGTGGACTGAGGGCTTGTAGGCCTGTTGTAAGGCAGGTCCTCACCAGACATCACCGGCAAAAACGTCGCCTATGGGCACAAACCCACCGTCGCTGGACCAGACAGGACTGGCAAAAAGTGCTCTTCACTGACGTGTCGCGGTTTTGTCTCACTAGGGGTGATGGTCAGATTCACGTGTATTGTCGAAGGAATGAGCGTTACACCAAGGCCTGTACTCTGGAGCGGGATCAATTTGGAGGTGGAGGGTCCGTCATGGTCTGGGGCGGTGTGTCACAGCATCATCGGACTGAGCTTGTTGTCATTGCAGGCAATCTCAACGCTGTGCGTTACAGGGAAGACATCCTCCTCCCTCATGTGGTACCCTTCCTGCAGGCTCATCCTGACATGACCCTCCAGCATGACAATGCCACCAGCCGTACTGCTCATTCTGTGCGTGATTTCCTGCAATACAGGAATGTCAGTGTTCTGCCATGGCCAGCGAAGAGCCCGGATCTCAATCCCATTGAGCACATCTGGGACCTGTTGGATCGGAGGGGGAGGGCTAGGGCCATTCCCCCCAGAAATGTCTGGGAACTTGCAGGTGCCTTGGTGGAAGAGTGGGGTAACATCTCACAGCAAGAACTGGCAAATCTGGTGCAGTCCATGAGGAGGAGATGCACTGCAGTATTTAATGCAGCTGGTGGCCACACCAGATACTGACTGTTACTTTTGATTTTGACACCCCTTTGTTCAGGGACACATTATTCAATTTTTTGTTAGTCACATGTCTGTGGAACTTGTTCAGTTTTTGTCTCAGTTGTTGAATCTTATGTTCATACAAATATTTACACATGTTAAGTTTGCTGAATTTGAATGCAGTTGACAGTGAGAGGACATTTCTTTTTTTGCTGAGGTTATTATTATTATTATTATGGTTTGAAGCGAAGAGTGTGTGGAAATTTCCTTTTCTCTTTAGGAATTGTTAGTGAGTGTTCGCATGTACTTTTGGAAGTGTGTGTTACTGTCCTCTTCTTCGACTGGCAGCCACCCAGGATCATCCTAATATGTGTGCATGCGCACGTGCGTGTGTGAGAGTGTGTCTGTGTGTGTGTGGAGGCTAGTTTACCATGGAGACTGCACTTGACGCTGTCTTGTAGAGTCACATTTTCTCAAGATATCCCAGTCACTTTGCATTTCCAGAGCGACAGTAGTCACGTTTCCAAGCAAAAATTGCCCCCCCCCTGTGCTTGCCATGACTGCTACAGCATGACTATTTTGGTAGCTAATGTGCACGTGTGCATTGTTGCTCTCATGGTAATAGAGACCTGCATGAAACGGATCACAAAAGAGTGCCAATGGAGTCAGCAAGCAGAAAGTGCTTCACAGAAACAGTTTGTGTTTCAAATGGCATTACAGCTGTGATTAGCATGAATATCAAGTCAATTCATAGACTATTATATTACACAATGCAATACTACATTTTTCACTTTAAAATGCATGCCAAAAACAGCCCATACAACTCTTAGCACAATGACTACTTTGACTAATTTACACAAAAACACATTTCCTAGAGAGAGAGAGAGCCTCGCATTGACCACAGATGAAAGAGCGAGAGAGAGAACCTCGCTTTAACCACCAGATGACAGAAAGAGAGAGAGAACCTCGCTTTAACCACCAGATGACAGAAAGAGAGAGAGAACCTCACTTTAACCACCAGATGACAGAAAGAGAGAGAGAACCTCAATTTAACCACCAGATGACAGAAAGAGAGAGAGAACCTCACTTTAACCACCAGATGACAGAAAGAGAGAGAGAACCTCGCTTTAACCACCAGATGACAGAAAGAGAGAGAGAACCTCACTTTAACCACCAGATGACAGAAAGAGAGAGAGAACCTCGCTTTAACCACCAGATGACAGAAAGAGAGAGAGAACCTCGCTTTAACCACCAGATGACAGAAAGAGAGAGAGAACCTCGCTTTAACCACCAGATGACAGAAAGAGAGAGAAAACCTCGCTTTAACCACCAGATGACAGAAAGAGAGAGAGAGAACCTCGCTTTAACCACCAGATGACAGAAAGAGAGAGAGAACCTCGCTTTAACCACCAGATGACAGAAAGAGAGAGAGAACCTCGCTTTAACCACCAGATGACAGAAAGAGAGAGAAAACCTTGCTTTAACCACCAGATGACAGAAAGAGAGAGAGAGAACCTCGCTTTAACAGAATCCAAGATGGCGTAGCAGTGTAGACGTGTTTCTTTAGTCCTCTCGTGTACGTTCGTATTTTTTCGTATTTCTTGTATATATTTTAACATTTTTTTTCTATCTCTTTTCGATTTTTAATTCGATTATACCTTCCGGTAACCTACCTCACCCAATGTGATACGGAATCGCTATTATTTTTTAACTTTGGAACACTTTCAAGAACCCCCAGTAGCTAACCAGCTAATCAGCTACAAGCTAATTTAGCCATTTTTTGCCGCTGCTAGCAGCTTTTACCTTCTGCACAGACACCAGCCCTGTTATTAGCCTGGATATTACTCACCAATTTACCAGCATCGGACTGTCTCTCGACAACAACGCCGGATTCCTGCCGTAATCCCTGAGCCACTACTTCTGATCCTCACAGCTAGCTTGCAGCTAGCGCAGCTAGCGCCACTGCCACGAAGCTAGCACCAGTTAGCAAACACAATTCTACAATTCACAACCTCTCTTTCGCCATCGCCATCCGGCTTGGATTCTCTGTCGACACTACCACGTCTGGTCTGCAGACGAATACCCCATCCGCTGTGCCCTCAACCGGCCTCCGTCTGAGCAGACCCCCTCCGTCTGAGCAGACCACCCCCCGGGCTACTAACTTTAAACGCCGCGTGCTAGCTTAGTGGAGGCCTCCCTGCTCCATCTACGGCTGCCCCCTGGACACTATGATCACTTGGCTACATAGCTGATGCCTGCTTGACTGTCCATTAATTCACGGTACTCCATTCTGTTTATTTGTGTTTTATCTGTCGGCTCTGTGCTTTAACTCAGGATCTGTGTGTAGTTAATCCGACCCTCTCTGCCTAGTCGTCGCCATTTTTACCTGTTGTTGCTGTGTTAGTGGACTAGCTGCTGTTATCTTACCTGTTGTTTTAGCTAGCTCTCCCAATCAAGACCTGCAATCACTTTATGCCTTATTGTATGTCTCTCTCAAATATCAATATGCCTTGCATACTGTTGTTCAGGCTAGTTATCATTATCATTGTTTTGGTTTGCAATGGACCCCGTAGTTCCACTCTCCGTACCTCTGATACCTCCTTTGTCCCACCCCCCACACATGCGGTGACCTCACCCATTGAGACCAGCATGTCCAGAGATACAACCTCTCTTATCATCACCCAGTGCCTGGGCTTGCCTCCGCTGTACCCGTGCCCCACCATACCCCTGTCTGCACATTATGCCCAGAATCTATTCTACCACGCCCATAAATCTGCTCCTTTTATTCTTTGTCCCCAACGCTCTAGGCGACCAGTTTTGATAGCCTTTAGCCGCACCCTCATCCTACTACTCCTCTGTTCCTCGGGTGATGTGGAGGTAAACCCAGGCCCTGCATGTCCCCAGTCACCCTCATTTGTTGACTTCTGTGATCGAAAAAGCCTTGGCCTCATGCATGTCAACATCAGAAGCCTCCTCCCTAAGTTTGCCTTACTCACCGCTTTAGCACACTCTGCCAACCCTGATGTCCTTGCCGTGTCCGAATCCTGGCTTAGGAAGGCCACCAAAAATTCTGGGATTTCCATACCCAACTATAACACTTTCCGTCAAGATAGAACTGCCAAAGGGGGAGGAGTTGCAATCTACTGCAGAGATAGCCTGCAAAGTTCTGTCATACTTTCCAGGTCTATGCCCAAACAGTTCGAACTTCTAATTTTAAAAATTAATCTCTCCAGAAATAAGTCTCTCACTGTTGCCGCCTGCTACCGACCCCCCTCAGCTCCCAGCTGTGCCCTGGACACCATCTGTGAATTGATCGCTCCCCATCTAGCTTCAGAGTTTGTTCTGTTAGGTGACCTAAACTGGGATATGCTTAACACCCCGGCAGTCCTACAATCCAAGCTTGATGCCCTCAATCTCACACAAATCATCAAGGAACCCACCAGGTACAACCCTAAATCCGTAAACATGGGCACCCTAATAGACATTATCCTGACCAACCTGCCCTCCAAATACACCTCTGCTGTCTTCAATCAAGATCTCAGCGATCACTGCCTCATTGCCTGTATCCGCCACGGGTCCGCGGTCAAACGACCACCCCTCATCACTGTCAAACGCTCCCTAAAACACTTCTGCGAGCAGGCCTTTCTAATCGACCTGGCCCGGGTACCCTGGAAGGATATTGACCTCATCCCGTCAGTTGAGGATGCCTGGTCATTCTTTAAAAGTTACTTCCTCACCATATTAGACAAGCATGCTCCGTTCAAAAAATGCAGAACCAAGAACAGATATAGCCCTTGGTTCACTCCAGACCTGACTGCCCTCGACCAGCACAAAAACATCCTGTGGCGAACTGCAATAGCATCGAAGAGCCCCCGCGATATGCAACTGTTCAGGGAAGTCAGGAACCAATACACGCAGTCAGTCAGGAAAGCAAAGGCCAGCTTTTTCAAGCAGAAATTTGCATCCTGTAGCTCTAACTCCAAAAAGTTCTGGGATACTGTAAAGTCCATGGAAAACAAGAGCACCTCCTCCCAGCTGCCCACTGCACTGAGGCTAGGTAACACGGTCACCACTGATAAGTCCGTGATAATCGAAAACTTCAACAAACATTTCTCAATGGCTGGCCATGCCTTCCTCCTGGCGACTCCAACCTTGGCCAACAGCCCCGCCCCCCCCGCTGCTACTCGCCCAAGCCTCCCCAGCTTCTCCTTTACCCATATCCAGATAGCAGATGTTCTGAAAGAGCTGGAAAACCTGGACCCATACAAATCAGCTGGGCTTGACAATCTGGACCCCCTATTTCTGAAACTGTCCGCCGCCATTGTCGCACCCCCTATTACCAGCCTGTTCAACCTCTCCTTCGTATCATCTGAGATCCCCAAGGATTGGAAAGCTGCCGCGGTCATCCCCCTCTTCAAAGGGGGAGACACCCTGGACCCAAACTGTTACAGACCTATATCCATCCTGCCCTGCCTATCTAAGGTCTTCGAAAGCCAAGTCAACAAACAGATCACTGACCATCTCGAATCCCACCGTACCTTCTCCGCTGTGCAATCCGGTTTCCGAGCCGGTCACGGGTGCACCTCAGCCACGCTCAAGGTACTAAACGATATCATAACCGCCATCGATAAAAGACATTACTGTGCAGCCGTCTTCATCGACCTGGCCAAGGCTTTCGACTCTGTCAATCACCATATTCTTATCGGCAGACTCAGTAGCCTCGGTTTTTCTAATGACTGCCTTGCCTGGTTCACCAACTACTTTGCAGACAGAGTTCAGTGTGTCAAATCGGAGGGCATGTTGTCCGGTCCTCTGGCAGTCTCTATGGGGGTACCACAGGGTTCAATTCTCGGGCCGACTCTTTTCTCTGTATACATCAATGATGTTGCTCTTGCTGCGGGCGATTCCCTGATCCACCTCTACGCAGACGACACCATTCTATATACTTCCGGCCCTTCCTTGGACACTGTGCTATCTAACCTCCAAACGAGCTTCAATGCCATACAACACTCCTTCCGTGGCCTCCAACTGCTCTTAAACGCTAGTAAAACCAAATGCATGCTTTTCAACCGGTCGCTGCCTGCACCCGCACGCCCGACTAGCATCACCACCCTGGACGGTTCCGACCTAGAATATGTGGACATCTATAAGTACCTAGGTGTCTGGCTAGACTGCAAACTCTCCTTCCAGACTCATATCAAACATCTCCAATCCAAAATCAAATCTAGAGTCGGCTTTCTATTTCGCAACAAAGCCTCGTTCACTCACGCCGCCAAACTTACCCTAGTAAAACTGACTATCCTACCGATCCTCGACTTCGGCGATGTCATCTACAAAATAGCTTCCAATACTCTACTCAGCAAACTGGATGCAGTTTATCACAGTGCCATCCGTTTTGTTACTAAAGCACCTTATACGACCCACCACTGCGACCTGTATGCCCTAGTCGGCTGGCCCTCGCTACATGTTCGTCGTCAGACCCACTGGCTCCAGGTCATCTACAAGGCTATGCTAGGTAAAGTGCCGCCTTATCTCAGTTCACTGGTCACGATGGCTACACCCACCCGCAGCACGCGCTCCAGCAGGTGTATCTCACTGATCATCCCTAAAGCCAAAACCTCATTTGGACGCCTTTCCTTCCAGTTCTCTGCTGCCTGCGACTGGAACGAATTGCAAAAATCTCTGAAGTTGGAGACTTTTATCTCCCTCAACAACTTTAAAAATCTGCTATCCGAGCAGCTAACCGATCGCTGCAGCTGTACATAGTCCATCTGTAAACTACATTTACATTACATTTAAGTCATTTAGCAGACGCTCTTATCCAGAGCGAAACTACCCACCCAATTTACCTACCTCACCCCCCATACTGCTTTTATTTATTTACTTTTCTGCTCTTTTGCACACCAGTATCTCTTCTTGCACATGATCATCTGATGATTTATCACTCCAGTGTTAATCTGCTAAATTGTAATTATTCGATTTATTGCCTACCTCATGCCTTTTGCACACATTGTATATAGATTCTCTTTTTTTTCTACCATGTTATTGACTTGTTTATTGTTTACTCCATGTGTAACTCTGTGTTGTCTGTTCACACTGCTATGCTTTATCTTGGCCAGGTCGCAGTTGCAAATGAGAACTTGTTCTCAACTAGCCTACCTGGTTAAATAAAGGTGAAATAAAAAAAATAAAAAATAAAAAACCACCAGATGACAGAAAGAGAGAGAAAACCTCACTTTAACCACCAGATGACAGAAAGAGAGAGAGAGAACCTCGCTTTAACCACCAGATGACAGAAAGAGAGAGAAAACCTCGCTTTAACCACCAGATGACAGAAAGAGAGAGAGAGAACCTCGCTTTAACCACCAGATGACAGAAAGAGAGAGAGAACCTCGCTTTGACCACCAGATGACAGAAAGAGGGAATATAACAGTATGGCAGTGGAAAAGAGGACAGTAGCAGGTGACCCAACTGTGTTTGTGACTACTACGATTTCCCATTGTAGCATGTTCAATTGCAGCAATTCGGTTACTGATTTGGTAACAGAATTACGAGTTTTAATCACTAAATAATTAATAAACAGAAGTTGATATCAATTACAAGGCAATGTTTCAGGCAAATAATTTCTTCAAAACTAAATATAAGTGTTGATATTGGTTGGAATGGGTCTTTACTTTAAAATGTTTGTGTGTTAAATGTATTTCTAATACCTTTTAACACTTTTTCTGGTAGATGTTTTCTCAGACCCATTTTCCATCTATTTGACCAGAAATCAAAGCCATTACATTAATGTTTAAGATTGAAAATGGTTGAAAAATGTATCTATGCCTTCATTTGTATTTGAAGGTTTTGCCAAGAGTGATGTGAATGAACGCTTTTGACCTTTTGCAAAAATGTTGTATTTGAACGTGATCGTTTTGGTTGGGTTGACAATACAATGCAATACAATATTGTGATGCTTTTTAAGATTGATTTCACCATTTTGTTCTGCCTTTTATATAGCCTAGTATTTTAGTATGTAAGTAAGATGTAATGTACTGTCAGAGTCTAGGTGATGTGAGTAAGGCGGAGTCAGGCGCAGGACACAGAGGTGAGTAATAATAGTAACTTTACTCAAAAATAATCTTCCAACAAGGAGAACGAAAATCCAGAATCACATAAACGAGACAACTGACAACAATAAACACGCACAAAACCACGATGGCTCCAGAGGGTTAAATAGGGAAATAATTAAAAAGTAATGGGAACCAGGTGTGTACAATACAGACAAAACAAATTGAAAAAGAAATGTAGATCGGTGGAGGCTAGAAAGCCGGTGACGTTGACCGCCGAACGCCGCCCGAACAAGGAGAGGCACCAACTTCGGCGGAAGTCGTGATATGTACATCACGGAACACAGTGTAGAAGTCAGCTCTGTTTTTCATACTGTGTATTATGTTCTCCTCTCACGTATCATCAGAAAAACATCTCAGTAATTATTCTGATTATACGTGCTTTTCTCCTTGACAGACTTGTTTCTAATGATACAGTACATACAGTACCGTACACTCTCAGAAATAAAGGTGCTATATAGAATCTTAAAGGGTTCTTCGGCTGAACCCTTTTTGGTTCCAAGTAGAACCCTTTGTGGTTCCATGTTGAGCCCTTTCCACAGAGGGTTCCACATGGAACCCTAAAGGGTTATACCTGGATCTAAAAAGGGTTATTCCTGGAACCTAAAATGTTTCTACATGGAACCAAAAAGGGTTCTCCTATGGGGACAGCCAAAGAACCCTTTTGGAACCCTTTTTTCCCCAGAGTGTACAACTCCTCAGGGAGTAATGGAGAATGTGGAGAATTACTGGAGAATGTGACCTAATGATGTAATTCAGCTATATATCCAAGTAGGCTATATTTTTGTTGATGGTTGCAACTTGGAAAATATGAGGTTCGTACAAGATGGATGAGTTATGTGAAATTGTATGAACTGTTGTAAGATACGTGTCGATGAAGAGGACAAATGGATTCTAGATTAATTTAAAAGGTTTGGCCCATATTGACAGTGGACAGAGGGCCACTCACTGCCCATATGGGCTGTGATATTCCTCCTTGGCAGTGCCACTTCCACTTCACCACTCCAGCCAGTGGCCACTGCCAGGCCAGCCTTGGCACCAGCTTGCTACCCAGCCTGTGCCACCCGCCCACTCACCCATGGCAGCCTTTGGTTATGGAGCCGTTTGAGACACGGCTAGCTCTCATGCAGTGTCGCTGCCATAGGACAATGAGATAGAGCGCCCCCACTCAGATGTGCTGCCAGGCCGGCTGATACCAGGCAGATCTTCCTTCCTTGAACTGGAACGACTGCCATGCCTCCGTCTAATCTCCTTATGGCCACGGTTCATTATTTATTCAGTCTGTGTGACTATACTGCTTTTAGACACATTACATCTGCATCTCAATCACATCTCTAATATATTATATATATATATGCCATTTAGCAGACACTTTTATCCAAAACGACTTACAGTCATGAGTGTTTACATTTAATACACATTTTCTACGTCTCTGGTTGGGATTTGATGTTCTATTCGATGTTTTCTCACAGTGTTAGTGTGAGTTAAATGGACATATTACCTCTGGGTTTAGGTGCAGGCAATTTGACAGTAGCATAGATCAATCGATAAAGGGCAATTGACGTATGTTGTGATCTCGGGAGAGACTGAGGAGAGAGATCAGACAACTAACACATACAAACACACTGAGATCAGAGAGAGGGTTGCCGGGGAGTACTAAACCAGCTGAGATTCAACCCCTCTAGCTGGGACCAGTCAGCTCTCCCTGAGGAGTTAGAGGGAACAAATGTACTTACTATATACAGTATATTTGAAAGGCTGGTCATGGCTTACATCAACACCATTATCCCAGAAACCCTAGACCCACTCCAATTTGCATACCGCCCCAGCAGATCCACAGATGGCAATTGCACTCCACACTGCCTTTTCCACCTGGACAAAAGGAACACCTATATGAGAATGCTATTCATTGACTAGAGCTCAGCTCTACACCACAGTGCCCTCGAAGCTCATCACTGAGCTAAGGACCCTGGGACTAAACACCTCCCTCTGCAACTGGATCCTGGATTTGGAGGTGTACCTGTGGATAAATGTCAAGGACGACCTTCAGACTCAGTGCCTCTTTGTTTGACATCATGGGAAAAACAAAAGAAATCAGTCAAGACCTCAGAAAAAAATGTGTAGACCTCCACAAGTCTGGTTCATCGTTGGGAGCAATTTCCAAAAGCCTGAAAGTACCACGTTCATCTGTACAAAAAATAGTACGCAAGTATAAACACCATGGGACCATGCAGCCATCATACCGCTCAGGAAGGAGACGCGTTCTGTCTCCTAGATATGAACGTACTTTGGTGAGAAAAGTGCAAATCAGTCCCAGAACAACAACAAAGGACCTTGTGAAGATGCTGGAGGAAACGGGTACAAAAGTATCTATATCCAGAGTTAAACGAGTCCTATATTGACATAACCTGAAAGGCCGCTTAGCAAGGAAGAGCCACTTGTCCAAAACCGCCATAAAAAAAGCCAGACTACGGTTTGCAACTGCACATGGGGACAAAGATTGTACTTTTTGGAGAAATGTCCTCTGGTCTGATGAAACACAAATAGAACTGTTTGGCCATAATGACCATCATTATGTTTGGAGGAAAAAGTGGAGGCTTGCAAGCCGAAGAACACCCTCCCAACCGTGAAGCACGGGGGTGGCAGCATCATGTTGTGGGGGTGCTTTGCTGCAGGAGAGACTGGTGCACTTCACAAAATAGATGGCATCATGAGGAGGGGAAATTATGTGGATATATTGAAGCAACATCTCAAGACATCAGTCAGGAAGTTAAAGCTTGGTCACAAATGGGTCTTCCAAATGAACAATGACACCAAGCATACTTCCAAAGTTGTGGAAAATGGCTTAAGGACAACAATGTCAGGGTATTGGAGTGGCCATCACAAAGCTCTGACCTCATCCCATAGAAAATTTGTGGGCAGAACTAAAAAAGCGTGTGCGAGCAAGGAGGCCTACAAACCTGACTCAGTTACACCAGCTCTGTCAGGAGGAATGGGCCAAAGTTCACACACCTTATTGTGGGAAGCTTGTGGAAGGCTACCCAAAACGTTTGACCCAAGTTAAACAATTTAAAGGCAATGCTTCCAAATACTAATTGAGTGTATGTAAACTTCTGACCCACTGGGAATGTGATGAAAGAGATAAAAGCTGAAATAAATAATTCTCTCTACTATTATTCTGACATTTCACATTCTTAAAATAAAGTGGTGATCCTAACTGACCTAAGACAGTGAATTTTTACTCTGATTAAATGTCAGGAATTGTGAAAAACTGAGTTTAAATGTATTTGGCTAAGGTGTATGTAAACTTCCGACTTCAACTGTATTACCTCAATTACCTCAACTAACCTGTGTCCCGCACATTGACATTTTACCCTCTGTATATAGCATCGTTACTGTTATTTTATTGTTGCTCTTTTCTTTTTTTTCTTCGTGTTTTTTATTTCAGTTTATTTTAGCAAATACTTTCTTAACACTTATTTTTCTTAACTGCATTGTTGGTTTAGGGCTTGTAAGTAAGCATTTCATTGTAAGGTCTACACTATTCGCACATGTGACATAACATTTGATTTAATTTGATATAGTGTAGTTAGCAGTGAGTTCTCTTCACTGCCTGTAGGGCGCAGCCACGTTCTCTATGGAAAGCGGTTTTGCAGTTAATGGAATGGGCCAAACCACTCTCATACATCAAAGGAGGTTGGTGGCACCGTAATTGGGGAGGATGGGCTCATGGTAATGGCTGGAGCGGAATCAGTGGAATGGTATCAAATACATCTAACACATGGTTTGATGCCATTCCATTCGTTCCGTTCTAGCCATTATTATGAGCCGTCCTCCCCACTGTCATACATACTCACTATGACTACACACTCACACACTCGAGTCTAGTCTAATCTGTCAATTTGATTAATTTGTTTATGGGTGTGTTTATTTATATTTCCAGCAGATTGCTGGTGAGTCTGATCAGCTTGAAAAGCACAGCCTTCTCTCTGCGTCTCTGTCTCTCTGTCTCCCTCCCTCGTTGTACGTTTTCCTCTCGGATAAACCTACTGGGGATTAGTCTGGACCAGGTGCTGCCAACCCCAGAAAGAGGGGAGAGTTAAAAAGAGAAAAGTGAGAAGACAGGGAGAGAAAGGAGGGCATGCTGGGGAATAGGGGCAGTGAGAGAGATTGGGAAGAGAGGATGCAGGGGAGGGAAAGAGGGGAGAGTCAAGGAGACATCAAGGGTACAGAGAAGAGGAGGGAATGAGGAAGTGGGAGTGAGAGAACAGGAAGGTCAGAATGAGATGTAGTGAAAGAGGAATTGGGGAGGGAGGGGGGAGAATAGGGTGGATGGAGGGCGTCCGGACTCTTTGATCCAGCTGTGCTGCAGAGAAGGGAGTCTTAGACTGAGAGATTTAGTTTAACTGAACTGATCTTTCTCACAGTATATGGCTTTAGTCTTGGGAATTCATGGGAATGACTTTTAATCCTCAGATTTGATCTCAGCTTTTCTCATGTGGGAAACAAAGAAAGGTACCTTTCGCCATTTAATACCACAAGTATGGTTAGTGCTATCTGTCATCCTTGGGACGTCCCTAACCTAACCCTAACCCCTGCCCTATCCCTAACCTTAACCCCTGCTCTATCCCTGACCTTAAACTTAACAATAACCCTTACCTAACCCTAACCTGAAGCATTTTAAATGTCACCGTCAATGGGGAAGGGATGTTCCAAGGTTCCGGATAGTATAGAGGACCTCACAAGTATAGAGGACAGCATTATCAAATCTGCTGCAACTGTATTGCCAGATAAGCAGACAACCACTCATATCAACTTCTAGAGCAGAGAGCAGTCACTGTATGCACATACCATTCACTTACATCACACCAATACTATCACTTTCCCCCACATGAGCTGATAGCATTTCTATGTTTTACTAGGCTACAGTGAGAATGGTGGTACTGTAATGTAACTACAGAATTCTGCTGTCCAGCATTGAATCACTCAAGCATACGGTACACTATCGAGAACGCCTATAGGTCTATAAATAATTAACAGGTCAATCAATCTGTCAAACCATGCTTCACTTCACTTTATTTCTCTGTTGCTGCTTTCCCCTCCTCCCTCTCCGTCTTGTTGTTCTCTTTCTCCCTCTGCCCCCTCTCTCTCCTCTGATCTTTGAAGTCGTGCTCCCTGTTCTTCACAGTTCACACACTGACATACATTTCTGAATTGATGACCTACATTCAGGAAACTCATGTGTTATGTTCTCTGGGCCTCCATCTTCACAGGCAATCACTTTCTTCCTCTCCTCTCTCTCGTTCTTCAGAACCCCTTTCTCTACCTTTCGTGCTCTCTCTCTCTCTCTCTCTCTCTAGTCTCTGTGTGTGTCTCTCTTTGTCTGTCTCTCCTAGTCCTTTTCACCAACACACCACAATAACAGACTATTTCCTCTCCATTGTTCTGTAGCAGATCAGGACCATTCAGTGATGAATGGGAGACATAATCAATACAGAATGGCTCCAGTAGCACGTGCCTCACTGTCACCGTTCTTTTGTCACCCTGTACCTGAGAGGGTTCAAGGAAAGAAAAGCGAGAGAGAGGAGAGAGAAGGCTTTTCATAACCTTCCTCTCTGCTTGCTATCTATCCCTCATGTCTCTGTCACGACTATCACCCCTAAATGGCAGTTTCTTTAATAACTCAGTGTACATAATGCTTTGTGGGGCTCATGAAGCACGTCCACGGTCGTTTGAGCACATTTTGGTACTGTTGTTTCCGCACCGCTGTAAATAAATCAATCCTTTTCCCCCCACCCAGACAGCAACAGGGTGCCGCAGCAGTGACTGACAGACAAGCACGTTCCCGTGGGATGACAGTCCCTAGCACAATGCCACTCCATACTTATCTGGTACTTCATGTGGGTACTGAAGGCTTCTGTGTGGAATCCCTTGTAGAGTGGTTGCATTGGAAAACTCCCTTTGTATGAGCCCTCTCCTAATCAGGTGTGTGCATTGGGAAGACTTTGCGTAATTACCTTGGATAGAGTCAGCATAATTACATGGTACCTCTGGATGTACAGTGGCAAGAAAAAGTATGTGAACCCTTTGGGATTACCTGGATTTCTGCATAAATTGGTCAGAAAATTTTATCTGATCTTCATCTAAATCCTTTGTAATTTTGTAATTACAAAGGGTTCACACTTTTTCTTGCCACTGTATTACACAGATAGGAAGACAGACAGACAAAGAGGCAGACAGAAAGAGGGAGGGGCAGATGGGGGACAGACGGAGAGGAGGACAGATGGGCAGATGACCAGACGGATAGATGGAAAGATGTGCAGATTGTCAGATGGACAGATACCTGGTTACTGTTATAATTGAATATGTACTGTACCATTGGGGACTGACCCTAGACTCACCCGTCTTCTCTCTCTGAGTGGCTAATGTTTCTCCAGGCCCCTACACAGGGGACATGTGTCTTCCCTATGGAACCCAACACCTCTTGCTTCAGTAGACACAGAGACCTAACAGCTCTTTTGGAGGTCTGGCTGGAACCCAAAAAATAAAATCGCTGCTAGGATTGCTTCTGTTTTTCGCAAAAATAAATACAAATAAAATTAACTTCAGAGATTTGTTCTGCCTCTCCCATACTTGTCACTTGAGGTTTTCTGGGCAGTGTACAGTTGAATTTCACACAGCTTCGCCACCTCTCTCTGTACTGAAGGAGTGCCTAACTTCTGAGACATTCTGCATTCTCGTGATCTGTGTAGGAAGCTAAAATTACAACATTACATATTCAGCATCCTGCACACAGTTGCTGTACTTGTGCCTTTGGATGCATGCTCTTGATAAACTCTTCAATGAAAAAAAGGTGACAGGTGTACTGATTGATGAAGGTTCATCTAGTTACTTAGATGTTTATATCATAATCTGTATTTACAGACTCATAAACCCACTGTATCTGGGATAGTGTTGGAGATATTTTTGATCAAATTTGTTTATCCTGTGTGTGAGAACACAAACTGTTAGTTGATGGTAAAACTAATACATGCAGTTGCAGGGCTGATACCTCAGCGTTGGGGCGCAAGGAATCCTGTAACTGAATAATTTAACACTGGAATTCTTAAGCCTCCGAAACCCAATACACAGTGGACAATGGCAATTTTGTCAGGGGCAGCGGCAGGCAGAGTGGTCAGGCAGGCGAGCTCAGAGTCAGGACAGGCAGGGGTCAAAACCAGGAGGGCGAGAAAAAGGAGAGACTGTGAAAAGCAGGAGCTGAGAACAAAAACGCTGGTTGACTTGACAAACAAGACAAACTGGCAACAGACAAACAGAGAACACAGGTATAAATACACAGGGGATAACGAGGAAGATATGCGACACCTGGAGGGGGGTGGAGACAATCACAAGGACAGGTGAAACAGATCAGGGTGTGACACTACCATTATTTATTTTGTTCTTTCACTGCCTTAAAGCCCTTGGAGTTGGCCTGCCTGACTATTCTGAAACAGTTCCAAGACATTGTGTGCATCAGTGGAGGCTCCTCAGAGGAGGAAGGGGAGGACCATCCTCCTCAATCAGTTTTCATAAAAACAGTGAAACATTATTAACATCATTTTTAGATAAAATTATACAAAATATTCACGTCACCAAATAATTGATTAAAACACATTGTTTTGCAATGGAGGTCTACTGTAGCCTCAACAGCACTCCGTAGGGTAGCACCATGGTGTAGCCGGAGGACAGAGAGCTTCTGTTCTCCTCTGGGTACATTAACTTCAATACAAAACCTAGGAGGCTCATGGTTCTCACCCCCTTCCACAGACTTAGACAGTAATTATGACAACTTCCGGAGGATATCCTCCAACTTGTCAGAGCTCTTGCAGCATGAACTGACATGTTGCCCACCCAATCAAAGTATCAGAGAATGAATCAGGTTCTAACACGCTAGTTCTATTAGTTATGTTGACTATGAGGTTACTTTAGCTGATATGGTGAGCTAGCTGCGATTATGATATGAAGGTTTGGCTTGGAAAGGTTTTTTCGCCTGGTCACAGAAAGCTGGTGTGTTTTGCATTGTAGTCCACAAGTGAAGATAAAAAGTGATAAGAGGAGAGCGTGTAGATGCGAGAAGGAATTTAACGAGCTGTTTGTATATGGCTATGAAAGTTAATTGTTTGTGTGTGATCAAGGCTGTATTCATTCCACCGATTCTGTTGAAAAAGTTTTTTAAATGGATGCAAACGAAACGAAACGTAGGATAAACATACCTGAATTTGTCAAATAGAATCTCTCTTTTGAAACTGTTGGACTAATGATTACACCCTAGGTCAGCTGGATGCAGGCAAGACTGTGCAAAGCGCTATTGTCACTGTCTGTCCATGTGTCACTTTCTGTCCCCTCAAATCTTTCTCTCAACCTGTGTGAACCTACGTTGAATTCATAGGCTAGGTTGTAGCAACCTCATTATGGGTGTAGGGACAATTTGAGTATCATGTAGCCTAAACCTATGATGTTAAACTTGGTGAATGGAATATGAATGACAGTCATCCAATATGCTGTAATAGAAATAAGGCCATGCTCATAAAGAAAAAAATTGCCCTCCCTCATTTTAAACGGCACGGACCGCCACTGGTGTGCATGTGTTTCAATGGAAAGTTCTATAGACCGCATCAAAATACATTTAGATTACTTGGCATACAACATTCAGTATGAGAGGGATACCATTTTAAAGTCTATGTATGCCACAACCCATTTCGGATGAACTCTTGTAGCTAACCCTTTGATTGAAGTTGTACAACAAAGTGCTCTGCAGTGCCAACAAAATTCTCTGACATGGCCCCCACCCATCAACAACGTGCACCTCAGCATGTTACCAGTCGCCGCCGCTTTTGTTTTTCACCTGCATTTCCGTGACACTCAGGAAGGGAAAATAAGTGCTAGTGTCCAGAAGTACAGTAATTTCCTTTGGAACCTGCATCCTGTCAGAAGAAAGGGAAGGGAGCAGGAACAGGGGAGACGAAAGGGCCCGGGCAGAACGGCCAGGGAAGTTAGGCTGATCTTAATTGAAGAGTGGAGCCCTGCAATCTGGGATTAGACAGGGTCTTTGCCTAAGATTACACTTCAATCACCTAATGATGATAAATGTGCAGAGGGATAGAGGGAGAGAGAGCGGGATTCTCTCTTTGTCTCTCCCAAAATGCAGCCATTGATCACTTCATCCAATGCAGATTTTAACAATACTCAAATATTGCATTGCCCTCCAGTTCAAGGATGGGTAACAAAAGCTCTCCAGTTTCAATAGTCTAGGATCAGCGACCTCCAGCCATGACCCACTGCAGCCTGCATTGACCTCATTGGAAATCCTCAGCCGTACGGATGGATTATAGACAGTGACAGAGACAGTAGGATGTGAAGCCCAGAGATGAATAGTGTGTTAGATTGTCACAGGGTGGCCTCGGCACAGTAACATAAAGACACTTTTTCACCGGACTCATTCTGATTAAAAACTGTATTACACTGTTTAAAGCTCGTTTCCCTGCAAATGACGGGCACCACTGTGGAGTGTATTTTGTGAATGGACTTGCACGTCTAGCTTTTTGTGACTTTCACTTCACTTTCAGAAATAATATCTTCCGCACAGAAGAACACTTGAATGAGGGTTGGACAAGGCTGTCTCTCAGTAAGATTGATAAGGCGTTGGTTGTAAAAACTGTTAGAGAGAAGGAAGACAATGCTGAAACATATTTTTATAGCCTCAACCTGCCACAGCATGTCTCAGTCACCACCACCTCGCTATGCTGCTGCTGCTGCTGCTGCTGCTGCTGCTGCTTCACCTACACAGAGTCTCTCTCCCTCACTTCTACTGAATCATTCACAGCACAGCCACAAATTTCTGCCAGCGCTCACAGTTCTCTCTTCAAAAATCTGATCATGAAAGACTTCACTGAAATAAACAGATATTATGTAACATTTACATTACATTTTTATGACTTTCACATACTTTTTTCCAAGAGCAATTTGACAGCGATTTTGGATAAGTGCATACATTTTGCACAGTGTAAGGAGGTTGAACAATAGTATAAAAACAAGTTCCACTGACAGACACCAACCTTACAAAAATGTGTAGTACATTTTGTATCCTGTGATTATACCTTTTCATTGTTTGCCTAGCCTTCATACTGTCACGATCGTCAACGGGACTGAGAGAGGACCAAGGCGCAGCGCGTGGAAAGTACATCTTCTTTTATTTTTAAAGAAGGAAAAAAACAAAACAACAAACAGAACAGACGACCGTGAAGCTATACAAAAATCAGTGCTGACACAAAACACTTCGACATAGACACAGCTAAACTACTATACTAAACATAAACCCAACTACTCTAATAAACCCCCTAAACCTTACAACCACCCTAGACACTACAAAAAACACATACATTCCCCATGTCACACCCTGACCTAACTAAAATAATTAAGAAAACAAAGAATACTAAGGCCAGGGCGTGACATAACCCCCCCCTTAAGGTGCGAACTCCGGGCGCACCAGCACATAGTCTAGGGGAGGGTCTGGGTGGGCGTCCGTCCACGGCGGCGGCTCCGGCACTGGTCGTGGTCCCCACCCCACCATAGTCACTACCCGCTTACGTAGCCTCCTCCAAATGGCCACCCTCCACATTAACCCCACTGGATTAAGGGGCAGCACCGGACTAAGGGGCAGCACCGGACTAAGGGGCAGCACCGGACTAAGGGGCAGCACCGGACTAAGGGGCAGCACCGGACTAAGGGGCAGCACCGGACTAAGGGACAGCACCAGGATAAGGGGCAGCTCCGGACTGAGGAACGGATCCTGGCTGGACGGCTCTGGCGGATCCTGGCTGTACGGCTCATGGCTGGCTGACGGATCTGGCTGCTCATGGCTGGCTGACGGATCTGGCTGCTCATGGCTGGCTGACGGATCTGGCTGCTCATGGCTGGCTGACGGATCTGGCTGCTCATGGCTGGCTGACGGATCTGGCTGCTCATGGCTGGATGACGGATCTGGCTGCTCATGGCTGGCTGACGGCTCTGGCAGATCCTGTCTGGTTGGCGGCTCTGGAAGATCCTGTCTGGTTGGTGGCTCTGGCAGATCCTGTCTGGTTGGCGGCTCTGGCAGATCCTGTCTGGTTGGCGGCTCTGGCAGATCCTGTCTGGTTGGCGGCTCTGGCAGATCCTGACTGACGAATGGCTCTAGCGGCTCCTGACTGACTAACGGCTCTGACGGCTCGGGACAGACGGGCGGCTCTAATGGCTCGGGGCAGACGGATGGCTCAGACGGCGCTGGGGAGACGGATGGCTCAGACGGCGCTGGGGAGACGGATGGCTCAGATGGCGCTGGGGAGACGGATGGCTCAGATGGCGCTGGGGAGACGGATGGCTCTGGCCGGATGAGGCGCACTGTAGGCCTGGTGCGTGGTGCCGGAACTGGAGGCACCGGGCTAAGGACACGCACCTTCAGGCTAGTGCGGGGAGAAGGAACAGGGCATACTGGACCCTGGGGACGCACATTAGGCCTAGTGCGTGGTGCCGGCACTGGTGGTACCGGGCTGGGGACACGCACTTCAAGGCTAGTGCGGGGAGCAGCAACAGGATGCACAGGACTCTGGAGACGCACAGGAGACTTGGTGCGTGGCGTAGGCACAGGTGGTAATGGGCGGGAGACACGCACCATTGGACGAGTGCGTGGAGGAGGAACAGGGCTCTGAAAACGCACTGGAAGCCTGGTGCGTGGTGTAGGCACTGGTAGTACTGGGCTGAGGCGGGGAGGTAGCGCCGGAAAAACCGGACCGTGCAGGCGTACTGGCTCCCTTGAGCATTGAGCCTGCCCAACCTTACCTGGTTGAATGGTCCCCGTCGCCCGCCCAGTGCGGGGAGGTGGAATAACCCGCACCGGGCTATGTAGGCGAACCGGGGACACCATGCGTAAGGCTGGTGCCATGTAAGCCGGCCCGAGGAGACGCACTGGAGACCAGACGCGTTGAGCCGGCTTCATGGCACCTGGCTCAATGCCCAATCTAGCCCTACCAGTGCGGGGAGGTGGAATAACCCGCACCGGGCTATGAACACGTACAGGAGACACCGTGCGCTCTACTGCGTAACACAAGAATACTAAGAATACTAAGGCCAGGGCGTGACACATACCATACCATCATAACTTTTTGTAGGGATGGTGGTGACTGAGACATGCTGTGGCAGCAAGATCAGATGTCACCTAATGGCAGAAATGAGCTGAGGAGGGACTTGGTTTCCATATCTTTGATGTGTTTGATAACGTTCCATTTATTCCATTTCATCCATTACAATCCTCCTATAGCTCCCCCACCAGCCTCCTCTGGTTCAGAGGCAATTCAGTTTTAAACGCTTTTACTGAGGTTACAGAAAATGAATTCTGTATTAACTCTTGGCCTACAATGTCCGCGCCCCCGCGGAAATCTAATTAACAAAATACAAAAATCTTCATTAAAAATCTGTCTGTTTAAGCTAGAGATATCGCCCTTCCGCATCTGCTGAAAGGTGGCAGAGCTAGAGCGATGTTTGTCAGACCATGAGACATCTCAAAAATCGGTTTGACCTACAAACTATTATTGAAAGATGAGACTCTCACGAACACGATGGTGTTCTCCGTTTTGCTCTAGGGCGCCCACAATGTCATGGCAGTAATGAGCTGAGGAGGGACTTGGAGGATAGGAGACCATTGGCAGCATAAAGAGTTTTGGAAGGTATTTTATGCTCCTAGTGTGTGTAATGCTCAGTGGCAACGCGTCACACCAACCTGCCTGTGTGTCTTACATGGGTATCAACAGGCATAGGCATCCTCCTCGGGGAACGACTAGCCTTTCCTCTTTCTCCTGTGGGTAATTTAGGGAGAAGTGCTCTCCACAGTCCACTACTCCCATCCCTGGAGGGAGAGAGCTGGGATGTTCCATAGTGGGCATTCAAGCCCAGATCAATGCAGATCTTGCTTTCCTCCTACGTCACGATGCCACAGGCAGGGTACAGAGGCTGACCTGACCTCAACCACTCCACTCCTCACCTCATCCTACTTCACCATAAGGAAGAACAATATGCTGATGTGTCATCATGATATGACTATTATTAGAATACATATATTTTTTCAATTGAACCTTTATTTAACTAGGCAAGTCAGTTAAGAACAAATTCTTATTTACATTGATGACCTACCGGGGAACAGTGGCTTAACTGCCTTTTTCAGGGGCAAAACGACAGATTTTTACCTTGTCAGCTCTGGGATTTAATCTAGCAACCTTTCGGTTACTGGCCCAATGATCTAACCACCTGCCACCCCAATATCAAAATGGGTCATTCTTTATATTTCCGATGCCTTTGGTGAGACGCTACACCTTTCACCCACGACTCCATGTTATATGACTTTGTGTCTGATCGTGTGCAATAGATGAATGACGGGCTATGAGAGAGTCTTTGAAGTAGCCTACACTATGGAATGGCTCCAGCATGGCTCCAGCCTGCCATCACAGCACTCCTGTTAATTGGCTGTGCAGCCATCGGCTGCTCTCTCTCTGCTCTTTGGAATGGCAGATAATTGAGAGGGTTAGAGGACTGGCCCGCCTTTACTCCGCTAACCCAGTAATTAACTTGTGCTCGGCCAGAGCTGCACACAGCAATGCTCAATTTGTGTGTGTGTCTCTGTGTGTGTGTGTGTGTGTGTGTGTGTGTGTGTGTGTGTGTGTGTGTGTGTGTGTGTGTGTGTGTGTGTGTGTGTGTGTGTGTGTGCGTGTGCGTGTGCGTGTGCGTGTGCGTGTGTGTGAGAGAGTCACTGCTGCACTCCTGTAGTTGCCAGGGCAATGATGAAGTGGCAGTTACTGTATGATTCTGTACAATATTCAGTACCAGGCAAAAGTTTGGACACACCTACTCATTCGAGGGTTTTTCTTTATTTGTACTATTTTCTATATTGTAGAACAATAGTGAAGACATCAAACTGTAAAATAATACATATGGAATCATGTAGTAACCAAAAACGTGTTAAACAATTCAAAATATATTTTAGATTCTTCAAAGTAGCCACCGTTTGCCTTGATGACAGCTTTGCACTCTCTTGGCATTCTCTCAACCAGCTTCACCTGGAATGCTTTACCAACAGTCTTGAAGGAGTTCGCACATATACTGAGCACTTGTTGGCTGCTATTACGTTAAAAAAAATCTAGATATCTATATATATTTATATTTATTTAAAATTTTAAATTGAACCTTTATTTAACTAGCCAAGTCAATTGGGTTGAGGTTGGAGGATTGTGGAGGCCAGGTCTCTGATGCAGCACTCCATCACTCTCCTTCTTGGTCAAATAGCCCTTACACAGCCTGGAGGTGTATTGGGTCATTGTCCTGTTGAAAACAAATGATAGTCCCACTAAGTGCAAAAAAGATGGGATGGCGGATCACTGCAGAATGCTGTGGTAGCCATGCTGGTTAAGTGTGCCTTGAATTCTAAATTTGAAAAGCACCCCCATACCATCACATCTCCTACCTCCATGCTTCACAGTGGGAACCACCCACGCGGGGATCATAAGGCCTGATTCTCTTCTGAACAGTTAATGTTGAGATGTGTCTGTAACTTGAACTGTGAAGCATTAATTTGGGCTGCAATTTCTGAGGCTGGTAACTCCAATGAACTGATCCTCTGCAGCAGAGGTAACTCTAGGTCTTCCTGTCCTATGGCGGTCCTCATGAGAGCCAGTTTCATCATAGCGTTTGATGGTTTTTGCGACTGTAGTTGAAGAAACTTTCAAAGTTCTTGTAATGTTCTGTATTGCCTGAACTTCATGTCTTAAAGTAATGATGGACTGTCGTTTCTATTTGCTTATTTGAGCTGTTTTTGCCATAATATGGACTTGGTATTTTATCAAATAGGGCTAACTTTACAACTGACTGGCTCAAACGCATTAAGAAGGAAAGAAATTCCACAAATTAACTTTTAACAAGGCACACCTGTTAATTGAAATGCATTCCAGGTGACTACCTCATGAATCTGGTTGAGAGAATGCCAAGAATGTGCAAAGCTGTCATCAAGGCAAAGGGTGGCTACTTTGAAGAATCTCAAATATATTTTGAGTTGTTTAACACTTTTTTGGTTACTATATGATTCCATATGTGTTATTTCATAGTTTTGATGTCTTCACTATTATTCTACAATGTAGAAAATAGTACATATAAAGAAAAACCCTTGAATGAGTAGGTGTCGAAACTTTTAACTGGTACTGTTTAAATACAGTGCCTTTGAGAAGTATTTAGACTCATTGACTTTTTACTCATTTTGTTAGGTTACAGCCTTATTCTTAAATTGATTAAATACACACAATAACCCATATTGACAAAGCAAATTGTTTGCTAATTTATAAAAAAATACTAAACTGAAATATTACATTTACATAAGTATTCAAACCCTTTACTCAGTACTTTGTTGAAGCACCTTTGGCAGCGATTACAGCCCCGAGTCTTCTTGGATATGACGCTACAAGCTTGGCACACCTGTATTCTTCTCTGCAGATTCTCTCAAGCTCTGTCAGGTTGGATGGGGAGCATTGCTGCACAGCTATTTTCAGGTCTCTCCAGAGATGTTCGATTGGGTTCAAGTCTGGGCTTGAACCCAATCGGGATATTCAGAGACTTGTCCCGAAGCCACTCCTGAGTTGTCTTGGCTGTGTGCTTAGGGTCGTTGTCCTGTTGGAAGGTGAACCTTCACCCCAGCCTGAGGTCCTGAGCGCTCGGGAGCAGGTTTTCATCAATGATCTCTGTACTTTGCTCTGTTAATCTTTCCCTTCGATCCTGACTAGTCTCCCAAAAACATCCCAACAGCATGATTATGCCACCACCATGCTTCACCGTAGGGATGGTGCCAGGTTTCCTCCAGACTTGACGCTTGGCATTCAGGCCAAAGAGTTCAATCTTGGTTTCATCAGACCAGATAATCTTATTTCTCATGATCTGAGAGTCTTTAGGTGCCTTTTGGCAAACTCAAAGCGGGCTGTCATGTGCCTTTTTCTGATGAGTGGCTTCTGTCTGGCCACTCTACCATAAAGGCCTGATTGGTGGAGTGCTGCAAAGATCATTATCCTTCTGGAAGGTTCTCCCATCTCCACAGAGGACCTCTAGAGCTCTGTCAGAGTGACCATTGGGTTCTTGATCTAGACCAAGGCCGTTCTCACCCGATTGCTCAGTTTATCCGGGCGGCCAGCTCTAGGAAGAGTCTTGGTTGCCACTGTGTTCTTGGGGACCTTCAATGCTGCAGAAATGTTTTGGTACCCTTCCCCATATCTGTGCATTGACACAATCCTGTCTCGGAGCTCTACTGACAATTCCTTCGACCTCATGGCTTCTTTTTTTTCTTTGACATGCACTGTCAACTGTGGAACCTTATATAGACAGGTGTGTGCCTTTCAAAATCATGTCCAATCAATTAAATGTACCATAGGTGGACTCCAAAGAAGTTGTAGAAACATCTCAAGGATGATCAATGGAATCAGGATGCACCTGAGCTCAATTTCGCATCAGTTCTGAATACTTATGTATATACGTATTTTTTTGTGTGTGCAAAATAATTTCAAAAATCTGTTTTTGCTTTGTCATTCTGGAGTATTGTGTGTAGATTGCTGAGGATTTGTATTTATTTAATCCATTTTAGAATAAGGCTGTTGCGTAACAAAATGTGGAAAAAGTAAAGGGGTCTGAATGCAGTGTCTTTAGCTCTCGATAATTAACTAACAGTGCTGAGATAACATGTCTCTCAGTCTTCTGCTCACTGTTTCAGAAAAAATATGGCATAATGTTACCCACTGACACACTGAATTCCCACTGATGCCAAAATGAATTCAATGTAGGATTCATTTAATTAGCCTGCCTCACAACAATTTGGTTCCGAGCAGAGGAGGCTGGTGGGAGGAGCATTAGGATGACTCATTGTAATGGCTGGAATGGAATTAATGGAACGGAGTCGAACATGTGGTTTCCATATGTTTGATGTGTTTGATAACATTCCATTTATTCAATTTCAGCCTTTACAATCCTCCTATAGCTCCTCCCATCATCCTCATCTGGTTCAGAGGCAATTCAGTTTGAAATGCTTTTACTGATGTTACAGAAAAGGCATTCTGTATTAATGTGGTGAAGGTGGCTCAATAAACAATGTGAATATGAAACGTATGTTTCTGAAACAATCTTGATTGAGAACAAAGGCCATTCCATTCACATGGAAGCAATCTGCCCTTGTATTTCCCCCTGTTGGGTCTGCTCTACACACTCCACTCAAAACATCACAGAATAATGGTAGAATGTAATGAAGATCCATCAAACCTTTCAATCACTGAAAGTAAAAAAAAGTATAATCTGTCAACATGGGGCAAATTTCAATTTCATGGTCACACAATAAAAGATGCATGCTGTTTGTTGACATAATTTTTCCCATTATGACAACGTTTGCTTGATACAGAATGAATACTGCTTTCATTTACCCACTCTGTGTGAGTGAGTGTGTCTGCATGTGGGTGAGTGTGTCTGTATGTGTGTGAGCGTGTCTGTATGTGGGTGAGTGTGTCTGTATTTGGGTGAGCGTGTCTGTATGTGTGTGAGCGTGTCTGTATGTGGGTGAGTGTGTCTGTATGTGGGTGAGTGTGTCTGTATTTAGGTGAGTGTGTCTGTATTTAGGTGAGCGTGTCTGTATGTGGGTGAGTGTGTCTGTATTTGGGTGAGCGTGTCTGTATGTGAGTGAGCGTATCTGTATGTGGGTGAGTGTGTCTGTATTTGGGTGAGCGTGTCTGTATCTGAGTGAGCGTGTCTGTATGTGGGTGAGTGTGTCTGTATTTGGGTGAGCGTGTCTGTATGTGAGTGAGCGTGTCTGTATGTGGGTGAGTGTGTCTGTATTTGGGTGAGCGTGTCTGTATCTGAGTGAGCGTGTCTGTATTTGGGTGAGCGTGTCTGTATCTGAGTGAGTGTGTCTGTATGTGAGTGAGCGTGTCTGTATTTGGGTGAGCGTGTCTGTATGTGAGTGAGCGTGTCTGTATGTGGGTGAGTGTGTCTGTATTTGGGTGAGCGTGTCTGTATGTGAGTGAGCGTGTCTGTATGTGAGTGAGTGTATCTGTATTTGGGTGAGCGTGTCTGTATCTGAGTGAGTGTGTCTGTATGTGAGTGAGCGTGTCTGTATTTGGGTGAGCGTGTCTGTATGTGTGTGAGCGTGTCTGTATGTGGGTGAGTGTGTCTGTATGTGGGTGAGTGTGTCTGTATTTAGGTGAGTGTGTCTGTATTTAGGTGAGCGTATCTGTATGTGGGTGAGTGTGTCTGTATTTGGGTGAGCGTGTCTGTATGTGAGTGAGCGTGTCTGTATGTGGGTGAGTGTGTCTGTATTTGGGTGAGCGTGTCTGTATCTGAGTGAGCGTGTCTGTATGTGGGTGAGTGTGTCTGTATTTGGGTGAGCGTGTCTGTATGTGAGTGAGCGTGTCTGTATGTGGGTGAGTGTGTCTGTATTTGGGTGAGCGTGTCTGTATCTGAGTGAGCGTGTCTGTATGTGCGTGAGCGTGTCTGTATCTGAGTGAGTGTGTCTGTATGTGAGTGAGTGTGTCTGTATTTGGGTGAGCGTGTCTGTATCTGAGTGAGTGTGTCTGTATGTGAGTGAGCGTGTCTGTATTTGGGTGAGCGTGTCTGTATGTGAGTGAGCGTGTCTGTATGTGGGTGAGTGTGTCTGTATTTGGGTGAGCGTGTCTGTATGTGAGTGAGCGTGTCTGTATGTGAGTGAGTGTATCTGTATTTGGGTGAGCGTGTCTGTATCTGAGTGAGTGTGTCTGTATGTGAGTGAGCGTGTCTGTATTTGGGTGAGCATGTCTGTATCTGAGTGAGTGTGTCTGTATGTGAGTGAGTGTGTCTGTATTTAGGTGAGCGTGTCTGTATTTGGGTGAGCGTGTCTGTATGTGGGTGAGTGTGTCTGTATTTAGGTGAGTGTGTCTGTATTTAGGTGAGTGTGTCTGTATGTGGGTGAGTGTGTCTGTATTTAGGTGAGCGTGTCTGTATTTGGGTGAGCGTGTCTGTATGTGAGTGAGTGTGTCTGTATGTGAGTGAGTGTGTCTGTATGTGGGTGAGTGTGTCTGTATTTAGGTGAGCGTGTCTGTATTTGGGTGAGCGTGTCTGTATTTGGGTGAGCGTGTCTGTATGTGGGTGAGCGTGTCTGTATTTAGGTGAGCGTGTCTGTATGTGAGTGAGCGTGTCTGTATTTGGGTGAGCGTGTCTGTATGTGGGTGAGCGCGTCTGTATTTGGGTGAGCGTGTCTGTATGTGAGTGAGCGTGTCTGTATTTGGGTGAGCGTGTCTGTATTTAGGTGAGCGTGTCTGTATGTGAGTGAGCGTGTCTGTATTTGGGTGAGCGTGTCTGTATGTGGGTGAGCGCGTCTGTATTTGGGTGAGCGTGTCTGTATGTGGGTGAGTGTGTCTGTATTTAGGTGAGTGTGTCTTTCTATCTTGCTCTCTTTCCTCTAGTGCCCCATCTCGCATTGAATTGATTTTTTGACCTCTTTCCTTGCATGCCTCCTGCCTGAACTGCTGTTGTTGTTCCACGAAAGGTTTTCATAATCGAATCAGCAGGTAACCTTCAGGGAATTAGGACTGTCTCTCTGGGTTGGAGGACTAGATGTGGTGGGGTGAGGTAGACTGGACTCTCAACCCACATGGGATTTGATGGATCTGATGCTCTACATGTGACATTATGAGAGACAGAAGGCTTCGTTCATCTCAGGACAAGCAATCTTGAGAGCAACGAAAAGCAAATACAAAGAGCGAGGAGATAATGTGATAATGCATTCATGTGATAATGTGGTGGATGAATGCTGTCTGTTTTGACAAGGTCGCCATGAGCCCCTCTATGCAGAACCAACATTTGACTCAATATTGCCATGGACACGATACCGAGTTATTCAAGAATTTGACCTCGCCAGTTAAACCAAAAGCTGTCAGTGTATAGTCACATGAACTAAAGCACTTTAAATGCTAATTGACAGATTGAACTCAGTGCCCCTCTGCCCTTCTGGATAGAGCTGTATCCTTTGTACACATTGCCAAGGCCTTTATCATAATACACAGTTTAGGGGTAGGACAGGACAGACATGGCAGAGATCTTTTGTTACCAAATTGGTCTATTGAGAACCAATCCTTATTTGCAATTAACCAACTCCCTGCTATAACGGCCGTTATCCCTGTAACCTCTGCTCCTCCGAAGCCACTTCTGCAGGCTGGCTGCACCAACAGCCCCTAAATACTGTGTGTCCTTGAGACAGGTCATGATGCCCTCTGATTTGGTCTGGGCATAACAGTGTGGCCACTTCACACATGATAGCGCTTGGAATACTTTAGGGAGCACAGCAAACAACCCCTTCCCACTTGCTCCTCTCTCATTGACTTAGAGTGTGATTGTACTGTACTGAATGTTTTTTACACGGCAATGTGAAAGTACCACTAACAACTGAATTCTAACAGCTTATATCAACAAATGTTGGACCAGCAGAACACAGTGTGTAGCAAGGACATTTGTGCTTGTTTACACTGCCTATTATTAGGGCTAAGGGTACACATGACATCCAGGTAGGTAAACGTTGTTCATCACAGAAATAGACACCTCTGGTTGGAATGTTCTGATTGCTTCTGTATTTGACTAATGGTTGGCATAATGTCTCAGGCAGTCGTCAGGAACAAAGGCCACATACACACTATCAGTCCATTAAAGAGAGAGAGAGACATTATAGTAGGTACTCATTTCTGCAGATTACAACATGTGGCCTCGACATCGGTCTGAGGTGGACCAGGAAATGAGTTCTCTCCATCTCCCTCTGCCACGTGGCATAATGTCACCCGAGTTATTGCTTCTCACTCATTCACCTTGTCTCCAACGCTCCATTGAGCAAGGGCAAAAGTTTGGGCCCTTAAGATGGAAATGCTGTTATATTGCGAGTGGAGAGGACGATAGGCGTAGAAGCAGTAAATGCCACTTTGATTGGTTTTCTGAAATGATTGAGCAGGGAGAATACCAGACTGGTACTTCATGATGGAGTGCAAACAGACCAAAAACACATCTGTTTTGGAGCGTTTCTGGGCTATTCACATTGCTTGTAAGTCTAGGGGATTCAGGTTTGAAATTGTAAACAAACATGCCCAGAATTCAAGTTGAAGAAATATCAAAGAACAGAGCCTGTCTCCATGGCCTCCTGTCACTCTGTACTGAACAGTATGGATCCTTCTCTATTCAAGCCTAACCTAGGGCTGGTAATATCGATCCCGGTGGCTCTTTTCAAAAACGGCAGCTCCAGTCGTCACAGGCACATTTCTGGTCAGGTGACTTGTTCCTACTCACGCCTTACGTGGCCACGAGAGGACAATAGACAGGTAATTCAATTTGTTTTCTTCCCTTCACTTTTACTTCTACTATTTCCGTTTCAAGCGTTGGTTTATTGAGTGCAGGAAAATAAAGATGGGTGAGTGTGTCAAGTAATCAAACCATAACAAAGGAGAAGACGCCGACAGAGTGGGAGTGACGTTGTCCCTTCTCTGCAGTAGACATATTCAAAAGTGTGCCTTTTAGTCTTTTAGTCTTTTTGGTTAGTCTTTTTGGAGCGGGGTACAAAATGATAGTTCTATTTTGCCTGCGTGTTCAGCATGGAAAGGAGACCTAATCTGAAAATACATGTGTGATGTGGTTTATGTACAATGTGCCACAATTTATTTCTGAACCTGAATGGGCTTTTAATCAAACTTCTAGCAAATTAGTTGGTGTAGAATGTTAAGAATTCAAATCATTATTAATAGTCACCTGTGTTAGTGGCTTCATCATGAATTTCCCTCTGCAGCTCGGAAAAGTCTCAGTACAACCAGTATGCAATAAGTCACCTTCATGGGTCCCAAGAGATGACTTCAACAGACAGTTCAACTTTCCAGGACTCTAACTGAGATCAACCAAATACAGTCAGTCAGATGTTATCCTAATATAATAATATAATACACGCCATTTAGAGGACGCTTTTCTCCGAAGCTACTTGCATGAATACATTTTATGTGTGGGTGGTCCCAGGAATCAAACCCACTATCCTGACGTTGCAAGTGCCATGCTCTACCAACTAACTACAGAGGAGTGGCTACATGAACTTTTAGTGTCTTAAATTGCACAATGCACTTTTAATTGATGCCTTAAGTGTTTAGACATATATTTTTATACTGTCTGTCTGTGTGTGTTCGTCCTATTTGAAGCACCCTGTCAGCCCTGAACGAATTGCCCCTCTGGGATTAATGAAGTTGTATTGTTGTATTGTATATCACTGCATATTTAGCAGGTTTGTACATGTATTTAAAAATGACATATTTTCCAGGTAAAAGTTTAACTTGAGACTTTGCCACGAGAAAGTGTTTAATAAAAATAAAAAACACCTTTACCCTAAAATTCTTATCTTCGTGATAAAGAAATAATAAATAAGAACCATTCTGCGAGCACACTGAGAACTCTTATCTGAACAGTCTCTCTTTAATGATGTGAGTGCTGGGGTTTAATTAGAGAGTAGGCAAGTCAAAAGAGACCAAGAGAGACACTTCGTAACACCTGGGTTTTAAAGTGTCTCTAGCAGGAGTGTATTCGGTTTTTGAACATTGGGGAGTGGAGGGAGAACCAATTTTGGTGGAATATTTGTTAAAATTCAAAACAAATTTCCTGCATTTTAAAGGCCCAATGCAGCTGTTTTTTCCCCAATATGAAATAATTTCTGGGTAACAATTAAGTACCTTACTGTAATAGTTTTCCATTAAAGTGGTAAAAAAAAATACATATAATAATTTTTTGTTGCAATAATTTTTTTCTAAAGCAAGAATGCTGCTAGGACAGTGTGGGAGTTTCCTGAGTGGGGAGGAGAAGGGCACCAAAGTGGTGCATTAACCACAGTGTCGATCAATTCACCAGAGCAGAAGGCCTAATGGGAGGGAAATGTATCCTAACCTGAAAAATAGCTGTTATTGGCAGAGAGGTTGAAACTGGTCTATTAACTTATGCCTCAACTCAAGCAATTAAACACTGGAGTGATAGATGTGCAGATGATGATGTGGAAGTAGAGAAACTGGGGTGCAAAAGCGCAAGAGGATAAGTAACAATATGGGGATGAGGTAGTTGGGTGTGCTAGTTACAGATGTGTACAGGTACAGTGATCGGTAAGCTGCTCTGACAGCTGATGCTTAAAGTTAGAGAGGGAGATATAAGACTCCTGCTTCAGTGATTTTTGCAATTCGTTCCAGTCGTTGGCAGCAGGGAACTGGAAGGAAAGGCGGCCAAAGGAAGTGTTGGCTTTGGGGATGACCAGTGAAAAATGCCTGCTGGAGCGCATGCTACGGGTGGGTGTTGCTAAGGTGAGATTTACATACACCTTAGCCAAATTCATTTAAACTCAGTTTTTCACAATTCCTGACATTTAATCAGAGTAAAAATTCACTGTCTTAAGTCAGTTAGGATCACCACTTTATTTTAAGAAAGTGAAATATCAGAATAATAGTAGAGAGAATGATTTATTTCAGATTTTATTTCTTTCATCACATTCCCAGTGGGTCAGAAGTTCACATACACTCAATTAGTATTTGATAGCATTGCCTTTAAATTGTTTAACTTGGTTCAAACATTTTGGAGCGCCTTCCACAAGCTTCCCACAATAAGTTGGGTGAATTTTGGCCCATTCCTCCTGACAGAGCTGGTATAACTGAGTTAGACTTGTAGACCTCCTTGCTCACACACGCTTTTTCAGTTCTGCCCACAATATTTTATAGGATTGAGGTCAGGGCTTTGTGATGGCCACTCCAATACCTTGACCTTTTGTTCTTAAGCCATTTTCCCACAACTTTTGAAGTATGTGTAACGGTCGTCTGTTGAAGAAGGTGTGGACCAAAGCGCAGCGTGGTAAGTGTTCATGCTTTTTTTATTAAAACTGAACACTGAGACAAAATAACCAAAAATAGAACAACACGAAAACAGTTCTGTCTGGTGCAGACACAAAACAGAAAACAACAACCCACAAAAACCATGTGGGAAAAAGCTACCTAAGTATGGTTTTCATTCAGAGAGAACGATAGACAGCTACCTCTGATTGAGAACCACACCCGGCCAAACAACAAAGAAATACATAACATAGAAAATGAACATAGAATGCACACCCAAATCACACTCTGACCAAACCAAAATAGAGACATAAAAAGATCTCTTCGGTCAGGGCGTGACAGTATGCTTGGGGTCAATGTCCATTTGGAAGACCCATTTGCGACCAAGCTTTAACTTCCTGACTGATGTCTTGAGATGTTGCTTCAATATATCCACATAATCCACATAATGTCCTCATGATGCCATCTATTTCGTGAAGTGCACCAGTCCCTCCTGCAGCAAAGCACCCCCACAACATGATGCTGCCACCCCCGTGCTTCACGGTTGCCACCCCCGTGCTTCACATAACGATGGTTATTATGGCCAAACAGTTCTATTTTTTCTGTGAATATAGATGCTTTTGTACTTGTTTCCTCCAGCATCTTCACAAGGTCCTTTGCTGTTGTTCTGGCATTGATTTACACTTTTCGCACCAAAGTACATTAATCTCTAGGAGACAGAACGCGTCTCCTTCCTGAGCAGTATGACAAATTCGTGGTCCCATGGTGTTTATACTTGCGTACTATTGTTTGTACAGATGAACGTGGTACCTTCAGGCGTTTGGAACTTGCTCCCAAGGATGAACCAGACTTGTGGAGGTCTACAATTTATTTTCTGAGGTCTTGTCTGATTTTTTTTGATTTTTTTCCATGATGTCAAGCAAAGAGTCACTGGGTTTGAAGGTAGGCCTTGAAATACATCCACAGGTACACCTCCAATTGACTCAAATGATGTCAATTAGCCTATCAGAAGCTTCTAAAGCCATGACATAATTTTCTGGAATTTTCCAAGCTGTTTAAAACTTCTTTGTGATAGGAGGCAGCATTTTCACTTTTGGATGAATAGCGTGCCCAGAGTGAACTGCCTCCTACTCTGTCCCAGATGCTAATATATGCATATTATTATTACTACTATTGGATGGAAAACACTCTGAAGTTTCTAAAACTGTTTGAATGATGTCTGTGAGTATAACAGAACTCATATGGCAGGCAAAAACCTGAGAAAAAAATCCAAACAGGAAGTGAGAATTCTGAGGCTGGTCGATGTTCAACTCATCGCCTATTCAAATCCCTGTAAGATATGGATCTGTTTGCACTTCCTACGCCTTCCACTAGATGTCAACAGTCTGTAGAATGTTGAATGAAGCCTCTACTGTGATGTGGGGCCGGATGGGAGGTGTTTCAGTCAGTGGTCTGGCAGAGTGCCAGTTCTTGGTCAAGCGCATTCCAAATGATATCGCCTTGCGTTCCATTATTTCTGTAGACACAAAGGAATTCTCCGGTTGGAACGTTATTGGATGTATATGATAACAACATCCTGAAGATTGATTCTCTACTTAGTTTGACCAGTTTATTCGACCTGTAATATAACTTTTTGGAAGTTTTCGTCCGACGTTTGCCTGCATCTGCGCGAGCCGTTGGACATGTGTACTAAACATGCTAGCAAAAGTAGCTACTTGGACATAAGTAATGGACATTATCGAACAAAACAACGATTTATTGTGGAACTAGGATTCCTGGGAGTGCATTCTGATGAAGATCATCAAAGGTAAGGGAATATTTATGATGTAATTCCGTATTTCTGTTGACTCCAACATGGCGGAGAAATGTTGTAATCGTCTCAGATTATTGCATGGTGTGCTTTTTCCGTAAACTTTTTTTGAAATCTGACACAGCGGTTGCATTAAGAAAAAGTGTATCTTTAATTCTATGTAAAACATGTATCTTTCATCAAAGTTTATGATGAGTATTTCTGTTATTTTACTTGGCTCTCTGCAATTTCTCCTGATATTTTGGAGGCATTTCTGAACATGGCGCCAATGTAAACCGAGATTTGTGGATATAAATATGCACATTATCGAACAAAACATACATGTATTGTGTAACATGATGTCCTATGAGTGTCATCTGATGAAGATCATCAAAGGTTAGTGATTAATTTTAGCTCTATTTCTGCTTTTTGTGACTCCTATATTTGGCTGGGAAAATGGCTGTGTTTTTCTGTGGCTATGTACTGACCTAACATAATCATTTGGTGTGCTTTCGCCGAAAAGCCTATTTGAAATCAGACATGTTGGCTGGATTCACAACATGTGTAGCTTTAATTTGGTATCTTTCATGTGTGATTTAATGAAAGTTTGATTATTTGAATTGGGCGTGCTGCATTTTCTCTGGCTTTTGGCCAAGTGAGACAGTAGCGTCCCGCCTAAACTCCGATTTTTGGATATAAATATGAACTTTACCGAACAAAACATACATGTATTGTGTAACATGAAGTCCTATGAGTGTCATCTGATGAAGATCATCAAAGGTTAGTGATTAATTTTAACTCTATTTCTGCTTTTTGTTACTCCTCTCTTTGGCTGGAAAAATGGCTGTGTTTTTCTGTGGCTATGTACTGAGCTAATATAATCGTAAGGTGTGCTATCGCCGTAAATCCTTTCTGAAATCAGACACTTTGGCTGGATTAACGAGAAGTTTATCTTTAAAATGGTGTATAATACTTGTATGTTTGAGGAATTTTAATTATGAGATTTCTGTTGTTTTGAATTTGGCGCCCTGCAATTTCACTGGCTGTTGGTTAGGTGGGACGCTAGCGTCCCACATATCTCAGAGAAGTTAATGGCACAGTCAACTTAGTGTATGTAAACTTCTGACCCACTGGATTTGTGACACGGTGAATTATAAGTGAAATAATCTGTCTGTAAACAATTGTTGGAAAAATTACTTGTGTCATGCACAAAGTAGATGTCCAAACCAACTTGCCAAACTATAGTTTGTTAAGAAGAAATTTGTGGAGTGGTTGAAAACAAGTTTTAATGACTCCAACCTAAGTGTATGTAAACTTCCGACTTCAACTGTAGGTATTTGTAGTTGTCCACATATTCTAAGTCAGAACCGTCCAGAGTAGTGATGCTAGTCGGGCGGGAGGGTGCGAGCAGCAATCGGTTGAAGAGCATGCACTTAGTTTTACTTGTATTTAAAAGCAGTTGGAGGCCACGGAAGGAGTGTCGTAAGGCATTGAAGCTCGTTTCTAGGTTTGTTAGCACAGTCTCCAAAGAAGGGCCAGATGTATACAGAATGGTGTTGTCTGCGTAGAGGTGGATCAGAGAATCACCAGCAGCAAGAGCGACATCATTGATATATACAGAGAAAAGAGTCGCCCCGAGAATTTAACTCTGTGGCACCCCCATAGAGACTGCCAGAGGTTGCTGTAGGGGGTGCTGAGATGTTGGCCGGGGTAGGGGTAGCCCGGTGGAAAGTATGGCCAGCTGTAGAAAAATTATTATTGAAATGATCTATTATTTTAGATTTATCAGTGGTGACAGTGTTTCCTATCCTCAGTGCAGTAGGCAGCTGGGAGGAGGTGCTCTTATTCTCCATGGATTAACTGTCCCAAAACTTTTTGAATTAGTGCCACTGGATGAAAATTTCTGTTTGAAAAAGCTAGCCTTAGCTTTCCTAGCTGACTGAGTATATTGTTTCCTGACTTCCCTGAAAAGATGCATATCACGGGGGCTATTCGATGCTAATGCAGAACGCCACAGGATGTTTTTGTGCTGGTCAAGGGCAGTCAAGTCTGGGGTGAACCAAGGGCTATATCTGTTCTTAGTTCTACATTTTTTTGAATGGGGCATGCTGTCACAAGAATTATGTTCTCAGTGTTCATAAACCCAATTGAATTGATTACTCAGCCTGATACCCAGAATTTGTAGGAAACTGGTTGAAATGAATCAGGCGGAGGCCCAGCTACAATTGTCAGGAATGTTTATTTAGAGAGCTCTGCCGTGCATATGCAAAAACTTTATTTTTATACTATTCTCTTAACCTACGCACATACATACACACTAAACTTTGGATTCTCTCTTTCTCTCCTGGAGTCTCACCAAAGTTTATTACCACACAGCTGACAGTTCCAGTCCCCTCCAGATACGGGAAATCTGGAGGGGCTCTCCATGCCTTATCTTATCTCCCCAGAGTTATAGCCGGGTCGGTTCAAACATAGTTTAATGATCCACTTTGTTTTCTTTAGGCACACACATACCTTCCTCTCTTCTTACTTCTTATGAACTAGCATTATTTATCAATAAAGAAAAACAGGGTAGAATTCAATTAGTTATAGTTCTAGGTTAAATGTATACATCATTTAGTCATTATTCATAAAATTCATAACACATGCTTATTTAAGAGCAACCAGGCATCCTCTACTGACGGGATGAGTTCAAAATCCTTCCAGGACAATGGTCGATTAGAAAGGCCTGATCGCTGAAGTGTTTTAGGGAGCACTAGACCGCGGACCCATTACGCGGACCCATTACGCTCTCAGGCAATGAGGCAGTGATCTCTGAGATCCTGGTTGAACACAGCAGAGGTGTATTTAGAGGGTAAGTTGGTCAGGATGATATCTAAGAGGATGCCCATGGTTTTGGATTTAGGGTTGTACCTGGGCATCTAGCTTAGATTGTAGGACGGCCGGGGTGTTAAGCTTGTCCCAATTTAGGTCACCTAACAGAACGAACTCTGAAGATAGACGGGGAGCAATCAATTCACATATGGTGTCCAGGGCACAGCTGGGGGCTGAAGTGGCAACAAGTGGCAACGTTGAGAGACTTGTTTCTGGAAAGGTGGATTTTTAAAAGTAGAAGCTCGAATTGTTTGGGCACAAACCTGGATAGTATGACAGAACTCTGCAGGCTATCTCTGCAGTAGATTGCAACTCCGCCCCCTTTGGCAGTTCTATCTTGTTGGAAAATGTTATAGTTAGACATTTTAGGATTTCCTAAGCCAGGATTCAGACACGTCTAGGACATGCGCATTGGCGGAGTGTGCTAAAGCAGTGAATAAAACAAACTTAGGGAGAAGGCTTCTAATGTTAACATGCATGAAACCAAGGCTTTTACAGTTACATAAGTCAACAAATGAAATTGCCTGGGGAATGGGAGTGGTGCTGGGGGCTGCAGGGCCTGGGTTAACCTCTACATCACCAGAGGAATAGAGGAGGAGTAGGATAAGTGTACGGCTAAAGGCTATAAGAACTGGTCGTCTTGTGTGTTCGGAACAGAGAGTAAAAGGAGCAGATTTATGGGCGCGGAAGAATAGATTCAAGGCATAATGTACAGACAAGGGTATGGTCAGATGTGAGTACAGTGGAGGTAAACCTAGAGGCACCATTTAAGCCAGGTGAGGTCACCGCATGTGTGGGGGGTGGAACAAAAGGGCTAGCTAAGGCATATTGAGCAGGGCTGGAGGCTCTACAGTGAAATAAGACAATCACTAACCAAAACAGCAATAGACAAGGCATATTGACATTAGGGAGAGGCATGTGTAGCCGAGTGATCATAGGGTTCAGTAAGTAGCTATGCAAGCTGGAGACACGGCGATTCAGACAGCTAGCGGGCCGGGGCTAGCAGGCTAGCAGATGGGCCTCCGGGGAACTTCGCAACGGAAGAGCCTGTTGAAACCCCCTCGGACGGTTACGTCGGCAGACCAGTCATGGTGGATCATCGGGGCTCCGTGTCGGCAGTTAAAGGGTCCAGGCCAATTGGCAAAATAGGTATTGTAGCCCAAGAATTGTCTGAAGAACCTCTTCGGCTAGCCGGGGGCTGGGACTAGCTCCAGGCTAGCTCCAGGCTACCTGGTGCTTGCTTCGGGACAGAAACGTTTGCCAGGTGTAGCCACTCGGATAGCAGCTAGCTAGCTGCGATGAACCGGTGTAAAGGTTCAGAGCATGAGGTAGGAATCCGGAAATGTGGTAGAGAAAAAGCAGTCCGATATGCTCTGGGTTGATATCACACTGTGTAGACTGGCAGGAATTGACTGAGCTGAGGCTGGCTGATGTCTGAGTTAATGGTGATGACCACTATCAGTGGCTAACTGACTACTAGCTAGTAGCTAGTTAGCTGGCTAGCTTCTGATGGGGGTTCTGGTTCTAAAGTGTACAAAATATCAGATTTGTACCACATTGGGTGAGGCGGGTTTCAGGAGAGTATATTCAGTTCGTAGATGGAAATTGAGATGAAAGATGAAGATGAAAAATATATACGAAATATATACAAAGAAAATGATATATACATGGGACGGGACGGGACAAGACAAAACAGACGTCCGACTGCTACGCTATCTTGGATTCCCCCCGAGCAGACAAGGTAAAAATCTGTCGTTCTGCCCCTGAACAAAGCAGTGTTCCCCGGTAGGCCATCATTGTACATAAGAATTTGTTCTTAAAGGATCCGCCCCTTTTCCCCCCCGCCTAAAATTACATACCTAAATCTTACTGCCTGTAGCTCATGCCCTGAAGCAAGGATATGCATATTCTTGGTACCATTTGAATGGAAACACTTTGAAGTTTGTGGAAATGTGAAAGGAATGTAGGAGAATATAACACAATAGATCTGGTAAAAGATTATACAAAGAAAATAACAACGTTTATTCTTTGTAGAGAAAGGCCATAATGTATTATTCCAGCCCAGCTGCAATTTAGATTTTGGCCACTAGATGGCAGCAGTGTATGTGCAGCGTTTTAGACTGATCAAATGAACCATTGTATTTCTGTTCAACATTTTGTATCAAGACTGCCCAAATATGCCTAATTTGTTTATTAATAACTTTTCATGTTCAGAACTGTGCACTTTCCTCAAACAATAAATAGCATGGTATTATTTCACTGTAATAGCTACTGTAAACTGGACAGTGCAGTTAGATTAACAATAATTTAAGCTTTCTGTCAATATCAGATATGTCTATGTCCTGGGAAATGTTCTTGTTACTTACAACCTCATGCTAATCGCATTAGCCTATGTTAGCTCATCCGTCCCGTGGAAGGAACACCGATCCCGAAGAAATTTTAACTGACTTGCCTATTTAAATGAAGGTAAAAAAACAAATTCTTAATCCAGTATAATCTAATGTATAGAATTTATTATACAAGACTAAATTAATTCTAGCACAGATAGAAACTCCAACCAAGTTTCTATGTTCATAAGGCTAATGAGATAAGATGTGAAATTATTTGATTCAATGTTTTATTTGCATCACAAAGTGACTGAAACGCATTCAAAAGGTTTTGGAAATTCACAAAAACATCAGGATAGAACATCAGATAGAAAATAAGATCTGCATTGCTTTCAATTGTGATTGTGTCATTGTCCCTTCTAACAAGAACTGCACGGCTTGTGAGCATCATGGAAGGAAACATAATACATAATGCATTGTTGTCCTGAGAGTCATAGCTCTCATTGATGGGGTCATACTAGCTGACAGGTCCAACCATTCAAAAGTTGGAGCTAAATTTGTAGGACAATTACTGAGGGGGGAAAAAGAACCCTCTACAACGCCTATGGGCTCCAGCATCTTAATTACGAGACACAGAGGAAAATCTGTGTTCTTTTCATCTTGGTAGCTACTATGGTCTGGTCTCATCCAACACATGTAGGCTTAGCGGGTGCAAGGAAAAAATAAATGTCACACACATTGCAAAGCCCTTTGAACCCCTGGACTCTGCTCCTTCAACTCACAGCATATTGTCATATGTTAGCTTTGCCGAGAGACAACATACGCCTACAAGTACGTATACTAGACCATATGTGTAGACAACCATATGACTCTAACCAGCTGCTTTACAACCTGTCCCAACCATGACTAGAAACGTGACAAGAAGGCAGAAGAACAGGAAGAGATAGAGACACGTTTCGATTGGCCGCCCTTGTCATTCGGGAGCCCTGGCTGAGGGTTGTGGGTAATGTTGTGTCCTGCATGCTGGTATTAAATTAAATTATACTCTCAGACTGAGGAGAGCAGCCACTCATCCCACCAATTAGTGTTGTTCTGAGATCTTCTCCCCTACTTGTGAGTACGGCAGCGGTGGTACACTTACGTAACATGTTTTCCTCTGTCTGTCATACTTTTATTGCCCTCCTTTGCCAACATGGCAGATTTATTATTGGCTCAAACAGAGCCAGAGGAGAGAGGGAGAGAGTTAGGGAGTGAGAGGTTCCAAAAGCCTGGGATGCAACATGATTGGATTATGAAATCATGGAAATTCATGCTTTATTTAAGAGGACATAAAACCAACCCAAAAGCAACACGATAAGAAGCTCTCAGGCTGGTTACAGGCTCAGAATAGCTAATGCTGCTCGGCCTAATAGGATCAGTGTTCAGAGTAAATGATGCAACCTGATTAGCAGCAGCCCTCCCCGGATTGAATAAGTACTGTAGTGTAACACGTTAGGCAAATATGTATTGCCATCTAGTTATCACCCTTATGATTTAATTTGAAATATTATCAACTACTGAGTGACTATTCCTTTTCTATATCACCCATATATCAGAGATTTCCTAACTATCAATTAACCGTTACAATCACATGACAAACTTTTATTGTAAGTTTTAGATAATGTATTACTTTAAAAGTGTACACATACAGTATGTAGTTGACCTAGATGGTACATTAGCTCGGTGTACTGAATTACGTGTCATGGCTGACAGACAGTGGATTATTTTGGGCCTGCCAACAGTCGCTGGCTGATGACTGTCACTGGCTGATGCCTCAGAGTCAGAGGTTGTGAAAGATGCAGTCCTAACATACACAACATTGGAGATAAGTGGCTTAGTTGCCGCCGGTGACTTTTACAGTGACTCTCACCTGTAGCCAGGTCATCCAGTTCTCAAATGTCACAGCCAAGACTGGGACACTGTGAACTTTCACCCTTCAGTAATCTGGACACTGTCGACAGAGAAAGTTGTGTGTCTTATGGAGGTAAATGACTCAAGAAGATAAACTGGGTTCCATTCTGAGATCCCCACCCCCTTGCCACTGCTCTTTACAACCAACTCTCCGGATTTGAACCTCTCCCCAGCTGACTATTGTACATACCTGAAACATGTGGGAGTTCTTTACATCACCCAGATGAGGGTCACTGCATATCTGAACGTGTGGAATGGTCTTTAAACATACAACATTAAACTATAATCTCAAGCCCTCTGTTTACATTTGTTAAGTGAATGGAAACCAGTTTCTACTGGTTTGTGGACCTGAGTGAACTGTATCAGGATAGTTAGGACAGCAGACCCCATTAAAATTGAAGTCACTCTGCCAGCCTCGGCACGTACAGTGTCCCTAGGCACCCATTTAGAGCTGCAGATGGGATGTGGAGTATCGGCAGGACCAAAACATGTGATACCGGGGCGCTTCTAGTGGAAGGATTAAAAGCATTAGCCTCTTGACCTACTTAAAGATTAGACCAGCCAATAGATTTAGGCCACATCTGAAATGCCCATGTCTTTTAATGCCAATTTCAGCAGGAGGGGTGGATGTTTGAATTGTTGAGGGTAAGTTATTCAAAGAAAGTTTTTGAATCATTGCTTTATGTCAGTAACTTAGTCCACAAATTCTGTGAACAGATGTAAGATCGTAATTTGAGCAAGTTTGCTACAGCAGAACAATTTTCCTGAAGCAATAGGAAATTTGAATTATTATGTGGATTATAATTAATGGACATTTTTGTGGGGGTTGATACATTTTTTGTAAGGGAAAATTAAACCTAAAATACACTACCATTTTTACATTTCCTGCATTGCAGGAAAGTTCTTCTGCAACAGAGTGATCAAATTACAATCCTACATCTGTAGTCCAACAAATTCCTCTTTGCACAGTTCCTTCTATGCTCTCAGAAAAACTGATGGATGTTAGTTACAGTAATACGCTTAAACGTTATCGCTATATGGAATGTCAATGGCATGAACTACAATACAAATTGCATTATATGGGGTAGCAACATAGAACTCCACTTTAAACCATGTTACACCTCTTTTTGGTGTATTTGCACACTGCTTACTTGGCTCAGGTCTTTCCCATCATGCTTTTGGTAGTGCTCCATTTGATATCCTTTATTGCGGCCGATAGCATCAGTGTTAATTCAAGAGCCATTAGTCTAAAACCCTGCATCAATAAGCAGACAGAGAGAGCCTGATTGCAGCGGAGCCGGGCCAATCAATAGTCCCTGGAATACTCAGAAAACCACAGTGGAGATCTGTCCTCTCACTGTGAATAATGAGAAAGAGTTATGATTGGTTTTATGATTTCAGAACACATACAGTATAGACCAGGGCTCTCCAACCCTATTCCTGGAGAGCTACCTCCCTGTAGGTTTTTGCTCCAAACCCAGTTGTAACTAACCTGATTCAGCTTATCAACCAGCTAATTATTAGAATCAAGTGAGCAAGATTAGGGTTGGAGTGAAAACTTATAGGACGGTAGCTCTCCAGCAGCAGGGAGATCTATCTCTATAGTTTAGAATGCTTTGGTTCTGTGAGTGTGGAGCTGCACTTCCCTACTCAACCCCCCCCCCCCACTCAGCACTTTGCCATGGTTATGAGTACAACAAAGGAGTGCACGTTTTTTTTCTTCAAATTAACCATGCTGTTCTATACAGTACATTATGTAGCTCACAGTATCAAACTGTTTGTTTTCTATCTGGTTACCACTGATGTTAGTTCTGTGACTGGAGAAAACGCTAACAAGATTATTATTATTATATATATATATATATTTTTAAACAAAGACCAGTACAGTTCTGAATAACAGACCCTGTCCTTAAGTATTGTTGCTACAGTATATATGTGTTACATCAGAACAGAGTTGGACATTATGTAAATGAACTTAGTAAGTTGGATAAGTGCGTGTTAACACATTATCCATGCTCCAGATAATTCATGAAAGTAATGCTCTCTAATTGGGTGATTCATTTGAGTGAAAGCACATTGTTTTCTTCCTTGAGTCACTTCCTCTTGAATATTGATCCATCAATTAGCAATGTCCTTGCAGTGTTGGAATATGTTACATCTGTGTCATGTGTTTATGACAGTTTCAGTGCCTGCGGGTTCATGGTTCATGTGGGGCAAATTACATGATGAAAGGCAGCTCAGAACAGCTGAAGATGGATTTTAAAGAACTGATTGGGTCTCTACTTGACACCAACAAACGGCCCATAATATTGGGCCCTCTGTCTGCCCTCCCTAAATCGTGGCATTGAACGGTTCAACAGACTTTTAGCCCTCCATAACTGGCTATGCGACTATTGCAGCTCTGTGGGAGTAACATTTATTGCCAATTTTGATACCTTCTGGAAACAAAGCTTGTATTATAAGGAGGAAGCAATCCACCCAAATCATTTGGATTCCTGGATCCTTTCACAGCATTATAAGGCTGTGTTGAGATAATGACTTATCAATGACCCAAGTCTAGCTCATTTAATCCCTACCATTGTGTTGCTGAGTTGTCATAATGCTTCAGCAAATGTACATTATCCTAGGGGTGTTGGAAGACACAATGTAAATAACCTAATTTATGTCCCTCTTACTACCCGGAATGCCTCTGCTGATCCTACAGCTATTATATGCAATAATCATATGCATATGAACCAGAGTAATACTGTTAGCACTGAGGTGGTGTGCCCTAGTAGGAAGTCCACTGTGTGTAGCTCACCCTGCACTAATAAAAATAACCCGAGTATGTCTTCCCCACCTAAGCTTCCCAATAAAGCAAGAAAAATTATCAAGCAACACAGAAAAGTGTTAAAATTGCCACATTGTCACGCGCTGACCTCAGAGAGCCTATTTATTCTCTATTTTGGTTAGGTCAGGGTGTGACTAGGATGGGTACTCTAGTTTGTATATATCTATGTTGGCCTGGTATGGTTCCCAGTCAGAGGCAGCTGTCTTTCGTTGTCTCTGATTGGGGATCATATTTAGGCAGCTTTTTCCCACCTGTTGTTTGTGGGATCTTGATTTTGTATTGTTGCTTTTGAGCCCTACAAAGCTTGTTGCTGGTTCACATTAATAAATATGATGAACGCCTTCCACGCTGCACCTTGGTCCAATCCTTCCAACAACGAGCGTTACACACATTAACATATGTAGCTTAAGAAACAGGGTTCATGAAATCAATAATTTGCTAGTAACAGATAACATTCATATTCTGACAATCTCTGAAACTCACTTAGATAATACCTTTGATGATACAGTGGTAGCAATACAAGGTTCTAACATTTACAGAAAAGGCAGAAATACCAAGGGGGATGGTGTTGCAGTCTATATTTAGAACTACATTCCTGTAAAGCTTAGAGAGGATCTCATGTTAAATACTGTTGAAGTAATATGGCTACAGATTCACCTGCCTCACCTAAAGCCCATTCTGGTGGGAAGCTGCTATAGACCACCAAGTGCTAAAAGTCTCTGGATAACCTGTGTGAAGTGCTTGATAATGTATGTAATATCAATAGAGAGGTATAGTTTCTGGGTGATTTAAATATTGACAACTTTCATCAGGCTGCCCACAAAAGAGAAAGCTTCAAACAGTAACCAGTGCCTGCAACCTGGTTCAGGTTATCAATCAACCTTCCAGGGTAGTTACAAACAGTGCAGGAATGAAATCATCAACATGTATTGATCATATCTTTACTAATGCTGCAGAAGTTTGTTTGAAGGCAGTATCCTAATTCATCGGATGTAGTGATCACAATTTAGTAGCTATATCTAGGAAAACCAAAGTTCCAAAGGCTAGACCTAATATTGTGTATAAGTGGTCATACAATAAGTTTTGTAGTGATTCCTATGTTGTTGATGTAAAAAATATTTGTTGGTCCATGGTGTGTAATGATGAGCAACCAGACGCTCCAATTGACACATTTATGAAATTGCTTATCCCAGTTACTAATAAGCATGCCCATTAAGAAAATTATTGTAAAAACTGTTAAATCAGGGCCTCCCGGGTGGCGCAGTGGTCTAGGGCACTGCATCGCAGCGCTAGCTGTGCCACCAGAGACTGGGTTCGCGCCCAGGCTCTGCCGCAGCCGGCCGCGACCGGGAGGTCCGTGGGGCGACGCACAATTGGCCTAGCGTCGTCCGGGTTAGGGAGGGTTTGGCCGGTAGGGATATCCTTGTCTCATCGCGCACCAGTGACTCCTGTGGCGGGCTGGGCGCAGTGCGCGCTAACCTGGTAGCCAGGTGCACGGTGTTTCCTCCGACACATTGGTGCGGCTGGCTTCCGGGTTGGAGGCGTGCTGTGTTAAGAAGCAGTGCGGCTTGGTTGGATTGTGTTTCGGAGGACGCATGGCTTTCGACCTTCCTCTCTCTCGAGCCCGTACGGGAGTTGTAGCGATGAGACAAGATAGTAATTACTAACAATTAATTGGATACCACGAGATTGGGGAGAAAAAAGGGGGTAAAAATAAAAAATAATATAAAATAAAAAACTGTTGGATTGATGAGGAATTGAAAAATTGTTTGGTTGAGAGGCATGAGGCAAAAGAGATGGCAAATAGGTGATTGGCTGAGAGAAATTGATGATGAAAGGATTGTGGGGCTTTTGACATTATCGATCATAGCCTGTTGCTGGAAAAACGTATGTGTTATGGCTTTACCCCTCATGCTATATTGTGGATAGAGAGTCACCTGTCTAACAGAACACAGAGGGTGTTGGAAGCCTCTCCAGCATAATGCAGGTAGAATCAGGAATTCCCCAGGGCAGCTGTCTAGGCCGCTTGCTTTTTTAAATATTTCCTAACGACATGACACTGGCTTTGAGAAAATGCGGATGACTCAACACTATACACGTCAGATACCGCAGCAACTGAAATGACAGCAACACTTAACAAAGAGCTGCAGTTAGTTTCAGAATGGGTGGCAAGGAATAAGTTAGTCCTAAATATTTCAAAAACTAAAAGCATTGTATTTGGGACAAATCATTCACTGAACCCTAAACCTCAACTAAATCTTGTAATGAATAATGTGGAAATTGAGCAGGTTCGGGAGACTAAACTGCTTGGAGTAACCCTAGATTGTAAACTGTCATGGTCAAAACATATTGATACAACAGTAGCTAGGTTGGGGAGAAGTCTGTCTATAATTAAATGCTGCTCTGCATTCTTAACAGCACTATCAACAACGCAAGTCCTACAGGCCCTAGTTTTGTCACACCTGGACTACTGTTCAGTCGTGTGGTCAGGTGCCAAATTGCAATTGGTTCAGAACAGGGCAGCACGGCTAGCCCTTGAATGTACACAGAGAGCTAACATTAATAACATGCATGTCAATCTCTCCTGGCTGAAAGTGGAGGAGAGACTGACTTCATCACTACTTGTATTTGTGAGAGGTATTGTTAGGATTTATGTTTATGCACTATAACCTGCTACCATATTGTATGAAGATGAATATTGTTTTGTTACACACACACACACAAACAATACAGATGTATGTGTGTAAAGACTGACCAACATAGAGTGACAGGCCATAAAAGCTGTGGTCAATCTGGAGAGGGGAGGGGTGCATATCTCTAGGCCAACCAGGGAGGGTAGGGCACTGGACAATACCAAATAAGGAACTGTTTGAGTGTAGAATCGGGGAAGACACAAGACGGATCTAATCTACGCAACGACCAGATGCGGACATCTGAGAGAAGGGGACCAGTCTGAGTACCGGCGATAGGCTGAGCAAAGTTTAAACCACGCTCAGCCTCTACTGTGATAGGCCAACAGACGCGTTGGAACTACGTCATCACGGTATAAGAACATCTGTTTACGTACTTCCTGCCAGTTCCCTGTTTTTACCCTGCGCGGTGATACAGCGAACCCGTATATACGAAAATTGCATTTGCCATTTATTGTTTGTGTTAATTAAACATAATTAAAGTTAGTAGACCTTGCTTTTATTTATCCTGATACCGGATTTGTTACACGCAACGCTCACAGTATTGACATGTTGAATGCACCGAGCTGTTTGTTTGAACTACTGGCGCACAGCTTGGACACCCATGCATACCCTACAAGACATGCCACCAGAGGTCTCTTCACAGTCCCCAAGTCCAGAACAGACTATGGGAGGAGCATAGTACTACATAGAGCCATGACTACATGGAACTCTATTCCACATCAAGTAACTCCTACCAGCAGTAAAATTAGATAAAAAAAAACAGATAAAAATACACCTTATGAAACAGCGGGGACTGTGAAGCAACACAAACATAGACACATGCATACAAATACACAATAACATATGCACTATACACACATGTACACATGGATTCTGTGTTGTAGATATGTGGAAGTAGAGTAGAGGCCTGAGGGCACACACTTAATATGTTGTGAAATCTGTTATGAATGTATTGTAATGTTTTTTTAAATGTATGACTGCCTTAATTTAGCTGGACCCCAGGATCCATAATAAATACAAATACAAAATGTTGAATAACAGGTGGATATTAATGTGTTCCAGGACAGCATGGATTTGTGAAAGGGCATACAGGGCCCAAGTGGTGTACTCAGCACACCAGGATTTTGTTTCCCAAAATCAATCTCCATTTGTAGTGGTCTGAGGTCTGACAAGGTAATGTTGAAAACATGGGCATAGAGAGTGCTTCTAGTTCTTTTTAGGTAGCTGACAACTGTAGCTGTTTGGTAGCTGACAACTCTCTGTGGAGTGTCTCTGTGGGGCTCGTTGATGGGTTAGAGAATTGGTGCAGTGTGAGCGTGTTCTGAGTGCAGAAGCCTAGTTTGGTGGTGAACTGCTACAGACCTATATCCTACCCTGCCTTTCTAAGGTCTTCGAAAACCAAGTTAACAAACAGATCACCGACCATTTCGAATCCCACAGTACCTTCTCCGCTATGCAATCTGGCTTCCGATCTGGTCATGGGTGCACCTCAATCACGCTCAAGGTCCTAAACGATATCATAACTGCCATCGATAAGAGACAATACTGTGCAGCCGTATTCATCGACCTGGCCAAGGCTTTCGACTCTGTCAACCACCACATTCTTATCGGCAGACTCAACAGCTTTGGTTTCTCAAATGATTGCCTCGCCTGGTTCACCAACTACTTCTCTGATAGAGTTCAGTGTGTCAAATCGGAGGGCCTGTTGTCCGGACCTCTGTCAGTCTCTATGGGGGTGCCACAGGGTTCAATTCTCGGGCCGACTCTCTTCTTTGTATCCATCAATGATGTCGCTCTTGCTGCTGGTGATTCTCTGAACCACCTCCACGCAGATGACACCATTCTGTATACTTCTGGCCCTTCTTTGGACACTGTGCTAACTAACCTCCAGACGAGCTTCAATGCCATACAACTCTCCTTCCGTGGCCTCCAACTGCTCTTAAATGCAAGTAAAACTAAATGCATGCTCTTCAACCGATCGCTGCCCGCACCTGCCCGCCCGTCCAGCATCATTACTCTGGACGGTTCTGACCTAGAATATGTGGACAACTACAAATACCTAGGTGTCTGGTTAGACTGTAAACTCTCCTTCCAGACCCACATTAAAACTTCTTGTCAATAGGGGGGGCCATTTCGACTTTGTAAAAATTTTGTTCCCAAATTAAACTGCCTCGTACTCAATTCTTGCTCGTACAATATGCATATTATTATTACTATTGGATAGAAAACACTCTCTAGTTTCTAAAACCGTTTGAATTATATCTGTGAGTAAAACAGAACTCGAGTTGGAGCAATCTTCCTGTCAGGAAGTGAGAAATCTGAAATTGGGAACTCTGTTCCTGGGTCAGTTAAATAATTTGCAATTATTCTATTGGTCGACAAGCACTGCATACGATTTCCCCTAGATGTCAGCAAGCGTTGAGAATTGAAATGGTGTTGCTAGGTAGATCTGAGGCAGTATAAATGGGCTTGGAACAAGGGGGGCACCCTTTTCAACGTTCGTCATGGCGCAGAGGAGGACCTCAGGATGGCATTCTGAAAAGCTCACGTTATCGGCGTTAGATATATCCGGCTCTGATTTTATTCGATATAGGTGTTAGAAACATCATAACGTAGTTATTTTAAACCGAGTTATATCAGTTTATATGAGTATATTGCGATTTTCGGAATGTTCTTTGTCCTGCGTTTTGAAGAGTTGGGCATGTCTGGGCCACATAGCTAATCTAACACAGCGGTTGCATTAAAAACTAATTATTAGATTAGGTGCCTCTCCAAGATGGCGCCGGACAGATTGCTTGAAGTTTGGCTACTATTCACATTGTATAACCACGATTTGTGCCGCTACATATGCACATTTTCGAACAAACCCTATATGCATTGTGTAATATGATGTTACAGGACTGTCATCTGATGAAGTTTATGAAGGTTAGTCAAAAATTATATATCTTTTGCTGGTTTGTTACGATCGCTAACCTTTGCTGCTGGTAAATGGCTTGTGTTTCTGGCTATTGTGGTAAGCTAATATAATGCTATATTGTGTTTTCGATGTAAAACACTTAAAAAATCGGAAATATTGGCTGGATTCACAAGATGTTTGTCTTTCATATGCTGTACACCATATATTTTTCAGAAATGTTTTATGTTGAGTATTTAGGTATTTGACGTTGGTCTCTGTAATTATTCTGGCTGCTTCGGCGCTATTTCAGATTGCAGCTGCAATGTAGAACTGTGATTTATACCTGAAATATGCACATTTTTCTAACAAAACATATGCTATACAATAAATCTGTTATCAGACTGTCATCTGATGAAGTTGTTTCTTGGTTAGTGACTATTTATATCTTTATTTGGTCGAATTTGTGATAGCTACCTATGCAGGAAAAAAATGGTGGGAAAAAAAGGTTGTGTCTTTTGCTATGGTGGTTAGCTAATAGAAATACATATTGTGTCTTCCCTGTAAAACATTTTAAAAATCAGAAATGATGGCTGGATTCACAAGATGTGTATCTTTCATTTGGTGTCTTGGACTTGTGATTTCATGAACATTTTATTATATGATATCCCTGTGGCTTTAGGCTAGGCTATGCTAGTCAGCTTTTTTGATGGGGGGGATCCCGGATCCGGGTTTGTGACTCGTTAGAGGTTATTAAGCATCTCCAATCCAAAATTAAATCTAGAATCGGCTTCCTATTTCACAACAGAGCATCCTTCACTCATGCTGCCAACCATACCCTCGTAAAACTGACTATCCTACTGATCCTCGACTTCGGTGATGTCATTTACAAAATAGCCCCCAACACTCCACTCAACAAATTGGATGCAGTCTATCACAGTGCCATTCGTTTTGTCACCAAAGCCCCATATACTACCCACCACTGCGACCTGTACACTCTCGTTGGCTGGCCCTCGCTTCATACTCATCGCCAAACCCACTGGCTCCAGGTCATCTACAAGTCTTTGCTAGGTAAAGCCCCGCCTTATCTCAGTTCACTGGTCACCATAGCAGCACCCACCCGCAGCACGCGCTCCAGCAGGTATATTTCACTGGTCACCCCCAAAGCCAATTCCTCCTTTGGCTGCCTCTCCTTCCTGTTCTCGCTGAAGCTGGAGACTCTTATCTCTCTCACTAACTTCAAGCACCAACTGTCAGAGTAGCTCACAGATCATTGCACCTGTACATAGCCCATCTGTAATAAGCCCATCCAACTACCTCATCCCCATACTGTATTTATTTATTTATTTTGCTCCTTTGCACCCCCGTATCTCTACTTGCACATTCATCTTCTGCACATCTATCACTCCAGTGTTTAATTGCTATATCGTAATTACCTCGCCACTATGGCCTATTTTATTGCCTTACCTCCCTTATCTTACCTCATTTGCACACACTGTATATATACTTTTTCCCCCTACTGTATGTTTGTTTATTCCATGTGTAACTATGTGTTGTTGCATGTGTCAAACTGCTTTGCTTTATCTTGGCCAGGTCGCAGTAGTAAATGAGAACTTGTTCTCAACTAGCCTACCTGGTTAAATAAAGGTGAAATAAAAATAAATAAAAATAAACTGTGCTTTGTGCAGTGGGGCTGTGTGAGCTTGTGACGGAGACACTGAGTGATTGAGGGCTGAAGGACCCACTGGCCTAGTCTTTGTTGAGACGGTTTCTCCTGAGTTCATCCGGTCTTTTGCTCCAGCCTCTAACACTCATTTTTAAAGGTGTGTGTGTGCACACATGTGTGATTGTGCGCGTGTATGAATGAATCTTGTTTGATTAATAGTGAGTTGCCTCCCGCTTTGCTGTTATGAGAGACCTGTCATGTCTTTTACAGTCTCCATGTGGCTTTCATGTGTTCTATTGAACAGTGTAATCTGGTTACGAACAACAAAGGATTTGTGAGATTTTGTGATGATGTTAGCACTAATACCAGCATAATACCATCCATGTATAATATCAACATCAGGGTGGTATGACTCAGACCCAGTGGTACTGTCAATCAGCCTCACACAACCAGAGGATGGCCCATAGAGCCTCAGGAGGACCTAGCTTCTAAAGGACCCCATTGTATTCAGATCAACAGTACCTCTCAACATCATCACGTTACAGGGGCATATCATGAACTTTGATCTGGGAAATTACATTTACAACCCTGTAAGGACTTTAGTAAGCCTCACACACAGCATGGCATTGTGTGTGTTATCCGAGCCCCTCGTTTGGCTGAGACATGGTGCGTTAGGATTACAGTGAGCCATGCTGGAGCTGCGCTGTGCTGTGTGTGCGTGTGTGTCTGTTTCTCTCAGTATGACTTGGTTTTCTTTGTCAGCTGTCTCTGCAGCCTCTCATTGCTAGAGTTCATAACCAGGACCAAGCACATACCAGACTGTAGAGTACCTGCTTACGACAGCCTTTTTGTCTGCTGCACCTCATATCCATCCCAGCTTGTGGGCTTGTGTTGGTTTTTGGACTGTACAAAACGTTTTGTAACATTTCATGTAGCACAATAATACTAGGTGAATGTATTTCAATTTCATTCATGCAATTATTATGGCACATGCTCACTCTAATATATATACTCTGGGTTGTTCATTAGACCTGTTCTGTCATTTTTTAATTTCTTGTTTAGATTTTTTAAATTATTTTTGTATTTGTATTGTATTTGCGATACATTCTACTGCCCTTTTGGTGCTAGTAACATAAGTATTTCACTTCACCTGCTCTAACACCTGAAAATATGTGTAAGCAACCCAAAAAGCTTATAAGAGCAGCTTGACATATTACAGCATGTCACATTTGTGAGTGACTAACGGGAGGCTATGTAATTAAGATAGTATTACATCACATCAATTGTTTTTTCCCTTGAATTCTATTTCATAAGAGATTACTCTGATAGCCAAAATTATTTTGAACCAGTGAATAACCTTGAAACGGTCATAATAATCCATAATGTTTCAGTTTGAAGTGTGTAAGTAAGACTGATTGCCACAGGATGGATGGCAAATTTGACCAGTTAATAGGGGAACTGTAAAACACAAACAACAAAAAGAAAGCAGGAAATGGCAGTTCACAGTGTCATGTCTGCTTCTGCGTTTCTGCCCGCATCCGGTGGCCTGCTGGTCTGTGATATGTGCCAACTGAGGAAGTAAAAAGTTAACAAAAAACTGTGAACTTCCTTCTGACTAACAAACATTGAGGCTGACAGATGCAGTACCGTACAATACATCATGGTTGCACTGTACCTCATTAGAATCAGCTTGTAACGGCTTTCGTCTGGTGAAGGAGAAGAGGACCAAGGTGCAGCGTGGTAAGTGTTCATTTTAATAAACAAAATAAACTGAACACTGAAATGACAAAAATAATAAAGAGCGAGAATGAAAACGAAACAGTTCTGTAAGGAATACACACAAAACAGAAAACAATCACCCACAACCAAAATGGGGAAAACAGGCTACCTACAGCTGATATTCTGAGGAACTGGGCCTCTTTTAACACCCAATGGCTATCTAGTTTCAGTTGACAGGTACAGGCTAACATTTTCAGTATTCATAATCAAAAATCGGACATTTGTTTTGCTTCCATTTTTGACTATGATAAGATGATAAGTAGATGTGTAGTTTTAATAGAGAAAGCAAAGCTATATGTAAGGTGTGAAACGAGGAGACATCAGACAACTGACCTAGTTTTCTGTGTCATCTTAGCATCCTCGCTGGCCAAGTAGAGATCAGGGACTTCATCCAGACCAAACGTCTCTGTATAAAGTCTCTCTGTGGAGGTGAGAAAATTCTTTGGCTTTCTTTAGGCATGCACATATCTCCTATTCTTACATCCACTCAGAGGTTGCAAGCAACTGAAGGAGAGATTAACCTGTTAGTGTGTAGGGGGCGCTATTTTCACTTTGGGAAAAAATCGTGCCCAAATGAAACGGCCTTGTACTCTATTCTAGATCGTACAATATGCATATTATTATTACTATTGGATAGAAAACACTCTCACGTTTCTAAAACTGTTTGAATTATATCTGTGAGTAAAACAGAACTAATTTTGCAGCAAACTTCCAGATAGGAAGTGAAAAATCTGAAATCGAGGCTCTGTTCCAGGGCCTGCCTATTCAACTGGCTTATATCTATCAATATATATGCACTTCATACTTCTTCCACTAGATGTCAACAGGCAGTGGGAGGTGAAATGGGGTGTCTAGCTTGATCTGAGGTCGAACAAGAGCTTTTGGAGTGACAGGTCTGGAAATTTCATTGTCTTCGAAGGCGCGAGAAGGAACCCCAGATTGCCTTCTGAAAAGCGTTCGGTATACACGGCTAATATCTCCGGCTCTGATTTTATTTGATACATGTGATAATATCATCGTCAAGTATGTTTTTTCAACCGAGTTTTATCAGATTATTCAACGTTTATCGGGACTTTTGGAGTTTTTCGTTGTTTGCGTCGAAAGAAGATGGACATGTTCGCGCCACTTGGCTAGCTAAGGTTGCTAATTCGACAGGAGAAAAGGACATTCTAAAACCAAACAACGATTTATTCTGGACCAAGGACTCCTTGTACAAGATTCTGATGGAAGCTCAACAAAAGTAAGAACAATTTATGATGTTATTTCGTATTTTTGTGTGAAATGTTTAGTCCTATTCTCCGCCCTTTTAGCGGGCGCTGTCTCGCAATAACGCAAGCTGTATGTCGTACTAAAGTTATTTTAAAAAATCTAACACAGCGGTTGCATTAAGAACCAGTGTATCTTTCATTTGCCATACAACAAGTATTTTTATGTAAAGTTTATGATGAGTAATTTGGTCAGATTAGGTGAGTGTCGGAAATATATCCGGACATTCTGGGAAAAAGTTGCTACATTTTCACAATGTATAACCACGGTTTTCAGCTCTAAATATGCACATTTTCGAACAAAACATAAATGTTTTGTGTAACATGATGTTATAAGTTGTCCAAAGGTTAGTGATTTATTTTATATTTATTGCTGGTTTTTGCTAAAGCTATTTTTGCGGTGAATAAATGCGGTTGTGTGTTTGGCTATTGTAGTAAGCTAATATATTTCTATATTGTGTTTTCGCTGTAAAACACTTTAAAAAATCGGAAATATTGGCTGGATTCACAAAATGTTTTATGAAGAGTATTTATGTATTTAACGTTGCTCTCTGTAATTATTCTGGATGCTTCGGTGCTATTTGTGATTGTAGCTGCAATGTAAAACTATGATTTATACCTCAAATATGCACATTTTTCGAACAAAACATAAATGTATTGTGTAACATGTTATAAGACTGTCATCTGATGAAGTTGTTTCTTGGTTAGGGACTAATTATATCTATATTTTGTTGGTTTTTTGAAAGCTACCTATGCGGTGGATAAATAGCGTTGTGTGTTTGGCTATTGTGGTGAGCTAACATAAATATATATTGTGTTTTCGCTGTAAAACATTAAAAAAATCGGACATGTTGGCTGGATTCACAAGATGTTTATCTTTCATTTGCTGTATTGGACTTGTTAATGTGTGGAAGTTAAATATTTCAAAAAAATATTTTTTGAATTTCGCGCTCTGCGAAGGCAGCAGAATGTTGTGGGTGTTCCGCTAGCGGAACCCCGGGGCGAGAAAGGTTAAATCACTCCGTGTGGAAAATATGAATCCATCAGAACTCAGAGAAGTTGGCTTGCTGAGCCAGTGCCCATCATAATACTTTTATGACCGCCCTACAGCTGCCCTAGTGGGATGAAGCCTTGATCAAATACTTAGAAGTTTGATCAGAGATTTATGGTAACTTCAATCTGTGAATCGCCTGTGTGTAATGTATGAATCATGCATTTCTACATCCATATTAAGATACATAGCATAGGCTATTGAGGAAGTTGATATTGTTATTGATCGAATTTTCGGGGATGTTGATTCAATGTACAATTGTTGAGCAAACTCACAACAAAAAGTTTTTGGTGAACAACTCACAATCCTATTGCAGCTGGTTGCCTTACAATTGTATGTTGAATCAACATCCTTTATTTTTTTTGCAGTGACAGCAGCCATCCCTCAGGAGTGCTTCCTGTAACAATATCTTCTCAATGACCACCAAACGTTTAAATAGTGTCATAAAATGGTTTGCGTGTATGTAGTTCATGATCTTTGTGGTGTAATTATGCATGAAAAGCACTATATACAAATAAAGCCTATCAGTATTGTCAAAACGTAAAATATACTTCAGTAGCTAACTGAGATTGAATATGATTTCCCATATATTTCTCTCCTTTTCTTGTTCCCTCATCTCCAGTCCTTCTGTGATTGGTATTCTGTGGGAGAGCTGCTCGAGAGCAGGGAGGATATGGTGGGCTGTGTACGATACGCTGTACGTTCACTGCTGATGAGTTGATGATGGTCACAGAGTTAAACAGAGTGTGAAAACACCATCTCCCCTGGACGGACGTGACCACCATCTTAACTTGTCCAGCACAGCACAGGTAGTAGAGTCAATGGGGAAATTGCTGGAGACCTACTGTGGACCTTCTCTCAGTCCCACACTGACAGTATGATCCCATGTTTTCTAGTGGTCTTTAGTTGTAGGGCCAGAGGCGTAAGTCGACATATTACATAAAGTATTAACCAAACAGCATTTGTCATTATAACTTGTTGTTTTATGCCTATGAAGTCTCTGTGTGTGAGTGTGGAAAGAATACTAACAGGATGAGGTTGATTTATAAGATACATGGTTGTGTTCCCTAAAAGCAGCATTTCCATCATCATCACTCCTCATCTTCACTGGGGCTCTGAATAGACCAGCCACAGATGTGTTGAGCTTGTGATTAACGGCACAATGGGCTGTTTGTTGCTGCCTCTCTCTCTCCACCTGGGCCTCTGTAGATGGAATCATCCCTGGCAGCACTCATGACCAGCTTGAATCAGCCCTTCTGTTTGGGTCTGTTAATGATGTTGTCATTTCTATGGTACCTTCTGTCTTTATCCACTCTGATCTACCTGGCTTGGCTAGGCTTTAGCTAATGATCCATTTGAACAGCTGGACGTGTCAGTAAGGATGTTAGTGCCTTGCCTTGCTTAAGGATACGCAGACCCACGAGCCATTGTGGCCCCTCATGATCAAATCAGATCAAATAGTATTTATCACCTGCGCCGAATACAACAGGTGTAGACCTTACAGTGAAATGCTTACTTACAAGCCCTTAACCAACAATGCAGTTTTAAGAAAATACCTAAAACAAAGTAGGAGATAAGAATTACAAATAATCAAAGAGCAGCAGTAAATAACAATAGCGGGGCTATATATGAGTTCTGTTTTCTTGGGCCCTCACCACCATCAAAGTTGCCCATCCTTGCACTACACTAAATATTAGTCCATACGGAGCTCTGTGTGTGTGTGTGTGTGTATACAGTTGAAGTCAGAAGTTTACATACACTTAGGTTGGAGTCATTAAAACTCATTTTTCAACCACTCCACAAATTTCTTGTTAACAAACTATAGTTTTAGCAAGTCGGTTAGGATGTCTACTGTGTGCATGTGTGCAAAAATTGTAGACCTCCACAAGTCTGGTTCATCCTTGGGAGCAATTTCCAAATGCCTGAAGGTACCACGTTCATCTGTACAAACAATAGTATGCAAGTATAAACACCATGGGACCACGCAGTCGTCATACCGCTCAGGAAGGAGACGCGTTCTGTCTCCTAGAGATGAACGTACTTTGGTGCGAAAAATGCAAATCAATCCCAGAACAACAGCAAAGGACCTTGTGAAGATGCTGGAGGTAACAGGTACAAAAGCATCTATATCCACAGTAAAACTAGTCCTATATCAACATAACCTGAAAGGCCACTCAGCAAGGAAGATGCCACTGCTCCAAAACCGCCATGAAAAAAGCCAGACTACGGTTTGCAACTGCACATGGGGACAAAGATCGTACTTTTTGGAGAAATGTCCTCTGGTATGATGAAACAAAATTAGAACTGTTTAGACATAATGACCATCGTTATGTTTGGAGGAAAAAGGGGGACGCTTGCAAGCCGAAGAACACCATCCCAACCGTGAAGCACGGGGGTGACAGCATCATGTTGTGGGGGTGCTTTGCTGCAGGAGGGACTGGTGCACTTCACAAAATAGATGGCATCATGAGGCAGGAAAATTATGTGGATATATTGAAGCAACATCTCAAGACATCAGTCAGGAAGTTAAAGCTTGGTCGCAAATGGGTCTTCCAAATTGACAATAACCCCAAGCATACTTCCAAAGTTGTAGCAAAATGATTTAAGGACAACAAAGTCAAGGTATTGGAGTGACCATCACAAAGCCCTGACCTCAACCCTATAGAAAATGTGTGGACAGAACTGAAAAGGCGCGTGCGAGCAAGGAAGCCTACAAACCTGACTCAGTTACACCAGCTCTGTCAGGAGGAATGGGCCAAAATTCACCCAACTTATTGTGGGAATCTTGTGGAAGGCTACCTGAAACGTTTGACCCAAGTTAAACAATTTAAAGGCAATGCTACCAAATACTAATTGAGTGTATGTAAACTTCTGACCCACTTGGAATGTGATGAAAGAAATAAAAGCTGAAATAAATAATACTCTCTAATATTATTCTGACATTTCACATTCTTAAAATTAAGTGGTGATCCTAACTGACCTAAGACAGGGGATTTTTACTCAAATGAAATGTCAGGAATTGTGAAAAACTGAGTTTAAATGTACTTGGCTAAGGTGTATGTAAACTTCCGACTTCAACTGTATGTATGTACAGTACGGTATGTATGTATGTATGTATGTATGCATGTATGCATGTGTGTGTGTTTCTAATGGGGATAAGGTAGTAATGCAGAGGGGGATAGCACTCAGACAGACAAACAGACAGTCCCTAATGAGCTTTAGCGCAATCTGCTGCCTGACGCGTTATCACTGCACCAAGAACACAGGATGCGTACAAATGCCGCAGTAATCCTCACTTCACTGAGTCCTCACGAACACTCCGTCTGTGGAAAGGCCTGGGAGATGACTTCATTAATTCTTCTTTATTAATGTTCTTCTTCAGTCACAACTTCTGCTGTGGCCGTCTGTGCTGGGAGTACATGGGGACAACCTGGGACACATTCCCTTTATCACCACTTCCAGTCCTAGAATGCAGGAGGATTAGGTCCTAGGGGGGTTCCTTAAAGGACCCCATGTGAGTGGTGGTCGCATTACCCACCCAGCAGGCTTAGAGCAATGAGATTAGAGCAGGGCCCGTCTAAATTTAGCCTGTTCAAAAAAGAACAGACAAACACAAATAAAATTAAAAAACTAAATGGGTTCGAGAGGAAGGGCACACACTGTGACACATCGCATGGGGTTCCTGGCATATACCGAGAAAGAGAGCGAACATGTTCGTGTCCTGAAGTATTAGACCATGCTCTAACTCCACCATCTCTGAAGCAAATTGCATATGGCAATTTAGAGGTGGTCTTACTCTTAAGATCATATGAGGATGATACTGTATTCAGGTGAGATATTTCACATAGTACTTTTCATGTACTTATTAACTGGATTACCCATTGATGTATGCATATTCTGACCATAGAGACACATATTTTCACATTTCAACTTCAGCATTTTAACGTCAACTTCCCTCGTCCTCTGTTCTTCTTTGTTCTCCTCACCTCCACCTTCGCCTCTTCCTCCTGCCCCGTTCCTCCTCTTTAGTCCAGGCTTCCTAAATCGTGTTAGCTCATCTAAGGAGCTCAGTGGCTATGTTGTATACACTGTATCTCCTGCCATGAACAAAACAGCTGCTCGTGTTTTAATTATAGTTCTAACCAGGTTTTAAAGCTCTACTGTATTTGTTTACCATTACATAAAAGTAAAACAAGATTAAAAAAAGCTTATATTTTGGGTTCTGATGGGGTAAGACAAAGCACATGAGGCATTTATAAGTTATATGCTTCAATAATCGATGGCTATCATTGAATTAAAAGCACAAAAATGGATGTACCAATCCTGGATTTCCCTTTTCATTTTTAGTCCCCCATTCACATCCAATGCATGACTGAGTGGAAGTTTGTCTTGTGGAAGTGTTTCCCTACTTGAACTGTGACATACCCTATACACGTAAATGACATACATCATGCACGTATATCACCCATCTATTGATTACAGGATGTGCTAACAGGAAGTGAATTACTGACAGCAGTTTCACCATGCCCAGACGGCATCCTTAGCCGCGTCCTCAGAGCATGCGCAGACCAGCTGGCTGGTGTGTTACGGACATATTTAATCAATCCTTATCCCAGTCTGCTGTTCCCACATGCTTCAAGAGGGCCACCGTTGTTCCTGTTCCCAAGAAAGCTAAGGTAACTGAGCTTAATGACTATCGCCCCGTAGCACTCACTTCCGTCATCATGAAGTGCTTTGAGAGACTAGTCAAGGACCATATCACCTCCAGCCTACCTGACACCCTAGACCCACTCCAATTTGCTTACCGCCCCAATAGGTCCACAGACGACGCAATCGCAATCACACTGCACACTGCCCTAACCCATCTGGACAAGAGGAATACCTATGTGAGAATGCTGTTCATCGACTACAGCTCAGCATTTAACACCATAGTACCCTCCAAACTCGCCATTAAGCTCGAGACCCTGGGTCTCGACCCCGCCCTGTGCAACTGGGTCTTGGACTTCCTGACGGGCCGCCCCCAGGTGGTGAAGGTAGGAAACAACATCTCCACCCCGCTGATCCTCAACCCTGGGGCCCCACAAGGGTGCGTTCTCAGCCCTCTCCTGTACTCCCTGTTCACCCATGACTGCGTGGCCATGCATGCCTCCAATTCAATCATCAAGTTTGCAGACGACACTACAGCGGTAGGCTTGATTACCAACAACGACGAGACGGCCTACAGGAAGGAGGTGAGGGCCCTCGGAGTGTGGTGTCAGGAAAATAACCTCACACTCAATGTCAACAAAACAAAGGAGATGATCATGGACTTCAGAAAACAGCATAGGGAGCAGCCCTCTATCCACATCGATGGGACAGCAGTGGAGAAGGTAGAAAGTTTTAAGTTCCTTGGCATACACATCACGGACAAACTGAAATGTTCCACCCACACAGACAGCGTGGAGAAGAAGGCGCAGCAGGGCCTCTTCAACTTCAGGACGCTGAAGAAATTTGGCTGGTCACCAAAAACACTCACAAACTTTTACAGATGCACAATTGAGAGCATCCTGTCAGGCTGTATCACCGCCTGGTACGGCAACTGCTCCACCCACAACCGTAAGGCTCTCCAGAGGGTAGTGAGGTCTGCACAACGCATCACCAGGGTCAAACTACCTGCCCTCCAAGACACCTACGCCACCAGATGTCACAGGAAGGCCAAAAAGATCATCAAAGACAACAACCACCCGAGCCACTGCCTGTTCACCCCGCTATCATCCAGAGGGCGAGGTCAGTACAGGTGCATCAAAGCTGGGACCGAGAGACTGAAAAATAGCTTCTATCTCAAGCTATCAGACTGTTAAACAGCCATCACTAACATTGAGTGGCTGCTGCCAACATACTGACTCAAATCTACTGACCTAGCCACTTTAATAATTAAAAATTGGATGTAATAATTGTATCACTAGCCACTTTAAACAATGCCACTTTATATAATGTTTACATACCCTACATTACTCATCTCATATGTATATACTGTACTCTATACCATCTACTGCATCTTGCCTGTGCCGTTCGGCCATCGCTCATGCATATATTTTTATGTACATATTCTTATTCATTCCTTTACACTTGTGTGTATAAGGTAGTTATTGTGAAATTGTTAGATTACTTGTTAGATATTACTGCATGTTCGGAACTAGAAGCACAAGCATTTTGCTACACTCACATTAACATCTGCGAACCATGTGTATGTGACAAATAAAATTTGATTTGGTTTGATTTATCCTGGTAGTTAACACACCTGCCAGTTACTTCTTTCTGTTTTCCCTCAAAACCACTCTACTGTTATGTAGAATATTTACTGTCATTGATTAATAGCTTCTCCTTTTCTTTGAATACAGTAAGTTTGGAATGTAAATGTCCTCTTTCGACTTCCTGTATCCACTTATTGCAGTCAGGGTAACTTATTTTCCTGAATTGCATACTCCAGGGAGGGGTCAAAGGGGACTTTGATCTATATCTTGACAGTAGGTCTGAACTCTATTCAATGTTACTGCTTTCTAGTCAACTAGTGATGACTATGTTGTTGTAGCTTTAACTCCTCACTGTGTCCATTGGTGTGTGTTTTGACCACTGGGAGGTAGTAGTGGGGTTTTCTCCACACTCTCTGCAGCACTCACTCACCAGCATACACTGGTCTGGGTGATACACTGCTTCACTGACAGTCAAATAGTGGGAAACATCCTGAGAATCAAGACAACATACACATCTGATACACTGGCTGTGTGTGTGTGTTTGCGTGTGTTTGCGTGTGTTTGCTTGTGTGTGTGTGTTCGTTCTCAGAATGTTTGTGGAAAAACGTTCACTTTCTCTGGTGAGTGTCTTTGTGAAGGTAAAGGGCAAATGTATTGTGACAGAGATCTGATACTTCCCCTACAGTTATGTTGTATTGTGAGAGAGATCTGATACTTCCCCCACAGTCCTGTTGTATTTCCCTCTTTCATTCCTTTCTGTAGTTCCTCTCTCCTCTGTACTCTCTTTATCTTTCTCTTGGACTGGAAACACACACTCATGTGCATGCAAACACACTCACACTCTCATCTGCACTCACACACACACACACACACACACTCAAACACACGCACACGCACGCACGCATGAACACACACGCACGCATGAACACGCGCACAGACACACACACACACAACTCCCTCCATCATAAACCTGAAGTGAAACCAGCCCAACAGAGGTTAGATACATCTTGGGTAACACCAATCCTAATGGAGGCAAAGGGCCTGCGTGCCTGGTTCTCACTCTCCAGATAAGGTGAATATTATTGACAACCACTGCTGGGTGAATTTGATCCCGGCTTATGTAACTTTAAGTTCAGCAGCCCAAAAATGTTTGGAGACTTTATGATGTAACAGATTTTTCTGCTTTAATGGATTGTGGGAATTGCAAGGCTGGCTAGCTTTCGTCTGGTAACTACATCACAGTTCATCCCTGGGCTGTCTGGGTTCAAGGGCAACGTGACTGGGGGCACCACTCAGTGCTCAACCTCAGGCCTCAACTCCTCAAAGTGCTCATATCACACCAGGCCAGCCGCCTCCAATCCAGGGTCACCCCAACAACCTCTTCAACCCGCTCTATCCCTCTCTCTCTCTCTCTCTCTCTCTCTCTCTCTCTCTCTCTCTCTCTCTCTCTCTCTCTCTCTCTCTCTCTCTCTCTCTCTCTCTCTCTCTCTCTCTCTCTCTCTCTCTCTCTCTCTCTCTCTCTCTCTCTCTCTCTCTCTCTCTCTCTCTCTCTCTCTCTCTCTCTCTCTCTCTCTCTCTCCCTCCCTTTCTCCCCCTCTCTCGCTCCCTCCCTCTCTCCCCTCCTCTCCCTCTTCACTCACCTCTTATAGATCCCAGAGTCAATGTTCTTTTCATCTTTGGAGTGAAATATGCTTTTTCTCTGATAAAAGCTTAATCGAGAAAAGCTCAAATTGGTCTTTTTGAAGGGGTTAGAAAAAGACCATCGACACAGTCCAGAGGAGAACAAGTGGGAGGGGTTAGACACAAGATGAAGGAGCTCTTCTTCTGTGTCTGCATCGGACGTCCTCTGACGTAGCCAGCCTCTGAGTCATCTCATGAAAAGTCTTCCATCGTTTCTGGGTTTACTTCATAAGTAATTTGACTGTGTCTCTCGCTAGACTGAATAATAAATGCATTGGTGCATCAGATGGTACTTGGGTTTTATTGCCCATGCAGGTAATGGAGGGGTGGCGCATTGTTGGCAGGCTGGCATACCACCTCTCCTTAACGTTAGAGCGTATGCAGGTTGTAATCTACCAGCGTTAGAACTAGGGTATACAGTATAACACCTCCTCACTGCAGCGAGGAGAACCATATCATTTGGTCTCGATGTTTCTGAATTAATTTATGAGTATGGGTGTCTTATGCGTTCATGATATACAAATTGTGTTTGATATACATGTGTGTGTGTGTCTGTGTGTGTGTGTGTGTGTGTGTGTGTGTGTGTGTGTGTGTGTGTGTGTGTGTGTGTGTGTGTGTGTGTGTGTGTGTGTGTGTGTGTGTGTGTGTGTGTGTGTGTGTGTGTGTGTGTGTGTGTGTGTGTTGATTAATGGGTTCACCAGTGAGTAGGCTGGCAAAGTTATTCCTGCCCTTCAAATATTTATGAGAGGTTATTCTCTCTTATTTATAGGCGGTAGGCTGAATGCACTGGAGCCATTCCTCACAAGGTGTGTTGTGCTGTGCCAGGTAGGAGATAGCCAGAGGAGGATAAGAGGCTATGTTTACTGCAGTGGCACCTAGAGAAAGCAATCATCACTAGCGGTGGCGATTTTAGCATGTAATTCTTGGTGGGACAAACTCAACTTTTTTTTTTTAGATGCATGCCAGCAAATCCACAACACACCACAGCACTAAACATTACATCAATTGCACTGTAGCGGTGACAAATGGTGCCCACAAACCATTAGGGCCTACATAAAGCTGTCCCGATAGCAGAGCTTCTTTTCAGCACCATGGAGAAAATCCTTACCACAACTACACCTGACTATCAGCGGAGCCTTGTCTGGCAGTGAAACAGTTCAGTCAGCCTCATTTTCTGCCTTTAAAAAACGTAGCTGATGGTTGACTTGCTTAAACAAATGTGGTTTCTACTGACAATTGAGATGTATAATCTATGGCATAAGGGAACGATGACCGGATAAGAGGCAATACTTAACTTCGATTAAGACATTAATGAGCAAGCTAAGACAGACGTAGTCAATATCAGTGGTGTAAAGTAAAAATACTTTAAATTACTACTTAAATAGTTTTTTGGGATCTGTACTTTACTTTACTATTTATATTTGTACTTTTACTTTTACATTGCTACATTCCTAAAAGAATTATGCACTTTTTACTTCATACATTTTCCCTGACACCGAAAGTACTCGTTATATTCTCACAAGAAAATTGTCCAATTCGCACACTTATCAAGAGAACATCCCTGGTCATCCCTACTGCCTCTGATCTGGTGGACTCACTAAACACAAATGCTTTGTTTGTAAATTATGTCTGAGTGTTGGAGCATGTTCCCGGCTATCCGTCAATAAAATAAAAACTAGAAAATTGTGCCTTCTGGTTTGCTTAATATAAGGAATTTGAAATGTTTTTTCAAAATATATTTGAGCAATTCCATTTACTTTTGATACTTAAGTATATTTAAAACCAAATGCTTTTAGACTTTTACTCAAGTAGTATTTTACTGGGTGATTTTCACTTTTACTTGAGTCATTTTCTATTAAGGTATCTTTACTTTTACTCATGTATGACAATTGGATACTTTTTACACCACTGGTCCATATAACATTTGTTCAGCACTCTTGAAATGTACAGCAACATAATTCAGAACGTGGGCCGTTCTTACAGTATTCTCCCTGTACACCAAGTCAGAACCGTAAGATAAATAAAGAGGGCATATAAGCAGACAATGAAAGCTCTTGCAATATTCGATGATTATGATATTCAATGACATTTTTCTAAAACAGGCTATAGGCTACATGTGCACCACCAAGTCATGACAGTAGGCTATGAGGTTATGAGGGGGAAAGGTGCCAAATTATTAGGGTGAGGCACATGGGCTACTAGCAGCTTACTACACAACATACACTTAGGATTACTTTCTTAGTTACAGTACATCATTTATGCAGCAGCATACAGGACATTTTTGGACTCACCTTGTTGTGCTGTGTTCACTTGAACAGAAAAGTGGTGCTTCTTGTGGGCAAATTTTGTCATGAAACTTTGTCATCAAAGTCTGCCATTCTCTGGATTTATTGTGTTTTCAAGACAACTGGGAACAGGTTGAATCATGAGGTCAGTGATATTCAAGTCAAAGCTCTAGAAGAGGCCAGAGTTCCCGACTTGGAATTCCCGAGTTGGATGACCGTTCAAAACGTATTTTCCCAGTCGGAGCTCGTTGTCTTCAACTAAAATCTGAGATTTCCCAGTTCCGAGTTTCCAGTTGTTATGAACGCGGCAGAAGTCATGCTGGATTGACAGCATGGCCAATGTATTCAATATTTTCTGGGCCATGGTGTATGTATATATATATATAGTATATATATATATATATATATATATATATATACATATATATATATATATATATATATCAGCTCCCTTTTACTTTTGTCCACTTAAACTAGCTGAGAACTGTTGGTATCAGATTTTCTATAAAAAGTTGTTCTTGTTGCAGTTTTGCACTAATAGTCCTCATGCTTTCTTTCCCTTTGGGTCACCGTCTTTATTATTTTTGGCTGGAGTGAATGTACACCTGTTTATATTACATGGCCTATATTCTTTGAAGAATGGAATTATTATATAATTGGGGGCTGGAAGAAAATATTAAAATAGTGTATTCTGGGATAAAAATCCACGATACGATCTGAAAACGAATAACTGTATTTTCCAATTCAACAGACTAAAACCTGTTTGCCACTATCTTTCTCATAAAGCAACCTCCCCGACCTTGGATGGTGGGTCAATGATTTTCATCATTATTTACAACATTCAATCAAACAATGGATACTTTTTGTTTAGTTATGTGTTGAAATTCATTGACTGTAATAGATATTGTTTATCGTTTTCATGCTTGAATACACTTGAGGCGTCCATGTCAAACCACGTTTCCATTCTTAACTGATTTATGGGGCAGCATGTCCAAATCCCCAAAGAACAGCTAAACTAATTCCTTGGGTAAACATAGGTTCTTCAAATAAAAGTGCCTATAAATATCCTCTTGGTACTCGTTGCAGTGATGGTTGTCTTGTTACTTTACCTCAGGGGCTTAACAGTCAATCCCTGTTATGCTACTGTTGATTCTGGATTCCTCTCCATGCAGATGGCCTTGCTTCATCTGACCACATGAGCAACCTGGACTCAGGGGTAGACGTAACATAGTAAAGGTATTCAAAGAAACTCCAATTAATATTATATGTTACGTTTTGTATGGTATGTATTAATTTGTGAATGACCATCATCCATTTCGTATGATATGTTATGAATTATAATTAGTATGATATGTTACGAATTGCAACTCGTACAATTTGTTATGAATTTGCAAAATGTTACATATTCAAATTTGTTGTGGCTAACATTAGCTAGGTGGCTAACAGTAATGTTAGCTAGGTTAGGGGTTAGGGTTAAGTTTAGGAGTTAGGTTAAAGGGTTAAGGTTAGGTTTAAGGGAAGGGTTGGCTAACATGCTAAGTAGCTGCAAACAGCTAAAAGTAGTAAGTAGTCACAAAGTTGCTAATTAGCTAAATTCAAAAGTTGTCTGTGATTAGATTCGTACACACAACCTTTTGCTTGCTAGACTTTCATTATACGCCCACCCATCCATCCATCCCGACCGACCAACCATCTTCCTTTCGTTTTGGCTTTAAGTAACCTTCTGTTTTGTGTAACCATACCAAACGTAACCTATCACACTCATTTGATTGTCCCGGATTTACATTTACTATGTTACATCTAGTCTATGAGACCAGGCTGACATGAGACGTGGGTAGTATCGCTCTTGATTAATGTAAACACTAACGAACGTGGCACTGCCACCCGTCTTCTCTATAAGGGCCCCTGCTGGAGGATGGGAGCCAGGGTCGTCCTGCTCTCTGTGTGGTAGTGGAGGAGGGAGAGGAACACAAACATGACGAATAGAGGGAGCAGAGTGGCCCCAGATTGCAGAGCCTCCAGTGAGGCTTCGGCAAAGTCCTCTGAAAGCCAGGTGGAGAGGGGACCAAGAAGCTGCTCCATTACCGGATATGATGTCATCCTCCATTGTTTCAAGGGCATGTTTTTTTTCTCTTCCTCCCGTCGGCCTTGGAGGGGGATCTCTGCTGGGCTTAATTGGGCTGCCACACTGCGTGGCTTCCAGTGGCCAGCTCATTTGGAGAATGATAAATGTTGTGTCTAATTATTGTCTCCTCTTCATCCCAAATTTTTCCACGCTGATGAATTTGTATAAACATGCCGATTAATTACATGCACCAAAATAAAGGACGCAAATACCGTTTGAGATCAGAGGTATGATGGGAAATGGATGGACATAATCCAGTTCTCCATAATGGAAGAATGCAGGGCTGTCCAAATCAGCAACAACAACATCATCAACAGCAACAATAGCACAAAAACAACACTTCCAATAGGGTAATGAGAAAGCTGATATAAGTCCTGTCCATATTTTTCCAAGAATAACAAGATTGGCCTCACAGCATGGCATTCATTCAAGATGTCATGTTAGGACACAGCCCTGGTGCGTAGCCCGCACACATCTAGCTCATTATTCTCTGACCCTAACCTTAACCCCAGCCTTTACCCCACCTGAACCTCTGATGTCAGGTTAGCCATAACAGATGGCAAAGCTTGTTACAAACTGGCCTCAACCCTGAACAGGTGATCATAGAGAGCCCATACTGAACATGGTGAGCTAGGATGTTGTTGAGCACAGCACTCTCTAATATGTTTGTTGTAAAGAGAGAAAGCTAAAGATGCAAATTTGGTTAGCGTAAGTGTAGTTTGACTTGCCTAGTTAAATAAAAATTAAATAGAAAAGTAAAATAAAAAAGTGTAGTTTGACATTGTTTTTTAAAACACATCTTTGTGTCTTTAGCCTGCACTGTCACCACTCCCTTGTCTTATTAATAAACAATAGTTCCCTTATGGAGACGTTTCAAGGATTTTCCCTTCTGGCAGACTGGTCTCCCATTGTACTCCAGTCGCTCTCACAACATCTGGGTTATAAAAAGTACACTCCTTCTGACCAACAAGGTAGTCTTGTTAAATCCTCTAGCCTATTATCTACGGAGTTCTGTAAAGCCTTGTATCTTTCAGTAATTTTGTAATGTCAGTATCTCTCCACTTATCGATCGATTTGTCTGTCCATCCAGGTCAGGTTGAAGCATCTTTGTATGGTTCTGTTGACAGATGGTGTAATATAATATCAATTGAAGCCTGATAAAGACACTTTCTATTTTTGGACATGAGAAAGACATGGTAACAATCACTCCTCTCTTTTAGAATTCAGCATCTTCACATGGCGAGAGTTTAAAAAAAAGTATCAACACAAAAACTACAGGCTGCATTACATCTTTAGCCTGGTTGTCCAAAATAGCACAACTAGTGTATTAAAAAAATGTATTTAGTATATGTCAATCTAGAAAACCAGGTAACTAAAATCAACTTTTTAAACAATGTTTTGGTTCGTTTCTAACTTGTTTGCTAGCTAGCCAATGTTAAGTTAGCTGGCTAGCCATTTCAAATATTATAATTTTTTTTTGATGACCATCACATACACATATTTAGCAGATGTTATTGCGGGTGTAGCGAAATACTTGTGTTCCTAGCTCCAACAGTGCAGTACTATCTAACCATATCATATAGCTAACAACGTCTTCACTTTAGCTCATTTGTCGTCATTATTACAGGAAAATAAACTCGTAACAAGATCATTATTTACAAGTTAACGGCGAGCTAATTACAGAAAATAGCTTACGGTTGTGAGTGTGATTAAAATAAAATCAGGGCATTCTACAGGAGAATTTTAGAACTCGTCTCGTTGGCCTAACGTTATATCCTAGTTTGACTTTGGTGCAGGTCATGTTCTTCACATTACTCTGGGAAACACATCCTATATCAAATAAAATCAATGTTTATTTGTCACATGCACTGATACAGAAGGTTTAGTGAAATGGTTACTTGCACAGTGCAGTCTTTTGTTTAGACATGTAGCTAGCTAGCTAGCTAGCTAAACAATTAACAATAATCCCAATTTATAACGTTACTACCCTGCATGAATCTGCAGGTAGTTAACCAACCAGGTTCAATGTTAGCTAGCTAGCTAACATCAGGCTATAACTATCAATGCAAATGGCTCTGAGATACAAATAATATTACTAGCTAGCTAACAGTAAGCTTTAACTTAAAATTAAAATGACTTCATGACAAAATTAGAAATGTATAATATCTGAAAATGTAGCTAGCTAGACTATCTTACCCGTATACAGCCCAGGCAATATCTCAGCCAATCATGGCTAGCGGGAGGTTCCTGTCTTTTTCTGTGGCTAAACCAACTAGGCTCATAATTTAACTTCTTATGGCTGGGGGCAGTATTGAGTAGCTTGGATGAATAAGGTGCCCAGAGTAAACTGCCTGCTACTCAGGTCCAGAAGCTAAGATATGCATATTATTATTATATTTGGATAGAAAACACTCTGAAGTTTCTAAAACTGTTTGAATGATGTCTGTGAATATAACAGAACTCATATGGCAGGCAAAAACCTGAGAAGAAAATCCAACAAGGAAGTGGGAAATCTGAGGTTTGTAGGTATTCAAGTCTTTGCCTATCCAATATACAGTGTCTATGGGGTCATATTGCACTTCCTAATGCTTCCACTAGATGTCAACAGTCTTTAGAACCTTGTTTCAGGTTTCTACTATGAAGGAGGAGAGAATAAGAGCTGATTGAGTAAGAGGTCTGGCAGAATGCCATGAGCTCAGTCAGTCGCGCGCCCGTGAGAGGTAGCTGGAATTCTCCGGTTGAAACATTATTGAAGATTTATGTTAAAAACATCCTAAAGATTGATTCTATACATCGTTTGACATGTTTCTACGAACTGTAATGGAATTTTTTGACTTTTTATCTGGCCTGCGTCTCATGAATTTGGATTTGTGAACTAAACGCGCAAACAAAAAGGAGGTATTTGGACATAAATGATGGACTTTATCGAACAAAACAAACATTTATTGTGGAACTGGGATTCCTGGGAGTGCATTCTGATGAAGATCATCAAAGGTAAGTGAATATTTATAATGCTATTTCTGACTTCTGTTGACTCCACAACATGGCGGGTATCTGTATGGCTTGTTTTGGTCTCTGAATGCTGTACTCAGATTATTGCATGGTGTGCTTTTTCCGTAAAGCTTTTTTGAAATCTGACACAGCGGTTGCATTAAGGAGAAGTTTATATAAAGTTCCATGTATAACACTTGTATCTTTTATCAATGTTTATTATGAGTATTTCTGTAAATTGATGTGGCTCTCTGCAAAATCACCGGATGTTTTGGAAGAAAAACATTACTGAACATAACGCGCCAATGTAAACTGAGATTTTTGGATATAAATATGAACTTTATCGAACAAAACATACATGTATTGTGTAACATAAAGTCCTATGAGTGTCAACTGATGAAGATAATCAAAGGTTAGTGATTCATTTTATCTCTATTTCTGCTTTTTGTGACTCCTCTCTTTGGCTGGAAAAATGGCTTTGTTTTTCTGTGACTAGGTGCTTACCTAACATAATCGCATGGTATGCTTTCGTCATAAAGCCTTTTTGAAATCGGACACTGTGGTGGGATTAACAACAAGTTTATCTTTAAAATTGTGTAAAATACTTGTATGTTTGAGGAATTTTAATTATGAGATTTCTGTTGTTTGAATTTGGCGCCCTGCACTTTCACTGGCTGTTGTCATATCGATCCCATTAACGGGATCTCAGCCGTAAGAAGTTCACAATTATATTTGTATTTACAGAAGGCATTGTAATGTGGTCTGTGTGTAGCTTGTGTAGAGGAGTCAGGCGCAGGACAGCAGATATGAGTAAATAAATGTAATTTACTCAAAATAGACAAATATAAAACAATAAAGCGAACCCACAACGGACCGTATTACATACAAACAATTACTCACAAACAAACATGGGGGAACAGAGGGTTAAATAATGAACAAGTAATTGGGGAATTGAAACCAGGTGTATAAGACAAAGACAAAACAAATGGAAAATGAAAAGTGGATCGGCGATGGCTAGAAGGCTGGTGACGTCGACCACCGACCGCCGCCCGAACGAGGAGAGGGACCAACTTCGGCGGAAGTCGTGACAGTACCCCCCCTTGACGCGCGGCTCCAGCAGCGCGCCGACACCGGCCTCTGGGGAAGCTGTAACCTAATCCCCAGATTACCATATTAATCCCTCGAAAACCTGAGGTAAGGCTGACCGAGACACCCAGACGTTCCATGAACGCTCTCCAGACCCTAGACGTGAACTGGCGACACCGATCAGAGACTATGTCCTCAGGCACCCTGTAGTGCCGGAAGACGTGAGTGAACAGGGCCTCCGCACTATGTAGAGCTGTAGGGAGACCGGGCAAAGGGAGGAGACGGCAGGACTTAGAAAACCGATCCACAACGACCAGGATCGTGGTGTTGCCCTGTGAGGAAGGAAGATCCGTCAGGAAGTCCACCGACAGGTGCGACCCCGGCCGTTGTGGAACAGGTAGGGGTTGTAACTTCCCTTTGAGCAGGTGCCTGGGAGCCTTGCACTGGGTGCACACCGAGCAGGAGGAAACATAAACCCTCACGTCCTTGGCCAAGGTGGACCACCAGTACTTCCCACTAAGGCAACGCACCGTCCGATCGATGCCAGGCTGACCAGAGGAGGGTGACATGTGGGCCCAATAGATCAAACGGTCGCGGACAGCAGACGGAACGTACAGGTGCCCAGCTGGACACTGGGGGGGAGTGGAACCTGTGCGTAACGCCCACTCGATGTCCGCGTCCAGCTCCCACACCACCCGTGCCACCAGGCAAGAGGCCGGAAGTGTGGGAGTATGATCCATGGACCGCTCCTCTGTGGCATACATCTGGGACAGTGCGTCTGCCTTAGCGTTCTGGGAACCTGGTATGTAGGACAGAGTGAAAACAAAACGGGTAAAGAACATGGCCCACCTTGCCTGGCGAGGGTTCAGTCTCCTCGCCGCCCGGATGTACTCCAGATTGCGGTGGTCAGTCCAGATGAGAAAAGAAAGCACAGGGGCGGAGCTTTGGTGGTGTGCCCGAGCGCTGAGAGAGCACGGCTCCTATCCCAGCCTCGGACGCGTCCACCTCCACTATGAACGCCAAAGAGGGATCCGGATGAGCTAGCACGGGAGCCGAGGTAAACAGAGCCTTCAGGTGACCAAAAGCCCTGTCCGCCTCAGCCGACCACTGCAGCCGCACCGGTCCCCCCTTCAGCAGTGAGGTAATGGGAGCTGCTTCTGACCAAAACCCCGGATAAACCTCCGGTAGTAGTTGGCAAACCCTAGAAACTGCTGCACCTCCTTTACCGTGGTGGGAGTCGGCCAATTACGCACGGCTGAAATGCGATCACTCTCTATCTCCACCCCTGAAGTGGAAATGCGGTACCCTAGGAAGGAAACGGACTGTTGGAAGAACAGACATTTCTCAGCCTTGACGTACAGGTCATGCTCCAACAGTCGACCAAGCACCCTGCGCACCAGGGACACATGCTTGGCGCGTGTAGCGGAGTATATCAGAATGTCGTCGATATACACCACTACACCCTGCCCGTGCAGGTCCGGAAAATCTCGTTAGCAAAGGCCTGGAAGACTGATGGAGCATTCATCAACCCGTACGGCATGACGAGGTACTCATAGTGCCCCGAGGTGGTACTAAATGCCGTCTTCCACTCGTCCCCCTCCTGGATACGCACCAGGTTGTAAGCGCTCCTGAGATCCAATTTTGTGAAGAAGCGCACCCGGTGCATTGACTCGATCGCACTGGCGATGAGAGGCAGCGGGTAGCTGTCCCTCACAGTGATCTGATTGATACCCCTATAGTCAATACATGGGCGCAGACCTCCATCCTTCTTCTTCACAAAAAATAAACTTGAGGGGACAGGTGAAGTGGAAGGCCGAATGTATCCCTGCCCCAGGGATTCGGAAACATATCTTTCCATAGCCGCCGTCTCCTCCTGTGACAGAGGATACACGTGACTCCTGGGATGTGCTGCGTCTACCAGGAGATTTATCGCACAATCCCCCTGCCGATGGGGTGGTAATTGAGTCGCCATCTTCTTACAGAAGGCGAGAACCAAATCGACATATTCTGAGGGGATGCGCACGCTGGAAACCTGGTCTGGACTTTCCACCGTAGTTGCACCGATGGAAACCCCTACACACCTCCCTGAGCACTCTCACTCTCACCCCTTGAGAGCCCTCTGTTGCCACGAAATAGTGGGGTCATGACAGGCCAACCAGGGTAGGCCCAGCACCACGGGAAACGCAGGAGAATCAAAAAGGAAGAGAGTAATCAGCCCTGAACCTAATGGTCGACTATCTAGGGAGTGCACAGGGAAGGGCATATCCACAGGAACAAGGGGAATCCCTAAACTATGGGCAAATGAACGTTCAATAAAATTCCCAGCTGCGCCTGAATCTACGAGCGCCTTATGCTGGGAATGCGGGGAAAACTCAGGAAATTTCATAAACACATACATGTGAGCAACAGGGGGCTCTGGGTGAGCCTGGTGCCGACTCACCTGGGGTGACACGATAGTGCCCTGCCTGCTGCCTCGACTCCCTGAGGAACCCCCCCAGCACCGACCAGCAGTGTGCCCTCTGCGGCCACAGATGGTACAGGGAATGGCCCCTCCTCCGGTCGCCCTAAGTGCAGCACCTCCCAGCTCCATGGGTTTTAGAGCGGAGGTGCTGGGGGATGGAACTGACAGGCCCCGATCCGGACGTCCGAGGGTAGCCAGCAGGTTGTCCAGCCGGATGGACAGGACCACCAGCTGGTCCAACGTGAGGGTGGTGTCTCGGCAGGCCAACTCCCGATGGACGTCCTCACGCAGACTGCACCGGTAGTGATCGATCAGGGCCCTGTCGTTCCATCCCGCGCTGGCGGCCAGGGTCCGGAAGTCCAAAGCGAAATCCTGTGCGCTCCTCGTCCCCTGCCTCAGGTGGAACAGACGTTTTCGACCACCCGCCTGAAGGTCGAGCGGTGGGTGAACGTCTGTTCCACCTGAGGCAGGGGACGAGGAGCGTGCAGGATTTCGCTTTGGACTTCCGGAACCTGGCCACCAGCGCGGGATGGAACGACAGGGCCCTGATCAATCACTACCGGTGCAGTCTGCGCGAGGACGTCCATCGGGAGTCCGTCAGAACTCTGCGTAATGGTTCACTCCAGGGCTTTTCCTGAGAGGCAGGAGACGAGGGCGGACACGCTCTCACGTCCCGAAGGAGCCGGGTGGACGGTCGCCAGGTAGAGCTTAAGCTGGAGTAGGAACCCCTAGCATCCGGCAACCATCCCATCATACTCCCTCGGGAGCGCGAGCCGAATCCCGCTGGGACCGGGTGAAGGAGGGGTGGACAGTGGGGCCTGCTGTAGTGGGGCTGGTGGAGGCGCTGGATGACCTCCTCCTCTCTCCCAACGATCCATCATCTGCAGCACACGATCCATGGCGGTGCCCAGATGTTGCAATATGGTCGCGTGCTGCTGGACGCGCTCCTCTATCACCACAGGGAGGGCGTCTGCTCCTGCTGACTCCATTCTTGGTGAGTAATTCTGTAATGTGGTCTGTGTGTAGCTTGTGTAGAGGAGTTGGGCGCAGGGCAGCATATATGAGAAAATAAACGTAATTTACTCAAAATAGACAAATATAATACAATAAAGCGAGCCCACATAACAGACCGTATTACATACAAACATTACTCACAAACAAACATGGGGGAACAGAGGGTTAAATAATTAACAAGTAATTGGGGAATTGAAACCAGGTGTGTAAGAAAGACAAAACAAATGGAAAATGAAAAGTGGATCGGCGATGGCTAGAAGGCCGGTGACGTCGACCGAACAAGGAGAGGGACCGACTTCGGCGGAAGTCGTGACAGGCATACAAGTTTGTTATTAAGGCACATGAAAGTTCACATGTTCCAGAAGGCATTTCTACCCAAAAACGGATTTAGATTTTTTTAAACAAAGTTTAAGTTTGAATGCATCTCCTGTGAAGTAGTATACGTGCGACATACGCCTAGGTTCCTGAAATGAGTCACATATCTGATTAACATCACAATGTTATTAACAACCACTATGTTGTAGTGTTTGAGTGTTCGTCTTAACACTGCGCCTCTATAGCTGGCTTATGTTTTTATTGAAAGCTATAAGGTACCAAAGCTATGGAGTTAGTATGTTTATTTACAGGCCTGTGTCGGCTCAGGGACCTAAAGGATTGATCCTGGATTGGTCCTGTTCATGTTAGAAGACCTCTATGGTGACATCAAAAGGGATGATCCCGCTTTGTTTGCCCGCAGTCTGCCTCCTGAGCCAGTAACATCTACTTCTTAGCCTCGCAGCCGTCCAATGCGAGGATACAGCTTAGGAGGTTGGAGGAGCTAACTATATCGTAAGGCGCTGGGCTAAAATTAGATGTCCCTCTCTTGCGGTAGAAGCTGACTGTCCACAGCCGGAACGCCGTGTGGCAGTGAGTCAGCCTTCATGTACGACGCACATCACTCAAAAAAACACCCAAAGATCCCAAGCCCACACTCAACCAAAACAAAGCTCTTAAAAAGGAATCAGGATTGGTTTTATGGCGTCCACTGAGTGTTTTGTGGCTGTGCAGTCACAAGCTTCCTGGTACAAGTGACTTACTACTTACCATACATTCATACACTATTCTAGCCAGGCACACGTTGTATCCGAAGAAGAGTGGTTAAAGTTGAAGTTGAAGAATAGGTCTACCTCACTGCAGAGAGGTAGGACCAAAATAGAGCTCACCTGCAGTATCCAAGCCTACGCATTAAATTAAACTTCCTTCCTCTGTTCTTTCTCTCTAAGTACACGCTCACTCTCCTCCCTGTGGGGTTCTCGCCTGACGGAGAGACATTAAGGTAGAGAGAGTGAGAGAAGGAGAGAGAGTGTTGAGGACTGCTTGGGCTCAGAATTAATCGACTATGTAAAAATAAATCTCAGCGATTGCTTCATGCTTGTTTTCCTCCTAGTCGTCTCATATACACTACAAACACATAAGAGGATGATGAATAAAATTAGACATTTGAGCCAATGTGTCACGTCTTCGTTAATGATGTCTCTGGAGCAGAGTCTTAAGTAATCCTCAGGATTTAACTGCTGGGAGCTTTTAGTAGGAAGCAGCAGCGCTCATTGAACTGTAATCATCAACCCATTGACATGTAACAGTCAACAAAATGCAAATGCTAAACCACTTTATCCCGCTAACGCTGTAGGATTGAATTGCAATGGAATCTTATTAATTGTATTCCATTCATGTGTTCACTTATTGAAGTGATAGCATCATCTAGCAGTACTGAGACAAAAATATCTGGTCTGGCTGAGCTGACAGACTGTTAAAGAACTATAATCATAGTGAGGTGCTTTTTGAAAGGTTCCCTGAATCCGAGAAGTTGATGCAACTGTGCTGCAACAGGCATAACATGTCTATTGGCTCATGTCTCAGTGTGTTCATAGCTCACCCTGTCATCCAGTCACAAGTGGGTTAGAGACAGACACAGAAAGCGGACCTCGTCTCTTGTCTACCAAACCAGCTCTGGCATAATTACTCCTTATTAATTGTTTCTCTCTCTCTCTCTCTTCAGTGTCCCGTCATGCTCCCAGGCTGGCTCATTTTTGCTGCCTGTCAACACACTTACCTGTCACACGTTCTATATGTATCAATGTTGACACATAGTTACAGTACTGTATGAGTCAAAGTAATCAATGTGAATTTGTGAATTATCCGTTTCCAAACCCAGACTAAGTGTTTAACTGTGGAAAAGATTCTGAAATATTTTGAATAATAAATATATTTTTTGTCGATGTTAAAACTTTTGTGGAAAATAGAAATCAAACTGGATGGTCTTTAGAAATAGATGGGAGGGGTTGATGGTAGCAGAAGAATAGGAGTAAAAACAAACAAAAGATAACTATTGTAAATACATTGTGTCTGTAAAATGTATATAGTATGTAGAAGCTGGAAGTAGAAACCTAAGTGTTGTTGTTCATTAGTTTACTCCAAATAGGGGAGGGGTGGTAGGGTTAGTGGAAAAAAATGAAGGAAAATATATTTTTTAAAGATGTGTAAATATATATACAGTTGAAGTCGGAAGTTTACATACACTTATGTTGGAGTCATTAAAACTAGTTTTTCAACCACTCCACAAATTTCTTGTGAAGAAATTATAGTTTTGACAAGTCGGTTAGGACATCTACTTTGTGCATGACACAAGTAATTTTTACAACAATTGTTTACAGACAGATTATTTCACTCATAATTCACTGTATCACAATTACAGTGGGTCAGAAGTTACATACACTAAGTTGACTGTGCCTTTAAACAGCTTCGAAAATTCCAGAAAATTATGTAATGGCTTTAGAATCTTCTGATCGGCTAACTGACATCATTTGAGTCAATTGGAGGTGTACCTGTGGATGTATTTCAAGGCCTACCTTCAAACTCAGTGCCTCTTTACTTGGCATCATGGGAAAATCAAAAGAAAAGACCTCAGAAAATAAATTGTATACCTCCACAAGTCTGGTTCATCCTTGGGAGCAATTTCCAAAAGCCTGAAGGTACCACGTTCATCTGTACAAACAATAGTAAGCAAGTATAAACACCATGGGACCACGCAGCCATCATACCGCTCAGGAAGGAGACGCGTTCTGTCTCCTAGAGATGAACGTACTTTGGTGCGAAAAGTACAAATCATTCCCAGAACAACAGCAAAGGACCTTGTGAAGATGCTGGAGGAAACCGGTACAAAAGTATCTATACCCACAGTAAAACGGGTCCTATATCGACATAATCTGAAAGGCAGCTCAGCAAGGAAGAAGCCACTGCTCCAAAACCGCCATAAAAATCCAGACTACGGTTTGCAACTAAACATGGGGACAAAGATCGTAGTTTTTGGAGAAATGTCCTCTGGTCTGATGAAACATAGTGGAACTGTTTGGCCATAATGACCATCGTTATGTTTGGAGGAAAAAGGTGGAGGCTTACAAGCCGAAGAACACCCTCCCTACCGTGAAGCACAGGGGTGGCAGCATCATGTTGTGGGGGTGCTTTGCTGCAGGAGGGACTGGTGCACTTCACAAAATAGATGGCATCATGAGGGAGTTAAAGCTTGGTTGCAAATGGGTATTCCAAATCGACAATGACCCCAAACATACTTCCAAAGTTGTGGCAAAATGGCTTAAGGACAACAAAGTCAAGGTATTGGAGCCCTGACCTCAATCCTATAGAAAATTTGTGGTCAGAACTGAAAAAGTGTGTGCGAGCAAGGAGGCCTACAAACCTGACTCAGTTACACCAGCTCTGTCAGGAGGAATGGGCTAAAATTCACCCAATTTATTGTGGGAAGCTTGTGGAAGGCTACGTAAACTTCTGTATGTAAACTTCTGACCCACTGGGAATGTGATGAAAGAAATAAAATAAATCGTTCTCTCTACTATTATTCTGACATTTCACATTCTTAAAATAAAGTGGTGATCCTAACTGACCTAAGACAGGGCATTTTTACTTGGATTAAATGTCAGGAATTGTGAACAACTGAGTTTAAATGTATTTGGCTAAGGTGTATGTAAACTTCCGACTTCAACTGTATATGTACAGTGCATTCAGAAAGTATTCAGACCCCTTGAGTTTTTCAACATTTTGTTACATTACAGCTTTTTCCTAAAATTGATTAAATAGTATTTTTCCCCTCATCAATCTACACACAATACCCCATAATGACAAAGCAAAATCCGTTTTTTGTTTCTCCCATTCTTCTCTGCAGGTCCTCTCAAGCTCTGTCAAATTGGATGGGGAGCGTCACTGCACAGCTATTTTCAGGTCTCTCCAGAGATGCTCAATCGGGTTCAAGTCCGGGCTCTGGCTGGGCCACTCATTGACATTCAGAGACTTGTCCTGAAGCCACTCCTGCATTGTCTTGGCTGTTGCGTATGGTCGTTGTCCTGTTGGAAGGTGAACCTTCGCCCCTGTCTGAGGTCCTGAGCACCCTGGACCAGGTTTTCATCAAGGATATCTCTGTACTTTGCTCCGTTCATCGATAGGGATGGTGCTTGGATTCCAAAAGTGACAATTGGCATTCAGACCAACGAGTTCAATCTTGGTTTCATCAGACCAGAGAATCTTGTTTCTCATGTTCTTAGAGTCCTTTAGGTGCCTTTTGGCAAACTCCAAGCGGGCTGTTATGTGCCTTTTGTCTGGCCACTCTAACATAAAGGCCTGATTGGTGGAGTGCTGCAGAGATGGTTGTCTTTCTGGAAGATTTTCCCATCTCCACACACAAAGTCTGGAGCTCTGTCAGAGTGACCATCAGGTTCTTGGTCACCTCCCTGACCAAGGCCCTTCTCCCCCGATTGCTCAGTTTGGCCTGGCGGCCAGCTCTAGATATAATCTTGGTGGTTCCAAACTTCTTCCATTTAAGAATGATCGAGGCCACTGTGTTCTTCTGGACCTTCAGTGCTGCAAAAATGTTTGGTACCCTTCCTCAGAACTGTGCCTCAACACAATCCTGTCTCTGAGCTCTACGGACAATTCCTTCAACCTCATGGCATGGTTTTTGCGCTGACGCACTGTCAACTGTGGGACCTTATATTAACAGGTGTGTGCCTTTCCAAATCATGTCCAATCATTTGAATTTTCCACAAGTGAACTCCAATGAAGTTGTAGAAACATCTCAAGGATGATCAATGGAAACATGATGCACTTGAGCTGAATTTCGAGTCTCATAACAAAGGGTCTGAATGCTCATGTAAATAAGGCATTTCTGTTTGTTTTTTTATTATACATTTGCAAAAATTCTAAAAATCTGTTTTCCCTTTGTCATTACGTGTATTGTGTATGGATCGATGAGGGGAAACATTTGTTTTAGTAGGCAAGTCAGTTAATTAAGAACAAATTCTTATTTTCAATGACAGCCTAGTGGGTTAACTGCCTTGTGCAGGGGCAGAACAACAGATTTTTACCTTGTCGGCTCAGGGATTCGATCTTGGGACCTTTCGGTTACAAGTCCAACGCTCTAACCACTAGGCTACCTGCTCTAACCACTAGTCAAGGAGTCTGAATAGATTCCGAATGCACTGTATATATATATTTATACATTTACAAAAATATATGGGGGATTGGAAATGATGCAGACAATTACATGTATGGAAGCCACACTCTATCTGCAATATTCAAGCTGATCTACCCCCCCCCAAAAAGAAAAAGATTATAATAAAAAAAACTTCTGTATAACTGTGTCTCATCTTTAACCTTCTCTCTGTACTATACATATGCATATTTGGTTTAAGTGCTCTATTCATTCTATAAAGCTGAAGCGTTACAGATTCCGCTACGTACAAAATAAGGTCATTTCCGATTCAGGAAACATATGCAGCGTTTACCGTGAATGCGGGCTCCACTAAAGAGGGAAGATTTCCTTTCATTTCAATCGCACTGTAATGCTGAACTTCAGCAATGTGGATTGAACTGAGTCCTTAATTAACCTTTTACTGCAGTGGGCTAAATCAGGGCCAAACAGAGTTTCTTGAAAGTCTTAAACAAATCTACTAAACACAAGTATACACCTCACACACATGGTTATGTGCACCTGTACCATGCCAGATATAGAGTTGAAATGTATTACATTTTGAGTTTGCATCCCAATATTACACTTTATATACATCACAGAAGACTGAAATATAACAAAACTGTTTGACATAGAAACACCAAACTTTCGGCGCAAAAAAAAATAATTAATTATTAAATTATGAAAAATATGAATAACATTCCACCCATGAGGCCGCTAGGTCATTGGACTGCAGGGAGGGGCTACTATTTTTGAGAATTCACACACAACAAGCAGAGTTATTTAAGATGCATCAGAGAAGAAGCCAGCATAACCCACAGTTCATTTCATGAGCTACTGTGTAACGATGTACGCTGAGAGTCGGGAAGCAAGTACAGGGAGTGAGTGTTTAATAAATAAACGGCACATAAAACAAGAATCACAAACAACGCACTGACATGAAACAGAGTCAATAACACCTGAGGAAAGAACCAAGGGGAGTGACAAACATAGGGAAGGTAATCGAGGAGGTGATGGAGTCCAGGTGAGCGTCATGAGGCGCTAGTGCGCGTGACGATGGTGGCAGGTGTGTGCATTAATCAGCAGCCTGGTGACCTAGAGGCTGGAGAGGGAGCACACGTGACATACTGATGCATTACTTAAACCTCCTCTACTTTCCTCTCCCTCTTTACAGTCTCTCTCTCTCTCTCTCTCTCTCTCTCTCTCTCTCTCTCTCTCTCTGTGTCTCGCTCTCTCTGTCTGTCTCTCTCTCTCTGTCTGTCTCTCTCTCTCTGTCTCTCTCTCATTGTACTCTAACTCGGTGTAACCCAACAGCCAGCCATATTGGCATCTACATAATGGATAATCCATAACAATTTACAGTACGTTCCTTAATTTTCTTGGCACAGCGATGCTATTCAATAAACAATCCATTGGGCCTGGAGCCGTGCATGTTAGCAAACAACTGTGTGGTGTCCCCATATACCACATTGTTCCAGCAAATTGTCATGACAGCTAATGCAAACGAGTGCAGCCTTCCGGACTTTTGTCCTCACCTGTCCTGCCAGGATAGCTGAGTAGGAAATTGTACAGCACCAGTCAATGTTCTCTGATGGTATTTTTGCCCCTAGGCTCCATTTCACTTCACACAAAAGTCACATTTGATTTTAAATATGGGCTAAATACCTGCTGTGAGCGGTTATCCTCGTATGACCTAAGTTCGTTCTTGGTTTCCGAGTCACAACTAATCATGATCACCAGATATCACCACCTGTACTCATTACACACAGAAGAAGAGGAGAGAAATAGCTGAAGGTTTTCCCACCAAAATACCTTGAAAGACTATTCATTCTGTGCATTCTATCCAATAATCTTTCTCGTTCACTCTTTCTGAGTCCTTCTGTTTGTATCCTCCATTTGTTTGGTGTCTTCCTCCAGTCTTCTTTTGTGTGTTGTATAGTTGCACTATTTTCATGAAAGAAATCTTGAAGCTTCATGGCCATGTTAACTTGCGACTGTCTACTATTGCAATAAACAACCAGTGACATCTTGGTCAAATTCAATATACTGTAGATAGACTGAACAAAAAATACCAATATGGGTTACTTGAATCGTGCTTTCTAAAATATTCACCTTGAGATTATGTCAAGCAATATTAAAACTTATTGAGCAATGCAAACTCTGTGACCCAGTTTTGATTTTGATCAATGTCCTGTTTGGTGTTTTTCTAATAAACTTGAACTTGAACAATTGGTGTGAACAATTGGTGTTATATTGGTGTGCAGTCTATATCTGATCCAGAGTCCTTAATCCTGCTATTAATGTGACTCAAATGGTTCATGAATCAATAGCTATGCTCAAAGGGGTGGAGATGAAGCCACTGTAATGGCGTTGAGGAAATCAGTGGCATTATGAAGACAACATTCATCATCTTGGCAGAGACGTCTGGGTCAGAGTAGTGTGCGTCAGAAGAAGCCTGTAGATGTGGTGGTGCCAAAGTCTGGCCGTCAAGATACACAGTGTTAAACTGAGGATGAGAGATGAACTTAGAGGAAGCTCAGATCAGTCCCTCTAGAACAGGTATTCCCAAACTGAGGTATGCTGGGGGTACGCGCAATGCTGTCAGGGGTACACCAAATAAAAATGTGATTCACATTTGTAAAATAATATATTTTAAAAAATTCAAACAGTCCATTTATATTTTCCAACGGGGCTATACATTTGGGTGAGTTTTTTTTATCGCCTGAGTAGCCTTTTTTCACTGCCAAGAATAAAATGAAACCATCTAGCGTTCAGCAAAATATCAACACAATGTCAAATACAGGTAGCCTAGTCAAATAATGAATGTCCAATCACATTAACCTTACTTTCTCGTGGGAATTCCACTAACTGTCCGTATGTAGCCAAATGTAGCTGCTGGTCATTCCGTTTGGTCGAAAATTGATAAATGGTTAAAAAAAAGGTAAGGCCCACGTCCATAGAGACACATACCAGCTCTACTGGTAGTACTGCTACTACCATCAGTATTACACCTACACCTGTCGACGACACAAGTTGTTCTGCTTCTACGAGTACATCCAATGATAGCATCAGTAATTCTATATTTGTTGTTAGCCCAGCTAGCATGGACACTGACAGTTGTGAATCTGATGCAGCCGAAGAGCTACTGCCCCCTTACCCGGGAAAGCACTGAACAACAACAGGGACGTTGGACCATCGAAGAGGCGCAAATATGAGGAGAACTACATTGATTTGGGGTTCACTTATATTGGGAGTAGTGCCTTTCCTCAGCCACAGTGTGTTATATGTGCAAAAGTACGATCTCACAACTCGAGGAAACCACTCTTGCGCAGACATTTAGAAACAAAACATGCCAATTTGAAAAATATTTTTGAGAGAGTATTAAGACTATGTTTGAGTAGTAGGACATGTATAAAAGCAACACATACCATTAATATGAAGGGTCTAGAAGCGTCTTATATGGTGAGCTACCGAGTGGCTAGGACAGGCAAGCCCCATACTATTGTGGAGGACTTAATTCTTCCTGCTGCCGCGGATATGGCTGGGACAATGCTGGGGGAAAAGGCCAAAAAAACTATACAGACAATGCCTTCATCAAACAACACGACGCATCAGTGACATGGCAGGAGATGTTTTGAAACAATTACTGCTTCGCATACAAGCCAGTAAGGGAATGCCTGACAGCTTGAAAGACGTTTTGGACACTACAGTGAAAATGGTTAACTTTGTTAGGGCAAGGCCACTGAACACCTGTGTATTTTCTGCACTATGCAATGATATGGGCAGTGACCATGTAACGCTTTTACATCACAGAGAAGTGCGCTGGTTATCAAGGAGCAAAGTATTGACACGTTTTTTTGAATTGCGATACGAGCTTAAAGTTTTCTTTACTGACCATAATGTGGTCAGATTGGCCTACCTGGGTGATGTTTTTTCTCTGCCTGAATGATCTTTATTCTAGGATTACAGGGACTCTCTGCAACTATATTCAATGTTCGGGTCAAAATTGAGGCTATTATTAAGTAGTTGGAGCTCTTCTCTGTCTGCATTAGCAAGGACAACACACAGGTCTTTCCATCATTGTATGATTTTTTGTGTGCAAATGAACTCAAGCTTACGGACAATGTCAAATGTGATATAGAGAAGAACCTGAGTGAGTTGGATGCGCAATTACACAGGTACTTTCCCGAAACGGATGACACAAACAGCTGGATTCGTTATCCCTTTCATGCCCTGCCTCCAGTCCACTTACCGATATCTGAACAAGAGAGCGTCATCGAAATTGCAACAAGCGGTTCTGTGAAAAATGTAATCAGAAGCCACTGCCAGTATCCTGCCTTGGCAAATCGCACTGTTAAGACACTGATGCCCTTTGCAACCACGTACCTATGTGAGGGTGGATTCTCGGCCCTCAGTAGCATGAAAACTAAATACACTGTGTGTGGAAAATGATTTAAGACTGAGACTCTCTTCATATTCCTAGATATTCCTCGTTGACCAACCCACAATCACTACGTCATCAGAGTGTGACGTATGTTTGTTGTTGTTGAACGCTGTCAAACGCCGAAACCTGAACTAAAGACATCAGTTTAAAAGCTGACAGTGTTTTTATATGACAGTGTTTTTATATACTTTTATTTAATTTTTAATCCTGCGGCTCTGTTGGGCTAAATTGCTGTGAGCGCTGCAATCTGTCCTTGGATCCTGACAGATTCCATATGGGGGGAGAGACCCGAAAGCCCAGCTAGCCTAGCTGGCTCGGCGGTCTTAAATGGAGGCCGCTATTGAACGTTTCCAGCGTTGCAGGAGCTGTGTTTACATTAATTTGTTCCGGGACAATGTGGACCGCGCTGACTTTCAATGTAGCAACTGCTTGCGGAGGACTACAGGAGCGAAGTAGCTACTCTTAGCAAACAAGTAGCAAACCTACATAAGCTACTGGGGAACCCACGCCCACCTACTTTTTATTTTTCTTCCACCCCAGTAGCCGGACGGCGCTCTGGTCTGGTGGAAGTGTCGCCGCCGTGTCGGCTCCCCACAGCCGACTGGGCGGTGCTAGGCAGGGTTCCATCCCCAAAGGGATCTCCCCCTTCCCTGGAGAACGGAGCTGTTCTCGACCCAACCAACCAGCCATGGAGGTACGTCACTCGCCGTGGAAGTCGAAGAAGGCGTCCTCTAGCAACGGTGGTCTACATGGAGATGTTGAGTATCGAACTAACACAGACTAGAAACAGCTTTGCCGCCCTGGATCCAGAGGTTCCGGCGCCTTCGCCCTTGGTGGTTTCCCAATCAAGATCGGATCCAGAGGTACCTGCGTCTTCGTCCTCGGTTCTCCATCTCCGGTGGCTTCTACCTCGGGTTCAGATCCTCGGCGCTCCCAGCCTCACCAAACCGTGAGGCTGCCTGAGAGACCGGCCCATTCAACATCACCAGCTGTCATCATAGGCAGCTCTATGGTGAGAAATATCTTGGTCCCCAAGGCAAAAACTCTGTGCTACCCAGGAGCACGAGTGCAACCCAGAAAAGTGCTAAAAATAGCCCATATTAACATATGTAGCCTAAGAAACAAGGTCCATGAAGTCAATAACTTGCTTGTAACAGATGACATTCATATTCTGGCTATCTCTGAAACTCACTTAGATAATACCTTTGATGATACAGTGGTAGCAATACATTGTTATAACATCTACCGAAAAGACAGAAATGCCAGCGGAGGTGTTGCGGTCTATATTCAGAACCAGATTCCTTTAAAGCTTAGAGATGACCTAATGTCAAATACTGTTGAAGTAATATGGCTCCAGGTTCATCTGCCTCACCTAAAGCCCATTCTTGTGGGAAGCTGCTATAGACCAACAAGTGCTAACAGTCAGTATCTGGATAATATGTGTGAAATGCTTGATAATGTATGTGATATCAACAGAGAAGTATATTTTCTGGGTGATTTAAATATTGACTGGCTATCCTCAAGCTGCCCACTCAGGAATGAACTATAACCAGTGCTGCAACCTGGATCAGGTTGTCAGTCAACCTACAGTGCCAGGGTAGTTACAAACAGCACAGGAATTAAATCATCAACATGTATTGATCACATCTTTACTAAGGCTGCAGATATTCGCTTTAAAGCAGTATCCAAATCCATAGGATGTAGTGATCACAATATAATAGTCATATCTAGGAAAACCAAAGTTCCAAAGGCTGGGCCTAATATAGTGTATAAGAGGTCATATATGACGTTTTGTAGGGATTCATATGTTGATGATGTGAAGAATATTTGCTGGTCTGTGGTGTGTAATGAGGAGCAACAAGACACTGCACATGACACATTTATGAAACCAGTTATTCCAGTTACTAATAAGCATGCACCCATTCAGAAAATGACTGTAAAAACTGTTAAATCCTCTGGGATTGATGAAGAATTGAAAATAGTTATGGTTGAAAGGGATGAGGCAAAAGGTATTGTCACGACTTCCGCCGAAGTCGGTCCCTCTCCTTGTTCGGGCGGCATTCGGCGGTCGACGTCGTCGGCCTTCTAGCCATCGCCAATCCATTTTTCATTTTCCATTTGTTTTGTCTTTGTTTTACACACCTGGTTTCAATTACCCAATTACATGTTCATTATTTAACCCTCTGTTTTTACATATTACGAAATGTATTTGGAATATTTGAGTAAAGTTACTTGTGTTACTCATCTCTGCTGTCCTGCGCCTGACTCCTCTGCACCAGCTACACCCAGACCATTACAGGTATGGCAATTAAGTCTGGCAGTCCAACTGGTTGGCAAACGTACTGCAATTTAAGAAATCATGTGACTAAACTAAATAACAAGAAAAATAAACTACACTATTAAACAAAGATAAATTAAATAAAGAATGATAGTGAAAAGCTTTGGGGCACCTTAAATTAAATTTTGGGAAAAAAAGCCAACTCGGCTCCTTCATTCATTGAATCAGATGGCTCGTTCATCACAAAGCCCACTGACATTGCAAACTACTTTAATGACTTTTTCATTGGCAAGATAAGCAAATTTAGGGATGATATGCCAGCAACAAACGCTGACACTACACATCCAAGTATTTTGTACCAAATTATGAAAGACCAGAATTGTACTTTTGAATTCCATAAAGTCATTGTTGAAGAGGTGAAAAAAATATTGTTGTCTATCAACAATGACAAGCCACCGGGGTCTGACAATCTGGATGGAAAATTACTGAGGATAATAGCAGACGATATTGCCACTCCTATTTGCCACATCTTCAATTTAAGCCTACTAGAGAGCGTGTGCCCTCTGGCCTGGAGAGAAGCTAAAATCATTCCGCTAACCAAGAATAGTAAAGCCTCCTTTACTGGCTCAAATAGCCAACCAATCAGCCTGTTACCATCGCTAAAGTAAATTCTGGAAAAAAGTGTGTTTACAATGCTATTTCACAGTAAACAAGTTGACAACAGAATTTCAGCATGCTTATAGGGAAGGACACTCAACAAGCACAGAACTTACACAAATGACTGATGATTGTCTGAAAGATATTGATGATGAAATTATTGTGGGGGCTGTATTGTTAGACTTCAGTGCAGGTTCTGACATTATCGATCATAGTCTGCTGCTGGAGAAACATATGTGTTATGGCTTTACACCCCCTACTATAATATGGATAAAGAGGTACTTATCTAACAGAACACAGAGGGTGTTCTTTAATGGAAGCCTCTCAAATATAATCCAGTTAGAATCAGGAATTCCCCAGGGTAGCTGTTTAGGACCCTTGCTTTAAATTTTTTTCCACAAACGACATGCCACTAACTTTGAGTAAAGCCAGAGTGTCTATGTATGCAGATGACTCAACACTATACACGTCAGCTACTACAGTGACTGAAATGACTGCAACACTCAACAAAGAGCTGCAGTTAGTTTCAAAGTGGGTGGCAAGGAATAAGTTAGCCCTAAATATTTCTAAAACTAAAAGCATTGTATTTGGAACAAAACACTCACTGAACCCTAAACCTCAACTAAATCTTGTAATAAATCATGTGGAAATTGAGCAAGTTCAGGAGACTAAACTGCTTGGAGTAACCCTAGTAAACTGTCATGGTCGAAACATATTGATGCAGTAGTAGCTAACATGGGGAGAAGTCTGTCTATAATAATGCAATGCTCTGCCTTCTTAACAACACTATCAACAACGCAGGTCCTACAGGCCCTAGTTTTGTCGCACCTGGACTACTGTTCAGTCGTGTGGTCAGGTGCCACAAAGAAGGTCTTGGGAAAATTGCAATTGGCTCAGAACAGGGCAAAACGGCTGGCCCTTGGATGTACAGTACACAGTGAGCTAATATTAATAATATGCATGAGAGACTGACTTCATCGCTACTTTTATTTATGAGAGGTATTGACATGTTGAATGCACCAAGCTGTCTGCCTAAACTACTGGCACACAGCTCGGACACCAATGCGTACCCCACAAGACGGGCCACAAGAAGTCTCTTCACAGTCCCCAAGTCCAGAACAGACTATGGGAGGCACACGATACTACATAGAGCCATGACTACATGGAACTCTATTCCACATCAAGTAACTCATGCCAGCAGTAAAATTAGATTAAAAAAACATAAATAAACACCTTATGGAACAGCGGGGACTGTGAAGCAACACAAACACTGGCACAGACACAGGCATACACACACACACGATGACATACATACTATACACACACATGGATTTAGTACTGTTGATATGTGGTAGTGGTGGATTTGGGGCCTGAAGGCACACAGTGTGTTGTGAAATCTGTGAATGTACTGTAATGTTTTTAAAATTGTATAAACTGCCTTAATTTTGGTGGACCCCAAAACTGCCCAGTGATGCGAGCCTACCATCACTGCCACGAACTGCCCAGTGATGCGAGCCTACCAGATGAGCTAAATACCTTGTATGCTCGCTTCGAGGCAAGCAACACTTAAACATGTATGAGAGTACCAGCTGTTCCGGACGACTGTGTGATCACAATCTCCGTAGTCGATGTGAGTAAAACCTTTAAACAGGTTAACATTCACAAGGCCGCATGGCCAGATGGATTTCCAGGATGTGTACTAAGGGCATGCGCTGACAAACTGGCAAATGTCTTCACTGACATTTTCCGATAGTTTGCAAGCCATCTCCTTGACCCAGTCTGTAATACCTACATGTATCAAGCAGACCACCATAGTTCCTGTGCCCAAGAACGCCAAGGTAACCTGTCTAAATGACTATCACCCTGTAGCACTCCCATCTGTAACCATGAAATGCTGGTCATTGCTCACACCATCATCCCAGACACCCTGGACCCACTCCAATTCGCATACCGCCCCAACAGATCTACAGATGATGCAATCTCTATTGCACTCCACACTGCCCTTACCCACCTGGACAAGAGGAACACCTATGTGAGAATTCTGTTCAATGACTACAGCTCAGCGTTCAACACCATAGTGCCCTCCAAGCTCATCACTAAGCTAAGGACCCTGGGACTAAACACCTCCCTCTGCAACTGGATCCTGGACTTCCTGATGGGCCACCCCCAGGTGATGAGGGTAGGCAACAACACATCTGCCACGCTGACCCTCAACACTGGGGCACCTCAGGGGTGCATGCTTAGTCCCCTCCTGTACTCCCTGTTTACCCACAACAGTGTGGCCGCGCACGACTCCAACACCATCATTAAGTTTGCCAACGACACAATGGTGGTAGGCCTGATCACCAACGACGATGAGACAACCTATAGGGAGGAGGTCAGAGACCTGGCAGTGTGGTGCCAGGACAACAACCTCTCCCTCAAAGTCAGTAAGAGAAAGGAGCTGATCGTGGACGACAGGAAACAGAGGGCCAAGCACGCCCCCATTCACATTGACAGGGCTGTAGTGGACCAGGTCTAGAACTTCAAGTTCCTCAGTGTCCACATCACTAAGGATCTATCATGATCCACACCAACACAGTCGCGAAGAGGGCATGACAACGCCTCTTCTTCCTCAGGAGGCTGAAACGATTTGGAATGGGCCTGTCATGCCAAATAGTGTCCCTCTGCCGAAAAGTACACATCCCTCCAGTGTCACAATGGTATTCGATAAACTATTAGGGTCTGTTGCTATATCAACGGTGTGATAGCTTAACGCGTCTCATTTTGGAGATCATTACACCATAAATGACGTTCTTTTAATCCCTGCAATGCAAAAAAAGGTGATTTCCGCAACAATTTTGCTGATGAACTAGTTTTGTGTAGCTAATAAGATGAAAACATTACTGCAAACTACTTTTGGTTACCTTATAAACATTTCAACAACATCAAATCCATGTCTTAAACGTCTGTTTGACACATTAAAGTGTCTTACCTTACAAATCACAAAGTCAGCTCATTTCCACTCCATTCCTATGCAAATACGGTTGATTCATACACTGGCTTGTCTGGCTGGCATGTTTTAATTTTAAGCTGCCTTTCCCTTATCTACACTCTATTATGATTTTTTTTAAAGCTATCTCGCATAGCTCACTAGTACATCCTTGTGGTTGAATATATATGTATCTACTGTAGGTCCTAATATACAACAATAAATAATGTTAAACTAATAAATACCATCAAGTTATAACTTACAATTTACAACAATGAACACCTTGTGAAACAGCTGTGAAAACCAACCTGGGAATATTTAAGATTTAAATATATAAACTTTTGTCTTATAGTCCAGTGACTGAACTTACCTGCCCCTGTTCCTCCATTCTGACACAAACCACCTGTGAGAAAATGTTATGGATTAGTGCAGTGTTATACATGGGAGGTATGTATTTTTCAATCGTTTTTGAAGGTATAGCCTACTTTCAGCTGGTCCCCCTCCAAACTCAGAGCACAGAGAATCAGAGTGATCCGAACTCACTGGCTTTGGTGGATGGGATACCTTCTGGGTGACTCGGACAGTCGATGGTCCTAAAGTCATTTGGAGAGGTAATTTGAAGAGGTACATTTTTTTATAAGCTGAGCATAACTACCATTTCTTGCTTTCTCAAATGTCAACCAAAGCTTAACATACTTTGTCTAATGGGCTTCACTGAAGTGTAGGGCACCAGGGCTTTCAGTGGTCGACCGTCCAACTGCTCCAACTGGAGACGAAGACAAAGAGAAAAATATCAGTGTTAGGGAAACTAAAACTAGCTTCAGATTATTTTGTGTGCAAATGCAAATAGTTATTTTCTGAGATTTTTATATTCACCTTAATGGATGAAGACCCCTGCTAGGAGCGAAACAGCAGCAAGGTTTCCCAGGTCTCACCTTCCTTTCGTCCTTCTTCCAAACCAAGTCGAAGCACTTGGTCCCCTTGATTCTCCTCCGGTAGCTCTCATTTTGTTTCGCCTGTGCCTTGTTGATGTTCATTCTCACCTCGATTGATAATATAAATAAATGCAATCATATTACATTATTACAAATACATCTCTGACATAACTCTTGGAGGGCCAGAAAATAAATTAATAGCGGACAATAATTTTTACTTTGTCAAAAACCTACACATCCGAGGCGTTCTGATCTGGTTTGACAACTTCCACCACATCAGGTGGACTTTCAGTGATCTGAAAGTACATTACACAAAAATAGCAATAGACAAACAACAACACTAAGTCAATCACAAAATGTAAAGACTACAGTATATGCAATAATTTTATAGGAGAGGAAATAAACAGATGAGTGAGTCCAATATCGCTTATGCGCGTGACGAGGGAAGACAGGAGTGCGTAATAGATAGTAGGAGTGAGTGATGCAGGGCAACCTGGCGCCCTCGAGCACCGGGGGGGAAGAGCGGGAGCAGATGTGACAGTTACTGAGGTAAACAATGCAATTGTATATACATACAGGCCTTCAGATCTTTAAAAGGTTATACAGCTGCCTGCACCAATGAGAACATCTTGACTGGCTGCATCACCGCTTGGTATGGCAACTGCTTTGCATCCGACCACAAGGCACCACAGAGGGTAGTGCATACGGCCCATCCATTTTACTTGCCCTAGCAGAACTGGTTAGCTAGGCTGTGTCCGTGTTATCTAGACCATTCATGACTAACTATTATTTTCCCCACGTTTACTGACACCAGTCATATTCAGCGGGTGTTGTGTAAATTTGTCAGTTATTCTGCACTCTGGCACACTCAGACAAAAGTGCTCTGAAATTGGAGTAGATAGCCAGAGTGAATTTGCAAACGCAGGACATAATTGGCGGCAGGTAGCCAAGTGGTTAGAGCATTGGACTAGTAACCGAAAGGTTGGAAGATCAAATCCCCGAGCTGACAAGGTAAAAATCTGTCGTTCTGCCCCTGAACAAAGCAGTTAACCCACTGTTCCTAGGTCATCATTGAAAATAAGAATTGGTTCTTTAACAACTTGCCTGGTTAAATACATTTTTTTTAAAATTCTATGTGACAGAAAAATATAAAATTTTATTTTTAGCTGATATGCTGCTTCAATGTATTCACTCCCATATCAAATTGGGATAATATTATAGGTTACACTGGCAAATATACTGTAAACAATGTACCAGGCCAGCTGTGATTTACAACATGATAGCAATATTTTTTGGACTACCAAGAAATGTATTGGTGAATTATATTAAACATACATTGAACTGCATCCATCTATTCTGCCAACAAAGCCTTAGCGTACATAATGGAATGTTGAGTCAACTGTAACCTATTTTTAAAACCTCTTTTAAAGTTGGTTTTGTAGCATAAACTGGGAATTTGACATTTGTGAATGATATTATGATTGTCTGTTTGTTTCATATCTGCAAAGTAGTTAAAACGCTGTCAGTTCCAATTAATGTCAAGTAGAACTTATCTAGAATTTGGTTACAATGTTCTCAGAATATACAACATTAATGTTATAGACATGTTTTATGGGACCTTGCAAGAACATTCATATGTCCAGTCCTCAGAGTTAGGAGAACATTCCATCAACTTTCTACTAAACATACATAGAACATACAATATTAATGTTGTCGACATGTGGGACATTGCAAGAACATTCATGTGTCCAGTTTTCTGAGGGTTAGGAGAATATTCCATCAACGTCCTACCAAACATACACAGGACATGGTTGCCATGTTCTCACAATATTAGATATTAATGTTGTAAACACGTTTCATGAGAACGTTGCAAGATCATTCCAATGTCCAGTTTTTTTAGGATTAGGAGAAAATACTATCAATGTCCCACCAAACATACACAGAACATGGTTGCCATGTCCTCATAATGTAAGATATTAATGTTGTAGACACATTTCATAGGAATGTTGCAAGAACATTTCTGTGTATCAGTTGTCAGGACGTTGCCTGATGGTCCCAAAGAAAGGATCTCTGTTACTGTTGCCAAGCCCATCAAGGCCCTGATTTCTGAACCACTGATACATTCACAGCTCTTTTTGTCTGTTGGTAAGGTTACGGATGCTTACACACACAGTACTTGTAACGTACAGTGTTTTCAACTTACATTTTTGACACACTTTGACATTCATAAATAGAATGGCGCAGGAGGGGATGGCTGCCGTTTTACGGGCTCTATTTTATTCATTTTTTTGCGCTGTTTGTAACTTATTTTTTTACTTATTTTGTACATGATGTTACTGCTACCGTCTCTTATGACCGAAAATAACTTCTGGACATCAGAACAGGGATTACTCAAACTGGACAAAGATTTTTTCTTTAACGAGTCCGACGAGAAGGATATACTGCTTTCTCAGGAACAGGCTCAAATCCCCATCATTTGCATGAAGAAAAGACAGAGAAAAAGGGAACGGATATCAGGCTGCCTTCGGAGAATTCGTAGGCAAGTGAGTAAACCTCCACTACCATCCATTCTATTGGCCAACGTGCAATCATTGGAAAACAAAATGGATGACATACAATCAAGACTATCCTACCAACAGGACATAGAAAACTGTAATATCTTATGTTTCACCGAGTCGTGGCTGAACAACGACACAGATAATATAAGGCTGGCAGGATTTTCCATGCATCGGCATGACAGAGAAGCTACGTCTGGTAAGACAAGGGGCGGGGGGGGGGGTTGTCTATTTGTCAATAACAGCTGGTGCGCGATGTCTAATATTACAGAAGTCTCAAGGTATTGCTCGCCTGAGGTAGAACACCTTATGATAAGCTGTAGACCACACTATCTACCAAGATAATTTTCATCTACATTATTCATAGCTGTCTATTTACCACCTCAAACCGATGCTGGCACTAAGTCTGCACTCAACGAGCTGTATTAGGCCATAAGCAAACCAAAAAATGCTCATCCAGAAGCGGCGTTCCTAGTGGCCCGGGGACTTTAACCTTTCATTGCTACTAACCCCGGATCCGGGAGCACCCCCCACCCCCCACACACTGATTAGCATAGATAGCATAGCTTCAGAAGTAGATAGTAGCATCTAAATATCATTAAATCACAAGTCCAAGACACCAGATGAAAGATACAGATCTTGTGAATAAAGCCACCATTTCAGATTTTTAAAATGTTTTACAGGGAAGACAAAATATGTAAATCTATTAGCTAAACACGTTAGCAAAATACACCACTATTCTAACTCCATCAGTTTCTTACTCCTTCAGGTGCTATCACCAATTCGGCTCAACTAAGATATTGATAGCCAATAACCTATAAAAAAAACCATCAGATGACAGTCTGATAACATATTCATGGTATAGGATAGTTTTTGTTAGAAAAAAGTGCATATTTCAGGTAGAAATCACAGTTTACAATTGCACCGACCATCACAAATCCACTAGAATTACTAGATAGAGCAACGTGTATGACCAATTTACTCATCATAAAACATTTCATAAAAATAGACAAAGCATAGCAATGGAAAGACCCAGTTCTTGTGATTTCAGACCATATTTCAGATTTTCTAAGCGTTTTTCAGCGAAAACACAATAAATCGATAAGTTAGCATACTACATGTTCCAACGTTACCAGAGCATCGATTCCAGCCAAAGAGCGCTATAACGTAACCACCGCCAAAAGATATTAATTTTTTCACTAACCTTCTCAGAATTCTTCCGATGACACTCCTGTAACATCATTTTACAACATACATATACAGTTTGTTCGAAAAGGTGCATATTTAGCCATACAAAACCGTGGTTACACAATGAAAATACTAGGAAATCAAGCCTCAATATGTCTGACGTCATCTATCAGAGTGATCTAGTTTAATTAAAAGCTAATCATATACTTGACTAAAAAATACAGGGTTGACAGGAATCGAAAGACAAATTAGTTCTTAATGCAACCGCTGATTTACATTTTTAAAATTATCCTTACTTTTCAATACAGGGTTGGCCAAGTGAAGCTATACCAAACAAAATGGCGATGTATGCGTTTAAAATATTTCGACAGAAACACGGTTTATCATATTAAATATTGCTTACTTTGAGCTGATCTTCCATCATATTCTTGGGCAATGTATCCTTTCTATGTTATAAACGTCTTTTGGTCGATAGATGTCCTCTGTCCTTCGAAATGTCCATCACCAACGACCGACACCCTAAAGCGTGTCCAAACTTTCAGAGTGCACGACAAAGAAATTCCTCAAAATCGCACTAAACGGATATAAATTGATATAAAACGGTTAAAATTCACTACATTATGATGTTTTTAACAACTATAACGACTGAAAACATGACCGGAGAAATACTGCTGGTTAGAAAACGATTTGGAACGAGGCAGGTCCGATGTCCTTTACGCTTCAGGCGCACGTTGAGAAAGGGTGGTCTCTGTACATTTTCGTCTTTTATAATGGCTGTGAACGTCCCATCGATTCCATTGAAAACGTGATGACGTACAGACACCCAGAGGAAGACGTAGGCAGTGTCGGTTTCTTCATAGCATTCACTGTCGCCTTAAAAACAGACCCCAGATCAGAGGTAAAAATTTCTGAAATCTGAACCCTGTCATGAAAAGTGCTGTAGAAATTGTTCTGTACCACTCAGAGACAAAATTTCAACTCCTATAGAAACTATAGACTGTTTTCTATCCAATAATAACAATAATATGCATATTGTACGATCAAGAATTTAGCACGAGGCAGTTTAATTTGGAGACACAAATATGCTAATGCGGAACAGCACCCCCTATAGTTGCAAGAAGTTAATGCAGGCAAACTTAAATCCGTTTTACCTAATTTCTATCAGCATGTGCAACTCTAGACCACCTTTACTCCACACACAGAGACGCATGCAACGCTCTACCTCACCCTCCATTTGGCAAATCTGACCATAATTTTATCCTCCTGATCCCTGCTTACAAGCAAAAACTAAAGCAGGAGGTACCAGTGACTAGCTCAATATGGAAGTGGTCAGATGATGCGGATGCTAAGCTACAGGACTGTTTTGCTAGCACAGACTGGAATATGTTCTGGGATTCATCCAATGGCATTGAGGAGTCATCGTCTTCAACAATAAGTGCATCGACGACGTCGTGCCCACAGTGACCGTATGTACATATCCCAATCGGTAGCCGATGTGAGCAAACCTTTAACACTGGAGTGATAAATGAGAAGATGATGATGTGCAAGTAGAGATACTGGTGTGCAAAAGCCGACTAGAGCATACAGGTCGCAGTGGTGGGTGGTATAAGGTGATTTGGTAACAAAACGGATGGCACTGTGATATACTGTATCCAGTTTGCTGAGTAGAGTATTGGAAGCTATTTTGTAGATGACATCGCCGAAGTCGAGGATCGGTAGGATAGTCAGTTTTACTAGGGTAAGTTTGGCGGCGTGAGTGAAGGAGGCTTTGTTGCGAAATAGAAAGCTGATTCTAGATTTGATTTTGGATTGGAGATGTTTAACATGAGTCTGGAATGAGAGTTTACAGTCTAGCCAGACACCTAGGTATTTATAGTTGTTCACATATTCTAGGTCGGAACCATCCAGGGTGGTGATGCAAGTCGGGCGGGCGGGTGCGGGCAGCGAACGGTTGAAAAGCATGCATTTGGTTTTACTAGCATTTAAGAGCAGTTGGAGGCCACGGAAGAAGTGTTGTATGGCATTGAAGCTCGTTTGAGGTTAGTTAGCACAGTGTCCAAGGAAGGGCCAGAAGTATACAGAATGGTGTCGTCTGCGTAGCGGTGGATCAGGGAATCGCCCGCAGCAAGAGCGACATCATTGATATATACAGAGAAAAGAGTCTGCCCGAGAATTTAACCCTGTGGTACCCCCATAGAGACGGCTAGAGGTCCGGACAACAGGCCCTCCGATTTGACACACTGAACTCTCTCTGCAAAGTAGTTGGTGAACCAGGCGAGGCAGTCATTAGAAAAACCAAGGCTATTGAGTCTGCCGATAAGAATACAGTGATTGACAGAGTCGAAAGCCTTGGCCAGGTCGATGAAGATGGCTGCACGGTACTGTCTTTTATCGATGCGGTTATGATATCGTTTAGTACCTTGAGCGTAACTGAGGTGCACCCGTGACCGGCTCGGAAACTGGACTGCACAGCGGAGAAGGTACGGTGGGATTCGAAATGGTCAGTGATCTGTTTTGATATGATACGTGATATGTTGTTTTCCGAAGCATTTATCAGAAGCATATATCTACCGGCAAGTTATATATATATATACACACACTACCGTTCAAAAGTTTGAGGTCACTTAGAAATGTCCTTGTTTTTGAAAGAAAAGCAAATTTTTTGTCCTTTAAAATAACATCAAATTGATCAGAAATACAGTGTAGACATTGTTAATGTTATAGAAAGAGGAGTGGGATTCCCCGGTGCACAACTGAGGAAGAGGACAAGTACAGGCGACTCCGGGATGCTGGCCTTCTAGGCAGAGTTGCAAAGATAAATCCATATCTCAGACTGTCCAATAAAAATAAAATAACCTGTTGAGGATAGGGGGTGCTGTTTTCACTTTTGGGGAAAATCGTTCCCAATTTAAACGGCCTCGTACTCAATTCTTGCTCGTACAATATGCATATTATTATTACTATTGGATAGAAAACACTCTCTAGTTTCTAAAACCGTTTGAATTTTGTCTGTGGGTCAAACACAACTCATTTGGCAGCACACTTTGTGACCAGGAAGTGGAAAGTCTGAAATCGATGCTGTGTTCAAGTCGCTGCCTATAAATGGGAATGATACGTATGACTATACGTGCACGTCATACACCTTCCCCTGGATGTCAAGAGGAAGTGAGAGGAAAAAGGAGTTGATTATCTCTGTCTGACGTTGAATGAGCCTTCTTGGAACAACGTGTCCCCCATTTTCTGTTGTCTGCAAGGCGCGTGGGGGGACCTGTTATTGCCTACTGGAAACCTGTCGTTATGGGCGAATATGAGCTCCGGCTTTGAATTTATTTGATACATGTTACAATATCATCCTAAAGTATGTTTTTTCAATATAGTTTCATTAGATTATTGAACTTTATTCGGGACGTTCGGCGTGTTGCGTTGTTCGACTTTGTTGACGTTGGAGAGCTTAGCGCTGCATGGCCAGTGTGCTTGCTAATTCAAGAGGGAAAAAGAACGTTCTGAATCCAAAACAACGACGGTTCTGGACAAAGGACCCATTGTACAACATTCTGATAGAAGATCAGCAAAAGTAGGAACCATTTTGTGATGCTATTTCATATATCTGTCGAACTGTGTACTAGTAGCTTTGCGCTCAGGTTTTGGTTATTCCCTTACCATAACTAAGTCTTATGTCGTAATGAAGATATTTTTAGAATTCTAACACTGCGATTGCATTAAGAACTAATGGATCTATCGTTTCCTATACAACATGTATTTTTTTGTAATGTTTATGAATAGCTATTTGGTCAGAATAGGTGAGAGTCTAATAGAAATATCTGCACATTCTGGGAAAAAGATGCTACGTTAGCACGTTATGCTACGTTATGCTACGTTGTATAACCACGGATTTCAGCTCTAAATATGCACATTTTCGAACAAAACATAAGTGTATGTATAACCTGATGTTACAGGACTGTCATCTGAGGAAGGTTTATGAAGGTTAGTGAAATGTAATATCTTTTGCTGGTTTATTCGCTAACGCTAACGTGCCTATTGCTATCGCTAACGTGCCTTGATGAATGAATGCGGTAGTGTGGTAGGCTATTGTAGTAAGCTAATATAATGCTATATTGTGTTTTCGCTGTAAAACACTTAGAAAATCTGAAATATTGGCTGTATTCACAAGATCTTTGTCTTTAATTTGCTATACACCATGTATTTTTCAGAAATGTTTTATGATGAGTATTTCGGTATGTCACGTTGGTGTCTGTAATAATTCTGGCTGCTTTCGGTGCAATTTCTGATTGTAGCCGCAATGTAAACTATGATTTATACCTGAAATATGCAAATTTTTCGAACAAAACATAGATTTATTGTATAACATGTTATAAGACTGTCATCTGATTAAGTTGTTTCTTGGTTTCTTTGGTTTGTTCTAGGTTAGTTTGGTTGATTTTGTGCATGCTACCTGTGCTGTGAAAAATGTCTGTGCTTTTTTTCTATTTGTTGGTGAGCTAACATAAATATATATTGTGTTTTCCCTGTAAAACATTTAAAAAATCGGACATGTTGGCTGGATTCAAAAGATGTGTGTCTTTCATTTGCTGTATTGGACTTGTTAATGTGTGAAAGTTAAATATTTCTCAAAAATATTTTTTGAATTTCGCGCTCTGCCTTTTCAGTGGAATGTGGGAGGAGTTCCGCTAGCGGAACCCCAGTCCTAGAAAGGTTTTAAGATGGGCAAAAGAACACAGACACTGGACAGAGGAACTCTGCCTAGAAGGCCAGCATCCCGGAGTCGACTCTTCACTGTTGACGTTGAGACTGGTGTTTTGTGGGTACTATTTAATGAAGCTGCCAGTTGAGAACTTGTAAGGCGTCTGTTTCTTAAACCCTCTAATCTACTTGTCCTCTTGCTCAGTTGTGCACCGGGGCCTCCCACTCCTCTTTCTATTCTGGTTAGAGACAGTTTGCGCTGTTCTGTGAAGGGAATAGTACACAGCGTTGTACCAGATCTTCAGTTTCTTGGCAATTTCTTGGCAATGTGCTTTTCTTAAAAAAATTAAGTGACCCCAAAATGTTGAATGGTAGTGTATATACTGAACATAAATATAAACACAACTTGTAAAGTGTTGGTCCCATTGTATCATTTCAAATCCAAAGTGTTGGAGTACAGAGCCAAAACAACAGCAATATTGTCACTGTCCCAATACTTTTTGAGCTCACTGTATTTGATAGTGATCACTCAAGTCTCCCACTGTTTGGGCAAAATGAGAATGGAGACGATGAACACTTACATCCCAACTGCCACTAGTCAAACTTCCAAAATTCAAATCTCATTTGTGAGCATCTTGTGTCCGCCGACCTGTTTTGTACTAGACTAGTAAATACCTTAGATGGATGTAAAATTGTGCGACTAAGACCTCCTCTGCAAAAAGAGACGGAACACCCACTTACACAGAAAATAAGTGTAAGACATTTGTTCTATGATAAACTGTCCAATAACAGCAGGCTCTGGTCTACTTATCAAACATGCGGAATCGGTGAGTTCAGCCGCTCTTTAAAGGTGGACCAAATGAATCTACGTTGAGCACGGTGGAGGATGATGAGAGGAGCTATAGGAGGACGGGCTCATTGTAACGGCTGGAATGGAATAAATGGAACGGTATCAGATCAAACATATGGAAAACAAGTTTGAATCCGTTCCATTGATTCCATTCCAACCATTACAATGAGCCCTTCCCCCTATAGCTCCTCCCACCAGCCTCCACTGGTTGAGCAACATTTTGACAGGATATTCTTTGCAACACCATGGTGATGATTGAATGAAAAACAGATATTTTTCCTGATGGATGATCTGTCCATTGAGTTAATTATTAAGGATGGCGTCTATGTATTTAATGGAGCTTTGTCATGTTCTGTGTTCATTAGTACACAATACCTGGTCACATAGATTAAGATGACAAACTGATTTTCAATGGGGCACATTCCATCTCTTTCACGCAACACTGCGTATCCATTATGGCTGCTTCTGCCGTGTAAACAACCAGACACGTGGGGTGGGGCATGCAGAGGACTACTGTGTTTCATAACCATCTGCAGGCCTTCAGTCCTGGGTAGTAGCAGGTCTAAATCTGCCAAATCATAAACTTAATGGAGAATGGATGTTCCATTGCAAGGAAGCGTTGGTCAGTCAGCCTTCTCTAATAGCAGCAGCAGTATGTCTTCTTTAATGTGTTGGGTGACCTTGGTGCTGGTGGACTCACTAAGAGGTTAGTCACAGATACTACATGAACCTGATCGAGTACATGAACAGTACATGAACCCGATCGCCAGGTCATCATGAGCCAAACTATTGATCTGACAGCATCCTGTGTACAATACAGTCTGCTCCTAAGCTACAGTATATCCCTAGATCCGATGGCAGCTACAGAGGAACTGGAATTGCTGAAAAGATAATGGGTTGACTGGCTCCCACGGTATCTACAGCAACAACGCTTGCCCTTAAAAGGAAAGGCCATAAAAAGTCCTACTTACTTTATATCTGATTCTCTGTTGCTCTGGGTAACTGATTTATTTAGTCCACATAGATAGCTAGATACACTAATTTTAGTGGCTTTATCAGATTCGCCTCAGACATACAGTGTGATACAGAGTAGCTGCTGCTTTTGCAACAGCTAATGGGGATCTTAATAAAATACCCAAATCCTACAGCACTATTAACTGGACTGGGATGTGTGTGAGCATTTGCAGATGCGTGTTTGTTAGGAAAAAGTGAGAGAGATATATAAAACATTTGAGGTGGTAATTATAACACACAAGCTTAAAGAAAGTGAACAAGGGATTTATGCAGGGTTCTCCCCCGCTACAATTAATAAAGAGGCGGTTTGAGCATCTCTCTTGTGGAAAAGAATGATTACTAGGTCAGGGAGGGAAGATGCCTGTGTGCAGGAACACATAAATGCCACCTCCAATCTCTGACATTTATAATTTGATAACTGGAAATTATAACACACTGTGATCAAAGCAAGCCACTGCTTTCTCCATGGGACTGAGAGAAAATCATAATTTATTCCCTAACTGATGCAAGAATGACAAGGCAATGAACACGCTAATTTTGGTACAATGAAGGTCAGTGTTTTCATGGCTCAGACCAATGGTGTGTTTTCCTGTGAGTTGAGAAGGGAACCAAACCCTTGCCATCTACACATTGTTTGTGTATGTGAAGATGTGACATTACATTGAACACGTGAAGTTGTATGCTTTCAACAGTTATCGGGGGGTTGCCATTTACAATAACTCAAGATAGAAATTTATACAATGTACATTACGCAGAAAGAGGTGATCACAAACCTTCAACGATTGGTGACCTTGTACTCTATAACTGTTAAAAAAATGAATCTTTAATATCTAATATAAACAGAATGTTTTTTTTTTGCAGGTGAACGTTAGCAGTGATGCTAGCTGGAGTGCTGCAGAAGGGTAGAATCACACTGAGTGTAGCAGGGCAGTCAGTGTTCAATGTAATTGCGATTTATAGAAACAGATCTTTTGAAGCAATTAAATCAGGACAGAGAATTAAAGCTAGTCAGAAGCAACCTAATTGGCCCCTGATGTGCTGTAGATTAGATAACATTAGGCATCTGGAGAACAGTCAAGCCTTTTTCTAAGGCACACCAACGCTATGGTGTGTAGAGAGTGACTGAGGGAAGACCTGTGAGTATTGACGTCTCGCTTCCCTCCCGGAATTGAGATGTGTACAAACATACTCACACGTAGACACAACACAGTGGGACACATTACATTTGGCTTTGAGCATTAGATGAACACTAGCCAGAAATGTTTTGGTCTCCTGCAGTCATATTCAGTACAAGCTAACTAATGATCATTGCTAGTCGCAGTGCTCATTTTCTGAGAATTTTCCAGAGGAATGTGGATGACGTAGTGTACTGTGTTCATTTAACCCTAGTTTGTTTTTTTGTTAATTCATCTTCAGAAGTCTCATGATACTCTTGCTCTGAGACCTGCCTGAGAGCCCACCAGAGAAATTCAAGAGCTTTTTACTGTATTACTACATTTAAAAAAATATATATTTTATATTATTTAACTAGGCAAGTCAGTTAAGAACAAATTCTTATTTACAATGACAGCCTACCCCAGCCAAACTCAGACAACACTGGGCCAATTGTGTGCTGCCCTATGTGATACAGCCTGGATTCAAACCAGGAACAGTAATGGCACCTCTTGCACTGAGAGGCAGTGCCTTAGACCACTGCGCCAGTTGGGAGCTACAACTGGTATATTGGCAGATCAAAAGTGTTGACATGATAAAGTAAGACACACAGTCTACACACACATACTGTACACATGGATGTTGTATTCTAAACATGTGATAGTGGAGTAGTGGCCTGAGGGAACACACTAAATGTATTGGGTAAAGTGTTATGAAATGTAATGTCATATAATATTTTAAACTGTGTATAACTGCCTTTAAACCTGTTACGGTTTAAATTAAATTACTATAAATATTAAACTTTCATGAAATCACACATGCAATACACCAAATTAAAGCTACACTTGTTGTTAATCCAGCCAACATGTCAGATTTCAAAAAGGTTTTACGGCGAAAGAAAACCATGCGATTATCTGAGGATAGCACCCCACCAAACAAACACATAACACTCATATTTCAAACCCGCCAGGCGCGACACAAAACACAGAAATAACGATATAATTCATGCTTTACCTTTGAAGATCTTCTTTTGTTGGCACTCCAATATGTCCCATAAACATCACAAATGGTCCTTTTGTTCGATAAATTCCATCGTTATATCTCCAAAATGTCAATTTATTTGGCGCGTTTGATCCAGAAAAGCACAGGTTCCAACTCACGCAACATGACTACAAAATATCTGATAAGTTACCTGTAAACTTGTTCCAAACATTTCAAACAACTTCCCTAATACAACTTTAGGTATTTTTTTACGTAAATAGTTGATAAAATTTAAGACGGGATAAACTGCGTTCAATAGCGGATAAAAACAAAGGGGAGTGAGCTTTGAGGTCGTGCGCCCCTAACAAACAATACACTAGACTCGACCCTCGTTCTGAACAGCCCTACTTCTTAATTTCTCAAAGGAAAAACATCAACCAATTTCGAAAGACTGTTGACATCCAGTGGAAGCGATAGGAACTGCAAGCAAGTGCCACAGAAATCTAGATCCCCATAGAAACCCCATTGAAAAGAGAGTGACCTCAATTTTGTTTTTCCTGGGTGGATTTTTCTCAGGTTTTTGCTTGGCATATCAGTTCTGTTATACTCACAGACATTATTCAAACCGTTTTATAAACTTTAGTGTTTTCTATCTAAATCTACCAACTATATGCATATCCTAGCTTCTGGGCCTGAGTAGCAGGCAGTTTACTTTGGGAATGCTTTTCATCCAGACGTGAAAATACTGCCCCCTAGCCCGAAGAGGTTGTTGCTGGACCCCAAGAAGAGTAGCTGCTGTCCTTGGCAAATGGGGATCCTTAATAAATGCAAATAGAAATAAATACCTTCAGCAGGACTTTCTGAACAGACCAAGACAATTGATCTGTACAGGATCCAAAATTGTGGATGTTATGTACACTGCTCAAAAAAATAAAGGGAACACTTAAACAACACAATGTAACTCCAAGTCAATCACACTTCTGTGAAATCAAACTGTCCACTTAGGAAGCAACACTGATTGACAATACATTTCACATGCTGTTGTGCAAATGGAATAGACAAAAGGTGGAAATTATAGGCAATTAGCAAGACACCCCCAAAAAAGGACTGATTCTGCAGGTGGTGACCACAGACCACTTCTCAGTTCCTATGCTTCCTGGCTGATGTTTTGGTCACTTTTGAATGCTGGCGGTGCTCTCACTCTAGTGGTAGCATGAGACGGAGTCTACAACCCACACAAGTGGCTCAGGTAGTGCAGCTCATCCAGGATGGCACATCAATGCGAGCTGTGGCAAGAAGGTTTGCTGTGTCTGTCAGCGTAGTGTCCAGAGCATGGAGGCGCTACCAGGAGACATGCCAGTACATCAGGAGACGTGGAGGAGGCCGTAGGAGGGCAACAACCCAGCAGCAGGACCGCTACCTCCGCCTTTGTGCAAGGAGGAGCACTGCCAGAGCCCTGCAAAATGACCTCCAGCAGGCCACAAATGTGCATGTGTCAGCATATGGTCTCACAAGGGGTCTGAGGATCTCATCTCGGTACCTAATGGCAGTCAAGCTACCTCTGGCGAGCACATGGAGGGCTGTGCGGCCCCACAAAGAAATGCCACCCCACACCATGACTGACCCACCGCCAAACCGGTCATGCTGGAGGATGTTGCAGGCAGCAGAATGTTCTCCACGGCGTTTCCAGACTCTGTCACGTCTGTCACATGTGCTCATGTGCTCAGTGTGAACCTGCATTCATCTGTGAAGAGCACAGGGCGCCAGTGGCGAATTTGCCAATATTGGTGTTCTCTGGCAAATGCCAAACGTCCTGCACGGTGTTGGGCTGTAAGCACAACCCCCACCTGTGGATGTCGGGCCCTCATACCACCCTCATGGAGTCTGTTTCTGACCGTTTGAGCAGACACATGCACATTTGTGGCCTGCTGGAGGTCATTTTGCAGGGCTCTGGCAGTGCTCCTCCTGCTCAAAGGCGGAGGTAGCGGTCCTGCTGCTGGGTTGTTGCCCTCCTACGGCCTCCTCCACATCTCCTGATGTACTGGCCTGTCTCCTGGTAGCGCCTCCATGCTCTGGACACTACGCTGACAGACACAGCAAACCTTCTTGCCACAGCTCGCATTGATGTGCCATCCTGGATGAGCTGCACTACCTGAGCCACTTGTGTGGGTTGTAGACTCCGTCTCATGCTACCACTAGAGTGAGAGCACCGCCAGCATTCAAAAGTGACCAAAACATCAGCCAGGAAGCATAGGAACTGAGAAGTGGTCTGTGGTCACCACCTGCAGAATCACTCCTTTTTTGGGGGTCTCTTGCTAATTGCCTATAATTCCCACCTTTTGTATATTCCATTTGCACAACAGCATGCATGTGAAATGTATTGTCAATCAGTGTTGCTTCCTAAGTGGACAGTTTGATTTCACAGAAGTGTGATTGACTTGGAGTTACATTGTGTTGTTTAAGTGTTCCCTTTATTTTTTTGAGCAGTGTACTATAACGTGGTCGTTGAACCACGGGAAAAAACATCCGCCATATCAGAGATGTTAAATTTTAGAGGAAAAAGACATTAGTCTTTCTAACAATCTGTGTGCGGAAACTACAGTATGTGCGGCTGACCCTCTGTCCACAGATGTTTCCTCTGGCTGTTGTTGTTGTTCTCTCTCAACACCCTGGGGCTTCCTTCACACTCATGTCCTCAACACAATGGACAGAAGTCTGTCACATTCTTTTTGTTCTGTTCTCAATGCCTTTTAATTATTGTTGTTGTTGTATCATATAATAGTGGAGGGTATGTATTTAGAACTAGATAAATAAAGTTAACTGAATTAAAGAGTCAGGTGCCCTCATTTTAAACAATTGATATGTTGCTTCCTGCCATTGCCCCGACAGCCACAGCTGTATCCCTTACCTCTTATATTTGGTCTCTATGTGAACTGGGTGAGGAACACAGAGAGAGAGTCATTTCTGGCAACATCAATGCAGAGAATTTGTTCTCACCTCTTTTCCCTATCCTCTACCTCACACCTCCTCCTCCCCCTCTCTCCCTCCTCCTTCTACCCCCCTCTCCCTCCTCCTCCCCCTCTCTCCCTCCTCCTTACCCTCTCCCTTCCCGAGCTGCAGCTACATTGAGCCAAGTGGAACAGGTACTGTACTTGAGGCGTGTGTGATCAAGTGTGTGTGTGTGATTGGGTGTGTGTGTGATTGAGTGTGTATGTTTAAAGGGGTGAAGCGACCCTCGTTGCGGGCCCCGGACCGGGGACCGTCGCTGGAGGCTCCGGACCGGAGCCCGCAACGAGGGTGCCCGGTCTGGGGCCCGCAACGAGGGTGCCCAGTCCGGGGTCGGCGACGAAGGTCCCTGCACCAGAGGTGCCACCAAAGTGGGGTGAGCCAGTGGTGGAGCGGGGTCTGCGTCCTGCACCTGAGCCGCCACTGCGGATAGATGCCCACCCAGACCCTCCCCTATAGGTTCAGGTTTTGCGGCCGGAGTCCGCACCTTTGGGGGAGGGGGGGGGGGGGGTACTGTCACGCCCTGACCTTAGAGAGCCTTTTTATCTCTCTATTTGGTTTGGTCAGGGTGTGAATTGGGGTGGGCATTCTATGTTTTGTTTTCTATGATTTTGTGTTTCTATGTTTTGGCCGGGTATGGTTCTCAATCAGGGACAGCTGTCTATCGTTGTCTCTGATTGGGAACCATACTTAGGTAGCCCTTTTTCCCTCCTTTCGTTGTGGGTAGTTGACTTTGTTTGTGGCACTATAGCCCTTAAGCTTCAAGGTCGTTTTGTATGGTTTATTGTTTTGTTGGTGACATTTCTAAAATAAAGGGAAAATGTACGCTCACCACGCTGTGCTTTGGTCCAGTTCTTTCATCGGCCGTGACATACACACACACACACCTGTCTCCAGGTGGGGTAATATTACCCACCATCAGGTATTTATAGTACCATGAATTATTCTCTACCCTACAGCACTTTGAGAGGAGGCGGTGGGCTGTCTAAAGATAGGACACTACTGAGTAATAGGTCCCGTGTGGCTCAGTTGGTAGAGCATGGCGCTTGCAACGCCAGGGTTGTGGGTTCATTCCCCACGGGGGGACCAGGATGAATATGTATGAACTTTCCAAATTGTAAGTCGCTCTGGATAAGAGCGTCAGCTAAATGACTTAAATGTAAATGTAATGAGGCAGTCTCATTCTGGTCCAGAATAGAAGTGGGGCCAATACGTTTTTGTCAACTCATTCCTAATTGTCTGTAGGAGCCCTGCCTTTATAACATTTTTAAAGACTTCGTAAACGTTTTCAGCCCCCTGGGGTTGGGATGGAAAAGAGAATTTCATGCAATTATATTTCTACGTGTTCTATTGTATGTTATGTTAATGTGACAAGCTTTGCATGCGTATGTGACAAGTTTTCTTGTGGACAGAATAAAAATCTTTCTGAATTCTTGTGAGATTCCAGGGAGCACGGACAGAACATATCAGTTCTCCACAGACCCAAACCCCCCCCCCCCCAGAATCAGCCCACTAGAAGTACAGTCAATAACAAGTCCATCAGAGCAGCTCTAGTCAGTTTGGCACTGTCAAGATCGTTATAAGGAGTGGACCAAGATGCAGAGTGGTATGTTTCCATCCTCTTTATTTGGAAGAGAAACTCAAAGGAAAAAACAATAGCGAGAAAGCGAGAAAACGAAACGTGAAGCTCAAAGTAGTGCTCACAGGCAACTATACCTAGACAAGATCCCACAAAGCACAATGGGGAAATGGCTGCCTAAATATGATCCCCAATCAGAGACAACGATAAACAGCTGCCTCTGATTGGGAACCATACCAGGCCAACATAGAACATGTATCACCTAGATAACCCACCCTAGTCACTGTCACGCCCCAACCAACATAGAGAATTAACAGCTCTCTATGGTCAGGGCGTGACAGGCACATGCACTGACACGCATCTTCAGGCCTGGTGTGACTGGAGCTGCTGGAAAGCTGACGGAACTCTCCAACAGAAGAGTGTGTGTGTGTGTGTGTGTGTGTGTGTGTGTGTGTGTGTGTGTGTGTGTGTGTGTGTGTGTGTGTGTGTGTGTGTGTGTGTGTGTGTGTGTGTGTGTGTGTGTGTGTGTGTGTGTGTGTGTGTGTGTGTGTGTGTGTGTGCAAAGTATGTTTTACAGTAATTTTACCTTCTCTGTTGCCAGCACTACATGAACACCCTTCTTTGTTTATATAACTTGAGCATGGCGATAAATAGAGTACAGTGTCAAATGTTTGGGCTCCTTTTGCACTGTCTCTGGAGGACAACGTTCCACGAAGAACAATCTCCATCGGAAAATCCTTGCAACGTGCGCTGTACCTGTGTGTATTTGTGTCCTATAGTGTGTGTGTGTGTGTGTGTGTGTGTGTGTGTGTGTGTGTGTGTGTGTGTGTGTGTGTGTGTGTGTGTGTGTGTGTGTGTGTGTGTGTGTGTGTGTGTGTGTGTGTGTGTGTGTGTGTGTGTGTGTGTGTGTGTGCAAAGTATGTTTTACAGTAATTTTACCTTCTCTGTTGCCAGCACTACATGAACACCCTTCTTTGTTTATATAACTTGAGCATGGCGATAAATAAGGTACAGTGTCAAATGTTTGGGCTCCTTTTGCACTGTCTCTGGAGGACAACGTTCCACGAAGAACAATCTCCATCGGAAAATCCTTGCAACGTGCGCTGTACCTGTGTGTATTTGTGTCCTATAGTGTGTGTGTGTGTGTGTGTGTGTGTGTGTGTGTGTGTGTGTGTGTGTGTGTGTGTGTGTGTGTGTGTGTGTGTGTGTGTGTGTGTGTGTGTGTGTGTGTGTGTGTGTGTGTGTGTGTGTGTGTGTGTGTGTGAGTCTGTGTGTGTGTGTGTGTGTGTGTGAAAATGTCTGAGCAGTTGGTGTATGTATGTCAGTTTGTATGTGTGTGTGCATACTGTGCATTATATAACCATGACTGGAACATGGCTGCAGGCTACATGTTGGCCCCCAGCTGTAGACACACTGAGGGATGCCAGCGTGTGACAGGCAGATCTCTACCATAATAAGGCAATGACTGCTCTTGCACTGCATAGTAGGCAATCATTAACCAACACACCTACAGGCAACTCACCTACCTGGAAGTGCAAGTGTAATCTCACTGATACAAGCACTCAAGTAAGACCATGAACGGTCAGTTGAAAAATGAGTTATTGACACAGACATGCTCTCTGAGACGGGTTCTTTGCTAGTAAGCCAGTTATTCAGTATATAGCTCAACACTTCAGTCAATTTGACCTCACTAGATTGATAAAACCTAAAAACGAAAAGACAGTTACAAAGCAGAACCTATTTAGAACGTGAAACTTTAATGTCCACTATCTCCGTACTATCCTTTCCCAGATAGAAAACAGTCCTCAACTGATGTTTGTTTTCTATGGGATTAAAGAGGCAGATCATTTCTCTGCGTGCTACCCAGTCGGGCTCCCCTCAGTCAGGCTCCGCTCCGGGGCACAGTGCTTCCTGCAGTGTTCTGTCTATTTCTGCTCTCTGTCTGTTTCCATTAGTGGAGGCTGGTGGGAGAAGCTACAGGAGGACGGGCTCATTGTAAAGGCTGAAATGGAATAAATGGAACAGTATCAAACAAATCAAACATATGGAAACCACATGTTTGACTTCGTTCCATTTATTCCATTCCAGCCATTACAAGTATCCTGTCCTCTTATTGCTCCTCCCCCCAGCCTCCTCTGGTCTCCATCCTTTATTCTGGCTTTGTCTTCACACAGCTGCCTGTTTAGATGCAAGGCCACAAAACAAGTGAACTCCTCAACAGATCTATGACATTATATTCAGTCTCACATAAACACAGTTAGAGGAGCTGTGTACGGTCACTGCATTACACATGGGATTGTAGGACCATGAACACTGCTAACTAGATAGCTCTGTGAACTGGGGCATGAACTTTAGCACTCTAATCAGTCAAAAACACCTAAATGTCCTTAAGTTTATTCCACAAACAACACACATTAAAGTCACTGAAAGTTTGAGGTGAAAAAGAGAAGCTCAACAGTATTTTACTGTGCAACAATTCAAACATGTTTCTCACAGTGTGGATTATCTAGGCATTATAGCAGCTCATTTTATACGTAGGAGAGTTAAAAAGGTTATTCCATCAAACTTCAAATTATTAGAATAGTACACAACGCAGAACAGAACAACCAGGTTGGGGGTCAGTGGCCCAAGCCCGGGAGTCAGACCGCTATGATCGCCAGGAACTTTACTTTTGATGTCTATTTTTAATTCTTGCGCTACTGGTACTGCCTGTTGATGTTAGGTAGGCAGCTACAGTAGCTGAATGATGTTAACATCTTTGGGTTTTGTTTCATTAAATGTATTTTATTTCATCTGGGTGCTTGCGTCACCTACTAACACACTTGTACTACCCGTAGCTCCCGTTCTCCTCAGTTTTAGAAAACACTGAGAGAGAAAGGTATGTGTTGCAGATTACTCCTTTGTAGAAGTCCATAACATGAAATAAATAAAGCATCCCAAGGTTAATGCTGTAGATATTGTTATAAGGGAGTGTGAGACTATTGAAACATGTAACTTTGAGAGTTTTATTGTGGTTATTAATACATTTTACAGAGTGCTACAAAAAAAGTGTTGCTGTTGCTAGCTAGCATGCCTTTCTGTGATGCAGACAGTTAGCTGATCTGCCGACTGGTGCAGGCATTGCATTATGGGAGATGTAGTTTTGGCCCTCTAAGGTCTGAATGGGATAGAGGCGATTTCACGTTGTAACTTGTTTGTGTTGCAGTGTTTTTGTACATGAGTTGTTGTATTTTGGTACTGTCAACACTGAAAGCACCTAGCAATGTATTGGGGATGTGAGACAGGATATGTGTTTTACCTTTCTTCATGCTCCTGTATAGAACAACTTGTCAGATGGTGCATTGGAGACTGATGTGTTCCTGTCCTGTCTTTTCACAATACTATTGCAGGTATGGTTCTATTGTCTAAGAATTAAGATGATACATTCTTTGTATTAGGGACTGGTTATTATTTTATACTATACATTATGGCTTTATGTATGAATGTAATTGTGTGAGTGAGAAAACACTGAGAGAGAAAGAACAACTTGTCAGATGGTGCATTGGAGATTGATGTGTTCCTGTCCTGTCTTCACAATACTATTGCAGATCAACATAAAAGCCAAAAAGACAGCCGTGGTGTCGCTCTTCATTTCTTGGTTCTCATGTGGTACATATAAAGACCGCTACATATAGACACAAGATGCAACACCTCAGACCAATCCAAACTCATCTCTCGGCATCTCCCACTCATTATCTCAGCCAATCATGGCTAGCGGGAAGGTTGCTGTCTTTCTCTGTGGCTAAACCAACTAGGCTCGTAATTTAACTCATATGACATACAAGTTTGATATTAAGGCACATGAAAGTTCACATGTTCGAGAAGGCATTTCTGCCAAAAAACATATTTTGATCAAATAAATATATGTTTTATGTTCAAAAGGCTCTCCTGTAAAGTCGTGATTTGCGACATACTCCTAGTTCCCTGAATCGGGTCACAAATGTCTTGTTTGCCATCTCCCAGAAATGTCTGAACGCAGGCTTTGATTGAATAGGAACCTCTGCATCTAAAATGGCCTCGGAGTGAACCAGAAACATTCCGATCCTTCCTTCCCTTCATTTTAGTCTCCGTGAGTTGAAATATGTTGTAACTAAACTACCAGCCTGTTTCCTCTGAGTATGGTGGCTTCTGCTTTCCTGTTGCCATTTTCTTTTTGTATGCTGTCTGTCTGTTCCTCAGGTGGAATACAGCGGGAGTTTGTTTCACTTGATTGCATCAGACACATACGTGGTGCAAGTATCGGTGGGGGAGTGTCAATGCATGATGATGTATTTGCATGCAGTGCATGCTGTGGTCATGGCAGAGACGGCCCCTTTGGGCTTTCTCAAGGCTTTTGCATGGCATTGTGTTCAAATCGATGATACACTCTGCAACAAGAAAGTGTGAGGGAGCGAAAGAGTGAGGCTTTCCATGTAAACATATTAAACCTTGACTCTCAGTCAGCAACCACTCTGAGACACCATGGATTGTGCTTATGCCTGCACTGTGGGCTGTGTGTGCGTGTGTATGTGTATGTGTGGATTCTTCTTATGCCACTGTCCTCTCTGTGGGGAACATGCTGGCTGAGCAGGCCATTAGTATGCTTGTCTAAATCAGGCAGGGTGGATACAGTGAGCTTAGTGGGCTGGTCCCTGGAGGCTACAAGCTCAAACAAACGTAAAAACTCCATCTGCCCCCACACTATCCATTTATTGCCCGCAGCAACGACCCTCACAAACCCTGCATGCAGTACTCTTAGCTCTGGTCTATGAGGCGATAAGCAATTTATGGTTTGTGATGTCTGTGTGTGTGTGTGTGTGTGTCTGTTTGCATGTCTGTGTGCATGTCTGCATGTGTGTGTTTATGTGTACCATACCTGCCTGTGTGTGTGTGTGTGTGCATACTGTACGTGCTAGAGGTCGACCAATTATGATTTTTCAACGCCGATACCGATTATTGGAGGACCAAAAAAGCCGATAACGATTAATCGGCCAATTTTTATATATATATTTATAATAATGACAATTACAACAATACTAAATTAACACTTATTTTAACTTAATATAATACATCAATAAAATCTATTTAGTCTCAAATAAAAAATGAAACATGTTCAATTTGGTTTAAATAATGCAAAAACAAAGTGTTGGAGAAGAAAGTAAAAGTGCAATATGTGCCATGTAAAAAAGCTAACGTTTAAGTTCCTTGCTCAGAACATGAGAACATATGAAAGCTGGTGGTTCCTTTTAACATGAGTCTTGTCACGCCCTGGCCTTAGTTATCTTTGTTCTCTTTATTATTTTGGTTAGGTCAGGGTGTGACGAGGGTGGTTTGTGTGTTTTTGTCTCGTCTAGGGTGTTTGTACTGTCTAGGGGATTTTTGTAGAGTTATGGGGTTGTGTTCATTATAGGTGTTTATGTAAGTCTATGGTTGCCTAGATTGGTTCTCAATTAGAGGCAGGTGTTTATCGTTGTCTCTGATTGGGAACCATATTTAGGCAGCCATGTTCTTTGGGTATTTTGTGGGTCATTGTTTCCTGTGTCAGTGTTTGTGCCACATGGGACTGTTACGGTTTGTTCACGTTTATTGTTTTGTATTGGTGTTCATAGTTCAGTTTTCTATATTAAAACATGGATACCTACCACGCTATGTATTGGTCCGATCCTTGTTACCCCTCTTCAGAGGAAGAAGAGGAAGACAGCCGTGACAGAATCACCCACCAACATAGGACCAAGCAGCGTGGTAACGGGCAGCAGCGACAGCAGCAGCAGCATACACAGGACTTCTGGACATGGGAAGAAATTCTGGACGGTAAGGGACCTTGGGTTCAAGCTGGAGAGTATTGCCGCCCTCGTGAAGAGCTGGAGGCAGCTAAAGCCGAGAGGCGGTGGTATGAGGAGGCAGTACGGAAGCGAGGCTGTAAGCCTGAGAGTCAGCCCCAAAAATGTCTTGGGGGGAGGCTAAAGGGGAGTGTGGCGAAGTCAGGTAGGAGACCTGCGCCAACTTCCCGGGCTTACCGTGGAGAGCGAGAGTACGGGCAGACACAGTGTTATGCGGAAGAGCGCACGGTGTCTCCTGTACGTGTGCATAGCCCGGTGCGGTACATCCCAGCTCCTCGTATCGGCCGGGCTAGAGTGGGCATCGAGCCAGGTGCCATGAAGCCGGCTCAACGCAGCTGGTCTCCAGTGCGTCTCCTCGGGCCGGTGTACATGGCACCAGCCTTACGCATGGGTTATCCCACCTCCCCGCACTGTTAGGGCGACGGGGAGCATTCAACCAGGTAAGGTTGGGCAGGCTCGGTGCTCAAGAGCTCCAGTACGCCTTCACGGTCCGGTATATCCGGTGCCATCTCCTCGCCCCAGCCCAGTACCACCAGTGCCAACACCACGCACCAGGCTTCCTGTGCGTCTTCAGAGCCCTGTTCCTCCTCCACGCACTCGCCCTGTGGTGCGTGTCTCCAGCCCGGTACCACCAGTTCCGGCACCACGCACTAAGCCTCCTGTGCACCTCAGCAGTCCAGAGTCTGCCGTCTGCCCAGCGCCGCCTGCGCTGCCCGTCTGTCCAGCGCCATCTGAGCTGCCGCCTGCGCTGCCCGTCTGCCCAGCGCCGTCTGAGCTGCCCGTCTGCCCAGCGCCGTCTGAGCTGCCCGTCTGTCCTGAGCCTTCAGAGCCGCCCGTCTGTCCTGAGCCTTCAGAGCCATCCGTCAGTCAGGAGCCGCTAGAGCCATCCGTCAGTCAGGAGCCGCCAGAGCCGCCCGCCAGACAGGAGCCGCCAGAGCCGCCCGCCAGACAGGAGCTGACAGAGCCGTCAGTCAGCCAGGACCGGCTAGAGCCGTCAGTCAGCCAGGACCGGCCAGAGTCGTCAGTCATCCAGGACCGGCCAGAGTCGTCAGTCATCCAGGACCGGCCAGAGTCGTCAGTCATCCAGGACCGGCCAGAGTCGTCAGTCATCCAGGACCGGCCAGAGTCGTCAGTCAGCCAGGACCGGCCAGAGTCGTCAGTCAGCCAGGACCGGCCAGAGCCGTCAGTCAGCCATGACCTGCCAGAGCCGTCAGTCAGTCCGGAGCTGCCCCTCAGTCCGGAGCTGCCCCTCAGTCCGGAGCTGCCCCTCAGTCCGGAGCTGCCCCTCAGTCCAGAGGCGCCCATCAGTCCAGTGGGGTTAATTTGGAGGGTCGCCATTAAGAGGAGGCCACGGAAGCGGGAATTAACTATGGTGGGGTGGGGGCCACGTCCAGCGCCAGAGCCGCCACCGTGGACAGATGCCCACCCAGACCCTCCCCTATAGGTTCAGGTTTTGCGGCCGGAGGTTCAACAACAGTGCTTTTTCCGCGAATGCGCTTGTTAAATCACCCGCTTGGTGAAGTATGCTGTGATTCAATGATAAATTAACAGGCACCGCATCGATTATATGCAACGCAGGACAAGCTAGATAAACTAGTAATATCATCAACCATGTGTAGTTAGTTAACTAGTGATTATGTTAAGATTGATTGTTTTTTATAAGATACGTTTAATATTAGCTAGCACCTTACCTTGGCTCCTTGCTGCACTCGCATAACAGGCAGTCACCCTGCCTCGCAGTCTCCTCGTGGAGTGCAATGTAATCGGCCAAATCGGTGTCCAAAAATGCCGATCACCAATTGTTATGAAAACCTGAAATCGGCCCTAATTAATCTGCCATTTCGATTAATTGGTCGACCTCTAATACCTGCCTACGTGTGTGCGTTCACTGTGCGTCTAAAGAGTTAACCGCACAAGATAATATATCAGACACTATATACGACGGTCTAACAAGGGTGTCACACCCTGATCTGTTTCACCTGTCTTTGTTATTGTCTCTACCCCGTCCAGGTGTCGCTTGTTTTCCCCAGTGTATTTATCCCTGTGTTTCCTGTCTCTCTGTGCCAGTTCGTCTTGTATGTTCCAAGTCAACCAGTGTTTTTCCCGTACGCCTGCCTTTGCTATTCTCCTTTTTATAGTCCTCCCAGTTTTGACCCTTGCCTGTTCTGGACTCTGTAACCGCCTGCCTGACCTTTCTGCCTGCCTGCCTTGACCTCGAGCCTGTCTTCCACTCTGTACCTCCTGAACTCTGAACTGGTTTTGACCTTTTGCCTGTCCACGACCATTCTCTTGCCTACTCCTTTTTGGATTATTAAACATTTTAAACTCCAACCATCTGCCTCCTGTGTCTGCATCTGGGTCTCGCCTTGTATCATGATAGAGGGCCTTTGTTATTAATCTCACCAAGAGCTAAGATATTTCTCCTGTGGGGTATGTGACTGTGTCGGGTGGTGGTAATCTCAGTTAACCCAGAACTAAAGTCTTGCATAATTGCTCAGCTGCTCGATTAAGTTTTGGGTCTATATGTGTTATAGATGATAGAATGAGGAGCAGAACCGGACAGAGTAGCTCCACCCTCTCTCTTTGCAAGTTACGGGGCGAATGTCCGGGTGGTGGCAAAATAACTAAGTTCTGGTGAGGTGTGTTTGCTCTGCATGGCTACATGTGCCTTTTGTGAGAATCTACCTTCTCAAAGATCAATTCGGCCCTATCACCCAAGAGCTCGTCAGGTTGTGTAATGGTGAAAAAGGATGAGCAACAAGTCAGGAGCAGGATCTGCAGACTCTGGGTCTTAAACTGTGTGTGTGTGTGTGTGTGTGTGTGTGTGTGTGTGTGTGTGTGTGTGTGTGTGTGTGTGTGTGTGTGTGTGTGTGTGTGTGTGTGTGTGTGTGTGTGTGTGTGTGTGTGTGTGTGTGTGTGTGTGTGTGTTTGTGTGTGTGTGTGTGTGTGTGTGTGTGTGTGTGTGTGTGTGTAAAATAAGTTTGCTGCCCGTATGACTCATAAAGAGAAGATGATCAAATATGCCTCAGTGGAGATTCACTTAAGCTTCCTACTGTATCTGCCACAGGCCCTTGTTACCTGGGGTTGGGATTGAATACTGGGAAAATGGACTTGTCTTTAAACGGGTCAGTGAACAAAATGCAGGCCTAAAGTCATTATAGTGAGTGATTTCTGTACCATGACCTCGCTCTCACACTCTTGAGGACAATTTCGTCCTGTGTTATTTTTCCAACAACACAGACAAGAGATGTGTGTATGCGTATACGAGAGTGTGTGTTTGTCTATGCAAGCTTCCCAGAAACAGCAAGCAGCTTGTTATGTTTCCTGAAACTATATAGAGACCTGCAGAGAATCATGCATCCATAATATTTTATGAATCAGGAACTTAACTTGCAAATCCATTAAACTCCATAATGAATTACCAGTTGGTACCAGGCAGAAAGTTATTTTAACTAGAAGCCAATGTTCCTGTAGATTGTTTCTTTGGGGGAAATGTATCCCTCTCTACCAGACAGGTTAAATCACTGCTGTTGTTGTCATGAGCATTTTCTACTGTAACCTTACCCCAGCTTGTGAGCCTGGGGGACATCTGTTAGTGTAGCACCCTTAAATGAATCTGTGTGTTTAGTAAAAAGGTGTCGGTTTCAACACTCCTATGAAAGGGATACTATTCACTCAGCTCCTGCTGCAAAACCAGGGTGAATAGAACACGACTTCGCTGTTGTGATGAGAAAATCTGTTTACCCATAATCCCCTGCAGACAAAACAAACATATTTTTAGACAGCTGCCTGAAACCGTTAGATGTTCTAAGTTGTATATTTTCACCATCCATGAAAATAGGTCAGATCTTTTTTTCTGGCTTGTTAGATAAAAGTAGCATGTACTGTAGGCCTACAGAACATTAGATTTTGAGATAAATGATAGCCTATGGATAAAATGAGAGATTTGATTCTGCATACTACAGTAAATGGTATGAATCTGACGAGAAAAATAACAAAATCATCAATTAGATATGAACACCAAGTGACCATTTAGTCTCATCTGTGTGTAAGTGGTTTATGAGAACAGTGACAGTTCTCATCTGGCTCTTATGATATAATCCAGGTCTTAGTTCCAGTACATTCTTTACAGTAATATACTGTTAAACCAAAGTTACTTTGTAATTTACGTTAAAAAACAGTAAATTTTTTACAGTAACAGGTAACTGGCTGCCAGTAAGTTACCATATAAACAAGTTATGTTTTTTACAGTGTAGCTAGTTTCAGAGTAGCCTCTTTTTAATTTTACAGCTAGAATGCTAGGTAGTGTGTTGTTGCTGATGACACAGTCACCCCAGAGCCAAATAGTGATTATCAACAGTGATTCATCATACTGTCGAGAATACGGGGGATAGCCCCAACCCGGGACTCGAACCTCGGGTCCAGCGACTGTCAAGCCAACACTTTAACTTCTTTGGGACTGGGGGGCAGTATTGAGTAGCTTGGATGAATAAGGTGCCCAGAGTAAACTGCCTGCTACTCAGGCCCAGAAGCTAGAATATGCATATAATTAGTAGATTTGGATAGGAAACACTCTGAAGTTTCTAAAACTGTTTGAATGATGTCTGTGAGTATAGCATAACTCATATGGCAAGCAAAAACCCAAGAAAAAATCCAACCAGGAAGTGGGAAATCTGAGGTTTGTAGGTATTCAAGTCTTTGCCTATCCAATATACAGTGTCTATGGGGTCATATTGCACTTCCTAATGCTTCCACTAGATGTCAACAGTCTTTAGAACCTTGTTTCAGGCTTCTACTGTGAAGGGGGAGCGAATAAGAGCTGTTTGAGTCAGGGGTCTGGCAGAATGCCATGAGCTCAGTCAGGCGTGCGGCCGTGAGTTAGCTGCGTTCCTTTTCATTTCTAAAGACAAAGGAATTCTCCGGTTGAAACATTATTGAAGATTTATGATAAAAACGTCCTAAAGATTGATTCTATACATCGTTTGACATGTTTCTACGAACTGTAATATAACTTTTTGGACTTTTCGTCTGAACTAAGTGATTGCGCATTGAGCATTTGGATTACTGGGCTAAACGCGCAAACAAAAAGGAGGTATTTGGACATAAATTATGGACTTTATCGAACAAAACTAAAATTTATTGTGGAACTGGGATTCCTGGGAGTGCATTCCGATGAAGATCATCAAAGGTAACGGAATATTTATAACGCTATTTCTGAGTTTTGTGACACCTCTCCTTCTTTGGAAAATGGCTGTATGTTTTTCTGTGACTTGGCACTGACCTAACATAATCGCAAGGTGTGCTTTTGTCATAAAAGCCTTTTTGAAATCAGACACTGTGGCTGGATTAACGAGAAGTTTATCTTTAAAATGGTGTATAATACTTGTATGTTTGAGGAATTTTAATTATAATATTTCTGTTGTTTTGAATTCGGCGCCCTGCAATTTCACTGGCTGTTGTTGGGGTGGGACGCTAGAACTGTTGGTTACTTGTTTTTATAGTTCGCTATGTACCTAGTATTTATTTACAAAGTAATTACATGATATTACCAGAAATTATTATCTTATAATAACCGCATAATAATGACATCTTAGTTTCTTCAGGATTCATTGAAACAATAACTACAGTCATGGCCAAAAGTTTTGAGAATGACACAAATATTAATTTCCACAAAGTTTGCTGCTTCAGTGTCTTTAGATATTTTTGTCAGATGTTACGATGGAATAATGAAGTATAATTACAAGCATTTCATAAGTTTCAAAGGCTTTTATTGACAAGTACATGAAGTTGATGCAAAGAGTCAATATTTGCGGTGTTGATCCTTCTTTTTCAAGACCTCTGCAATCCGCCCTGGCATGCTGTCAATTAACTTCTGGGCCACATCCTGACTGATGGCAGCCCATTCTTGCATAATCAATGCTTGGAGTTTGTCAGAATTTGTGGTTTTTTGTTTGTCCACAAGCACAAGTTCTCAATGAAATTAAGGTCTGGGGAGTTTCCTGGCCATGGACCCAAAATATCAATGTTTTGTTCCCCATGGCACTTAGTTATCACTTTTGCCATATGGCAAGGTGCTCCATCATGCTGGAAAAGGCATTGTTCGTCACCAAACTGTTCCTGGATGGTTGGGAGAAGTTGCTCTCGGAGGATGTGTTGGTACCATTCTTTATTCATGGCTGTGTTCTTAGGCAAAATTGTGAATGAGCCCACTCCCTTGGCTGAGAAGCAACCCCACACATGAATGGTTTCAGGATGCTTTACTGTTGGCATGACACAGGACTGATGGTAGCGCTCACCTTGTCTTCTCCGAACAAGCTTTTTTCCAGATGCCCCAAACAATCTGAAAGGGGATTCATCAGAGAAAATGACCTTACCCCAGTCCTCAGCAGTCCAATCCCTGTACCTTTTGCAGAATATCAGTCTGTCCCTGATGTTTTTCCTGGAGAGAAGTGGCTTCTTTGCTGCCCTTCTTGACACCAGGCCACCCTCCAAAAGTCTTCGCCTCACTGTGCGTGCAGATGCACTCACACCGGTCTGCTGCCATTCCTGAGCAAGCTCTGTACTGGTGGTGCCCCGATCCCGCAGCTGAATCAACTTTAGGAGACGGTCCTGGCGCTTGCTAGACTTTCTTGGGCGCCCTGAAGCCTTCTTCACAACAATTGAACCGCTCTACTTGAAGTTCTTGATGATCCGATAAATGGTTGATTTAGGTGCAATCTTACTGGCAGCGATATCCTTGCCTGTGAAGCCCTTTTTGTGCAAAGCAATGATGATTGCACGTGTTTCCTTGCAGGTAACCATGGAGGAAGAACAATGATTCCAAGCACCACCCTCCTTTTGAAGCTTCCAGTCTGTTATTCGAACTCAATTAGCATGACAGAGTGTACTCCAGCCTTGTCCTCGTCAACACTCACACCTGTGTTAACGAGAGAATCATTGACATGTCAGCTGGTTCTTTTGTGGCAAGGCTGAAATGCAGTGGAAATGTTTTTGGGGGATTCAGTCATTTGCATGGTGGCAAAGAGGGACTTTGCAATTAATTGCAATTCATCTGATCACTCTTCATAACATTCTGGAGTATATGCAAATTTCCATCATACAAACTGAGGCAGCAGACTGTGTGAAAATTAAAATTTGTGTCATTCTCAAAACCTTTGGACATGACTGTTCTTCATACCAGGTAGTTTACAGTTGTGTTATTAAATTACTTGAAATAAGTATCAGAAAGTATCTATATATTGTGACATACTTTTCGGGTAAATACCAAACTAGCTCTAACAGGATTGTAAAATAAAGCATTACCGAACTCTGTTCATGTTAGTATTGAACCCCCATCCTCCAAACACAGAAACAAACAGTGGTAACAAGACATTCACATACCACCAGGTTGTTTTAAGCACTGGCAAGGACTAGAATAGACACCATAACTCACTAGAAACAAACATACGTAAAATATATTACTGAACAAATGTTGTTTTGTTTTTGCTATGTACTGTAGCTAGCTACGTATCTCAAATCAAACTTTATTTGTCACATTGTCACGCCCTGGCCTTAGTTATCTTTGTTTTCTTTATTATTTTAGTTAGGTCAGGGTGTGACATGGGGGATGTTTGTGTGTTTTTGTCTCGTCTAGGGTGTTTGTATTGTCTAGGGGGTGTTTGTAGAGTTCATGGGGTTGTGTTCATTGTAGGTGTTTATGTAAGTCTATGGTTGCCTAGATTGGTTCTCAATTAGAGACAGCTGTCTATCGTTGTCTCTGATTGGGAGCCATATTTAGGCAGCCATAGTCATTAGGTAGGTTGTGGGTGATTGTCTATGTGTAAGTTGCCAGTGTCTGCACTTATTTGTTTTGTATAGCTTCACGTTCGTCGGTTTGTTGTTTTGTAGTTTTGTTTAAGTGTTCTTCAGTACGTCGCTTAAATAAATAGATTATGTATTCACTTCACGCTGCGCCTTGGTCCTCTTCTCTTCCACAATACGACGATTGTGACACACATGCACCGAATCCAACCTTACCGTGAAATGCTTACTTACAGGGCACTTAACCAACAATGCAGTTGAAGAAAGAGTTGCAAGAAAATATTTACAGAATAAACTAAAGTTTAAAAAAACACAAGAAAATAACAATAACGAGGCTATATACAGGGGGTACCGGTACCGAGTCAATGTGCGGGGGTACAGCTTAGTCGAGGTAATTTGTACATGTAGGTAGGGGTAAAGTAACTATGCATAGATAATAAACAGCTAGTAGTAGCAGTGTAAAAACAAATGAGGGGGGTGTCAATGTAAATAGTCCGTGTGGCCATTTGATTAATTGTTCATCAGTCGTATGGCTTGGGGGTAGAAGCTGTTAAGGAGACTTTTGGTCCTAGACTTGGCGCTCCGGTACCGCTTGCCGTGCGGTAGCAGAGAGGACAGTCTATGAATTGGGTGATTGGAGTCTTTGACAATTTTTGGGCTTTTCTCAGACACCCTAGTATAAGTCCTGGATGGCAGGTAGCTTGGCCCCAGTGATGTACTGGGCCGTACGCACTAACCTCTATAGCGCCTTACGGTCAGATGCCGAGCAGTTGCCATACCAGGTGGTGAGGCAACCAGCCAGGATGCCCTCGATGGTGCAGCTGTAGAACTTTTTGAGGATCTGGGGACCCATCCTTTCTACGCCTATTTGTCAGAATATGTCGTCTTGCGTTTCGTGTATTGCTTTGTATTGTGTTGTCTATTGTATGTTTGTGTATGAACCCATTCATTTTAGTGATGGTCTTAATAAACTAAACTGTCTATTGTATTTTTTTGTATAGACAATTGATACATTAACACATGCCTAATGCATTTTGACATAAACACTTAGAGGACTAGTGGAAGACCACACTCCACCACCAGGTACAATCTTTGGCTCCTGTCCCTATCCTACCACCTCCACCCCCAGGTCCTATCACTGACTCCTGACCCACCACCACCATTCACCCAGGTCCTATCTCTGTCACCTATCCCTATCCTACCATCACAACCCCCAGGTCCTATCTCTGACTCCTGACCCACCACCACCCCCAGGTCCCATCTCTGACTCCTGACCCACCACCAACCCCAGGTTCTATCTCCTGTCCCTATCCTACCCCCCCCCCCCCCCCCAGTGGGATTCAGGGTGGTATGCTGATGGCTGGCTGACAGACATAACACATACTTGGCTCCTCTCCTCTGTTCTGCTCAGACTTTCTTTATGTACATTAGAAACTCCCTGGGGTCCTCTTAAAGTAAGAATGTCCAGGCTTCTCATAAAATTACTGAGATTATTTACATACTTCATTACTAGAGACGCAAAACGAATGTCTTGGATGTCATAACTGTTTAGACGTGTAAGAGGCATAGCAAATCCATTATACTCAAAACAAAGCACTACCGTTTCATACTATTACCAGATACCAGATTGTCGTCTTAGCTTGGCTTAATTGTATCTTCCTCACAGTTTGCCCGGAGGCTTAGTAGTAACTATCCATGGCCAGAACAAGTCATGTCTGTGTCAGGAGCAGCCAGCATGTAACCCTATAGGAGGGTTGAAAGGTCAATACTGTACTCAGGGTATTGCTGGTATTGCTCAAACAGCCTGTGTGCTTTCTCATTCTCAGAATTTCTTGAGGTGATGCAGGAGAGTGGGCTTGTGGTTGCCTATGGGTGTGTGCCGTCGCGCATGTAGTGGCGTGTGGGCCAGTGGAGGCTGCTGAGGGGAGAAAGGATCATAATAATGGCTGGAACAGAGCAAATGGAATCGTATCAAACATATGGAAACCATGTGTTTGATACCATTCCACTGATTCCGCTCCAGCCATTACCACGAGCCCGTCCTCCCCAATTAAGGTGCCACCATCCTCCTGTGGTGTGAGCATAGGTCGCCAGAATGGGAATGTTAAAGCAACGTTTCCTGGTAATTGGTATAGTGTAGATGCTTTGCTAAATGTTTTGAACATATATAGTATTATTAATTTAATTATGTCTTCTTGAAAACAAATGTTGACACCTTCATATCATTGCCTACATACAGCCCATTCCTCTCCACACCATAGGTACAAATAGAGAGTCACAACTAACATTACACAATCCCCATTCTGTTTCTCCAGGGGAGTGCTGTCCTCAGCTTTCACGTGCTGTGGTAAGTAGGACTGAGGTGAATCAGAGAGGAGGGGCGTGAGAATGACGACCAGTGTCTGGTTTACAGCGTAGGACTGATGTTCAGGGCTTTTGAAGTACATTAAACCAGTTATGAGTTGTGAAATCTACTAATTCCTCTTCGCTGACGTTGTTGTCAGTGTTGTCACTCACCCTCATGATAAATCTCTATTCCTTCTCCTTTTAGCAGTTAGTTTCACAATACCACAGAGCAAAGATCAAGCCGGTGGTATTGGATCTTTGCTATAAGCATTTAACTACACCCGCAATAACATCTGCGAAATATGTGTATGTTACCAATAACATTTTATTTTATTTGGCAAGGATGCTATGTGAACACAAGTACAAAATATATACACCATATTCTTAGGTGCTGCCACATTCCCATGTCATTTTCTTTTTAATATCAACTGAATACATTGCTGTAGTATTACTGATAAATAACTAAAACATTAGATGGCTTGGCATAAAGATAAAAATAGCCAAGAGTATGTTAAAGGGCCAATCAGCAGTTGAAATAATAACAAAGTGTGGTCTCCGCCACTGTTTCGGTAAAAGGACTGACCATCAATAATATAAAAATGATAGTTTTAATCATGTTTTGAGGCTTTATAGTGTTTGTTTACATTTACTTCATTTACAAACATTGGAGTAAACAAGCTTATATTTTCAGTTCTGACGGGGTACAATAGTTGAACTAAGCTCATGAGGCATTTATAAGTTATATTCTTCAAGAATCTATGGGTACATATCATTCATTTATGGATGTAGCAGCTACTGAATGCTCCTTTATGTAGGTCACTCAGAGAGCTGTTTGCACGTGGTTATTTTGCCTCACTCTGAAATGACAGTTATGATAACAAAACTATCTAATTTATCTTATGGTGTTGATGATCTTCCTTATGGATGCCTTCCTTTCTCTACTACGGCTAAAATAAGAAGGTAACCTTTACAGCTTCCTAACCTTGTTGTTCCTCACATTTCAATTGGCTCTTCACCAACACGCCCTACTTTCTTTGTGCCTTGTTCAAAGAATGGCCGAACTGCTCCTTGTAAATTGGTACATTTTTTCCCAGCTTCATTGTTAATCATGATGTCAAATATTATTATTGCCACAAATTAAACATAATGAATATTATTTTGGATTCCTATTTTGTCACTTCCTCCCAGTGCATTCCTACGTGTCGGTGGTCTTCTTGACCTGCGGGAGGTTCTATCTACACACACACACACACACACACACACACACACACACACACACACACACACACACACACACACACACACACACACACACACACACACACACACACACACACACACACACACACACACACACACACACATGCATAGTCATATGCACAAACACAACTCTTGTCCTGTTTCCTGTTTACAATGCTGTGGCTGTGTCGCTGCTGGTTATTTTGATCCACCGGAGCACGAAAGTAGACCTCTTGGACTTAACAATAGGGAGAATCTGGGACCAAGAAGAAGAGAGAGAGAGAATGTTGGCTCAAAATAAATGTGGGCCTTTTGTTCTATGAACAGAAGTCCTTACAATTATGTCACCAGAGGCTCAGTTTAGACCAGGCTCACTGTTTCAATGATGAGGAGCTAGAGATGGAATAGATCTATGACTTATTTGAGTTTTGAGCAATTTAAGAAACTGGTAATAAGCACATGTGGGCGAACTATTTATAAAAGTACATATCAATGTAATCACTTTTCATGGAGTGCTACGGGTGACCAAAAAAACATTGCTTACCTCTTAACTTAAGGGCCCTTGGACAGGGTACGAGGAATGGAAAGCGTGGCCCATAAATCAGGAAAGCGCACTCACGGGGTTCTGTCTTGTCTGTCCTGGCCCTGCTTCCATCCGCCATGACGCCTATTTATCTTATCAAATAAAATAAAATGTTATTTGTCACATACACATGGTTAGCAGATGTTAATGCGAGTGTAGCGAAATGCTTGTGCTTCTAGTTCCGACAATGCAGTAATAACCAACAAGTAATCTAACCTAACAATTCCACAACTACTACCTTATACACACAAGTGTAAAGGGATAAAGAATATGTACATAAAGATATATGAATGAGTGATGGTACGGAACGGCATAGGCAAGATGCAGTAGATGGTATAGTGTACAGTCTATACATATGAGATGAGTAATGTAGGGGATGTAAACATTATATTAAGTGGCATTGTTTAAAGTGGCTAGTGATACATTTTTACATAATTTCCATCAATTCCCATTATTAAAGTGGCTGGAGTTGAGTCAGTATGTTGGCAGCGGCCACTAAATGTTAGTGGTGGCTGTTTAACAGTCTGATGGCCTTGAGATAGAAGCTGTTTTTCAGTCTCTCGGTCCCTGCTTTGATGCACCTGTACTGACCTCGCCTTCTGGATGATAGCGGGGTGAACAGGCAGTGGCTCGGGTGGTTGTTGTCCTTGATGATCTTTATGGCCTTCCTGTGACATCGGGTGGTGTAGGTGTCCTGGAGGGCAGGTAGTTTGCCCCCGGTGATGCGTTGTGCAGACCTCACTACCCTCTGGAGAGCCTTACGGTTGTGGGCGGAGCAGTTGCCGTACCAGGCGGTGATACAGCCCGACAGGATGCTCTCGATTGTGCATCTGTAGAAGTTTGTGAGTGCTTTTGGTGACAAGCCAAATTTCTTCAGCCTCCTGAGGTTGAAGAGGCGCTGCTGCGCCTTCTTCACAACGCTGTCTGTGTGGGTGGACCAATTCAGTTTGTCCGTGATGTGTACACCGAGGAACTTAAAACTTTCCACCTTCTCCACTACTGTCCCGTCGATGTGGATAGGGGGGTGCTCCCTCTGCTGTTTCCTGAAGTCCACAATCATCTCCTTTGTTTTATTGACGTTGAGTGTGAGATTATTTTCCTGACACCACACTCCGAGGGCCCTCACCTCCTCCCTGTAGGCCGTCTCGTCGTTGTTGGTAATCAAGCCTACCACTGTAGTGTCGTCCGCAAACTTGATGATTGAGTTGGAGGCGTGCATGGCCACGCAGTCGTGGGTGAACAGGGAGTACAGGAGAGGGCTCAGAACGCACCCTTGTGGGGCCCCAGTGTTGAGGATCAGCGGGGTGGAGATGTTGTTACCTACCCTCAACACCTGGGGGCGGCCCGTCAGGAAGTCCAGGACCCAGTTGCACAGGGCGGGGTTGAGACCCAGGGTCTCGAGCTTGATGACGAGTTTGGAGGGTACTATGGTGTTAAATGCTGAGCTGTAGTCGATGAACAGCATTCTCACATAGGTATTCCTCTTGTCCAGATGGGTTAGGGCAGTGTGCAGTGTGGTTGTGATTGCGTCGTCTGTGGACTTATTGGGTGGATAAGCAAATTGGGGTGGGTCTAGGGTGTCAGGTAGGGTGGAGGTGATATGGTCCTTGACTAGTCTCTCAAAGCACTTCATGATGACGGAAGTCAGTGCTATGGGGCGGTAGTCGTTTAGCTCAGTTACCTTAGCTTTCTTGGGAACAGGAACAATGGTGGCCCTCTTGAAACATGTGGGAACAGCAGACTGGGATAAGGATTGATTGAATATGTCCTTAAACACACCAGCCAGCTGGTCTGCGCATGCTCTGAGGACGCGGCTGGGAATGCCGTCTGGGCCTGCAGCCTTGTCAGTGGCGCTGTATTGTCCTCAAAGCGAGCAAAAAAGTTATTTAGTCTGTCTGGGAGCAAGACATCCTGGTCCGCGACGGGGCTGGTTTTCTTTTTGTAATCCGTGATTGACTGTAGACCCTGCCACATACCTCTTGTGTCTTTAAAGCTGTTGAATTGCGACTCTACTTTGTCTCTATACTGGGACTTAGCTTGTTTGATTGCCTTGCGGAGGGAATAGCTACACTGTTTGTATTCGGTCATGTTTCCGGTCACCTTGCCCTGGTTAAAAGCAGTGGTTCGCGCTTTCAGTTTCACGCGAATGCTGCCATCAATCCACGGTTTCTGGTTTGGGAATGTTTTAATCGTTGCTGTGGGTACGACATCGTCAATGCACTTTCTAATGAACTCGCTCACCGAATCAGCGTATTCGTCAATGGTGTTGTTGGACGCAATGCGGAACATATCCCAATCCACGTGATCGAAGCAGTCTTGAAGCGTGGAATCAGATTGGTCGGACCAGCGTTGAACAGATCTGTGCGCGGGAGCTTGCTGTTTTAGTTTCTGTTTGTAGGCTGGAAGCAACAAAATGGAGTCGTGGTCAGCTTTTCTGAAAGGAGGGCGGGGGAGGGCCTTATATGCGTCGCGGAAGTTAGTAGAACAATGATCCAAGGTTTTACCAGCCCTGGTAGCACAATCGATATGCTGATAGAATTTAGGGAGTTTTGTTTTCAGATTAGCCTTGTTAAAATCCCCAGCTACGATGAATGCAGCCTCAGGGTGTGTGGTTTCCAGTTTACAAAGAGTCAGATAAAGTTCGTTCAGGGCCATCGATGTGTCTGCTTGGGGGGGGGATATATACGGCTGTGATTATAATCGAAGAGAATTCCCTTGGTAGATAATGCGGTCGACATTTGATTGTGAGGAATTCTAAATCTGGTGAACAGAATGACTTGAGTTCCTGTATGTTGTTATGATCACACCACATCTCGTTGATCATAAGGCATACACCCCCGCCCCTCTTCTTACCAGAAAGATGTTTGTTTCTGTCGGCGCGATGCGTGAAGAAACCAGCTGGCTGCACCGACTCTGTTAGCGTCTCTTGAGTGAGCCATGTTTCCGTGAAGCAAAGAACGTTACAATCCCTGATGTCTCTCTGGAATGTTACCCTTGCTCGGATTTCATCAACCTTATTGTCAAGAGACTGGACATTGGCGAGTAGTATGCTAAGGAGTGTAGCGCGATGTGCCCGTCTCCGAAGCCTGACCAGGAGACCGCTTCGTTTGCCCCTTTTTCGGCGTCGTTGTTTAGGGTCACCGGCTGGGATCAGATCCATTGTATTGGGTGGAAGGCAAAACACAGGATCCTCATCGGGAGAGTCATATTCCTGGTTGTAACGATGGTGAGTTGACGATGCTCTTATATTCAGTAGTTCCTCCCGACTGTATGTAATGAAACCTAAGATTACCTGGGGTACCAATGTAAGGAATAACACATAAAAAAACTAAATACTGCATAGTTCCCTAGGAACGCGAAGCGAGGCGGCCATCTCGGTCGACGCCGGAAGATGATTACACACTTTGTGCACGTGCAGACCTTGTCTCAGTTACACACACACACACACACACACACACACACACACACACACACACACACACACACACACACACACACACACACACACACACACACACACACACACACACACACACACACACACACACACACTTGCTCAGACACACACACAAAAATCTATTAAAATAAAATTGTATTTGTCACATGTGCCGTGTCATGACTGTCCTGTGAGGATCCAAATAGGTCAGATCAGCTTTGCAATAAATAACTTCAATCAGACCCCCACTCAACTGCAGAGGGGGGAGGAGGGAACTGGTGGGGGTTAATACCTCACACCCTGTTGTAAATCAAGGAGAGAATATTCAGATTTCCCTCTCCAAATTCATCAGAGGAATGTGCCTTTTTTTCACAGACTTTTCCCACCAAAACGCTAACACGTTCTAAAGAAATTGTTTCTATAACTGTGCACAGTAAGTAGTCACCGCCCCCTTGAATGAGGTCAGAGAGCGTGTCAGCCTAACGGAACCGCCTCTTTTGAATGAACTGTATAAAATGATGGGTTAAGAATTAACATATCAGACCAGAGAGACGTAGAGCTGCAGCTTACGTTTAAAGTTGTTTGAACTCTGAATCTCAACACGAGGTAGAGACGATAAAGTCACCTCCTGGACAATCACTGGTATGGCTGATTAGCTGTCCTAAGTAAAGTATCTAGAAAAGCTAATTGAAGTGGGACCATTCTACTACTCTTTTCAAACCATCATAGTACGATACTCTCATCACTCCACTGGGAACCATCGACATGGCTGGCTAGCCTATCTTCAAAGAAGCATATTCCAGAGCGAATGGAAGGAGAATAAACTTGTAGTTCTGTTCAGAACTACACTACAAGTCACCGGATACCGGACGACTGCAGAGGAGAACAATAGTAGGAGACCTTTCGGAACCGTTTTGGACAATCAGAGCCTTACAAGCATGCCGCAAAAAGGCTCAACCCCCTTTCCAAGGTGGCCCAGTTAGGAGAGATACACGGCGAACCAGGGAATTTTTACTTAAATACATTCATGATTTATTACTCCAAGCAGGCGGCGGTTCGTGTGCAAAGTATAAGTGAGAGTAGTTTCTAAATGTACCAACGTTAATGTAACGGATGTGAAATGGCTAGCTAGTTAGCAGTGGTGCGCGCTAATAGCGTTTCAATCGGTTATGTCACTCGCTTTGAGACCTTGAAGTAGTAGTGGTTCCCCTTGCTCTGCAAGGGCCGTGGCCTTTGTGGAGCGATGGGTAACTATGCTTTGTGGGCGACCGTTGTTGATGTGTGCAGAGGGTCCCTGGTTCGCGCCCGTGTCGGGGTGAGGGGACGGTCTAAAGTTGTACCGTTACATTGATGCTCTTGACCCGGATCACTGGTTGCTGCGGGAAAGGGGGTGAGTGTAACGGATGTGAAATGGCTAGCTAGTTAGCAGTGGTGTGCGCTAATAGCGTTTCAATCGGTTATGTCACTCGCTTTGAGACCTTGAAGTAGTAGTGGTTCCCCTTGCTCTGCAAGGGCCGCGGCTTTTGTGGAGCGATGGGTAACGACGCTTCGTGGGTGACTGTTGTTGATGTGGTGCAGAAGGTCCCTGATTCGCGCCCGTGTCGGGGCGATGGGACAGACGTAAAGTTAAACTGTTACATTAAGTGTCTCTGTCCCTCTCTCTTTCTCGCCCTCTCCATGTCTTTTGTAACAAGCAGCCATATTGTTGTCAGTACGCCAGGGACCTGTTTCTAATGTATTAAGTGTTTATATTTATCCTGTGTTACCATTTAGTTAGCTAGTATATAAATAATTAAACCAATTTGTGTAGTAATGAGTCATAACTAAGGCTCAGGTTTTTGCAGATGCAAGGAGTCACAACTGTTCAGAATGATGTTATGAGGTTATGATTAATAAGTTGACTATTTATAGATGTAATGAGTAAAGACATTTAGAGTTTAATTTGGGAGATGGCAACTCTTTAAAGAACCGCTCTTGTGGTGCCCCAATTCCTAATGAGTTAATTGTTACATAATTCATTTAATCGGGTAACAATTAAACATATTTAGGTTGATTAGATAAATAACAGTTTTCAGATTAATGTAAAAGTCAAGTCACGACAGACAAATACAACAGGTGAAGTCTTTACTGTGAAATGCTTACTTACGAGACCTTTCCAAACAATGCAGAGTAGCCAGCTATCTAAACTTGTGGTAATCATGGCCGAATACCGAGCGGACATGCAGGGCACGTTTCCAGGGGCCCTGACCTCCAAGGGGCCCTGACCTCCAAGGGGCCCCATTGGTTTTGATACTCATTCTCACTCAGATACAGTATCATTAACATGGCATAAGTCATGGCAAAATGTGTAGAATTGCACAAAATTAGCTTTAAAACTGCAAAAATGTCTCCCTGCCCCATGGCAAAATTAATAGAATTGTACGAAATGTGTTATAAAATTGCACAATTTCCTTTTTCAGGATCTGGGGGACCATGCCTATAGAGAGGCAAGAGGAACTGCCCCTCCCTACTTTCAGGCTGTGCTCAAACCCTACACCCCAACTCCGTTCTGCCACCGCTGGTCTTTTGGACCTCCCTCCCCTACGGCAGGGCAGCTCCCGCTCAGCCCAGTCCAAGCTCTTCTCTGTCCTGGCACCCCAATGGTGGAACCAGCTTCCCCATGAAGCTAGGGCAGCAGCAGAGTCCCTGCCCATCTCCGAAAACACATCCTCTTCAAAGATTATCTTAAATAATCCCGCAGTAGTGTATGGCTACACAGTCGTGGGTGAACAGGGAGAACAAAAGGGGACTAAGCCCGCACCCCGAGGGGCCCCCTTGTTGAGGGTCAGCATGGCGGATGTGTTGTTACTTACCCTCACCAACTGGGGGCGGCACATCAGAAAATCCAGGATCCAGTTGCAGAAGGAGGTGTTTACTCCCAGGGTCCCGAGCTTGGTGATGAGCTTGGAGGGGACTATGGTGTTGAAAGCTGAGCTGTAGTCAATGAACAGCATTCACACATAGGTGTTCCTCTTGTTCACGTGGGAGAGAGCAGTATGGAGTTATCTGTGGATATTTTGGGGCGGTATGCGAATTGTAGTGGGTCCAGGGTGTCTGGGATGATGGTGATGATAGGTGCCATGACCAGCCTTTCAAAACATTTCACGGTTACAGATATGAGTGCTACGGGACGATAGATGATTAGGCAGGTTATCTTTGAGTTTTTAGGAACAGGAACAATGGTGGTCTGCTTGAAACATGTTGGGATTACAGACAGGGACAAGGAGATGCCTGTGGGTCTATGGTAGCATGCAAGCACACACACACACACACACACACACACACACACACACACACACACACACACACACACACACACACACACACACACACACACACACACACACACACACACACACACACACACACACACACACACACACACACACACACACACACACACACACACACACACACACACCAGAAGAGGAAGGGGAGGACCATCCTCCTCAGTGAATTTCATAAAAATAGTAAAACATTAAAAGTGTAATACTTTTTCGATTAAACTATACAAAATATAGTCAGGCCACCAAATAATTGATTAAAACACACTGTTTTGCAATGAAGGTCTACAGTAGTCTCAGCAGCACTATGTAGGGTAGCACCATGGTGTAGCCAGAGGACAGCTAGCTTCTGTTCTCCTCTGGGTACATTGACTTCAATACAAAACCTAGGAGGCCCCCTTCCATAGACTTACACAGTAATTATGACAACTTCCAGAGGACGTCCTCAAACCTATCAGAGCTCTTGCAGCATGAACTGACATATTGTCCACGCAATCAAAGGATTGGAGAATTTATCTAGTACTGAAAGCATAAGCAACAGCTAGCTAACACTGCAGTGCATCAAAGGTGGTGAGTAATTGACTCAGAGAGAGAAAGACAATAGTTGAACAGTTTTGAACAAATTAATTTCTTCCAAAATTAAGGAGAAGCAAGAGAGAGAGAAAGAGCGAGAGAGAGAGAGAGATTTCGTAGTCATTTTTTTTCTCACTTACTTAGCTAGCATCGAATGCAGCTATCTAGTTTAGCCTACTCAAGCATCCAGCTCAAACAGAGAGGGATACTATGTTAGCTAGCTGGCTATGGCTATCCAACACTGGAACTCTTCCAGGTCAAGGTAAGCTTAAGTGTGCCCCTGGCTATCCGTAAAAGTACCGTCTGGTTTGCTACCGTCTGGTTTGCTTACAGTTAAGCACTTTTTCAAAACTCCAGCATCTTTACAAGGTCACTTTTTCAAAACTCTTCACACAGTTCTCCTAACCAACTTTCAGCTTGGCACAGCAGTTAATTTCACATCCAAAATGCACTAAAACTACCAAAACACTTCATACATGTCTCAAATCAACGTACGTACTTTGGTGCGAAAAGATCAAATCAGAACAACAGCAAAGGACCTTGTAAAGATGCTGGAGGAAACAGGTACAAAATAGTCTATATCCACAGTAAAACAAGTCCTATATCGACATAACCTGAAAGGCCGCTCAGCAAGGAAGAAGCCACTGCTCCAAAACCGCCATAACATAGCCAGACTACGGTTTGCAACTGCACATGGGTACAAAGATCGTACTTTTTGGAGAAATGTCCTCTGGTCTGCGGAAACAAAAATATAACTATTTGGAAATAATGACCATCGTTATGTTTGGTGGAAAAAGGGGAAGGCTTGCAAGCCGAAGAACACCATCCCAACCGTGAAGCACGGGGGTGGCAGCATCATGTTGTGGGGGTGCACTTCAAAAAATAGATGGCATCATGAGGCAGGACAATTATGTGGATATATTGAAGCAACATCTCAAGACATCAGTCAGGAAGTTAAAGCTTGGTCGCAAATGGGTCTTCCAAATGGAAAATGACCCAAAGCATACTTCTAAAGTTGTGGCAAAATGGCTTAAGGACAACAAAGTCAAGGTATTGGAGTGGCCATCACAAAGCCCTGACCTCAACCCTATAGAACATTTGTGAACTGAAACTGCGTGTGCGAGCAAGGAGGCCTACAAACCTGACTCAGTTACACCAGCTCTGTCAGGAGGAATGGGACAAAATTCACACAACTTATTGTGGGAAGCTTGTGGAAGACTACCCAAAACGTTTGACCCAAGTCAATTAAACAATTTAAAGGCAATGCTACCAAATACTAATTGAGTGTATGTAAACTTCTGACCCACTGGGAATGTGATGAAAGAAATAAAAGCTGAAATAAATAATTCTCTAGACTATTATTCTGACATTTCACATTCTTAAAATAAAGTGGTGATCCTAACTGACCTAAGACAGGACATTTTTACTAGGATTAAATGTCAGGAATTGTGAAAAACTGAGTTTAAATGTATTTGGCTGAGGTGTATGTAAACTTCCGACTTCAAATGTATAAAACACAGGGACATAATGTTTTTGCCCGCAGTGGGCCTTTAATGTTTGGTAGCATGCTCAGGCGTGTGTTACCCAGAGAGTATACACTCGCTGATTCTTATTTCAACAGTACAGTAAAGTGCATTGAGGGACACAGTCAGCGCTGAAGACTGTCTCTCAGAATCTTTTCAATGACGGGACATCTTTATTTGGAATCCATGCATCCTCGACAGTGTAATGGCTTCCCCCATGCTCGGTGCAGGGTGCACCACGTCCACCTTAACCTTGTTACAACACTTGGTCAAACATCAACCATCTCGGCAGACCTGAGCTGTGCTCCCGGCCGAGTGGAATTCTAAGTCTAGCTTGTTGCTGTTGTTTTTCATCAGGTTAATGCATATGAAGTCCCAGCTCACCATTTTTTATCTCTCTTTTTCATTCTCTCTCTTTTACCCTTTACTCTCGCTTCCTCTTTCTCTCGCTCCCACGCAGGCACTCCACATGAAGCCCTCATTGGGAAGAGAGAACTAGAGGGATGGGACAGAGTAAGGAGAAGGAGGAGTATGGTATACAGGCCCTGGGTGAGTATAGAAGAATACCACAGAGGTATTTCAAAATGCTGGTTTTGAAATGCTGAGAAAGTGGTGGATTAAGGTCAGGAAGCTCTAGCCAGAGCCAGCTTGAGTTTGTCTACTTGTTCTATTTCTGGACTGATGAAGTAGGGCCCCCCCAGATAGCTGGTGTTAGCAGTTTGAGACCTTTATTATGATAACATAATGGGTGGGACTTTTATTTTGAAGCGGTATTCTGGCTCTTGGGAGAAGAGCAAAGGTTAATGGCTAATGCTTGAGTCTTGAGTTGAGAGTGGAAGAAGGAGCCACGCTCTTGCCTTACTTTATTATTTTGTCCCCTTTTAAGTTGTGTAGCACTCTGATAATAAACATTGAGTCTAACACTGAAGTCGCAGCGTTCCTGGTTTACATTATTATCATCAGCCTTACAGTAGTAAGCATGCCAAGCTCACAGATTCAGTGTTGCGCTGCACTGTGCACCCCTATACTGCGAAAGTCCATTTGATATCATTCATAAAGACATGTTGTCTTTTGTTTTTAGCGCCAGAACTACTCAGATAGAATTACATGACATTTGTATTACCTTGCTTCACTTATTTCCTGATTTGAACCAGATTTAACGTAACTCTATAGTGTCATATGCAGTACATAGAGTATTCGAACTGAGAATATACCATTCAGATGACTTGCTGTCAATAGATATGAACCAAGGCCTCTTACCTACTCTCTTTTCTCCTCTCTCTCCTGTTTTTATATCTCCCTTTCACACATCTTATGTAAGTATCTGAATGAACAAACTTCTGTGCCAATATCAAGTGGACCTACAGTATCTAGGTGGGTGTTCTCACTGTAGCCTAGCATTCTAAGAAGCTGCATGCGGGTACTCTGAGACATTGCCATAGTGATGAGCCATGGTGATAGCATTAGCAGAGCGTGGGAGAGCTGAGCCGCCCGGAGCGAGTGTTGTTTACCTGACCAGAGGGCAAGACAGGGTGTTGTCAACAACAGTATATGGTTTTGCTTCTCTCTCTCTCTCTCTCTCTCTCTCTCTCTCTCTCTCTCTCTCTCTCTCTCTCTCTCTCTCTCTCTCTCTCTCTCTCTCTCTCTCTCTCTCTCTCTCTCTCTCTCTCTCTCTCTCTCTCTCTCTCTCTCTCTCTCTCTCTCTCTCTCTCTCTCTCTCTCTCTCTCTCTCTCTCGCTCTCTCTCTCGCTCTCTCTCTCTCTTTCCCTCCACAGGTATTGCAGGGATGTCAAGGACAGTGAAGAGGCAGATATCAGAGGCATTCCTAGCATGCTGACTTCATGAGGTCTACTGTAGCTACGGGTTAGTCAGTGCAGCAGCACGGCACGTGGACCGATGACAGACGGGAGGGGAGAGCCAGGGACTCAAAGGATTCAACCTTCAACCCTTCAACCCCAGCCAGACACTCACCCTGGCCAGGCACCAGAGAATCTCAATCTCTATCTCTTTCTCTTCTCTTTCTCTGTTTTACTCAGGGCCTCTCTGCCCACAAAAATAGTATATTAACATTTAACAGCAGTCTCAATTTATCTTTGGCTGTTGTTTCCCCACTAACACATTTGAACATGACCCATTTATTCAGAAGTGTGAGTAAAGCTGGAGTGAGGACATTGTTTGACACTATTCTGATTCAATTTCAGAATGCCACCACCTGTCTCTACATTTCTCAGGAGTGAAGTGTAATATTGTAAACATTTCCCATGGGGAGAGGCTATACGGACAAGCCTGGTGCCCAATATTGATTACGTATGTCGCACAGCGAGAGTTGCGTGGGTACGAATGGATTAGGTTCAGTCAGTGGTCCTAATGAGCCCTCCCCAGCTATATAGTTTGTGGCTAGAAACTTGTGGCTAGAAACTTCAACGAGAATTTGAAACTTGTCTGCCGAAGTTGGGACTTGAGAGTAAAGAATCATTCAGTAATTGTGTGAAAATTACCCTGGCTTGATATTAGCTACACTGTCTAGCTACTTCCTTCTTCTTTTTGCAGGATAGCAGTGCTTGGCAACGCGGCATGTGGGAGCAAAGGACACACTGTGCCCACGTTGTTGTGTTGCTTGCAGCGCAACCTTTCCCCATTGAGCAGTAGACTGTATCACGGTGACATCTTGATGGTTACTACCAATATTACAAGATACTTCTTGTGTAGGCTGCTATCCTATTTGAAATATAATCAATTGGGATGGAACAAATTGGGGCGTAAGCTACTGCCAGGGACATGTGATAACAGCTGCTTGGTGAAGCAACTCCTGCCAAGTGGGAAGCAACAGTGGCAAGCACCTCGATACAACAACATTGCACTGGTAATTCACACCTGCTTGTCGTTACGTTAGATAATTGGTATTTCACGGTGACATCTAGATAGTGACCAATACTACAAGTTATTTCTCCCCCACCCATCGAAATAAACATCACTTTCTTTTAAACGTTTTAACTAAAGCCATGCTGCTGTTGTTGCCAGCTAGCCAGGATAAACTAGCTAACTGGGAAGGGCTCATCAGGATGACTGTCTGAACTGACTTAACCTAATCCGTTCGTCTCCCCTGGACTCTCAGCTGCACGGCATACTGTACGTCATCAATTTGGGCACCAGGCAATACTGTATAGCCTCTCCATTTCCCACGCCTATCAGGCGTCACTCTGTGTGTGATAGTATGTGTGGGTTAATGAGAGTATTCTGTTGAGACGTGTTGATGTCTGTCTTGATAACATGTTCCACCTGTAATTCAGCATTGCAATAATGTAATATACTCATTTGCATGGGAACACCTTGTTAATCTCAGCAGGAGGGCGTGGAAACACCCAGTTGCACGCATACACACACACACACACACACACACTGTGTACAAGGGAAAACCAGTTGCTTGGAAGGCCTCCAGCAGACAGCATCTCCAATGTTGAGGAACAGTGTGTGTCAGTGTTTCTCCACCTGATGGATAGGGCTGCATGCTCAGATGACAGGCTCGGGATGCTCACTACAGATGTAGGATCTCAATTGAATCACCCTGTTGCAGAACTTTCCTGCAATGCAGGACATTTAAAACTTGTAGTGCATTTAAGGTTTAAAGGCTTCTGGAGTTTGTCATTTGCACCTTGAAATTTCAGACCTGACGAAAAATGTATGAACCCATACAAAAATGTCAGTTAATTATGATCCACATGATAATTAAAAATGTATTTTTCTACAGGATTATTTACCTGCTGTAGAAAACTGTCTGAAATTAAAATCCGACATTGTCACGACTTCCGCCGAAGTTCGGGCGGCGTTCGGCGGTCGACGTCCCCGGCCTTCTAGCCATCGCCGATCCACCTTTCATTTTCCATTTGTTTTGTCTTGTTTTCCCACACACCTGGTTTACATTCCCTCATTACGTGACGTGTATATAACCCTCTGTTCCTCCCATGTCTGTGTGTGGAATTGTTTGTTGTAACGTGTATGTCCATTATTAGACTGGTTTGTTACGGGTTATTTCAACCCATATTTTGTTGTTCTGGGTGCTGTCGGTTTTGCCTCATTAAACTGCTCTGGTTATTACCCAGTTCTGCTCTCCTGCGCCTGACTTCCCTGCAGCCAGTTACGCACCTCTTACAGACATCTATTTATCTGTATGCAGCAGTCGTGAAAAAAGTTCCCAATTGTCATATTTGAGTAAAAGTAAAGATGCCTTAGTTGGAAATGACTCAAGCAAAAGTGAATGTCACTGAGTAAAGTACTACTTGAGTAAAAGTATAAAAGTACCTGGTTTTAAATACACTGAGTGTACAATTAGGAACATCTGCTTTTTCCATGACATTGACTGACCAGATAAATCCAGATGAAAGCTATGATCACTTATCGATGTCACCTGTTAAATCCACTTCAATCAGTGTACATGACTGGGAGGAGACAGGTTAAAGAAGGACTGTTAAGCATTGAGACAATTGAGACATGGATTGTGTATGTGTGCCATTGAGGCTGAATGGGCAAGACAAAATATTTAATTAAGTGCCTTTGAACGGGGTATGGTAGTAGGTGCCAGGCGCACCGGTTTGAGTGTGTCAAGAACTGCAACGCTGCTGGGGTTTTCCACGCTCAACAGTTTCCTGTGTGTATCAAGAATGGTCCACCACCCAAAGGACATCCAGCTAATTTGACACAACTGTGGGAAGCATTGGAGTCAACATGGGCCAGCATCCCTGTGGAACGCTTTCGACACCTTGTAGTCCATGCCCCAATGCATTGCGGCTGTTCTGAGGGCAAAAGGGGGTGCATCTCAATATTAGGAAGGTGTTGCTAATGTTTTGTACACTCAGTGTATAGTTATATATAAAAAGTAATAGTAAATGCTGAAATATATTTAAGTATCAGAAGTAAAAGTAGGTGCTATAAATAATTTTTAAATCCTTATATTAAGCAAACAACATGGCTAGATGGATAGCTATGGGCACACTCCAACACTTTACAAATGAAGCATTTGTGTTTTGTGAGTCTGCCAGAAAAAAAGGCAGTAGGGATGACCACATGTTATCTTGATAAGTGTGTGAATTAGACCATTTTCCTGTCCTGCGAAGCATTCGAAATGTAGCAAGTAATTTTGGGTGTCAAGGAAAATGTATGGGAGTAGAAAATACATATTTTATTTAGGAATGTAGTTGAGTAAAAGTATGTTTTCAAAAAATACAGTATAAATAGTAAAGTAAAAGTAAAGTATAGATACTTTTACTTTGTTACTTTTCGCCACTGCTACGCAGACGCACTAACACAATAGGCTAAACATGCTGGTTAACAGTACAGTGAGGAAAAACTGTCAATAAGATGTAAATACTGGAAATTCTCTGCAATGTGAAATACATTCCAGTTCCTAGTATACATGCATGCTTGTGTGTGTGCTCAAGCATGCGTGTGTGTTTGTTTGTTTGCACAGATCAGTCCGCCTGGTCCCCAGTCCGCCTGGCCTTGCTGCTATTCCAGTTTCAACTGTTCTGCCTGTGGTTACGGAACCCCTACCTGTCCCAGACCTGCTGTTTTCAACTCTTAATGATCGGCTATGAAAAGCCAACTGAGATTTATTCCTGATTATTATTTGACCATGCTTGTCATTTATGAACATTTTGAAAATCTTGGCTCTCTCTAATTTTCTCCTTCTCTCTTTCTTTCTCTCGGAGGACCTGAGCCCTAGGACCATACGTCGGGACTACCGGCCGTGGTGACTCCTTGCTGTACCCAGTCCGCCTGGCCTTGCTGCTATTCCAGTTTCAACTGTTCTGCCTGCGGTTATGGAACCCCTACCTGTCCCAGACCTGCTGTTTTCAACTCTTAATGATCGGCTATGAAAAGCCAACTGAGATTTATTCCTGATTATTATTTGACCATGCTTGTCATTTATGGAAATTTTGAAAATCTTGGCTCTCTCTAATTTTCTCCTTCTCTCTTTCTTTCTCTCGGAGGACCTGGGCCCTAGGACCATGCGTCGGGACTGCCGCCCGTGGTGACTCCTTGCTGTCCCCAGTCCGCCTGGCCTTGCTGCTATTCCAGTTTCAGCTGTTCTGCCTGCGGTTATGGAACCGCCACCTGTCCCAGACCTGTTGTTTTTCAACTCTTGATGATCGGCTATGAAAAGCCAACTGAAAATTATTCATGATTATTATTTGACCATGCTTGTCACTTATGAACATTTTTGAACATCTTGGCATAGTTCTGTTATAATCTCCACCCGGCACAGCCAGAAGAGGACTGGCCACCCCTCATAGCCTGGTTCCTCTCTAGGTTTCTTCCTAGGTTTTGGCCTTTCTAGGGAGTTTTTCCTAGCCACCGTGCTTCTACACCTGCATTACTAGCTGTTTGGGGTTTTAGGCTGGGTGTCTGTACAGCACTTCGAGATATTAGCTGATGTACGAAGGGCTATATAAAATAAAATTGATTGATTGAATTGATAAATCAGATGTTTGTATTGTGATGGCTGGGGGTCAAGGCTCACCAGTGAATTGAAACAAAGGAAACAGGAAGGAAATGATGGCGGGTTGCACTCTACAACTGCCACTCTCCCTTTGTCATCACCATTTATGGAAACTTACACACACTGCTTCTATTTATTTCTCTCTTTTTCTCTCTCTCTCACCTTTCTCCTCTCCCTCTTTTGTTTTGCTGTTTTGGTCCCCAAATTGAGAGCTGTCAGTGGTCACTAGCTGGCACAGCCACAAAGTCATCAAATCTGATTTTAACCCTAACCGTAAACAACAAAAAAACATGGATTTTACTATATAGACAATTTAGAATTTGCAGCTGGCCCATCTAGTGGAAATCGTTCAATTCTGCCTCCAGGGCAAGATTCATGACAATCAACCTGCTTCCAAAACAGTGACCTCAGCCTCATGCTGAGTACCTTAGGGACTAGTATGAGAGAAAGGGAGTGAGTACCTTAGGGACCAGTGTGAGAGAGAGGGAAAGCTGAGACGAACCCAAATATTGCAGGCTGATAACTGCTGGGGCAGGAAACCACTGGTTAAACCACCGTGCTTCTACACCTGCATTGCTTGCTGTTTGGGGTTTTAGGCTGGGTTTCTGTACAGCACTTCGAGATATTAGCTGATGTACGAAGGGCTATATAAAATAAACTTGATTTGGTTAACACAAAAAAACTACATTGGAATTCCGCACAGAGGTCAAAGCTCATAGCAACAATAACAAGAGTTCTGTTGACCCGTATGTTTGGGGTCAGCTCTCTCAAGACTTGCATTCTGTCACATCCTGACCTTAGAGATCCTTTTAATTCTCTATTTGGTTAGGTCAGGGTGTGACTAGGGTTGGCAATCTATGTGTTCTATTTCTTTGTTGGCCTGGTATGGTTCCCAATCAGAGGCAGCTGTCTATCGTTGTCTCTGATTGGGGATCATATTTAGGCAGCCTTTTCCCACCTGTGGTTTGTGGGATCTTGTTTTTGTGTAGCTGCCTGTGAGCAGCACAGAACGTCACGTTTCGTTTCCTTCTGTATTGTTTTTGGTGAGTTTCATATTTATTAAACATGTGGAACTCTAAGTACTCTGCGCCTTGGTCCATTCATTCAGACGAGCGTGACAGAAGATCCCACCACAACTGGACCAAGCAGCGTGCCTGGGAGGAGATGGCATCCTGGTCTTTGGAGGAGGTCGAGGAGAGAATATCCTGGACTTGGGAGGAAGTCTTGGCAAGACACGAAAGCCTGCCGGGGAAGCAGGCGGAAGCAGCGAAGGAGCAACAACGACGACACCGGGGGGGCACACGAGGTGGTCGGCGGAGACAAGGTGTGAACCAGACACAACCTGGGAGGAGGTAGAGGTGGTCGGTCGACCCAGGGAGAGTGCCAGAGCCCGCCTGGGAGTCAATGGAACAGTGCGAGGAGCGATACCGGAGAATGGAGTTGGCGAGGAGTATGCGGCAACGCAGGCGTTTGAAGGAGCGTGTCACCAGTCCAGTGCAATCTGTGCCGGTCCCACACATCAGGCCTCCATTGCGCCTACCCAGTCCGGTACTTCCTGTGTCTCCTCGTACTCGCCCTGAAGTACGTGTCCCCAGTCCGATACGTCCTGTGCCTACTCCCCGCACTCACCCTGAAGTGTGTGTCACCAGTCCGGTGCCACCTGTACCAGCCCCACGCATCAGGCCTCTAGTGCGCCTCCCCAGTCCAGTACGTCCTGTGCCTGCTCCTCGCACTCCCCCTGAAGTGCGTGTCACCAGTCCGGTACCACCAGTGCCGGCCCCACGCACCAGGCTTCCTGCGACGATCCCTAGTCCGGAGCCTCCGGCGACGATCCACGATCCGGAGCTTCCGGCGACGATCTATGGTTTTGTGTAGCTGCCTGTGAGCAGCCCAGAACGTCACGTTTCGTTTTCTTCTGTATTGTTTTTGGTGAGTTTCATATTTATTAAACATGTGGAACTCTAAGTACGCTGTGCCTTGGTCCATTCAGACGAGCGTGACAAATTCATTCATCCATCCATTTATGCATTTCATGAAAGTGAAGGGAAAACAAACTATTCTTATCAGAACAGTGGATCTGTGGTTTTCTCTCTCAATTTCGTCTCCTTTTGATTCCGATGTAAATTGTGAATTATTGCTAGAATCCTTAGTTGCTACATAGATTTTTTGACTTATAAATTAATTATATATACCCATTGATTTTTGAAGAATATAACTTATATATGCCTCATGAGCTTAGTTCAACTGTTGTACCCAATGTAAAGAAACAATGTACAGCCTCAAAACATGGTTAAAATAATAATTTTGATATAATGGATGGTCATTCCTTGCATCCATAGCTCTGTCTATGAATTTGAGTGGTTACATTTCTCCAGGTCCATCCCTCAGCTTTTTACCAAAACAGAGGAGGCGGGGTGGCCGCTTTGTTATTGTTTCAACTAAGGATTCTAGCTTTAAGTGGTGTCAATTCAATTCCTCTGCGAATGCTAACAAAAAAACTAAGTTTGGCAAATATCTGTCATTGTTATTGCCATAACTCTCCTTGAGAATAAACAAAGCCGCGGGAAGTAGTTTGTGGGTGGGGGTGCTGCGATTTTTAGACGTCCATATTGGTCCGCTAATACAGGACTAGTAAAGGCCCAGCGCTTTGATTTGATTTACTACAATCTCCATTAGCCCACACCAATGGGGACAGTCTTACTGGGGTCCGACACATAATGAAAAGACATCACAGACAAAAGACTTTACAATTTACATACATTTCAAAACATTAACATGTAGTGTGTGTGTGCATCTATCAGTTACACATACATGTCAGTACATACACACAACAAGTAGGTCACATGTGGGAGAGGTGTTGTGCATTGAGGTGTTACTTTATTTGTTTTGTGATACCAGGTTTGCTGTTCACTTGCATTATATAAGATGGAAGGGAGTTCCATGCACTCATGGATCTGTATGTTTCCTTGAATTTGTTTTGGACCTGGGGACTGTGAAAAGACCCCTGTGGCATGTCTGGTGGGGTAAGTGTGTGTGTCAGTCCTGTGTGTAAGTTGACTATGCAAACAATTGGAATTTACAACACATGAATGTTTCTTATAAAAACAAGTGAAGCAGTCAGTCTCCTCAACTCATAGCCAAGAAAGACTTAATATTAGCCCTCTGATTACAATGAAGAGCAAGACATGCCAGTCTGTTCTGGGCCAGCTGCAGCTTAACTAGGTCTTTCTTTGCAGCACTTGACCATATGACTGGACAATAAAGATAAGATAAAACTAAAGCCTGCAGGACTTGCTTTGTGGAGTGTGGTGTCAAAAAAGTAGATCCTCTAAAGCTCTGTCAAGTTGGATTGGGAGCGTCGTTTCACAGCTATTTTCAGGTCTCTTCATTGGTGTTCGAACGGGTTCAAGTGGCTGGGCCACTCAAGGACATTCAGAGACTTGTTCCAAAGCCACTCCTGTGTTGTCTTGGCTGTGTGCTTAGGGTCGTTGTCCGTTTGGAAGGTGAACCTTCGCCCCAGTGTGAGGTCTTAAGCGCTCTGGAGCAGGTTTTCATCAAGGATCTCTCTGTACTTTGCTCTGTTCATCTTTCCCTCAATCCTGACTAGTCTTCAGTCCCTGCCACTGGATAAACATCCCCACAGCATGATGCTGCCACCACCATGCTTCACCGTAGGGATGGTGCCAGGTTTCCTCCAGACGTGACGCTTGGCATTCAGGCCAAAGAGGCCAAATCTTGGTTTCGTCAGACCAGAGAATCTTTTTTCTCATGGTCTTGAGAGTCTTTAGGTTCCTTTTGGCAAACTTCAAGTGAGCTGTCATGTGCGTTTTACTGAGGATTGGCTTCCATCTGGCCACTCTACCATAAAGGCCTGATTGGTGGAGTGCTGCAGAGACGGGTGTCCTTCTGGAAGGAGTTCCACAGAGGAACTGGAGCTCTGTCAGAGTGACCATTGGGTTTTTGATCACCTCCATGACCAAGAGTCTTGGTGGTTCCAAACGTCTTATTTAAGAATGACGAAGGCCACCGTGTTCTTGGGGACTTTCAATGCTGCAGAAATTTTTTGGTACCCTTCCCCAGATCTGTGCCTCGACACAATCCTGTCTTGGAGCTCTACGGACAATTCCTTCGACCTCATGGCTTGGTTTTTGCTCTGACATGCACTGTCAACTGCAGGACCTTAAATAGACAGCTGTGTGCCTTTCCAAATCATGTCCAATCAATTGAATTTACCACAGGTGGACTCCAAACATCTCAAGGAAGATCAATGGAAACAGAATGCACCTGAGCTCAATTTTGAGTCTCATAGCAAAGGGTCTGAATACTTATATAAATAAGGTATTTCTGTTTTTTATTTTTAATACCTTTGCAAACATAAAAAACACTTTTTTCACTTTGTCATTATGGGGTATTATGTGTAGATTGATGAGGAAAAACAATAATTTTATCAATTTTAGAATAAGGCTGTAACAAAACAAAATGTGGAAAAAGGGAAGGGGTCTGAATACTTTCTGAATGTGTTCCAGTCTCTTGAAATACTTTGCAAATGCAACTTATTTCTATGTGAAAACTGTAATGGTTTATTCATTCCTTTTACAAGATGCTCTTATACAGAGCAACGTACAGTAGTGAGTGCATACATTGTCATACTGTTCCCCCGTGGGAATCGAACCCACAACTAAGAATTTCAAGTGCCATGCTCTACCAACTGAGTCACATCATCACAAACCACTTGATGTCTCAATGTACTCAATTACAGTATTGGTCATTGTTTTCTTCATGGTGATGGAAAGTCTACAGGTACGAACCTAGATGACCAGCCTATGTACAATACAGTAATGTACATTTACATTAAGTGGTTTGTAAGGATGGTCTTAATATTAATATTAATTAATACTTAAATATTTAATTTGATGTGGCTGTTTTGTGTCTTTGGCCATAATTTTCACAATTTAATGTAAATGTTTGAGGACAGGGTTTTTTTCTTTCTGGATGCCATTGGAATGACAATCTCAGAGAAAGGGACAGAGAAACAACTCTTACAATTCCAACTATTGAATCCTGCAAGATACTGTTCTTAATTACCTTTTTTTGACAAAGCAGAGATGCTGAAAAATTATTTGGGTTCGCGCTACAGATGTTTATATCGGTCTGCTAATACTAGTAAAGGTCTAGTGCAGTACTTTTTTGATAAACTTTTTAATTGTTTATGAAAATGTTTGCTTTTTCAGGGGGTGCTGCAGCACCCTCAGCACACCTACTTCCCGTGGCCATGGGAACAATTTTTTTTTTTATGTGCCTGTGTGTGTGTGTGCATGTGTTTGTGTGTGTACATGTATGTGTGTGCTGTGTGTGTATGCATTAATGTAGTGTTAAAGAAAATTGTTGGGTTAACTGAGATTGTGTAAAGCGCAAAAAGGTGCGTAAACTATGTTTACATGTGTTTACCCTCCACTACACCACTGTGTGTACGGCTATGAGTATGTGTATCTGCAAGCACCTGCATTCTATGTCCTCCACTCTCAGTGTATCACTGCAGCCCTGCAGCAAAGTAGACAGAAGACGGTAGTACATAACCATGTGTCAATACTGCACTATAGCCTGACTGTACAACATGCAAGATGCATAACTTATTTTTTGTGTGAGCAATTGTTCGTCCTAGAAAACATATTGTGTAGGGAGGTACTTGAGACATCACATTAAGACTCGAGACAGCATGAAATGGTAAGAGATTACAGTAAATAGTACACCATTAGATAGTATTGGTAGTGTCTTGTTGTGTCCAGAGGATATTGGCCTCAGTCCTAAGAGTCTCTAAGAGGCTTTGAGTTGGTACCAACCAGGCGACCATCTGTCTCAATGTTCTGGACAGGGTCCTTCTGTGTATCTGGGAGATTAGCCCCTGTAGAACCAAACTAATACCTATTGCATTCTACTTTATTCTGTTCTACTCTGTTCCAGTAAATGCTCGTCCCTATATTTGCTGATGCACAATCAAGCAAGATGTGTGATCACTCTGATGGCACTTCTTGTTATTCATGGTGGCTGTTTACATAACTGCTTAGAGTATATCTGTTGTGGAAATAGTATTTATATAGGTAAGTCAATTGAGAACACATTTTTATTTACAATGACGACCTGTCAAAAAATCCACTAACTGCTGTGTCATCATCTCCCATAATGCCCTAGGGTAGTAAGGAACCAGCTGAACCAGTTAGCCTAACCAGTGACCAGTCTGCATGTAGCCTTCTGATTAACTGGGGTTTCTAAGGTTCATGGGTTCAAGTTTTACACACTACTTTAGTTCATAAGGCTATACTATACTTCTCCAACCTTGAGATTGATACATGTCGTTGTAAACACAACAGACGTATAGAAGAGGCCTAGAACACATCAGGTTTGCAGCTGTCTGCTTTTCAGGCTGAGGCTGCAGGCCGCAGGATAAACATTGCTGGGATGTATGTGGACCAAAGGCCCTTTTTTTACATTCCTGTCTCAGACAATGCATGGAATGGTCCCTTGGTGTGCCAGCAGCACACAGTCTAGTACTGAGTTATGGTCTCTTATGGCTGTTCAGTGGAATTCAATCAAAACTGCCCCGCATGAAATTACATAGCACTTTATGCAATTCATAAAAATGATTTTTAAGTACTGTAAGGTAATTTGTGTGATGTTTTCTGAGAACTCATTAAGGTATGAATTTTCTGGTGATATATTTAATCCACCTAGACAGTGAGATTCCTGTGAAGGACTAAATATGGGGAAGCAGGTGAAAAACGACATCCTCTGATTTGAAGCGGTTATTGTATCCAATCATTCCCATTGAGGAATTGTGAGAACCATGTGAGAACCCATTGTGAGAAACACGTATGTCAGTGAAATAGCACAGATCGATGACACCACCCAGACAGTGCTCACCAGCCAGCACGGTAGTACATAACCATGTGTCAATACTCCACTGTGGCCTGACTGTACACCCTGTCCTCTTCTTGGCTGATCTAAATACAGTTTAGTCACACTGGCCTATCAAAAATATGACCTGTCTATTATGAGTTATTGCCCATGGAACACTCAGCTCTGGTTCCATATTATCTCATCAATAATGAGAGTTCCTAGAATCCCATAGATAGAAAATCCCAAAGCCGACTAAATTGCTATCTGACCCTAAACAGAGAATATGAATTGGCTGAATATCTCTACTCTGTCAGAGATACGAAGCAGAGACAGATCCTTACCAAGTACAGGCTGAGTGACCACCGATTGGCAATAGAAACCGGCAAACATAAAAAGACATGGCTACCCAAAGAGGAGCGTGTATGTGGTCACTGCACGACAGGGGAGGTAGAAACAGAGATGCACTTTCTCCTTTACTGTGATAAATATTCCTCACCAAGAGATTCATTATTCACAGAAATGTCTACATTTATTCCAAATTTTAACTTATTAAACCCAGAGGAAAAACTAAAAATACTCATGGGCGAAGGAGCAATGGCTCCTCTTGCAGCCAAATATGTATTTGCCTGCCATAGCCTGAGAGACACTGAATAATAACATCTGCATAGTAAGCAGTAACTTACTTATTATTACTATTATTGTTATTACTGTTATTGTTATTACTATTATTATTGTTGTTTATCATTCCAAGTAATGGTATGGGTGGTAATGGTAACGATAGCAGTTTAATGATGGTGGTGGTGGTAGTAGTGGTAATGATGATAGTAGTTGTAGTACCGATGTAATGGTGAAGATGACCGTTATTTAGTTATAAGTTAGTTATAGTTTCATTTTTTTATTACATTACATTCGATTATTGACTGTTACCATTTTATTGTTACTATTTTTATATTTAATTTTGTATTATTATTTACTGCCATTCTATATTATTATTTGTCATTGTTTATAATTTTATTACAATGTATATTGTATACATTGTTGCTTTGGCAATATTGACACAATGTTTTTCATGCCAATAAAGCAGCTTGAATTTGAATTTGAATTTGAATTTAGAAAACAGAATCCCATAATTACAAAACAGAATCCCATAGTTACAAAACAGAATCCCATAGTTGCAAAACAGAATCCTATAGTTACAAAACAGAATCCCATAGCTAAGAACACTTGGGGCCAGTTTCCCAGACCCAGATTAAGCCTAGTCGTGGACTAAAACGCACTTTCAATGGAAATTCTCCATTGAGAATGATTTGTAGTCCAGGACTAGGCTTAATCTGGGTCCGCGGAACCTGCCCATAGAGGCAGGTATACCCAGACTGTACAGTCCAGAAAGATATGGTGGCATGTTTTCATTATCACACAAAAACTGATGAGTGATGGACCTCACCTTCGTCACAAAGTGCACAACTGGGGCAAAGTGTAGAGGTTGGCACCAAACAAGATTCCCATATCTGTTCACAACTGTAGTGAGTTTATGATTTTCACTAATGTTAAATAAGAGGGCACTGTACTGTTTTGTTACATCATGCAGCCAGCCAAAAGATAGACCTCTAAATAGAAACAAAGAAATCTACACTGAGTGTACAAAACATTAGGAACACATGCTCTTTCCATTGCATAGACTGGCCAGGTGAATCCAGGTGAAAGCTATGATCCTTGCACATCCTCATCTGCACATCTATCACTCCAGGGTTAATTGCTAAATTGTAATGACTTCGCCACTATGGCCTATTTATTGCCTTACCTCCCTACTTCATTTGCACACACTGTATACAGATTTTCTATTGTGTTATTGACTGTACGTTTGTTAATCCCATGTGTAACTCTGTGTTGTTGTTTTTGTCGCACTGCTTTGCTTTATCTTGGCCATGTCGCAGTTGTAAATGAGAACTTGTTCTCAACTGGCCTACCTGGTTAAATAAAGGTCAAATAAATATATATATTTTTTAATCCTTTATTGATGTCACTTGTTAAATCCACTTCAATCAGTGTAGATGAAGGGGGGAAGACAGGTTGAAAATATTTTTAAGCCTTGAGACAATTGAGGCATGGATTGTGAATGTGTGCCATTCAGAGGATGAATGAGCAAGACAAAAGATTTAAGTGCCTTTGAACAGGGTATGGTAGTAGGTGCTGGGTATTTTCATGCTGAACAGTTTCCCAATGGTCCACCACCCAAAGGACTTCCAGCCAACTTGACACAACTGTGGGAAGCATTGGAGTCAACATGTGCCAGCATCCCTGTGGAACGCTTTTGACACCTTGTAGAGTCCATGCCCTGACGAATTGAGTCTGTTCTGAGGGCAAAGGGGGTTGCAACTCCAATATTAAGAGGGTGCTCCTAATGTTTTGTACTCAGTGTAGATTTGGCTCAGTAGCAGACCTCCCAGTAAATCTCCCTCATTGGTTAGTGTATTCTTTACACATTAACACTATATTCCTGTGTCAGCTTGAGACACCAGTCGCCACTAGTCCTCCAACCTGGTCTCAGAGCATTTTGTATTATTCTGTACGTAAATGCTAGCCACTCCGTTTGGAATACCGTTTCGTATGGTATCTATTAACATTATTTTCAATTCATATTATATGGTACGAATTTTCGAAACGTACAATATGTTATAAATATAACGCAAATGTCTAACAACCTAAAGGTTGCAAGATCGAATCTCATCACGGACAACTTTAGCATTTTAGCTAATTAGCACCTTTTTAAATATTTACTACTTTTTATCTACTTTGCAACTACTTAGCATGTTAGCTAACCCTTCCCCTAACCTTAACCCGTTTAGCTAACTCCTAAACTTAAACCTAACCTTAACCCTAACCCCTAGCCTAGCTAACATTAGCCAGCTGGGTAACATTAGCCACCTAGGTAGACTTCGTAACATATTATACATTTTGCAAATTCGTAACATATTGTACATTTTGCAAATTTGTAACATATAATACAAATTGTAATTCGTAACACATCATACGAAATGGGTGATGATGTCCACAAATCAATACATACCATACGAAATGTAACATATCATACTAAGTGGACTGTTTCGGAATTACGTACAGAATAATACGGAATGCTCTGAGACAAGGTTGAGTCCTCATCAAACGATGAACTCAGTCCCTCTGGGAGAGCATAGCAAAGAGACTGTAACGTTCGTCATATTCCTCCTCCTCGGACGAGGAGGAGCATGGATCGGACCAACACGCAGCGAGGTATGTAGACATAATGAATTTAATAAATGAAAGACGAACACGAAGAACACTTGGAAAACTACAAAACAAGAAACGATGTGAACAAACCTGAACTCGATAACATAACGCACGAACAGGAACGAACACATATACGAACACAAACGAAACAGTCCCGTGTGGTGCGACATACACAGACACAGGAACAATCACCCACAAACAAACAGTGAGAACAGCCTACCTTAATATGGTTCTCAATCAGAGGAAACGTCAAACACCTGCCTCTAATTGAGAACCATATCAGGCAACACATTTAACCCAACATAGAAACACATAACATAGAATGCCCACCCCAACTCACGCCCTGACCAACTAAACACATACAAAAACAACAGAAAACAGGTCAGGAACGTGACAGAGACTCTAGTCTTGTAACCCCTGCTTCTGTCTCCTGGTCATAAACATACTAAAGCTACTGGAGAAATTAATCTAGAGAGTGTATTAGCACATTTTCTAAGAATCTAAGAGATCATCTAGAGTTTCGGGGGAAGTACTGGAATACGATAAGATGATACTGTACATATTGTAATATTCCCACTGAGTCCACTGTTTCCACATGAATGACCAGGTAGTATTTTGAGAAATTAACATAGCCGCCATGTCTTCACACACAATCACAAAATTACCTCTTATATTTTCAATAATGATAAGTATCCTGTTCTGAAAATGGCCGTGGACGGATTCCGTTTCGATGGGATCTCCCAAGCCATACAGACAGGTAGTCTATCCGTCAGCCAGACGCGTGATTTCCCTACTTTCCTCCTGTTATTATTCCATTTCCTCGCTGCTAACGGAAGGACGCAAATAACCATGGTGAAATCTTTGACTCTCCTGGGGGAAACCTCTTGTGTCAGAAACTCTGAAAAAAAAGAGCTACTGGCCGCAGAGTGGTGCTCTGGGGGCTCTAGGGGCTCTAGTGTTTCACGGCTCATTACCAGGTGGCCATTATGGGGATAGGACAAGATATGCCTCTCCATGAGAACCTCCCTGTGTCTCAGACTAAAAGGTACTAGTGGAGGGTTCACATTGCCCAAACTACATCTGAGAGCAAAGTGACATATCCATAATGTAGAAGTTGTGTGAGCCTGGTACATTCTCAAGAGGCAATTGACTGAGCAGTGGTTCCCAACCAGTTAAGAATTTGTTCTTAACTGACTTGCCTAGTTAAATAATGCACATGAGGGGGTACTTCAGGGGTACTCCTGGCAGAGCAAAATTCAGCTGGTGGTACAGTAAGTGAAAAAGGTTAGGAACCACTGGCCAAGAATATATCTTTCCAGCTGATGCTGAAATCAGATTGGCCTTTCTTGTGTGCTTCTTCAGATTACCTTTATTTAATTAATGTGAATATTTGTCACATCATTGATGTGTCTGTTTTCTTTTGCTACCAGGATAGCATAACAAGTTCTTGTTCCTTTGATGCCAAAATTCCAGAGACACCTCTGAACAAACATTCCTACAAATGTGTTGACATGAAAGTGTCTCAGTGCCACAGACGAGCACGCACGGACACACACGCACACAAACTCCTACACGCCTACACTCCTGAAGGTAAGCTGTCACAGCCAAACAAATGAGAGTTGTGGCTGGCATTGTGGTGGAGCCTCCCACTAATGTCTAGGCTGATGTCTCTCAGAACTTACCTTCCCTCACACAACCTAGGAATGTAATGGGGAGTGTCAGAAACGATTGTCTTTGTCTTTGACACCTGCCATGTCACTAAACCAGAGCACCCAGATGTATTATGCCACTGCCAGGGAAGGGGGCCACAGGCATACAGATAACATTGAGTCAATACAACCAAAATCAAGTTTTCCTTGATTTGAATCTAGCCTATACGTACTGGGTACCTCAAAATGCACTATAATAGCAGCCTTGTTTGAGCTGGGCGAGGACCTGTTAACAAAATCCAAGAGTTGATTACTGTAATTGAAGCTCAGTTTGATTATACAGTACCAGTCAAAAGTTTGGACACACTTACTCATTCCAGGGTTTTTCTTTATTTTGACTATTTTCGACATTGTAAAATAATAGTGAAATACATCAAAACTATGAAATAACAGATATGGACTCAAGTAGTAACCAAAAAAGTGTTAAACAAATCAAAATACATTTTATAGTTGAGATTCTTCAAAGTAAACACCCTTTGCCTTGATGACAGCTGTGCACACTCTTGGCATTATATCAACCAGCTTCATGAGGTAGTCACCTGGAATGCATTTCAAGTAACAGGTGTGACTTGTTAAATGTTAATTTGTTAAATATCTTTCCTTCTTAATGTGTTTGAGCCAATCATTTGTGTTATGGCAAGGTCGAGATGGTATACAGAAGATAGCCCTTTTTGGTAAAAGACCAAGTCCATACTATGGCAAGAACAGCTCAAATAAGCAAAGAGAAATGACAGTACATCATTACTTTATCGTTTCTTCAAGAGCGGTTGCAAAAACCATCAAGCGCTATAATGAAACTGGCTCTCATGAAGACCGTCACGGGTAAGGAAGACCAAGAGTTACCTCTGCTGAAGAGGATAAGTTCATTAGAGTTATCCGCACCTCAGATTGCAGCCTAAATAAATGCTTCACAGAGTTCAAGTAACAGACACATCTCAACATCAACTGTTCAGAGGAGACTGCGTGAATCAGGCTTTCATGGTCAAATTGCTGCAAAGAAACCACTAATAAAGGACACCAATAAGAAGAAGAGAGTTGTTTTGGCCAGGAAACACGAGCAATGAACATTAGACCGGTGGAAATCTGCCCTTTGGTCTGATGAGTCCAAATTTGAGATTTTTGGTTCCAACCGGGTCTTTGTGAGATGCAGAGTAGGTGAACGGATGACACTGTCTGTGATTTATTTAGAATTCAAGGCACACTTAACCAGCATGGCTACCACAGTATTCTGCAGCGATACACAATCCCATCTGGTTTGCGCTTAGTGGGACTATCATTTGTTTTTCAACAGGACAATGATCCAAAACACCTCCAGGCTGTGTAAGGGCTATTTGACCAAGAAGGAGAATGATGGAGTGCTGCATCAGATGACATTGCCTCCACAATCCTCCGACCTAAACCCAATTGAGATGGTTTAGGATGAGTTGGAAAGCAAAGTCAGAGAAAAGCAGCCAACAAGTGCTCAGCATATGTGGGAATTCCTTCAAGACTGTTGGGAAAAGCATTCCTTGTGATGCTGGTTGAGAGAATGCATAGAGTGTGCAAAGCTGTCATCAAGGAAAGGTGTGGCTTCTTTGAAGAATCTCAAATGTAAAATATAATTTGATTTGTTTAACCCTTTTTTGGTCACTACATGATTCCATATGTGTTATTTCATAGTGTTGATGTGTTCACTATTATTATACAATGTAGAAAATAGTAAAAATAAAGAAAAAGCTTTGAATGAGTAGGTGTGTCCAAACTTTTAACTGGTACTGTATGTCTCCAGATTCTAAATCAGACTCCAAAACAACTACAGTTGAAGTTTAGATAATTGAAGCAAATACATTTAAACCCAGTTTTTCACAATTCCTGACATTTAATCCTACTAACAATTCCCTGTCTTTGGTAAGTTAGGATCACCACTTTATTTTAAGAATGTGAAATGTCAGAATAATAGTAGAGAGAATTATTTATTCAGCTTTTATCTCTTTCATCACATTCCCAGTGGGTCAGAAGTTTACATACTTTCAATTAGTATTTGGTAGCATTGCCTTTAAATTGTTTAACTTGGGTCAAACGTTTTGGGTAGTCTTCCACAAGCTTCCCACAATAAGTTGGCCCATCCCTCCTGACAGAGCTGGTGTAACTGAGTCAGGTTTGTAGGCCTCCTAGCTCGCACACGCTTTTTCAGTTCTGCCCACAATTTTCTATAGGATTGAGGTCAAGGCTTTGTGATGGCCTCTCCAATACCTTGACTTTGTTGTCCTTAAGCCATTTTGCCACAACTTTGGAAGTATGCTTGGGGTCATTGTCCATTTGGAAGACACATTTGCGACCAAGCTTTAACTTCGTGACTGATGTCTTGAGATGTTGCTTCAATATATCCACATAATTGTCCTGCCTCATGATGCCATCTATTTTGTGAAGTGCACCAGTCCCTCCGGCAGCAAAGCACCACCACAACATGATGCTGCCACCCTCGTGCTTCACGGTTGGGATGGTGTTCTTTGGCTTGCAAGCCTCCCCCTTTTCCTCCAAACATAATGATGGTCATTATTGCCAAACAGTTCTATTTTTGTTTCATCAGACCAGAGGACATTTCTCCAAAAAGTACAATCTTTTTCCCCATGTGCAGTTGAAACCGTAGTCTGGCTTTGTCATGGCGGTTTTGGAGCAGTGGCTTCTTCCTTGCTGAGCAGCCTTTCAGGTTATGTCGAAATAGGACTCGTTTTACTGTGGATATAGATACTTTTGCACCTGTTTCCTCCAGCATCTTCACAAGGTCCTTTGCTGTTGTTCTGGGATTGATTTGCACTTTTCGCACCAAATTATGTTCATCTCTAGGAGACAGAAGGCGTCTCCTTCCTGAGCAGTATGACGGCTGCGTGGTCCCATGGTTCAGATGAACGTGGTACCTTCAGGCGTTTGGAAATTGCTCCCATGGATGAACCAGACTTGTGGAGGTCTACAATTTATTTTCTGAGGTCTTGGCTGATTTCTTTAGATTTTCCCATGATGTCAAGCAAAGAGGCACAGAGTTTGTAGGTAGGGCTTGAAATACATCCACAGGTACACCTCCAATTGACTCAAATTATGTCAATTAGCCTATTAGAAGCTTCTAAAGCCATCACATCATTTTCGGGAATTTTTAAAGCTGTTTAAAGGCACAGTCAACTTAGAGTATGTAAACTTCTGACCCACTGTAATTGTGATACAGTGAATTATAAGTGAAATAATCTGTCTGTAAACACTTGTTGGAAAACTTACTTGTGTCATGCACAACGTAGATGTCCTAACCGACTTGCCAAAACTATAGTTTGTTAACAAGAAATGTGTGGAGTGGTTGAAAAACAAGTTTTAATGACTCCAACCTAAGTGTATGTAAACTTCCGACTTCAACTGTATGTTCTTTATTCAGATTTTAAAATATTCACATGAAAATCTGTTGCCAATTGGATGAAAACTATCTACTGACTGGCCAGATTAATCCAGGTGAAAGCTAGTGCAAAGTGCAATTTCAAGGCCAACCTTCAAACTCAGTGCCTCTTTGCTTGACATCATGGGAAAATCTAAAGAAATCAGACAAGATCTCAGAAAAGAAATGGTAGACCTCCACAAGTCTGGTTCATCCTTGGGAGCAATTTCCAAACGCCTGAAGGTACCACGTTCATCTGTACAAACAATAGTATGCAAGTATAAACACCATGGGACCACGCAGCCATCATACCGCTTAGGAAGGAGACGCGTTCTGTCTCCTAGAGATGAACGTACTTTGGTGCAAATCAATCCCAGAACAACAGCAAAGGACCTTGTGAAGATGCTGGAGGAAACGGGTACAAAAGTATCTATATCCACAGTAAAACGAGTCCTATATCGACATAACCTGAAAGACAGCTCAGCAAGGAAGAAGCCACTGCTCCAAAACCGCCATGAAAAAGCCAGAATACGGTTTGCAACTGCACATGGGTACAAAGATTGTACTTTTTGGAGAAATGTCCTCTGGTCTGATGAAACAAAAATAGAACTGTTTGGCAATAATGACCATCGTTATGTTTGGAGGAAAAAGGGGGAAGCTCGCAAGCCGAAGAACACCATCCCAACCGTGAAGCATGGGGGTGGCAGCATCATGTTGTGGCGGTGCTTTGCTGCAGGAGGGACTGGTGCGCTTCACAAAATAGATGGCATCATGAGGCAGGACGATTATGTGGATATATTGCAGCAACATCTCAAGACATCAGTCAGGAAGTTAAAGCTTGGTCGCAAATGTGTCTTCCAAATGGACAATGACCCCAAGCATACTTCCAAAGTTGTGGCAAAATGGCTTAAGGACAACAAAGTCAAGGTATTGGAGTGACCATCACAAAGCCCTGACCTCAATCCTATAGAACATTTGTGGGCAGAACTGAAAAAGCATGTGCGAGCTAGGAGGCCTACAAACCTGACTCAGTTACACCAGCTCTGTCAGGAGGAATGGGCCAAAATTCACACAACTTATTGTGGGAAGCTTGTGGAAGGCTACCCAAAACGTTTGACCCAAGTTAAACAATTTAAAGGCAATGCTACCAAATACTAATTGAGTGTATGTAAACTGCTGACCCACTGGGAATGTGATAAAAGAGATAAAAGCTTAAATAAATAATTCTCTCTACTATTATTCTGACATTTCACATTCTTCAAATAAAGTGGTGATCCTAATTGATCTAAGACAGGGAATTTTTAGTCGGATTAAATGTCAGGAATTGTGAAAAACTGAGCTTAAATGTATTTGGCTGAGGTGTATGTAACTGACTTCAACTGTATTTGCATTTTCCCACCAGTGGTGTTTCCACCAAACTGACTTGTTGCGGATAAAAATCTGTGCGGAATGACGTAGTGCACACAACATTTACCTTTTCGCTTAAGTTTTCATGTACTGAATAAAAATCTGATGTTCAATGTGTTTCCATCGCATTTTCAACTCTACCGATAGTTTTGTCACAAACTCTTGTGTTAAATAGCAAATGTGCCTATTCTGGTCTTGGCAAGTGTGCTCCAGCCAACAACTTACAGATACAATGCGGGTAGGCTCTGCAGGTAGGTCGGTCTACACGATGACAATATTTGTCAAACTGCAGTCAAGCATCAATCATCATGTCACCTGAATAAGACCCTCGACATTTTTTGGAAAGGTGCATCTAGGTCATACTGTGTACTGTCACCACCCTGTGAAGTTCATCATCATTTATTTAATCTGTAGCCTCATAAATTGCATGGTTTCCCAAGTCATAGTGGGAGGCCCACACACCATGTCATGCGTGACTCCAAGTTTACTTCGATATGATGGTTATTATATCAATATTTGCGCATAAATGCATGTCCACCGTCATTTCTCGCATTATAGTTATTACAGACACAAAAATCTCCTGTTGAGTCATATACGTACCTTGCAGTAGGTTAAGCAAACATTAAGCTGTTTGTTTAAAACTTCTTGTCAATATGGGGGCGCTGTTTCCACTTTGTAAAAAATCGTTCCCAAATTAAACTGCCTCGTACTCATTTCTTGCTCGTACAATATGCATATTATTATTACTATTGGATAGAAAACACTCTCTAGTTTCTAAAACCGTTTGAATTATATCTGTGAGTAAAACAGAACTCATTTTGCAGCAAACTTCCTGTCAGGAACTGAAAAATCTGAAATCTCTGTTCCAGGGCCATCCTATTAATTTGCATGAAATCTATGGGTCTACATGCACTGCATACGCCTTCCACTAGATGTCAATAGGCAGTGAGAGGTGGAATGGGGTGTATAGCTTTATCTGAGGCCGAACAAGACCTCTTGGAATGACGGGACTAGTCTTTTCATTGTTCAGCATGGCGCGAGAAGGACCTCTGGATTGCGTTCTGAAAAGCTTTCGTTATAGACGTTAGATTTATCCGGCTCTGATTTTATTTGATATATGTGTTAAAAACATCATAAAGTCGTTATTTTAAACCGAGTTATATCAGTTTATATCAGTTTATTGCGATTTTCAGCATTTTCTTTTCTATGCGTCATGTTGAATTGGGACACTCCTGCACCACATGGCTAGCTTTGGTTGCTAATTCGACAGATGAAGAGGACATTCTACAACCAAACAACGATTATTCTGGACAAAGGACCCCCTGTACAAGATTCTGATGGAAGCTCATCAAAACGTAGGAACCATTTATGATATTATTTCGTATTTCTGTCGAAAATGTGTAGTCGTATTTTCCGCCCTGATTTTGGGCGCTGTCTCGCTATAACGTAAGCTGTATGTCGTACTAAAGTTATTTTTAAAAATCTAACACAGTGGTTGCATTAAGAACTAGTGTATCTTTCATTTGCTGTCCAACATGTATTTTTTAGGAAAGTTTATGATTAGTTATTTGATTAGATTAGGTGCCTCTCCAAGATTTCTCCTGACATTTTTATTGCATTTTGACTACGTATTTACATTGTATAACCACGATTTGTGCCGCTAAATATGCACATTTTCGAACAAACCATATATTTATTGTGTAATATGATGTTATAGGACTGTCATCTGATGAAGATTGTGAAGGTTAGTGAAAAAATGTATATCTTTTGCTGGTTTATTCGCTATCGCTAACGTTGCATTGAATGAATGCGGTTGTGTGGTAGGCTATTGTAGTAAGCTAATATAATGCTATATTGTGTTTTCGCTGTAAAACACTTAACAAATCTGAAATATTGGCTGGATTCACAAGATGTTTGTCTTTCATTTGCTGTACACCATGTATTTTTCATAAATGTTTTATGATGAGTATTTAGGTATTTCACGTTGGTCTCTGTAGTTATTCTAGCTGCTTTGGTGAGATTTGTGATGGTGGCTGCAATGTAAAACTATGATTTATACCTGAAATATGCACATTTTTCGAACAAAACATATGCTATACAATAAATCTGTTATAAGACTGTCATCTGATGAAGTTGTTTCTTGGTTAGTGACTATTTATATCTTTATTTGGTCGAATTTGTGATAGCTACCTATGCGGTAAAATAATTGTGAAAATATGCGGTTGAGTCTTTTGCTATCGTGGTTAGCTAATAGAAATACATATTGTGTTTTCGCTGTAAAACATTTTAAAAATCGGAAATGATGGCTGGATTCACAAGATGTGTATCTTTCATCTGGTGTCTTGGACTTGTGATTTCATGAAAATTATATTATATGATATCCCTGTCGCGTTAGGCTAGGCTATGCTAGTCAGCTTTTTTGATGGGGGGATCCCGGATCCGGGTTTGTGACTCGTGAGAAGTTAAAGGTTCCGAACAGTGAAAATCATGTTGTTTAAAAAAAAATCTAATTGGATGATATTTGGATGAAACCAGTTCATGGTAGGTAGACCAAAGTATGAAAAATGACTGTAGTTGGTACATAGATGGTCCACTCCCCCCATGTGAAAAGTTTGGATTCAGGAAGCAGGCATTACTTTCGGCTTCATGCAATGTCATGTAAAACTGGAAATGTTATACACCAATGGTAGGATCCTATAATTTTAACTCATTTAAATACGTAACGCCTTAAAACAGTCATCACATGTGCGCAAACCATAAGATAACTCAAGCAGAACGATACTGGTAACTAACCCTTTTCATCTATGTTCTGACTTTTAGCTAGCAAACTAGTTACCAGCATGCCGGGAAAAAGCACACTGTGTTGTGACTGGATGCCATAGTGTTAATTTAAAGTTTTTCTGAAGAATGAAGAAATCCGACAGCAGTGGCTGCTTTTCATTTCTGGTGGACAGGCTACACTGAAAATTATTATTATTATTTTACTTTCCACCTCCTTTTGTCTTTCCTATCAAGTTGTAATGATGGACATTTTTGAAAATTAAACATCTACTCTGTCTGCACAGCTTCCTAGGCAACCACCGCAGCAGGAATGCAGTAATACAAAATCAGCTTTCCCAGGGCAAAGAAGGGGGGATATGCTGTGGAGCCTGTGAAGACAGACCCAACATCCTGTAAGTCATAGTTATTCATTTCAAATCAATTGAGCATTTCAGGCACACCAAAATTCAAAATATAAACATTGAAAAGTTTCACAAAAAAGTGCACAACCAAATATTGCATATTTAAAATGGAATACTTCAAAAACACCAGAAAACATTGTAGAATGAGTAGATCATTTGATAGAATCGTAACTCAGAACACTAAATAAAAGGAAACAAAATGTACTACCCATTTAACAAACATTTCCCTTTTCAAAAACATCACAGACAACGTAGACAGGCTCCTGGATCTCCTCTCAACGAGGTCACCCTTGATCCAGCGTGTGGGGAAGCTGTGCAAGCTGTCGATCCCAGGATCCCTGTCTGCCCAGTGTGAGAAGCCATAGCTGGATTTGTCTCCCGCTTCAATCTTGGGGGTGACTGAAGCCACGTGGGTAACTGAAACCTGCTTGATTGAAGGCGGGTACATCGGTCCCCCTCCTCTCCCACCCCCCTCCCTGACAATCTCTGTAGATGGTTGCATTTCCTAAAGCCTAAGTAATTAACTTTTACGTGATATGATGTCACATTTTGTTACTTTGTATTGTTGGTTTTCCAAGCATTCAGACGGGAGATGAGTGTTACAAATTGGACAAATCAATGGGGTCCATCCAGACTGTAGGGGAGTCTGGTGCCTATATTAGGCTTATTTTATTATTTGTTTTATGTCAAATGATGTCTCACTATTATTTCTCACCTGTATTTCTCAATTGTGTTCATGTTTATTAATATGTCAGCTATGCTGGCCATTTTGTAAATGATTAAATAAATGTCTGATCAATACACACAATTCTGAACATTATGTCATTTATAATGCTAATGCAGAGGCACCAATAAATTGTCCAATACACTTAATGTATGCTGTTTTCATGTACCTTCCATTATGTTTAAGGTTCTAAGGTGACTCAGGTTTGACTAATTATTGTGAAGAAGTGTTTCAGTGAATTGTATTCTGCAATTAGTTACAAAACAATAGAAATGCAGTTGTGTATTGTCACAATCGTGTGGAGGAGAGACGGACCAAAACGCAGCATTTGGAAAATAAGCCATCTTCCTTTTATTAATGAAGAAGGCAAAACGAAACAAAAACACTTACAAACTAACCAAAACAATAAACGACCGTGAAGCTAATAAACGTAGTGCACATACACAGGCTACAAACGTTCAGACATAGACAATTCCCCACAACAAACTAAAGCCTATGGCTACCTTAAATATGGCTCCCAATCAGAGACAACAGAAACCAGCTGTCTCTAATTGGGAACCCATTCAGGCAACCATAGACTTTCCTAGACAACTACACACAACATAGACACAGCTAGACAACTATACTAAACATAAAGCCAACTACTCTAAATAAACCCCCTAAACCTTACAATCACCCTGGACACTACAAAAACCCACATAAATACCCATGTCACACCCTGACCTAACTAAAATAATAAAGAAAACAAAGAATACTAAGGCCAGGGCGTGACATAGCCCCCCCCTTAAGGTGCGAACTCCGGGCGCACCAGCACAAAGTCTAGGGGAGGGCCTGGGTGGGCATCTGACCACGGTGGTGGCTCAGGCTCAGGGCGAGGTCCCCACCCCACCATAATCAATCCCCGCTTCTGTAGCCTCCCCACAATGACCACCCTCCACATAACCCCACCTAAATTAAGGGGCATCTCCAGGATAAGGAGTAGCACCGGAATGAGGGGCAACACCGGAATGAGGGGCAACACCAGAATGAGGGGCAACACCAGAATGAGGGGCAACACCAGAATGACTGGCGGATCCTGGCTGGCTGGCTCTGGACGCTCTTGGCTGGCTGACGGCTCTGGACGGTCATGGCTGGCTGACGGCTCTGGACGGTCATGGCTCGCTGACGGCTCTGGACGGTCATGGCTCGCTGACGGCTCTGGACGGTCATGGCTCGCTGACGGCTCTGGACGGTCATGGCTCGCTGACGGCTCTGGACGGTCATGGCTCGCTGAAGGCTCTGGACTGGTCATGGTCTGGCTGAAGGCTCTGGCTGATCCGGTCTGGCGGAAGGCTCTGGCTGATCCGGTCTGGCGGAAGGCTCTGGCTGATCCGGTCTGGCGGAAGGCTCTGGCTGATCCGGTCTGGCGGAAGGCTCTGGCTGATCCGGTCTGGCGGAAGGCTCTGGCTGATCCGGTCTGGCGGAAGGCTCTGGCTGATCCGGTCTGGCGGAAGGCTCTGTAGGCTCATGGCAGACGGGCGGCTTTGCAGGCTCATGGCAGACGGGCGGCTTTGCAGGCTCATGGCAGACGGGCAGTTCAGACGGCGTATGGCAGACGGGCAGTTCAGGCGCCGCTGGGCAGACGGGCAGTTCAGGCGCCGCTGGGCAGACGGGCAGTTCAGGTGCCGCTGGGCAGACGGGCAGTTCAGGCGCCGCTGGGCAGACGGGCAGTTCAGGCGCCGCTGGGCAGACGGGCAGTTCAGGCGCCGCTGGGCAGACGGGCAGTTCAGGCGCCGCTGGGCAGACGGGCAGTTCAGGCGCCGCTGGGCAGACGGGCAGTTCAGGCGCCGCTGGGCAAACGGGCAGTTCAGGCGCCGCTGGGCAGACGGGCAGTTCAGGCGCCGCTGGGCAGAGGGCAGACTCTGGCCGGCTGAGACGCACTATAGGCCTGGTGCGTGGTACCGGAACTGGAGGTACCGGGCTAAGGACACGCACCTCAGGGCGAGTGCGGGGAACAACAACAGGGCACACTGGACTCTCGTGGCGCACTCTAGGCCTGGTGCGTGGTACCGGAACTGGAGGTACCGGGCTGAGGGCACGCACCTCAGGGCGAGTGCGGGGAGAAGGAACAGTGCGTACAGGGCTCTGGAGACGCACAGGAGGCTTGGTGCGTGGTGCCGGAACTGGAGGCACTGGGCTGGAGACACGCACCATAGAGAGAGTGCGTGGAGGAGGAACAGGGCTCTGGAGATGCACTGGAAGCCTGGTGCGTGGTGTAGGCACTGGTGGTACTGAGCTGGGGTGGGAAGGTGGCGCCGAATATACCGGACCGTGAAGGAGGACACGTGCTCTTGAGCACCGAGCCTCCCCAACCTTACCAGGTTGAATGGTCCCCGTAGCCCTGCCAGTGCGGCGAGGTGGAATAGCCCGCACTGGGCTATGCAGGCGAACCGGAGACACCACCTGTAAGGCTGGTGCCATGTACGCCGGCCCGAGGAGACGTACTGGAGACCAGATACGTTGGGCCGGCTTCATGGCACTCGGCTCGATGCCCAACCTAGCCCTCCCAGTGCGGCAAGGTGGAATAGCCCGCACTGGGCTAAGCACGCGTACTGGGGACACCGTGCGCTTTACCGCATAACACGGTGTCTGACCAGTACGACGCCCTCTTACTCCACGGCAAGCCCGGGGAGTTGGCTCAGGTATCCAACCCGGCTTCGCCACACTCCCCTTTAGCCCCCCCCCAAGAAATTTTTGGGTGTTACTCACGGGCTTCCAGCCACTCTGCCTTGCCTTTGCCTCATAAAACCGCCTCTCCGCTTTCGCTGCCTCCAGCTCCGCTTTGGGACGGCGATATTCCCCTGGCTGAGTCCAGGGTCCTTTGCCGTCCAGGATCTCCTCCCATGTCCATGAGTCCTGTTTACTTTGCCGCTGTTGTTGGTTCCGATCATGCTGCTTGATCCTGTTGTGGTGGGGAATTCTGTCACGATCGTGTGGAGGAGAGACGGACCAAAACGCAGCATTTGGAAAATAAGCCATCTTCCTTTTATTAATGAAGAAGGCAAAACGAAACAAAAACACTTACAAACTAACCAAAACAATAAACGACCGTGAAGCTAATAAACGTAGTGCACATACACAGGCTACAAACGTTCAGACATAGACAATTCCCCACAACAAACTAAAGCCTATGGCTACCTTAAATATGGCTCCCAATCAGAGACAACAGAAACCAGCTGTCTCTAATTGGGAACCCATTCAGGCAACCATAGACTTTCCTAGACAACTACACACAACATAGACACAGCTAGACAACTATACTAAACATAAAGCCAACTACTCTAAATAAACCCCCTAAACCTTACAATCACCCTGGACACTACAAAAACCCACATAAATACCCATGTCACACCCTGACCTAACTAAAATAATAAAGAAAACAAAGAATACTAAGGCCAGGGCGTGACATGTATTGCTGCTGTTTCAAATAAAATAAAATACAATTTATTTATATAGCCCTTCTTACATCAGCTGATATCTCAAAGTGCTGTACAGAAACCAAGCCTAAAACCCCAAACAGCAAGCAATGCAGGTGTAGAAGCACGGTGGCTAGGAAAAACTCCCTAGAAAGGCCAAAACCTAGGAAGAAACCTAGAGAGGAACCAGGCTATGAGGGGTGGTCAGTCCTCTTCTGGCTGTGCCGGGTGGAGATTATAACAGAACATGGCCAAGATGTTCAAATGCTCATAAATGACCAGGATGGTCAAATAATAATAATCACAGTAGTTGTCGAGGGTGCAACAAGTCAGCACCTCAGGAGTAAATGTCAGTTGGCTTTCATAGCCGATCATTGAGAGTATCTCTACCGCTCCTGCTGTCTCTAGAGAGTTGAAAACAGCAGGTCTGGGACAGGTAGCATGTCCGGTGAACAGGTCAGGGTTCCATAGCCGCAGGCAGAACAGTTGAAACTGGAGCAGCAGCACGGCCAGGTGGACTGGGGACAGCAAGGACTCATCAGGCCAGGTAGTCCTGAGGCATGGTCCTAGGGCTCAGGTCCCCCGAGAGAGAGAAAGAAAGAAAGAGAGAATTAGAGAGAGCATACATAAATTCACACTAGACACCGGATAAGACAGGAGAAGTACTCCAGATATAACAGACTAGCCCCCCGACACATAAACTACTGCAGCATAAATACTGGAGGCTGAGACAGGAAGGGTCAGAAGACACTGTGGCCCCATCCGATGATACCCCCGGACAGGGCCAAACAGGCAGGATATAACCCCACCCACTTTGCCAAAGCACAGCCCCCACACCACTAGAGGGATATCTTCAACCACCAACTTACCATCCTGAGACAAGGCCGAGTATAGCCCACAAAGATCTCCGCCACGGCACAACCCAGGGGGGGGCGCCAACCCAGACAGGAAGATCACGTCAGTGACTCAACCCACTCAAGTGACGCACCCCTCCTAGGGACGGCATGGAAGAGCACCAGTAAGCCAGTGACTCAGCCCCTGTAATAGGGTTAGAGGCAGAGAATCCCAGTGGAGAGAGGGGAACCGGCCAGGCAGAGACAGCAAGGGCGGTTCGTTGCTCCAGAGCCTTTCCATTCACCTTCACACTCCTAAGCCAGACTACACTCAATCATATGACCTACTGAAAAGATGAGTTTTCAGTAAAGATTTAAAGGTTGAGACCGAGTCTGCGTCTCTCACATGGGTAGGCAGACCATTCCATAAAAATTGGGCTCTATAGGAGAAAGCCCTGCCTCCAGCTGTTTGCTTAGAAATTCTAGGGACAATTAGGAGGCCTGCGTCTTGTGACCGAACCGTTTGTCTGATATCCAACAGTCCATGAACAGCTCTGTTGACCGTGAGAGCATTTTGCAGAGAAATGGGTTGAGGCATACTATTTAGGCTCGGAATGACATGTGGCCCATTGTTAACTGGTCATCAATGACATGTGGCCCATTATTTACCTTGTTTCCTGGCAACAACCACAAGGGTGTTTCAAAGAGCTGTCAGTCAAGGCGAGCTCATGAATATAAGCTCCCCACCCACTCAAAAATATTATGGGTGATGTTTTGATCATTCATTGGCTACTTTTACTTGGGAAATGGGATGACTCTGCGGGACCTTTAAGGGGAAATTGTAGGTGAACTTTGAACATTATAGGGGTTCCCGAGGGTGCAGCGGTCTAAGGCACTGCATATCAGTGCAAGAGGCGTCACTACAGACACCCTGGTTCGATTCCAGGCTGTATCACAATCGGCTGTGATTGGGAGTCCCATAGGGCGGCGCACAATTGGCCGGGGTAGGCCAATGTAAATAAGAATTTGTTCTTAACTGACTTGCCTAGTTAAATAAAAGTTCAAATTAAAAGCCTGTTTTATTAGAATTATCAATACACATCGAGCGGATATCCAGGTTACCCTGAGAAACAAGAGAGACAGGAACAACGTGTGATGTTTGGCGGCCCTGTAATAGAGCATCTAAATGGAGCTTGCTGGCACGGAGTGAAAATATACAGGTCACTGCTGCACTAGGGCCAAACTGTCTAGTGATTGCAAGGGGAGCTTTAAATAGTATACTAATGGACAGTTTCACGGTCTTTATGAGAGGTTTATAGCTCTAGTTTGCAGTTGTCCACTAATAGCACATCCTGCTGCTTTATTTTCAGGGTGGGCGTGTGCTGATGATGTCGTACTGTCTGTGGTGTAATTATTGTACGGGAGGCTTCAGTGAGACAGCAGCTGGGGCAGCACCACATCGAGAAGGGAAACTGTGGGAAACTGTGTGGGTTTTGACACGCTTGCTATTTCGGTACAGTTTCATACGCTTCCTGACAGAAAAAAGGAAAGTGAAGTGAGTGACACAGCCCAGTAGTGGAGTTTTGTGTTACCGTGTCCTATTGAGCACCACTGCATCAATTCAAAATGAGGAGAAGTTTTGCTTTTTATAGGACCCATGGGCAATCATTGGCCCAAAGCACCGACTTGCCATTTTTAGAGCCGTGGTAGGCCATCCAGGCTATACATGAAGTGTTGTAAAAGTCTGGAGACAGCCTAGGTTGATTGAGGCATCCACACATCACCTGGGTACTAAACAGGGAACAAGCTCACCTTTCTCCCCTAATCTCTAATTCAGTTTCTATTTGCTACTGAGCAGCAGCAGCAGAGTTAGAAGTGGCTGCCTCTGAAGCAGCATCTCTGCGTCCAGTAGAGGTCTCTGAGGTAAAGCACTGGCAGATAGACTGAGGCTAATGCTGGGCTGGAGCTGCACTGCAGAATACTAATGTCCACATCAATACAGTAGTCCCCCCAGACAGACAGCCACAGAGAGTGGTGACTCCCCTCAGCTCTTCTCATGAAAAATAATATGAAAAATGCCATGCTTAGTGTGACAGCCCCAGCCCCCGACAGAACACTACTGTGACCACAGTGGCACTACTGAGTTATTAATACCACTCAGTGTCAGACAGGAACTGTATACATTTGGTGGAATCCATGTGGGCCTGGTGCTAAGCGGGCTTGGTAGTGCATGGGAGGGAAGTAGCCGTACCAGTCCTTTCACTTATATAAAAGCAGCTAAAGTAGAGGGTGGTGGCAGTCTGTGAATGCACATAGCCTAAGACCTTACATAGCCTAGGACCTTACATAGCCTAAGACCTTACATAGCCTAAGACCCTATTCTGTTCAAACGAGACAACCCAGGCTGTAGGCAAGATTTCAAATATCAAACCTGTCAAGATGACATTTGGACTAACATACAGACATGACTCAGAGATGTACTGATACACATAGCTATTCCAGATATACTTAAGGTACTTAAATCTGTACCAAATTATGCAGTAACTAAGTTGTAATAATAGATGAATAACATTGAGTTTAGTAACTACTATAAAATAGACTCCTTGGTCTTACATGAAGTATTTGTTTGATGTAACACAATGCTTTATCCTTCATGACTTGAGCACCTTGTGTTGATGTGGTTTAGCTGGGCCTGACCTGCCCGTAAGGTTCTATGACTGCAACCATAACAATCATGAAGCATTTCTAGTAATTCCATCATTCCCATGGTGACTGCAATACTGTAGGCACACAGAGCAGGGGGGAAAATAGAGGTGTTGGAGAGGTGTGGCTTGTCGACCCAACAAGTAGCCTAATACATCTACTATATGTAACATCTTGAAACAGTGACCAAAATAAACTGAGCAATGCAGAATGTCTGTGAGAGAACTGACAGTTGACTAGAAATCACTAGAACAAAATAGTATTTTTCCTTCCCCAGAAAAAATGGGTCCTTGAGATCTAGGCCCTACATGTCTCTCCTATGCATGCCACCCTGTATCAAAACAATTTCCCCAAAATGATGTGATTCCCAAGGATGAGGGGTGTCATGTCGGTAAATGGATGAGTTATCAATCAGGTATGGAGCTATGCAACAACAAAAAGCAGGCCTTCAAATTTTGAAGTGTGAATGCTGACATTAATGTTTCCATTAATTCATCGCAATTCTAAACCCAGTGATGGATATAATCAGTATCTGGACTTCATTTGGAGGCGGAAAGTTAAAAGCCATCAAATTACAAGGTGCACTTGATGGAGATGATACCTGATTTGAACAAATAATGTTCCAAATGAGTGCATAAACTATACAAACGCCTGCATGTTATTTTGTTGTTTTTATTGGTATTTTTTTTAGGTTCACATAAACAAACCACATTTTTCTCCTTTAAAAAATAATGGATATTTTACTATGTACATCTTAATACATTAGGGTATTGTTCTTTTGCACAGCAAAGATATGACATTTATGTTTCTGATAACATATACGAGAAAACGATATTATACACATAATAAACGTAATACTCGACTGAATTTCACAACAGTGCAAAAACATAATTGTAGAAAAGCTTCCTGAAAGGAGAGTGAGGGACTTCTAATTTAACCCATTGAGACAAAAAGGAAACGTGCATTCAAAATGGAATGTTAGGCTACATATTTCTGGACAATGTTGTGCAAGAAAAATGCATTTCCACGCGGGAATTGGGTTGGGTAAACAAGTTCTAATACAAAGCATCTTAATAAAGTGTGAATCAGCGGTGCATCACTCTCCTGGTACGCACGGTGACTTCGGGGACCAGTCTCAGCATGCAGTCCTGCCCCTTTTCTGTAGGCTATCAATGTTCGCCAAAATATCATTCAATAACTATAACATAGGCTACCCCTCTATATCCTTTCAAGTCGGCGAGGGGGTACAATAATACAGGCATAGGCTACACTCACAACCGACAGCATAAAATTAACAGAAAAGGAAATTGTTCTTATCCCAGTGGAGGGAATTTTGGCTCCAGGAAAACGTAGACTTCATGATATTTCCTGCATCTTCCCCTCCTCGAATCCGTTTGAGACAGAAATTGGCTCCTGGTTGCTTTCTATTGACGACTCGCTGCCCGTGCTCTCCCCAGAGAGGAGTCGTGTAACCCGAAGGTCAGCTTTTAGTGTTTGTACGTCGTTTCCTATGCTCATCTCTCCAAGGTCACTGATGATCTGGGACAGCTCATGTTTACCATTGCCCACACAATCGTCATCCGTGTCTAAAATGTCCTCACACTCAAAGTGCATCGCTTTCTCCTCTTCCTCCTCTCCGATCAAGTCCTCTGTGATAGAGCCCAATTTGGGCGCGCTCCTGCTGCGCTCCACCGGCGGTTTGTAATAACACTGTCCATTTAGAAGCTTCCTGAGGGGCACAAGGGGTATGGTTTGTTCCCCTATCAGCTGCTGTTGCTGGTGCCTTGCATCGTCCCTCCTTTTAAGTCTTTTAAATTCAGAAAGCGCTGTCGCCGAGGTCTGGTACAAAAGTAGTGCCATGGCCTTTGCCTTCTCCGGCTTGGACACCAGCACCGCATGGCACCGCAGCATCACTGCCTTGTGCTTCATCTCATGTCTGTATATCCAAGCGAAAATTTTGGGTAGCCTTGGGTCCGCAACGCAATAGGTTATCCGGTGCAATAAATACAAATGTCCCGGTCTCCTCGCCTTGTCGTCCACATGCACCATTCGGATGCCCTGCGAGCTGATGGTCAGTTTCATCTTCGTGCCATTTTTGCCCATTTCGCTCTTGCCCCAAATTTTGCTCACAGCCACGTCCGTACAGCCTTCTCCTTTCGACTGGATGGTGGTGGCATTACCCAGGTAGAGGACCGTGTAGGTGGGGTCCTCACTGGTAATTTTAACCTTTTTCCTTTTTGTCTTGAACATGCTTCCAACCCTGTTCAAAGCACTCTCCGGGCAAGACTTGGCAAAGGAGGTCAGGGCAGAGTAGTTCAAACTCACGGCATAGCCCTTCTGCTTCGACTGTTTATCTTCCTCAATCAAGTCGAACTTATTCTTCTTCCAAGGCAGCATTATATGGTCGTATCACGTCCACAGCAATAACGTACACTACAGCGAACGTTTTACTGCAACTAAATCGTATATATTTGACTGACTTTTATGGTTTATTAGCGACTCCAATACAACAAACGTTCAAGTTATCCTGTACTTAATTTGTTTATCCTCTCAAGACTTCTCCATAACCACAATTGCGCTCTCCCATTCTATGATCGCTGTCTGTCTGACAGAGGTTGGGTCTGCTGAGAATTGGATGGTCTACATTGGCTATATACTGGGTTGAACCATTACAGTGTCTCTGTAGGGGAACATAGAGGGAGAGATGGATGGAACCATTATGAGAGAGACCAAAGTTAAACAGCTCTACCTTGAGGATGCAATTGGCACTCAGGGTGCTCTTGCCGAGGTTCATTAACTGAACTGAAATAAGAAGAATTTGGAAATAATAGGCTAATATACAAACTGATATAACCGCTTATATACATCGACCTGTAAATTCCAACAATACTTCCATTGTACATATACTCACTCAGAGCAGAACTGATAGATTTTTTAAATCATTGGCAACTTTAATAAATAAATCACTAGTCACTTCAATAATGCCACTTTAATAATTCCAACAATACTTCCATTGTACATATACTCACTCAGAGCAGAACTGATAGATTTTTAAAATCATTGGCAACTTTAATAAATAAATCACTAGTCACTTCAATAATGCCACTTTAATAATGTTTACATATCTCGCATTACTCATCCCATATGTATATACTGTATTTTTATACCATCTATTGCATCTTGTCTATGCCGCTCAGTCATCGCTCATCCATATATTTATATGTATATATTCTTATTCCATCCCTTTACTTAGATTTGTGTGTATTAGGCAGTTGTTGTGGAATTGTTAGATTACTTGTTAGCTATTACTGCACTGTTGGAACTAGAAGCACAAGCATTTCGCTACACTCGCAATAACATCTGCTAACCATGTGTATGTGACCAATAACATTTGATTTGATTTGATATAACGAGTCTGCATATAGTTAGTATGAAAACAAAATGAAATACAAAATGGATAACAGTAGAACCTATAAATACCTATAGTTTCCGTATATCAAGCGAATAATACAAAGAAAAGCTGGTTTGCTGTCAATCTTTCTATGCATGGCAATGCACCAAAAATAAATGTCTTGCAGACCATCCTTCGGTTTATGCTGCCATCTATTGGTAAGAAAGAGTTGCCTCCTTTACTAATAACATGCTCCAAGCCTCTTAGTCTGTAGCCCAACCCACCATCAGATGGTAGTATTATTCCTTTTACAAACGACTTAAAAGCAATAATAGTGCCATCTGGCGGCTGGTTGGGCTACTTAGTCTGTAACAAGCTTAAAATCCAATAATAACATTAATAATATTCATATTGTTAATAATAACAATAAGTAGGCTATGCATATAATTAGGCTATAGTATAATTTTCTCTTCATGAAACACCCCAAACATTAGTAAAAATGGATAACGGGTTGTTTCGATTTCGGTTTCTGAATTTGAAAAACGAACATTTGAAATCGACTTGTTTTGTCATTTATTGTGTCAAAATTGGACATGGAATAACGGAAAACAAATAACAACAAACTGTATTACATTTTCCGACTTGAATGTTAGTCTGTGTGAGTGTAACAGAAGAGAAAAAAACGTCCATGTGCCGGTCGCATCAAATCCATTGTACTGAAACACTGTTTTCGCCGTGCGAGAAAATTTGCCGTTCCGTTACGCACAGCATGCAGCTGCTCAAGAAGCGTGACACTTGGCCCCCAGGAGCACCCAATGGCAATTACAAGTGTGGCCACAGTGTACATTGTGACAGTACGACCAATACTAAAGTTTTTTACCACCCGAGAACAGATAAAGAATACAAAATCCAAAGCTTCATTAATTGTAGCACCACAAATGTCATACACAGTACCAGTCAAAAGTTTGGGCACACCTACTCATTCCAGGGTTTTTCTTTATTAGTACTATTTTCTACATTGTAGAATAATAGTGAAGACATCAAAACTATGAAATAAGACATGTGGAATCATGTACAGTGGTTGCTCCACTAAAAGTTTTGCAATTATGCTGCAGGATTTAGAGGTAATTTGTGGTTTAGTACAGTACCCTGCGTCACTACTTCATTGCTCCAGACCAGCGCAAGGGGGAGTTAGAGCACTGATTATGCTTTTGGGTCCCAAGGCACTACTGTGTCTCTGTAGTACTGTAGCCTACTCCCAACCAGTCATGTTGTATAGTGCCTGAGTGGTGCAGTGGTCTAAGACACTGAATCGCAGTGCAAGCAGTATTGCTACAGATGCTGGTTCAATACCCATGCCGGCCTTGACTGGGAGACTCATGAGATGACTGTAGGTTTCTTATTTAGAAATAAATCATTCTAAATAACAAACTAGCTTTATTTACAAATTAGGAACAATGTCTCACCCCATGTTCAATAATGGCCTTTTTCCTCACTCATTTTGTTATTTGAAAACGAAATAATCTCCAAAATGTTGTTATTTTTAAAAAAAAGCGATTATTATTATTAATTTAGAAATATATAAAAGCCCCATGGATATTCTCACAGATATGTTATTAACCCAGTTATTAGCAGTTATTAACCCTGTTATTAGTAGGACCTGCCTTGTTGATAGTGTTGTTAAGAAGGCAGAGCAGCGCTTTATTGTGGACAGACTTCTCCCCATCTTAGCTACTGTTGTATCAATATGTTTTGACCATGACAGTTTGCAATCCAGGATTACTCCAAGCAGTTTAGTCTCCTCAACCTGCTCAATTTCCACATTATTCATTACGAGACGTAGTTGAGGTTTAGGGTTTAGTGAACGATTTGTCCCAAATACAATGCTTTTAGTTTTGGAAATATTTAGGACTAGGTTATTCTTTGCTACCCATTCCGAAACTAACTGCAGCTCTTTGTTAAGTGTTGCAGTCATGAATGATACGGAGCCAGTGAGACATTACTTGATTACTGAGCTGGACCAATGCAAGAAATACCCAAGTATCGCCCCTTTCTTGCATGATATCTATGCAAGAAATAGATATCATCAAAATATGTTACAGTAAAATATTTGCATAAAATACTCAAATCCATGGAAATCAATGACATTCATGTTGTCTTGTATGAGAAATTGAGAAGTGATAGGAGAGTGGGCTGACAGCTGCTGTCAGTTGTAGAAAGTGATGTATGTATGAAAGTGAGGAGAAGGAGGAGGGGGGGGGGGGGGGTTCCTAAGAGAAGGAGGAGGGGGGGGGGGAGTTCCTAAGAGCCAGAGGACCTGATCTGTACAATGGGCAAATGTGTTGGAGGGAGACAGAGCGTGAGTAAAAATTGGAGAGAAAGGAAAGACGTGGGTCAACCTGTTCTTTCCCAGCAGTAATGGATGGTTGAACCAAGGGCCCAGCAGGATGGCTAGGTGGTAGGCAGAGTGGAATTGGATCATATACCCCCCCCCCCCCCCTCTCCCCAGGATACATTTAGAGAAGGTGCTTTGCTGTTGGCACACCCTCATCCAAAATGTAACTCACTCTTGTTCAACTTTTTTAAAAATTAAATTGGTTTACTTCAATGTTTAAATGTGCTTCAAGTGTGGTTTTTACTCAAATCTAACAGAGGGATGTCGGCTTGGGGGAGTGTGGGTTTGGGGAGGGAGATGGGATGGGATAGATGGGTTTGGTTAAAGAAACTCACTCTCACTCTACCTCCCCACCTAGTCTTGATGAGTCAAAAAAGTGAATGCAATTGCAGCATTTTACCTGTGATCCTAAATAAAATAAAATAAAAAGTAATATTTTATGAGTTAAAAGCTAAGACAAAATATGATTTCATGACATTTACTTTGTCTTTACACATCTACTGGCCAACTGCATTTGCCATCCACTTCAGCTAGCATTACCTGCTTTTAGTAAGTGTCAAAATGTGATACAAGCTGTATTATTATGCTTATGTACAGTGCCTTCAGAAAGTATACCACTTGACTTACTACACAATTTGTTGTGTTACAACCTGAATAAAAAAAATCTCACCCATTTACACACAATACCCCATAATGATAAAGTGATAAAAATAAAAAAATGTGCTAGTTTATTGAGAATTAAATACATAAATATCGAATTTACATAAGTATTAACAACCCTTAGTCAATACATTTTATAATCACCTTTGAAAGCGATTACAGCTGAGTCTTTCTGGTTAAGTCTCTAAGAGCTTTGTACCTGGATTGTACAATATCTGCACATTATTATTTTAAAAATTCTTCAGGTTCTGTCAAGTTGGTTGTTGATCATTGCTAGACAGCCATTTTCAAGTCTTGCCATTGATTTTCCAGCCAGTTTAAGTCAAAACTGTAACTAGGCCATTCAGGAACATTCAATGTCGGACTGGTAAACAACTTCAGTGTATATTTGGCCTTGTGTTTTAGGTTATTGTCCTGCTGAAAGGAGAATTTGTCTCTCAGTGTCTGTTGGCAAGCAGACTGAACCAGGTTTTCCTCTAGGATTTTGCCTGTGCTTAGTTGACCTCATGGTATCTATCTTTGTAGTGGCTGGGTGAATTGATACACCATCCAAAGTGTAATTAATAACTTCATCATGCTCCTTTTTTTTACCCATCTACCAATAGGTGCCCTTCTTTGCGAGGCATTGGAAAACCTCCATGGACTTAGTGGTTGAATCTATGTTTGAAATTCATTGTTTGACTGAGGGACCCTACAGATAATTGTATGCGTGGGATGCAGAGGTAGTCATTCAAAAATCATTTTAAACACTATTATTGCATACAGAGTGAGTCCATGAAACTTATTATTTGACTGGTTAAGCAAAAGTGTACTTCTGAACTTTTCTAGGCTTGCCATAAACAAGGGGTTGAACACTTATTGACTCAAGACATTTCAGCTTTTAATTTTTAATTAATTTGTTAAAAATAAAAAATAAAATAACAGCATTCCACTTTGACATTATGTGGTATTGTGTGTAGGCCTGTGACACAACATCTCCATTTAATCAATTTTAAATTCAGGCTGTAACACAACAAAAATATTACACTGAGTAGGTATAGGTAGGGGCAGAGCCATAGTGAGACAAACTATTCTCCAACTTGCCATGACATTGTCATTCATAATGTAATGACCTGACTAGATCATAAAGGAACAATTGTCCAGACAGAGAATTGAGTTTACGAATTTACGGTTTAATTAACCCAACTTCACACAGGCTACTGTTTGGCCGTAGCCCACGCCAAATAAATGAAGGATACTGTCACGTTCCTGACCTGTTTTCTCTTGTTTTGTATGTCTTTATTGGTCAGGGCGTGAGTGTTGGGTGGGTAGTCTATGTTTTGTATTTCTATGTTGGGTTTTGTGTTCGGCCTGGTATGATTCTCAATTAGAGACAGGTGTGTATCGTTTGTCTCTGATTGAGAGTCATACTAAGGCAGCCAGGGTTTCACTGGGGTTTTGTGGGTGTTTGTTCCTGTGTCAGTGTTTGGGCCACACAGGACGGTTGAAGGTTAGTCACGTTTGTTGTTTTGTAGTTTTGTAGTGTCTTGTTTGCTGTTTTCATTAAAAGTATGATTAATCACCAATCCGCATCTTGGTCCGATCCATGCTCCTCCTCGTCTGAGGAGGAGAACAACAATGACTGCCTTTACAGAACCACCCACCAAACCCGGACCAAGCAGCGTGGCAACAGGCAACGGCGGCAGCAGCAGCAGCAGCGGGAACTAGCAAGGCAGAGTGGCTGGAAGCCCGAGAGGCTCCCCCAAAAATTTCTTGGGGGGGGCACACGGGGAATATGGCTGGGTCAAGTGGGAGATTTGAGCCAGTTCCCCGTGCTTACCAGAAGGAGCAGTGGGCTAAATTGAGGTACGAGTCGGAGAATGTGGAGGAGTTATTGGACAGATTGGAGGAAAGTGAAAGGATGGGAGATTATGAGACATTTGATGAGTTGTTGGTGATATTGGGGGAGAGCGAAGAGAGAGAGATGTTGGTTTGGCGTAGCATACACGGTACTCGCCCTGAGGTGTGTGATTACCGTGGAGAGCGGGAGTACGGGCAGACACCGTGTTATGCGGTAAAGCGCACGGTGTCCCCAGTACGCGTGCTTAGCCCAGTGCGGGCTATTCCACCTTGCCGCACTGGGAGGGCTAGGTTGGGCATCGAGCCGAGTGCCATGAAGCCGGCCCAACGTATCTGGTCTCCAGTACGTCTCCTCGGGCCGGCGTACATGGCACCAGCCTTACAGGTGGTGTCCCCGGTTCGCCTGCATAGCCCAGTGCGGGCTATTCCACCTCGCCGCACTGGCAGGGCTACGGGGACCATTCAACCTGGTAAGGTTGGGGAGGCTCGGTGCTCAAGAGCACGTGTCCTCCTTCACGGTCCGGTATATCCGGCGCCACCTTCCCACCCCAGCTCAGTACCACCAGTGCCTACACCACGCACCAGGCTTCCAGTGCATCTCCAGAGCCCTGTTCCTCCTCCACGCACTCTCCCTATGGTGCGTGTCTCCAGCCCAGTGTCTCCAGTTCCGGTACCACGCACCAGGCCTACAGTGCGTCTCAGCCGGCCAGAGTCTGCCGTCTGCCCAGGGGCGCCTGAACTGCCCGTCTGCCCAGCGGCGCCTGAACTGCCCGTCTGCCCAGCGGCGCCTGAACTGCCCGTCTGCCCAGCGGCGCCTGAACTGCCCGTCTGCCCAGCGGCGTCTGAACTGCCCGTCTGCCCTACGCCGTCTGAACTGTCCGTCTGCCATGAGCCTGCAAAGCCGCCCGTCTGCCATGAGCCTGCAAAGCCGCCCGTCTGCCATGAGCCTACAGAGCCGTCCGCCTGACCAACCCCCCCCTCCGCCAACCACCAGGATGCCCGGCATCAGAACATTCCAGGCATTCCTGTGATTAGCAGATAGCAGGTTGATTGGCATGGGGGACCCCACGAACACTGGGTACTGGTAAGTACAACACAACCAACTAACAGCCTAACACGTAACACACAGCTGTCTGTGCGGGTTGCTACAATAATTTAGTTTTATTGTGGCCATGGAACCTTTCGGCCAGCATAACCCAACAAAATCATGTCAAACACCACACCGAAGTGTTCAATTGTTGTCAGGTTTGTTCAATTGGCATGCTTACTTAATGATAAGTTCTGCATCTTAGCTAACATAAGTATTGTTATCTTCATTATCACAGACAGAGTATAATTAAAGACCGTACAGTAGGAAGATAGGCAGAAACTGCTTCTAAATCAGGTCAAATCAAAGGCACGCCTTCGATATAAAGTTGTTTTTGACAAAAAATGTAAACGTGTCAGTTTGTCACTTTCACAAGGTTGGAGTAATAACATGTTCAACTAGTTAATTGGCTCGAATCTGGGTTGGGCCTTTAGATTTTGAAAAAATTAACAGCTAAGGAAGAACGTTTCACTTCTGTCATTAACTTCTCTAACCTCAAACACAGTCTTGGTCTGCTTCGTAAGCAGTGTTGCCAACTCCTCAGTAAGGAAAGTAGCTATTGGCTGTCCTAAAAGTCGCTAGAAGTCGCTAAATGACATCATCACCTAATATGCATAATTGGCCATGTGCATGTAATTGTGATGAACGCTGTAGGAGAGGGGAATAATGTCGTGGGAGACAAAAAGTGAGTAAAAAACACCCTAAATATGTTTAGAACTACAAATGAACTTTCTTCTGTTGATTCTTGTTTTTTTAATGTGACAATTCCAACCCTCCTCCTTTATCCGGGCTTGGGACCGGCAAAAGTGACCCAAAAGAGACACTCTGGCGGAGTTACTTAGTTTTTATTTTAAATTTTATTCACTTTTTGTTTTTTTTGTTTAGTTTTCTTAATTTGGTTTGATTTTTAACCTTATGGCCCACTTAGGAGCCTACAACAGTAAAACATGAACATTTTTAACCATAATATTTTTAACTTTTTTTTGTATACAATCTACATTAACAATCTAAATGGACCAAAAAGAGACAATAGAAAAAACTGTCAATGGCAATGTGAGAAAATTATGATAACTAGTCTGGCCCTAATTCATTTTTTTTTAATGTAAGCAAGGACGGGATCACCCAGCGGCGGCTTCCCGCATGCGCGATTCATTTTCAGTCTGGATGCGGAGGGGTGAACATCTCCTGCTCTGACTGCAGCTGGGAGGGACTGCTGCGCGAGGCCTGTAAATGCTTTGAGACGGGGGTGGGGCCCGGGTGGGGCCCACGGCAGCACCCGCTGCCCGTTGAGAAGAGTAAGAACGATACGTGCTTACAAGTCAGTCTCCAAAAGTCTCCAATAACATCAGAAAAAGTCACTAGATTTGTCGCTAGTCGCTTTTTTGAAAATGCGTCGCTAGAGGGGTATGAATACTTGCTAAATATAGCGGCTAAGTTGGCAACACTGTGTAAGCGTTCCCAAAAGTCTCGCGATGTTGCGCCTCTGGGTTTAGAAACTCTTTGGTAAAATTATTTATTTGTGCTGACAAACTAAGCTCTGGTCTAAACACACACCTAAGTATTATGAATATTCTATGAGGCGGCGTGTACTGCCGTATGAAAAGAAAAGCGAAAATCAAAAATGTTTATAACTTTTGTTGTTATTGTTTTCCGTTATTCCATGTCCAATTTTGACCAAATAAAAAGTACATTAACGATTTTCACCATCTTTTGAATCAAATAACCAATGAAGGGACGAGTTTATTGTTTTGCGCATTGCATTTCAGAAATATAATTATAAATATATTAAGTATTTAGAAATGTGTACAATTGAGTATCGACATTTAGATGATAACACCTGTCACAAAAAGTTTATATTTTCGAACGTGTTCTTGGTGGAAATGTTATTTGACGGAGTGTTTCTCCTTTAATGCGTATTTGAGTGTTGGACACATCTTTTGGAATGTACCACAAAACCAAGTCAATGCACAAATCATTACAGTAATTCATAATAAAATTACACTTTAAGCAGCAAACAAACATACTGAATCTGGTTCAGTTACTTCCAGCGATTTATACACTTGAGATCAATCTCGATAGTTAATATTATTAGTAATTATTCAGCTAAGTTGGTATGTTCCGTTTCACTTCCTCCTCATGCGACAACAATTCACTTCACATGGGGTCCTGTTTGCTGGGCTGTTCTACTCGATATACCAACGTAATCTAATGAAATTGACAAAAAGTAGTTTGTGGTAACAAGACTAAACCTAAAATGGGTAAGAAGAAGTCTGCCATGGTGCTCGGGAGATCGTTGATAAAGGAGAGACTCAACGCAGGCCGAGGCAACAAGAGGGGCGATACTTGGGTAACGTTCATTAACGCTACGTTATTTAACTATAGTTATTTAGCTAGCTAGCTTAACCTATAGCTAGACCTACCTCCAAGGGTCCTAGCCTGTTCTAACTTCTAGCTAGTTAGTTAGCAGAGTAAAGTAAAACATTTGGGAAAACCAGGATTTGGTGAATACTGCTCTCCTGAAAATAAATAAAGTAACACATCTTGTTTTAATGGTCGTCTGGCTTGTTAGCTAGCTACCTTGCTGATGATTTAACGTGATATCACATTGCCAGCTCCACACCAGTGAACTGAATGATGGCTACGATTGGGGTCGTCTCAACCTGCAGTCAGTGACTGAGCAGAGTTCTATGGATGACTTCCTTGCAACTGCAAAAATGGCAGGAACTGAGTTTGTTGCAGGTAAATACTCCATTGCATTGACCTGACAAGTGATCTTTTAAACTGTCCTCTACCAGGGGTGTGTTCATTCTGCCAATTCGTTTGCAAAACGTTTCTTAAACGGACGCTAAGGTAACGGGGAGGGTCCTACCATAATTTGTCCCCAGTGGTGTATTCATTAGTTGGATTCAGTTGCAAAGCGTTTGCAACGGAAAACCGTTTACTCTAAACGGAAAACATTTTGCAACGAAAACGAGTTTATTGGACAAATTCAGGTAGGTCCTTCCCTGTTTCGTTCCGTTTACTTCTGTTTGGTTCTTAGAGTTTTTGTAACATACCAAATGTTTTGCAATGGAATCAGACTAATGAATACACCCCAGTACCTGCCTCTTTGTACTGGATTGCCAGGATGCAACTGATGGATGAAATGTTTCCCCAGAAAAGCTCAACATCAAGTTTGTGCCAGCTGAAGCTCGGGCAGGATTACTGACAGCCGAGGAGATGGCAAAGTTGAAAAAGCTGCACGAAGAGAACAAACAACTCCTCAGAATTCCACGAAGGTGCAGTAAGGGTCCTTGATATCGGGGATCCTTGGAAGTCCCAATTCTGGGGGATCCTTGGGAAGTCCCAATTCCGACGTTATCCTATTGAGGTTGACATTTTAAATGATTAGGGTCAGGTCAGGGTAGGGACGTCCCAAGGATTACGGATAGCGCTAACCGTGCAGTAAGCACAGTGACTCCAAAGATATTACTTCCAAATGTTATTTCATGTCCTCTTTCTAGCTGTCTTAGTAGTAGGGATTGTGCTGATATTGCATTGCCTCTGATGTTCCATTACTGTCTCTTCTTTGTCTTGTCATGTTGCAGGCCTCACTGGGATGAGAGCACCAGTCCAGAGGTCCTCCAGCAGACCGAGAGAGACAGCTTCTTGGAGTGGAGACGAGAACTGGCACTGTATGAAACCCACTACAATCAAAACACTTACCCCCCCCCACATCAATTGAATAGGATCTCATTGTTTTGATGTTTATAGATTGTGCGCCTTTAGTAACATGGTTTTCTTTTAGCAGTGCCCTAAAGTTGATCTATTTTGTTTCATAGACTAGAAGAGGAGCAGAAAATGATTCTCACCCCTTTTGAAAGGAATTTGGATTTCTGGAGACAGCTCTGGCGAGTGATTGAGAGGAGGTAGGAATCAGAGCTGCTGTGTCTCATGACTAATTGTGTCCTGTTTCAGCCTTTCAGTGCCTTGTATGATGATGGAAATGTGAATTTTCCTACGCAGTGACATCGTTGTTCAGATCGTTGATGCCAGAAACCCGTTGCTGTTTCGTTGCCCTGACCTGGTAAGTACAGTGCCGAAGGGCGCAGCCAAACTAGCCCATTGATTTAATCCACCGTTCTAATGTAGTGTCCGTTCTCTAAGTATGTCATCAAATAATTGAGGCAAATTTTTCTTGGATGGGGGATGGCATTTCCAGGTGGGGGAATCCGCCAAACCAAACTGATAGGTGGGGAAACACTGTGGCATTTCACCCATTGACCTTCATGGTTCCTGTAGGAGTGCTATGTCAAGGAAGTGTCCCGGGACAAGGTGAACTTGCTGCTGGTGAACAAGGCTGACCTGCTTACCCGGGAGCAGCGGAGGATCTGGGCCAGATATTTCCAGAGAGAGGGCCTCCATGCTGTTTTCTGGTCTGCACTGGTGGAGAATGAGAGGCTGGAGGCAGAGGAGAAGGTGAGGAGTCATCATCCACATTTTAATTGCAAGGGCTGGTCTTAGATGGCCTGGTTAAACCAGACTGAATGCTATGCTCACCATTGTTTAACTTAGGTCTGGTATACTTTTTTGACTGATGAAAGATGAGTTGTTAGGTCTGAAGAGAAGAAGCCTCAGTGATACCTTCCCTTGTTCATTATCCAAAGGGAATGGAAGTGGAGGAGCAGGAAGATGAACAGAGTGACACAGAAAATGAAGACGAGGGAATGCCAGACAACGACAATGTGAGCCGAAGACAGGAGGTAGAGGATAACAAGGAGAAGAGTGAGGAGGAAGATGAGGAGAGTGATATGGACGAGGAGCAGCAGAGAGGGGAGCAGTTTGAAGACTGTGTAGCAGAGGGAGACTGGCAGACCTGCTCAGAGGCATCAGAGGGTGAGGAAGTAGATGACGAAGAGAGTATAGATGGCTCCACCCACAACTCCTCCTCCTTCCACAACTCCAGTCGCCTGCTGTCCAAAGACGAGCTGCTGGACATATTTAAGGCTGCTCACGATGGGCCAGCGTTGAAAGAGGGTGAGCTCACAGTGGGGCTGGTGAGTACAGATACACACACTGGATATCAGTCGGCTTAAATACTAGGTCATGTTTAAGCAATAAGGCACAAGGGGTTGTAGTATATGGCCAATATACCACGGCTAAGAGCTGTTCTTATGCACAACGCAACGTGGAGTGCATGGATACAGCCCTTACCCAAGGTGCCTTATTGCTATTATAAACTGGTTGCCAACGTAATTAGAACATTAATAAATGTTTTGTCATACCTGTGGTATGCTGTCTGATATACCACGGTTTTCAGCCAATCAGCATTCAGTGCTTGAACCACCCAGTTTATAATACACTTTATATTACTATAGGAAGTAATTTACGAAGTAGGAGAACAGGTCTTGTTTGGAGTGATCTCAATTCTCAATCTGCTCTAAACAGGTGGGGTATCCCAATGTGGGAAAAAGTTCCACCATCAACACTATTCTGAGAAATAAGAAGGTGTCCGTCTCAGTCACGCCTGGGCACACCAAGCACTTTCAGGTAAAGCACTGCTCTCTGATGTAGCCTACTTGACCTCTAAAACTGTGTGCCTTAGTTACAATAACTTTTTCTTGTAGAGTCAAATAAAGAATTCAAGTGTGTATGTGTGTTCCAGACGCTGTACGTGGAGCCAGGTCTGTGTCTGTGTGACTGCCCCGGCCTGGTCATGCCCTCCTTTGTGGCCACTAAAGCTGAGATGATCTGCTGTGGGATCCTGCCCATCGACCAGATAAGAGACCACGTGCCTGCCATCTCCCTCATATCCTTCACTTACCAACCCTACAAACTGCTTTTGTTAACTTATGGGTGTAGAAGTCATATTTATTGTCCCTATCAGTAGATACTGGAGTTTTTTTCTTTCTTCTAAAATCCATTTAAATTCTGTTTTTTTCAGTAGGACCAAAGTGGAGCTGCATACTATGTTATCATTTCACATTACAAACATACAGCTAAATTCAGAGGCCTAATCGTTTGACTCGAGTAAAGGATTTTTCAGATGTTTGATTGGGTGTTTAGTATGGTTAAGGCCTTAACAGACTGCCCACGTGTGTCAGACTATTCCTCGGGATGTGCTAGAGGGCACCTATGGCATAAACATCATCCGCCCGCGAGAGGACGAGGACCCCGACCGCATACCCAACTATGAGGAGCTACTGATGGCCTACGGATGTGAGACCATAAACCCTGTCCTTATATAGTACAGTGTAGAACAATAGACACAGCACAACATAAGCCATATGATAGTGATGGAGTCGGAGCAAGCCGTTGACACTGTCCTGTCCTCTGTCAGACATGAGGGGCTTCATGACAACACACGGACAGCCTGACCAGTCGAGATCAGCCCGCTACGTCCTCAAGGACTACGTTGTTGTAAGTTAACCCTCCTCTTTCCGCCACCATCCTCTTGATGTAAAAGTATGATTTATTAGGCAGAATAGTCTAAATATTGTTTAGTCTGTATACCTGCACTGAACAAAAATATAATTTCTCAAAACTGTTGTGCACAAATTTGTTTACATCCCTGTTAGTGAGCATTGTATCCTTTGTAAAGAATCCATCCACCTGACAGGTACAGCATATCAAGAAGCTGATTAAACGGCATGATCATTACACAGGTGTACCATGTCCTGGGGACAATAAAAGGCCACTCTAAAATGTGCAGTTTTGTCACACAACACAATGCCACAGATGTCAAGTTTTGAGCGAGTGTGCAATTTGCATGCTGACTGAAAGAATGTCCACCAGAGCTGTTGCTAGAGAATAGAAAGTTCATTTCTCTGCCAGATAATAGAAAGTTCATTGCTCTACCATAAGCTGCCTCCAATGTCATTTTAGAGAATTTGGTAGTACGTCCACCTCACAACCGCAGGCCACATGTAACCATGCCAGCCCAGGATCTCCACATCCAGCTTCTTCACATTTGGGATCGTTGGGGGTGGGGGGCTGACGCCCAAGTGGATGGGCCTATAGCCTCCCAGGCCCACCCCTGGCTGCACCCCTGCCCAGTCATGTGAAATCAGTAGATTAGGGCCTAATAAATGTATTTAAATTGACTGATTTCCTTATATGAACTGTAACTCAGCAAAGTCTTTGAAATTGTTGCATGTTGCGTTTTATATTTTTGCTCAGTAGAAATTCAGTAGTAGTAATGGCAGAGGAAGCACCACTAACAGGTTCTTTCTGACCGTCCCCAGGGGAAACTGCTTTACTGCCATCCTCCTCCCCACATCAGTGCAGCAGACTTCCAGCCCCAGCACAGCAAGTTCCAGTCTGGAGATGCAGACGGTAAAGGCTCCAAGACAGGCCACAAACAGATCAAAGTCAAGAGACATGAGAATCTGGTGGACAAGAACTTCTTCCATCAGGTACAATAGAAGGCAACTCCACAGAAATTACATTAAAATGACACTGGCAGAGATTTATGCCAGTTTAGGCACATTACCTCACAGCCATTGGTTGTAATGAAATGGGAGAATTACTATGCTAACCACATTGTTGTGCATTTCGTTTCCAGGAGAATGTTCGAGCACTCACCAAGGGGGTCCAGTCTTACATGGGCTACAAGCTAGGCAGCATAGGCCAGTGTGAACAGATAGGTCAAGGGCAACCTGGCACGGAACAGCCTGTGGTCAAACCCTGGAAGAAGCATGGCAATAGAAACAAGAAAGAGAAAGTGCGCTGACTCACCAAGCACCTGGATGCCTGAAGAACATCTATAAACTGTTAGAAATCGCTGATATTTTAGAGTGGAATGGAGTGTTAACCCACAAGGGACTTTTCAATGCAATTCCACAGGAATTGGTGCTTTGTTGTACGTAGATACTGGTCAACAACAGTAACCTCCATTGCATTTTGCAATATGGAGAACCAGGGATAGGTTGCCTTTTGATATAAAAACATTCTGAATATTGTGAATTATCACATGCATTGCAGTGACGATACATTCCACCATTTGATTATGATTGAGTTGTGCAACAAATCTCACAGAAGTTATGAGTGTAGCAACAAGAGCAGAGTAGGGGGTCAACTAAATTCCAGGATTTTCAGAAATTGAATGGAATTGAGCCTTACTCTGAACCAGAGAGAAGTAATTGCTAAGGAGATCAATCAATATTTATTTGGTTATATGCGTTTGTTACATATACAGAAAGGTCAGACTTGTACTTTACAGAGATAATGAACTACAGGTAACTGCCGAAATAAAGGAAACAACAAAGTGTCTTAATAGGGAGTGGGGCCACCACGAGCAAGAACAGCTTCAATGCATTTTGGCATAGATTTTACACGTGTCTGAAACTATTGGAAGGATGCGATACCATTCTTCCACGAGAAATTACATTATGTGGTGTTTGTTGATGGTGGTAGAAAACAGTGTCTCAGGTGCTGCTTCAGAATCTCCCATAACTGTTCAATTGGGTTGAGACCTGGTTATCAAACCATTCAGTGACCACTCGAGTCCTCTCTCATGTGTATGGTGGCATTGTCATCCTATGGGGCCATGGTAGCCAAAATAATAAATAGCCTGCCCAGCATTTCTATACTTTACCTTAAGCATGATGGGATGTTAATTGCTTAATTAACTCAGGAACCACACCTGTGTGGAAGCACCTGCTTTCAATATACTTTGTGTCCATTTACTCAAGTGTTTCCATTATTTTGGCAGTAGTTGGATTCCCTAAGATTTAGAACCAACTGCTAACTGCGATAAATGTCTGAAGCAATAACAATTGAGTAATATCCCTGATCAAATAATTATATATTTCAGATAGTTTTCAAATGTTACTTTGGTGTTTTTGGCTCTCTCATGAGTGTTTCTAATATTTGCCCTGATTATGTGCCCAATGTACCCTCAAACTGCCACCAGAGGCTTTAATGAGCTAGGCCTACTTGAAGCTGAACTACATTTTCTCTTAAAAATTCCCTTGATCCTTCAGTGTAGGGCTACAGCAGAAATTAGGAAAGGTGTTCTTTGGTTTGTTGCACATGACTGGTGCACTAAATCAGGGCATTATGTCCAAAGAAAAGTACATAAAATGGGACTATTATTAATACAAATTCAATTGGCCCAGCTCGAGTGTCTTTATAACTCAAATTTGGTCAAATAAATTAAGAATTGAGTAAGGGCATCACCATGGCCTGGCAAAATCATGTCAATCTCATTGTCATTCTCTAATCTACAGGGAAATGTGTTTACGTTTGAATAACCAGGCAGCGCTTTTGTGAACTAAATTTGCATACTATTGGGGCACAATTTCCCACACCTTTTTCATAGGTCCGTGCTATCCGCTACCTTTATCGGGATGACTCGATCCCCCATTTAAGGTCAAATTTGAAATGGTTAGGTAAGGATTTAGGGCAACAACAAAAAAAATAGAGTAGGGACGTCCCAAGTATCCCGAATAACACTGACCAGATGACATACCTGTGCTGTGCACTACTGACGCAGCTCCATCCCAATGGGCGTATTTGCCCATGCTATTCCAAATATTTTCTTTAGGACAATGTTGGCAGAGTTTAGCGACATGGGAGAGGACGCACAGTGTCACAAATGAACAGAGTAGAAAGCCTTTGGTTTGATGTCTTGGTAGTGCCCGACATATAAACCTGTTTTTCAAACCGACAAAGTCTGCATCCCGACCTGACTCATCTGTTTGGCGGTGCTTTTGATAATAGCATGTTTTATGTGAGTAGGCCTGTGGGTAATTACGCATTTAAACATGGAGGAATTGCATGTCTAGTGATTTACTTGGACTGAGATAGTAACTGCCGGTACTCATTTCGTGTGCCGGTAATGTTTATATTTAAGTGTTGCCAGAAGATTACGACCGTACCATTACGATTGTTTACACTGAGCTGCACTGGGATCGGAATGCAATCGTGGTTACAGATTACAGGCTACACATTCTTTCTTTTTTTTACACGCACACCTCTTTCAATAGTAACATTTTTTTTAAACATTTTTACAACACACATACCTGTCATGTTCTTTCCTGTACTTGAATACTTATTAAATTATGTTTTCATAGTCAGTTGTTTATTAATAATATCTCATTTAGACTTAATCTGCTTATTTCTTCCCTACATCTTTGCAGATCTAAGACAAGATGAAAGTAAAAAACACTCTTCCTAATTTGTTTTTTTTCCCACCTGTATTTTGTCAGGCCAGTGAACATGGTGGTAAACTGTACTATTTGTATGGACCCTGGGTTACCCTTTCCCATCATACTAACTATGTCATATAACCTTAATTAGTGCTCCCGCTCGCTCACCTGGTGTACCATGCCAGGTGTGCATAATACTGACGTTAATGGGAGAGGGAAGGGGTTTTAAGGTGTGGTCTTTACTCCCAAATGTCACTTAAATATAGCTTCCAAATGAAGAGAGACAATGATACATAAAGTAATCTGAGAAAAAAATGCAACTTTATGGACAACGGTGGATGGTTCTTAAAATAACCTTTGTGGTAGGGGGCTCTTAAAAGAGCAGTTTCACTCCACGGCATACTGCCATGGGACTTCACCTGCTGGCGATGAGAAGTAGGTGGTCAGCTTCTCCCTCACCTGGAGTGCCTGTCTGGGGGCGTTGTTGGCACCTGCCCTGGTGACATCAGGTAGGTGACCATTTGGCGTGCCCATCTCCATCCGGAGCGGCTCCTGGAATGACCTCCGCAGGTAGTTATAGAGAACACATGTGGCCTTCACGCAGGCATCAACATTTGAGGGGCTGAGACCAAGCACTCTCCAATACATTCTCCACCGGGCTGCCAGAATCCCAAAGGCGCATTCAACAACTAACCTTGCCCTGGACAATCGTTTGTTAAAGATCCTTACAGGCTTTGGCAATGGCAGCTGGCGTCCAGCATAGGGCCTCATGAGGTTGGGTCTTAAAGGGAAGGCCTCGTCGCCGACGAAGATGTGGGGAACAGGTCCCAGGTTTTCAGCTCCAGGGAGTGATGAAGGTGGTGGAATCTCCAGGGTGCCGTCCTGAAGTTCCTGGCCGAAGGCAGAGTCCTGGAGGGTCCCGCAATCACTTCCCTTGCCGTAAGCACCAACATCGACAACACGGAAACAGTAGATAGCATCTACTACAGCCAAGAGTACATCTGAATATGTACCCTTGTAGTTGTAGAATTGCGAACCTGAACACGGTGGAGCCTGGATTACTACATGTTTCCCGTCAATGGAGCCAAGACAGTTGGGGAAATTCCACCTCTCCAGGAACTCGGCAGCGATGGCCCTCCAGTCTTCCTCCTTGGGGACAGGCATGTATTCACCAACCAGACAGTCCCAAATGGCTTGTGCCTCAGAGGGGACAATGCCTGCCACCGTGGACCGTCCAACTCGGAAGCTGAATCCAAGGGTCCTGTAGGAGTCCCCTGTCGCCAAGAATCTAAAATATAATTCAAAATATTTATCAATATTGCGTATAACTTGAATTCCACCCACATATTATATCTACTCATATATCTACCTTATTACAGTTTATTATGCTCTACTAATTATATTGTAATACTCATCAACCATCATTAACAATGCCCTGAAACACTACAATTCAGTCTATGACTATATCAATAAACTGTAGCCCAGGCCAACTCTACTCTTAGAAAGAATGGTACTATCTACTTAAAAGGATTCTCCGGCTGTCCCCATAGGAGATCCTTTTTGGTTCCAGGTAGTACCCCGTTTGGTTCCATGTAGAACCCTATTGGGCTCCATGTATAACATTTTCCCCAAAGGGTTATACCTGGAACCAAAAAAGGTTATCCTATGGGGAAAGCAGAAGGACACTTTGGAACCTTTTTCTCTAAGAGTGTATGTGAGTCCAATAAGAATGTAATGAATGACTGTAACTGTCTTGAACAAAAATGGGTCCTGGAGAAGACTAGCCTACCTTCATCAGGGCAGAAGGCACCTCAACTTTATTTTCATTTGGTAACATTGCATAATTAAAAAAGGATTATAAACCAACTTTGGGAAAAGTTATAGTCCTAATGAACATTCTGTAAAAGTACATCTGATATCAAATAGGGACTATTAACTAGACAGCCCTTTAGCTAGCTAGTTGTAGCCACTGCAGCAATTTTGGAATGGCAGTGTCAGCCAATCAGCTCCTTTGTTGTTCAATGCTATGTGCCATTCTATTATATTATTTAGCATGAGGTCGAAAAGGAGTTTTCCAGGAAAACTAGAAGTATTTAAATACTGATGGAGCAGTGTAGATAAAGGTACAATTTGGAGTACAGTGGCCAACCGAGTCTCTAACTATGTAGTCTATGTACAAATAAGTACAATGTTTTTATGTACTAATAGCACAAACTCAATAGCATCGAACTCAATAACACCCAGTGGCATATTCCATCCCTGCATTGAGACATGTTTTCTAACCCATTTCTCACGCTGGTGTAACAGGGTTGAAATAGACATCATTTGTTGTATGAATTTGGCCATAATTAAGCAGCCAGGTCATGTATATATATATGTATAGTTGTAGAGCCACCTGCTGTATTATTTGTGTAACTGTATCTGTGCATATATGTGCGCATGATCACGCAGGATCCAGCAAAAGAGTTGTTAAACTTTGGAGGTATGTATCGTGATCGATGCTGCATCCGGTGTTTTCACTTTAAAAATTATATCTAATGTATGTTAGGCTGAAAATTATATTGTTTTATAATCACTTTCGATGTTGACATGTTATGTGATAGAGTTACAGAGTTGTGTCCTGTATTTGCAATTTTATGGACATTTACAAAGTTAGCATGTTGCTGTACGCTATAGGCTAGCTAGCATCCGTCCTGTACTTTCCTTGCTAATGAGGTTAGTCACCTTGTGAAGTGTACATTTATTTTTATTTAATGTCACTCAGATTTGGACTGATTTTCAGTTGCTCTGAAGTTTACACATTTTGTGTGTGTGTGTGTGTGTGTCTGCCTGAAGGTATGTGCTCCCAAACTGTTATGGAACAATGTTATGTTGCTCTACACGTGCTGTGTTATGGCCACCATATAGAGCCATTATAAGTTGAGTGCCTATCTGTAGTCATGTTGTTATAGATGTAATGATGGATATTGTAAATATGCATTTAGCTGTTCTACAATTATTATAAAAATTTGTTAAACTTTTATGGATTTTTTCTTTGATGATTTCATGATGGATTTTCAGTTGCTCTAAAGTTTACACGTGTGTGTGTGTGTGTGTGTCTGCAGAATAAACCGTGAAGGAGAACAGCACTGTCCTTTGTCATCCAAGCAAATGAGAACCGTTACACTGGCTCCACAGTGTCTTAATGTAACCATGATTGCGTTCTGACCCCAGTGCAGCTCGTAGGGTCAGTATCTTCTTGCAAATGTAGGTGCAGGAGCTCCATAATATTTTTGAACTAATATTCAATAAGAGGTGCAGGAGCTTAAGCAGAACAACATTTGAGGTGCCGGTATTCAGCTCCAGTGATTCAACTCCCAAGTCAAGCACTGTCATGTTTAGGCTACTTATAGTTGTTTTACTTAACTTTTACTTAACTTTTATTGGCAACACTTATTCTCGGCTGGTATGTCAGAAATGCAGAGTGTTGGGCAGGAATTCAGGGGAGGAGGCAACCTGTACCCTCTGTTTCCTTGGCCATTTGTGCCGCACCGTTGGGGCCTTTCTCTCCAGTCAGCTGGCTCTTCTGGTGACAAGACAACAATCTATGATGTACACAAATATATGCAACAATTTCAAATATTTTACTGAGTTACAGTTCATATAAGGAAATCAGTCAATTGAAATAAATTCATTAGGTCCTAATCTATAGATTTCACATGACTGGGAATATAGATATGTATCTGTTGGTCACATATGCCTTAAAAAAAAGGCAATGGCGTGGATTAGAAAACCAGTCAGTTTCTGGTGTGACCACCGTTTGCCTCATGCAGCATGACACATCTCCTTCGCATAGAGTTGATCAAGCTGTTGATTGTGGCCTGTGGAATGTTGTCCCACTCCTCTTCAATGGCTGTGCGAAGTTGCTGGATATGGGCGGGAACTGGAACACTGTCGTACACGTCAGTCCAGAGAATCCCAAACATGCTCAATGTGTGACATGTCTGGTGAGTATGCAGGCCATGGAAGAACTGGGACATTTTCAGCTTCCAGGAATTGTGTACAGATCCTTTTGACATGGGGCCGTGCATTATCATGCTGAAACATGAGGTGATGGCGGCAGATGAATGGCCTCAAGATCAATGGGCCTCAAGATCTTGTCACAGTATCTCTGTGCATTCAAATTGCCATAGATAAGATGCAATTGTGTTCATTGACTGTAGCTTATGCCTGCCCATACCATAACCCCACCGCCACCATGGGGCACTCTGTTCGCAACGTTGACATCAGCAAACCGCTCGCCCACACTACGCCATACACGTGGTCTGCGGTTGTGAGGCCAGTTGGACATAGTGCCAAATTCTCTAAAATGACTTTGGAGGCGGCTTCTGGTAGAGAAATTAACATTAAATTCTCTGGCAACAGCTCTGTTGGACATTCTTGCAGTCAGCATGCCAATTGCACACTCCCTCAAAACTTGAGACATTTGTAGCATTGTGTGACAACTGCACATTTTAGAGTGGCCTTTTATTGTCCCCAGCATAAGATGCACCTGTGTAGCGATCATGCTTTTTAATCAGCTTCTTGATATGCCACACCTGTCAGGTGGAGGAATTATCTTGGCAAATGAGAAATGCTTACTTTCCTTCTACACATTTCTCAATTATCCCTTTTTTGGCAGAGCTGCTCAACAGTCACCCTTTAGGCAGAGCATGTTCGTTGTATCCGGTCCTACAACCTGTTATCAACACAAACAATACGCTTGCACTGTGTGTATAGGAAAAACAATAAAGAAAAGTTTGATCTATAAAGCCAATAAATGCAAAATAAATGAGGCTGAAGAGAGGTCCTTGTGAAATACTTTGTTTCAATGGATAACATTCAGTTAGCAGAACTGCAATTCTCAACCCTCACCCCTTTACCTTCTCCAGATAATAGACTGAGGATGATGAAGAGGAAAAGGAGGCAGAACCTCATGGCTGTTTCTCTGCTGTTGGTGGAGGGAGCTACCTGACATCCAGGACCAGCCCAGGGCCTGTAGACAGGCCTCTAACTGGGAGGATAATGGGAGAAGAACTTCTCACAGACCTCCTCCATTTAAGTGGGAGATTCTCTTGTGAAATCACCTCCACACACTAGTACCCTGTTTTCAGTGGCTAACTGACTGCTATGCTGTGTCCTTGGGCAGGACAGCACTGATGTCCTGGGTTATGTTATTGGTTTGCACTGGACCTCCCAAGTTCTGTGCTTTCTCTAGAGCAGTAAGTGACATCCCATTGTAGTTCACTTCCGTTCATGTCTGAGTTGCCGTACTTGGATGTATTGTCACAACAGTCCCTCAAAGTCAAGTGTTATGTAGTGAAAACCTGCAATAGAACATGACATAATAATGCTCTTAGCACTTGAACCTCTTCATCTTTTAACGTATACGCCTCGACCATATTGCTGTACGACACTCAGTATGAGTTTGTACTGAGAGCCATGCCATGGCTACTGGCATCAACGTTCTGTGCAACCCTGGATCTTGCTGTATCCTTCTCCAGCTTATGAATATTTAGCCTTGTCCCCAGCCTCGAGAGAGCTAGCTGGTGGGCGAGATTGAATGAATATGTGAATATAGCTTCTAATTGAATTGAACACTAACCGTGTTGTCATTACTGTCTTGACTCTGTGGTCAGATTGTGTTCCTGTCCTGGTGCAGGAAGAGTACCACTCAGCAGCAGCCTGGAAGGGGTTCTCCAGACACAGTCTCCTGTGGGCTTCTCTCCCCCACTCAGCACAACCCCAGAGGGAAGACTAAGAAAAACACACAGTAAGCCCAGAGTCCTGCCTGGGTTAAGGAGATGGACTCAATGCCTGGCAGTGTTGTTTATGTCATTTTATAGAAAGTATTGTAATGAAAGAGCAAATAAAGATCTTTAAGATAGAGAATGAAAGACTAAATGGTAGATGTTTGAGAACTCCTTTTTAAGTTGCTCTTTCATTTCTGTCCTGGCTTTGCCTTATACAGTATTTGATAATCATCTTTAAACACAGCTCTCTTTCCTCATGTGCATTGGGCTTGGATGGCACTCCTCTCTGTGTTCCCTCCAATAACACAAATCTCAACAATATGGCTGATATGGGATATTACATGGATGTCAACATTCAACCAGTGTGAAATGTGAGGGTAAAAACATCTTTAGAATGTTTCAGGTGTGTCTGAAGGAGGTGACTCTGTCCAGGGAAGCAGGTGTGTCAGAGAGATCCCCCTCAGGAGGACCGTGAGAATGGACGAACCCTGCACCTTAGAAACGTTCTCTGACTCCTCATCCCTCAACTCTGATGTGGAGGTCAGGTCCCAGCGGATCCTTACATCTGCCTCACATTCTTTATTAACAACCTTACTATTGTGTAAAATCATCTTCTACAGTAAGATTTGGCCCAATATGGTTCAGTTATTCTGAGTTTAGTATGTGATGGTAAAAAAATGTGAACTGTTAAAGCATTTTCTGCCACAAGATGGTGATAGTTTGTGAAGGATGGTTGAAAACTTGTTGCTTTGGATTCATCTACACATCAGGGAAACCTATTATTTTCAGTCTTAACACATTGTAGGCCCTGCCTATTACCAAGTAAGGAAGGTCAAATCAAGACCTTTACCCATAAGGTATTCTGAAGTGCTTTGCTTGCTAACTAAGTATGTTTATTTAACGTTACTTCTTTATGCTCAGGCCTTTCCATGTCGACTGATTATTATAGTGCAGTGAAAGTCCACTCAAGGGCCGTTTCATATGAATTCGATCACTTTCTGACTGCACCCCTTTTGATTTGAACGAAACCTTCCATACATGTTTGCCCATGGTAGGAGTGGTCAGAAAAGTGACCTTTTGGACCTGAATGCCAAAACATTCAGGAGATAGAGGTGCTCAAAGTTGACGCATTTTGCATACCTACCATTAGACGTCTGTGTCTTCATCACTGAAAAATATAATTCAAATCGAACTTTATTTGTCACATGCACCGAATACAACAAGTGTAGACCTTACCGTGAAATTCTTACTTACAAGCCCTTAACCAACAGTGCAGTTCAAGAAGAGTTAAGAAAATATTTACCAAATAAACTAAAGTAAAAAATAACACAGTAACATAACGATAACGAGGCTATATACAAGGGGTACCGGTACCGAGTCAGTGTGCGGGGTTACAGGTTAGAGGTAATTTGTACATGTAGGTGGGGATGAAGTGACTATGCATGGATAATAAACAGCGAGTAGGTGCAGTGTACAAAACAAATGGGGGGGGTCAATGTAATAGTTAACGTTAAAGGTATAAAAAAAAAATGCTGATTCTTTTAGATCAAACTCAACCGTCTATCTAAACGTGTAAAGTCAGATTTATCTCATTTTCGCATAGGTTGTAACTTAGACAATGATTTATCTGAAGTTCCAGGCATAAGCGACATAAGCAGGTAGCTTAGGGCACCCGGCCCCAAACTCAGTCGGGGTCTCAACTAACTATTGAGAGTAAGAATAGTAGGATACACCAGATGCAATTTCTGGAATTGGTTGTGCATCAGCAGTTTTTCTCTAATATCAGTCATTGATAGTCACTCTAACAATTGATAGATGGGTAGTTATTGTAGCCAGCTATCTAAACTTGTAGTAATCATGGCCGAATACCGACAGAGCACACTGGGGCCCTGACCTCCGGGGGGCCCCGATTGATTATATTAGTCATTTTCACTCAGATATTGTATTAACATGGCGTACAGTGCCTTCAGAAAGTATTCACATCCCTTGACTTTTTCCAAATTTAGTTGTGTTACAGCCTGAATTTAATTAAATTAATTTAGATGTTGTGTCACTGGCCTATACACAATACCCCATAATGTTGTTCAACATTTTTACAAATTAATACAAAATGAAAAGATGAAATGTCTTGAGTCAATAAGTAATCAACCCCTTTGTTATGGCAAGCCTAAATAAGTTCAGGGGTAAACATTTGCTTAACAAGTCACATAAGTTGCATGGACTCACTCTGTGTGCAATAATAGTGTTTAACACGATTTTTGAATGAATACCTCATCTCTGTACCCTTCACACACAATTATCTGTAAGGTCCCTCAGTCGAGCAGTGAAGTCCCTTGTCATCGGAAAGGACTAGGAAGTTCTTTAGGATGAAAATAAACTGAAAACAGCTAAGGACAGGCAAAATCCTAGAGCAAAACCTGGTTCAATCTGCTTTCCAACAGACACTGGGAGGAAAAATCACCTTCCAGCAGGACATTAACCTAAAACACAAGGTCAAATATACACTGGAATTGCTTACCAAGAGGACATTGAATGTTCTTGAGTGGCCTAGTTACAGTTTTGATTTAAATTGTGTCAGGACCCGGTGCGAGAAACAGTCACTAATAATCGTCAGAACCCGGAAGATGAGGCAGACACAGCAGTACTAGAGATGGTGGTTTAATTAAAGAACAAAATCTTCAGGCAAAGAAACTAAATCCACAATGTCCAAAAATAAAGCCAAGAGGCACAAAATGGAAATCCTCCAAAATACAAAAGAAACTCCACAAAGTGGTAAAAAACAAACCTCAAAAGACTACTCAAAATATACACAAGAACTAAACCAGAGAACCTCTGGAAAATCCAATAAAAGAAATATCTGTAAAGAACAAGGCTTGGGCTGAGGCTGGGTGCTAACTTACAAACACTGAGCAAGGAACTGAGGAACACACAGGGTTTAAATACTAACAAGGGAATGACCTACAGGTGCAAACAATAATTAGAGCAAGAAAAACAAAAGGTACAAAAAAGGTGCAATGGGGACATCTAGTGACCAAAACCCGAACAGTCTTGGCCAAAACCTGACAAATTGGCTTGAAAAGCTATAGCAAGACTTGAAAATGGCTGTCTGGCATTGATCAACAACCAACTTGACAGAGCTTGAAGAATTTTTAACGGAATAATGTGCAAATTTTGTACAATCCAGGTGTGCAACATACCCAGAAAGATTCACAGTTGTAATCGCTGCCGAAGGCGATACATCTCCTTCACATAGAGTTGATCAGGCTGTTGATTGTGGTCTGTGGAATGTTGTCCCACTCCTCTTCAATGGCTGTGCAAAGTTTCTGGATATTGGCGGGAACTGGAATACGCTGTCGTACAAGTTGATCCAGAGCATCCCAAAGCATGCTCAATGAGTGACATGTCTGGTGAGTATGCAGGCCGTGGAAGAACTGGGACATTTTCAACTTCCAGGAATTGTGTACAGATCCTTGCTACATGGGGCTGTGCATTTTCATGCTAAAACATGAGGTGATGGCGGCGGATGAATGGCACGACAATGGACCTCAGGATCTCGTCACGGTATCACTGTGCATTCAAATGGATTTCACATGACTGGGAATACAGATTGGTCACAGATACCTTAAAAAAAATGGGCCTCACAATGGGCCTCAGGATCTCATCACGGTATTTTTGTGCATTCAAATTGCTATAGATAAAATGCAATTGTGTTCGTTGTCCGTAGCTTATGCCTGCCCATACCATAACCCCACCGCCACCATGGGGCATTCTGTTCACAATGTTGACATCAGCAAAGATGTCATCAGCCCCATACACGTGGTCTGCGGTTAGACGTACTGCCAAATTCTCTAAAACAGTGTTGGAGGCTGCTTAGTTTCTCTACCATAAACTGCCTCCAATGTTGGTATAGAGAATTTGGCAGTGTGTCCAACCGGCCTCACAACCGCAGACCACGTGTAACCACGCCAGCCCAGGACCTCCACATCAGGCTTCTTCAGCTGCGGGATCATCTGAGAACAGCCACCCGAACAGCTGATGAAACTGGGTTTGCACAACCAAAGAAGTTCTGCACTGTCTCAGGGAAGCTCATGTGCTTATCATTCTCACCAGGGTCTTGACCTGACTGTAGTTTGGCGTTGTTACGTTCCCCAGTTTCTGTGTTGTGGGTTTGTATGAATGTGTATGTATTTCAGGAAATGGCTTCCAGGATTCCCCCAAGCAGCTGATTGGTCGGCCCCATTACAGATTGGAGCTGACCCCGTGAGAGAGAGAGAGAGCGTCTTTGATGTTCTGTGTTTGTTGTTGCTCAGACAGTTTTTGTAAAGTATTTTGTAGCCGGTCCTGCGGAGGTATGTTTATGTTAAAAGGACTGTTTTGATTATTGAAATTGTTTGTATTATTCTGTTTTTGTTCCCAGGGGGGAAGGGGAAGGCATCTTGGGAGTGCTTAGGCCTGCGGGCATACATATACCCGTAGTATGTGTCACGCCCTGACCTTAGTTCCTTGTTTATGTCTCTATTTTGGTTTGGTCAGGGCGTGAGTTGGGGTGGGCATTCTATGTTTTGTTCTATGTTTTGTATTTCTAGGTGTTTGGCCTGGTATGGTTCCCAATCAGAGGCAGCTGTCAATCGTTGTCTCTAATTGAGAACCATACTTAGGTAGCCTGTTCCCACCTGTGTTTGTGGGTAGTTGTTTCCTGTTGTGTGTCTGCACCAGCCAGAACTGTTTCGGTCGTTATTCTTTGTTATTTCAGTGTTCATTTAATAAATATGGACACGTACCACGCTGCACCTTGGTCCTCTCCTTCCAACAGCCGTTACAGTATGTACTCTGTCTATGCACACTAGGTAAGATCTGGGCGGATCATCCCCTGCATTTTGGTTAGTGCGCCAGGTGGTGCTAGTTAGGTAAGTTGTGGGTAGGTAGGTAAGGTAGGAGAGGGGGCTCTTTAACTTTAACTTTCTTTGCTTTGGTTCCGTCCAGACCCTTTTTCTCAAAATGACCGTGTGAAGGAATAAATTCCCTGTTAATGGTAAAATTCTCTGTCTCAGTCATCCTTACCCGCACCTACAGTCACATAACTCTTTCACTCCACAGGGAGTTGAGTGTAGCAGGGTGTTGTGTTCCCTCCAAGAGGTGTGCGTAACAGGCGTCATAACTGACTTCAGTGGGCAAATGATGGCCATTGACACACTGAGGAAGTGTGCTCTTCACGGCTGAATCCCGGTTTCAACTGTACCAGGCAGTTGTGTATGGCATTGTGTGGACGAGCAGTTTGCTGATGTCAATGTTGTTAACAGATTGCCCCATGTTGGCAGTGGGGTTATGGTATGGGCAGGCATAAGCTACGGACAATGAACACAATTGCATTTTATCTATGGCAATTTGAATGTACAGAGATACATGATATTGCACGACCCCATATTGCAAGGATCTGTACACAATTGCTGGGAGCTGAAAATGTCCCAGTTCTACCATGGCCTGCAAATAAATGCTCTGAATGACTATTTTTATTTGGAATTTAGGATAAATGTTGTCAGTAGTTCATAGAATAAAACTCAATTTTTAATTTTACCCAAGCACATACCTATAAACAGTAAAACCATAGAAACTGATAATTTTGCAGTGGTCTCTTAATTTTTCCCAGAGTTGTTTATATATATTTTAAACGTCAAGAGGAGGGCCTTTAAATGTTTTGCCGCAAGGTGGGAGGGTCCCACAACCATATATCGCTTAGGAACCACAAAATGCTGGAGCCGGCCCTGGGAGTTTGTTTTGTGCCAGACACAGCATACTCTTCAATACAGGGTGTCATTTCAATCATAGAAACATAATTCATAGAATGGACTTGCAATTTAGCTGGTACACCATTGACATTTTTAAAATTGAATTTACATTTTTACTTCCAATTAAACCAGAAATATGGCTGCTGGTCCACCCACAGTCGAATGTCAACTTTAATGGGAATGTCTATTCTAGTATCTATATTTCTAAGATTTCAATAGGTTTCCTATTAAACATTTTCTGATGTGTGAATCTTTAACCATCTTTATGGTACCATTTGAAAGTTGAAGTTGAATTGGATTCACATTTTAGTACATTTATCAGCCAAAACATGACGTCCACCCTGTATTCAAGAGCATGCGTAGTGTCAACCGATGGTGGGCACAACAAACATCTCTGTAAAATAGGTTCTAAGCTTCAACATACTGTATATGAACATGAAAAAAAGTGTATGCGTTTTTAGATATTGACATTAAAGGTAAAAATCTGTTTTTAAGAAATGTATGAAATAGTTTAATCAACCCTAGTTTGACAAAGCTTTCAAATTATATCAAACTCAACCGTTTCTCTTTTTCAGTGATGAAGACGGATGTCTAATGGTATGGTATGCAAAGTGGATCAATTTTGAGCACCTCTATCTTGTGAATGTTTTGGCATTCAGGTCAAAAAAGTCACTTTCTGATCACCTACCACATTCAAAAGTCACTTACCACATTCAAACATGTATGAAAGGGGTGCTGTCAGAAAGGGATTGAAATCATGTGGAACGACTCATAAGCAACCTGTCAACCTCATAATTAGGAGAAGAGTTTAGAATTGTTAGGGTGGTGATTGTGCGATGTCTTTAGTGCCTTGTGGGAAATACATTTTCTATTGGCACCCTTTTGTCCCTCACATCTTTAGAATAATGGAGCTCTCTGTGGCTCCGCTGAAAGCAGAGTCATGGAGGATGTAATTTAATCTGAAACAATTGCAAATGGTGTGAGTGAAAACAATTGGAACTTTATACTATTCACCAAACAGGAAAAAGCTAATGATGTGAACCTCCCCTGGCTAAGTGTGTCAAAGAGCAGTAGGGCCCAAACAGGGGTTCAGAACATATTGTAGTTAACATGGCTTTTAATTGAGTCATTGTCATTTTGTCAGCAGTGGCATGAAAGAATTTGAGTTTTTTTCATCCAATTACTTAACATTTCAAATGTTATTCTTTCCCTCTGGTTAGAATTTACCAAGGTCTGACAAAGGTCAGACGTCCAATTACTTAGTAATATGGCATAATCTTCAATCACTAACACTGACAAATCAACTATAAATGGGGATGGGCTGGCAGCCTGCCAAATGTGTTCCTATAGGTCTGAAGTGCTATTCTTATTGCAGTGCCTCTGCCTACACTACCGTTCAACAGTTTAGGGTCACTTAGAAATGTCCTTGTTTTCCTTGAAAACATACATGAAATGAGTTGCAAAATGAAGAGGAAATATAGTCAAGAAGTTGACAAGGTTATAAATAATGATTTTTAATTGAAATAATAATTGTCCTTCAAACTTTTCTTCTGTCAAAGAATCCTCCATTTGCAGCAATTACAGCCTTGCAGACTTTTGGCATTCTAGTTGTCAATTTGTTGAGGTAATCTGAAGATATTTCACCCCATGCTTCCTGAAGCACCTCCCACAAGTTGGATTGGCTTGATGGGCACTTCTTACGTACCATACGGTCAAGCTGCTCCCACAACAGCTCAATAGGGTTGAGATCCAGTGACTGTGCTGGCCACTCCATTATAGACAGAATACCAGTTGACTGCTTCTTCCCTAAATAGTTATTGCATAGTTTGGAGCTGTGCTGTGGGTCATTGTCCTGTTGTAGGAACGCCGTCCACAAGGTATGGCATGGTGTTGCAAAATGGAGTGATAGGCTTCCTTCTTCATTATCCCTTTTACCCTGTATAAATCTCCCACTTAACCGACACCAAAGCACCCCCAGACCATCACATTGTCTCCACAATGCTTGACAGATGGCGTCAAGCACTCCTCCAGCATCTTTAAATTTTTTCTGCATCTCATGAATGACGTTCTTTGTGATCTGAACACCTCAAACTTAGATTAGTCTGTCCATAACACTTTTCTCCAATCTTCCTCTGTCCAGTGTCTGTGTTCTTTTGCCCATCTTAATCTTTTATTTTTATTGGACAGTCTGAGATAGGGCTTTTTCTATGCAACTCTGCCTAGAAGGCCAGCATCCCGGAGTCGCCTCTTCACTGTTGACAAATAGTACCCGCAAAACTGATGTTTTGCGGGTACTATTTAATGAAGTTGCCAGTTGAGGACTTGTGAGACGTCTGTTTCTCAAACTAGACACTCTAATGCACTTGTCCTCTTGCTCAGTTGTGCACTGGGGCCTCCCACTCCTCTTTCTATTCAGGTTAGAGACAGTTTGCGCTGTTCTGTGAAGGGAGTGGTACACAGCGTTGTACGAGATCTTCAGTTTCTTGGCAATTTATCGCATGGAATAGCCTTCATTTCTCAGAACAAGAATAGACTGACAAGTTTCAGAAGAAACTTATTTGTTTCTGGACATTTTGAGCCTGTAATCGAACCCACAAATGCTGATGCTCCAGATACTCAACTAGTAAATAAGGCCAGTTTTATTGCTTCTTTAATCAGAACAACAGTGTTCAGCTGTGCTAACATAATTGCAAAAGGGTTTTCTAATCATCAATTAGCCTTTTAAAATTATGAATCTGGATTAGCTAACACAATGTGCCATTGGAACACAGGAGTGATGGTTCCTGATAATGGGCCTCTGTACGCCTATGTAGATATTCCATAAAAAATCTGCAGTCTCCAATAGTCTTTTACAACATTAACAATGTCTACACTGTATTTCTGATCAATTTTAATGGACAAAATTTTGGCTTTTCTTTCAAAAACAAGAAAATGTACAGTTTAATTTACAGATGTCGGAAGTTTACATACACCTTAGCCAAATACATTTAAACTCAGTTTTTCACAATTCCTGTAATTTAACACTAGTAAAAATTCCCTGTCTTAGGTCAGTTAGGATCACCACTTAATTTTAATAATGAGTAATGCCAGAATAATAGTAGAGTGAATTATTTATTTCAGCTCTTATTTCTTTCATCACATTCCCAGTGGGTCAGAAATGTACAAACACTCAATTAGTATTTGGTAGCATTGCCTTTAAATTGTTTAACTTGGGTCAAACATTTCGGGTAGCCTTCCACAAGCTTCCCACAATAAGTTGGGTGAATTTTGGCTCATTCCTCCTGACAGAGCTTGTGTAAATGAGTCAGGTTGTAGGCCTCCTTGCTCGCACACACTTTTTCAGTTCTGCCCACACATTTTCTATAGGATTGAGGTCAGGGCTTTGTGATGGCCACTCCAATACCTTGACTTTGTTGTCCTTAAGCCATTTTGCCACAATTCTGGAAGTATGCTTGGGGTCATTGTCCATTTGGAAGACCCATTTGCAACCAAGCTTTAACTTCCTGACTGATGTCTTGAGATGTTGATTCAATATAGCCACATCATTTTCTCCTCATGATGTCATCTATTTTGTGAAGTGCACCAGTCTCTCCTGCAGCAAAGCACCCCCACAACATGATGCTGCCACCCCCGTGCTTCACGGTTGGGATGGTGTTCTTCGGCTTGCAAGCCTCCCCCTTTTTCCTCCAAACATAACGATGGTCATTATGGCCAAACAGTTCTATTTTTGTTTCATCAGACCAGAGGACATTTCTCCAAAAAGTACGATCTTTGTCCCCATGTGCAGTTGCAAACCGTAGTCTGTTTTTTTTATGGTGGTTTTGGAGCATTGGCTTCTTCCTTGCTGAGCGGCCTTTCAGGTTAAGTCGATATAGGACTCGTTTTACTGTGGATATAGATACTTTTGTACCTGTTTCCTCCAGCATCTTCACAAGGTCCTTTGCTGTTGTTCTGGGATTGATTTGCTCTTTTCGCACCAAAGTATGTTCATCTCTAGGAGACAGAACGCGTATCCTTCCTGAGCAGTATGACGGCTGCATGGTCCCATGGTGTTTATACTTGCGTACTATTGTTTGTACAGATGAACATGGTACTTTCAGGCGTTTGGAAAATGCTCCCAAGGATGAACCATACTTGTGGAGGTATACCATTTATTTTCTGAGGTCTTGGCTGATTTCTTTAGATTATCCCATGATGTCAAGCAAAGAAACACTAAGTTTGAAGTTTGGCTTTGAAATACATCCACAGGTACACCTCCAATTGACTCAAATTATGTCAATTAGTCTAGCTTATAAAGCCATGACATAATTTTCTGGAATTTCCCAAGCTGTATAAAGGCACAGTCAACTTAGTGTATGTAAACTTCTGACCCACTGGAATTGTAATACAGTAAATTATAAGTGAAATAATCTGTCTGTAAACAATTGTTGGACAAATTACTTGTGTCATGCACAAAGTAGATGTCCTAACTGACTTGCCAAAACTGTAGTTTGTTAACAAGAAATTTGTGGAGTGGTTGAAAAACGAGTTTTAATGAGTCCAACCTAAATGTATGTAAACTTCCGACTTCAACTGTAAGTGACCCCAAACTTTGGAACGGTAGTGTACCTTTATATTTTATAATACTAAATTCTAGGCTAGGCCATAGAGCTGTAAAGTTGTTTGATCTTATTTGGAGAACAAATGGGCTAAGGATTTAAAGTATTTTGTTTTACAACTGAATGATATTGAAATAATTTGCATAAATCATGAAGTTAACTGAAATAATTTAGGTCGTTTTGCATTTCACTAATTGCTCTTGCATTGAAATCCCATGAGGAAATAAGGCCTTTTGCAATTTGCCGGCTGCATAATCTCACCACAGGACTCTGGCTCTGTTTCTTCGTACTCTAAAAACAACCCCAGCCACAAGAAAGCTGTTTGGAATTTGCTTTGTATTGTGTTTCTCGCTCATTTCTGCTGAGTGCTCGTTCTAGCGGGGTAGGGGTGAGGCGGAGGGGTTGAATTGTTCAAGATTTGCATTGTGGCCCGATTTGTTCTGCTGTTAAAGATCTTTGATTAAAGACTGAGGCAGGGCCAGTCTGCCTCGGAAGCAAGCAAAATGGTTGCCTAGTCTATAGGGGATTCGTCACTTGGCTCTGATATTTTGGGAGCTGTTTACAGTCTCCTGTGTGATGCCTGCTGGTCAGGGGCTTGGCTCAACATTTTGTACACTGCTCTCCAAGGGCTGAGGAGTTGATTGGTTGAACATGTGACATCATTGAGTATCACAGTTTGCAGGTTGAAGTGAAAAAATTAACATTGTTGTGTTTTTATTGCAGTGTAGAATATTTCCCTAGAGAACAAGAACACAATCATGTGATTAAGATGTAGACATAAACAACATGTCATTCATAGTGAATATGCATAATTGATAAACAGTATCTCTGCCCTATAACAAAACAACAGTCTTCTTTCCAGTGGGATTTTGAAAAAGCAAATGCAGTGGAAAAAACTGCCAAAAGAGCAAGAGAAAGTGTATCAGTTTCCCCTGCAAGAATGACCAAAGAACCGAAGCCCAAAACCCACTGGTGTCTTTTTCTGTGGCATCATTGGACAGACTATAAAGAGCATATCAAGCAGAGTGGTGACTGGAGTGGTATGATCATTTCAAACACTGGTGAATGACCTGGTAATAGTTCCTCATTATATCACAGTGTCAGATCTGTGTTTTGGATTGTGACTATATAAGGTAATAAAAGTGCAAAAAATGTATCTGTCATCAAACTTTGTGTTTTTATTGTCATGTCTCATGCTTTCATTGGGTGTCATTTAAGTTATTGGTTTGCCATCATAAGTGTCCTGTGGAGTTTACATAACAATTTAGACACTGATCCAGCAGTTTGTTGTTTAATGAAATATTGAATGACTTGGTTAAATGGCTCATAGACACATTATATGGCCGTGTATCTGTCTTGTTATTCTCTTTGTCAGTGTGTCGACTACAAATGTTGTTAACGCTCCTCAGATGCTCAGGTGGCCTTGCAGACAGCTTGCCTGTTATGGGTTTGCACCGCTCATTAAACGGATGACACCCAAACTCCTTATCAGCCTGGCTTTTGCATGGGCTGCACTAACTAACAAGACCCATTAGGGATGTGTCACCGTAGACCTCCCCTTATAAAACAGTGTCACTCCCTGGCCGCCTCGCAAGGTCAAGGGTTCACTTCCTGTATTTTACTAGTAAGGCCGGGTTATCAGGGCTGAACTGGAAAAGGCCCAGCAAACCTGATAAGGGCCAGACTAGACGGAATGGCCTCCTCCGTCCTTCCCAGTAGCTCCCACTCCCCTGCCTGTCTGGTCCGTTTCTCGAACTGGCGGCTGGGTAGTACAGTGCCAGAGTCACAGACTTGTTTTAACTGATGGGCATTCAAGTGACTTTCCTGGGTTCTGATAATAGGACAATACATAGATTAGAGCAAAGTTGTGAAGCACATTTTTCTCCACTCCATTACATTTCCTTTGGTGAAATGTCTGCTGAAGACATTGGTCTGTGATAAGAACGAGGGCTAGCCAAGCAATTGCTGATAAACAGTAGGCATTTGCCATTAATTTAAAACCTCTCGACTACATCAACATGAATTCTCGTGACAATGAATGGCAGTGTCCTCATGACATTTTCTTTTATATTGCACATCTATAAAGGCTTATTACCATATTTGTCTCAAGCTCCTTTGACATGCTGATAACAGAGACAGCACAGCACACATACAGAGTACATGCAGGTCCTGAAGCCCTGTCACTGCCAGTGCCTTGTGTTCTGATATGTGTGTGTTCTGATGTAGTCTGAATGCTGAGCTGGCATTGCCCAGCCTCTGGGCTGTGAGGTGCCAGGGCCTGAGGTTGATCATTTTCCCTTCTGAGACTAGGGAAAATTAAAACAAACTGTCCTTCCATATAAATAGTTGGAATTCTGTTTGCACAACTGACTGGGAGCAAGGATTAGAACATCTGAAGCAGCAGTCCTGAATGGGCTTTCTTGTTTTTCTTTAGGATTGGTGAGTACGTCATTGGTCGCTCGCTCTGAGGGAAGAGAGATATTATAGCCGGTCTAAACTGTATGAGTTTTTGCTCGTCATATGCTATGACAGACTGTTCTCGGTAGTTTCAATAGATCTCATAATGTTCTGCCATCCAAAGTAAAATACAAGAAATTGCCTTGTTCAAGCAATTAAGCTATATTGTCTGGTCTTGAATGTATCCATGTTATTTATACAATAATATTTCATGCAAGAGGAACACACCTAGTCAGATGGAATCATGAATGGAAAACACCCTTCCATGCTGTGGGTATGCATGCCGACGTACAAGCATGTATGACATGTAGATTGTAATGTTTAAATACAACAAATGTGACCCCAGCGAGGTGAATGAAGATATTGTGATGATAATATAAGGCAAAAATATGTGCGCTATTTGACCACGGAGTTTATAATCGCGTATGTTCTTTCGTGATCTCATATCCTGTGCCTCACGCCCTCACTTCCTCTTAGTAAGTGAGGAAGTTTCAGGCAGTTAATTCGACGCCTCATTCGTTGTTTCACTGAGCTGTCAACATTTAATTGTGAGGTGACTACATTCGATATAAAATATATATAGCCAGCTAGCTAGCTATACTTCTCTGCAACAACGTTTTTCTTTTTGAAAACAGCTGCTCTCGTCTTACTATGACTCTCAGGTGATCGTCAAAGAGTCCAGGTGGTTCTGGTAAGTGTCTTTATTTAATTTGAGCTCTCCACATTACCCCATCCATGTGTTGGAGATTGCTTGCTTGCTTGCTTGCTAGCGAGCTAAAAGGCTGCGTTTAAACAGGCAGTCCAATTCTGATATTTTTCCACTAATTGTTCTTTTGACCAATTACATTCACATCAGCTCTTTTTCAGAACTGATCTGTTTAGTCTAAAGACAAATTAGTGAGATAAAAATTCTGAATTGGGCTGCTTGTCTAAACGCAGCCTAAGAAAGCTAACGTTAGCAACTAGCCACAGTGTCAGTCATGCTCAGCCATACCATAGTAGTGTAGCCAGTTCTTGTGTATCACGAAATGGGGATTCCTCCAGTCCGTTTGGTGTGTCTCCTGTGTTTCACATTGACAGCTAAACTAGAACGAGCGTCTTAAGCTAGTTATTCATCGAGCTCATTTAATTTCTATGAGCGAGCTAGCTTTGTTACTCTGTCATGTTGGTCCCCCTCTCCCTATTATCTGAGAACATTAGCTAGTTAAGGTTACTTGGTTAGCTAGCGAAAAAATGTTTTAGCTGCTATTGTATGCAGTTCATCACTGCTTTGTCTGTCTAAAGTCACTAAGATGACTAACATTAAATAACACAAGCATTTGCTTTTGTTACTTACTAGGTAGGTAGTGCATGGGTGCCTAACTTTGTCTGAAAGTGGGGGTGCAAAAGCTTGGGAGAGTGTGTCCCCCCCAGAAAATTTGAGTGTAAACATTTCAACACAGTTTCTTAATAACAGGGGGAATCCATATTTATGAACGGAACACAACTATTTTTCTTAGGTTTAGCCACAAATTATACTGGAAAATAGCCTTTTTTGGTAAACATTATATACTGTATACAGAGATATTTGCAAAAAGCCACAGGATGTTTTTTCAATACAATTTTTTTTTTTTATACATTTGAATACTTATATGTACTTTAAGTAAATACCTGCAGTCAACTTGCACAATACGTTAGGAGATAAAGAACATTGCGTTCTAAATTTCACTTGTCACAATATTATGAAGCTTACGGTAGTCCCCAGTCTCATGTCACGTGGTGTTTGTCCGGAGCCTTGTGAGTCACTCACTGTTGTGCAGCATGCGCCAGGTGATCTAATTACTGTAAGGAATTCACAGCTACATTTTTGCCAGCTAGATATCTTATAACTATTAAGTTAACTGTCTAAAATGTGCTAAATGCTCTGCAGATGTGCATTTTGGTTTGCTAATTTAGTAGGTAGTTAGCTATCTAGTTATGTGGTTAGTTATGTCCTAAATCAAACATTTGCTTGGTAACAGCATAGAATCCCCTCGTAGATCAAGAGCCTTGCTGCCTATTATTTGTTTTGCGTGTGCAGCAAACTGTGAGTAGCATTTTTGAGTAACTTATTATAATTTTTTTAATTTAAATTTCGGCAAAACAGTTAAGAACATTATTATTTACATATACTTGTATAGTTTAGGTCAGAAGCTCTACAAAATGTTTGCAAAGTGCACATTAGCATTTAGTTAGCATTCTCTATGGAATTGTACATGTACACTGAACAAAAATATAAACGCAACATGGACAATGTGTGGGAGCACTGGTTGGTCGGGCCAATTGAGGTAGTATGTACATGAATGTATGAATGAAAGTGACTATGCATATAAGATCAACAGAGAATAGCAGCAGCGTAAAAGAGGGGTTGGGGGGGGGGAACACAATGCAAATAGTCCGGGTAACCTTCTGGTTACCTATTCAGGAGTCTTATGGCTTGGGGGTAAAAACTGTTGAGAAGCCTTTTTGTCCTAGACTTGGCACTCCGGTACCGCTTGCCATGCATTAGTAGAGAGAACAGTCTATGACTGGGGTGGCTGGGTTCTTTGACAATTTTCAGGGCCTTCCTCTGACACCGCCTGGTGTAGCGGTTCTGGATGGCAGGCAGCTTTGCCCCAGTGATGTACTGGGCCGTACGCACTACCCTCGGAAGTGCCTTGCGGTCGGAGGCCGAGCAGATGCCGTACCAGGCAGTGATGCAACCAGTCAGGATGCTCTCGATGTTGCAGCTGTAGAACCTTTTGAGGATCTCAGGACCCATGCCAAATCTTTTTAGTTTCCTGAGGGGGAATAGGCTTTGTCGTGCCCTCTTCACGACTGTCTTGGTGTGTTTGGACCATTCTAGTTTGTTGTTGATGTGGACACCAAGGAATTTGAAGCTCTCAACCTGCTCCACTACAGCCCCGTCAATGGGAATGGGGACGTGCTCGGTGCTCCTTTTCCTGTAGTCCATAATCATCTCCTTAGTCTTGGTTACGTTGAGGGATTGGTTGTTATTCTGGCAACACCCGGACAGGTCTCTGACCTCCTCCCTATAGGCTGTCTCGTCGTTGTCGGTGATCAGTCCTACCACTGTTGTGTCATCTGCAAACTTAATGATGGTGTTGGAGTCGTGCCTGGCCATGCAGTCGTGGGTGAACAGGGAGTACAGGAGGGGACTGAGCACGCACCCCTGGGGAGCTCCAGTGTTGAGGATCAGCGTGGCAGATGTGTTGCTACCTACCCTCACCACCTGGGGGCGGCCCGTCAGGAAGTCCAGGATCCAGTTGCAGAGGAAGGTGTTTAGTCCCAGGTTCCTTAGCTTAGTGATGAGCTTTGAGGGTACTATGGTGTTGAACGCTGAGCTGTAGTCAATGAATAGCATTCTCACATAGGTGTTCCTTTTGTCCAGGTGGGAAAGGGCAGTGTGGAGTGCAATTGAGATTGCATCATCTGTGGATCTGCATCCCTGTTAATGAGCATTACTCCTTTGCTAAGATAATCCATCTACCTGACAGGTGTGGCATATCAAGGAGCTGATTAAACAGCATGATCATTACACAGGTGCACCTAAAAGGCCACTCTAAAATGTGCAGTTTTGTCACACAACACAATGCCACAGGTGTCTCAAGTTTTGAGGGAGCGTGCAATTGGCATGCTGACTCCTGGAATGTCCAGCAGAGCTGTTGCCAGAGAATTCAATGTTTATTTCTCTACCATAAGCTGCCTCAAATGTTGTTTTAGAGAATTTGTCAGTACATCCAACTGGCCTCACAACCGCAGACCATGTGTATGGCGTTTTGTGGGCGAGAGGTTTGCTGATGTCAATGTTGTGAACAGAGTGCCCCATGGTGGCTGTGAGGTTATGGTATGGGCAGGCATGAGCTTCGGACAACAAACAAAATTGCATTTTATCGGTGGCAATTTGAATGCACAAAAATAGCGTGACGTGATCCTGAGGCCCATTTTGATCAGATCTGTATTCCCAATCATGTGAAATCCGTAGATTAGGGACTAATGAATTTATTTCAATTGACTGATTTCCTCATAGGAACTGTAACTCAGTAAAATCTTTTAAATTGTTTCGTGTTTGTTTTTGTTCAGTATACTTGTTAGCATTGCTAACCTTCGGATTACAGAATATTAGTGGGGTTTGATAACAGCGCCCCTTGTGTTCAGTGCCAATATTACCAAACATCCCGGTATGACAGTCTCGTTACCGCACAAGCCTATTGGGGAGAAAGTGTTTAAATGACTAGACTACTAACCTATTTCCCTTCCCCTGAAAATCCCACCCCCAATAATTAAATAACAGGTCTGAAACCCTAACAAACCTGTGACTCTCAAACATCCCGTCCCCTTCCCTGAAAATCCCACCCATAGTGATCGATTGATAGGTCTGAAATGGAGGTCGGCCGATTAATCGGGATGGCAGATTAATTAGGGCCGATTTCAAGTTTTCCTAACAATCGGTAATCAGCATTTTTGGACACCGATTGTGGACGATTACATTGCACTCCACGAGGAGACTGCGTGGCAGGCTGACTTCCTGTTACGCGAGTGCAGAAAGGAGCCAAGCTAAGTTGCTAGCTAGCATTAAACTTATCTTATAAAAAAACAATCAATCTTAACATAATCACTAGTTAACTACACATGGTTGATGATATTACTAGTTTATCTAGCTTGTCCTGCGTTGCATATTATTGATGCGGTGCCTGTTAATTTCTATTTGAATCATAGGCTACTTCCCCAAATTGGTGATGATTTAACAAGCGCATTCGTGAAAAAAGCACTGTTGTTGCACCAATGTGTACTTAACCATAAACATCAATGCCTTTCTTTTAAAATCAATACACAAGTATATATAAACCTGCCTATTTAGTTAATGACCTAAGGCTCGTATTTCTGTGTGTTATTATGTTATAATTAAGTCTATGATTTGATAGAGCAGTGTGACTGAGCGGTGGTAGGCAGCAGCAGGCTCGTAAACATTCATTCAAACAGCACTTTACTGTGTTTGCCAGCAGCTCTTCGCTGTGCTTCAAGCATTGAGCTGTTTATGACTTCAAGCCTATCAACTCCCGAGATTATTAGGCTGGTGTAACCGATGTAAAATGGCTAGCTAGTTATTCGGGGTGCGCGCTAATAGCGTTTCAATCGGTGACGTCACTCGCTCTGATACCTTGAAGTAGTTGTTCCCATTGCTCTGCAAGGGCCGCGACTTTTGTGGAGCGATGGGTAACGATGCTGGCTGTTGTCGATGTGTCCCTGGTTCAAGCCCAGGTAGGGGCGAGGAGAGGGACGGAAGCTATACTGTTACACTGGCAATACTATAGTGCCTATAAGAACATCCAATAGTCAAAGGTATATGAAATACAAATGGTATAGAGAAATAGTCCTATAATTCCTATAATAACTACAACCTGAAACTTCTTACCTGGGAATATTGAAGACTCATGTTAAAAGAAACCACCAGCTTTCATATGTTCTCATGTTCTGAGCAAGGAACTTAAACGTTAGCTTTTTTACATGGCACACTTTACTTTCTTCTCCAACACTTTGTTTTTGCATTACTTAATCCAAATTGAACATGTTTCATTATTTGAGGCTAAATTTATTTTATTTATGTATTATATTAAGTTAAAATAAGTGTTCCTTCAGTATTGTTGTAATTGTCATTATTACAAATAAAAATATATATAAATCGTCCGATTTAATCGGAATCGGCTTTTTTTGGTTCTCCAATAATCAGTATCGGCGTTTAGAAATCATAATCGGTCGACCTCTAGTCTGAAACCCTACCAACTCTGTGACTCTCTCAAATAGCCTGCTACACCCTGACAATCCAACCGACAGGGATGGATTGACAGGCCAAACTGTTAAGAATGTGTCCAGAATAAATCAAATAAAATGTTATTGGTCGCATACACATAAACTCAGCCAAAAAAGAAACGTCCTCTGTCAACTGTGTTTATTTTCAGCAAACTTAACATGTGTAAATATTTATATGAACATAAGATTTAACAACTGAGACATAAGCTGAACAAGTTCCACAGACATGTGACTAACAGAAATGGAATGATGTGTCCCTGAACAAAGGGGGGGTCAAAAGTAACAGTCAGTATCTGGTGTGGCCACCAGCTGCATTAAGTACTGCAGTGCATCTCCTCATGGACTGCACCAGATTTGCCAGTTCTTGCTGTGAGATGTTACCCCACTCTTCCACCAAGGCACCTGCAAGTTCCCGGACATTTCTGGGGGGAATGGCCCTTGCCTTCACCCTCCGATCCAACAGCTCCCAGACGTGCTCAATGAGGTCCGGGCTCTTCACTGGCCATGGCAGAACAAGGACATTCCTGTCTTGCAGGAAATCATGCACAGAACGAGCAGTATGGCTGGTGGGATTATCATGCTGGAGGGTCATGTCAGGATGAGCCTGCAGGAAGGGTACCACATGAGAGAGAAGGTTGTCTTCCTTGTAACGCACAGCGTTGAGATTGCCTGCAGTGACAACAAGCTCAGTCCGATGATGCTGTGACACACCGCCCCAGACCATGACGAACCCTCCACCTCCAAATCGATCCCGCTCCAGAGTACATGTGTAACGCTCATTTCTTTGACGATAAACGCGAATCAGACAATCGCCCCTGGTGAGACAACTGCATCTTGTCAGTGAAGAGCACTTTTTGCCAGTCCTGTCTCGTCCAGCGACGGTGGGTTTGTGCCCATAGGTGACTTTGTTGCCGGTGATGTCTGGTGAGTACCTGCCTTACAACATGCCTACAAGCTCTGTCCAGCCTCTCTCAGCCTATTGCGGACAGCCTGAGCACTGATTGAGGGATTGTACATTCCTGGTGTAACTCGGGCAGTTGTTGTTGCCATAATGTACCTGTCCCGCAGGTGTGATGTTCGGATGTACCGATCCTGTGCATGTGTTGTTACACGTGGTCTACCACTGCGAGGACGATCAGCTGTCCGTCCAGGGAGACAGTATCGCTGTCTTAGTTGTCTCACAGTACGAACATTGCAATTTATTGCCCTGGCCACATCTGCAGTCCTCATGCCTCCTTGCAGCATGCCAAAGGCATGTTCACGCAGGTTAGCAGGGACACTGGGCATCTTTCTTTTGGTGATTTTCAGAGTCAGTAGGAAAGGCCTCTTTAGTGTCCTAAGTTTTCATAACTGTGACCTTAATTGCCTACCGTCTGTAAGCCGTTAGTGTCTTAACGACTGTTTCACAGGTGCATGTTCATTGTTTATGGTTCATTGAACAAGCATGGGAAACAGTGTTTTAAACCCTTCACAATGAAGATCTGTGAAGTTATTTGGATTTTTACAAATTATCTTGGAAAGACAGGGTCCTGAATATGGGACATTTTCTTTTTTTGCTGAGTTTATTTGGTAGATTTTATTGCGGGTGTAGCGAAATACTTGTGTTCCTAGCTGCAACAGTGCAGTAATATCTAACAATACACACATCTAAAAGTAAAATAAGGGATTAAGAAATGTATAAATATTAGGACGAGCAGTGTGTGTGTTTGTAGATATACAGTGCATTTGGAAAGTGTTCAGAACCCCTTTTCCCGTCAATCTACACACTATCCCATAATGACAGAGGAAAAAACAGGTAAAACATTTTTTTTTATAATAAATGAAATTTTACATTTACATAATTATTTAGACCCTTTTGTAATGAGACTTGAATTTGAGCTCGGGTGTTTCCTGTTTCCATTGATCGTCCATGAGACGTTTCTACAACTTGGAGTCCACCTGTGGTAATTTCAATTGATTGGACATGATTTGGGAAGGCACACACCTGTCTACATAAGGTCCGACAGTTGACAGTATATGTCAAGAGTGAAAACCAAGCCACGAGGTTGAAGGAATTGTCCGTAGAGCTCTGTGACAGAATTGTGTTAAGGAACAGTTCCGAGGAAGGGTAGCAAAACATTTCAGCAGCATTGAAGGACTCTAAGAACACAGTGGCCTCCATCATTCTTAAATGGATGAAGTTTGGAACCACCAAGACTCTTCCTAAAGCTGGCCGCCAGGCCAAACTGAGCAATCGGGAGAAGGACCTTGGGAGGTGACCAAGAACCCGAGTTCCTCTGTGGAGATGGGAGAACCTTCCAGAAGGAAGAACAATCATCTCTGCAGGCCTTTTATTGTAGAGTGCCAGATGAAGCCACTCGGTAAAAGCTGCTTTGGAGTTTGCCAACAGGCACCGAAAGGACTCTGACCATGAGAAACAAGACTCTCTGATCTGATGAAACCAAGATTGAACTCTTTGGCCTGAATGCCAAGTGTCACATCTGGAGAAAACCAGGAACCGCTCATCATCTGGCCAATACCTTCCCTACGGTGAAGCGTGGTGGCAGCATCATGCTGTGGGGATGTTTATCTGCGGCAGGGACTGGGTGACTGGTCAGGATCGAGGGGAAAGCTGAACGGCGCAAAGTACAGAGAGATCCTTGATGAAAACCTGCTCCAGAGCGCTCAGGACCTCAGACTAGGGTGAAGGTTCACCTTCCAACAGGACAACGACCCTAAACACACAGCCAAGACAATGCAGGAGTGGCTTCGGGACAAGTCTCTGAAGTGTCCCAACCAGAGCCCGGACTTGAACCTGATCGAACATATCTAGAGAGACCGGAAAATAGCTGTGCAACAACGCTCCTCATCCAACCTGACAGAGCTTGAGGATCTCAAAATCAAATTTTATTTGTCACACTCGCCGAATACAACAGGTGTAGATCTTACAGTGAAATGCTTACTTACAAGCCCTTAACCAGCAATGCAGTTGTTAGAAATATAAGCAATAAAAGTAAGAAATACTTAGAGCAGCAGTAAAATAACACTAGCGAGGCTATATACAGGGGGTACCGGTACAGAGTCGATGTGCGGGGAAACCGGTTAATCAAGGTAATTGCGGTAATATGTACATGTAGGTGGAGTTATTCAAGTGACTATGCATTGATAATAACAGTAACAAGTAAAATGGGGTGCAAAGCAAATAGTCTGGAAGCCCTTTGGACCTAGACTTTGCGCTCCGGTACCGCTTGCCATGCGGTACCAGAGAGAACAGTCTGTGACTAGGGTGGGTGGAGTCTGACAATTATTAGAGCCTTCCTCTGACACCCCCTGGTATAGTGGTCCTGGATTGCAGGAAGCTTGGCCCCGGTGATGTGCTGGGCCGTACGCACTACCCTCTGTAGTGCCTTGCGGTCGGAGGCCGAGCAGTTGCCATACCAGGCACTCATGCAACCCGTCAGGATGCCCTCGATGGTGCAGCTGTAGAACCTTTTGTTCTGCAGAGAAGAATGGGATTATCTCCCCAAATACTGGTGTACCAAGCTTGTAGCTTCATACGCAAGAAGAATCGAGGCTGTAATTGCTGCCAAAGGTGCTTCAACCAATTACTGATTAATGGTTCTGTGTACTTATATAAATGTGATTTCATAAAATAAAAAATACATTTGCAAAACTTTCTAAACTTGTTTTTGCTTTGTCATTATGGGGTGTTGTGTGTAGATTGAGGGGGGAGAAAATACATTTTTAATCCATTTTAGAATAAGGCTGTAACGTGACAAAATATAAGGAGTCGGAATACTTTCCAAATGTATCGTCGCTGTCTGGCTCACTGGCCGGTCTACATGTGCATTCCATCATCGCAGAATGATTAGGATTTGCCACAAGATGGGTCATACACAGACAGCGCAACATCACACGGCCCAGGATGTGAATAAGCGATTTTAAATAATGATTATAAGTAAGTGTGACCAACGTTATTCTCTTTTCCATGTACTGACTGACTCAGTGGGAGCACTAGAAATCATTCAACAATGTAACTCGAGAGTTGTCAGCTGGAGAATGGGGAGGTAAACTTGATTGTTAGATGTCTTCTGGCAGTTTTCTCTCAGCTGTAAACAAGTGAACTTGCCAGCTCAGCTACCTGTCAAGTCAGTCAGCTAGCTATAGCTTTCACAACTGATGGCCAGCTTTTTGAATGACAGTTGACACTACCCAAACACTGAACCCCAATGTTCATTATAGTTTTTTGTTTTTGATTGGATGATAGTCAGTGCCAGTTAGTCATATCAATGTTTCTTCTGTAGTGTATACTATGCTTTCTCCGTTTTTGTTACAGCGATAGTTACTCTGTACTACACACTGGTTTGATGCAGGTTAGACATCATTGGTAAATCATTTCTTCCCATGATTTTAAGCTTGATGGTTGAATTGTATTTAGATTTTTAAGACTGATACAGCTTGGTTTGGAAATTATCTGCATTTTTCTGTCAAATACATTACTCTCTTTTAAATTAGTTCACATTTTGTGGGACATTCTTTCATTGTTGAATCTGGATTCTTATTCAAATTGAATGATAATGAAAAATCAATTAAAGCCAACAGTTGTTTCTAGTTAAGTAGGCTAGCTTATTGTTCCTGTTGGCTAAACCACATTCTACTTCTGTGGAAGTGACGTAGTGGTCATGTTTTGTGACATAGCATATTTTCTTTTGTCCATTGAAATGCTCTTCAGGGCTTGAGAATAAACATTATCCATGAGTGTATAGAAATTTGTGGGTGTTTTTCTAGTAGATATGATCAATGTAAAAGCAATGAATGAAGGTTGAATAGAAGGAATTGGAGAACTATATGGAACTCTGCAAAAATATAATATGCGCAACTTTCTTTCCGGTTCCTTACATTTTTTTTGCTCTTTGTATTAGTAGGCATACAGTATCAATATCCTTTGATACTGTATGCCTACATGGTATAATCTTATTTTGGAACCGGGCTGCCTCCCGGGCGTGAGCCAGGTGGCCTGTTTTAGCCGATTGTGATGTCTACTCAAAACAAATGCATTCAGAGTAATGAGTAGGATTCTGTGTTTTCAAATTCAAAAATGATTGCTTTTGATAGTTTTTATTGGGAAGGCAGATAAAGACTAATTTGACATTTCAAACATGTTTTATCGAAAAGATATGTTCTATGTTTCTGAAAATGTATCCTGCTCTGTTGTTGACAACATGACTGAGCAGCGCATATTTAATGTTAGCTTTAAGAAGGGTGCTCCTCCCTCACTGCTTTTGCCTGCCTAGTTTGTCATTTTAGAAATATGGTCAAGTCTAGCCTAACTAAGGCAGATATTGTTAATGGTATTTCTCCTCTAACTGTCCAGAGGTGCTGTCATACCAATGATTAACCCATTGTTTGTGTGGCTTTAAGTATGAGTCTGACCTTTCCTGTGGTGGTTCACCGGTCATGGCTAAGACTGGCCAAACTAAATATGATGCTGTAGGTTCTGTTGACCCATAGCGGGTTTTTACTACTGACTGATTCACTATTCCCTTTCAGGGATATGATACTATGATTATGAGGATTATATTGTCACAATCATCCTTCAATTGGGAAGGATGAGTCACTCTTTGAAATGACAAATCATCATGAGACCTCTCTCCCTGGAGCATTTACTCCTTGAGTCATTTCTGGCCTTCACTTGGTGCAGCCAACTGGCTGCAGGGGCAGTATTGAGTAGCTTGGATGAAAGGTGCCCAGAGTAAACGGCCTGCCCCTCAGTCCCAGTTACTAATATATGCATATTATTATTAGTATTGGATAGAAAACACTCTGAAGTTTCTAAAACTGTTTGAATTATGTCTGTGAGTATAACAGAACTCATATGGCTGGCAAAAACCTGAGAAAAAATCCAAACAGGAAGTGAGAATTCTGAGGCTGGTCGATGTTAAACTCATCGCCTATTCAATTCCCTGTAATATATGGATCTGTTTGCACTTCCTACGCCTTCCACTAGATGTCAACAGTCGGTAGAACGTTGAATGAAGTTTATACTGTGTTGTGGGGCCGGATGTGAGGGGAATGAGTCAGTGGTCTGGCAGATTGCCAGTTCCTGGTCACGCGCATTTCTCATGATATCGCCTTGCGTTCCATAACTTCTACAGACAGAAGGAATGCTCTGGTTGGAACGTTATTGGATATATATGATAACAACATCCTGAAGATTGATTCTCTACTTAGTTTGACCAGTTTATTCGACTTGTAATACAACTTTTTGAAGTTTTCGTTCGATGTTTGCCTGCATTTGCGCGAGCGTTTGGACATGTGTACTACACATGGTAGCTACTTGGACATAAGTAATGGACATTATCGAACAAAACAACGATTTATTGTGGAACTAGGATTCCTGGGAGTGCATTCTGATGAAGATGATCAAAGGTAAGGGAATATTTCGGATGTAATTTCGTATTTCTGTTGACTCCAACATGGCGGAGAAATGTTGTTAAATCTGAGCGCTGTCTCAGATTATTGCATGGTGTGCTTTTTACGTAAAGTTTTTTTTAAATCCGACAGCGGTTGCATTAAGAACAAGTGTATCTTTAATTCTGTGTAAAACATGTATCTTTCATCAAAGTTTATGATGAGTATTTCTGTTATTTGACATGGCTCTCTGCAATTTCTCCGGATATTTTGGAGGCATTTCTGAACATGGCGCCAATGTAAACCGAGATTTGTGGATATAAATATGCACATTATCGAACAAAACATAATATATTGTGTAACATGATGTCCTATGAGTGTCATCTGATGAAGATCATCAAAGGTTAGTGATTCATTTTATCTCTTTCTGCTTTTTGTGACTATCTTTCGCTGGAAAAATGGCTGTGCTTATTGTGGTTTGGTGTGACCTAACATAATCGTTTGTAGTGCTTTCGCTGAAAAGCATATTTGAAATCGGACACTTTGGTGGGATTAATAACAAGATTACCTTTAAAATGGTATAAGACACATGTATGTCTGAGGAATTTTAATTATGAGATTTCTGTTTTGAATTTGGCGCCCTGCACTTTCACTGGATGTTGTCAAATCATCCCGTTACCGGGATTGCAGCCATAAGAAGTTAAGGAAATTAGGGTTTACCCCAAATCAAGGAACTCGAGTAAACCTTAGGATAAAAGTGAACAGGAAATGCGTTTATTTGAAAAAATAGCTAAACTGCTTGGGAGGAATAAAATTATTTCTACTAGCCTATATTTATTTTTATTTTCTGTGATGAGGCATCTTGGAGGTAGGCTAAATCTTTGATAATAGGAGATTAGCCTGGCTGTATCAGCTTTAGTTTAAGTTAAGACTTGACAGTCTCCTCTTGGCCTTCTAAGTTTTCACCTTAGTTTCCTCATGAATGCTCCAACTGCAGAGAATCTTGATGCAAGGCTCTTCAGCATCATTTTTCGCCTTGATTTGTATCCCATTGATAATGTCTATTTCATTCTCAGGATGTAAAGACCAGTACCTTGTTGTTTTTCTGCGTCTGGCTGCAGGGTTCAGGATCACGGTTAGAAATGCCTCTTATTGACCTTGCCCAGTTGACCCCTGAACTCCCTGCTTTCTGGCATTTTCAAATGCATACAGGATGTCCTGGCCAAACTGGAGATTTGTAGGTGGTTAGTGAAGGCTTGGGAAGCGCGGCGCCAATCTCCCCTAGGCCTTTGAGCCGAGGCCTGTGTACGTTTCACAGGTGAGGTGAAATACAGCAGCCTATGACAGAAGGTCTGCCAATGTTGGTCTGGAGTTGGGACGATAAATATTCTTACATGCTGCAAGTCCCTTCAGCAGCCCGGCACTGTTTGCACTCCGAGCCACCGGGCCACGTTGCAGATAGGGAGGCCTTTCTAGTCCCGGCCCTGCGGTTTACCTCCAAGCCCAAGACAAACCAGCAACCCCCATCACTTAGAGCGTGATTAAGAGCTTTCGATTTAAAATAGAAACAACCGTGAAATTTTGCACAGCGGCGTGAACCAGAGAGACAAGCTTTTCTGCCAAAACGAGGAGTCCAAACTTGTGCCCTCAAGGACTGAACATTGAAGTGAGATGTTATGGCACGCTGAAACGATATCCCTAGGGTTGAGTCCTCACATGTATACTCACTAAACCCAGTGGGTTTTATAGCCTCACTGTTGCATGTGGACATAGACTTGTGATATGTGGACCTCCTTCCACTTTGAAGTGCTTATCAAGCATGTCTCTCCTTGAAAGGCACTTACCTAGAGATCTAGCTAGCTAGTTCAGGATCAGAGGGAAGTCATTACCTCGTGTTTTTTGTATTACAAAATTAATTCATAAAGAGTTCCTCGGTTTGTTCCGAGGACCTACACTTGCCGTTCCGAGGGATATTCCGTGCCAAGAAGCGTGTGTCTCTTATGTAAAAATATTGCTTAATCTCTGAGGGTGTTATCAGCAGTTTTTCCCAGGCTGTAGGGCCATGCCACGGCCAATCCAGGAGCATGTGGCCTGATTTAGGGCTCCACGGCCGTTTTGATGTCTACATTTTGTTTTTGTCTTCTCCTCTATGGGTTCCTCTCTCCTGCCCTACACACACCTCCTGGCCTACACACACCTCTAACCAGGGTGTCATCTCAGGATTCTCCTTTAGGGCCCAGTGCAGTCAAACTATTTTTCTGTGTTTTATATATTTCCACACTTCCCTGTTTTGAAGACTGCCTAAAATTTCTGCCTGGTAGGATGGAGTTTTGGCCTGCCTGGTGACACCAGGTGTTAAATTAGTTAATAGACCAATAAGAAAGAGTTCCGAACCTCTGCCAATAACATCTAGTTTTCATTTTTCTCACCTCCACTCATACCACTCCCAGGAAAATTCTTGCTTGAGAAATTGCTTTATTTTTGACCATTTTAATTGGAAACAGAGTAAGGTACTTGTTACCCAGAAATGATTTGATATTGAGATAATGGCTGCATTGGACCTTTTTAACCTCACCCCCTGATCTCATCTCTTATTTTTTTATTTATTATATATTGTACTTTCCCCCCCCCCCCGTCCTGGTTGGTGTATGAATGCCATCTCTAACATTAGCTCCATGGTCTTGTCTGTTCTGAGATATAGAGTTTGAGCGGTCTCCACTTAGGATTACTTGAGTCCCTCATCTTGACACTAATAAGATTGAGTGAGACCTGACTACGACTTTGGGCTATGGCTTAGAGTTAGGGAGTCCTACTGCATCTTAAGGTGAGTTTGACTAGGTGAGTCATGTTGTTTTGACAGGTTGGGATTGAGTTCAGCACTATATATACATTTGCAAAAGGCCGGTGCTCTTTATTTTCTGTTAAAACGTTAAGCTTTTTAACATTTATTTTCTACTTCACCTCTAGACAACTAAGATACATTTTAAACTTGTATACAATCAATTCAACTTTAATTGCACCTGTTTAACAGAAATGATTGCTCTTTTTTAATTAAACTCATACCACAAAATGTACAGTCGAGAGAGGGACACATGAATTGCAACCATGGATTTCACAGTACCTTGTCTGGTATTTGGCTCAGTAGAGGCTCTATCAAGAGGGGGGTTCACACTAGAACAAAAGCCAAGGCAGAGCTGACCTGCGAGTCGAGGCAGGGGGTCCAGGGTCCTGGCCAGAGCTGATCTGAGAGCAGGTGACCAAGCCCAAGGCCACTGGCGGGGGGTGATCTACCACTGAATGTTAGCATGGCCGGGAACAAAGCCCTGTGATTAGGAGGGGAAGTGATAAAGAAAGCATATTGAGTTGAGAGCATGACTGCAACAAAACACTTTTCCTCCAAATGCTTCCATGAATTATGACCGCCGTCATTAGGTCAGGGCTTATTGTTAGCTATTCTCTCCCAGTGTCCAAGAACAGGAGAGGGAAGAGAAGGACTGGCGTCTGTCTCGTCTGAGCCATCCAAATAGCTGAGTTACTGGTTTTTGAAGGCTTGGTTTCCCTGAAGTCAAGCCTTTCATTCAGGTTGTTTTGAAATGTATGCAGCCGGTGTGGGCTGGCTGAATTGTTGCTGCTGCTGCCTAAGAAAAGCCTCCTTGATGACAGAGAGTGCTCAACCATAGAGTGGCGTGTACAAATCTGCCCGGCTGCCATCACAACTGTTTTCATCCTGAGAACAAACTTGCTCGTGACATTTAAGACAAAAATGTTAAAGAATACAAAACAAACCTGCTGGGTAAAGACTGAACAGAGTCCCAGTCTGTGGATGAATCACATGAAGGTGACTAATCAGGTTGGAGGGGCCGGATGGTTGTGATATATCAGCCACGTAGGCTATACATATGAATATATACATCTGATGCTGTTGGTAAACAAGTATCTCAGTACACCTCAGCACATTTGAAAGTAGGGCAATATGGCCAAAATCTCATATTCCGATATGTATCGTTATATGAAATTAATATATCACAATATAGCACATTTTCTGTAAATTCAGTGAATAAATCGTTTATATAAAATGACCACATTTAAAGGCCTATTTCTTATTATATTTTGAATATAACAATTAAAAGGTACTTACTCATATTTTAATTTAATTTTAACTTTATTTAACTAGGCAAGTCAGTTAAGAACAAATTCTTATTTTCAATGACGGCCTAGGAATAGTGGGTTAACTGCCTTGTTCAGGGGCAGAACGACAGATTTGTACCTTGTCAGTTCGGGGATTTGAACTTGCAACTAGTCCAACGGTTACTAGTCCAACGCTCTAACCACTAGGCTACGCTACCGCCCCCTCTGATTATTTCTCCTTTTATTTAGAACCTTTGTGCAAATTTTCATTTAAGCATGTAAAATATATTCATTATAAAATCTGAAAAGGTAAATATATATGTTTGGGGACTTGCCTGTTTTGCATGTTATTTTGTTACATATCAATTTGCATCTGGTACCTTGGGTCGAGTGTTCGCACCAACTCACGGAACCCCCGTTTCTCGACCGTGTAAATTTGGGGCCACGTTTTTGCAGATGTAAGTTGTAACGGCAGCTGTTATCTCCTTCCATCTTCTTGATTCTTTGCCATATGGTGTGCCGCGGGCAAAAGCCTCTTGCAACGTCTGAGTCGGGGGTTTGTTTTGAGCACTCTACTGTACTTTTTTGCATCTCATCCGTAGACTCTCTCCGTACTGTTTCACATGATTCTTGCGTGGGTGGTAAAAGAGGTTAGTGGTGTTTGAGCCTGTTGTTGGTACCGGCCTGCGGCATATTTTGCAGAGGACGGTTTTCTGGTCCGTGTCAGACTTTTCATACCCAAATCACGTCCATGCGACCGAAGTAGCCCCTCTTTTAGGTACGTGCTCTGTGTCATGTTCACTCTCCTCAATGTTTTTTTGTGTTGCAAATTTCCTTCCACACGGCACTTGTGTAAGAGCGCAAAGCGTCGTCCTATTGACAAAAAATATTGCCGTAAAGTGTGATTTGCAACACAAATAAATAAACGATGAGCATACTATGAAAGAATAGATGTTTTTCTATCGTCACACGATATATATATCGTCATATCGTCCAGCCCTATTTGAAAGTATTGAACTGATTTCACTCAGAACGTTGTTAGAAAACCAAGCTTTGTTTGAGTCACTTGTAGAAAAGGCTAAATGAAGTACAACTACAAACTGCCTGTGGAACTGTGTGTCCGTTAGCCTGTTGTAAAACGTGGTTCGGGTTTGTCCGTGATGTGCGGAAGTCCCTTTTAGGGTTGCAAAGGGTCGGAAACTTTCCCGGTACATTTCTGGATATTTTCCATTGGAAGCTAAGCCCGGGAATTTGGGGAATTTTGCTTAAATTCAGCAAAAAAGTTAGCTTATAACAGTGAACCTTTTTTGTGGGATACACATAAGGCAATTCTAGGTCTTGTTGGATATTGTTTTGTGAAACTATCCCAAATTCAATGGAATTGCAACCCTCTGCATGCACAGTGCATTCTTCCATCACATGCACAGCTGATTCTCAAGATCTTGCACACTAGTAAGATGCTATTGAGCCCACACTACTACACTGTCTGAGCCAAGGACAACATGCTTTCTGGTAAGTTTTGATTACAATACTGGGTGGGGTGAATATATTTTCTGTGACATACATTATTTTTTGTTAACTAGTAAATAGTAGCCTACAGCAAAGTGTGTTTAAATAATTTCTAATCTTTTAACAATTTCTACTGGTTAGTTTTTGCTACCATGTGGGTTTTAGCTTGCTTGAGCCTGCTAACTGAGGAGTGTTAATTCACCTGTTTCCATACATGTTTAATTTTAAAACATTTATCTTACAATGAAGTTGTTTAATCTAACTGCTTAACTATTTATCTGTACATGGAGTAGTATTTCTTTATTTTTTAAATAATCTTTACAGGAAAATGCCACGGGCACTATCTGATGTGTGGAGACAGTTCACTGCAGCTAATGTAGAAGGAAAACCTGTGTACATTTGCAAATACTGTGCCAAATCATATGTGAAGAATGCAACAAAGATGCAGAATCATCTGGCCAAGTGCATAAAGTTCCCTCAGCGCTCACAACAAGCAACCTCTGACAAAAGTCCCTGTACTTCTATTCGAGGTGAAAATGATGAATCAGATACCTTATCGATAGCAACAGCTCATGGTCCTCCTGGAATCAAGTGTTTTTGACTCAATGGAGGAACGTAGACAGAGAAATGCTGATGAATGTCTTGCTCGAGCTGTGTATGCAACTGGTTCACCTCTGATGCTAATGTGTATTGGAAGGGATTTCTGAATGTTCTTCACCCAGCATACACCCCTCCAACCAGACATGCTTTATCTACTCATTTCCTGGATGCAGAGTTCAAGTGAAGGTCAAGCAAATCAGAGATAGCAGACTGTATTGCAATCATCTCTGATGGGTGGTCGAATGTTCGTGGGCAAGAAATAATTAACATCATCTGCACCCCTCAACCAGTATTCTAAAAGAGCACAGACACGAGACAACAGACGCACCGGTCTCTACATTGCAGATGAGCTGAAGGCAGTCATCAATGACCTTAAACCACAGAAGGTATTTGCACAGATGACAGACAATGCTGTGAAAATAAAAACTGCTTGGTCTAAAGTGGAGGAGTCCTAACCCTCACATCACACCCATTGGCTGTGCTGCTCATGCATTGAATCTGCTCCTCAAGGACGACATGGCACTGAAAACAATGGATACACTCTACAAGAGAGCCAAGGAAATGGTTAGGTATGTGAAGGGTCATCAAGTTATAGCAGCAATGTACCTCACCAAGCAAAGTGAGAAGAATAAGAGCACCACATTGAAGCTGCCCAGCAACACCCGTTGGGGTGGTGTTATCATGTTTGACAGTCTCCTGGAGGGGAAGTAGTCTCCAAGAAATGGCCAGATCAGTCTGCCAATATCAAGAGGATCCTCCTGGATGATGTATTTTGGGAGAGAGTGGTAAGCAGCCTGAAACTCCTGAAACCTGTAGCCATTGCACAGATTGAGGGAGACCATGCCATCTTGTCTGATGTTCAGACTCTGCTTGCAGAAATCCGTACTGCCCTGCCCACTTCACTGTTGCTCCAAGCAGAGGAAACTGCAGTTCTGAAGACTTCTGCCTGAAGCCCATACACGCTGCTATGTACATGTTGGACCCCAAGTAGGCTGGCAAGAGCATCCTGTCTGGCGCAGAGATCAACAAGGCCTATGGTGTCATCACTACCGTGTCTTGCCACCTTGGCCTGGATGAGGGCAAGGTTCTTGGCAGTCTTGCAAAGTACACTTCCAAGCAAGGGCTTTGGAATGGAGATACAATATGGCAGTCGTGCCAACATATCTCATCAGCCAGCTGTTGGAAGGGACTTTGTGGATCTGAGGCTCTTTCCCCTGTTGCCTCAATCATCCTCCAAATCCCACCAACATCAGCCGCCTCAGAGCGCATCTGGTCCTTGTTTGGGAACACACACACACACCAAAGCACGCAACAGGCTGACCAATACAAGGGTTGACAATGAAGATGAGGCGTCAAGAGTCTGATATTCAAGAGGTGGACATTGAGGAGGTCCAGGGAGAAGACATGGAAGCCTGAGAGGAAGACAACCAAAGCTTTAGTTTCTAGACTATAATTTTACAGATATATGTTGAAAATGTTTTGGGGAGATGCAATGGATCATTGAGGATCATTCAATATTCGTTTTCTTTTGTTGTTCAGTGAAATCATCTCATGTGAAGAGTTAACTCATTTAATTAAAGTTAAATTCATAACTAAATATATTTTTTAATTTAAATCTATTGGAAGGATTTAATCATTTGGAATTATGTCTACTTTTACCTTTATGTTTCTGTCTCTATATGATATGGTAAATATGTCCAATGCAAAAAACATCTACATTTTAAAAGGTATTAATATTAATTTGCATATATTCCTGTTAAATCCCACGGAAAGTGTCCACCTCTGAATATTCCCCAAAATGTGCAACCCTACTTGCAGTCAAAGTATCTGTATAATATAATTCAAAATAACATAACCCCACCCCCCCCCAATCACACTCTCCTACTCGAGTTTGCCAAACGAAATAAAATAAAATGTTATTGGTCACATACACGTGTTTAGCAGATGTTGTTGCGGGTGTAGCAAAATGCTTGTGTTTCTAGCTCTGACAGTCTATGTATCCCTACTGTATGACAGTGGTCTTGCGTATGACTGGGCTTGCCTATGCGGGGTCCTACAGGCACAGACAGCCGGTTGACTTGAGAGCACCTGAGTGGCACAGCTGTGACACCCAGTATGGAACACTCCCACAGACAATGACAAGCTCCTTTCCCAACAGCTGGCCAGCCCTGTAGGACAGCTGAGAGGGAGAGAGAAGAGGCATGGGGTGCATTGAGTAACACCCATCTGATGACTCAGGAGTCTGTGTGTGTGGATGTGTTCTGCAATGATCTTGAAGGCTCCCGCCACCTGTATGAGTTGAACCTGACCTAGGCCTCTGTACCAGAGAGGATGGTGTTGAAGTGGAACGTCAGGGACAAAAAGGTCAATGGGCAGTTGGAATAAACCAGGACAGCCAACGATAAAAGGAGAATCAAAGATGCAGCAAGAGATGCTACAGAACGTGCAGCTGGCTAAATAAACATCTATTCAATCAACAATATGTGTAGTGTCTGCAGCAACAGTCTGTTTCAAAACAATTAGCTAACCTCCCAAGGGCCTGATTGCTCCATTCTAAAACTTCCCCAGTGTTTTGGTCATGAAGTGACTGCATTCCCTTACATCAACTTCTTTCAATCAAAGCTTCCAACATCAGCAACATATCAGCCCCAAACTGAAATCCAACCGAATAACCCATGGAATGTTTTAACATATATCCTGACAACATGATGGGAACGATGCCCAAAGCAAGGGAGCAGGAAGTCACTACAGAAGGCTTCCCGATGGATGACCGCATCAGACTTCAAGATGCCCACCAGAGTATGGTGGCAGAAGGTTGAAATTCCCCACATTTAAAAAGGCATTGTGCACTGGGTAGCAATGAACATATAAAAATAAACACTTAATTAAAATATACACTGCTCAAAAAAATAAAGGGAACACTAAAATAACACATCCTAGATTTGAATGAATGAAATATTCTTAAATACTTTTTTCTTTACATAGTTGAATGTGCTGACAACAAAATCACACAAAATTTATCAATGGAAATCAAATTTATCAACCCATGGAGGTCTGGATTTGGAGTCACACTCAAAATTAAAGTGGAAAACCACACTACAGGCTGATCCAACTTTGATGTAATGTCCTTAAAACAAGTCAAAATGAGGCTCAGTAGTGTGTGTGTGGCCTCCACGTGCCTGTATGACCTCCCTACAACGCCTGGGCATGCTCCTGATGAGGTGGCGGATGGTCTCCTGAGGGATCTCCTCCCAGACCTGGACTAAAGCATCCGCCAACTCCTGGACAGTCTGTTGGTGGATGGAGCGAGACATGATGTCCCAGATGTGCTCAATTGGATTCAGGTCTGGGGAACGGGCGGGCCAGTCCATAGCATCAATGCCTTCCTCTTGCAGGAACTGCTGACACACTCCAGCCACATGAGGTCTAGCATTGTCTTGCATTAGGAGGAACCCAGGGCCAACCGCACCAGCATATGGTCTCACAAGGGGTCTGAGGATCTCATCTCGGTACCTAATGGCAGTCAGGCTACCTCTGGCGAGCACATGGAGGGCTGTGCGGCCCCCCAAAGAAATGGCACCCCACACCATGACTGACCCACCGCCAAACCGGTCATGCTGGAGGATGTTGCAGGCAGCAGAACATTCTCCATGGCGTCTCCAGACTCTGTCACGTGCTCAGTGTGAACCTGCTTTCATCTGTGAAGAGCACAGGGCGCCAGTGGCGAATTTGCCAATCTTGGTGTTCTCTGGGAAATGCCAAACGTCCTGCACGGTGTTGGGCTGTAAGCACAACCCCCACCTGTGGACGTCGGGCCCTCATACCACCCTCATGGAGTCTGTTTCTTACCGTTTGAGCAGACACATGCACATTTGTGGCCTGCTGGAGGTCATTTTGCAGGGCTCTGGCAGTGCTCCTCCTGCTCCTCCTTGCACAAAGGCGGAGGTAGCGGTCCTGCTGCTGGGTTGTTGCCCTCCTACGGCCTCCTCCACGTCTCCTGATGTACTGGTCTGTCTCCTGGTAGCGCCTCCATGCTCTGGACACTACGCTGACAGACACAGCAAACCTTCTTGCCACAGCTCGCATTGATGTGCCATCCTGGATGAGCTGCACTACCTGAGCCACTTGTATGGGTTGTAGACTCCGTCTCATGCTACCACTAGAGTGAAAGCACCGCCAGCATTCAAAAGTGACCAAAACATCAGCCAGGAAGCATAGGAACTGAGAAGTGTTCTGTGGTCACCACCTGCAGAACCACTCCTTTATTGGGGGTGTCTTGCTAATTGCCTATAATTTCCACCTGTTGTCTATTCCATTTGCACAACAGCATGTGAAATTTATTGTCAGTCAGTGTTGCTTCCTAAGTGGACAGTTTGATTTCACAGAAGTGTGATTGACTTGGAGTCACATTGTGTTGTTTAAGTGTTCCCTTTATTTTTTTGAGCAGTGTATATAGTTTTTACAATAGCAAGCCTGGTTAACCCAGAGGGAGGTCCATCCTCTCCTTGTACATGTGCTGGTAGTGTGGTGCTGGAAGGCCAGATTATTTATCTGGGCTAATTGCTGAGAGGGGGGCTAAGGGAGAAAACAGGCTTAGCTGCAGCAAGGGAGATGCACGTTTAAACACATCCCCAACATAAACAGGGTGGGTTTTTACCATCGCTGGGCTGGTGTCATATCATGCTGGACAGAATCCCGATGAGTTCATGTATATCTGGAGCGGGGGCTGTGCACACACACAGCACTCATAAGGACAAAAGGCTCCAACTCTGTCGCTCTTACAGGATTAAGCTTGCCAGATAACATTGGAAACCGACAAGCTTTTTATTGCCAGTGGTTATTATAATCATCACTGTGTCCACTAAAAACACATTAAACAGATTCCGTAGTTGTGCAGCAACATATAGGTCAAGCCCCATTGAAGCATTGCACACAGCAGGTGCCTCCTGCTTCCACATACACAGTGTAGGTCACTCTATGGTACAGACTACAGAGACTATTCCTACCCCAACAAGGCCTCTGAGCAGACACTTTGCCTGTGCTCTCAAGGGACTGTCTTTTCTCAAGGCCCAAAGGGAGGCCGGCCGGCAGCGTTTTGAAAGACTTTTGGCAGAACATGCCATCGTATAAACAATGGAGCGACGCAAGGGAAAAGAGATGAGGAGAGAGGGAGCAAAGAAGGGGGGCCCAGCAGAGGGACTTACCCTGGCTGACTGTCAGGGCCGGCGCTGGAGCAGTGGGTTGGGCGTTGGGCCGTCCCTCTGCAACGTGCCACTGGCCCCCGGCCCTGATCTTATCTGCCCCCAGCTCTCTGGCCCTTTCTTCCCCTGGCACACAGCGGGATATTTTTCTTGGGAACAAGCCCTTCCTACTATTTAACAGCAGGTCAGGATCCCGTGGCAGGCGACGGGGAGCTGGGCAGGTCACCCTCTAGTGTGTGGAAATGACATGGGTGGTGTATTAAAGACAAGTAGACATTTCATAACAGTTTATACCAGGGGTGTCAAACATATGACCCGAGTGCCGGATCCAGCCCGAGAGAGGGTCCAAGCCGGCCCGCTGGTAGTTTGGGGGACGGGGACGAACTCAAGATACTTTAAAATGACTTAGTTTCTTGACTGTGTCCTGCTCGCTAATAATCATCTCAATTCAAGCTAAATAGTTAGTGAGCATCGGAAATTCAAAAAATGATGAATAGAGCACAATTTCTTTGCTAATTTTGACCGCAAAGAAATATAACCAATTTCCAGTGCGGCCTTCCGGACCTCATTGAAGACCAAATGCAGCCCACAGGGCAAAGTTAGTTGGACACCCCAAGTGTCGACAGTATACCAGTATCGGGGTGTTGTCTGTGTCACACTGCTTTGCTTTATCTTGGCCAGGTCGCAGTTGTAAATGAGAACTTGTTCTCAACTAGCCTACCTGGTTAAATAAAGGTGAAATAAAAAAATGTACAATTTTAAAGTATGGGACTTTTGAGGCCATTCATTGTTAAACATTGCTGGATGGTTGGCACTGAAGTCAATGCACAAAGCAGAGCACTGGGGTAATTTGAGGCAGCATCATCCATTGGATTTGTCACATATATATATATATATGTATGTATGCGTGTGTGTGTGTGTGTGTGTGTGTGTGTGTATATATGGTGGGGAGAACAAGTATTTGATACATAATCCAGAAAATCACATTGTATGATTTTTAAGTAATTAATTTGCATTTTATTGCATGACATAAGTATTTGAAAACCTACCAACCAGTAAGAATTCCGGCTCTCACAGACCTGTTAGTTTTTCTTTAAGAAGCCCTCCTGTTCTCCACTCATTACCTGTATTAACTGCACCTGTTTGAACTCGTTACCTGTATAAAAGACACCTGTCCACACACTCAAACAGACTCCAACCTCTCCACAATGGCCAAGACCAGAGAGCTGTGTAAGGACATCAGGGATAAAATTGTAGACCTGCACAAGGCTGGGATGGGCTACAGGACAATAGGCAAGCAGCTTGGTGAGAAGGCAACAACTGTTGGCGCAATTATTAGAAAATGGAAGAAGTTCAAGATGACGGTCAATCACCATCGGTCTGGGGCTCCATGCGAGATCTCACCTCGTGGGGCATCAATGATCATGAGGAAGGTGAGGGATCAGCCCAGAACTACACGGCAGGACCTGGTCAGTGACCTGAAGAGAGCTGGGACCACAGTCTCAAAGAAAACCATCAGTAACACACTACGCCGTCATGGATTAAAATCCTGCAGCGCACGCAAGGTCCCCCTGCTCAAGCCAGCGCATGTCCAGGCCCGTCTGAAGTTTGCCAATGACCATCTGGATGATCCAGAGGAGGATTGGGAGAAGGTCATGTGGTTTGATGAGACAAAAATAGAGCTTTTTGGTCTAAACTCCACTCGCCGTGTTTGGAGGAAGAAGAAGGATGAGTACAACCCCAAGAACACCATCCCAACCGTGAAGCATGGAGGTGGAAACATCATTCTTTGGGGATGCTTTTCTGCAAAGGGGACAGGACGACTGCACCGTATTGAGTTGAAGTGACCGGCTGATCTATTGGGCCCACACGTCACCCTCTGGTCATCCTGGTATCGGTCAGATGATGTCTTAGTGGGAAGTACTGGTGGCCCACTTTGGCTATGGACGTGAGAGTTTCCTCCTGCTCGGTGTGCGCCCAGTGCAAGGCTCCTAGGCACCTGCCCAGAGGTAAGTTACAACCCTTACCCGTTCTACAACGGCCTTGGTAGCACCTGTCGGTAGATTTCCTGACCGATCTTCCTCCCTCACAGGGTAACACCATGATCCTGGTAGTTGTGGATCATTTTTCGAAGTCCTGTCGTCTCCTCCCTTGGCCCGGTCTCCCTACGGCCCTACAGACTGCGGAGGCCTTGTTTACACACGTCTTCCGGCACTACGGGGTGCCTGAGGATATAGTGTCTGATTGAGGTCCCCAGTTCACGTCGAGGGTCTGGAGGGCGTTCATGGAACGTCTGGGGGTCTCGGTCAGCCTTACCTCAGGTTTTCACCCCGAGAGTAACGGGCAGGTGGAGAGAGTAAACCAGGATGTGGGTAGGTTCCTGAGGTCCTATTGCCAGGACCGGCCGAGGAGTGGGCAGCATTCGTGCCCTGGGCAGGGGTGGCCCAGAACTCGCTCCTCCACTTACCTCACCCCCTTCCCTGTGCATTGGGTTATCAGCTGGTTCTGTCTCCTTGGCATCAGAGTCAGACCGAGGCTCCTGCGGTGGACGACTGGTTCCAGCGTGCGGAGGAAACATGGGACGCAGCCCATGTTCACCTTCAGCGCGCCGTGCTGCGCCAGAAAGTTGGCGCAGACTGTCACTGCAGTGAGGACCCGGGTCTGGCTCTCGACCCGAAACCTGCCCTTCCGCCTGCCCTGCCGGAAGCTGGGCCCGCGGTTTGTGGGGTCATTCAAAGTCCTGAGGAGAGTGAATGAGGTGTGTTACAGGTTCCCCCCCGATTACCGTATTAACCCCTCGTTCCATGTGTCTCTCCTCAGGCCGGTGGTGGTTGGTCCGCTCCAGGAGTCTGAGGTGCGGGAGGTTCCTCCGCCCCCTCGATGGGGCCCCGGCGTACTCTGTGCGTTCCATCCTGGATTCGAGGCGTCGGGCGAGGGGTCTTCAGTACCTCGGAGTGGGAGGGGTACGGTCCGGAGGAGAGGTGCTGGGTTCCGTTGGCGGACGTGTTGGACCCTGAACTGCTGCTGGAGTTCCACCGTCTCCGGCCGGATCGCCCTGCGCCTTGCCCTCCGGGTCGTGGCCGGTGTCGGCGCGCTGCTGGAGCCACACATCGAGGGGTGTACTGTCAGACTTCCACCGAAGTCGACTCCTCTCCTTGTTCGGGCGGCGTTTGGCGGTCGACGTCACCGGCCTTCTAGCCATCGCCGCTCCATTTTTCATTTTTCCATTGGTTTTGTCTTGTTACCCGCACACCTGGTTTACATTCCTAATCACATTGTGTATATATATATATATTCCTCTGTTCCCCCATGTCCTTGTGTGGAATTGTTTTTGTTTGTTTTGTGACGCTATTTTGCGCATTTCTCTTTTGCTTATGACTGGAGGTTTGACGCTGTTGCGTCCGTTTGTTGTGCTTCTGCCCAAATAAAGAGTGCGCCTGATCACAACTATCTGCTCTCCTGCACCTGACTTCAACACCAGTAGCGCATATGCTGACAGAATGAGAGTATGTATATGGATGAGAGATGGCTGAGCGGCGTAGGCAAGGTGCAGTAGATGGTATAAAATACAGTATATACATTTGATGAGCAATGTAAGATATGTAAACATTATTGAAGTGGCATAGTTTAAAGTGACTAGTGATCCATTTATTAAAGTGTCCAGTGATTGGGTCTCAATGTAGGCAGCAGCCTCTTGGAGTTAGTGATTGCTGTTTAGCAGTCTAATGGCCTTGAGATTGAAAAACAGCTTCTCTCTCTCGGTCCCAGCTTTGATGCACCTGTACTGACCTCGCCTTCTGGATGATAGCTGTGTGAACAGGCATGCCCAAATCCGTAATTTCTTTTTTACGCTGCAATGGCTTGGGAACGAAAGCTCTTACAGCTAATCTTAAGTAACCAAGCTTCACGTGTAAGTAAATCTGTTAAAACAGAGTTTCCTGAGGTTGAAGAGGCGCTGTTGTGCCTTCTTCACCACACTCTGTGGGTGGACCATTTCAGTTTGTCTGAAATGTACTCCCAGGAACATAAAACTTTCCACCTTCTCCACTGCTGTACCTTGATTCATCTCTCTCTGCTCTCCCTCTCTCCATGCTGCTTTCCACACAGACTTAGACCCACCCCGTCACTCAAGGAACGCATTTTGTTCCTCTACCACGAGATACTTGCGTTCAGTGTCTGCATGGTAAATGCAGCACACGCAACAATGTTGATGACAACGATGCTGTTTTCACTTTGCTTATTAATATAAATCCACTAGCGTTCTGTAATTACACTACTAGTTTCTTTTTCTTAATTTGCAAACAGCTAATTTGACTTTTCTTAGCAATTTGGGCCTGACTCTTGATAGCCACTAGCTAGCTAAAGAAATTACTGAGTCAGATCAAAAGTAACTAGCTATACAGCCTGTTAATACCAGTGATGTTGTAGGCCTACAGTACCAGTCAAAAGTTTGGACACACCTACTCATTCAATGGTTTTTCTTTATTTTTTACTATTTTCTACATTGTAGAATAATAGTGAAGATATCTATGAAATAACACATATGGAATCATGTAGTAACCAAAAAAGTGTTCAACAAATCAAAATATATTTTAGATTCTTCAAAGTAGCCACCCTTTGTCTTGACAGCTTTGCACTCTCAACCAGCTTCATGAGGTAGTCACCTGGAATGCATTTCAATTAACAGGTGTGCTTTGTTAAAAGTTAATTTATGGAATTTCTTTCCTTAATGTGTTTGAGCCAATCAGTTGTGTTGTGACTAGGTAGGGGTGGTATACAAAGACTAAGTCCATATTATGGCAAGAACAGCCCAAATATGCAAAGAGAAATGACAGTCCATCATTACTTTAAGACATGAAGGTCAGACAATACGGAAAATGTCAAAGTTTCTTCAAGTGCAGTCGCAAAAACCATCAAGCGTTATAATGAAACTGGCTGTCATGAAGACCGCCACAGGAAAGGTAGATCCAGAGTTACATCTCCTGTAGATGATACGTTCATTAGATTTACCAGCCTCAGAAATTGCAGCCCAAATAAATGCTTCAGAGTTCAAGTAACAGACACATCAACTGTTCAGAGGAGACTGCGTGAATCAGGCCTGCGTTGTCGAATTTCTGCAAAGAAACGACTACTAAACGAGACCGATAAGAAGAAGATACTTGCTTGGGCCAAGAAATATGAGCAATGGACATTCGACTGGTGGAAATTTGTCACTTGGTCTGATGAGCCCAAATTTGAGATTTATGGTTCCAACCGCCATGTCTTTGTGAGATGCAGAGTAGGTGAACGGATGATCTCTGCATGTGTGGTTCCCACAGTGAAGCGTGGTGTGGGGGGTGCTTTGTTGGTGATACTGTCCGTGATCTATTTAAAATTCAAGGCACACTTAAGCAGCATGGCTACCACAGCATTCTGCAGCGATACGCCATCCCATCTGGTTTGTGCTTAGTGGGACGATCATTTGTTTTTCAACAGGACAAGGACCCAACACACCTCCAGGTTGGAGTGCTGCTTCAGATGACCTGGCCTCCACAATCCCCCGACCTCAACCCAATTGAGATGGTTTGGGATGAGTTGGACCGCAGAGTGAAAGAAACACTGTCAAAAAGTGTTCAGTATATGTGGGAACTCCTTCAACACTGTTGGAAAAGCATTCCAGGTGAAGCTGGTTGAGAGAATGTCAAGAGGGGAAAGCTGTCATCAAGGCAAAGGGTAGCTACTTGGAAGAATTCCAAATATATTTAGATTTGTTTAACACTTTTTGGTTACTACATGATTCCATGTGTGTTATTTCATAGTTTTGATGTCTTCACTATTATTGTACAATGTAGAAAATAGTAAAAAATAAAGAAAAACCCTTGAATGAGTAGGTGTGTCCAAACTTTTGACTGGTACTGTACATCAATGTCTTTTGAGCAATAGTATCTTCTAAATCAGAGGCATAAGTGAAGCAAGAATATGTTAGCTACATGAAGTAGCCAAGAGAAAACATTCAATGTAGCCAAAGATTATAGGGTCCCCTAGGAAACACTTGTCAACACTTTGGTTCCTGCCTTGTCACAAAAACTCCTCCCTGGCATTTATTTGCTTTCATGTCAAACACTGTATTCAAACTGCCCACTACTGTATTCTAACTATAAAATTAGAATAATCATTATATTTCCATGATTCCAGGAGTTCATCAATGTGTTTTGCTCTAAATCAGATGTCAAATTGCAATTGCAACATTTGTTAAAAATAAGGCTTAGATTGTTTGCCCATATCGTGCCGCCCTACGTGGCAGTGTGGAAATGACCTCAAATGAGTGCAGGAAATGCTGAAAATTATTTTAGGTTGAATTGAACAGTATAAAACAATCAGAATGGAGAAAGACCCATTGAAATCACTTAGAATGTATGTACAGTTGAAGTCGGAAGTTTACATACACCTTAGCCAAATACATTTAAACTCAGTTTTTCACAACTCCTGACATTTAATCCTACTAAAAATTCCCTGTCTTAGGTCAGTTAGGATCACCACTTTATTTTTAGAATGTGAAATGTCAGAATAATAGTAGAGTGATTTATTTCAGCTTTTATTTATTTCATCACATTCCCAGTGGGTCAGAAGTTTACATACACTCAATTAGTATTTGGTAGCATTGCCTTTAAATTGATTTCTTAGGGCTAGGCCCCTTCAACATTTTTGTCTGAATGACGTGCCCAAAGTAAACTGCCTGTTGCTCAGGCCCTGAAGCCAAGATATGCATATAATTGGTGCCATTGGAAAGAAAACACTTTGATATTTGTAGAAATGTTAAAATAATGTAGGAGAAAAAACAACTGGATTTCTTTTTGAGAGAATACTCTTAGAAAGGCAAGTAAAAGGTCATATTAAAAATTTGCTCCCTGGATGCAATTCCTACGGGTTCCACAGGGTGTCAGCAGTCTATGTTCAAGGTTTCAGGCTTGTAACTTAAGAAAGAAAGAAAGAAATCAGTTTTAGTACAGGGACACAGTCTTGGAAATTCGTGTTTGCGCGCGCCATGAAGACAGGACGCACCTGCTAAAATCGGTGTCCTTTTGAACATACTACTTTCCATATGAAATATTATAGTTTGATTACATTTTAGGTTATCTGAGGAGTAAATAGAAACGTATTTTGACTTGTTGAAACAAAGTTTAGGGGTAGATTTTCGGATTCCTTTCTCTGCATGTTGATCGAGTGGATTACTCAAATCGATGGCGCCAACTTAGACTTTTTGGGATATAAAGAAGGATTTTATCTAATATAACAACACGACGTGTTATAGCAGGGACCCTTTGGATGACAAATCGGTGAAAGATTTTCAAAAAGTAAGTGAATATTTAATCGTTATTTGTGAATGTATGGAACCTGTGCTGGTGTAAAAATATTTTGATGTGGAGCGCCGTCCTCAAACAATCGCATAGCATGTTTTCGCTGTAATAGCTACTGTAAATCGGACAGTGCAGTTAGATTAACAAGAATTTAAGCTTTCAGCCGATATTACACTTATGTACCTAAAATGTTTAATATCAATAATTTTTATGATTATTTATTTGAATTGCGAGCCCTCCAATTTCACTGGAAGTTGTCCCGCTAGGGGGACACCTATCCCGAAATTGTTTAACGTGGGTCCAATGTTTTAGGTAGCCTTCCACAAGCTTCCCACAATAAGTTGGGTGAATTTTAGCTCTTTCCTCCTGACAGAGCTTGTGTAACTGAGTCAGGTTTGTAGGCCTCCTTGCTCGCACATTCCTTTTCAGTTCTGCCCACAAATTGTCCATGGGATTGAGGTCAGGGCTTTGTGATGGCCACTCCAATACCTTGACTTTGTTGTCCTTAAGCCGTTTTGCCACAACTTTGGAAGTATGCTTTGGGTCATTGTCCATTTGGAAGACCCATTTGCGACCAAGCTTTAACTTCCTGACTGATGTCTTGCTTCAATATATCCACATAATTGTCCTGCCTCATGATGCCATCTATTTTGTGAAGTGCACCAGTCCCTCCTGCAGCAAAGCACCCCCACAACATGATGCTGCCACCCCCGTGCTTCACGGTTGGGATGGTGTTCTTCGGCTTGCAAACTTCCCCCTTTTTCCTCCAAACATAATGATGGTCATTATGATCAAACAGTTCTATTTTTGTTTCATCAAACCAGAGGACATTTCTCCAAAAAGTATGATCTTTGTTCCCGTGTGCAGTTGCAAACGTAGTCTGGCTTTTTTTTATGGTGGTTTTGGAGCATTGGCTTCTTCCTTGCTGAGCGGCCTTTCAGGTTATGTCGATTTATAGGACTCGTTTCACTGTGGATATAGATACTTTTGTACCCGTTTCCTCCAGTATCATCACAAGGTCCTTTGCTGTTCTAGGATTGATTTGCACCAAAGTATATTAATCTCTAGGAGACAGAACGCCTCTCCTTCCTGAGCGGTGTGATGGCTACGTGGTCCCATGGTGTTTATACTTGCGTACTATTGTTTGTACAGATGAACATGGTACCTTCAGGCGTTTGGAAATTGCTCCCAAGGATGAACCAGACTTGTGGAGGTCTACAATCTTTTCTTTTGATCTTCCCATGATGTCAAGTAAAAAGGCACTGAGTTTGAAGGTAGGCCTTGAAATACATCCACAGGTACACCTCTAATTGACTCAAATGATGTCAATTAGCCTATCAGAAGCTTCTAAAGCCATGACATCATTTTATGGCATTTTCCAAGCTGTTTAAAGGCACAGTCAACTTAGTGTATGTAAACCTCTGACCCACTGGAATGATACAGTGAATTATAAGTGAAATCTGTCTATAAACAATTGTTGGAAAAATTACTTGTGTCATGCACAAAGTAGATGTCCTAACCAACTTGTCAAAACTATAGTTTGTTAACAAGAAATTTGTGGAGTGGTTGAAAATGTAGTTTTAATGACTCCAACCTAATTGTATGTAAACTTCCGACTTCAACTGTATGTTTTTCCACCCTAGGGTCATGCCCTACTCATAAAAGGAAATTCTGAACTTGTATTATTCAAAAACATAAAATACCGTCAAATACTGTCATAACTTCTCTACAAAAAAAAGGTTTACCGTGATAACATATTTTGGTCATACGTGCGACTAGTAGGTAGCCAGGGTTAGGGTAAAGGACTAGGGTTAGGGAATATTCAGAGGTGGAATCTTTGTGGGAATTAACAGGAATATATGCAAGTTAATATTAATACCATTTAAATGTAGATGTTTTTTTGCATTGATATAATTACCATATCATTTGGAAACGTGAACCTTTTACCTTATCATAAGTAGACATAATTGCAAGTTATTAAATCCTTCCAATAGACATTTTAAAAACGTTTTAGTTACGAATAGAACTTTAATTAAATGAGTTGACTCTTCACATGGAATGATTTCACTGAACAACAAAAGAAAGGGAATATTGAATGATCCCCACTGATCCATTGCATCTCCCAAAAACGGTTTCAACATACATCTGTAAAATTATAGTCTAGAAACTAAAGCTTTGGTTGTCTTCCTCTCAGGCTTCCATGGACCTCCTCAATGAACACCTCTTGAACATCAGACTCTTGACGCCTCATCTTCATTGTCACTTTCCAACCTTGTTGAGGATGGCTCGTTGTCAGGCTCAAAAAGCCTAATTTGCCCAGATAGCCACCAATTTTTCAACCCTTGTATTGGTCAGCCTGTTGCATGCTTTGGTGTGTGTGTTCCCAAACAAGGATCAGTTGCACTCTGAGGTAGCTGATGTAGGTGGGATTTGGAGGATGATTGAGGCAACAGGGGAAAGAGCCTCAGATCCACGAAGTCCCTTCCAACAGCTGGCTGATGAGATATGCTGGCACGACTGCCATATTGTATCTCCATCCCAAAGCCCTTGCTTGGAAGTGTACTTTGCCAGACTGCCAAGAACCTTGCCCTCATCCAGGCCAAGGTGGCGGGACACATTAGTGATGACACCATAGGCCTTGTTGATCTCTGCGCCAGACAGGATGCTCTTGCCAGCATACTTGGGGTCCAACATGTACGCTGCGGCTTGTATGGGCTTCAGGCAGAAGTCTTCACACTTTTTGATGCATTTCAGAACTGCAGTTTCCTCTGCTTGGAGCAACAGTGAAGTGGGCAGGGCAGTACATATTTCTTCTCCTACATCTGCAAGCAGAGTCTGAACATCAGACAGGATGGCATGGTCTCCCTCAATCTGTGCAATGGCTACTGCTATAGGTTTCAGGAGTTTCAGGCTGCTTACCACTCTCTCCCAAAATACATCATCCAGGAGGATCCTCTTGATATTGGCACTGTGATATGGCTATTTCTTGGAGAGACTCCTTCCCCTCCAGGAGACTGTCAAACATGATGATAACACCACCCCAACGGGTGTTGCTGGGCAGCTTCAATGTTGTGCTCTTATTCTTCACACTTTGCTTGGTGAGGTAGATTGCTGCTATAACTTGATGACCCTTCACATACCTAACCATTTCCTTGGCTCTCTTGTAGAGAGCCATTGTTCAGTGCCATGATGTCCTTGAGGAGCAGATTCAATGCATGAGCAGCACAGTCAATGGGTGTGATGTGAGGGTAGGACTCCTCCACTTTAGACCAAGCAGCCTTCATGTTCACAGCATTGTCTGTCACCAGTGCAAATACCTTCTGTGGTCCAAGGTCATTGATGACATCTGCATTGTAGAGACCGGTGTGTCTGTTGTCCCTTGTATCTATGCTCTTGTAGAATGCTGGTTGAGGGGTGGAGATGATGTAGTTAATTATTCCTTGCTCACGAACATTCGACCACCCATCAGAGATGATTGCAATACAGTCTGCTATCTCTATGATTTGCTTGACCTTCACTTGAACTCTGTTGAACTCTGCATCCAGCAAATGAGTAGATAAAGCATGTCTGGTTGGAGGGGTGTATGCTGGGTGAAGAACATTCAGAAATCCCTTCCAATACACATTAGCATCAGAGGTGAACCAGTTGCATACACAGCTCGAGCAAGACATTCATCAGCATTTCTGACTACGTTCCTCCATTGAGTCAAAAACACTTCTGATTCCATGAGGACCATGAGCTGTTGTTATCGATAAGGTATCTGATTCATAATTTTCACCTCAAATAGAAGTACAGGGACTTTTGTCAGATGTTGCTTGTTGTGAGATGCTGAGGGAACTTTATGCACTTGGCCAGATGATTCTGCATCTTTGTTGCATTCTTCACATATGATTTAGCACAGTATTTGCTAAATGTACACAGCTTTTCCTTCTACATTAGCTGCAGTGAAATGTCTCCACAAATCAGATAGTGCCCGTGGCATTTTCCTGTAAAGATTAGGGGGAAAAAATGTTTCCCCAAATACAATTCCATCTACGATAAATAGTTAAGGAATTTTACAGATGTATGTTGAAAACATTTTTGGGAGATGCGATGGATCATTGGGGATCATTCAATATTCCCTTTTGTTGTTCAGTGAAATCATCCCATGTGAAGAGTCCACTCAATCAATTAAAGTTATTTTCGTAACTATGTTGTTTTTTATTTTTATTGGAAGGATTTAATAATTTGCAATTGTCTACTTATGATACGGTAAAAGGTTTATGTTTGTCTCCATATGATATGGTAAATATATCCAATGCAAATAAACATCTATATTTGAAATGGTATTAATATTAATTCCCATATTCCCGTTAATTCCCACGGAAAGTTTCCACCTCTGAATATTCCCCAAAATGTGAAACCCTAATAGTGAATAATATGTTTTGAACATCAAATCACAATAATATTTCAGTATCAAATACATATTGTATTGGCACCTAAGAATCGTGATAATATCGTATCGTGAGGTCCCTGGCAATTCCCAGCCCTAATGTTTGCTCCCAAATATTCCAGCCCTGTCCGGTCTGTTCTAGTTCATCATTCATTCATTCAGATGTCTGTGTGTATATGGTTCTGGTTTCAGTCGCTACACTAGTGGTGTGGTTGATTCATGTTCTGGTATGCACTGGGTTGGACACATACTCTGGGATATACTTTTCCTCTCGTACTGGGGAAGACTCACATTCTCATGTAGTGGTGTCATTGTGTTCTTGTTTCAATGAAGCTGTGCTCTGTGGGCTTGGTGACTTATCTGCAGAATGGAGAAGGAAGAACTGAAGATCGTGAATAAGGATGAGGAGGATGAGATGGTGTGTTTCCTTATTTTACCTCCTTGAGTTCTTTCCCTCCCGCTCTCTTTTCCCTCCCGCTCTCTTTTCCCTCCCGCTCTTCCTACCCCTCCTGCTCTCTCTCGCTCTTTCTTTCTCGCTCTCTCTCTCTTTCTGAATTGCACATATGCCAACGCCTAATAGTTTATTCAAATCAAATGGTATACAAACTCATGTTAAACTTGACTCAAACTCCCCTGATGACCCCATATGAACTGCCGTTTTAACCGTCCCCTCTGGCCCCCGCTAGGAGCTCCAGGGGTACCGTGTGTGTCGGTGGCGTGTGGCAGTGGTGAGCCTGGGGGTGCTGTGTACAGGGGGTTTCCTCCTGCTGCTGCTCTACTGGATGCCAGAGTGGTGTGTGAAGGCCACCTGCACCCGGACCACCGTCAGAGAGGCCGAAGTGGTGCTGCTCCAATCAACCGTAGGCCAATGTCCTCTTCACCACGGCGGCAACCAATCTGAATATTTTCATAACACTTCATTTTAAAGTAGATGTATCAGCCACCAATTTGTAGTTTGTTAGCGTATTTATAAGTATCTTATAAGCCATTTATTAGTTCTTAATTAAGTGTTGTCTTATTCAAACATAAGTCATGTGTTACTGGACAATCCTTAATAACCACACCTCTCCACACCATTGAGCAAAAGTTTATAAGGATTTCCTGACACTGGATTTGTGTAGGTTCATGAAATACAGCCAACATTCAACAAAAAATGTGACGTAAACAATTAGCATCGAAACTTCCATGGTAATCACAATGGCCACTTTCAGGACACACTTAACCCTTAAATACTTATTGGGAATCTTATCAATCATATCAATGTTCCTTCCTACTGTAGGATATGAGAGAAGTTGACTTAAGGTGTCAATCTGACTTTTTGCACCACCTGTACAAACACGTATAATGCATCAAATTCTAACTGTCCTTCACTGAATCATAGGCTCTTCACATACGAAGGAAATTTAGCTTCACTGTCCAAATACGTGAATACCAGAGAACCTGTCACCGCTGATGGTATATGTGTGTCTCAGGATGACTTTAAGCGCTGGTTCCTGGCCAAGGTGCGTGTGATGCTGGCCCCTGGAAAGAACCCCTTTGACAGCCTGGAGACTCAGACCACTCCCCCCATGGCCAATGGACACTCCCCCCACCCCTCGGACGGCTTCACCCAGGAGTTAATCAGGAAGTACGCAGAGTACCAACCCACTCAGGTAATACCACGCGATGGCACACACAATAACACACGTCTGTTTTTTTTGCTTTCTTTACCGGTTTCTTTCTCACATACACTCACGCTCAAGAACATACACCTTTATGGTCAATGAAATGGGGAGGGAAAAGCACAAATCAAAAAAGTTTCTGCCTTAGTTATTTTTGATAACATTTTTATTTCTTTCTCCCTTCAGATTCGCTATTTTACACTCCATAGCACCAAGTACTACTGGAACGACGAGGTCCAAAATTTTGAAGTATTAACGTAAGAAATTTAACAGACCATTATTATAGCCAGTGACCTGGATACTTTCCAAATGGTTTGTGTAATGCGTGTCCAAGTAAATGTTCTAATGGAGGCCTCGTTTCCCTTCTTTCACTCACTCACTCACTCACTCACTCACTCACACACACACACACACACACACACACACACACCACAGGGGCCTGGAGGACCGAGAGGTGACCTGTTCCACCGTCCACTCAGAGCACAGCACGGGGCTCACCAGCAACCAGCAGGAGTACAGGTAAGTTATACCAAACACCTTGTACAGAGTGAAAGGTCATGATGGTTTGAGCAATGTGATGTGTTGAGGTTAAATTCACCCCATAGGAATGCTTGGTTTTGGTGCATTAGCTAAGTCACTCAAAGGTGGTACTGATACCAGCAAAATGTATATTGTTACTCTATTACACTTAACCCTGACCTTCCTACGGTAGATTCATTACCCCCATCCCCCAGTGCCAGACTTCACGGTTGAAAGCAGATACTGTTATACCACTGCAGGCTACAGCAGCCTCTCTGTCACCTTAGACGCCCAGACTTCCAATGCCCAGTCACCTTACAAAGCCCTGACAACACCTTCTAATAGCCCTGTTGGATGTCAGTCTGCTCAGAGCTGGCCTCCTGTTCCCCATGTGTCACTCACCCAGCATCTAGAGGGAGGTAGGGTGTGTTCATGTGTGTGACTCTGACCTACTTAATGTAGCACTGTCAGTGTCACACCTTATCAATGGTTTTATTAGACACATTGTGACTGTGTGTGTGAGAGACAAACATTTGTTATAAAGTTGAATGTTGTTAGTTTGAACTGTAAATGTTCAACCTTTCTTCTCTCGTGCTTTCCCACAGGAGACTGTTTTTCGGAGTGAATGAAATTGCAGTGAAAGTGCCTTCCGTTTTCAAGCTGCTAATCAAAGAGGTAGGAGAGGTTTTGAGTGTAAATGGGAATAACGTGTTCATACCCACTACTTAAAGGATGCTTGATTTTCTTACCAGAGCTCAATTTCTCTGACACCTAATTGATAACATAAGTCTATATGAATTATTTACATCCAAAGGTGCCTATCGAAATCAATAGCTAATTTAGCTGAGATAATGATCAAGATAATGAGCTTCTGTGCCTGGCATTCTAATGGGAAAGTTCTGTTGAATGGAAGCCAACTTGGCTTTAAGCTTTTTTTCTGACCGGACAGATTTAGATTCTGAGTTGTTGCAGGGAGGTTGTCTTTAGTCTAATGAGTGAACACTGTGAACAGGGCCACCAATGGCAGTAAAAACAGCATTTTCCACCTCCGCAGTTCCTCTCAGCTCCTTATTGTCTTTCTATCTCTCTGACGTCTCTCTCGCTCTCTTTGACCCCACGGTCTCTGCGACAGTCTCCATGTCTCTGTTTGTCTCCCTCTCTCTCTGTCTGCTGCACTCTCTGTATAAAGAAACAAATTGAACCATATGTGTCAAGAGATATTTCACATTTATACCCTTTTCACACTATTGAGCCAAACATGACATATTATGGTTAGTCTGCTATAGGGCTTAATCAGGCATTATTCTAGTGAATGTCAAAGCTTGTTGTTTTGAAGAAGTTGTTTGACATGCCTCTTTCTTTCTTTCCCTCCTGCAGGTTCTCAACCCTTTCTACATCTTCCAGCTCTTCAGTGTGATCCTGTGGAGTGCTGATGAGTACTACTACTATGCCGCAGCCATCGTCTTTATGTCGGTCATTTCCATAGCTACCTCGCTGTACACCATCAAAAAGGTACGTCTGTCCTCGCCTCTTGGTCTCCTCTATCCCTTTTTGTCTGTCTTCCCTTTCTAACTCTTTCTCAACCCCTCTCATCCCCAATCTTATTATTCCTTCCACAATTTGGAAAAATGTATTCAATAATCAAAAGGTGAGTCTGGGGCCTTTCTGAACTGGCTGGAACCAGGCTGAACTAGGCACATCTGGACTAAAACAGACTTTAGCCCCCTCCCCACTCTAGGGCCCTGGGTTCACCCCCTTACAATCACACTGTATAAGTAGAGAGATGGAGGGAGGTGAAGGGGTGGAGGCTTCTCCTGGGGCCCTAGGTTTACACAAAGAGAAGGAGAAATCCCCCTTAGAATCACACAGCATATGGAAGAGGGAGATCAAGAGAGAGGTTGGATGGATGATAGATGGATGGGGAGGGGGCAGCAAAGTCTTGTCTGGAAATTAAGGGACATTGAGAATCTATTAACTAGAGGCCTGTTTTTGTAGCACCTGATGTGGTTATGCTTATTGGCTGTTCTCTCCTTTTCAGCAATACGTCACGCTTCATGACATGGTGTCAGCACACAGTATTGTCCGAGTTTCAGTCTGCAGAGCCAGCAATGGTTTGTCTAATATACCTCACTAAGATTTCATGCACTTTGACTAGTGTTCAATTCACCAGTAGAACGGCACACTTATCCGTGTGTGTGTGTGTGTGCGCTCCCACGGCGGGCTCAGGCTGTGCATGTGATGCCTCAGCATTTTCCCCCTGCTGCCCAGATGGGTGTGAGTAATGAGAGATGTTCTGAACAAGACTGGGGCTCTGACGCACAGAATACCTCTCTTTTATCCTCCCTTCCTTCCACTCCTCTCTCCCTCTGTACTGTCCCTGCATTCCCCTCCTCTCTCTCCCTCTCCCCTCTCTCCACACCTGCTCTCCCCTCTCTCCACACCTGCTCTCCCCTCTGTTGAATCCTAAGACATCGAGGAGGCCCTGTCCACTGACCTGGTGCCTGGCGACGTCATGGTCATCCCTAGCAACGGGACCATTATGCCCTGCGACGCGGTGCTGGTCAGCGGCACCTGCATCGTCAACGAGAGCATGCTGACAGGTGAGACTTGGAGATTCTGCCTTCTCGCTCTCTGTCACTGCTGGTCACTTGCCAAATACAAAATTCAAAAATATATTTATTTGACATTTGTGCAAAGCCTCACACAACACTACACTCTGTAAATACCTGGCTCTTCCTCCTCCCCCAAGGCGAGAGTGTGCCAGTCACCAAGACCAACCTCCCCAACCCGGGCGAAGGGGACAAGGAGGGTGACGCAGCTTACAGCATGGAGGAGCACAAGAGACACACCCTCTTCTGTGGCACGCACGTCATACAGACCCGCTTCTACTCAGGGGAGCTGGTCAAGGCAGTGGTGGTCCGCACAGGTTAGCCGTCTGTGTGTCCGTTCGTGTCCTCAGTCACAACACACACAGTATACCTTTTCAAATTGTTGTACGATCATGATCTGATTTTGGATAATAAAATAAGGAGCGTTTACCATATTCTTAATGTAGCTCCTCCTCCATCCCCCCCAGGTTTCAGCACGGCTAAGGGCCAGCTGGTGCGCTCCATCCTGTACCCCAAGCCCACCGACTTCAAGCTGTACCGCGACGCCTACCTCTTCCTGCTGTGCCTGGTGGCTATAGCTGGCATCGGCTTTGTCTACTCCATCGTCCTCAGCATCATGAACAATGTACTGGGCCACACAGTACACTATACTCTGGCTGGGCTACTGCGGGGCTGGGGAGGGAGTGGGAGGGAGAGTGACAAGGTTTCTAGGTCACAGTGGACTATTATGGCTGGTTAGCTTCACAACCAATTCAATCCCTACATTAACCCCTGCTGTATTGTCATTATTTTCCTTACCTTCTCTACTGTACCCCAGGTGCCAGCCAAGACCATCATCATTGAGTCCCTGGACATCATCACCATCACCGTGCCCCCCGCGCTGCCCGCTGCCATGACGGCGGGCATCGTTTACGCCCAGCGCCGCCTCAAACGCATCGGCATCTTCTGCATCAGCCCCCAGAGGATCAACATCTGTGGCCAGCTCAACCTGGTCTGCTTCGACAAGGTGGACACACACACACATACACACACACACATTGGTAGAGGAGAGGCTGTGCTGGGGAAACTAGTCGTGGTGTGGTGATCCGGTATGGTAATTGCCCTGCTCAACAGTTAGTGCTATTTATCTCCCCTATTCACTTTGTGCCTCTGTCCTCAGACAGGTACACTCACAGAGGATGGATTAGACCTGTGGGGAGTCCAGAGAGTGGAGAAGGGGACTTTCCACCTGTCAGAGGAGAATGCCTATAAGGACACTCTGGTTAAGTCCCAGTTTGTAGCCTGCATGGCCACCTGCCACTCTCTTACCAATATCGATGGAAAGCTGTCCGGAGACCCTCTGGATCTGAAGATGTTCGAGGCCACAGGCTGGGTGAGTGACTGAAACTTTACCCTTAATCTCTAACCTGTGTGTCCTTCACTCTTTCTTTACCCAAACAATGTCTTTCATGCTCAGAAATGTTGACTCAAAATATGTTGCTTTGAGAGATTCTCCGGCCTTCTATTTTCAGACATACATTTGCTTCTCCCTGACTTTCAATGTTGTTCCGATCACACTTATGGTATCCATTTTGAGATGCTGGTCAGCTGAAATCTTGACTTTCGATGCCGCTTAGATTTTCTAATGTTGACTCCTCTCCTGACAGTGTCCTCTCTCCTACCTCCTCTCCCTGTCAGATCCTGGAGGAGGCCACTGAGGAGGAGACCTCCCTCCACAACCGTATCATGCCCACCGTGGTGCGGCCCCCCAAGCAACTGATGCCCCCCGAGCCTGTCGTGTCACCTGAACAGGACATGGTACGAACAGGTTACCCCTCCTGAGAGCAAGGCTCAGTGCTGCCCCCAATGGACACCCACCCTCAGCATTGATCATGTCTCCCTCATCATGTTGATTTGGTCTGTTGCTGTTAGCTCTTGGTCATGTGTAAACGTTTAAGTTCATGTTAATCATAGTTCTGAATGGTATCTGGGTTTTCTATGTTCACATTCTATGTTCCTCTCGCATTCGTTGAAATGCACTGTTTGATTGTACATTCACTCTATTTTCTTCTCTTTCACATTGTAGGAGCTGTATGAGTTGTCGGTAAGTAGTGCAATCTCAAGTTTTGAATATTTATTGTACCTTTACATAGAGGTGAAAGATCTGGAGGTTAAAGGTCATTCTGTGTGTTGTGTCCTCATGCAGTCGGCCTATGAGATTGGTATCGTGCGTCAGTTCCCCTTCTCCTCGGCGCTGCAGAGGATGTGTGTGGTGGCCCGTCTGCTGGGGGAGAAGCGCATGGACGCCTACCTCAAGGGGGCGCCAGAGGTCGTGGCCAGCCTCTGCAAGAAAGACACTGGTTGGTCTCTTAACTGTTTACTCTGAATGTGCCTATATACTTTGCAGACGCTCCTATTGAGAAGAAGTTACGGTCAGTATAGTAACGAACGAATGCTCTGCTACTGAATTGTTAGTCCCTTGGTCTAACCAAGTGAGATAATCGACCGCTTTGATGTCAACGGTGTAGGGGCATGATCACAAAGACCAGCAGTTTCAAAGGTTTACTGCCTGGAATCTTGTCTTTTCCTTCATTTCCAAGAAGTTTCTGAACCCATCTCTCACTCACTCTCACACACACACAAAAAGTCTATTTAAGGGCTTTATTGGCATGGGAAACCAATGTTTACTTTGCCAAAGCAAGTGAAATGGATAATAAACTATAAAACATTTGCTGTGAACATTACACTTACAAAAGCACCAAAAGAATAGACATTTCAATGTCATATGTCTAAACTCAGCAAAAAAAGAAATGTCCTCTGTCAACTGGGTTTATTTTCAGCAAACTTAACATGTGTAAATATTTGTATGAACATAACAAGATTCAACAACTGAGACAAACTGAACAAGTTCCACAGACATGTGACTAACATAAATGGAATAATGTGTCCCTGAACATAAGGTGGGGTCAAAATCAGAAGTAACAGTCAGTATCTGGTGTGGCCACCAGCTGCATTAAGTACTGCAGTGCATCTCCTCCTCATGTACTGCACCAGATTTTCCCGTTCTTGCTGTGAGATGTTACCCCACTCTTCCACCAAGGCACCTGCGAGTTCCCGGACATTTCTGGGAGGAATGGCCCTAGCCCTCACCCTCCGATCCAACAGGTCCCAGACGTACTCAATGGGATTGAGAGCCGGGCTCTTCGCTGGCCATGGCAGAACACTGACATTCCTGTCTTGCAGGAAATCATGCACAGAATGAGCAGTATGGCTGGTGGCATTGTCATGCTGGAGGGTCATGTCAGGATGAGCCTGCAGGAAGGGTACCACATGAGGGAGGAGGATGTCTTCCCTGTAACGCATAGCGTTGAGATTGCCTGCAATGACAAGCTCAGTCCGATGATGCTGTGACACACCGCTCCAGACCATGACGAACGCTCGACCTCCAAATCGATCCCGCTCCAGAGTACAGGCCTCGGTGTTACGCTCATTCCTTCGACGATAAACGTGAATCCGACCATCACCCCTGGTGAGACAAAACCGCAACTCGTCAGTGAAGAGCACTTTTTGCCAGTCTTGTATAGGTCCAGCAACAGTGGGTTTGTGCCCATAGGCGACGTTGTTGCCAGTGATGTCTGGTGAGGACCTGCCTTACAATAGGCCTACAAGCCCTCAGTTGAGCCTCTCTCAGCCAATTGCGAACAGTCTGAGCACTGATGGAGGGATTGTGCGTTCCTGGTGTAACTCGGGCAGTTGTTGTTGCCATCCTGTACCTGTCCCGCAGGTGTGATGTTCTGATGTACCGATCCTGTGCATGTGTTGTTACACGTGGTCTGCCACTGCGAGGACGATCAGCTGTCCGTCTTGTCTCCCTGTAGCGCTGTCTGTCTTGTCTCCCTGTAGCGCTGTCTTAGGCATCTCACAGTACGAACATTGCAATTTATTGCCCTGGCCACATCTGCAGTCCTCATGCCTCCTTGCAGCATGCCTAAGGCACGTTCATGCAGATGAGCAGGGACCTTGGGCATCTTTCTTTTGGTGTTTTTCAGAGTCAGTAGAAAGGCCTCTTTCGTGTCCTAAGTTTTCATAACTGACATAATTGCCTGCCGTCTGTAAGCTTTTAGTGTCTTAACCTCTCTTGGGTACGTGAGACGTTAGCGTCCCACCTCTTAGAAAGCCAGTGAAACTACTGTGCGCCAAATTCAAATACAGAAATACTCATTGTAAAAATTCAGAAAACAAAACATATTTTACGTAGGTTTAAAGATTAACTTCTTGTGAATCCAACCACGGCGTCAGATTTTTAAAATGCTTTACTGCGAAAGCATACCGTACGACTATTTGAGTTCATAGCCCAGCAGACAAATCATTACAAACAGTAACCAGCCAAGTAGAAGAGTTACACAAGTCAGAAATAGAGATAAAATGAATCCCTTACCTTTGATGATCTTCATATGGTTGCACTCAGCAGACATTGATGTTCCTTTTGTTCGATAAACTCTCTTTATATCCAAAAACCTCAGTTTTGTTCCCGCGTTTTCTTCAGTAATCCACAGGCTCAAACGCAGTCAAAACAGGCAGACAAAAAATCCAAATTGTATCCGTAAAGTTCATAGAAACATGTCAAACGATGTTTATATTCAATCCTCAGGTTGTTTTTAGCCTAAATAATCGATAATATTTCAACCGGACAATAATGTCGTCAATATAAAATGTAAACAAGAAAGGCACTCTCTCGGTCTCGCGCATGAAAAAGCTCTGACACTTTAGGGTCCACTCATTCAGACTGCTCTTACTTCCTATTTTTTCAGAATACAAGCCTGAAACAATTTCTAAAGACTGTTGACATCTAGTGGAAGGCATAGGAACTGCAATTTGAGTCCTGTCAATGGATACTGTAATGGCATTGAATAGAAAACTACAAAACAAAAAAAAGAACTACTTCCCGAATGGATTTTTCTCAGGTTTTTGCCAGCCAAATCAGTTCTGTTATACTCATAGACACTATTTTAACAGTTTGGAAACTTTAGAGTGTTTTCTATCCAAATCTACCAGTTATATGCATATCATATCTTCTGGGCCCGAGAAGCAGGCAGTTTAATTTGGGCATGCTTTTCATCCAAAATTCCGAATGCTACCCTAGAGAAGTTAACGACCGGTCCACATGTGCATGTTCATTAATTGTTTATGGTTCATTGAACAAGCTTGGGAAACAGTGTTTAAAACCTGTTATGGCTGCAGCCCGACACCGGTACACCTATGACAACATCCAGCTCAAGTGCAGGGCGCGAAATTCAAAATCTATTTTTTTTAAATATTTAACTTTCACACATTAACAAGTCCAATACAGCATTTGAAAGATAAACATCTTGTCAATCCAGCCAACATGTCCGATTTTTTTAATGTTTTACAGAGAAAACACCACATATATTTATGTTAGCTCACCACCAAATAAAAAAGAGGACAGACATTTTTCACAGCACAAGTAGGATGCAAGTAGCATGCACAAGCCAACCTAACTAACCTAGAACCAACCTAAATAACCTAGAAAAAACTACCTCAGATGACAGTCCTATAACATGTTACACAATAAATCTATGTTTTGTTCAAAAAATGTGCATATTTTAGCTATAAATCAGTTTTACATTACTGCTACCATCATAGCTACAGTCAGAAATCGCACGGGAGTAGCCAGAGAAAATACAGACACCAACGTCAACTACTAATTACACATCATAAAACATTTCAGAAAAATATATGGTGGATAGCTAATGAAAGACAAAGATCTTGTGAATAGAGCCAATATTTCCGATTTTTGAAGTGTTTTACAGCGAAAACACAATATATCGTTATATTAGCTTACTACAATAGCTAGCACACAGCAGCATTGATTCTAGTCAAACGGTAGCGATAGCACAGTTCGACAGATATATGAAAAAGCATCCCAAATTGGGTCCTTATCTTTGTTGATCTTCCATCAGAATGTTCTCCAAGGGGTCCTTTGTTCAGAACTGTCTTTATTTGGATCCAGAACGAACGATTTCCCTCTTGAATTAGCAAGCATACTGGCCGTGCGGCGCTAACCTCTCCGTCTTGACAAAATTCTTGCGTCGCATCACGTCTAAAGTCCAGAATAAATTTCAATAATATAATTAAACTATATTGAAAAAACATACTTTAGGATGATATTGTGACATGTATCAAATAAAATCGAAGCCGGAGATCATATTCACCTTTAACGAGGGTTTTCCAGGAGCCGAGTCCAGGTCCTACTTCGCGCCCAGAAAAAAAAATTAAGTGCGCTCCAAGAGGTTGTGTTCAATCCCAGGACGAGATAATCAAGTCATTTCTGCTCTCACTTCCGCATGACACCCAGGGGAAGGCGTATGACGTGTTTCTACAGTCTTAAGTGACATGCCCTTTTATAGACAAGCTCTTGAAGAGAGACATCGATTTTGGAAATCTCACTTCCGGATAGGAAATGGGCTGTAAAAAGAGTTCTGTTCCACTTAGAGAAATAATTCAAACGGTTTTAGAAACTAGAGACTGTTTTCTATCCAATAGTAATAATAATATGCATATTGTACGAGCAAAAATTGAGTAAGAGGCCGTTTGAAAATGGGCACATATTTTCCAGTTTTTCAATACATTGCAGCCATAACAAGTTAAACCCTTTACAATGAAGATCTGTGAAGTTATTTAGATTTTTCGAATTATCTTTGAAAGACAAGGTCCTGGAAAAAGGGACGTTTCTTTTTTTTGCTGAGTTTATACAGTGTTGTAATGATGTGCAAATAGTTAAAGTACAAAAGGGAAAATGAATAAACTTAAATATAGGTTGTATTTACAATGTTTTTTGTTCTTCACTGGTTACCCTTTTTCTTGTGGCAAAAGGTCACAAATCTGCTGTGATGCACACTGTGGTGTTTCACCCAGTAGATATGGGACTTTATCAACATTGGATTTGTTCTTTAACTCTTTGTGGGTCTGTGTAATCTGAGGGAAATATGTGGCTCTAAAAAGGTCATACATTGGCAGGAGATTAGGAAGTGTAGCTCAGTTTGCACCTCATTTTGTGGGCAGTGTGCACATAAACCTGGCTCTCAAGAGAATAGCAAGGCTATGCTCACTGACTCTGTACATAGTCAAAGCTTTTTTTAAATTATTTTTTATTTCATCTTTATTTAACCAGGTAGGCTAGTTGAGAACAAGTTCTCATTTGCAACTGCGACCTGGCCAAGATAAAGCATAGCAATTCGACACATACAACAACACAGAGTTACACATGGGTTAACCTTTCATTGCTACTAACCCCGGATCCGGGAGCACCCCCCACCCCCCACACACTGATTAGCATAGATAGCATAGCTTCAGAAGTAGATAGTAGCATCTAAATATCATTAAATCACAAGTCCAAGACACCAGATGAAAGATACAGATCTTGTGAATAAAGCCACCATTTCAGATTTTTAAAATGTTTTACAGGGAAGACAAAATATGTAAATCTATTAGCTAAACACGTTAGCAAAATACACCACTATTCTAACTCCATCAGTTTCTTACTCCTTCAGGTGCTATCACCAATTCGGCTCAACTAAGATATTGATAGCCAATAACCTATAAAAAAAACCATCAGATGACAGTCTGATAACATATTCATGGTATAGGATAGTTTTTGTTAGAAAAAAGTGCATATTTCAGGTAGAAATCACAGTTTACAATTGCACCGACCATCACAAATCCACTAGAATTACTAGATAGAGCAACGTGTATGACCAATTTACTCATCATAAAACATTTCATAAAAATAGACAAAGCATAGCAATGGAAAGACCCAGTTCTTGTGATTTCAGACCATATTTCAGATTTTCTAAGCGTTTTTCAGCGAAAACACAATAAATCGATAAGTTAGCATACTACATGTTCCAACGTTACCAGAGCATCGATTCCAGCCAAAGAGCGCTATAACGTAACCACCGCCAAAAGATATTAATTTTTTCACTAACCTTCTCAGAATTCTTCCGATGACACTCCTGTAACATCATTTTACAACATACATATACAGTTTGTTCGAAAAGGTGCATATTTAGCCATACAAAACCGTGGTTACACAATGAAAATACTAGGAAATCAAGCCTCAATATGTCTGACGTCATCTATCAGAGTGATCTAGTTTAATTAAAAGCTAATCATATACTTGACTAAAAAATACAGGGTTGACAGGAATCGAAAGACAAATTAGTTCTTAATGCAACCGCTGATTTACATTTTTAAAATTATCCTTACTTTTCAATACAGGGTTGGCCAAGTGAAGCTATACCAAACAAAATGGCGATGTATGCGTTTAAAATATTTCGACAGAAACACGGTTTATCATATTAAATATTGCTTACTTTGAGCTGATCTTCCATCATATTCTTGGGCAATGTATCCTTTCTATGTTATAAACGTCTTTTGGTCGATAGATGTCCTCTGTCCTTCGAAATGTCCATCACCAACGACCGACACCCTAAAGCGTGTCCAAACTTTCAGAGTGCACGACAAAGAAATTCCTCAAAATCGCACTAAACGGATATAAATTGATATAAAACGGTTAAAATTCACTACATTATGATGTTTTTAACAACTATAACGACTGAAAACATGACCGGAGAAATACTGCTGGTTAGAAAACGATTTGGAACGAGGCAGGTCCGATGTCCTTTACGCTTCAGGCGCACGTTGAGAAAGGGTGGTCTCTGTACATTTTCGTCTTTTATAATGGCTGTGAACGTCCCATCGATTCCATTGAAAACGTGATGACGTACAGACACCCAGAGGAAGACGTAGGCAGTGTCGGTTTCTTCATAGCATTCACTGTCGCCTTAAAAACAGACCCCAGATCAGAGGTAAAAATTTCTGAAATCTGAACCCTGTCATGAAAAGTGCTGTAGAAATTGTTCTGTACCACTCAGAGACAAAATTTCAACTCCTATAGAAACTATAGACTGTTTTCTATCCAATAATAACAATAATATGCATATTGTACGATCAAGAATTTAGCACGAGGCAGTTTAATTTGGAGACACAAATATGCTAATGCGGAACAGCACCCCCTATAGTTGCAAGAAGTTAAACAAAACATACAGTCAATAATACAGTAGAAAAATAAGTCTATATACAATGTGAGCAAATGAGGTGAGATAAGGGAGGTAAAGGCAAAAAAAGGCCATGGTTGCGAGGTAAATACAATATAGCAAGTAAAACACTGGAATGGTAGATTTGCAGTGGAAGAATGTGCAAAGTAGAACTAGAAATAATGGGGTGCAAAGGAGCCAAATAAATAAATACAGTAGGGGAAGAGGTAGTTGTTTGGGCTAAATTATAGATGGGCTATGTATGGGTGCAGTAATCTGTGAGCTGCTCTGACAGCTGGTGCTTAAAGCTAGTGAGGGAGATAAGTGTTTCCAGCTTCAGAGATTTTTGCAGTTCGTTCCTGTCATTGGCAGCAGAGAACTGGAAGGAAAGACGACCAAAGGAGGAATTGGCTTTGGGGGTGACCGGTGAGATATACCTGCTGGAGCGTGTGCTACGAGTGGGTGCTGCTAAGGTGACCAGTGAGCTGAGATAAGGCGGGGCTTTACCTAGCAGAGACTTGTAGATAACCTGTAGCCAGTGGGTTTGGCGACGAGTATGACGCAAGGGCCAACCAACGAGAGCGTACAGGTTGCAATGGTGGGTAGTGTATGGGGCTTTGGTGACAAAACGGATGGCACTGATAGACTGCATCCAGTTTGTTGAGTAGAGTGTTGGAGGCTATTTGATAGATGACATCACCGAAGTCGAGGATCGGTAGGATGGTCAGTTTTACGAGGGTATGTTTGGCAGCATGCTTTGTTGCGATATAGGAAGCCGATTCTAGATTTAATTTTGGATTGGAGATGCTTAATGTGAGTCTGGAAGGAGAGTTTACAGTCTAACCAGACACCTAGGTATTTGTAGTGTCCACGTTTTCTAAGTCAGAGCCGTCCAGAGTAGTGATGCTGGACGGGCGAGCAGGTGCGGACAGTGATCGGTTGAATAGCATGCATTTAGTTTTACTTGCGTTTAAGAGCAGTTGGAGGCCACGGAAGGAGAGTTGTATGGCATTGAAGCTCGTCTGGAGGTTTGTTAACACAATGTCCAAAGAGGGGCCAGAAGTATACAGAATGGTGTCGTCTGCGTAGAGGTGTATCAGAGACTCACCAGCAGCAAGAGCGACATCATTGATGTATACAGAGAAGAGTGTCGGCCCGAGAATTGAACCCTGTGGCACCCCCATAGACTGCCAGAGGTCCGGACAACAGGCCCTCCGATTTGACACACTGAAGTCTATCAGAGAAGTAGTTGGTAAACCAGCCGAGGCAATCATTTGAGAAACCAAGGCTGTCGAGTCTGCCAATAAGAATGTGGTGATTGACAGAGTTGAAAGCCTTGGCCAGGTCGATGAATACGGCTGCGCAGTAATGTGTCTTATCGATGGCGGTTATGATGTCGTTTAGGACCTTGAGCATGGCTGAGGTGCACCCATGACCAGCTCTGAAAGCAGATTGCATAGCGGAGAAGGTACGGTGGGATTCGAAATGGTCGGTAATCTGTTTGTTAACTTGGCTTTCGAAGACCTTAGAAAGACAGGGTAGGATAGATATAGGTCTGTAGCAGTTTGGGTCTAGAGTGTCACCCCCTTTCCTTAAGTTTGGGTCAGTCACAGTGGTCAGGTATTCTGCCACTGTGTACTCTCTGTTTAGGGCCAAATAGCATTGTAGTTTGCTCTGTTTTTTGGTAAATTCTTTCCCATGTGTCAAGTAATTATCTTTTTGTTTTCTCATGATTTGGTTGGGTCTAATTCTCCTGTCTGTGTGTCTGTCTGTGTCTCGCTCGCTCTCTCTTTGTCTGTTTCTCTCTCTGTCTGTGTGTCTGTCTCTGTCTCACTCTCTCTTTGTCTGTTTCTCTCCCTCTGTGTCTGTTTCTCTCCCTCTCTGTTTGTGTCTCTCTCTCGCTGTCTGTGTCTCTCTCTCTCTCTCTTTCTGTCTGTATCTCTCTCTCTGTCTGTGTGTGTTTCTCTGTCTGTTTGTGTCTCTGTGTGTATAGTTCCAGAAGACTTTGCAGAGGTTCTGGAGGACTACACCAAGCAGGGCTTCCGGGTCATCGCCTTGGCCCACCGCCGCCTCGAGTCCAAACTCACCTGGCACAAAGTACAGAACGTCAACAGGGATCAGATGGAGGCCAACATGGAGTTCCTGGGGCTGATCATCATGCAGAACAAGCTGAAGGCTGAGACCTCTGGGGTACTGCAGGACCTCCACAGGGCACACATCCGCACCGTCATGGTCACTGGTGAGAAAGCTGGCACACCAACATGTTTAACATATAAACAGACATTCAGTAACACACTAAATCTATCCTTCCTCCCTGCAGTAGACTTAACTTTTTGATTTCGTTTTCAAAGTTTGATGGAGTTATTCCTGGAATCCTGACGAATAAAGTTCTGGGTCTTGCAGCTTAACTTCTTGCGGATTAGTGGGACGCTAGCGTCCCATTTTGACAACTTCCGGTGAAATTGCAGAGCTCCAAATTCAAATTAAATTATTATAAATATTAAACTTTCATGAAATCACAAGTCCAATACATCACAATAAAGCTTCACTTGTTGTTAATCCAGTCGACGTGTCAGATTTCAAAAATGCTTTACGGCGAAAGCAAACCATGCGATTATCTGAGGACAGCGCCCAGCACACAAATGCATAACAAATCATTTTCAACCAGGGAGTTGCGACACGAAAGTCAGAAATAGCGATATAATATGTGCCTTACCTTTGAAGATCTTCTTCTGTTGGCACTCCACCCCTGAGGGGGTTGTCCTCAGGGTTTCGCCTGCCATTTCAGTTCTGTTATACTCACAGACATTATTTTAACAGTTTTAGGAACTTTAGAGTGTTTTCTATCCAAATCTTCCAATTATATGCATATCCTAGCTTCTCAGCCTGAGTAGCAGGCAGTGTACTTTGGGCACACTTTTCATCCGGATGTCAAAATACCGCCCCCTAACCCAAAGAAGTTAACCTCTAACGAGTCACAAACCCGGATCCGGGATCCCCCCCATCGAAAAAGCTGACTAGCATAGCCTAGCCTAACGCCACAGGGATATCATATAACATAATTTTCATGAAATCACAAGTCCAATACAGCAAATGAAAGATAAACATCTTGTGAATCCAGCCATCATTTCCGATTTTTAAAATGTTTTACAGCGAAAACACAATGTATTTCTATTAGCTAACCACAATAGCAAAAGACTCAACCGCATATTTTCACAATTTTTCTACCGCATAGGTAGCTATCACAAAACCGACCAAATAGAGATATAATTAGTCACTAACCAAGAAACAACTTCATCAGATGACAGTCTTATAACATGTTATACAATAAATCTATGTTTTGTTCGAAAATTTGCATATTTGAGGTATAAATCATAGTTTTACATTGCAGCTACCATCAAAAATATCACCAAAGCAGCCAGAATAATTACAACGTGAAATACCTAAATACTCATCATAAAACATTTATGAAAAATACATGGTGTACAGCAAATGAAAGATAAACATCTTGTGAATCCAGCCAATATTTCCGATTTTTTAAGTGTTTTACAGCGAAAACACAATATAGCATTATATTAGCTTACCACAATAGCCAAACACACAACCACATTCATTCACCGCAAAGATAGCATTCGCAAAAACCAGCAAAAGATATAAAATTAATCACTAACCTTGACCAACTTCATCAGATGACAGTCTTATAACATCATGTTACACAATACATATATGTTTTGTTCGAAAATTTGCATATTTAGAGGTACAAATCTTGGTTTTACATTGTGAATACGTAGCCAAAATGCACAAAATTCTCCGGAGATATTTTGGACAGTCACCTAATCTAATCAAAGAACTCATCAATAACTTTACTAAAAAATACATGTTGGACAGCAAATGAAAGATACACTAGTTCTTAATGCAATCGGCGTGTTAGATTTTTAAAAATAACTTTACCATAACAAACAGCTTACGTTATAGCGAGACAGCGCCCGCAAAAAGGAAGGAAAATAGGACTAAACATTTTCCACAGAAATACGAAATAACATCATAAATGGTTCTTACTTTTGCTGAGCTTCCATCAGAATCTTGTACAAGGAGTCCTTTGTCCAGAATAAATCGTTGTTTGGTTTTAGAATGTCCTCTTCTCCTGTCGAATTAGCAACATTAGCTAGCCATGTGGCGCGAACATGCCCAAATTCTCCTGACGCAAAGAAAGGAAAATTCCAAAACTCGCAATAAACGTTGAATAAACTGATACAACTCGGTTGAAAAAAACTACTTTATGATGTTTTTATCACATCTATCAAATAAAATCAGAGCCGGAGACATCCACCGTCTATACCGAACGCTTTTCAGAAGCTAATGCTGATGTCCTTCCCGCGCCTAGGTAGAGAAAGGAAATTGTGGTCACGTCATTCCAAGAGCTCTTCTTCGACCTCAGATCAAGCTAGACACCCCATTCCACCTTCCACTGCCTGTTGACATCTAGTGGAAGGCGTATGCAGTGCATGCAAATCCATAGAAATTAGGCAATTGAATAGGCAGGCCCTGGAACAGAGCATCGTTTTCAGATTTTTCACTTCCTGTCTGGAAGTTTGCTGCCAAATGAGTTCTGTTTTACTCACAGATATAATTCAAACAGTTTTAGAAACTTGAGAGTGTTTTCTATCCAATAGTAATAATAATATGCATATTGTACGATCTAGAATAGAGTACGAGGCCGTTTAAATTGGGCACGATTTTTTCCAAAGTGGAAATAGCGCCCCCCTATTGACAAGAAGTTTTAAGGGCATCATACACTGAGTATACCAAACATTAGGAACACCTTCATAATATTGAGTTGCACCCCTCCCCCCCAGTGACATCAATAAGGGATCATAGTTTTCACCTGGATTAATCTGGTCAGTCTGTCATTGAAAGTGTGTTTTAATGTTTTGTATACTCAGTGTAAAACATCTCTCCTCAAGGTGACAACATGTTAACGGCCATCTCGGTGGCTAGGGACTGTGGCATGATTCCCCCTCAGGACCAGGTCATCATCGCCGACGCGCTGCCCCCTAAAGATGGCCAGGCAGCCAAGATCACTTGGCGCTACGCAGACAACCCCAGCAAACACGTGGGCAAAGCCCCACGCCTGGAGGTGAGGGACCCCTGGTGGTGGGTGTGGCTCATTACAGCTCCGACAGACACATACACACAAACGTACACACACACTGATCCCCCTCAGATCCATGCAGGAAAACATCAGAACTCAGAAATTGCCCAGTGAGCACACGCAGCAGGAATGGATGAATGAATGTGTGTGTTCTGTGTTCCAGACACTGGCACACACAGAGATCACACAGCCAGTCAGTCATTGTGTCAGATTGTGTCTAGATGCTATCAGGGATATGTATATTTAGTGGCATACCTCGAGGTCTCCACATCAGTTTATATGGAAAATGAAGTTATTCGTCTCTAGCTTGAACGATTGTTAATCTACATAAGCCATGTTGTACCATTCAATCATTTACAAGATGTCATTCTTCCCTTGCTCACCTGCACCTGCTTTTCCCCGCCCCTTCCTGTCCCAACAGGAAGTAGAGATCAATCTAGAGGATGTGCGTCACACTCACAAGCCTCAGGACCAGTATCACTTTGCTATGAGTGGCAAGTCCTTCGCTGTCATCACCGAGCACTTTCAGGACCTGCTGCAGAAGGTACACCACCCCTCCATTCCCCTATAAACGCATAGCTACGGCTGTTGTGATTTGGTTGTGTCTAATGCATTGTTGTTGACCTATCTGGTATAGTTGGTGCTGCATGGCACCGTGTTTGCCAGAATGGCCCCCGACCAGAAGACCGAGCTCATTGAGGCACTGCAGAGTGTGGAGTGAGTAGAAACACTGTTGACTCAGTACACACTCTCACCCTCTTCATAGATCTGTTCAAATATTTAAAAAACATTTCATTAATTACATTTACAACAGTCAAATGAACTTCTCTTTCCCCATCTGCAGTTATTTTGTGGGCATGTGTGGAGACGGCGCAAACGATTGTGGTGTAAGTACAGACTCTTTGAAAGCATGCAAATAGAAGTAAAGACACTGTCATTCCTTTAAATTTTCTTGTTTCTGACAACTTTCTACCGTCTCCTTCACCCTCGCTCTCCAGGCTTTGAAGAGGGCTCACGGTGGGATCTCTCTCTCTGAGCTGGAGGCCTCTGTAGCATCTCCCTTCACTTCCAGGACTCCCAACATCTCATGTGTGCCTAGCCTCATCAGGTAGGCCTGCCCTGGGCCTCGAGCACCACAATACTACCCTACACCAACAGCTGAACATGGCTAACAAACTAACACCATCCTACTGCCAAGCTTCCAGGCTAATCAGCCAGCCTTATGAACTTGCATGCTGACTCACTCGTTTGCGCCGCAATAAATATCGACTCTTTCTCCACAGAGAAGGGCGAGCGGCTCTCATCACCTCCTTCTGTGTGTTCAAGTTCATGGCCCTCTACAGCATCATCCAGTACATCAGTGTCACCCTGCTCTACTCTGTGAGTACAGTACCCCTCCTTTAGTCTCTGCACTCCTGTCAGGAGATTACCTCAGAGATCCTGTTAAATATGTCATTCTATGGATATTACTCTCTGGTGTATACAGTAGCTGACCTCTGACCACCTCTCTCTAACCCTGTTAGATCCTCAGTAACCTGGGAGACTTCCAGTTCCTCTTCATCGACATCGCAATCATCCTCCTCGTAGTCTTCACCAGTAAGTAAACAACACCAGTTAGATGGAGCGTTATGTTATATTGCAAGATTCCCTTTTTTGATGCTGCAGACATTACTTGTTTGATCTACTACCAACTTTCTATCTTCTGGTTCCTTACTTCTCTCTTTCTCTCCCACCTTCTCTGTGCAGTGTCTCTGAACCCAGCGTGGAAGGAGCTGGTGTCGAGGCGTCCCCCCTCAGGTCTGATCTCAGGCCCTCTGCTGTTTTCCGTGCTGACTCAGATCCTCATCTGTCTGGGCTTCCAGACCATTGCCTTCCTCTGGGTCCGACACCAGGCCTGGTACCACATCTGGACGCCACAGTCCGAGTGAGTCCAAGTTCAACCCCCACGATAACTACTGGACCTATTCAAAACACACTATTTGGAGGATAGCTGTATCAATCTAAAATCACCAATAAGACACCTGTAACAAAACACCAATGGACCAATGAGACGACTGTACCAGACCCAAAACAAACCAATAACCAACTGTAAACACAGTATCATTAGCCGTGAATGTCTTCCTGTATATCATTACCGCAAAGAGTAGGGACGTCGCCAGTAAGCTTTTGACTTGTAAAGCTGCTTCCTTCTAAACATCTGTGTGTGTGCGTGACCTGTGTGTCTCCACTCCCAGTGCCTGCAACTCGTCCCTCCGTGCCAACTTGGGGCCAGAACACAACTCCTCAGAGGAGAGGGACGACCACAACATCAAGAACTACGAGAACACCTCCCTGTTCTACGTCTCCTCCTTCCAGTACCTCATCGTGGCCATCGTCTTCTCCAAGGGGAAGCCCTTCAGACAGCCCAGCTACAAAAACTGTGAGGATCACTACTTACACCAATGTTCCCACATACCTACCTGAAAATCAGATGACGGTTTAAGTGTTGGTTCTAAAATCAGTTGACGGTTTGAGATTTGTTGAAAGTGCAACATTGGGGTGAGTATCTTTTGCTGTGTAACTGACATGTTGGTTTTATCGTCTCTCTTCTGTCTCTGCAGGGCCTTTTGTGGTGTCATGTATTGGCCTGTACATATTTCTGTTCTTCATCATGTTTTACCCTGTGTCTGCTATCGATGAATTCCTAGAGGTGAGTGGACGTCAACCATGAGAGACAAGCTTTATACAGATATTAGCCTCAACCTTCGGTTGAATTGAGTCCTACAATAGTAACATTGTGAATGAACATGGCACTGCTCCACTGTCTGTTAAATGTACTCGTGTGAATCTGTTTCTCTTTTTTATATTTTTTATTTAGATTGTGTGTGTTCCGTTTGAATGGAGAATCACTCTGTTCTTCATCATCATAGTCAATGCAGCCGTGTCTGTATTGGTGGAGGTAAGACACACACACGAACGCACGCACATCAAAGTGAGATGTGCGCTGTCCATTTTGCATTATTCTGAGCTCTCTTTACACCATGTTACATAGGTAATTTTTCTCATGTACAATTTTTGTTTTGTCATGCAATGTTTTCATTAGTGGCGCTTAGGTTCAGTCAGGTGGTGCTGGATTGTGTGTTGACTGTTTCCTACTGAACGACTGGAGAGTGACTGTGGCCTACTTGACCGACTGGAGAGTGACTGTGGCCTACTTGACCGACTGGAGAGTGACTGTGGCCTACTTGACCGACTGGAGAGTGACTGTCGCAGAATTTTAACAGATGAAGCTGATGGCTGAGCCAGTGTCTGTCTGACATACCATTTGACTACCTTTTCATTATGAAAAAGCCAGACATTCTTCCTTGTCTTTCATTGATGTAACCCAATGAAACTCTACCTTTAGCGGACACATACACACAATTCCTCCCAAAAAACATTCCTTACCCCAGAACTTCAACGGGTGACTATCCAGGAACATAAGGAAGAAGGAACACTCAAATCTTTCTGCCTAGATTTGACATTCATTGACGGGACATACAAAAACAAGCTTAACGTTTTGGCTTAATCGCCTTCATCACATAATTCCTACCTGTAAATACAACCTGCAATCACCACAGTGACTTCCATACTGTAGTCCACTCATTCAATCTAATTGGTGGTTGGTTACACACCTAGTTCCTTTTCTCTTTCAATCTCCAGGTGTCAGAAAATGATGACCTAAAGATTTGTGGCCCAATGATAATGACTCACCAGTGATTTACTATTAGAAAATTCCCCTGGCTTACCCTGCACAGTAGAGCAGTAGCACTACAGTGCCTTCAGGAAGTATTCACGCCCCTTGACTTTTTCCACGTTGTTACAGTCTGAATTTAAAATAGAAAAGAAAACATTTCACTGGCCGACACACAATACCCCATAACGTCAAAATGGCATTATGTTTATTTTTACTAATTAATACAAAATGAAAAGCTGAAATGTCTTGAGTCAATAAGTATTCAACCTCTTTGTTATGGCAAGCCTAAATAAGTTCAGGAATAAAAATGTGCTTAATAAGTGCATGGACTCACTGTGTGTAGTACTTGTGTTAATATGATTTGTGAATGACTACCTCACACATACAGAGTTATCTGTAAGGTCCCTCAGTCGAGCAGTGAATTTCAAACACTGATTTAACCACAGTTTTCCAATGCCTCGCTAAGAAGGGCACCTATTAGTTTATGGGTAAAAATACAAAAAGCAGATATTGAATATCCCTTTGAGCATGGTGAAGTTATTCATTACACTTTTGATGGTGTATCAATACAACGATACAGGTGTCCTTCCTAACTCAGTTACAGGGGGGGAAGAAAACTGCTCAGGGATTTCACCATTAGGTCAATGGTCACTTTAAAACAGTTTGCATTTAATGGCTTTGATAGGAGAAAATTGAGGATGGATCAACATTTTATTTACCCCACAATACTAACCTAATTGACAGAGTGAAAAGGAAGCTTGTACAGAATATTCCAAAACATGCATCCTGTTTGCAACAAAAGTAATCCTGCAAAAAATGAGGCAAAGCAATTCACTTTTGGTCCTGAATACAAAGTGTTATGTTTGGGGCAAACTAATACACTCTCCATATTTCCAATGCATCTTGTGGGTATACTTGTAATCGTTAAGGACTGGAGTAAAAGAAGAAAAAGTTTTTTTTTTTAAACGGAATGGAGCTAAGCACAGGCAAAAACCTGGTTGTCTGCTTTCCACCAGACACTGGGATATGAATTCCCCTTTCAGCAGAACAATAACCTAAAACACAAGGCAAAATCTACACTGGAGTTGCTTACCAAGAAGACAGTGAATGTTCCTGAGTGGCCGCGTTAGTTTTGACTTAAATTTGCTTGACAATCTATGGCAAGACTTGAAAATGGATGTCTAGCAATGATCAACAACAATTTGAGAACTTGAAGAATTTAGAAAATAATAATGGGCAAATATTGTACAATCCAGGTGTGCACAGCTCTTTAGACTTACCCAGAAATACTCAGATGTAATCACTGCCAAAGGGGATTCTAACATGTATTGACTCAAGGGTGTGAATACTTAAGTAAAATTGATATTTCTGTATGTCTTTTTCAATAAATGTGCAACATTTTCTAAAAACATGTTTTTACTTTGGTATTGTGTGTAGATGGGTGAGGGAAAAAACAATTTGTAACGCCAGCTGTAACGCGAAAAAATGTGGAATAAGTCCAGGGGTATGAATACTTTCAGAATACACTCTATATTACTGTGCTGCTCTTATCCCCCCTCTTGAGCCTCACAAGCCCAAGAACAGCTTAGCAGTGACAAGATGGTGCTCTCTCCAAAGCTGCCAACCTCTCACTCCCCAACCAATGACGCTCAATGGATAAACACCAGCAACGGATCTGTCACAAAACAAAATCATCACAACAAAATCCACTTTAAAAAGCACCGTTCTTCTGTTGTAGATGAAGTTAACACTCTCTCACGTTATTTGTCTTCATTTATTTTGAGAGTAACTCCTTTAGCCTATCATCACGACTAAGGCACAGCCCTGAAATCACCCTAAATGTCCTTTCAATAGTTTGACTATTCAAAAAAACGAATGTACAAAATCTTCTTGAGAGAAGCTGTGTGATCAAGTAGCCACGCTACTCTTTGTAATTCTTTCCTGCCCACTGCGCCTATTATTCCATAGACCCTCGTCCTTGACGTCGTCTTATGGAAGCTTGTCTTCAGCCGAGACAAGCAGGGCGGCTATGGCACCACCCATGCCGCTCCAACAACACAGGTTGGGAAATCTGACGCTCCTCCTCTCTTCCACCGTCGCTTTTCACCTCCCCCTATGCCCCCCTCTTCTTTCTTTCCTTCTTTCTGTATACCCTCCCCAGACCTTGCATGTGCAGACCTGATTGCGCTCTGGCCCCTCTTTCGCCCCCTGGTGGGTCTCCTGTGTTATTACTCTCCTCTGGGAACAAGATTGCCCCAGTCTTCCCTCCTATCTAAAGCTCCAGCAGTAGTACAGATATTGCTCCAGTAAGCTCCCCCCGTTGCATGTACCTCACAGCTTTCCTGTAAGCCGCTAAGAGTGGAAATAGCATGGCCTAGATCAGGTATGTATACACTGCAGGTTAGCTGGTATGTCCCACACATGGTCACTCTTGGCCTCCTTCCATATGTAGCAAGTAAAATGTGCTCCCATTTCCAATTGCCACAATTACCTTTTTTGCTGAACCGCAGCATCTTAGCTTGTCTGCTTGTTTTGAGGTAATTCTCTGGCAGAAAAACTTCAATCCCCAAAAGGTATTGCAATGCTGGATGTTAATTTGAATGGCCTAAGAACATTTTCTGTTGAGGGGAAAGTTCCCCAGGAAATTATTTGTCTCAATTATTAACCATTATAAAACAATGTGCATTCTGCAATAAAGTGAACCAATCTGAATCCCATCGCTACCTTCTTTTGGTTATATAGTGCATGTGGTGACATAAGCATGTGATGTCATTCTACTGTCTAGGGGCATGAAAATAAAAATATATAATTTTAAAGGGATCAATTGGAAAGAGAATGAATGGGGAATATTCATTGTTTTCTTTGCCGTTTCCTTTGCCCTTTTCTCGTTGTTGTTATCGTGCTGTTTCCAGGGGGGCATCGACCTCTGGGGAGCCAAGTGTCTGTCGTGGCTGTGCTGCCGCCGGAGGAAGGTACCCAAGGCGCGCTACATGCACCTGGCCCAGGAGCTGAGCGTGGACCCCGACTGGCCCCCCAAACCCACCACCACCACCGAGGCCAAGCCCCCACTGCCCGGCAACCCCCCTGAAAACGCCTCCTCTTACCAGATAATGGCCGACTCCTAGCACCCCCCCGCCCCACACTTGGCTAAAGCAAACGCACACACTCACGACCAAAAGGACAAAAAGAAACAGTGGTCTATGGAAAGAACAAGGTGAAAGATGGGGTGATGGTAGAAAGGGATTTTGGGGTGAAGAAATGGTAGTGTGGATCTCTTCATGCTCTTTGCTGCTCAGATCCAGCACACTTTTCAGAACCTGGCTGGTTACGTAACCCTCACCAACCAAACCCCTCAACCTGCCACCACCCCCTGGTATACAATGGTTGGTCTACTACACAAATACACCCCCAGTATGGTCTACTCTATATCCACCCCGCCTTCAGCTGGTCTACCTGCAGTCCATGTTGTACACAGGCTGGGTCCTGTGGCAGAGTCAGACCCCTGTGTCATTATTATGAGTTTAATCATTGCCTCACTGCTTTTTAACCCTTGCAGAACTATGCAGCAAACTGACAAACTCCAATCTTAGTCTTAAAACGGTAATGATTTCTACAATTGTAATTGGTGTTGCCGTGATTCCTCCAGGAGCTCCAGACCTTCTCGCATTTTTGCTTTTGTTTGTAAGCAGCCACCAGCCACTAACATGGATATCATACAGGGGACTTGAAGCATGGATGTGCATGAACCCAGCTCCGTATAGCCATTGTTATATGGTGGTTGGAATACTACTGCTTACCCAACAGTACTGTAGTATTAATATTGCTGAACAGGGACCAGAACCTTTTTGTATTATGAAACAAGGCATAACAAGAGGCAGCATGCAAACGGCTTGGAATCACGGGTAGCAGCAACCCCCCCCCCCCCCCCCCCCCCCATGGATGTAGAAACCATCCAAAGGCAAATAGACTTGCAAAATCATGTCAAACTGGCCTCACATGGGCTAGCGTTGCGCCGCATGGAGAAGGTCTGTCTTTAAAAAAGAAAGAAAAATGATCTTGTCTGTATTGGAAAAATAATTGAGGTATGATAATGGTGAAAGGCGAGGCATTGTGAAATTCATTACCTAGCCGTATGCGTGTGCTCTCTCTCTCCATACAGCCATGCAACTGGCAAGATACTGTACTACCAATGTATACTGCGCTAAAGCCATAGCAGCATGAATGTATTGTATTAGCATTGCTCACTGCACAGTCAAAAGAGAAATCAAAGGGCTTAAAACTCATTGTCCATCAGAGCAGGCTGCTGTGTAGAGATATAGGATGACGTGCTCATTGTAATGGATGAATTAATTTAATTCCAACCCTTACAACAAGTCCGTCCTCCTATATCTCCGCCCACCAGCCACCACTGTTATCCAAATTCTCAAAGATACAATACACACTCTGTCACTATATATTTTCTCAAGTTTATTTCATAACAAAAAATGTACATTGTGCATTGCTGTCCAGCCTCATGATGTGTTGACAGTGTTGTACATGTCATATTTTCTGCCAGTCAGTCATAAGCCAGTCTTTCTCCTCATAGTAGCAGGTCGTCAGAGATCCTAGTTTGTGTTCATCTGATGTAAATATTTTATTTGATGACATTCAAAATGTGTGTCAGAATTGCCGGAAACACAATACTGAGAGGTATCGCTAGAATGCCAGTTCAAATCTTTAAATATGATGTATTTACTTGGTGTTAAAGGTCCAATGCAGCTGTTTTTATCTCAATATCAAATAATTTCTGGGTAACAATTAAGTTCCTTACTAACCAGGTTTACATCCAACCTTTTTATGCGAGTAAAGTACATAAAAAATGTCATGACAGGCCTGATGGAAACCATTTTTTATTCTCGGTAAACTTTCCAAATGTCGATAAAACAAAATCCACTAGACAAGGTGGGATCTTTTTGTCTGTAAAATGAATTATACGGGGGGGAAAGTAATGCTTTTATGATATAGTAACCATCATATCGAAGTGAACTTGGAGTCACGCGATGAAGTGTGGTCCTCCCACTAATACTCATCAGGAAAGCATGCAGTTTATTAGGTTACAGATCTAAATAATTGATGATGAACTTCAAAGGGTGGTGAAAGTGCAAGTAGATGCGCTTAATTCTTTCCAGTAAATATCGAGGGTCTTATTTTGGTGACATAATAATTCATCCTTGGCTGCAGTTTGACAAATAAAAATAGTCTTGCTCTTTTGTCCATAATCATAATAATCTCATGTAGGCTATATGTGAGCTCTAAGCAAAAATGGCTTCTTAGCAAATAGCAATTTTGCTGGGACTGTTTGGGAGTGGTCCGAGTGGAGCGGGAAAAACTTAGAATTAGCTATTATTGGCAGAGGTTTTGACCTCTTTCTTATTGGTCTATTAACTAATTTACCACCTGGTGGAGTCACCAGGCAGGCCAAAACGCCACCCCAACAGCTCTTACACTAAGTGGTTATCATTTTCACAAGTTCACAGTATTATTCCAACCTCAGTGAAAATATAAACACAAAAATCACGTTTTTGACTTCACTGGGGCATTAAGTCAAAGTGTTAACTCATTTTTTTTATTTTTCAGATTCACAACAACAGATGTCCTAGTTATACATGATCAAACCTTCCAGATCTCTACTAGACATACACTACCGTTCAAAGGTGTGGAGTCACTTAGAAATGTCCTTGTTTTTGAAAGAAAAGCACGTTTTTTTGTACATTAAAATAACATATAATTGATCAGAAATGCAGTGTAGACATTGTTAATGTTGTAAATGACTATTGTTGCTGGAAACAGCGGATTTTTAAAATTGGAATATCTACAGAGGCCCATTTTCAGCAACCATCACTCCTGTTTTCCAATGGCACATTGTTAGCTAATCCAAGTTTTTATAATTTTAGAAGGCTAATTGATCATTATAAAACCATTTTACAATTATGTTAGCACAGTTGAAAACTTGTGCTGATTTTAAAGAAGCTTTTAAACTGGCCTTTAAAACTGATACTCGTCAGTCTATTCCATGCGAGAAATTGCCGATCCCGTACAACGCTGTGTACTACTCCCTTCACAGAACAGCGCAAACTGGCTCTAACCAGAATAGAAAGAGTGGGAGGCCCCGGTACACAACTGAGCAAGAGGACAGGTACATTCGTGTCTAGTTTGAGAAACAGTCCTCAACTGGCAACTTCATTAAATAGTACCCGCAAAACAACAGTCTTAACGTCAACAGTGAAGAAGCTACTCCGGGATGTTGGCCTTCTAGGCAGAGTTCCTCTGTGTCTGTGTTCTTTTGCCCATCTTAATCTTTTATTTTTATTGGCCAGTCTGAGATGGCTTTATCTTTGCAGCTCTGCCTAGAAGGCCAGCATCCCGGAGTCGCCACTTCGCTGTTGACGTTGAGACTGGTGTTTTTGCGGATACTATTTAATGAAGTTGCCAGTTGAGGACTGTTTCTCAAACTAGATACTCTAATGTACTTCTCCTTTTTCTCAGTTGTGACCTCCCACTTCTCTTTCTATTCTGGTTAGAGAGTTTGCGCTGTTCTGTGAAGGGAGTAGTACACAGCGTTGTATGGGATCTTCAGTTTCTTGGCAATTTCTCACATGGAAAAACCTTCATTTCTCAGAACAAGAATAGACTGATGAGTTTCAGAAGAAAGTTTTGTTTCTAGCCATTTTGAGCCTGTAATCGAACCCATAAATGCTGATGCTCCAAATACTCAACTAGTCTAAAGGCCAGTTTTATTGATTCTTTAATCAGAACAACAGTTTTCAGCTGTGCTAATATAATTGCAAAATGGTTTTCTAATGATCAATTAGCCTTTTATAATGATAAACTTGGATTAGCTAACACAACGTGCCATTGGAACACAGGACTGATAATGGGCTTCTGTACGCCTATGTAGATATTCCATTTAAAAAAATCTGCCGTTTCCAGCTCCAATAGTCATTTACAACATTATCAATGTCTACAATGTATTTCTGATCAATTTTATGTTATTTTAATGGACAAAAAATTTGCTTTTCTTTCAAAACAAGGACAAACAGTTTTTGAACGGTAGTGTATATTGTTCCTGATATTTGGAGTGTTGGTAATATGACACAGGTGATTTTGGAGCGTTGGTAATATGACACAGGTGACTTTGGAGCGTTGGTAATATGACACAGGTGACTTTGGAGCATTGGTAATATGACACAGGTGACTTTGGAGCGTTGGTAATATGACACAGGTGTATAAAGAATGCACAGTAGAGAGCACATTCTCCAGGAATATCCAGCAATATTGGTCATTGACAATATATGACCAGGAACAAGAGTACATCCTCCTGTGACAATTAACCTGTTTCTGCAAACCAACTCTAGATTGAATCCATGACAGTTCTGCTTTTAGTAAAGGTATATTTACTCAATGTTTCTGAAGAATGATTTACATTGGTGTTGGTATTTAATTATGTTGAGGGGATCTTTCCTAAATATCTGTACAAGATGCAGATTTTTATTTTCAGAACAAAATGTTCAATTTTACATTTAGTTATTTAAATAAAAAATGTTATTTTTGTTGAATGATTATAGAGTAAAAAACATTTTAAATGGTTGTAAACAAGTCATGTTTCCAGAAAGTTAAAAAAAAAGCCCACCTCCAAATCAGACTGGAACATTATGGACTTTTTAATGTTAATAATACAAAGAAGATTGGACTAGCTGTATTTTTTAAAATGTACATTTACAGTATGTGTTTTTAGATGTCCCTTCAAAAACATTGTTTAGAGCTGTAGTGGTGCTTTCTACTCTCGGTACTGTTTTGTCACAATCAGTTGTTTGTACACTTTTTTGTTGTAATGTTTGGATTTCGTTCCAGTGTTTTGTCACTATCAATGTTATGGAACAAGCGATGCTATGTTTTTATCTTCCTGAATCAGACATGAGTCCATTGGGCATTTCTATAATTATTTAAGTCAATGATGTGGAGGTGCAATTGTCTGATACTACTATGGCCCTCAAACTAAACTTTGGACCTCGAAGCCAGTTACCCTTTTTTTATTATTATTATTATTTTCTCTAATCAGGGACTGATTTTAGGTTTGTGCAATTAATTATCAGGTAGAATAGAACCAGTAGGCGCCGGACCTCGTAGGGAA